>NC_133680.1:5010000-6260000 GCF_048934315.1 Petromyzon marinus
CGCGTGAAAACAATGCAGCATGTTGCACAAGTTACACACGTGTGCACGAGTTACACACGTGTGCACAAGGTACACACGTGTGCACAAGTTACACACGTGTGCACAAGTTACACACGTGTGCACGAGTTACACACGTGTGCGCATGCCTGTCCTGCCCGTTTCTCAACCCACTGCTGGACGAGGGCCTCCCTTTCGCTGTGTGGGTCGTGGGGGCTGTTTGAACATCCTTCACCCTGCTGGTCAGTGCGGGGTTGCCGAAGGCAGCGTATGAATGCGTGGCAACGGTGTGTTTTTTTGCTACACTAACGTCTGTTAATGTGCTCTCTTCTCCACGCCACGTGTGCACGCGTCCTCTGCCACCGCCAGGAGCCCTGCTAATCCTCGGCGCCCTCATGCTGAACTTGATTCCGTCTGGAATGTTGCTCCGACCGATCCACCTGCTGGACGACCTCGGTTCGGCACAAATCGAAAAGTCGGCGCACGGACCGGGGAACGAAGACCAAGCGGGCGACATCGCCATCGTGTGCCCGGCGCAGGGGGAACGGCGCGGAGCGGCAGAGCAGGAGCAGAATAGGTGGGATGCTGCCCCCGTGCTCAACGCCGCGCACACTTACGAAGGCGGCGATGCCAGCAGCGGGAGGAGGACAGGCGTCGACACTGGAGAGAGCACGGATCTTCCCAACGGAGGCGGAAAGGGCCCCGCTGCCCCGCCGGGGCGGAGGGCGACGCCGACCCGGGCGGGGTCGCCGTGCAGCGACGGCGCCTCCCGTGGAGCGGAGGCGGAAAGCGAAAGGCGCCGCACGGCCAACTCCGGCAACAATCCGCAGCGCGTGAGCGCGAGGCGCAAGTGCCAGCGCGTGCACGTGGAGGTTGCTGACGAGAGGGGGGCGACGTCCTGCCCGCCTTGCGGTGGGCAAGAGCCGAAGTCGGAGGAGAAACTCCTGGACATTTCGCTGCTCAGGGAACCGCTGTTCCATGTGTACACGTGGTCTGTGGTGTTCAGCCAGCTGGCATACTTCATTCCATACTTCCACTTGGCAGCGCGGGCACAGACGCTGGGCATCGATCCAATGAAAGCATCACTTATCATCTCCATGGCAGGTGAGCCAAGAGCGGGTATCTGAGCAAACAACAACTACAGATGACGAGGTTAATAGGTGTATTACTGAAGTTAAATTATTTATTTGAACATGCCAGTTATCTCAATTTTTGGAACTCAAGATCTCCATTAAGGGGCAGTAATAAATTTAGTGTGGGGCAGGAGTCTCTGATGTAATTTTTTGGACATCGGATTTTTTTACACAATTTAGGATTTTGTTTCTTTTGTATTCATTTTGAAGTGCATCTTTTACGACTTTTATTCTTTGTGCACTGAATAAAAAATAATGTCAAACATTACATTCTTATTTTATTTTTTTACGTAAAGTTCCACCGTAAAACAACACGTTTAATGTGAAAAAGAATACGTTTTAATAATTTGAGCAAAATTTCCGTCACGTGATGGTACTTTTGGTGAGGATACCACGACAGTTGCGTTGTGGAAGTGACGGAACTCCTTTAGACGTCATATTTTTGGATACATCTGAAGCAAACTTTTTTTTCCAGACTATTTGAAATTTCATATCCAAGCCCAATTTTGGGATTTTTCAGGTGAATCCCAAAAACTTGGAACACATGCCTATTTTGCTTTTGTTAACACAAATACATTTTAGCAGCCTGGCTTGCCCAGCTCATGTGAACACGTCATAGAACATCGGAGTGTTGTTGAACCCCGCTCTGAACTTCACCGACACGTTTGCTGTTCAGGATTTTGGCAGGGCGTCAATTAGGCAACAGAGCATACGGGATACTGCAGGTTGCAATCACACGTCCAGTCGTTTCAGATGGTGCGAAAGATGGACGAAAGATGTGCCCTATTTAATTCCCGTCACGATGAGTGTATGCCGCTTGCGTCCAAACCGGCTGCGGTGCTCAATGAGAGTGTAAACACCGCAACCACATGCGGCACCACCGCCTTACTCCAAAAATAAAAGCGTGCGCTTTAAATATAATTTGGCACTCTGTCCAACTGTGTTTTTTTTTTTACGAGACATAGCGACCCTTTTCGGAATGCAATAAAAAATGCCGGTACTTTTCCCATCGCGCATTTATCCGTCGCGTGGTATTGAAACCCAATGTGGACAGATGTTATGTGGCCAAATTTAGAACACCCTCTAGGACTAAAATCAAGTGTGCTTACACAATGAATTGAGTTGTACATCACGTGCTGCCCAGTGGCGTTCCGCACCGATATCTATTGCGTACTGTATCTCTCTCCAAGAGTGAAAGATCAAGAATGCGAGTGCCTGCCAACTGAGGCAACGCACTTTAGACATCCACCAAGATTTGTGAAAATGAATTATAATCGTAATAGTTGACAGCCCTTTGTCGATCCAGTGTTGGGTGGAAGGCCTCCCCAAGCCATTGTCAACAAAGGGCAATTGTTTGACTTTAGTTTATCACGTGCATCAGCGCAGGCTGCTGAATTATGGGGGCCCGGGACTGGTTCGGATATTTTTTCACCACCGATGTTAGCCGTGGCTGGGAATTCAACTCAAGTCACCGGGTTGACTACCCCAATCTGCCCCGCTGCCTCCTCTGAGACTGAATAAATAGTTTAATTTAATTGCAAAAGTGCTGTTTGTACTGTAGTTTACTACAGACTTGGTTATCAGTACAGTGTTAAAAACAGGACATTACTGTACAGGGTACTTCAAAATTTATTTAACACTTCTGAGAATTTGCAACAACACCACAAGAAATGTGCTGCTGCCTCCAGGCTCTGGAGACCACCTGGAGAGGACTCCAGGCACGTGTTGACAATAATAGCGAACAAGTGGAGACTCTTTGACTTTTTGAAGCTATTAGCATTACATTTGTTATCACGTTACAGTGTATTATCCGATCCTTTTCCATTAAAAAAAAACGATAGTCCCATTTAAGTGTTAACATTTTTTGAAGCACCCTGTATAATTAAAAATATATATCGGACACAAATGTATTTTATTCCACAACTGCTCTCTGCATGGCATCGTTGCATGAAGGTTCTTTTAGAACAAGCAAGGCAAAATGCAACGCCTCTCACAGTACTCAAAATGTTTTCGATTGCAATCAAATAAAAGAGGTGTGGAAATATCAATAAGAAAAACACAATTTGAGCTGGTCGGATTGTAAATTCAGTGTGTCCTTGAAATACCACGCAAATTCAGGTGTGGGGTGCCCTGGTATAGCCACACTTTTTTTAGTAGTTTTTTTTCCCATGAAGACCACAGAGACCCTATGTAGCCCATTTACACCTCGCAGAGCAATCCGATCGTCATTGAACAACCCGATACAGTACTGGTACAAATCGGGTGGAGGAGGGTGTACAACACACATTGACATTTTACCCGCCAAGTTCTGGCCCAACAAATCCGATATCAGTCATAATTGTGAGTGGCGAAAGCCTAAGTGTTACGTTTGTAGCGTTGTTAATATTGCTTTTTAGATCATGAAACATATATAAAGCAACATTGAGGATCAAAAAGACACCGCTGAACCACCTCGAGTCATAACCCCATTCGGCAGCGCACAATCCAATGCTGCAGTAGTTATTGTAAAGCGCATTACTAAACTGGGACTGCATGGATAATCATGTTGCTGTGCAGCGTGGAGACACGGATAATAATTCAGCCAACAACAATTTCTGAGCTTTGGGGGGGGGGGGGGGGCGATGCAATTTTAACAAAAATAATCCATATTTTCTGTTTCAATTTTAAGGGGTACCCAGAAAAACGCCCCTTACATGTGAGACACGGCATTCAGCCACTGTATCTCAAGGTAACCCTTTAATACTGTGTCCTCTGGACAACAATGCTCACGATGATCTCGGGTGCGATGATCATGGCTGCCCCTCCCTGTGTTCCTTGTCATTCAGGAATCACAGAGACGTTGACGCAGTTGGCATCTGGGTGGGTGGCCGATCGCAATTACGTGCCCAAGATTCGCTACCTGACGGTCTACCTGCTGCTGTGCGGCATCACAACGCTGCTCTCTCCCTTAGCCACCACCTTCACGAGCCTGATGGCCTACGCCATCGTGTTTGCCATCTTCTGCGGGGGCTACATGGCCCTCCTCCTGCCTGTGCTGGTAACTGACGTCGGCCTTTAGACTGAATCACCGTGAAATGTGCCCCAATCACATTCAGATTTTAGAAACTGAGCAGGGTTGACCCTGGATAGGGCTTGGATGAGCGACCAACATGTGCGCACAGGGATCTTGTTGTTGGGCTGTTGGGGCTATGTGGTGGGCAGCAAAAAGGGCAATGCAGCAATATACATTATTGCGCTGCACTTCCATGCACCCACATCTATGCTCCCCAACTTCAGAAACCGCGTTGATCAGCGTGGTGAAGTATGGTTAAGCAACCCCTACGACCTGCATGGCATGGGGTGGCCCTCAACCAGCAGTGCTTTGACAAAGGGGCTATATATATTCCAAGCTAAATTATAGTAGTCATTATTTAAAGTTTTTTTAATAGATCTTCCTCTGAATAAAATGCACGGTTGATATTTTTGATTAATCAGTCTGCATTTAAGGACAATAATTTTAGCAGTATTATCAAGCTTCGTATCTTAAACCATTTAATGACTAGGTAGGTGAGATATTTCATTCGATATTTTTTTACAGGTAAGGCCCACCAAACTATACAGCTCTTTTTCAGAAGTGACATTTTTTCAACTAATTCATGAGTTTTAATTTCGGAGAAAACCAGTGCGCCCGGGGAAACCCATGGTGGGTGTTCTATCCAGTGCAGAGGGATGAGTTGAAGTCCACATTTTCTGTACCACCTTCTCCTGGCGATCCAGGGCATACTGTAGCAGCTCCTCGACGCCCACGGGAAGGGAGTTTCACAGCCATTGCGTTGTCCACAAACCCTCGTCCCCACAGCGCCGGAAACACAGACACGCGCCACCACTGCTATCGCGAATAAAGTGACGAAAAAAATATCAATATATTTTTTAGCTTGGCAAAAATCTTGTGTTTCCAATTTAAGTGCGTTCAGTCAAGTCTGTCACTGCAGAGATCTCTTGCAGTGACAGCAGTCGCTGCGGTGTGCGTTCATGTCTTGACCCGTAAAAAGAAAGTATTTGAAAGTTTCGTTCGGGCCTTGCTTCAATGTACGGCCGAAAAAACAAGAAAATTGTTATTGAATAATCCGGCACAGCCCCTTTTTAAAATTTTAGTGCAAGAGTAATTTCATGAATATCAGAACTCACATTTTCAAGGTTCTCCTTGGAAATTAATATTAAATAACATAACTCTACTCATACTACAGCACTGAACTAGTTAAACACACATGAAATTGCTTTAATCATTAAGACATGCTTTAAAAAAACACTCCTATTCTTAAATTCCTCTATTGACTATCAAATAAAAAACATCTTGAGAGGCAAGTATGTGCAAGTGATGCAACTCTCGCACAATCGGGCGCTTTATCAATTACAAAATCTCACTTTTTGTAAAGATGAAATGTAAAATGCGCATGCTTGTTTTTTTGCCAAGCTGATTAAATACATTCCTTGAGCAGCCTTGTTAAAATGCACTCCATCCCCTAACCTCGCACACAAGCACCATTCATCGCACGGGATTTACCAGCGAAGGAAATGCTGCCAATTGCCACACTAATCACTCAATCGTGGCTGCACTCTCGAAACCTACGCAGAGTACGTGTGTATGTTGCACTTCTTTGGCGCCGTACGCAGCCAACCGTGCGAATCGAAGGTGCGGGTACGCGTCGATGTACAGCCATTATATGTATACATGGGGTCAAATCTACCCGCGCGATCCGCACGGATCGGAGAGGCCCTCGTCGATTGGTGGAATTGAAAAAAATGACCGTACAGGTGAATACTTAGTAGCAATAATGTGGATATATAAAAATAATCGATGTCTCTCACACGACTACAAACAACATGTAACAGGTGCCCGACGCACACAATCAATGGCAGACCGTGTATAGAAATAACCTTTCCGAGCACGAGAGAGATTTAATAGCGCGATAGCGGACAGGCGTTTAAACACGGCGCAATGGGCCACCGGGCTAGATTGCGTGATATCGACACGGCCCATGAAATTATTCTTAGCAGGTGTGGCGGAATTATGGGAGCGGAAGAGATAAGGGGGCACCAACAAGACACGGCGACTGACATGTTTTCCGGCCGCCCCTGAGCATTTCTTAAAATCGCCTTCTCGGAGTTTGTGAACGCTGTGGGCCAATTGCCAATTGTGAGCGCCACTTTGAAGATACAACACTGAGGCCCAAAAGTGCTGAGCGTCAACCCCACAATTTAGCCTGGTGAGTTTACTATGGGTACTCTGGTTTATTAATGATAATAATAAACCCAGTGTTATGAAGCTTTTCAAATCGATCCCACACTGACAGAGCCTGGTTAGTACCTGGATGGGTACCCCGCAGGGCTTATCATCCAGGTGTTACAGGCATAAGCATTGGGGCGCCACGGTGGCTAGGAGATGTTAACTCTCTCGCCTGGCGTGCAGGAGGTCGTGGGTTCGATGTCGACCATGGCGCCTGCTGTGTATTTGGAGTTTTCTTCTTCCTCTCCCCGTGGTGGTGTGAATATTTATCCGGGTCCTCCGGTTTACCCCCCCCCCCCACCCCCACACATTTAGAATCAACGTGCACTTAGAGTATTTGGCTGCTATAAATTTCCACGTGATAAGCCACTTCCTTGAGCTAGCATTTGTGATATCTAAGTTGCTTCTGAAAAAAATAGCTATATAGCTTAGTGGGTCTTACTTGGTACTATGAAAAAAAATGAATAGTTTAGTTTAGGCCTACAAGGAGACCAGGAGGTGGGAGCATTGTCATCCAGCTGCACGTGTTGTCTTTTATCTCTATGGGAACTCTGATTTCCTCCCGCGTGATAAACTCCCGTTATCGGAAGAGCTCATATATTCCAATGACCCAATTGGCGCGGAGAGTCGCGAGTCACTGAGGCTTTCCTGGATAGACAATGTGTCGACATCATTTTTACAATGATGATTATTGTTTGCACAAGCGTAACTGAGAATCACACGAGAGACGGAAACAACTCGGTGGCAAAGTGGTGCTCAACCTATCAGCAGGTGGCGTACGTTGCCCAGTGTCACATTCCCAAGTGGTTGTGGAGGGTTAACACGCGTGGTATTGTTTATCATTCACAGGTCCCTGCAGGGTGGGCTGGTAGGACAAGTCTCTGCGCTGTCTATTGCTGATTTTACACCCAACAGCACGAGATTTCACTTCGTTAAAGTATTGAAAGGGGACGGACGGACGGACACATTAATCTATTGCAGGCTGGTACACTCAGTTTACAACTTCGTTCCTACCAGTATTACCCGAGTCTCAGGACTCAGTGTGTCCTGCCAAATGTTCGCAGTAGGGAGCGATGATTGCCATGCACGATATACACCAGCGGAGTAATTGCCTTGAATGCAGCGTAGTATGGTCGGACTGTGAGGTCATGCGTATTCTGGCCATTCTGGCGAATTGCCCGATGATGCTGGATGTAATTACCAGCGAAACGTCGTACTCAAACTGTAAATGTTGTGGATTCACTCTTCAACACACCGGTGGGCTAAAGTAGTGAACTATTTGTCTTTTGTCAACGGGACACTTTTTCTGCTGATTGGCCGTGTCGGGTGGTGGAGGGTTACGACACATTTATAAATAACGCGATCTAACCCAATAATATTGGTCGCGAAAGCCTACGTGTTAAACAAAGCTATCTTCACTTAACCGAACAGATTTTTCCCTTGTAATGTAAAAAAAAAGTAATTGTTGAATACAGGACGAAATAGAAGCATCTACCGTGGGAACAAGAAGCCCTGCTCGCGGGGAGGAAGAACATTGCTTCCAGATGCTGGCTCCGTCGAGTGGGCCACAATGGGTTCATTGCCCAGTCGGGTCCCGCTGGTTGTGTGTTTGCCCGCGAGCCTCAGTTCGATTCCTGCTCACGGCCAACACCAGTGTGACGATTACCTGAACCGGTCATAGGCCTACCCTAGGTCGACTCGGCTTCAAATGAGTACCTGGTGCGGTGTGTAGTAAACATCGCCACCGGGGAGACAAAGGCGGCCGGGCGTGGTGTTGGCCACCCACACCCTTCGTGTGCCGTGCCGGCCTTCATAGGTGCTACTCGCTAACAGCACTTGCCACAACAGTTTGTTAAGGCTATTCGGGGGATCTTTGCGCGTGTGTGTGTGTGATGTGTTTGCATGTGCTCTGTGTGTTCGCGTGGACTCGAATGTGCTGTCCATACGTTGGCGAGTGCGTGTGCGATGCGACTGCATTGCATGCAACTTGGCCGTGAGCACATGGCGAGCGATGGGGGCTTGTCCAACAAGCCTGCGTCACGCAGTGCTTGCTCGAAAGTGCCCTGCTGCTTTTGGTGAATGTTCGCGTCCCCCTAGTGGAAACAAGCGGCGTCGTCCCAGGGTGACGAGACAACAACAGAGTGCAGGCCACCTACTGTGTCAACCCATCACGGTTTAGCCCGTATTCTTGTAGTGGGAAATTGAGTTTGCAGGTCCGTACGGCGTACAGCTGTTTCAGAATCAGAAATTAGAAAGGGTTTTATTCGCCATGAAAGTTCACACCGACACGGAATTTACTTTGGCAGGATGGTGCATACATTCAACATATAGGAATCTAAAATCTTAAATAAGTTTTAAACAAGTCTTACTATAATAATAAGGGTTAAAAGTCTAACTAACACCAATGATGGGACTTGGTAGGATGAACGTTGAGATTTATAAGGGCACGGGGTGACCAATAAGGCCTGAATTGGTAGGTAATAAGGTAGGGCACTGATCAGGGGTTGACAGGTTTGGATGGAACACCCGTGATGAGAAATAGCTCTACTCGTTTTTAAGCGACCTCAAACGAGCGGGCAACTCCAACGAGTACTTTAAGAGAACTAACTCGGCTTATTCAAACCAATGTATGTCCGTTCTCATGTGTGTTCAGCAACGTTACCGTTTTACAAAGTGTCATTTGTTTCTCGAAAGCGTCCACGAGTGGCAACGCTTGCTGCGATTTTCTTGTTATTGTTTTTTTTACAACACGTGTCCCGATGATCATAACTATCAAACAATAATGATGCAATGTCTCGCGTAGTTTATTTAGTCATTTAAATGGCAGCGGTCGACAAAGTGTATAGGATTGGGAAATATTTTATTTCGAGGACGTGGAAACATTGTCATATCGAATTTGCATCATTTTGTTTTTTATTACTAAATTCCCCAACATGACACTAGATGGGATATTCATCTCGTTTGGTGATTTAAAAAGTGCTCCACTAAAGTTCGACAGATTATTTGGTGATACTGCATTGGCAGTGGTGCACAAGCACAAACAACAACAGCAACAACTCAACAATCGGAAAAATATAAAATAGGCGACATTTCGAGAAAAATTGGCCACTTATTATATATATTATCCCTACTAATGCCAAGGTGTTGTTGACCAATGTGTCGTGTTTTATATTACTCAGCTTATGGTTAAAGATTTGGTTACAATATTACAAGAGAGGTGGCTTCGTGGGCAACGATGGTTGAAGAGAGATTTAAAAAATGAACGTTGATAATCTACAGAATCAGAATCTGTATTGAGACTGGAGGAATCAAATGAGCTATAAAGCTCTTTATCACAGATGTCCAGTAGGAGCAGGTCAGAACGTTGTAACAACAAGCAGCACAAACACACGATATGAGTGCAAAGTACAGGAAATGGGAACACATCGCTTTAAAAAATATGCTAATAAAACGAAACTATTTCTTATCTTACCAGGTGAAGCCCACTGAGCTATCAGCTTCTTTTTCAGCTGTGACCTGGCCACAAATGATAGCTCAACGAAGTGGATTTTCACGTGGAATTTTTTAGCAGCAAAATCATCCATAATACAGGTCTTTTGGGTAAGATCGCGTAAATATATAAATGTGTCGTGAAACTAGGCCTCGGCAAGGTAAGGTAATTTACCGTTTTTACCGGGTAAAAGGGTGAAGGTAAAGGGTAAAGGTGTCGACATGCCAAGGGGTAAAAGGTAAAGGGTAGTAGGGTAAAGGTAGCTGGGAAGAATTACCCGGTAGGGTAAAGGTAGCGCGAAGTATTATCCGGTAAATACGGTACCTTGTTTACCGCTAAAAGCTCCGTGGCGCAGTCCGTGGCCTCCATTTAATAAGTAGTATTAAAACAAACTTTTTTAAAAACACGCTGTTATGAAATCTACGAGTAATGGCAGAACTCCACGACTCCAGGAAGTGGCCCCGAAGCTTACCACAACGTAAGGGGCCGTGGGCAATTACAGCCAACATAAGTTGACAGTGGACAATTAGACGCAAGCCGAAACATAACATAAAAAATAATGTTTACAAATATATATTTTTAATTTTTAATGATAGAATATAGTATTGTCATCAGTATGAAATAAGTATACCAAGTTTGCAGTCGATACCACATTGGGAAGTGGGTTACAATTGCGTTACAAGATTTGAGGATACAACAACGACAACAACAACAGACAGTGAGTTTAAAGAAAGCGTGTAAATTTGTAATCATCGAGAGTATTCTATATGAATAAAGCGCTTTACCTAGTATTTACCTGTTATAAACCTTTTTTCATATGTAGTAGTACCCCAGTCATTACCCTGTAATCGGGTACTTTGTATGGAGTAAGGGTAAAAGGTAGGGTAAAGGTAGGCTCGTTGCTTTTAACCTTTTACCTTACCTGTTGAAGGGTAAAAGGAAGGGTAGAGTGATTGTATTGTGGTAAGGTTAAAGGTAGGGTAAAGGTAGGCTCGTTGTTTTTACCTTTTACCTTACCTTGCCGAGGCCTACGTGAAATCCGAGAATGTGCCGTTAAACCCTCAAAAGCATCTAAATAATTTTCGATTTTAAGCTTTCGTGACTGAAAGGATTCATCTTCTTTGGTTCTTTCGGTAAAGTTACGTAGAATGAGAATAAAATAATAAAATAAAACAATAAAATTCTCACGACGTTTTGGCCACAACACAAGTGGCCTTCTTCAGGTGAAAGGGACAGACCTGTTGGGACGACAGAGCTTCGAAGCTCTGTCGTCCCAACAGGTCTGTCCCTTTGAAGCTCAATCGTCCCAACAGGTCTGTCCCTTTCACCTGAAGAAGGCCACTTGTGTTGTGGCCGAAACGTCGTGAGAATTTTTTCGTTTTATTTTATTATTTTATTCTCATTCTACGTGACTTTACCGAAAGAACCAAAGAAGACATCTAAATCATCTCAAGGCATGCTTCTAGATCACTGCATATGTGGCAGGTCACGAGCAAGAAGAACAATAACCTTATTGGAACAACAACAAAACGACAATTGGAATCCCAGCACAGTGAGCAAGCCGGTTTGGGGATGCCTCAATCCCGCCAGCAGTTAAAGAATAATTGACGATGGTGATGATGATGACGGTGATCGCGGGTTCGTCTGTGTCTCCTCCGTCAGGTGGACCTGCTGGGCGTGCAGAGGGTTCGCAGCGCCTTCGGCCTCTCGATGTTCTTCGTGGGCTTTGGCTGCCTCATGGGGCCCCCCACTGCAGGTACCGACCGAACATCGCAGCCACCCTCGCTAGAGGGACCTGGGCCGGCGCAATAAACAAAGGGAAAAACTTTGTAATCGTGGCAAAAGACCGCTGGGTGAAACAACAAAGTGTTTTATATTCTCCTTTCAGGAAGAGAGCAAGATATTACACGTTTTTATTATTGTATGTTGAACTTGTTTTGCAATATAACAATAGGTTTTTACCCTTTCTGGCAATAAAACAGGTGGTAAGATGTTAAAACACCAAACAGAATCCTTTTTTTCAATGAATATTGTCTGCATTAACCACACGTACTTGTGGTGAACATGCAAACAAAAAGAATACTCTGATAATTATATATGCACTGTGTTTGAAACTGATTCGTCCACATCAGGGACAGCTTTCTTTTATTTCGCACCGTCCGTAGCCAACTGTGCTGATCGGTGTTTATAAAACGCATGAGCGATGAATCTAGAGCCCTTTTGTCAGTCCACAACTGCGGCGCTTCTCAACGAATGTTCATCCCACGGCACCCACTGCTTCCGAGCTCGCTCGCTCTTCGCGGAACACGCCGAACCAAAACCTCACTGTGGGCCCAGCTGGGTGGGTGGGGGGGGCGTTGCGACTGAGAGAGAATCCACAATGCCTTGCTCGCTCCACACGTGTGCCGGGGGTGGGGGCTGACGGCCGTCTGTCGTAGCGCGCCACGACCAATGGGAGCTTGGGCGCGGCGCTCGGATCGGCCACTGAACGGCACGAAGAGAGTTCGTGTGCTCTCGCTTGCGAACGGTGACGGTCACCGCATCGCTCGCGGCGTTTTCAGGTGCCCTTCTGCAGCCGTCTGGAACGCTCTTCCTTCCGATAATAGGAAGCCCCCTGGAGCTGTGCACTTTTAAATAATCTGGATTGAAAACTCATTTCTTTAGAACTGCTTTTACTGTTTAGTTTGTTGTCTTTCCCCCGGCAACTCCGATTAGCACGGTTGGCTACGTACGGTGCAAAATAAGTTCATCATACACGCTTGCAGTAACCCTATTTCTTTTCCTATAATTTCGAGAATACCACGGCACATCTGAGACTTTGCTGCAGTACACCAGTTGCGAAGCCCTGCGCTATCGGGTAAGATAATGGCACCCTCCGTTTTTGTCAGTCATAGGGTTTGTGTGACCATACGTCATCATGCTGGTCAGTGCCAATTGGTGTGAAGGGGGAGCCTACAGGATCGGTTCAGGTATCAGAATATTTATGAATACTGGAGAAATCCGATGAGCTATGAAGCACTTTTTCACACATGTCCAGTGTTTTACGGATCCTGTTGCGATGGCCATGCGATAGAAGAAGATAGCCACAACACATGATGAGATTTTCTAAATACTCTACGTCAGAGGGGGCCACTTTCGCCGATAAGACATCATCAGTGTGAGGGGCCGCCACACATTTGACACCATTTGGGGTTTGATGGCAGCACGATGATGGTGGGGAGTGTTGTCACGTGTTGTCTATTGTCAGGGGCCGCACCAAAGGCCACCAGGGGGCCACCAGTGGCCCGAGGGCCTTGCAATGAAAAACACTGCCCTACATGTACAAGGTCAAGAGGTCATCACATCCAATGCCGTTGATGTCACCTCGCCGAAGCTTCCTTCCTTCTGCCAGATCTCTAAGCGTTTGCATAGTTAACACCTAACCGCCAAAGTCTGCTCTTACAGATCAACACATTCGGATTGAAGACTTATGGATTCTTAGCATATATTACAATGCGTGTACATTGTAATATGCATTGTGCTTCAAATGCTTAGCAACTATAGCTGAGAATATTTATTTTATTTTGTGAGCTGTCGGGCACGAATGCGTGCTGGAAGGCAGGCATGCTCCAATACAACGGATGAACTTCTCTTGACAAGAACAAAATTGCGCCTTCATTAGATTACAGCGACAGCAGAGTGAAGGTAAAACTTGTGACACACATTTCATAAGGCTCCTGAAGACGAAAGTATCCAAGATTTAGAGGGAACGCAGAGTCAGACGTTACGTGCAGCCTCTGCACATTGATTGATTGGAGGAGTTCCACAAAGCAACATTGTTTGCAGCCATTATCTTAAAAAAATAACTGTCAGTGGTATGCAACAACAGCAGCACTGTCGTAGAGATGAACGAACGCGTGATGGACGGCTCTTATTTCCCCAGCCACGCTGGTTCACTGCTTGATGAGTCTCTTCGAGTGTCAGAGGAGATGCATGTTCCACCCGACATAAAGTAGCGGTCATCGCCCACCGTGAATAACCGAGAGGAACTTCGTGGCTGTCAGCGCCAACCCCATGGCCCGCAGCCGGGTAAAACAACGATCGGAGATCTTGAGCTCAAAAAATTGCAATGGGACAGGCAATGCCGCAACGCAGTGGCATGTCGGGCGGTGGTTCGGCATGGGCCATCGGTGCAATGGATTAAATTTAACCCCCCCCCCGCCCGCCCCTGTTCAACTTCTCCCCCTACTCTTTGTGAACCCCCGGCGCTGGGGCCCTTCCGGCTTGTGGGTTCCGGTGCAGTTTCACCGCCTGCACACTCGACAGCCACGCCACTGGCCCCGTGTGTCCGTGAGTGAGAGACGTCACACGACACCGCTGATTTGACGTCACAAAGGCGGTCGGGCGCGGTGCTGGCCACCCACCCTCCTCGTGTACCGTGCCGGCCTTCATGGGTGCTCCTCGCTAACAGCACTTGCCCCAACGTTCTGTTAAGGCTTTACGGGGGATCTTTGTCTTTGTTTTTTTTTAGTGCGTCAGCGATGTCACACGACACCGCTGATGCGACATCACCTGTGCAGCAGGCGTATCACCTTGGCCCCTTTGGCCCACATCTGTTTTGACATTCACGTCTTACAGACGTTTGCCAAAGACCGAATCGCCCTGAATGTGCCCAAAATTTGTCGGATCTCAGAAGCTATGCGCGCTCGAGTCTGGTTAGTATTGGATGGGAGACTCCCTGGGAATAATGGGCGTTGTCGGCTCGGGCTGAAAAGTAGCAACGGTATAAAAAATAATCATGATTTACTTTCACGTCAAATACCCATTGACGGAATTTAGGGGCCGTCCATAAATTACGTCACGCACCTGGGGGGGGGGTGGGGGGGTCAGACATTTGTGACGATGTGTGACGATGACGAGGGGGGAGGTGAGAAATGTGACGTCACATCAAAATGCGCAACTTTAAATAAATATAGACAACACGTTCTACTTAAATTTTGATTTAAAGCTTTCGTGACTGCAGGGATTCATATTCTTGGTTCTTTCGGTAAAGTTACGTTGTTTCCCTTCTAGGTGCCTTTACCGAAAGAACCAAGAATACGTTCTACTTAATTAAATATACTTTTTAATAAATGTTTTCTCCTACAACATCAGAGTGCAGCGCCACATTAAATACGCACTACAATGGCAATAGTTTAAAGCGATTTGAAGCATGTTTTATTTGGGGGGGGGGGGGGGCAGAGCTTTGTGACGTCATATTTGAGGCGGG
Source organism: Petromyzon marinus (assembly GCF_048934315.1). Classification (NCBI taxonomy): domain Eukaryota; kingdom Metazoa; phylum Chordata; class Hyperoartia; order Petromyzontiformes; family Petromyzontidae; genus Petromyzon; species Petromyzon marinus. The sequence goes on from NC_133680.1 coordinate 5,025,135, forward strand.
GGGTTGACTTTTTGTGACGTCGTGACGAAGGGCGGGGGGTCAAAAATCGTCCAAACTCGCGTGACGTCATTTATGGACGGCCCCTTAGCAGAATATAATCACCGCAGGGCCTTACTGCCAGAGGCTTGAGACTTGGTGGAATTGTCCTGGGTAAAACGCACGGACGACTATTACGACACCAAATTATTTTCACCACCCTTGGCAATGTAGAAGGCCACTGCTCTCTGCGATCATTCACTGCCAGCATTTCAGATATTCATCTGACTTCTCCTGAAGCCATCTCCTTGGCCCACTCACCAACCTCGACACGAACAGAGAAACATTTGCTGATCAACTCGGAGCCATCAAGCCTTCTACGCGGGGAATACGGAGACGTCTGATTTACTCTCCGCAACTTCCTGTGTCCAGCCACCTATCCTCCCTATGGTCATCACCATCATCAGCCGCGGTCAATCCACCGCTGGATGACAGCCTCCCCACTCGGTCGCCACTGCACGTTGGGCCCGCAATGCCACAATCCACTCTCGCTCCTGCACTTGAGCCGATGTCATCACTCTCCATCTCCACCGTGGAGGTGTAGCGATGAGGGGTCGTCCTCTCGGGGTTTGTTTAACCTTACACTGTGGTGCTGCGGATGATCTCGTATTACTTCGGCGCGCAGTTTACGGGTTTTTATTGTTTTGGTCCTCAAACCGGCAAACTTTGTTGTGGCTGAAGCCAGGAGCATGGCGTCTCGCAAGGCACTGCTGTGCGCTGTCTTCGCACGCCCACTGAAAAACCATTCGGCCGAACCCAAAACACGAGCCGACGTACAGTGTGAACCTTCAAACACGATACTCCGTGAGGACGAATTGGGGGACAGAATTAACGGCTGTGCCCGGAGGCCGGGCCCAATGTATGCAGAGGAACAAATGGAACATTTTTTTTCCAGGGCCCAAAACTTACACAAGATCTCCCATGTAAAAACTTAAATATTTTAAATATATTTTAGATGTTTTGTAATATATTGAAATTATATATATTTGTGTGTGTCTCTGCTTGTCTCTGTGTGAGTCTCTCTCTCTGCTTGTGTGGTTGTCTGTGTGTGTCTCCGTGTCTGTGTTTTGTCTCTCTCTCAAATTTAGCAATCTTTGGAAGAACGTAATCAACCAGGTGGGGTGTTGACTTGTGTTGGCCGACTCTCTGTGTTGTATTGCATTATATTTCTAAGTTCACTATGTTTGTTTTCTCATTCACTTGTAGCTGATGATGGTTGCTTGTGTTGCAATCGAAACGTCGTATTCTATTATTATTTCATTTAATTTCTTTCTACGTGACTTTACCGAAAGAACCAAATAGTATATATATTCATATTTTAATATATACATATTATTTTAAATAATATATTTCGATTTTTGTTAAAGAAAGTAGTGTTATCTGATCATATTATAAGTTTAATAAAAACAATATGCCTGCAGTGTGTACCGGTAGCAACCGTTTGAGAATTCGTGTGCACGTGTCTGCAATAGTAGTGCTAGCCCACGTGGGGGGGGGGGGGGGGGCACTGAGCAGGAAATATTTTTGGCGGAACCCCCTTTCAACGTTAAAAAAACCCGTGAAATGACAGAAGGGAGAGTAACAAGAGGTAATGATGTAGTGAGATAAAATAAATGTAGACAAACACATAGATGTAGTGAGATGCGAAAAGAGAGATGCAGACTACATAGGGATGTTGGTCAGTTACACACTTGGGCTTTTGCAACCAAATCTGGCTGTCGTCTGATGATGCTAATTGTAATTACTGGCGAAGCGTCATACTCAGATTGTAAATGTTGTGGATTTGCTCTCCAACACACCGTTGTGCTGAACTAGTAACGAATTGTCACGTTCTGTTTAAGTGACAAACCTAAACTAATTGGTTGTGTCGGGTGGTGATGGGTTTACCGATACATTTATATTGACGCGATCTAACCCAGAAAACCTATATTATGGAACATAGAGATGACATTTTTTTTTATTACACGTCAGTCAGCTTGTTGTGTTCATGGACTTGATCTGATATTTTACGCGGCCTATTTTGTCATGAATTGCTTGGGGGCTCTGAGCTTTTGCTCACTTCGCTTATGGCTAACTCCACCACTCACTCTGTACGTGTCACGGCACTGCGCTACGAACCCGAGTTCGATTCTCACTCACGGCCAACACCGGTGACCATTATCTGAACCGGTCCCAGTCCTGGGCCTCCACTAGTTCGACTCAGCTTCAAATTTGTAACTGGTGCCATGTATAAACATCGCCACTGGGGAGAAAAAGGCAGCCGGGCGTGATGCTGGCCACCACCCCCCCCCCCCCCCCCCCCCCATCGTCTGCCGTGCCAGCCTTCATAGGTGTTCGCTAAAAGCACTTGTCCCAACAGTCTGTTCGGGCTCTAGGCGGGTGGGTCTTTGTCTTTGGGTAGGTGGGGTGGGAGAAGGGGGCAGGGTCAAGGGTCAAGGGTCATCTCTGCTCCGGCTGTCCCAGGAGCCAAGATACCCAAATCCGTCCGTGGCCCTCTCGTGACTCTGCTCTCTCCCCGCCGTCGTGCAGGCTGGCTGTACGACATCACGCACACGTACGACTCTTCCTTCTTCCTGGCGGGCACGTGCTACCTCATCGCGGCCGTGCCCCTGCTCCTGGAGCCGCTGGCTCAGGCTCGCGCCCGGCACCACGACACCGCGAGGCCCCTGGGGACCGGCTCACCGGTTCCCGGCCTCAGCGGGGAGTCGCTGGGCCCTCTGCCCGGATCCGGTCCCCCGACGTCACGTGGATGAAAATGCAACAAAGAGCAATGGCAGGGGCTGCGCAGAAACATAGACCTCCCCCCCCACCCCCCCACACCCCCATCCACCCTGGAAAATATACTCAACGTCACCCACAATACTCCACAACACGGCAACATGAGTTTGTATGCAATATAGCAGTTTTTTTTTGTTACAGATTCCCATAGTTAATATCGAGTACTCTTGCCAGTGGAATCCAGTAACCGAGCAGCCATTTGTTTTGAAAGCCTGACCCTGCTGATGAGACTCAGAAGGTGTTCGGAACCGGGTCGAGAGTTTGCTTGCTTGAATAAATGCTGCCGAATAATGTTGATCTGGAAAGCCAATAGACAGATGTGACTAACATCTCACTTTTTACTTCTTATGTCGAGACAAAAAAGCAGTCATGGTTGTATTTGCTTTTACTCCATTTACCTACATTACATGGCAGGATTTTGACCAATGGCAATGGCTAGGGGAGGCACTCATCCAGCAGTGGATTGACGATGGCTGATGGTGACCATTAAGCAACGCTCGATATGCATAATAAAGCCGGATTGTGCACTTACCATATTCTCTGTATTATAAGACGCTCCGGAAAGTGAGATGCATCTTCTTGTGCCCAGGGTGAATCTAGTTTTACAAATCTGGTCACACACACACACACACAAATAAACTTTATTATAAGACGCGCGTCAGCTTTTTGCTTTAAAATACAGGGGCAAATGATGTGTCTTATTATCTAGAAGATATGGTTAATACATAGTCCTTTAGTCGGTTCACTGCTGAATGAGAGTTGTGCTCATTGTCGGGATTATTTCATCATACTTCACCACGGTGGTCAGTGTAGGCCGATTAAGGTACCTCCGATTAGCACCGTTGGCTTTGTATGGTCCGAAAGAAGTTCAACATTTATAGAAGGGAGCATAGTAGTTGGAGCACGGCACGGTGCAACAATGTATGTTGCCGCACTCTGCTCTGCCGACAACGTAGCCCCGCAGCAGCCTATAGCACCTGTGCTACACATGGTGGTGGTGGCCCATCCAACCATGATCCGGCTTCTACCGCTGCATAGCTTCTGTGATCCGGTGGGATCAGGCGCATTAGTTGTAGGCAGCTATGTATGAAGCGAATGCACGCGTTCAAACAAAAAAAGACTTACAAAAACATGATCACAATGCATGACAATAATAATGGAGGCGCTTCCTGTTAAAACTTGACAACCCACACTCTTTCGTTCTTTCGCTAAAGTCACGTAGGTATAAAATAAATCACGACGTTTCGGGCGCAACACAAGCGTCCGTCATCAGGTGCGTTGCGCCCGAAACGTCGTGATTTATTTTATTTTATACCTACGTGACTTTACCGAAAGAACCAAAGAGTATGGATTCCTGCAGTCACGAAAGCTTCAAATTAAGATTGGTAACCCACGTAGATAGACTGCATTACAACAACAAACAACCGCATTGACACGTCGAAAATCCACTGCGTCAATTTTAGTGGTTGCGCTGCAGAGCCGCCTGGCGAGATGTCGGGTTGTACCGCGGTGTGTATGTTGTTTAGTGTGATGCTGTGAGATTACACGGAGAGAACTCAATTCAAGTGTGTATGTTGTTTAGTGTGATGTCGTGAACTTAGACGGAGATAACTCAATTCAAGTGTGTATGTTGTTTAGCGTGATGTCGTGAACTTACACGGAGAGAACTCAATTCAAGTGTGTATGTTGTTTAGTGTGATGCCGCGAACTTACGTGGAGCGAATTCAATTGAACCTCCCAAAAAAAGCTCTCGGCACGTGCAGCGAAACGTCGGACATCGTGCTTAAACAACACACGGCACGATGCGACGACATTACCGGAGGGCCGGTGCATGCGAATCCACATACGATAGTTTGTTTTTATCGGATCATCTCCCCTCAGGTGGTCACGCAATGAAGTCAATTCACTTTCAAGGATACCCTTCAATCAGAGGGCAATATTTCCTTGGTATTTACAAATTCCACGACTTTAATTGTCATTTTCACAAAGGGTGAATTGAAAAATATGGACTAATAAGGATGAAAAAAAGGTATGTATTGTTCAGCCAACGTGTTCATGATCATTCATTGTTCATCACCTTCTATTTTTCTTCTCTTTAACGGTCAAATCACAGCGCAGAATGTCGATTTCCAGCTACCACAAGGTGGCTCTGTAACTCAGATTAGCGGTTGTAACCGATACAAAAAAAAAGTTCTGGAAGAAAAACTCATGTACGCCACACGCATTTTATACTTAGTATTATTTTTATCGATAAAATATATGTTATTGTTTAAACAATTAAAAATAAAACATCTATTATAACCATGTTGTTCGAGAGTGGGTCATATTTACAAGGAACAGCTGTCCTGTTTTTTAAAGGCCCTCCTGAGGGTTTTCCTCCTGTTAGGAATGCACAGAGCTGGGCAGGACATGTCACTTGAAAGCGTAATGACAGATGTTCAAGAATAATGACGAAGTGGAAAATCATGGAGTTGAGCGTTTTCCAAGAGGCACCCGGCAAGGTGATGGAGCGATTAAATCAGATCGTATGCAGGTGCTGGGTGGATCACTATCACGTCGCCCGATCGCGAGAGATGGCTATGGCTAGGGGAGGCCTTCATCCAGCAGCGGTTTGCAACCACGGCCGTAGCTAATGAATGTGTCAGTCAATTATCGCGCGATGCGGTACAACCTGTGTCCCAAAAATACAAGTGCCACTCAGTCATGGAGGCAACAGCTCGAACTCATGCCCTGCACTCTGGGGACACTGCACTCCGATTAGCACCGTTGGCTACGTACAGCGCGAAAGAAGCACACAACATTCACACTGCATTTCGTAACGCCATTTTAGCACAGACGGTTTTCCCGCACCTCTGATTAGCATGGTTGGCTACGTACGGTGCGAAAGAAGTTCGTAACATGTTTACACGCACATACATTTAAGGGGGCCTTTTCCCATCGCTCAATGAGTATCGTCTGCGGAAGCAGCGAGCGAGGAATCTCTTACCACCCCACCCTCCCCCAGACGCCGCTCAGCGCACCGGCAGCCTTGCAGAGTGAGCAGAGACCGAACGAAGACCACTGGGGTTGTGGTGGAGCGAAGCGTCGGACCTCGGGCAGATCGAGGCGCAGCGCAAACGCATCGGAGGGCCGTGCAGTTCCACCGCGCAGAAACCCACGCGCTGCTAATAAGTGATTGGCCTCTTTTTTTGCGCAAGGTTCGGGAAGAAAGTGAAACACAAACGACCTCAGTCAAAGCTGGCTCACGGGACTGAAATCTATTATTTTTAATGGTTGTTCGTTTAAATACGTCTCCGACTAAGATGTGTGTTTTTTGCTTCTTTTCACGTGATAATCGTTTTGACACTGCGAGCAGGCGTGCAAGTGTTGAGTTTTTAAAGGACGTTTTGGGAGTCGTCTCTACATCGCGAATCTCAACAACAACAACAACAAAAAACCTTCCGATTGGGGAGAACAAATGTTATTGTTTAATAAGTTTGGAACATATCCTTTGTCTTCCTTTGAAACACAACTGTGTTCCTAGTACACCATGAACAATGAAACGTGTTGTGGTGTATTCCTTCACACCTTTGGAGTGTATTCTTTAAGCTTGTGCAACAAAAAAATCCCTTGTCACATATTTATTTCCAACCTTATTAACAAGAATACTTATATTTTTGGTTTAGGAACAGTATAATGGTATATTCAATCAATGTTTTCTTTCCTAATTTACAAAGTCTTTGAAATGCATTAGTCTTTTTCCAGAACATGATTCATAGCGTGTGCGTGGTCTGATGGTGCATGCGTGGAATAACACTCAGAAACAAAATGCACCTGTACGCAGCGAATCGGAGGTGCCGCGAACGAGGAACACGTGGATCAAGGAACAGAACGCGTGCTAAGAGACATCAAATTGTCTGTCACGAAAGTCATTTGGTGTTGGGCAGGATGCGTCACTCGCGAAGGAATGATGAACGGCAGTCGAAGACTCCTGATGGAGTGGCAGCCAAATGCGAGAAAACGGCCACCATGGAGATGGAGCTTGTGTGCAGGAAGTCATAATGGGTCTTCATCCAGCAGTGTATAGATCATGGCTGACGATGATGATGATTTTAATCAATGTAGATAATGGGGAGCACGAGTTTGGTGACCTCGGTTATTCCATCTGGTAAAATGCATTCACACGGCCACGGGCACGGGCAGTGCTCCAGAGACCTATGCGAATAATAGCCGATGGCCACAGCCACTCGTGCGGCCACTTAAGACGTGAATCATCCAAATCTGACGCATTCATTTGCCTGAGCATTAATATTGAAGCGCTTCCCCGCATGTAATTCCGCGGTGCGCAATGGCAGGCAAGTAGACGCATGCTCTTCGCGGCATTTCCCTGGCATCTCCTCCCCTCCCCACACACCATACGTGGCGTGGAGCAATGAACGCAACGTTGCGCAAACGGCAACGCCAAGTGGAACACTTTGCGTTGAGCGCCCGTTGCGGCCGTCTTGGGTTTTAAACAAACAATTGTGACAATAAGCGTTGTTCGAAATATTGCAGTCGTGTTGTCTTTTCCCAACACGGGTCGAAGTGGGAATGTGTGATTCGATGCGTCTGCGCTCACCGATAATTGGGAACAGAACCATCAGGACCTCCACCGCGGACACCGATGTTTGCGCGCACGAAACCTCTGCTTAAATTAGGAGCCTCGAAAAGACAGACTGAAGATACAAACACATTTACACCACGGACGTCAGCATCAGCGCCCATAAGCGATGCTTTATAAATCTGTTGTTTGGCGACATTGCGTTGCGCAGACACAAATAACAAAAACAATCTCAACACATTCATCAATAACGCTGTGCCCTTATAAAGATCTACATGAGGCGATGTTTCAAGCCAAGGCCCATCTTCACATCGCATTACGTGCCTGTCATTTGCAAGGCAAGAAAAGTATGCCGGTCTGTCTTTTTTGGTTTGTTGTTGGCAATTGGAGAGAGTAAAAAGTAGACACGCATAGGAAGTTACCCGATTGTTGAGCCTACTCTCCTAGGCCGCCAATTAGCGTTTGCAGAGATGCAGGTGCACGTTATTTATGCCCTCTAAAGAAGGGCAATTGCCAGAAACGTTGCCTGGTATATACTCTTCATTTTATGCATGTATAACTTATTTCCCACCGTACGCAGCCAACCACGGTAATCGGAGGGCAGTATAATTGAGTAAAATGTACTGAGTGGCTCAAGGTGCGGTCTTGCTACTGCCTCCGCTATCGGGAGCTCCAGAGGGCTGCTCTAGAGGGTAATTTGGCCTACTCTTCTACGCTGGCCGGAATTGTTGGAGAACTTTGCGAGTGGCCACACTTTACCCCGACACGTGCGACCTGCCAGCCGGCTGCCCGCGATGTAAAATTGCTTACACTGCTGAGATTTAAGATCCTTTCCCATTTTTCTTATTCTTAGCTCATTCGGTAAAGTCACGTTGAAGGGAAACAATAAAATAATATATATTTTATTAATTTATTGTTTCCCTTCAACGTGACTTTACCGAAAGAGCTAAGAATATGAATTACTGCAGTCACGAAAGCTTTAAATCTAAATCCTTTCCCATTGTTTCAACCGCGGTGCCTGCCGCGAGATCGAATCGAACCGGCAAACCTCTGAATTGCAAGCACAGTGCGATTACCATTATTGCCACAACAACAACAACAGCAACAAAACACACATTAGCGCGCTATATTATACACGTGCCAGTGTACAAGCCGGTGCGTTGACGATGGCAGTTGTAGGTAGGTCTTCTCAAGCCTGCAACGCTACTCACAAACGGCCTTTATCAGCTGCCCCATCTGCCCGGATGTAGTCGTATTTCGTGGAGAAACACAGAGCCGGGCTCGTGAAGGAAAAGTGCATGCACGTGAAACTTGTGTGATCATTACAGCAGGCAGCTGCGGTCCCGATACGTCTGATCATGAACACGTTGGCTGATGGACAGCAAGAAGAACCGGTGAAGAAAGTTTAGTGCAAGAGTTTGCTTAAAAAAAGCTCGACTTGTAGCCGTAGCCCGTCGTGGAAAGATGTAATCGAAAGTATTTTGGACACGTGGCTACAGGCGTGACGGGAAATAAAAAAAAACCCTGATATAAGCTGTTGATGTTTGGCAAAATGGACGTAAAAAGGAACGGAGGTAGACGGAAACTTACGATGGCCAAAGATAGTCAATGGCACGATGGCCGTCAAATCGAAACGATAACGGCTTCTGCTGCTGCTGGACGAGTCCAAGATGTTTTGTGTGGCTCCGCCGCGCTTGGCGCTGCTTTTGGGTTGACTCAACGACCGAGGGGAGGCTCAGTCCCACTTCGGATGCCACGAGGCAACATTGTAACACAGCACTTAACAAATGCGCGTGCAAAAGTGTGAGAGCATCAATGTGTGTGCCGTCTGTAATGAGCTACACGGTCTAGTGTGGGCCACCTGCAGCTCTTCCTACCCCTATAGGGGGCTGAGGATGGTGGGATAAATTCCCACGTTAGCGTCTCCTTTTTTTGTCCTTCCACCACCTGCCAAACAAAAAAACAGACTCATACGATTTCCTCTGCCTGCATATGACTCACGAGACCCATCCTAGCTCCCAATAAACTAGTAAGAGCTCGACATCACGGGGATGTGAGCTGCACTATCAGCGAGGCCACGAAGACTCGGTAAAGAATAGCACGACAGAGGCCAACATGATCAAACACCATCAAAGAGATGCAGATTCTATCTCCACATATATATAAATCTGGTATTGTCCATCAGGCTATTTGACTTTCCAGATTCAATATTATCCAGCAGCCTTTGTTGAGGCAAATAAACTCTGGACCAATTTAAAACTTCGGGGTCTCATCAGTCCTTGTTAAAGCAGATGCTATTGATGTTACTGGCAAAAAGCACTCCATCGAAACGATGTAGCTGTTTTCAATGGAAAAAAGTCAAAAAGTTATATATATGTAATATTTCTCTTTAATGATATGTACAGGTGGAATGCAACAAATCATCAGCAATGTGGGGTCGCGCCGACAGTGTGAAGCAAGCAAGTGCAGGCAGGGCATTACACCTCCAAGCTAAAACGGGTAAAGGTGCGGCCCTGTAATTGCCACAGCTGGAGCCTTCCCTAGAGCGAACGCTGGACGGTATTTGGTCCACCCGGTTTATTCTTCAACGTTGACCGGCAAGGTGGGATCACCCACGCTTTACCCTACCACACACGACCCGCGCAGATCAACGATTGTGGTGGTACGCATTGTAGACTGCTGGGCGGACAGTGGTAAGGTGTGGAGGGGAGGGGGGGATTAAGAAACTGACGTCATTGTTTTATCTGCGGCACTGGGAGATTGAGTCCAACCAACGACCTCTGGATCGCAAGTCACAGTGTACCGACCACTGCACTACGCCGGCTATCTGGCAAATATTACACACAAAGTACTTGCCACAAATGAACCACAGCACCTTGCCGATCTTGTCAAGGAGCATGAACCATCACGTGAACTCCGGCAATCCTCGCAGCGGCTTTTGGCTAAACCATCGAACAAAGACGGTCGCCACATCGCGCGCTTTCAGATGCTCTTCTGCGGCCGTCTGGAACGCTCTTCCTTCCGATATTAGGAAGCCACTGGAGCTATGCCCTTTTAAATTTATATTGAAAAGCCATATCTTTAGAATTGCTTTTTGTGTTCAGTTTGTTGTCATTCCCCTACACCTCCGATTAGCACAGTTGAGTATGTACGGTGCAAAAGAAGTTTCTACATACGTACAATATATTGTTTAAAAATACAAGAGGTTCCATGAATTACAGCGGAGACAGAGATCTCATTTCAGACTCATAATGCAGCTGAATGTATTTTCTGAGGCAAATAGATAGACATACTTATTCGGTCAAGAGCAGTTTTGTAAAAATAATTACAATTAATGGTGTTCTCATCCATTCCCTCACCATGGCTATAACCTTGGAGGACATGTATTACAATTCAGGGCACTGCTCATCAATCTAATCTCGAGGCCCACCCTTTGGCAAGTGATTTAGCATTTAGATTGACACTTCGCAACAGCGGGCAGACCATCTTGTACATGTGTACGCCTCTCTGCAAACATAACCTTTCGGAGGAAACCACATTTCAGGTAAAGACGGAGTCACGAGCATTTTCCACACATTTCTCCCCAACAGTGTTCTCTTTGTAAAACAAAACAAAGTTATTGTTTTTTTTTTACGGAGAATCGTAAAACTTTACAAAAAAAACGACGTTTCCCTAAGAATTTCTCAGCGAACAACGGCACGGTAGCGACCACACAAACACCCTGCGACAGCCTACACAGAGGCGGCCGTGGAACTTGCACCCTGGAAATGACAAGGGACCCGTGATCCCTGAACTATTGCTGCTGCTGCCTCTTCTGCGGGGGGAGGGGGGCTGAGGTGAGAGGGCAAAGCCCCCCCCCCCCCCACACACATCGTTTGTAGCCGCCCTCACCGCAGAATTCGTCGCATAACTCTCACAGCCTAAAGCAGTGGCAGACGAGGGAGGGGTGGGTGGGTGGGGCAGCGATGCCCTTCAGGCCTCCGTGCTCGCTCGGCGCTTTGGAGGGGCCCACAACGAGGGGTCGAGGAATCGTAAGAATAGCAGCAAGAGTCGGGCGCGGGTAAGAAGAACTGCTTCGTGGGCATTCCAGGGTGCGCCTGGCCGCTGAATGGGAGCCCGCTTTGTAAGCGTATTATGGAGGCTGAAAATTGAACTTGCGACCCCCGCAAGTCAAGGGCCCTGCAGCCCTGCAAGTAACTTGCTCACGCCGCTGCTGGCAGAAGGCTCTTCCACTAGAGGAGGCTACAGAGAGCCCCCTCTGTATCGTTTGTTCGTATCGATGGGATCTTTTTTTTTTGCAAGTATCGAAGTATGAAAAATAAGCATGGGGTTTCCACTTTCTGGCAATAAATCAGGTGTTTCAAGTTTCAAGTTTTTCAAGTTTCATTTATTAGGTACAGCCCTGTGAGCCATGCGGCTCTTAAGTCGGGAGCAACCGCAACAAACAAAATATGAATATACATTGCAGAAAACTAATACACCACAACCAGACCAAAATAAAGCTACAGAAACAATGTAACAACAGTAATCATAGGAACTGTGATTTTAAATGTAACAATAAACGATATACATAACAGGTACGACAAATCCTGCAGCCATAGCTGGCAGCACGACACTCCCAGTGTATGATGTGTGAGTGAGTCAGCAGCAGCGTGAGTATGATGTGCGAGTCAGTGTATGATAAGTGAGTCAGTGTATGATGAGTGAGTCAGTGTATGATGTGTGAGCGAGAGTGTATGATGTGTGAGCGAGTCAGCGGCAGTGTGAGTGAGTCAGCGCACGATGTGTTAGTGCATGATAAGTGAGTCAGTGTATGATGTGTGAGCGAGTCAGCGGCAATGTGAGTCAGTGTATGATGAGTGAACCGGCTCCGTCGCCCCCCCCCCGGCTCCGTCGGCCCCCCCTGGCTTCGTCGCCCCCCCCCCCCCCCAGTTTTGTCGGCCCCCCCGGCTCCCCTGGCCCCGTCGGCTCCCTCGGCCCCTCACAAGCGGCCCCCGCCAGCCGCTGCTGGGAGCGCGGCCCGGGAGCGTGCGCGCCTCAGGTGGCCATCTTGCTTTGTTAAGGCGTTCAAACACCAAATAGAAACCTTATGCAAGGAATGAAGTTACTGCATTAACAACACTCAGTACTTGTGGTGAACATGCAAACAAACATGTTCTGATAATATATCCATTGTCTTTGAACTTGATTGGCCTCCACCAGAGACAGCCTTCCTTATGGCCTAGCAGCACCACCAGTGTTACCCCAGGGAACGGCAAAGGGCGAACAGTACAGAGACAATGCCACACGTATCAGAGCATTTATCGTTCGGGTTTAGCAGCTATATAATGCAGATCGATTAACCGTGGTGCAATCCAATTATATTGCTGAGTGAACAGAGTTGGGGGGGGGGGTGGTATTTAAGAAGCGTGTACCATCGTTACATCAGCTGCGCTGTGAGGTCGAACTGGACGACCTATGAATCGCGCGTCTGGCACGCTAAGCCATGACACCGCGGGCAGCACCCTCAACCCAGCGGCCGAATTTGCCGGCCATGGGCGGTTGAGGCCTTGGAAATGTTTCTTGATTCGCGGTTGCCTTCCGTCACCCGGCGCATCCCCTCTCGTGCCATGCTGGCCTTTATAGACGCTCGCAAACGGCGCGGTGTTATCTACGCACGGCGTGTGCGTATCCGTCGGCGACTTGAGTTTGTATTCCTTGGTCATGGCTAATCCCGGCAGCGAGTGACATCAGAGCCAGTTCCAGACTTTCCCTACATTGACTCAGCCATAAACGAGTCCTCGGTGTGGTGCGTAAGCATCGGCAATGGGGACACAAAGTCGGGCAGGCGTGGTGGCGTCAACTCCACTCCCTCGAGCGGCACCCTGGCCTTGAGTAGGTGGCTCACTGGCAGCATTTGCCCCAACAGTCTGTTGACATCTACACACGGGGGCATCTTTGTGTTCGTCTATAGGATATGAACTCAGAGTGAAGTAGCGAAGCACGCTGGGCTAAGATCTCAGATCGTATTCCTTCCGCGTACACGATTGGTCTCTGGTATCTGACGTGGAATCCGGACCTCGCCTAAGTTAACTCGGCCTAAAATGGCCACCGAGATTGGAGGGCAGCAATACACGCCAAAACGCAATACCGCAGTGCACACTTTGTCAACTTTTTTTATTTATCGGGCACTGTGCAAATTACATTTACACCAGGGCAGATGCGGTGTCTTAAATGTATGGGCAAGAGTGGCACCAGCACGCGGACCCTGCAGATGAATGATCAATTCTCTGCGATGGCCGGGAGGTAGAAACAACACGTGGGGATGAAAGGGACACACCACGTCGCAGTGTAAGCCTACACTACCAAATAACAAAAGGACTGAGATCGATTCCGCACGTCCCCGCTTTCAACTCCGGCGACGTTGCGACGTGACATTATATGTGTTTGTGTCTTTATTGAAGGTGGCATCGGCATATTAAATCATAGGACAGAGCTACCACGTTGGCACATTGATAATACGTCCATGGTTGGTTCCAACCAGAACAAAGTCCAAATCTCAACAGAATTTGGAATGTGACCTCTCCTCCGCTTGCTTACTTGTGACTTTTCCCATCTATTCATCTCTTGTTCAGTGGAGAATTCCTCATTCCCCGTACCTTCTTATCCCCAATTCCACGTCTTTCAAATAAAAATCACTAAATTTCCACCCCGCAACCTCGTAATGTTGCGTGCCCTTGTTCTTGTTCACCGTCTTCAGATAGGCTCGCATTCAGACGCTCGCGCATCCAAATGGTGCGGTATTTGTATGGAAACAATGCAGTGTCGTGTCCACGAGCACCCAAGAATCATTGACACGCGTAAAGATATGGGCGTGACAGGTGTGCGGGAATCACAAACAGAAATCTAAAGCGGGCACACCGCAACGATGCATTCAGCCACCACATTCATTTCCGTTCATTCTCTTTTTATGATTTTGTTGACCCAGAACCATTTATAGGCGAAGCGACATTTTTGCTCAAAATTCTAAATCCAGTTTAAATTTTGTTTCAATGTTGTTCCGATTTCAGTTTTACTAAGAATGAAAATATTTATAGGTCATCATCAGCAGCAGCCATGATCGATCCGCTGCTGGATGAATATCACCCCGAGTCATCACCATATTTCATAGTCCTGCGATGATACAACACCACACACAATCTTCACACGAGCTGATTACATTGCCCCCATCTCCATGTGCACATTCTGTCCCTTTATCTGCCACTGTTGTTAGTCACGACCATCGACATCTTCTTTCAGTTTCACTCCGTTAAAGTTGCTTGCTCACACCACTGCTCGTGTGAGACAGTTGCCGCCACTAAAGGGAGAGCACCACCTACCTCTGGATGGTATTCGGGGCGACTTTTCCACAGCGAAAAAAACATCCCGAGAGACGTGAAAGTACCCACACTTTACCCCACCACATACGATCCACAGATCTACGAATGGGCGGTGTACCCACTTATACCGCTGGGCAGACAAAGGAGGGTTGTATTACTGTACATCTGTGACCTACTGGGCATCTGGGAAAAATATCTTTATAGCTCATCGGATTTCACCAGGGAAAAAAAAGATTCTGATTTTTTTTTATATAATTTTTGTTTAATTGCACCATTGCTCCAGCTGCCGCGCCGGGGAGATGGCAACGAACCGTTGATCTCTTTGGAACACGTGCCTCGCGCGCGGCTGCTCACCACGACACCGCGGTGGTGACGTCGCCAGAGAGATTGAGAGAGGAAAGATATATATATTTTTAAAGCAAAGCGAGGCTCGCTTGGGCCACACCTGGGGACGCTTCACCGCAAAGCCGCGCTTGCCGTGTTTGCAACGACACCTGTGCACAGCCGTCGCGTGCACAAAGCCAACTCCGACTTTGCATTCGGTGCAAGCACGCGGTATGTGAACACCGCACGTGCGCGTCCAGACGTATGCAGATGTCCGTGGTTTAGTTTGTGTGAGAGCAGTACGAATCGCAATGATGTTTCTGGAAGGGCTGGAGAGCTGGGGGGGAGGGGTCTCTAGTTATGAAACTAGAAACATCCCAAAACCAAAATACTCAACTATGGGCGCTAAAATAATACAGGCAGGAGAGGTATTGCTTTCACGCATAGGGCAGGGTCACTTTGAAATTTCTACATTGATTTGAACTTATGATAAACACTTAAATCTTTTTATTCCCCATCATAAGTGGAGAACGTAATTATCCTCCCATGGAGTGTGAAGTGCTAAAGTTGGCAGAAAACGGATGAAGCATGCTACGAGTTTCTACTTTTGGATAACCGTACACGAGGAGGTCTTTATCAACCAGAAGTGCATATATCATGGCTGATACAACTTGGGCTATGAAACTCTTTAAAAAAATATTCAACGCCCATCATCAGTGAAGCAAGTAAATCAGCTCCCATGGAATCTGATGCAACAGCTAACAGTCCGGTTGAACTGTCTACCGATGACTAATATGCAAATATACAAACAACATGCGTCGCACTTAAACAAAGCTATAAAGTTTAATACGTATATAATATAATATAATAAACACCATTATTTTGGGCCTGATGGCTACCAAATTTCCATGGTATTCAACAAGGTAACGAAAAAAGAAAACACACACAAAATACATTGTTAAAATATTTAAATAAGGAAATCCTAACACCCTTTTTATAAACTGCACTATACAATTAAATGACTGCATTGATAATTGGTCCCCAGCGTATAACTCAAAACACACCCATCACGTTCATCAATAACACTGCCTTGCCACAAAAAACATGTACAGTAGCCTGGCATTTCAAGCAGTGGCTTTTTTCAGAGCATAGGGAGAAGCCAGAGAGATTGAAAAGTCAAAGAGTTTGAGATATCACGTGACACTAGAATGCTACCAGAATTCATGGAGATGTTAAGTAAAAATTACAAAGAGTTTTGAGTTGACACATGAGTGCTTCGGTACTGGCACGCATTCAATGTAAAAACCCACCATTTTGAGTTTTATTTTCTCTCAAATTGAGTTATCATTGAGAGTTTAATGACCAGCATCTAGACAGGGCTGGCCTTCAGATTCACGTTCTCAGAGCAGCGAGCAGTGACAGGAAACTGCCATCAAGCACATGGTTACATTCCCATCTCCACCCACGCTGCCAATCCAACTCCTCGGTGCGGAGGGAGGGGGGGAGGCGCTGGATGAATTTCGGGTGGCCAAATCGAGTGGCTGTTTTTGCACCGCGGATGCACGGAGCAGGCGAGGGGTTAAAACCCGCGGTGGAGGGGGGGGACCACATGCCTGACACGCAGCACCAAAAAAAAAGTGTGTGCGTCTGCCCATGGCCAAAACGAAAAACTTTCCGCAAGAAGAAGACAAAAAATGCGTAGCAGCAAGTTTTGACGAGTGATGCCCCAGGAGGTGCATCTTGCCAGGCGGGCCCTGGTCTCCTTCCAACATTCAAAAGCCCTTTTGCACACACACACACCCCAGCCTGCAAACAGCGACGCACGCACGCGTGCGCCCACAGGCTTGTCCGTGCGTGGGGCGCCCAACCTTCTCTCGCGGTCCCGCAATCGAATAATCACGGAGCACCTGCGCACGGGAGAGCTAATTTCATACGCCCGTCTCTGCGATAGAAGTACTCTTAATGATTCGGTAATTTTTATTTAAAATCATCCAGATCCTTTGAAAAAGTACCACATTTTACTCAAAATTAGAATCTACGGCCAAATGTGTATCTTTATTTTTTCCAATAATGTGCGATACACATCAGAGCCATAATATATTTAAGCGATCTAACCCAAAAAAAACCTATATTATGGATGATATTGGTCGCGAAAACCTACGTGTTACACTTCAGAGCATGTGTAGGCGTTTTCATCATCACCATCGTCGTCGTCATCATCAGCCATGAGCAATTCACCGCTGGATTAAGGTCGTCCCAAGTCAAGACCATCTCTCAGGCTCCTGCGATGCAACAAGCCACCTCGTAGCTGCACACAAGTGAAGTGAATTCGTCACTCCTTCTCCACGGTGGACGCCCTCTCGTTACTCTCGGGCATGCTCATTCCCTCCCCTCCCACTCTGGTGTGGGTTTTGACAGCAGTAAACTTTTTTTTCCGAGAGGTTCTGGCGTCGTACAGAGGACATAGTGCTGGGGAGCAAAATCTAAAATATATATATACGAGCCTTACTCATTCACACTCGTAAAACCCTTACACATATGCTACATTTAGCATCGCCACTGCATTTGTTGCAATTGTACTCCAATGCGTGTTTCTTGCTCAAAAATGAATTGCTTGAGTTCTCCTATGGTCAAGCGAGCATTGGAAGTTACTCATTTCCGATGAAAGTCCTAAGCCATGAGTGCGGAAATTCGATCTCCCCATGGCAAAAAATAGTCCATACACAGGACAACCACAACCACTGCCTCTGTAATCAAATCACCCTCTATGTTCCTGGTCTCGTGGGACATCAGAAGCTAAAGCAAATTGGAGCCTGGTTAATACTTGGATGGAGTGACCACCAGGGCTTGCCATGTGCTCTAGTTATGGGTGCTGCTTGGTGATTAAGCTATGGCATCGTGGATTTTCTCGAGAAATTTCCAGGTTGCTCCGAAATGAAACCAGGCACTCAATTATTTAGTTTGCCAAACATTCCTAAAGGGTCTTGAAACTCAGTAAGACGTTTCCCCCGGGTTATTGAATGTACATTATCCTTAAATAATTGGCATTATTATTGTTTTTACTTTGGGCATTCCAACAAGTGGTGCGCAGTCTGGGATGACAATTGGTCTGCATTAGCCCTGTTCAGAATTTGAACTCATGACCTCGCAATTGAGAGCCTCAAGGCCTCAAGGCTCTATCTATCACCAGAGCTATTCCTCTGCAATTTTATGATAGCAGGACAACGTACAGTACTCACCCTCTATATGTTTCACGCAGGCTAGTAACAGCGATGTTAAATGGCACCAGGATTTTAAAGCGGAAGCATTTAATTCTTATACGTGCACAAAAAAAACCGCACGCGTGCAAAAGTATTCCAGCAAAATAAATTCCGAAGAAAATGTAGGGTGTGGAGTAGGCAGGCCAAGCGGGCTGTCTGAGGGCTAAACTCTGAATTTATCATCATCCTAACAGAGGTATTGTTCAAACAATGAGATGGTACAGACAAACCTGGAGACATTGAACCGGCTTCAGAGCACATGTTATACAAGACAGAAGATACGCGGTTAATGCTAATCTACAACCCTCTACACTGTAGTATGATCTGTAAAAATATATAGGACACCCAGGTAGAACGCATCACGTTGCAAAGGCCAGATCTGGGCTATCGCCAAGCCAGCTTTACAAATACATGGCACCGGTTATCTCTCCAATTGTTTCCCTGTGATGTGCTCAGAGCAGACACTTTCAGAAACATTAGTACCGTCCCGATCTGTGCGGCTTTTGCTGCGTTGTTCTTCATTGCAAGGCACGCGGGCTACTGGCGGTCCTTGGTGGCCTTTAGTGCGTCCCATTAACCGACAACACAACAAGTGAAAACACCCCCCATCATCATCATCATCATCGTGCTGCTGTCAAACCCCCAATAGTTTCAAACGTGTGGCGGCCCTCACACACTGATGGTGCCTTATCGGCGACAGTGCCCCCTCCCCTCCCACTCCCCCCTATGAAAATTAGTGGATAACGCTGGGTTTAATGCGACATTATTCATTGGTGTCCACCAATTTTCTATTACTCATTCCCCCCAACCCCCACCCCCGCACCCCACCCCCCAATTATCTACTGCCCCCCCCCGCTCTCCATACATTTTCGCTACAACCATCGCCGCGCAGCGAGCGAGCGAGAGAGCAGAGAGAGAGAGGAAGGGGGGGAGCAGCTCTCTGTTTGAGCCGTGCGTCCTAATGCGCCCGCGCGTTGCATAGCTGAGAGAGCGTTTTGTCTGACGGCGTGGACGCCCCTGGCAAAAGTCGTCTCGTTACACAAGCCGGGCGAGCGAGTCGAGACACGCTGTCACGACGGCGACTCGCTACCCTCCTTCGCCAAGTGCGTGGTGTTTGAGGGGGGTGGAGGGCGGAGGTAGCAAGCGCAACAGCATTACATGTGGTGATGATGATGATGTGCGCATGTGAAAATGCGGCATTCAATAATATATACACAGCACACACACACAGGAGCCCCGTGAAAGCTGTAGCACGGTAGGTATTCTCTTTGTTTTGTTCGGTAAAGTCACGTAGAAACGTCGTATGCTATTATGTAATTTTATGATTATTTCTTATTTCTACGTGACTTTACCGAAAAAAACAAAGAGTTATTCCTGCAGTCACGAAAGCGCCAAATCAAGTTTGAACTACCGTAGGTATATTTCACCGAGCACACACAATGGGAGATTGTGGCAGCATGAGATCAGAGCAAATAAAGACGCCATGAAGTCATTTGCGGTATTAAGATAACGCCATAATTTTAACTCTGGATTTAAGATCTTTTTTTCTCGCTAATATCATGAACGGTGCGAATTAAAATTCCTGCGGAAAATGTGTTTTTTTCTTTTTCTTTTCTGAAGGTGCTGCTGGTAGCCTGGCTTAGGAAGCTTTCAACAAAATTCCACCATCGCAAAGGTGAGATTTATCTGAGACGGTGTTCTACCTGCGGCAGACAAATGGGCCAATCGCGGCGCATCGTACGTGTCAACCTTTACAAACGTACGGAGAGAAAATTGTTTCATTTGTCAAACAAAACTTAAAATTAAGCAATTCAGCCGAGCTGTTCCAATATGGCATCGCATTTTAAGCTCACAGCTGTCGATGAGGCTCGGCAGTTGTGCCACAAGGCTTGCCCTGTCAACAAGAAAAAAGAAAGCACGCCCGAGCCCATCCCTGGCTTCTTGTTGGCAGTGGAAACCTCACAGAGGGCCCTTCACCAGCCTCGGGGGTGCTAAACACTGCATGCAATGCATGTGGCCAATTTGATTTTTGGCACAGAGTCCTACGGGTAAATAATAATTATAATTTTTTTTTAAGTACGCATGTACTGCTCGTCAAAAAGCTCTTAAGTGGAATCTGCGCAGATGTTCGTACCGAAGGTGAAAAGAAGCATCGGTTCATCGATTAATGTCCATTCGTGATACATCCATCAATCAAATAATCATAATCAGTGACGATGGATCCACTGCTGGATAGAGGCGCGCCTGAGTCATCGCTCACGGCGCTGCGATGACAGCGATCCACTGAGGACCTGCACGCGAATTTTTTATTTCATCGCTCCGTCTCCCCCTAGGGTGAGTTTATTTTGGCAGCGTTGCATTTCGTTGACAGCCACCCCATGAACGTGCAGATTGTTGTGTGCACAAATCGGCGTTCTTCCATTCTTGCACATTGAATGTCAATTGATTCACGTGACCGCCCCCCCCCACCCACCCTGTAGCCACTAGTGGCCGCAATAGTCGTCGCAATGTAATAAATACGCATTATTGCTGCTCGAATCAAATTGTTAAACTCAATTGTGATGATGCATCGAAACACCAGTGGCCGATATGCACTCCATAAGGGATGAATTGCACTTTCAATAATGTGTGTGTGTGTATGCTTCAGCGATCATATTAGATGCATCATAACCGATTATGAAGAACATCCATTCTTTCAAGGCCCATTTTAAAGTAATGAAAGTGTACACATCTACATGCATGTATATATACAGTATATATACAGTAAATCATGGGGAGCGGTTGTGTAGCGAGGGGTTAGCGAGCTGCACTACGAACCCGGCGACTCGAATTCGATTCCCGCTCACGGCCAACGCCAGTGACGATTTTCTCAGCCTCAAATGAGTATCTGGTGTGGTGTGTCACCACTTGGGAGACAAAGGCGGCCGGGCGTGGTGTTAACCACCTATCCCTGGTGTGCCCTCCGGCCTTCATAGGTGGTCGCTTCACAGCACTTGCCCCAACAGTCTGTTCAGGCTATACGGGGAACCTTTGTCTTTGTGACAGTACATAAAACTAGGAAAGTCAAAACATTTCCAATTTCAAAGTTGAAACTACGCTACCCACCTCACCAGTTCATAATCATTGCTGACATGGTGCGTATGCGGTGGGTGAGTGCAGTGGCCGTGTGTTTAGCGCACTGCACAATGAACCCAGTGGCCCGACTTACCATTGACATGAATTACCCAGTCGTGCCACGAAATCTATGGGAGCCATTACTGGGTGGTGCTATCCGTTACTTAACCAACCGGACGGAGTTTCCGCCGTAGAGATGGAGCAATAAACTCGAGCTAGCCCAGCACATTGGTGTCACGAGACCAGTTTTTGGAAGGCCTTCGCCCAGTAGCGGACAGATTACGTCCGACGACGACGACGCCAATAAGTTCGCCACGGCTAACATCAATCGGCAAGTGATATCTGATCCGGTCCTGTCAACTCTCCCCCTCGCCCCAGGCCCTGCACTGATCTGCACGGACCAGTTGAGTGAAGTTTGGTACAAACAGCCCATATTAACGACGAGGCAGTGGATTGAGAAAGCGGATAAATGATAATAAAAAAGCAACGCAATCTCCGTGTTAGAAAGCGGCCCGCAGAAGTGGATATTGCAAAACTACTCCAAGTGACCTCTGATCCACATGGTAAGTGAGAGCATTGTCCCACCCATCCTCCTATAATGTTCACTGAATGACAGTCGAGTCAACGTTTTAATTCTCAGAGGTAGGATTTCGCCAATATGAAGACCATCAACTCAGTACACTTGGAAACTTGGTTTGATCACGGGCAGCTGCCAGATTCAAACTCAGCAATGACAACTGCAACCTGCAGTTGTCATTGTGACCATTGCAGCGTGACAGCATATTATTAACTCCGAGCGCTGTGGGTGCACGTCGGCGTGAAACGCAAGCCGCCGGGCTTGCCACCAGTCAACATCATCGACATCAGCAGCCAGTGTCTATCCGCTGCTGGTTGAAGGCCCTCCCCACGCCGTCGCCATCTCTCGGCTCACTGTGCAACGAGCTGGTCTCGTCAGCTCCATCTCCACGGTCGGAGTCCTCATCCTTTGGCTGCCACTCCATCGCCAGTCTCGTCCGTCCTCTATAGTCCCGTCCAGTGATGCGCCCTGCTCAATGCCCGTTCACCTTTCTCGATTGGCAATCTGACATCCCTGATTTGTATTTGATCTGCGGGATTCGAGCCGTACTCGTCCTGCAGCAGCCGCACTCCCTGTGGTTGTGTGTGTTTTTTGTTGTTGTAAATCACGGTTGCTGAGCGCAAACACAAAGGCCCAAAGCACCAAGCGGCCAGCAACTAACTATCACTGTTTTGGCATGATGGATAAAAGATGATGCGTTTCTCGTACCGAGCAAGGTTATTGTTCAGGTATTATTATTTTCCCTCGCTCACCCCACGACCCCTTAATCTCCCCCGCCCTCCCCCCCCCCATAACCGAAACCGCTATTTTTCTCTCTTCATATTCTCATTGTATGGCTTTCACTCATTGCCCATTCATTCAATTAATTCATTCATAATCATCAAGATTCACTGCCATAATTTTTACTTTCGCCGAATTCTCGCATCGCAGATTCGCCCCCATTGCGTCCTCTCGTCTATTTCATTCACCTCATCCCCCAACAAAATGACATCCACGTGTGCCGCTGCTCATTCTGCGTAAAGCGCCTCGGATATAAGGCGCTAATATACATCCCTTTAAGGTAAGGCGGTGGGAACCTGGGACAAAGAGACGATTGGGAGGGAATTCCATGGTCGAGCGGCGCGAAGACACAAGCAGAAAGGGGAAGTGTTTTGTCCCACACCGTGGCTGGGAGGGCGCAGTCTGTCGAAGGGGAAAACGGCACGGGTGGATGAGGCAACGAGTGAGGCTCTTGAGAGCGGTCACCGCGATTGTAGCGATAGCAGAGTGACGAGGAGGCAACTGGACACCGGTGAGCGAGAAGCCGGAGCGAATCGGAGAGCTCTGGATAATTTTTCATAGAACCGAACTAATTTAAAGCTTTCGTGACTGCAGGGATTCATAGTCTTGGTTCTTTCGGTAAAGTCACATAGAAGGGAAACAATACAATAATAAAAATATAAGATAAAATTCGCAAGAAAATGTTATTGCTGTGGTTTTCACACCTGATGATGATTGCTTGTGTTGCAGTCGAAACGTCGTGAGAATTTTATTGTTTTATATTTTTATTATTTTACTGTTTCCCTTCTACGTGACTTTACTGAAAGAACCAAGAATATAAACCTAACTGCTTTGCGTTTTTTTTGTTTAACTCGCTCAATTCTATCTGTGCACGTTTCGTGGAAGTGTTCCGAATTAATTTCAAAGTGCGCAAACGTGCGCCCACTTGTCAGAGCTAACGCCTACAAACGCAGACATGGCCTACAGGTTACGAATCCCGAGTCAGAGCACATCGTGCACCGTTTACACGCAAACATTAGGGCATATGCATATCACCGTATGCAAATGCACATACACATATACACAGCGGCAATAATTTCCATATAGCTTAAACAGGCTGACGGGGGCCAAGTGCTGTTGGCACAGCGGTAGAAACAGTGGGGGCAATCTTGATTTGAAGCTTTCGTGACTGCAGGAATCCGTAGTCTTTGGTTCTTTCGGTAAAGTCACGTAGGTAGAAAATTAAATAAATCACGACGTTTCGATCGCAACACAAGCGGTCGTCCTCAGGCGAAATTTTTTTAATCCAGCAGTGGAACTAACCCACTGCTGGATTATTTTATACCTACATGACTTCACCTACGTGACTTCACCGAAAAAAACAAAGAGTGGCGGCAAGTTTCTTAAATCCTCCCCACATGTGGACGTCCGCTGAGTAGATTAAATGGGAACACCAAATCGAGTGTGGGAGAGAACTGAAGCGTGAGTACCCCCACCACTTCCTACGAGATGTCTGGTGAGCGAGGAAGAGTAGGCCCCATACCACCTTGAAGTGTTCTCGAGAGCTTCCTCCGGTGGATGCGCTTCTACTAGCGGAGGCGTGAGCAAGACATTGCAGGGCTGCGGCTTTACCTTCACCCCAGCGAGAGCCCGGTTGTGCGAGGCACCGGGTCTAGGGACCTAAGAAAAGATCCGAGACTTTTTCGACGTCAAATAAACACGTGGTTGCAGTAGGCTTTCGCGACCAATATCATCCATAATCGATGGGGGGGGGGGGGGGGTTGTGTTAGGTCACGTGTTTATAAATGTGTCGTTATACCCGCCACCACCCGACACAGCCAATTAGTAAGGGTTTGTTACGTAAACAAAACCTACCAATGCGTCACTAGTACAGCACACCCGGTGTGTTGTAGAGTAAACCCACGGCGTTCACGATTTGAATACCGTGACGCTTCGCCGGTAATTACAACCAACCAGCCCCATCAGGCAACAGCCAGAATTGCGCAGAATTCGTTCTCCTGTGTGGGCCTTCAATAGCGGTGGGGGGGGGGGGAGAGGGTAAGCGTGACGTCGTCACTTGCGAGACGCAGTGCGGCCAGATGCCCGTGCAGCGGAACGTCGGACATCGCGCGGGCGCGAGCCGAAAACGCCACCGAAAGCCACGCAGCGTGGCCACGAAATAAAATAATTAATCAATATGACTGAGAGCCGGGGGGGGGGGGGGGACGAAGCGGTTGCTGCTGCACAGGGGACGGGAGGAGCCTGCAGAGACCTGAGTCGTGGTGAGCGGAATTCAGCCTCGGGGACCACGCCACACCGACATCGCCTCCATTCGCGCCTGATTGATGGGTTCCTGCAGAGGTGGGGGCGGGCGGGCGGGGGGGGGGGGTTGGTGATGGCCCTGTCACTCGCCAAAGGCTTCCAGAAACATTTCGGGCGGCATTAAAGCACTCGGCCAGTGACACGCAGGGTGACAGTCCGCGAGGGTTGAGATTAATGCGACGCAAAAAAAAGGATTTCAAAGCGGCGAACTTATTGGCTTCATCGTCGTGATCGGACGTAATCTGTCCACGAGTGGACGAAGGCCTTCCAAAAACTGGTCTCGTAATTCAACTTTGCCGGTCTAGCTCGAGTTTATTGCTCCATCTCTACGGTGAAACTCCGTCCGGTTGGTTAAGTAACGAATACCACCACCCACAGATTTTATGGCACGGCTCGGTAATTAATTATCTGCAACCCATTTTATAGACTGACAATACACAGATGCACGATTAAACGTAGGACTTCTGGAATTCTGATTGACTTAAACAATAGGAATTTTCAATTGCAACCTGAGTTCGATTCGCAGCGATGGCGAACCACAATTGGCGAGTGATATCTGAGTCGGATCTAGCTCACATCCACTTCCACCCACCACCCGCAGTGAACAGTGCAGGATTAAGCTAGTGCGGGGCCTGTAGCATATGTTGTTATAAAGGGGTCCTAAACAAATACAACTTAAATATTAAAACACTAAGTTTTTACTTGCATCGTAAAGTTATTGTATTTTTTCATTTGCTATACAGCCATATAATACGACAAATCGCTAACCTTAAACACCCAGTCGTTCATAAAAGTTGAAGGGCAGTATAGTACTATAGTAATAGAGCAAGTGCAGGATCACTGAAGCGGAATTGATAGCTTGAAAGCATTTAGCGCGGGGCACCTTGAAAGTGTGGGGCCCGTAGCATTTGTAGTTACTTGTGGTACTCGGATAATCCGGCACTGATGGTGAAGTATGGTCAAACAAACCCCATGACTGGCATGGTGTGCGGCGGGCCTTCATCGAGCAATAAATAAACAAATGCCTGAACAATTAATAATTTGTATTATTATTCCACTTGCAACAGATTGCGAAAATGTGTTTCGTCATTCAACTTTACTTAATTGTTAATAGACAAGATTCATATTGTTGGTTTTGTAAGGCGCACAAATACACATTAATGTGCGCATGAAGGTAGCGGCGTTAAAGAGCATTTTTGTAAATTATTATTAATAAAGCAATTTTTCTCAGATTTGCGTTGTGAGCGGTGTCAAAAGCGTCACCTTTCACTGTCTAGAAATGGCGGCGCAAGACGCGCGCACGCACGTGTCTACGTTTAACTTCTTCTTTGGTTCTTTCGGTAAAGTCACGTAGAATGACAATAAAATAATAAATTGATAAAATAAAATAACACAATAATATTCTCACGACGTTTCGGCCACAACACAAGCGGCCTTCATCAGGTGAATGGGACGAGACTGTCTGGAGGACAGCGCTGGAGTGAGAAAGCCAAGCTGAGATCACGACCTTTAAGCTACGTTTAACTTCTTTCGCACCGTACGTCGCGAACCGCGCTAATAATTATAATCGGAGGTGCGGGGTGTAAGGAGAACAAAGCGATGAGAAAGACGTCAATTGGGGGAGACCAGCCCAAGTTGTTTGTTTTGTTTGTTTTATATCGCAAGGGCAGTGATTATGAGCGATGCAAGTTGTGAAAATTGCTGGAAGTAGAGGTACTATATTTAGGAGTTCCGGGAGGGTAACAGATCAATACGCCGCCTGTGAACAGTAGTGATCCTCCTGTGCCTCATCATTAATACGTTGTCATGTGAATGTCGTGTTTTACAATAGCCTCGTGAGATTAAGGAACAATCTTGAATTTGTTATTTCGGTTGACAAGCAGGCCATGCTACGAAATACTGGAATTACATTTTACATTAATTAAAGATATATCAGCTGCTCCATGAAGACCTCAAATACCGTGTCGGTTATGTTTTTTTTTACCATACTTCATCACGTTGGTCAGTTAGTGCTGGTTGGTGAATTGCGGGGAGGGCGGACCGGTTCTGATATCGCTCATCAATTATGTTAACCGTGACTGGGAATCTAACTTGGGTTACGGGGTTCAATGCACCGTGCGCTAACCACTGTACCCCGTTCCACCACAAACTATGGTCGAGTGTCAATAAATTCCATTCTCCTTATTTTCTCTACGAGTGCCATGTCATGTACAGCCCTTTGTCAAACCACAGCTGGGTTGCACGTCTCCCAAAGCCGCGTCAGTCATTGGATCTGTTCGGCTATACTTCATCAGGAAGGTCAGTGCGGGTTGGTGAAGATGGAAGATGTGGGTGCATAGGATCTGTTTTATATTTCACTCGCCACTTAAAACTACTAAACTAAAACTGAGTCATTTTTCTTAAGTTCACCAGGTAAGGCCCACTGAGCTATATATCTGTTTTTCAGCAGCGACTTGGCCACAATTGATAGCTCAACGAAGTGGCTTACCGCGTAGAAATGGAGGACCCGGAGAAAAATCCACGCGACCACGGGGAGAACATGCAAACTCCAAACGTACAGGCCTCAGGGTCGGGATCTGGATCGAACCCACGACCTCCTGTTTACCAGGCGAAGGTGTCCACATCTCGCCATCGTGGCACCCCTTATCTTAGCCATTGGTGTCAATGGAATTAGAGTTGCCGGGATGCATTGCGCAGTACGCTAACCACTGCGCCCTAGAACCAAAACTGCAAGCAAACGGGCAGATAGTAAATAGCGCCTGTTGCACGAGTGAAAACTCCTCCTTACCTTTCCCTCCTCCCAACACATACATCACATGACACACACGTCCGCACGGACACACACACACACCTACACACCTGCCCTGCATGCCAAACCAATGAAACGTTAAACTCAGCTCCAGCATTGGCGGTAGGTGGAAGATTCTTATCTAAGACGCGCTAATTAAAAAGTCCGCCTACTTTAAGGCGTGTCCGTCCAATCAGGTGCTCCTCCGTGCGATATGTAACTGCGGCCCACGGCGAGAGCGTCGAGAAGGAGAGAGGAGAGGAGAGAGACGCTCACAGCCTCGGCGGCAAGAGGAGGAGGAGAGAGCTGAGAAATTGTCCAAGTCGGATTCGTCCGCATCGCGGGTCTCGCACGCTCTTAAACAGCCGTTCAAGGTGAGCGTCAATGCGACCACGTGTTTCATCCGCAAGTGACAAATGCCGCGTAAGTATTGTCTGCCGGTATTCATTGTACCTGGCCTTATTGGTCACTTTTGGGATTTGTCTGTTATCCAATCACGCACGTAGCGCAAAAAAAATAACGCGAAGGGATACGTAGCGTTCGCTTAAATGCTACGAGAATTTTTTGAGGTCGCAGAAATTTGTCAAAAATATATATTGTTCCAGCTTTTTCCAAATAAAGGAGAATTAAAATGCCGTTGTTATTATTCCATGCTGTTGTGCCAGTACGTTGTCTAAACAAAATGAAACTCGTATATAAGGAATTACTTTAGATACAATATTGCACGCCTTTGTAATAGAATAGCATTGTCTTAAACACAGACTTGCATTTAATGAACAAATAGAGAGAGAGATGTATGTGCTTGTGAGACCAGCAGCACCCAAAGCATTTCGTATATGCAATTTAAATTACAGACGACAGCCACTCTCTGCCCAGAAGCGTTACGCATGGTGATAAATGCCCCAGCTTAAGCTTTCAGATGTACATGGACATACAGTATATTGTTTTAGTGTAAATACACTTTAAAAAGTGAAAAGTAACTAAATATGGAACGCTCAATGCACGTGCAAATGTCCATTTCTTTTTTTACTTCGACACAAAGCAACGCCATAGTTTGGCTTTCATGGCCGCTCTGCAAATGTTACGTTGAAAATGACAATGCAGCAACTTATCTAGAAACGACTGTGAAGGGTTCGATCAAAAACTCAATAGAATCTGTCCGAGAAAACCTAACACAAGTGGAGTCGGCAGACAGAAGCTGTTCGCAAGCCCTGGAGCGTGTGTGAGGGTCGTGTGTGAGAGGGTAGTGTGTGAATGTGTGTGAGAGGGTAGTGGGTGTGTGTGAGGGTAGTGGGTGGGTGTGTGTGAGGGTAGTGGGTGGGTGTGTGAGTGTGTGTGAGGGTCGTGGGTAGGTGAGTGTGTGTGAGGGTAGTGGGTTGGTGTATTCGTGTGTGAGTGTGTGTGTGTGAGAGGGTAGTGTGTGAGAGGGTACTGGGTGGGTGTGTGAGTGAGTGTAGTGGGTGGGTGCGTGAGTGTGCGAGTGTGTGTGTGTGTGTGAGAGGGTGGGTGTCTGGGGCGGATGGTTGCGAGAAAACTTCGTTTGTCAAAATAAGCGTCCTGGGTAAAAAAAAAAAATTGGCACGGGGCGCCGCGGCCCTTGCGTCCTGCGCCGACTCGCCCAGTGGTACGTTGCTGCACCCAGCCACGGCAGTAGGGGGGGGGGTTGTTGTTTTCTTGTGCCACGCCACACAAAAGCACTCACAATTTATGCAACACTCAGCAACAATTCAGGAATGCCACGATAGTTGCAAGTGCAAGAATCATTCGGAGTCTCGCTCCGATTCTTCGTTTTAATCGCGAATCGCTCCGTAGAGTAAGGGTAACGCAGCTCCACTTTCATGGAGGTGTGTTGCGATGAAATGAACGTAACTGACCTGGTCTCCTGTCATTAACCAAGGATTTTTTTCTTTCTCTTGTGCCACCTGTGGCTGTCAAAATGTTGGCCGTGTTCAACAGGTATAGTTGTCGTTAGCACGCCCGAAACCCAACGTAACTTTTCACCAGACTCTTGAATACGTCATTAAAAGCCAAGAACAGGTGGCTAATTTACTAATTCAAAATATGCTCGTAGAAATTGTCCACAAAATACGTCCGAATATTTGTATGACTGTAGTTTTATAACTCCTCGATTATCTTTATTTCTTTGTTTTTTACAAATATAATATTTCAAACTCAAAGCCGTTACTGCGTGCCGATATGGCAGTGCACCCTCTTCCAAGCCTCCAATTACTCGTCGGGGGGCATTTGAAGGAAAATTTGAAAAGAGAGAGTAGAAAAAAACACCCCAATGGAGAGGCGTAACTTTGAAAAAAAAATCAAACACGTTTTCAAATGGCGACCGTGGTTGACGACAAGAAATTACAATAAATAACCGGTAGGAAAATTTTGGGCCACCCCCCCCCTCCCCGTTTTTTTGTTGTTGCCGTGGTGGTGGTGGTGGCGGTGGCGTGGGGCGGCCTGTGTCGGGTTAGTAACGGCCGTGCCCTACGGCAGACTTGAAGCAAAGGTGTGGTCTCGAATTCCGCGAAGAGGGTTGGGCGCACAGGTTCTGAGGGAGGGAGGGAAGGGAGGGGAGGGGGGCATTTGCTCGGCGGCTATGGAGGTGGTGGGACGGGGAGCGGTTCGCAGGTACATTATTACGCGTCGCAGGCACGACAGGCTTACGATCAACACCCTTTACCTCCGAGCTATCCGTGTCCTATCGGTGCGTTCCGTAGAATTGTTTACTGCACGTTTCGCCAGACCAATGTTTGACAGCGTTCGCATAGCTCTCTTTTAAGATCAAAGTGAATGTTTACACGCGGTTATTTGTGTGTTGTATGATCTGCTCCCATAACGCACTGTAACTATCTCTCCATCTGTCTCCCTTTTGGCAGGTGACTGACGGGAATGTTTTTTTTACATTTGGCCGCATGTCAGATGCAACTTCATCCCCTCGCCTGCGTCGACTTTCCAGACCATTTATCTTCTCGCAGCACAACAAATGTGTGTCACGGGTTTATCCCCTCTCCTGCTAAGGGTGACGATAACATGGCCGTTTCTTCAATACTGTTTCAAAAAAGGATTTGAGTCTGGAAATATGAACGACTTCCAATACCTGTGCCTCCCGAATGTTTTAATGCTTTTTGTAAAACACGATAAGATGATGTTGCCAATTTTGGGCAGGAATCCAAGGGTGGTGTGGAGGACTTATTTTTTTTTAAGATATCTCTCTCCAACTCTCACGAGACTGACTGCGCTCTTAAAGCCAAACTGGATTTCTCATACACACTCGCGGGTACTGAAACGGAACAGGTCTGTCTGGAACACTACAGTGGCCCACAAAAAGCCACGGTGGAAAGAAAGAAATGAAATGAAATTAATAAACCCACCGGAGACGCTGAAACCGCTTCTCCTTCTTCTTCATCATCATCATCATCCTCCTCCTTCTCCTCCATGCAATTCCCACGATTTCCGACGTCCTTCATTCCACCGGAGTCTGTCAGGCTTAAACGACAGATTTCGGGGGATGAAGTGCATCGGTCGTAGGGTAAAGCGACGGAGCTTTCTCAAGAATCAACGCGACAAACAAGACAGCCACGACGCCTCCTCTGCATTCCGATGCGACGCTTTCGGCACTTGTCATTATTGCGGGGGTGTGATGCTAAAACTGCTGTCCGTGTGCGTTTGTCAGTTTGTGGTATTGATCGTTTAAAATAAATCGCGTGAATTTGACGGAGGCTGGGCTCTGTAATGAGTTGTCGTGATGTTTATGAACCGTGCAAAACAACACAACAATGGATCCGCACGGCGTGGAAGATGCCCACGTCCAGCGGAGGATTGGTTAATGGGCCGTACACGTACCTGCTACAAGAGAACAGAAACACCGCCTTGCGTATAGCCACGGGTGTGGAAATTCAAGGGGGCTTGGGCCCTTTAAGTGGCCCCCTCAATATCCTCCATGACCCTACTCGGTCGCTTCCCATAAGCCCCCATGTTTGCCTGCCCCCCCCCCCCCCCATGCTCTAAATACTGTATCACTAAAAACGTACAAACAGCACACTAAGTCACCCACACCGTTGTCAAACTAAATTGGAGCGGACACTACCAACAAGCTGTTTGAAGTGCGTGCGTATTTATGAGCGTTCGAAAGCATTTGGCCCGTGTGGCTTTTTGTTTGGTATGCGTCTCGTCATTGAGGTGTCATTGTCAGATCGACCGTGGCCTCTGCTCACCTGGTGGTCTGAGCTCGAGTCCATCTCCTGCTGATTTTTTTAAATTTTACTTTACCAGAACTCTGGCCATCTTGGAAGGAGGTGTGCGCGGCATTGTCCTATATAGATGTCTCCATTAAAATGGAGACAATTCAACACCTAATCCACGCGCACAACATACAATTAGAGCAATATGCTACAAAGTACCGGTATTGACATAATGCTAGTAATAACATTTAAAAAATGTCCTCATTGGCTGAATTGTATGACCAAAGAGGGTATAATATTCGGTTATCAGGCGTGGAAATTTGCACTTTATAAGCGTAACCTTAACAAGTATATTACGCGACGATGGTATGCCAATAATACTACTCAAATTCCCCACGAGAGGGCACACAGAGGATCGTGTTCAAATACCCTGGCATTTGCGAGCACTGAGTGAGGTGCGGGAGGGCGTCTGATGACTCTCTCTGAGCAATGTGTGAGCATATACTAAACAAATACACTGTACTTTGGCAACCGCCGTGAACTACACAGGGCTTTACGTGTCGTACCGAACACAGGACGCCCAGAATACGTCTCGTGATGGCAGTGGCTTCTCGAGTTGACGTGCATATCCGAGTCTCGCAGCCACCGGCAAAGCAATCGGTGAGAAATTAAGCCATGACCATGAATAATAATAAAAAAAAATCATGGAGAGCCCTTTGTCAATCCACAAGATTCAGGTATCTTCCACTCCGTGGGGGTCGAGGGTGTTTATTTGACAATACGTCACGCTGGCCAGAGCCGGTTCTTGAGAGGGAGTCCAGGACCGGTTCAGATATCACCATCACTGACAATTAACTATGTAACACTATTTTTGTTCCTGGATAGTAAGTGTTATTTTCTAATTGCGTATGCCTCAAAAGTATAGAAAATGTATATTATTCCCCACGAACTTTGCTTTTGTGACCAGGACTTCACGTGAAGGAATGACACGAATGCACACGTTTATTAATTGAAAATAGGTAAATTTCAAAATATCACTGTCCTGGTCACAAAAGCAAAGTTTGTGGGGAAAAATAGTCATTTTCTGTAGTTTTGAGGCATAAGCAATTATAAAATAACACTTACTACCCAGGGACAAAAAATATATTTTTTGTTACACTGTGATATAATTATCATCGCCTTTGGCTACACAGTACTCTCTATACTGTGTAACTAATAAGAAAAAACGATCTCTGAGACCCAAATTGGCTCATATAATAAGAAGCATATTCTAAAAATCCTGCAACCATATTGCCCCTTATCCAGAAAAGCCTCATTCCAAGCCTTAAAACTGGGTCGTTTGGCTATTTCAATGTATGAGTGATTGGAAATTCCAATGAAACTTTACGTCTCTTGGCAAAGCAAGAGACACATGAAGAAGGGCCATTCCCGAAACGTCGCCCATTACATATTGTTCAAGACTACAGTGTTGAATAATGTGTTGAGTTGTTGTTGTCACCACTGCCAACGTGGCATCAGTTTGTTCTCCTTCCCCCGCACCTTCCATTAGTATGGTTGGCCAAGTACGTTGCGGTAATACGTTCAAAGTACTCTTTGGTTCTTTCGGTAAAGTCACGTAGATGAAAAATAAAATATAAAATAAATAAAAGTAAAATAAAAATAAGTGATTTAATTTACTTTTATTTATTATTATTTGTATTTTATTTTTCATCTACGTGACTTTACCGAAAGAACAAAGAGTATGGATCCTTGCAGTCACGAAAACTTCAAATCTAGAATGTTCAACGTACATACAAATAATTTGTCCAGTGAAGTACATCGTTGGCTTGTACCGTACTGCCCGGAAAGTAAGAGACACTTAAAACATGTCTGGTGTCAATAAAGCTATACCAATGTGGTCGCAACCACATCTTTTGCTTTAAAATACGCGGGGTGAAATGCGTTTTATAATCCGGAGAATACAGTCAAATGTTTCTGCCACTTGAGTGGTCTGAATTTCAGACCCAATAGAGGAGTGAAAGCAAGGAGCAACCGAGTTGGATTATTCTTGATTTGAAGCTTTCGTGACTGCAGGAATCCATACTCTTTGGTTCTTTCGGTAAAGTCACGTAGGTATAAAAATACAATACAACAAAAAATAATATTTCGATTTAAAGCTTTCCTGACTGCAGGGATTCATCTGCTGGGTTCTTTCGGTAAAGTCACGTATAATGGAGATAAAATAATAATAACAGAATAAAATTATCACGACGTTTCGGCCACAACACCAGTAGCCTTCCTCAGGTGAAGAAACAGGACTGTCCAGAAGACAGCGCTTGAGTGAACCCTGCCAAGCTTGACAGCGTCTTTTAAGCTATGTGGGAGTAACAGAGCGCCTTGACAAAGGAGTTTACATATAAATTAGCATGTAACTGGGGGATTAGCATGATGTTGGTGTGAGGGATGAGCACCACGGAGAGCGACGAGCTTTGTTCAGACGGACGAGTCCATCTATGTTCGGAACAGAGGAGGGGGGGTGGAAAGAGGAAACAGCCACGGTGCGCTGCTCTGTACTTGTAGTATTTATTCTAGAATAATACATATTGTAATATTTATTCTAGAATAATACATATTGTAATATTTATTCTAGAATAATACATATTGTAATATTTATTCTGGAATAATACATATTGTAATATTTATTCTAGAATAATACATATTGTAATATTTATTCTAGAATAATACATATTGTAATATTTATTCTAGAATAATACATATTGTAATATTTATTCTAGAATAATACATATTGTAATATTTATTCTAGAATAATACATATTGTAATATTTATTCTAGAATAATACATATTGTAGTGTTTATTCTAGAATACATATTGTAATATTTATTCTAGAATAATACATATTGTAATATTCTAGAATAATACATATTGTAATATTTATTCTAGAATAATACATAGTGTAATATTTATTCTAGAATACATATTGTAATATTTATTCTAGAATAATACATATTGTAATATTTATTCTAGAATAATACATATTGTAATATTTATTCTAGAATAATACATATTGTAGTGTTTATTCTAGAATACATATTGTAATATTTATTCTAGAATAATACATATTGTAATATTTATTCTAGAATAATACATATTGTAATATTTATTCTAGAATAATACATAGTGTAATATTTATTCTAGAATAATACATATTGTAATATTTATTCAAGAATAATACATATTGTAATATTTATTCTAGAATAATACATATTGTAATATTTATTCTAAAATAATACATATTGTAATATTTATTCTAGAATAATACATATTGTAATATTTATTCTAGAATAATACATATTGTAGTGTTTATTCTAGAATACATATTGTAATATTTATTCTAGAATAATACATATTGTAATATTTATTCTAGAATAATACATATTGTAGTGTTTATTCTAGAATAATACATATTGTAATATTTATTCTAGAATAATACATATTGTAGTGTTTATTCTAGAATAATACATATTGTAATATTTATTCTAGAATAATACATATTGTAGTATTTATTCTAGAATAATACATATTGTAATAGGTATTCTATAATAATACATATTGTAATATTTATTCTAGAATAATACATATTGTAATATTTATTCTAGAATAATACATATTGTAATATTTATTCTAGAATAATACATATTGTAATATTTATTCTAGAATAATACATATTGTAGTGTTTATTCTAGAATAATACATATTGTAATATTTATTCTAGAATAATACATATTGCAATATTTATTCTAGAATAATACATATTGTAATATTTATTCTAGAATAATACATATTGTAATATTTATTCTAGAATAATACATATTGTAGTGTTTATTCTAGAATAATACATATTGTAATATTTATTCTAGAATAATACATATTGTAATATTTATTCTAGAATAATACATATTGTAATATTTATTCTAGAATAATACATATTGTAATATTTATTCTAGAATAATACATATTGTAGTGTTTATTCTAGAATACATATTGTAATATTTATTCTAGAATAATACATATTGTAATATTTATTCTAGAATAATACATATTGTAATACTACAAGTACAGAGCAGCACACCGTGGCCGTTTCCTCCTCTTCCCCCCTTCCTCCGGTCCGGGCTCGTCGCTCTCCGTGGTGCTCATCCCTCACACCAAGATCATGCTGATCCCCCAGTCACATGCTCATTTATATGTAAACTCCTTTGTCAAGGCGCTCTGTTCCTCCCACACAGCTTAAAAGACGCTGTCAAGCTTGGCAGGGTTCACCAAAGCGCTGTCTTCGGGACAGTCCTGTTTCTTCACCTGAGGAAGGCTACTTGTGTTGTGGCCGAAACGTCGTGACAATTTTATTCTGTCATTATTATTATTTTTATTATTTTAGCTCCATTCTACGTGACTTGACCGAAAGAACCCAATAAAATAATATATCACGACGCTTTGATCGCAACACAAGCGGTCGGCCTCAGGCACCTGAGGACGACCTTTATGTATTATTTCTTGTTTTATTTTCTTTTTCTACCTACGTGACTTTAACCGAAAGAACCAAAGAGTTGGATCATATGCATCATTATAAAGAATGGCATTTTGTCCAAGAACGCTAAGGTTTTAAGAATCTTTGAGGAGTGTGCTGAGTTTGGATGTTTGGCAAATTGACTCCTATTCATCCAGTGGCTTGTGGAAGGAAACTGGAGCCCCTGAAGAAGATCCACGCCCAGGAGGGGAGTAAACACTCCTAGCTCCGAACTTATGGATTCCAGTATCCACCGCTGTACTGCCACAGCGTGGCCTACCCCGAACTACCAACATAATGTTATCAAGTCCAATCTGGAGCCATCCACGTCCCCGCATTGGAAGCAGCGCCGTCTTGTGGCCACACGTGCCTATTTCATGCGCCCGTTGTGGTCACTTTTTATGGAAATGTTTGTAATTCTATAACAACAGAAACACGTCGTACTGCAAGGGAAGGGATAAACTAACACAATTCAGCAGAGCAATGGCCATAGGCAGCAGCGGACATGCCCTTACAATCGCTACACGTCCCCAAGACAACCGATAACACTGTATACACCGCAGTGAATGGTGAACTAATACGCAGAAGAACCCATGGGGGAGTGACAACATTGTTTGCTTAAGTTACATACGAAATACCACTGGTGTGTAAGGTGCTAGTTTGGTTGGACCCAGCAACGTTATGTTTACTGGGGAGGCCTGCCACCGCAAATAAACAACGTCGTGTTGTATTAAAAAAAAATAGTTTAAAGCTACTCTACTTTTCACCGTTTAATATTCAACTTGCAAAATATACGTGACGCGTAACTTCCACCGTAAAGGATCTGAAATTATACCCGTGCCCATTTACATAACAAAGACTTTGATGAATCCATGCTGCTATGATCTGCACTATGAGATTATCTCATTGACGCCCCAGAACACAAGACAGCTTTCAACATGATTATATCGACTTAACGAATTGCAATCGCGTTACCACGCCTCTCCCAAGGCGTCTGGCCCGCATTAAAGAGCGGGCCCGATGGCAGCGTGAGAGGCCCACTAGAGCCCCTTACTAGTGGAGGCCCTTTCCGTCAGCAGTGGAGTGAGCAAGCTATTCCAGTACGTCACGTGATGCGCTTGCTCCACACCGCTCATCTGCAAACTCCAGATGTATGTATGTTGAACTTGTTTCGGAACGCACGTTAGCCAGCTGCACTCGTCGGAGGTGCGGGGGGAAGGACAACAAAACGAACAGTAAAACGGAGTTCCAAAGAAAG
The DNA here is from genome assembly GCF_048934315.1 of Petromyzon marinus. NCBI lineage: Eukaryota > Metazoa > Chordata > Hyperoartia > Petromyzontiformes > Petromyzontidae > Petromyzon > Petromyzon marinus. The sequence goes on from NC_133680.1 coordinate 5,063,031, forward strand.
GAATTTCCACAACAGTGCCGCTGGCCAGTGTCCGATTAAGCTAGTGCGGGGACCTGTAGCATATGTTATAAAGGGGCCCTAAACAAAACAAAAACACATCAATATTAAAACACAAATGTTTTACTTACATAGTCAAGTAATTGTTTTTTTTTTACCATTTGCTATACAGCCAGATAATACGACAAATAGCTAACATTAAACACCCAGTCGTTCCTAAAAGTTAAAGGCGGTATAGTACTATAGTAATAGAGCAAGTGCAGAATCACTGAAGCGGAATTGATAGCTTGAAAGCATTTAGCGCGGGGCCCTTGAAAGTGCGGGGCCCGTAGCTACTATACACGTAGCTACTACACACGTAGCTACACACGTAGCTACAACATATGTAGCTACTTGTGTAGTAGCTACTACTACACATGTATTAGCTACTACACATGTAGCTACTACACATGTAGCTACTACACATGCAGCTACTACACATGTAGTACACATGTAGCTACTACACATGTAGCTACTACACGTGTAGCAGCTACACATGTAGCTACTACACATGTAGCCACTACACATGTAGCCACTACACATGTAGCCACTACTACATGTAGCTACTACTACATGTAGCTACTACACATGCAGCTACTACACATGTAGCTACTACACCTGTAACTACTACACATGTAGTACACATGTAGCTACTGCACATGCAGCTCTAACACATGTAGCTACTACACATGTAGCTACTACATGTGTAGCTACTACACATGTAGCCACTACATATGTAGCCACTACACATGTAGTAGCTACTACACATGTAGCTACTACTACACATGTAGCTACTACACATGTAGCTACTACACATGCAGCTACTACACATGTAGCTACTACTACACATGTAGCTACTACACATGTAGCTACTACACGTGTAGCTACTACACATGTAGCTACTACTACACATGTAGCTACTACACATGTAGCTACTACACGTGTAGCTACTACACATGTAGCTACTACTACACATGTAGCTACTACACATGTAGCTACTACACATGTGCTACTTGTGCTACTTGTGGTACTGGGATAATCCGGCACTGCCGCTGCCAGGCTCGCTCGCAGAGACCACAGCACTGTTCATAAATGACGTCACGCGATTTTGGACGATTTTTGACCCCCCCCACCCTCGTCACACGGCGTCACAAAAAGTCAGACCTCACTCAAATATGACGTCACAAAACTCTGCCCCCCCCTCCCCCCAAAAAATATAAAACATGCTTCAAATAGCTTTAAACTATTGTCATTGTAGTGCGTATTTAATGTGGCGCTGCACTCTGATGATGTAGGAGAAAACATTTATTAAAAAGTCTATTTAATTAAGTAGAACGTGTTGTCTATATTTCTTTAAAGTCGCGCATTTTGATGTGACGTCACGTTTCTCAAACCCCCCTCCCCTCGTCACACATTGTCACAAATGTCTGACCCCTCCCCCCCCCCCCCCCAGGTGCGTGACGTCATTTATGGACGGCCCCTTGGCTCTTGTCACGAGCAGGCAACAATGTCGCGTAAACGCGTTTCGCCAAAGCCTCCACGCGTGTCAATAATTGTCGAGCGCACGAATTAAACACGGCGAATTACCGCTCATTATCATCGCCATCGTCATTACCAGCGGCAGCGGCAACAGCAGCAGCACATCAGAATCAGAAACATGGACATTATCCGACACATTTTGACTAAATCTGAAAAGTGCGCAAAGACGCGTGGGTGAGGTGCACGATTTAAATAACACCGAGCGAACGAAAGGGGAACACGCGGATTGGAGAAATGCAGGCTTGGGTCGCACGGCTTGCGAGGAGGCAATGAATGGACGATCCACAGCGGAGATGAAGCGATAATAACAGCAGCTTGTGTGTAGCAGCCAGATCGATTGTTAACATCGCTCGACCGTGAAATATGGTGACTACTCGTGGAGGCCTTCATACAACAGCGGATTGCTTAAGGCACGTGGTTGAGCATTATACACGGCGTGAAGTCGTGGTTAGCGCACTTCGCTATGAACCCAAGCACCTGAGTTCAACTCCCGGCCACAGCGAACGTCAATGGCGAGTGATGATTTGAACCAGTCCTGGTCTCATTGCCCCCCTTCACCAAACGGTACTGACCAGCGTGGTGAAGTATGGTCAAACAACCCCCGTGACTGACACGGCGTGGAAAAGAGGCCTTCTTCATTCCGACAGCGGATTGACAATAGCACTGTGAGCTGGATTGTGATGCTCACTTACAACTGTGCATATCTAACCCGGTTATAATTAAAATACATCAATGACCTGGCATGCACCACTACTAGTGACTGGCAGCAGGTTTTCGGCAAAATTAATATCGGTCACGTTATCTGACTCCACCAGAAGTGGGTTAATTGGTTCGCTGATGACGATAAGCGTATCTTGTAGTTCAAAGTGCGTAGCGCGAGACCTAGAACAATGTAGAAGTTTAAGCTGACCCTGCCCCATAGACACACGAAAACTAAACTGCAGATTTTTTATTTCATTTTACCAGTTAAAGCTCTTTTTCAGACGTGATCTGGCCACAAATAATAGCTCAACGAAGCGGCTTATCACGTGGAAATTTATAGCAGCAGCCAAATGCTCTCGACGCATGATTCTAAACGTGGAGGAAAAAAACCGGAGGATCCGGAGAAAAATCCACGGAACCAAGGGGGGAACATGCAAACTCCAAATATACAACAGGCGTCAGGGTCGGGATCAAACCCAAGACCGCCTGCATACCAAGCGAGGTAGTTAACATCTCACCACCGCAAGGGAACGCAATGACCCTATACGCCACTTCTACAGCTGTTTAAAGTTATAAGCCGCGACTTGTGCCATATTTCAACTCTCTAGTAATTTCAAAACACCTTTCGAATTGACAGCAGTCGTTCAGTCACAATCATTTATAGGCCAACTAATTATTTTATCCGGGAAAGACCTTCCCTGAGTCTTTACGTCTCTTTCAGGACGGTATTTGCATCGGAATGTTTGGCCAAGTAAATAAGTATTTGGCTCCATGTGGGAGGAAACCTGAGGACCGAAAGAAAGCCCACCACGAAAATGGGAGCTAAGTCTGACCAGGTCACCTCGCAGTCCCTTGTCCACTATATACTGTGTGTGTGTGTGTGCATATAACAGTAGTGTAGGGAGCGGTAGTGTAGCGGTTAGCCCGCTGCGCTACGAACCCGGCGACCCGAGTTCGATTCCCGCTCACGTCCAACACCGGTGACGATGATCTGAACCGGTACTGGGCCTCCTCTAGGTCGACTCAGCCTCAAAGTAGTACTTGGTGCCGTGTGTAAACATCGCCACTGGGGAGACAAAGCCGGCCGGGTGTGGTGCTGGCCACCCACCCCTTGTGTGCGTTTCGGCCTTCAAAGCACTTGCCCCAACAGTCTGTTAACGCTATACGGGGGATTTTTGTCTTTGTATATAACATCGATTCCCGCTCACGGCCACCAACACCAGTGCCAATTATCTGAACCGGGCATGGACCTCCCTTAGGTTGACTTAGCCTCAATTGAGTATCTTGCGAGATGCGTAAACATCGCCACCGTTGCTGGCCATCCCGCCTCTTTTTGTTGTGCAACATGTGAGATTACAGTGGGAGACTAGGCCGTCCACGCCAACGACTTTAGAAGCGCCTTGCCTCGTCAGGTCCCGGAAGCCAAGCAGGACTAAGCCTTGCTGATATTTAGATGGGTGACCACCACTACCACCAAGGGCTTCAGAGACCTTGTAGGCGCGGGGTCGTGAGGTGTGGCCATGAGTTGTCAGTGCTGGGTGTCACCTCGTACGCGTGGTGGGTTTCCTCCGGGTACTCTCTTCGTGTTTCTTCCACGTGGTGAAGCCAAACAACTCATTCATAAATAAAATCCCAGGGGGTCGGCAATCTGCGGGATCCAGAGCCGCATGGGTCTCTTTAAGGACTGCTTCGTGACGTCATTTATTAAGGGACCCATCGTCTCGCATTCACCATGTGCCTTGCGTGGCTCTTGAAATATTGAAGGTTCTTTTTTTCCGAAATCGAAAAAATAAAACGGCTCTTCTCACTTATTTTGGTTGCCTACCCTTGAACTCGCCAAACATAACAACACAGGACCCTCCTGAAATCAATAAAAACCTTGAAATTCAGCGACTATTTCCAGGATAGTTAATTTCCATTTAACCTCGCAGCGGGGTGGAGCGGTGGCGCAGTGGTTAGAGCACTGCGCTCTGAACGCAGCGACCTAAATTTGATTCTAGGCCACGGCTTATATCAGTGGCGAGTGATATCTGAACCGGCCCTACCCCGGCCCCATTCCCAACGCGCTCTAACCAGCATGGTCAAGTATGATGAAGTAACCCCCGTGATCTATAATTCGTGGGGGAAGGGGGGGGGCTTCATCCAGCAGTGGCATGACGAAAGAGCTACACGTAAATTAGCATACGCATCATACACGTGGATGTCTGGGAGCAGCGGGTGTCTGGGATGCTGCACGTGTGATGCGTGTTGCTGATGCGTGCCCTCTGATGGGGGAGCGGTAGTCTCGTGGTTAACGTGACGCACGATGAGCTCAGCCACCCTGAAGCCGTCCGAACCTACCCTGGGCCTCCCCTATATTGATTGATCATTAAACGCACGAGTACCTTGGTCCGGTCAAAACATCAGCACTGCGGAGACAAAGGTGGCCGGGCGTGGTGCTAGCGAGCCACAAGACTCCCTGGTGCGCCGCGCTGGCCTTCATAAGTACAGCATTGGCCCAACCAGCTGACGTAGGCTACTCCTGGGGGGATATTTGCGCGTCCTAATTCGTGTGTCCTATATTTACACACAGTCATAGCCTACACAGTGCGGAGCTGACGATAGCTGGAGAGGGTGGGGGGAGTGGAGAGAGTGAGGTGGTGTGTGAGGTGTCAGGGCTGGAGATGCGAGATGGAGAGAGTGAGGTGGTGGTGAGATGTAGCGGTTAGAGAGGGAGCTGCTTAGCGATCGGTGAAGTGGCAAGGGTTTTAGAGGGAGGTGGTAGAGAGAGAGGAGGAGGAGGTGGATGAGGTGTAAGGGTTGGAGAGGGAGGTGGACAGAGATGAGGTGGTGGTGGTGGTGAGTGAGGCGTAAGGACTGGGAGATGGGGGTGGAGAGAATGTGGAGGAGGTGGTTGTGGGTGAGGAGGTGTGTATGGGTCGTCATGTGGGAGACGTCTCTCTCATTGCACGCCTCTGTCCCCATGGCAGCAGGGCTGCACGTTCCTCTCCACGCTTTGAAACGGCGTCGTCCCAGTACTGACGTCAGCACGGACCCCTCGCGTCTTCTGGCACCCCCCCTCTCCCCCCTCTCTTCCCCCTCTCCCCTCCTCTCTCTCTGCCATCTCCCACGCTTTGCACATGATGTGGATGAGATGTCCATTGCTGGCGGGCTCTCCCGCAATGGCAGGTTGAGGCTGCAGACAGACGCGTATCGTCGACGTCTTTGTTGTTATTGTTGCTGCTATTGCAGAGAACCTCCGCGCACATCCATCAAGTCATCCAGCTAGCCAGACAGACAGACGGCAGCAGCAGCAGCGGCGGCGGCTCATCGGTTCGAGAAAGAACGCAGGGCTCCCATTCATTGAGCCGGGACTTAAGACAAGCCGCTTGTGCCGGGGGGGCGGCCTCCATCCATCGTAAATCGACGTCGTTCGGCCTTCACAGCTGGAGCGGCTTGCTTGAGACTCGGTGTCGATATTCGGTGCCGCGCGCGCATCCCCATTCATATCGGAGGTGTTGTCTTCGTCATTGTTGCGCAAGGCAGCGGGTTTGCAGCAGTCGACGTCGGCGCGGGGTTACGGGGAGCGAGACGCAGAGACAGCATAGGCAGATGCACGGAGGCACGCGCGAACACACACACGGAGACGATCTTACACACACGGAGACGATCTTACACACAGGGACACGCAGACTAAGACCCCCCCCCCCGTATAGACAGGCAGACATACAGGCTGTTGGGGCAAGTGCTGTTAGCGAGAATTACACACACTGCCTTCTCTCTCACACACCCACTCTCTCGCGCACACATTCACACGCGCATACATAAACACACTCTCTCACCCACACGTACAATCACACACACACCCATTATTACACACCCTATTACACCCTGTCACACACCCACACTCTCACTCAAACCCACTCACACACACTCATCCTATCTCACACACACACACCATCTTGATATCACGCATCCACTCATACCCTCTCACTCACCTTCTCTCTCTCTCTCACCCACTGACACTCTCACACAATCACCCTCTCACACCCCCAAACTGACCCACACTCCTACACACACCCACACACTCACTCACCCTCTCTGACACGCACTCACCCACTGACACACACACACTCACCCTCCCACTCACCCACACGCTGCCTCTCTCACACACACTCACACCTCTCACACACACACTCACGCACCGACATTCACACACACCCTCTCACACCCATACTCACCCGCTCACACACACACTCACCCACTCACACACTCACGCTCTCACACACACACTCACCCACTCACACACACACTCACCCACTCACACCCACACTCACCCACTCACACGCACACTCACACACACCCACTCACACCCGCACTCACCCACTCACACGCACACTCACCCTCTCACACCCACACTCACCCACTCACACACACACTCACCCACTCACACACACCCACTCACACCCGCACTCACCCACTCACACGCACACTCACCCTCTCACCCACCCACACTCACCCACTCAGACCCACACTCACCCACCCACACCCACCCTCTCACCCACATACTCACCCACTCACACACGCACTCACCCACTCACACCCACACTCACCCACCCACACCCACACTCACCCTCTCACCCACCCACACTCACCCTCTCACCCACCCACTCACACACACACTCACGCTCTCACACACACACTCGCCCACACACACTCACCCACTCACACCCACACTCACCCACTCACACGCACACTCACCCACTCACGCACACCCACTCACACCCGCACTCACCCACTCACACGCACACTCACCCTCTCACACCCACACTCACCCACTCACACACACTCACCCACTCACACACACCCACTCACACCCGCACTCACCCACTCACACGCACACTCACCCTCTCACCTACCCACACTCACCCACTCACACCCACACTCACCCACCCTCACCCACCCTCTCACCCACATACTCACCCACTCACACACGCACTCACCCACTCACACCCACACTCACCCACCCACACTCACCCTCTCACCCACCCACCCACACTCACCCTCTCACCCACCCACTCACACGCGCGCAGTCACCCACTCACCCACAACGCGCGCGCGCGCACCCCGGACGCAGCAGCCGCCGCCGCGGACGCTTGGATGGTGCAGAGGGCGGAGGAGGCCGCGGCGATGAGTGTCGAAGTCCCCGCGGGGCTCACGGAGCTCCTCCAAGCCTTCACGGTGGAGGTGCTGCGCAGCCGTCCCGCGGACCTGCTCGACTTCGCGGCGGCGTACTTCGCCGAGATGCGCCAGCGGGCCAGGGAGCGATGCGGGGCTCCCGCGCAGCAGCTGGCCGACGGATTCGACGATGCACACGGCCGAGGGGTCAACTTTTCCGAGGAGAACGTGGCCGGACACTCGTCCAACAGCGACAACAACGGGGACGACGATCGGGACGATGACGACGACGACGAATCCGATTTCGAAGGTGCGGTGATTGATTGATTGATTGGTCGCGAGATGCCGGTTGAATGATTTGTGGTGTCAAGCCGAGGGTGGTTGTTTTTTTTTATATCACTAACCGGGAGCTCCATCCATTCATTCATTCGCCCATTCATTCATTTATTTGATTCATCCGATATTCACGCAGCACTCGTTTCAGAACGTGTCTTTGTCGATTCGTGCAAGATCATCACGATAACAAGAACGATGATGTTCAATATCACCAACTGTCGTCATCATCGTTATCATCATCACCACCACTGTGGCCATTATCATAGATTTTGGTCATTACCATCAGAATCACCGCCATCGTCATCATAATCATCACTGTCGTCATAGTGGTCTTCACCATCGTCATTGTGGTCATAATCATCATCACCATCATCATTACGGTAATTTACAACGACAAAAGGCATCACAACCACGATCAGCAGAAGCATTCGCACAAGGGGCATGGATGTTATTATGCCAGTGACGTACATCGTTGGCTGGGGGTGTTGATACATTTTTGCTGGTGGAAGACAAATATTCTCCAGCGTTCGGGATACCCAGGTGTAAACATCACGCATGCTTCATTAACGTTGCATGCACTATATTTGAATTGTGCTCATTAATTCGGTAAACGTATTTGACAAATTACATAATGTTCCGTTTGTTGCGCACATACAAAGACAAAGGTGCCTCGTATAGCCTTTACTTGTGGGGCAAGTGCTGTGAGCGTGTAGCACCTACGAAGGCCGGCACGGCACTCGAGGGCACTCGCCCGGCCGCCTTTGTCTCCCAAACAGTGGATGTTTACACACTGCGCCAGTTAATCATTTGAGGCTGAGTATATCTAGCGGAAGCGCAGGACTGGTTCAGATAATCGTAACCGGTGTTGGCTGTGAACGTCAATCGAACTCCGGTCGCCGGGTTCGTAGCGCAGCGCTCCAACACCTGTGCCACCGCTCCAAACAAAGAACAGTATTTAGCTTTAACGGAGTGTTAGTGCAAGTGCTGTTCGCGAGCACCTGTAAAGGTCGGCACGGCACACGAGGGGGTGGGTGGCCAGCAACCACACCCGGCCGCCTTTGTCACCCCAGTGGCGACGTTTACTACACACCGCACCAGGTACTCGTTTGAGGATGAGTCGACGCAAGTGGAGGCCCAAGACCGGTTCAGATAATTGCCACTGGTGTTGGCTCCCCACTCCCATCCCACACACGTTTGATTCCAGACACATCGCATACGATGTGACATTATTGTTTACTATCAGTATAGTCCAACACAGACGCACACAATCACAAATCGGTATCTTGTGAAATGTTTCAAAGCGGAATTCTTCCGATGCAGCCATTCCACGTGTTCAGTGAATGTGGAGGGGAAAGGAGGCAAATAACGAACATGAATATATCTGCGGGTATTACATTTACTTTCCAGTCTTTTCCTTAAGACCATAATTCAGTTCATCACAGCTGTATTATTAATATTATGATTTGGTTCAGTGCGTGTGTGTGTGCGTATATACACACACACTTTATATATGTATTGTTTCGTCTTGATTCCGTTGGGAGTCAGGATAACCAATGAACCCGCTTGCATGCGATCATTTCAGCAGAATGCATACATAAACGGCACTGCAATTGTTCTGCTGTAGCTACACAAAGCTGAAGAGGACACAATAGCCCTAGTGCACTCATAGCTGAGTGTCGGTCAATTACCAGAATCAGAATATTTATACTGGAGGAAGCCGATGAGCTAGAAAGCTTCCTTTGTTAGATGTCCAGTAGTACGAATGTACGTACAGCACATATCTGCAACGAAACCGTCCGGTTGAGAATGATCTCCCTTACATTACATTAAGGGACATCATTCCCTTACATTAAGGGACATTATTGCTGCTTTAAAATCACCATGTGTCGTGGAGCATTGTGGGTAAATATATAAATACAATTTGCTTGCTCGCGTCACTGTTGATGAAAGAGACTCCACTAGAAGGAAGCTCTGGAGAGCTCCTCTTCTGTGGGGATGAGAGGGGAGTGTTTGGTCTTCTCTTCAACGTTGACCAGTTGTCTGGGACAGGAGAGTAGGCCCCATACGTCACTCCACCACATCCAACCTGCCGATCGACTAACCGCGTTGTCACCAACTTGTACGGCCGGCGTGGACAGAGGCGGGACATATAAGGAACGTGCACTATAGTTTAAACTGCCGCGCCCGGAGAACGAACCGGCGACCGCACTTGATCACAAGCCCCGTGCGATACCCCGTTACGCCGTGGCCGTATCTCTATTCGGATGTACACGTGAAATGAGACAAGTGGATACAGTTGTTTAGTTCATTAGTCACAATGCTGCACAACATCGCATGTGCTTGTAACGCTTGATTGATTTTGGCTTTCACTGGGGCCCTGTGTGGTGGACGGGAAACATCTGTGGACCCTGCAGCATGTTTTGAACAAGCATGACTGCTGATCAGATCCTGAGGGTAAAAAAAAAACTGGTAAAGAGCCTGCTTGTGTAACCACATGCTGCTCAATAATATTGGTCTGACAAGTCTATTGACTGAATAACTTGAGACAAAAACCCAGTAGAGTATTGCCTTTTTTTAAGTGGAGAGATGCACGGAGTGATAATTAATTATTACACGTCGGGAATAAACAATTAATTCGAGACCCAAATATCACCCGCCCAAGCTTTGGTATTCCTCGAAGACACTGGTGGTGTGTAACCATCAACCGCATCAGAATATCAAATGGTCGAAGCGTGCATCTCCTTCGTCCATGGAACATTAAAGACAACCATGGGAGTGCGATTGTGGCCATTCAACTCAAGCATAGAACCACTGAAGCTCCTTCAACGGAGGTGTAATAGCAAAACTACACAAACACTCTCCTGAAGCCCTCTCGTGGCTAGCAGACATCAACGTTGGCATTTAGCTCCTGAACATGTTGTTGCCACCATACGCATGAATTGCATTTATTACGGTAGGGTGGAGTGGTGGCATAGTGGTTTGTGCACTGAACTATGAAGCGGCCTACCTGAATTTGATTCCCGATCACTGCCAGCATCGGTGGCAATGATTCCTAAACCAGTGATGAGCACCTCCTTGATCAACCCGCATTGACCAGCGTGGTGAAGTATGGTTTTACACAAAGTCTACATATTAAGAGCTGGAGGGGGGGGCTGTAAGATTTCTGCAGCTACCTACTTATTGCATACTTGACTCTGCTGATGATATCCAGAAGGTCGAATCCGGTCCAAAGTTTAATTGCTTGTTTAAACAAACGCTGCTGGATAATATTGCTCTGGAAGGGTAGCGGGCTGATGGACTTTAACATCGTGCAGACACAGAAGGGAGGTCTGTTTTATACCTGTGTGTTATTTCTTCTTGCGCGGAATGTGTGGAAAGCACACACAAAGCTCACACACACACATATTAAAGCACACACAAAGCTCACACACACACATATATAAAAGTAGCATTGTGCGCCGGAGTGAGATGGCAGTAAATGAATCTAGGCCAGAATCCAAACAGGTATTCCTTGTGTCCTGGAAGCAGGACGTGACCCATAAAACACTGCACACGGTGCGCGTTTCCACCGAGCGTCTTGTTGATCCGTGCACGATGCACAGTGTTTTTGTACGTGCGCCGACGAAAGTGTCGAGTGTTTACGCAACGGCATGTTACCGGTGCAAAAACGTAATTCACGGTAGATTTGTTTTTCTTCTGTAATTTCGTTTTTCGCGTCGTCGCTGTACAAATCCATTAGGCGTGCTCTTCCATTGAATTCGGCACGCGAGTGGCGTGCCTCCAGTATAGCCGCACGACAGGCAAACGATGGCCATTATGCCGTGTGTGATGAATGCCATCTGTTCATTCTGATCTCGTTTTCCAAGAGGTGGGAGTTGTCCTCTGAGTACAGTTTCCAATCATGTCACGTCCTCATCCCAGATGAGGGAAAACCCCCGCTCGACCTCTCTCGAACTCTCTGCGCCTTAGATTTTATCTGCACACTGTCTCCTGTTCGACCGCATCTGGCAGACTCACACAATAAGCGTAGATTCTGGGCATCCATGTGAAAACGGGTTGGGTAAAGGAGGGAGGCTTTGAGCTACCTGGTAGGTCCAAAATAATATTTAGCCTCACAGCAGAAATTTTCACAGTGGGTAATGGCTTATCGAATTGATAATCATACTTGGGTTTGATGTGGTTCCCATCTCCACGAGAGGGTAAAATATATCGGGATTTTAAACCTAAACTTCAACAAGGGCATGGAGTCGTTCAGACAAGACTGCAGCACAGAAGAAGAAGCGACAGCCCATTGAGTAAAGGTTGACTGGGAGCTTCAATATAAAGCCTTGGTTGTATTGAAGAGAGAAGATTGAGGTGAGAGGGATGCAGGGGGCGAGACCATGGAAGATATTAAAGTTAGTAAGTGTGATCTTGAAATGTATCCAGATTTGTATTGAAGAGCCTAGTGAACGGATTGGAGTATCGGTCCGAGAGAGCCTCATTTATGGGTGCAGGTGAAAAATCTGGCAGTGCGATTTTGGATTGTCTAAAGCAGTGGTTGGCCAACCTGTAACAAACCAAGAGTCAAAAAATACCCGTGAGTTCTGCAAAGAGCCAAATATATGTGTATACATATTGACAGTTTTCGGCACAGCACGGGAGACATTCATTATTCTTTGTTACTGTAATAATTATAATACGTGCTGCGCTATGCCCCTTCGATAGAGCGGCATGTGGTGGATTAAAAGAGACGCGTGCGGCTCGGGAGACGCCAGTTGGCCACCACTGGTCTCAAGTTTGGAGAGGAGGGATTTGGGGAAGCAACAGTGAAGTCGGGATGGGACGAATGCATGGATAGGGGTCTCAGTGGCGGCTGTGACGAGGAAATGGCGGATGAGGGAGATGTTACCCAGATGGAGGTGTGAAAGCCCTGCAGAGTTGAGTTACACTGTGTGTGGGGAGGGAACGAGAGCTCGGGATCAATGATCACTGAAAGGTTTCGAGCACTTTGGTTTCGATTGTGATGTCAGTGTTTAGGAGGTGCACGCTCCTCCATAATACGGGGGGGGGGGTGGGGGGGGTTAGATCGTGTAAATATATAAATGTGTGGTTAAACCTGCCACCACCCGGCACAGCCAATTAGTAAGGGCTGTCACGTAAACAGAACATGCCAATTCGTTATTAGTACAGCACACCGGTGTGTTGGAGAGCCAAGCCACAACATTTACAATCTGAGTCCGACGTTTCGCCAGTAATTACACCTAGCTTCATATTTGAACACACACTCCTACTGGAGTCTCTTTAGGGATCCAATTTTTTTCTAATTAGTACAGAAAAGTGCTCATGCATCGTTCTTCTTCTAGTCGGGCTGTAATTGTGCATTGAGTCATCGCGCTCACCATAAGAGCGTTGAATCGTGTTTGGAAGAATCACGTGTTATTTTTCATTTGTATACGTTGTCAGTAGTGGGTGAACATGACTCCTGCAGCCACTAGAGGCGCTATATTGACCACAAAAAACGATTATTGAATTGAATTGCGACCCACGACAATTCCTAGAATCACGAGAGGAGCAAATTATTACAGATCTAGTACACAGCATGCTGATAAAAAAATAAACAAAGTCTCTTTTTTTAAATAGTCTTTAACATTGGGCTTTTAAATACATTCTATTTTCAAACTTAACAAAATCACCACAGTGTCTAAAGAGGAACACGTTTTTTTTGCACGGTAATATTATCACTTATAAGGCTTCAACTATATTTAAGCGCTTACAAAAACACCAGACACTCATCCCGCTATCTCCACTGGCACTGACATCTGATACCCAGTGTGAGTGCCTGCAAAGAGGAAACCTCATTCCCGGATCAATCTAGACTCATCTGCAACGTATACTGGCTTGGTCAATTGACGAAATCAAATTTAAATCTTATTGCCATCGTCATCATAACCGTGGTTCATGTTATTTTTCATGCGGTCATCATTATCATAAATGTCATTATTAACATTTCAAATGCAGCCTTGAGAAAATTGCACTGCACATGTTTTTTTTTTTGCCATTGTGCTCTACGTATGTTAAACTTCTTTCACACCATTCGCAGCCAACCGTGCTGATCGGAGGCATTTCTGGGTTGTTCCCGCACGCCGTTAGGCACGAGTCAGGAATCATTTCCCAAAGAAGCTCCCGGCTCATGGAGCAAAACGTCAGGCGTCACACCAATCAATGCGCGGCACAACGCGAGAACACATCGCAGAGCTCACGGAGGGTTGCTTGAGCATCACGTGATGGCCAAATGCGCAAAATTGAGATTCTCCATTGGAATAGTGGGAATTTTTATTTTACTTGCAGCCAGAAAAACTGGCCAGATGCCTCAGCGGCAGAGGCAGCAGCTCGCAATCGCAAGGTTGTGAGTTCGAATTCTGGTTGGGGGGGGGGGGGATGGTAAATTCAGCCCATCATCCCTCCAGGGTTGGTAAAATAAGTGGTTATTCTGTGGACAGGCTCGCCCATGCTCCGAAAATGTGGAATTTCCACCACGAGCCCTGGGCTGTAAACAGGAGATGCGCACTGCCCTCACGCTTCTCATTTACTATTAGATTGTTAGTCTTGGTTCTTTCGGTAAAGTCACGTAGAAGGGAAACAATAAATAAGAAAAATATAAAACAATAAAATTCTCACGACGTTTCGACTGCAACACAAGCAATCATCATCAGGTGTGAAAACCACAGCAAGAAAATTTGAACACCTGATGATGATTGCTTGTGTTGCAGTCGAACCGTCGTGAGAATTTTATTGAGTTATATTTTTCTTATTTTATTGTTTCCCTTCTACGTGATTTTACCGAAAGAACCAAGAATATGAATCACTGCAGTCACGAAAGCTTTAAATCAAAATTTATTAGATTGTTTTTGACGTGTCATGAAAGTTCAGTATGCATCATGATTTTATTCCTCCAAGTCGTAAAAAATATACATTTTACCATCGTGCAGTCCGGCACACATTGTCACACACGGAAAAGAGTGTTGCCATCACGTGGCAGGGGCAGCAGCAAAGCATGTTCACTCTTATACTGAATGGAAGCTGAACTCACAACCTATTTGAGCAACATCAGCAACAATGTTTTTTTTTTAATGAGCTCCCTTATTGTATTCAACCAGTGGATGCCAGATGTCATTTCAATGCACCTCTGTGCCTGGGTCTGACATTTCCTCATCAAATACAATGCTTCCTTTCTGTTGCACGCCACTTGTGACTCACTTCTTTGGGCAAAGGCCTTTAACCATGCAGCGTCTGGCTCGCTACTACAGGGACTGGTAACCCAGTGATGATGACTAATTAAATACAAAACGTATACATTTAACCCTAGGGGATGCTTTTATCCGATGATCACACTCCTTTATTCATCGTATCATGTTAATTCGTTTCGTTACGATTTTATAATGCGCAATTCGAAAGCACGTGTAATGCATTGTATTGGTCGTTTGATTTAATTGAAAGGGTAATACTATTTTTCTTTCTGCCATTCATTCAAATGTATTCCTTTCGGAGAATACCTGTATTCTTATACCAATGTACATATGCCGTGCTTTATCATGGAGGCTATTTGACCATACCTCGCCATGCGGGCCAATGCGGGTTGTTGGTGAAGGCCCGAAGCACAGACGTGGCAGCATAGAAATACGGCACAGCAACTAATATGTTGCACCATCACCTGTTTGCAACAATGTAGCCCTTGCAAGCAGCCTATACCACCTGTTATGCGCTCGCCCATCGAAGCACTATCCAGGCTCAACATCTCGCACTGGGTTCCATCGCCTGATTAAACCGCACGCATTCAGCTGCGAGTGTACCTCGGCATTTGGTCAGCTGTGACCTGCGCACGAAACACGTTCGCGCTTTCTCACACGGCGCACGCGTGCGTCGCGCGCACACGGCCCGCGTGCACGCTCGAACATACGCCGCCGAACGGGTTGAAATGCAAGCGCGCGCGCGCGCGCGCCGCAACGCGACCGGATTCGCATTGGACGCTCGAAGCGCGCGCGCGCGCGCCTCCCGTGCCAAGCGACGCGTTGCGTGCTCGGGGGATCCATTCACGTGGCGGCGCTGCGTCGGTGTCGATTCGCGCACTCGCACAACGACGATCATTGCGCGAGCAGAATTTGCAACTGTGCGCGCGCACGCACGGTACACACCGCGCGCGTGCCAAGGGTTATTCAACAAGCGATATTTTTAGAGCCGATATAATTGCGACATTTGTGTGATTGGATGAGATGTGCAGAATGCGGCCAGTCTGAACTGAATATCTGCATAGCTCACCTCCCTACGAAAAAAAATGGTTCATTCCACATGCGGATAATTAAATTGTGTATGTGTACTTCATTTATACAGTTTATATGAATATGCTCGCATCTGACCAAATCGCCTGGAATGTGATCGATCCCATCAGATGTTGGAAGCTAAACAGGGTTTGCGCTTTGTTCGTACTTGGATGGGTAATGACCTTGCTCACGTTATGAGCTGTACAACAAAATCCTTTGCTGTACTTCCGAGAATCCTGTGCAACCCCCCCTTCTCCCCCGCCTTTACCACCACGCACCGAAGTACGGTTAAATAATCCCAGTGACACACACGGCGAGGGTAGGCCGTGGCTCAGCAGTACAGATGAACAAAAGGGCCGTACGACCTTTATAAACATTGCAGGCATAGGGTTGCAAGGTCGTCAGGAAATGGCAGCGATGAGTGGCACCCCCTCGTCTGCATTGTGGGTTATCTCTAGGCACTGACCCCCCCCCCCCCGCATACACACAAAGCCAAACTTACTTCGCGCCTCCGATCAGCACGGATGGCTACGTACGGTGCGAAAGAAGCTCAACGTACATTCTTTAATAGTTCATAATAAAGGTTTTTTTGGGGGGGTTAGGCAGCATGAATATAAATGTGTCATTAAACCACCACCACGCGACACAGCCAATTAGTGAGGTCTGTTACGGAAACTAAACGTGCCAATTAGTTACTACTTCGGCACACTGGTGTGTTAGGTAATGGTGGGTTAAACGATCTAACCCAATGAAACCTGTATTCATATAGATATTGGTCGCGAAAGTCTACGTCTCAAACAATATTTGAAATGGTGTTGGCTAAATAACTCCATTGGTATTATAGATAGCAATCATTGACCCTCTCCTGGCACACTAATGGACTTTTTTTGCAGGCCAGGTATTGTCACATTGTGCCCAAAGGGACAGCTGTCACTGGGGGTGGCCTTTAAATATGTTGGAGATGGGATGTAATGTAGAGCATCTTTCAGTCATCTCAGTTAATCCATGCCACCTGGGCCTGTACCGTGACCTCCTCTCAGGGAGCCTCACCGTGTACCGAGCTTGGCGTCAGCACTGTCATGACAATCACCGCCACTAAGTGGCAAATGGTGGCTATTGTTGTTGTACAGCGATCTCTGATGCCCTGACATATAAGGTGCAAAAATAATAAATATATAATTACTTTTATTGTTGTTATCATTATTACCAGTGTACCAATGCAGGACCTTCTTAAAATGAGCATTGAGATCCAGTGAGGCTTTCATGGGTAAATAGTTGCCATTGTTATTATAAAATTAAAAAATAAAATTACCTCATGTATTCACATTCAGGACATTCAAAACCTTAGCCTTGGCCATCGGCAAATACAGTCTGGCAATTCAGCAGTCCATTTTTTTGAAGATGTAAGCCAGCTGTTCGAATATTTATAAATGTGTTTCTCCCACATCCTTCACTCGCTCGACTGACTCGCTCGCTCGTATCTCGGAATGGACATTTGTATATACACAGTTTTACTCACAAATATACACGCACCCACGCATACGCATTCGGTATAGCAAGGCAATTGTGGGGCTATCCTTGCACCGGCTATCCTTGCACCGACTCATGCCTTATACTCTGTGGACTAACTGTTACTTGAAAGGATCTCAGAGGTAGCTCTGTAATATCCACTTCTGTGGGGCGTTCTCTAACACGGAAGCGTTGCACTGCTCTGCGACGACATCCTTTCAGATTCTTCATCTCGTGACATGACACTGATAGCACAATCGGGATAAAAATTTGGAATAATTACAAACGTAAATAAATATGCACAATCAAATATTGTGGCAATAGTAGTAAATATTATCCAGCCATATGCTCTTTTAACGTACTGCATGATTCGCAATTAACCTTTGGGGTTCAACGTAAGCAGAGCGTTCAGCTGGATTTAATTTATCTTTTCTTTCCTGATCAAAACTCCTCTGACCACGTGTCCCCTTTTATGCGCTTACTTAGATGGACAATAAGTACGGCACTTACTAATTAAATTCCCATCTATCTAAATCAGCTGTAGCCTCCCGTAAATCGCGTAAGCTGTGTGTGGCCACCCCCACTATGAATCCCTCCTCTCTCCATGCCGCTCACTTTTACTTGCTCCTCTCTTCCCTCCCCTCTCCTCTCCTGATCCCCCACACCTTGGCCCAGTCATTCCTTCTCCCCTCCTCTTCCTGCACTCATTCTTTCTTCCTGCTGCTCATCTTGAGCCATGCCCTCTTTGTCCATCTTGGGGACTTCCATTCCAGCGTCTCTCTTTTACTCTACTCCCCTTGTATGCATGCACGCTGAACTTGTCTCGCACTGTACGTAGCCAACCGCAAAACATTTTTTTTATAACACTTACTTTGCATGCCGTCTGTTAATCCCCTGCTGGATGTAGGCCTCACCAAACCACGTCACTCATGGGGGTTGTTTCACGAGACATACTTCACCACGCTGGTCGGCGCAGGTTGGTGACATTTGGGGGCTACCCAGGACCGGTTCGGATATCACACGCCATTGCTGAAGGCCGCGGCCGGGAATGGTATTCGGGTCGCCGGATATTTGGTGCAGCGCATTGACTGCTGCGCGACTAGTACACCTGTTAAATACGCTTCTGCATGCGAGGGTGAACTTGCACACTTTGAGAAAGTGCAGCGAGGCCGCCGGCAGCATAATTTTTGAATAAAGACGGGCGTGCAGTGTTTATACTGTGTCGGGCCAAGCTGACGCTTTAAATATTGATGGCAAACAAATATTTAAAAGGACAAGCGGACGTTTCATCGTCTCGAAAATATCAGTTGCCTCGGCCGCCTCTCAGCAGCCTTTGCTCCAGGCTAAAGCAAAACGTGATATCGTGGAAACATTTTTTAATTCGAGAAGCGATCGCTGCTCACGACTCCTTCCCTGGGTAATCCGCACCCGATGTCACTCACGGTTACCGGGGCCGTCAAACCAAAACACCGCCCGCGGTGCCATGCGGCGTCACACCAACGCAACCAGAGCCGTGGCGAAAACTTTTTTTGCCATAACTCGGTTTTAAAAGGCGTTGTCTGCGTTCGTAACAAAAAAATGTTGGGCCATTCGTGCATGTACAGTACACGCGTGGCCCTGGGTGTACACTCACTGCTAGAATGTGGGCCTCCCTCCGTAAACGTGCAACGTTGGGCCAACGTTGAGCCAACGTTGGCATGTGGTGGGAACCGTCGGACTAAAGGTGGCCCAACGTTCGTCGCTTGCTGGGTCTCCATGACGTGCAATTGATGGAGGTTACTTGGTCATCCTTCGCCATGCCCCTCGGTGCGGGGGTTGATGAAGGCGGAATGCAGAGAAGTTGAAGTATCGCACAGGACAGCAATGGATTTTGCCACACTGGTGCATTTCCAAGCCCCTTATGCTCTTCAGAAGCTCTGTGTGACGTATGAATAACGTCGCAGTACCTTTACAATGCCATTATACTATTAACAGTAAGTCATCCTCTGGTTAGGCGAGCCACTGCCATGGAAATGTGGAATTTACACCGTTAGCTCCGGGTTACCAACATAGGTGAGCACCGACCCAGTACCCGTGTGAGCACAAGATACATATTGACGGTTACGTTTTGTAAATTTTCACGTTATCCATTATGTGACCTGGGGTGCAGTGAAGACATCGTCACCGGCACGCTGCACTCGGTACTTGGTGGCGTAAGATTGTACCTATGAACTTTTTCGCACCGTACATAGCCAACCGTGCTAATGAGGGAAGGACAACAAACTAAATAGAAAACGCAGTTCTAAAGATGTGAGATTTCAATTTAGATGTCAAAGTGTACAGCTCTAGTGGCTTTGATTCCTGTCCACGGCTTGCAACGGTGGCGATTAATACCAGCATGGTGAAGTATAATTAAATAACCTCAATGTCCAAAAGCCGTCGGGAAGGCCTACATCCAGCAGTAGATTATCAAAGAGCTGTGCACATTGTTATTGTTCAATCACCTGATGATGGACGCTTGTGTTGCGCCCGAAACGTGGTGATTTATTTTATTTTCTACCTACGTGACTTTACCGAAATAACCAAAGAGTATGGATTCCTGCAGTCACGAAAGCTTCAAATCAAGAATGTACGTAAGTTTTAACAATCCAGGATGTGAATTAAATGCTTTCTAAATATTGTTGTGATTTGTACCTCTCCTGCGATATTATAATCAGTTAATCTCGTCCACTCAGAAATCCAGAGGGGATGACCTTTCTTTCCACGCACGCAAAGTAGAAACCGATTAAAAAAACAAATCTGAAGGGGGAAATGATTCATAGTGTTTCTGTTCCTTAGCAACGAAGTCCTGTGCATTATACAGCACCGGGGCCGGCCGGCGTGGCTTCGCACGTGGCCTGTAACCCAGCACTGTGGAGGCGAGGGTTGGTTGGTCACACAAATGTTGCGAAACTCCCTTCCCGTGGGGTGTCGATGCGCCATGCCATGGTTTTCCAGAAGGCCGAACAGCAAAAGTGCGGACTATGATCTGTGCACGTATCTATGGGATAGAGTGTTGCCCGCTCGCAGCTGTGGGTTTTTTCTAGGTGCTCCGGTTACCCCCCCCCCCCCCCGTCTTGTATAAACACACACGTTTTGTTTTTGCTGACAACATCTTTATATATGAAGGACTGCAGAGGCTAGGCAAATGTTGATTGCCGGCCTACAGCCTGGCTGCTGCTTTGCAGCTTTGTGGCTCCTCAACGATTGTTAGATTAAATGTCCTTGAGCGAACGGCACTGTGAACAAAACAACAAACCTAAACATTATTTTGATTTAAAGCTTTCGTGACTGCAGGGATTCATATTCTTGGTTCTTTCGGTGACTAAACATCATTGTTATATTAATATTATTAACGTGCGACGCGGCACTTCAATTGAGTCACTGCAGAAAATGCGTATCGTTTTAAAAGACTGCTTACGATATAACGTGTAGCATTGGAACAAATATATATTTTTTTAAACACAAGCGTTTACGCAAATATTCCAAATCGACAAAAATTGTCGCGTGGACAGATCTGCCAAAGTTTAAGTTGAGTAACGGGGCAGCTCTTTACGGCGCTGATTACAGCACGCCTCTGTTTTCAATTTGTTTGTGACTTGGTGTTGAATAAATCGTGCATTCGCAACAAGGATTTCGTTTAACCCAAAAAAAAAGCAGTGCAATTGACGATTGCTTCATGTTCCTCAGTGGTTCGCTTGTAAATAAATATTTTCACACTGTAATTTCCCCCCCCCCTTTCCCTCAAATAAAGATTCCCACTGTTGGGCTCTTGACTTAAACGTGCTGTACACTTAGCGACGCGTATATCGTTTACTGCTTACATAAGATATATTGGGCATTCGTGAAAATTGAAACTAACCAGTTATAAAAAAGTGCTTAATATTCATAGCCACGTTGAATGTGACTCTGTGAGGAACTAGAAACCTGCAGACAAACAGGGGCACTGCGTCGATGGGTCCAAGTGACCTTGATATGTTACACATTTTAATTCATGTTTGAGTGGTCATAGGATGAGGGAGGGAAGGGAGATGGACAATGAGGCTCGCAGTTTGTTTGTAAATGACACGTAACTTCATAATTCCTTTTATTTGAAGTCAAAGTCCCATTACAAAATGAAATCACCAGCCAGTTTAGCAGTTCCATTTGCAATGCATGTATTGTATTGTGAACTTCTTTCACACCTTACGCAGTGAACCGTGCTAATCGGAGGTGCGATATTTATCGATGATACATTGAAACGTGGATTGGAGCAGTGTTGCGAGTGTCCACACACCGTGCTCTTTGAAGCTGATGATCCAAGTTCCACTCCCAGACGGGTAACATCAGTGGCGAGTGATATCTGAACGAGTCCTGGCCTACTCCTTTCACAAACCTGTACTGACCAGAATGGTGAAGTTTGGTTACACAATCCCTATGATCGACACAGTGTCGGGAGGCGTTCATCCAGCAGTGGACTAAGATCCCCAAATGATGTTGTGTGATTGTTACGTCATTGCTCGGGACGCAACGATGCACTGTTGTGAATAATATAGTGAATAACTGTTAAAAGCACAATGACAAATCTGACACCTTGTCTCAAGTTCAAATGGTTGATGTACATTGCAGCATCGCTGGCTACAAGTAAGTGTCATATTCCAGACAAACCTGACCTGGGACTCGCCTACACATCCACCACTCAGCAATGGGAATACAAATCAGCTTTTAACCCTTCCATGCATCGCGCTTCTCTGTTATGTACTGTTACTACATATCAAACATTTTCAACACATTTGGGGATTGATGGTCTGTCACCAACGAAATCACATAAAAAATGTGATGTTAAACTTGGTTCACAGATTAATGTGGTTAAATTTTTAAAAAATATCGGTTCGACTGTCATGTGACGAATGCTACTCCCTGTGGCAAAGCGAATGGGAATGTGCCGCTCCCTACTGTGTGGAACAGAGGTCACGCGAATGGTTCTCAGAGGTAGCTCTGTGATATCCACTTCTGTGCACCGGATTATCCGTCTCATGACGTGACACCGATAGCCTATTCAGGATAGAGTCGGTCTGAAAAATATGAAAACAATGGCAACACACAATGCAGTCGTGCCAGTGACTGTTACATCACATATCTGCAATGCTGTAAATTCTCCGTTTAAATTTGGGGAGGGGCGTGGCACCTGAAGGGTAAACACAGCCAAGAACACGGAGCCTCCTTCGCACTGTTGCCCGTAACCCCCCCCCCCCCCCTTCACGGCAGCGTACAAGCTGGAACGACTCATAGAGCGCGAGCAATGACGCCTCACGCGCTGCGCACAACAGCGGCCCTCAACGCACAGCGGTTAGCGACCGACCCCGCGTCCTCGTCCCTGTGCCAGCGCTGCCGCCCTCTGCTCAACGCAGAGTGCCACATCGGCCCTTTGCAGAGGCAAAACCAGATGCGCCACACAACTGCGATGTGACAGCTGAGCCCTTTTCTACGCTGATTGGGGTCCTTATCTCTGCCTGCTGGTGCGTGCGTTGGGAGAGGAGGGGGGCGCCTCCCCGCCCTCCCTCTTCAAAACCATCACTCCCGTGCAAGCTCATGCCACCGCACGGCCCGTGTGAACTCGCGATAACCCTGCACGTTCGTCCGCCTTGGGGAGAGCTCGCGGGAAAAAAAAAAGAATGAGCGTATTCCACCGCTGGTTACGCAGGGGAAGATTTAAGGTAAATAGAGTAACGGCGCGTCGGGGCCGCGTATTTAACGCAACGACTTATCTTTCTGCGAGCGGTTGCGCGGATGAAGCTGCGGAAGGCGATCCGAATGGAAGCGGGCATAATTTAAAGGGGATTTAGAATTCACATTTGTTTTCATAATGAATTCCAATGAATATCCCAGGGCTGCCCGTGGCGTGCGGATATATGAATATTTTCCATTTGTCAGCGCCTTATCGTCATTAACGATGTTTCAAATCGTCTCCCTTTTCAGCTCCGGTGATCAGCAGATTCACAAGGAGAGCATCCGGTAAGGGCCCATTTCTCCCACCACCACCACCAACACGCAGCTGGGAGAGAGAACATGAACCGTGTGCGGGTGGTGCCGCGCAGAGGCACGACGAGAATTATGCCGGCATATATTGGTATTGACCGCTTGCCATTTCCTGCTTGCGATGACAGCCTTGGGAGGCCGATAACGCCCACCCAGCTGGGCCCATGGCTTTCCTGCCACTTACACAGGCAGGCCCCTGCTGCACCGGTTATTAACACCACATGCATATGGCTAGCATCGATATGAAATGCTATTTCAGTATTTTCGTTTATATAAAATGTACGGTCCTTGCAATGTCTTGCTCACCGCCACAGCTGGCGGGGGGGGGGGGGGGCTCCACTCGAGGCAGCTCTAGAGAGTCCCTCTATATGGAGGATATTTTTGTAGCTACTCTTGCGAGAGGTCATTTATACATTCACCTCTAATGTCACCAAAACACGACGATGAACTGGCAGTTTACAATCCCCGATGACAAAAGCAAACAGGGCCAGAAAATGTGACCCGGTTTGTTCCCTTTCAAAAGATAAAATCAGAATCTTTATTTATCCTGGACAAATCCGATGAGTTTCGAAGCTCTTTTTCACAGATGTCCAGTTGGGGAGGGGGGTCAGAGAAAGTCACAACAACAAACACGATGCAAATGGAGTGCGTCCCACGCCAGCGACCGTTGAGCTGTCTTTGACGTGGCTGCTCCCTGCACACCGGGGTGGGGATGACTCTCCTGGGGAGGCCCCCCTGTGCATTAAGGCTCTGTCAGGACTGACGCAGATAAATAATTCATCCTGGGAGGAAGCAGTAGGCTAATGAGCCGTCGTGTGGGGGCAGTGGCATTTCAGCGGATCAATAAAAAAAACATTTCCACAGATGGCAAGACGATAAAGCTTCCTTATCATAACCTACTAATTAGACTCTGCGGGTGAAGGCTTCAGAGGGATTAAGCATGCAAAGTTCACGGATTATGATATTTTGTGGCGTGCTTACGTCAATAAATGTTTTTGAGCGACCAATTTATCCAGAGCACCCAAAATCCTCAAGTTATATTGGACGTACAAACTCCACGTGCACATTGCACTGTATACTCTCTATATCGGGCAGATCTCACAACCTGGCAAGACCTGACGGTTCATTCCAGTTTTTATTAAATGGTAAAACACTCTTTGAAAGCACATGACATAAACTCTTCATGAAGAGGGAATGCGTGAAAGAGTACATAAATGAACCATGCATCCTTCCGCCTGTCATTCCAGCCTATCCGACAATCATTCTAACATTAAAGATATATCCTATCAGCATTACTGCGTGAGGTTTTATTTGTTTTGTAAATAAATCACCATATTTATTTTGCCTTAATATATATTTAAACTTATTGGCTACATATGTGCCCCCAATCCCCCCTCCCCCTCCTCCCCTCGTGTGGATGTTAATCTACGGGAACTATTTTAAAGACTATCATCATCATCAGACATGCTCTACACCCACTGCTGGATGCAATTGCCATCTTGCTCCTGCGCATCCGCTGATCTCTATGCCTCTTCTCCCTGCTGCTTGTCCTCTTTGGTGTGTTCCCTGATTCGACTGCCATTCTGTCACCAGTCTCATCCATTGGCCATCATGCAGTCGAGAGATATGTTCTGACCAAGCCCACTAACTTTCTTGAACAATCCACAACGATGTCCGTCATTTGCGGTTGTTTCTCTTATCCACGCGTTCCTCAATCTGTCAGAATGCATCTCTCCTTATCTCTGCGCTACACTTTTCAGCGTTTGTTCCATGTTCTGTGTAAATATTCATGTTCTTGGGCCATGTTATAGCAAGTAATATACCGTACACATTTTACGATATTTTCCCTTCAGACAAATTGGGATATTGCTATTCATCATCAAGGCAACACGGTGCACATTTAAAAATTTTCTCTTCAAGGATTCCAAAACTACCACTGTGCAGACTCTCAAATCAATCGTTTTCCGTACAGTATTCAAGCGACCATTGCCAGCGTTCTCCACGAGTGACAATGCTACACGGAATCCCCACTGCCTTTCTCTTTACCTAAACAGGTTAATTGTGAGGCAGGTAAAACAGAGACGGCACGTATATCCAAATAGGGGCACTGCGTCACATAGTTTGACGATGAATGAGTCGATATTAATAAATAAAAAATCCCATGTTAAATGCGTACGTGACACTTGTGCTCGTGAGATAATTGAGGCTACGTTTGATGAAGGCTTTATTAGAAAATCAATACAAAGAAACCCAGCGGTAATTTGTTTAAGATGGGGGGGGGGGGGGCACTGTCCGAAAAGAGAGAAAATGTTTGACAACAGCAGCAATTACGATCTTCCAGAACAGGAGGGTACACTTTAACGAGCAATTAAGATAACCCGTAACCCTATCGCGTAAAGAGATCGGCACTTCACCAGCATGGATTCAAAGCAAGCCTGCCTCTGCTGATGAGACGTTGTGTGTCGAAACCGTTCCAGAGTCGTTTACGTGTCTCGAAACAATGTGCGGCTGACGGGTTACGTGAGAAACATTTTTACGTGGAGACGGATATGCAAGCAAAGACATTCTCTGCTCATTTATTCTGTGGTGATCACAGATTGCAATCCCAGTTGCATTATGAGACCTCCTTTGCCAGTAACAAGATATAGTAATAGGTTTTACCCTTTTAACTGGCACAAAAAAAACTGACACCTTTATTCAAGGCATCATGTCTGCAATAACCGCAACACAAGCAGTCAAAATGCAAACAAAAAAGACAACTCTGATAACAATATGCACTGTCCTTGAGGGACAGTGCAAGGACAGTGCATATTATTATTATCAGAGTTGTCTTTTTGTTTGCATTTTGACTGCTTGTGTTGTGGTTATTGCAGACATGATGCCTTGAATAATGGTGTCAGTTTTTTGTGCCAGTTAGAAGGGTAAAACCTATTACTATACCCAGTTGCATTCTTTACCCCGTCATTTATTCACGGTAGCATGAATATTCTGCAGAAAGTCGCATTTGCAGTAGAATAGCGTGCACGCGTTCCTGCAGTCTGCGTTATTCCAGTTGTTGGGGGGGGGGGGCTGTGTATTTCTCAAGCTGCACAAGAAAGGATGAGGAGTCTATACTCAATTGGTCTAGACAACTATTGTTGCCCAAATTACAGCCTTTGGACAAAAGCGATGGTGTGCAGCGATTGCGGGGTTTTCGCAATCGCAAATCTTTGATAATGGTGATGCCAACATGACCAAGTCGCTTTGTGATCGTTCCCTGCAGCATGCAGGTTCGCCATGCAAAACCATTAACGCGTAATTAAACGAATAATTTAATTACCTGACTGTAATAATTCCCGCGACGTTGCCATTATTATCATCTTTCGATGAAAACGGGTGAACGTAAATTATGATTACGGTGCAAGTACAATGAGCTGGTAATTCAACACTTGAGGGTAATCTTGATTTGACGCTTTCGTGACTGCAGGAATCCACACGCTTTGGTTCTTTCGGTAAAGTCACGTGGGTAGAAAAAGAAAATAAATCACTACGTTTCGGGCGCAACAACAAGCGTCCGTCATCAGGTGGGAAAGCATGGTCTGCTGCTGAGGCAGACTGTTTTAAAGGTTACTTGAGGGTAATATTCGGCACGCAGTGGCATGGGCACTGAACACATCAGCCACACCAATAAAATACGATGGGAATATAATATTTCGAGCCAGGAATGGCATGACAATTGTGTGTGCCCCCCCCCTCCCCACATTATATAATACCACTCAAACCCGTTTGACACTCATGACAATAATCAAATGAAGAATGACAAAGTAGCAAATGGATAAAGGAAAAAAAACGTACGGGAGATTTCGTACTCAGCGGGCAAACGCCATGCTGCTGCTGTTACCAACCAACAGCTGGTTGGGTGCTCAGAAAGGTGTTCATGGGCAGTGCTTGCTCGGTTCAAATCAATCATAATCTCATATTGATAGGCGCCAGAGCAAAGCGGTGTTCCATATAAATACTGAGCAAGGAAGTGATTGCAGACCAAATGCAATGTTCAACAACAATACGGTATTTACATTTTATATACACTGCAGACGGAAAATATTTTAAAGCAAAAATTTGCTCTAAATTTGGCTCAAACATTTTCCCCACGCTATTTGAGTTATTAATCAGCTATCTGAAAAGAATGTCTTTAATTTATTCCCAAGTTTATGAATTCTCCGGTGCACTGATAATTATATTGCCGGGTAAGCTGTTCCACAACTTTGGTGCCAAAATACGGCAGTGGCTCGCTCTCTGGCTCACTCGCCCGCCTGCTCTCTCTGGCTCACTCACCCTCTCTCTAACTCACTCGCCCACGTTCTCTCTCTCTCTGGCTCACTCACCCTCTCTCTCTCTGACTCACTCACTCGTCCGCCTGCTCTCTTTCTCGCTCTCTCTGGCTCACTCACCCTCTCTCTCTGACTCACTCGTCAGCTCTCTCTCTGGCTCACTCACCCTCTCTCTCTCTTTGACTCACTCACCCTCTCTCTCTCTCTGACTCACTCACTCGTCCGCCTGCTCTCTTTCTCGCTCTCTCTGGCTCACTCGACCGCCTCCTCTCTCTCGCTCACTCACCCTCTCTATCTCTCTGGTTCACTCGCTCTCTCTGGCCCACTTGCCCATGCTCTCTCGCTGGCTCACTCGCCCACGCTCTCTCCCTCTCTCTGGCTCGATCGCTGCTCTCTCTTTGTCTCACTCGTCCGCTTTCTCTGGCTCACTAGCCCACGCTCTCTCTCTCTCTCTGACTCACTCGCCGCTCTCTTTCGCTTGTTCACTCGCCGCTCTCTCTCTGTCTCACTCGTCCGCTCTCTCTGTCTCACTAGCCCACGCTCTCTCTCTGGCTCACTCGACCGCCTCCTCTCTCGCTCACTCACCCTCTCTCTCTCTGGTTCACTCGCTCTCTCTGGCCCACTTGCCCACGCTCTCTCGCTGGCTCACTCGCCCACGCTCTCTCTCTCTGGCTCGATCGCCGCTCTCTCTCTCTCTGCCTCACTCGTCCGCTTTCTCTGGCTCACTAGCCCACGCTCTCTCTCTCTCTGTCTCACTCGTCCGCTCTCTCTCTCTGGCTCACTAGCCCACGCTCTCTCTCTGACTCACTAGCCCACGCTCTCTCTCTTTGGTTCACTCGCCGCTCTCTCTCTGTCTCACTCGTCCGCTTTCTCTGGCTCACTAGCCCACGCTCTCTCTCTCTCTGACTCACTAGCCCACGCTCTCTCTCTCTCTGGCTCACTCGCCGCTCTCTCTCTGTCTCACTCGTCCGCTTTCTCTGGCTCACTAGCCCACGCTCTCTCTCTCTCTCTGACTCACTCGCCCACGCTCTCTCTCTGGCTCACTCGCCGCTCTCTCTCTGTCTCACTCGTCCGCTTTCTCTGGCTCACTAGCCCACGCTCTCTCTCTCTGGCTCACTCGCCGCTCTCTCTCTCTCTGGACAACCAGCGATCCTGCAGGATTCACCAAAGCCCCCCCCCCCCGCCGCCGCGTCCCTCCCCGCAAACCCCAGGGCTGTGACGCCTTCGTTGCTAGGTGTTGCACAATGTTGTGCACAGCACGCTAATGGAATGTTGACAAGAAGAAAGTGGGGGGGGGGGGGGGCGCGAGATGTGGCTGGGCTGGGGAGAGGGGGTGGGTGGGTGGGGGACTGCGGATGCAGTGAAGAAGGGGGTCGTGGGGTAGACTGAGTCAGAACGGATGGAGAGAGGATGTTCGTCCACCTGCTGCTGTGAAGGTGTTTCTACTTGAGTGCTAATCCCTCGCTAATTAATCTGTGCTATTGCCCCCACTGGCATTTAGCATTTACAAACTTATTTTTTCCTGCCTCGTTCACGATAATTACCGGCAAATATAAACCTGAGCTTCTTTTTTTTTTCTGAGCACGCATATTCACGGCTTATTTAGAAGGAGGTTTTAGTTCATGTACATCCGGTGTTTGTCCATCCACTGCTGGATGACGGCCTCCCCCCCCCCACCACCACACGTTGAGGGCTGGCCACCTTACTGGTTAGTGTGGATTTGGGGAATGCGGGGAGCACAGGCACGGGAGCATAGATAGCACAGCACAACAATGGGTATCGGTGAAGTCCTCTGTTGCTCGTGGCGTGGCCCGACAGCCCTGGTGTGCATGATGGTCACCCATCCAAAGCAGCGTCCAGGCTCGCGATTTGCCTAGCTGCTGAGATCTGGTAAGATTGGGCACATTCTGTGCGTGTTGGTCAAAGGCCAGCAGCAAATTAGTCAATACAATGTAAACACATTTTTACAATAAGAGATATTGTTACATTTTATATAACATTCGGACGCATGAATTGATTTTAAGAAGCCATCATTACCGTTAATGTGAAAGTAACTACAATATTTATGACCAATGCACGCACACACATTGTAAGTATGGGGTTCTCCCAATCTAAATCGTTGCATCTTCCATCAATGACAGCTACAGTGTGCAAGATGAAATACCATACAGAACTACCCTGACGAGTCTCAACGAGGATGAAACCAGTGCAGCAGCTGCCTTCGCTTACCTTTCTGCTGCCAAAACACACACAAAAAGATCACGCAAGGCCGTGTGTCGCAGGATGTGTGCAAAAACGGCGATATTGTCATCTCAAGTTTAAAACCAAGATTCTGCTGAGCCAAAACAAAGACCCGAGTTTGTAATTCGTGTGAGGTCACGCGGTGGTTTTATGCCAACATCGTCAATGATCTTCCGCCACCCGATAAGATTGTCACGCCTAGAAAAGTTACGATTCGTACGTGCCAATGTACAGGGTGCTTCAAAACAATGTGAACACTTCCGAGAATTTGTAACAATACCACGTGACATGTGCTGCTGCCTCCGGGCTCTGGAGACCACCTGGAGAAGATCCCAGGCCACGTTTTTGACAACGACGGCGAACACGTCTAGACTTTGAAGCTATTAACATACATTTGTTACCATGTTACTGTGTATTATTATCCGCTCCTTTTCCATTGTAAACGATAGTCCCATGTAAGTGTTAACATTTTTTGAAGCGCCCTCTACTGATCACAATTCTGACCTATATATTTTTTTTAACTCTTCCTTACCCGTGGCTTTACACTCTTCACTAAATTCAACATTGGCCTACGTCGACGTTTCGCACAAACTGCTTCGAGCTTCGTCAGGTAATGAACTCCTGGAATCGAGTGCCGTCATCCTGACAAGCGAAGCGTTGCTTGCTATTGTGCATCGCTGCCGAAGACGTGTGTTTGCATACACAGTACCGTACACAGCGTGTTGTAAAGGGTGGATCGAGCCCGTGGGATCTACCTAGCCCTCCTCCTCATCCCGGCGCCTCTCCTCCCCCCAGTGTGTGCGGAGGCTTACAATCCAGACGAAGAGGAGGAAGACACCGAAACCAGAGTGAGTAAACAGTCACAACGGCTCGCTCAAATAATAACGGTGATAACAAAAAAAAACCTGGACCTCCTACAAACATCCTACATTTGGCTAAGAATATAATCGTCAACCCATATGGTTTACCCGTTTTCGATACGGGCAGAAAAAAACAATTTTTTGTCTATTTGTTTATGTTTCTTCCTTGTGATGGGACTTTGTAGGATGAACGTTGTTGAGATTTATAAGGGCACGGGATGACCAATAAGGTCTGAATTGATCTGTAATAAGGTAGGGCACTCATACGCGTTTGACAGGTATGTGATGATTACCAATTTAATGTAGACTTTCCTCACTACATTTCTGATTCCGAATACAGTGCAGTAATAACTGAATATTTAAACAGTGCTTTCCATGATGTGGTTTGCGTGAAACGGCACAACGTCGCATTTCCGACTCACTGGAAACTGAGGTACGGTCGGATTGGTGAGCGTCATTATCAAATGGCATTTGCACCACGCACAAATAGGCTACCGTATACCAACTACGGCGCAATATTTTCTTTAAGCATGGGGAAATGCTTTACTCTGCTTTAGGAGCAAGCAAATGTACGCGGGAATAAGCATGAACATATGACCTATGTGCAGAGGTCATATTTGTGAACATCTGTGGAAACTGACACTCGTGCAGCAACGGTGCACTGTGGGGTGTGGGCGGTTATGTGGCCAGGGCGGATATGCGACGGTGTGCGACATGGAACTGTTGACTGTATGACACATGAGCCTTTTGCACCGACCATCACCTACCGATTGTGTAGGCATGCCGCATTCACGCTACAGTGTAAAAATATTACCAAATCATTACACTGCTTCGCTATTCTCAGCTTTTTTTTTCAGAAGCCTCGGTAGCTTAGTTGTTCTTTTGGCAAAGCCTTAAACACCCCATTATCCGCCTTCCTCTGTGCTCTCATATATATAAATAAAAATGACCCCGAATTTGTTTTACTTTAATTCATCACTGTTTTAAAAACCACTAACTGCAGCGATGGTGAATGCACTATACCTGCACATGAATGGTTGTAGATATCGGTCAAATCACAACGCACGTAGACAACTCCGTGTTCACACCAACCACAATCGCGTGACGTACATGCAAATGTATCGATGCCGCGTGTGAAACGGTGACGCATGGAGGCCATCGATTGCCATCTCATGACCAGAGGCATCGCGTCACATCGCAGACCCCACGGGGGACGGCAACGACTTTGGGAAGGCTTTCATCCAGCAGTGGATTGGTCATAGCAGATGCGAATGATGATGATACACGCATCGATGTGCATGCATAATAATTGCGGATTTTCAATTCGTATGTTGTATACGCTTAAAAGTTGTCGTATTTTAAAAAAAACCTATTTGACAATTTATAATTATTCAAATATATCAAGGGCCCTTACACAGTCATTCTCAGGGCAATGATGACAATACTGCAATGAAGAATGACAAAGTGCCAAATGTATAAAAGGAAAAGCAGATGGGAAGATTCATACTATATGGGCATATGCCAAACTGCTGCTAACAATAGAGGTGTTTGGGTTAGATCGCGTAAATATATAAATGTGTCGTTAAAACCCGCCACCACCCGACACAGCCAACTAGTAAGGGTTGTCACGTAAACAGAACGTGGACAATTCGTCACTAGTACAGCACACCGGTGTGTTGGAGAGCCAAGCCACGACATTTATGAAGCTAGTTGTAATTACTGGCGAAACGTCGTACTCAGTTTGTAAATGTTGTTATATATTTACGCGATCTAACCCAAATTACCTCTATTATGGATGATATTGGTCGCGAAAGCCTACGTGTTAAACTGCTGCTAACAAACCGAAAGCTAGTTGGGTGCTCATTTTATATTTATACCACACCTCCCATGCAGAACATCGCAAAGGCGTGAGATGTTACATAGAAACGTTGTGTTTAGTTTGTTGTCCTTCCCCCGCACCTCCGATTAGCACGGTTGGCTACGAAAGACGTTCAACGTACAAACATGCAAGGTGCCAGAGCGAAGCGTTGTTCGATATGTAATTGCTTAGGAAGTGCTTGTAGACCAAATACCATGTTTAACAACAATATAGTATACACAATATGCCTTTCATTCAGTTGAAACATTTTACTGGTAGGAACTAAGTTGTAAACTGAGTGTACCAGCCTGCAATAGATTAATGTGTCCGTCCGTCCGTCCCCTTTGCTGTTGGGTGTAACAAAATTGCGCAAAATTCCAATGTTCCTACCAGCCCACCCTGCAGGGACCTGTTTATCACTCCAGTCTTGCTCACAGAGAAGATGGAGTGATGAAATCAGCGCGTGTGCAGGAGCTGGATCAGGGGTCGGCTACCTGCCGCTCCAGGGATGCACGCATCTCTTTAAGGACCGCTTCGCGACTGTTATTTATTGAGGAGCCACAGTCTCTTATTCACCACGTGCTTTGCGGCTCTCAAAAGATTTAGGGTTTTTTTACCGAATTCAAATAAAATAGCTCTTCTTGATATTTCACTTGCCTACCCCTGAGCTAGATGGATTGTCACATCGCAGCACTATGAGTGGTTGTTGACATCTTTGGGGGCAGGGTCTTCATACAGCAGTGGTTGATCATTAATGCATGGTGATGATGATGGTGATTATTATGACGATATGTTGCATGTAGCGGATTCACATCGCCCACCCGCCCGCCTCTTCTGCAGCCACTTGAGGAGTGACCATTCACCACAACGCTAAAAAGAGAAAATACATTTCTTTAAACTTCAACCTGACCCTTGTGGCCACTCGTGCAAATCGTGCTCACACATGTGACCGAATAAATGAAACAACCACTTTTAGAGCTTAATATGATGCATCGCGGACAGTTCTCGTGTGTAAGTTTGCAGCTTCGTGAGCGGTGTATACTGCACCGTGTGTTGACTGGAGATAAGGAGAGTGTTTATCTCTGCAGGTCATTCATCCAAAAACAGACGAGCAGCGCAACAGACTTCAGGAGGCCTGCAAGCACATCCTAATCTTTAAAAACCTAGACCAGGTAAGACGCACAGCACCGATGTCAACAATTACGTCAACAAACAATCTGATAACCCTCACCAATAACTGTAAAACGTCATCACAATTACTTTACACGTTTATATTTACGTAGGAAATGAACATGCGTGGCTTATGACCAGATCACCCAGAATGCGTTCGATCTCGTCATATCTCGGAGGCGGTGCAGATATGAGCCTGGACAGTTTTTGGATGGCCAGCCACCTAATGTAACAGATGTTACAGGCTGCAGCAGCGCTGCATCGTGGGGTAGTGCAGAGAAATGCATTGTTGTACTGTACTTCTGCTGTGCTCTTCGCCAACCCGCACTGACCAGCGTGGTGGAGTTCAAATAACCTCCCCCCCACTCCTCTCCACCAATTGATCTCCACGGAGCGGGGCGGCCATCGTCCAGCAGTGGAATGACAAAGGACCGTTACGTGTGCAAGTGCAAACACGTACAAAAAATGCACATGTCGTTAAGATGTTGACCGGTGACTAGCAGCTGCGTCGGTGCATGTTGTGTTTAATTTACAAAAGGAAAGAGAGAGAACACGGGCGGCGAGGTTCATCACATAGTGCCGAGTTGTTTACGGAAACTGTGTCAAAACACTGTCAACACAAGTGTCAATGTCTACGAACAGGGAGCGCATTTTAAACCGTATCTCCTACAAATCTGTATCGGCGTTTTAAGTGCTACGGGCCGAGATATATAAAGTGTAAATATAAAAATAAATTAACGAAACTTTCTTTTTACCAGGTAAGGCCCACTGAGCTATAAAGCTCTTTTCAGAAGCGACGTGGTCACAAATGATAGCTCAACGAAGTGGCTCATCACGTGGAAATGTATCGCAGCCAAACACTCTAAACGCATGTTTCTAAACGTGGAGGGAAAAACCGGAGGACCTGGAGAAAAATCCACGCGACCACTGGGAGAACATGCAAACTTCAAATATACAGGCGTCAGGATCGAACCCACGAACTCCTGCATACCTGATGAGGGAGTTAACATCTCGCCACCGTAGCGCAAAAAATACAAACTTTTCTTTTTCCCCCATCTACTTCAGGAGCAGATGTCACAGGTTCTGGACGCGATGTTTGAAAAGACCGTGGAGACTGGGGAGCACGTCATTGACCAGGGAGCTGATGGAGACAACTTCTACGTCATTGAGAGGTGCAGCAGGATGGTAGCGATGAACATTTGAGCACTTTCCAACTACGGTTGAAAGAGTTGATGCATTAGCTGTGTCTGTGCATAAACGGGGTGGGGGGGGGGGGGTTGCAATAGCTGCCGCAAAAGTTCAACATACATACAAAGAGAGAGTCCAATAAATTTGTGTTGCTACAAGAGACTTGCCCTACAAGTGAATAACTGGACAAATTTATGAAAGAGCTGTCCAAAACTTGTAAAAAGCAGCATTAAGGGGTCCCTCGTTTAAAGCAGAATGTAGCCGCACTGTTAAGAAAGTTTAAACAAATGTTGCCATCTTGCATAAGGACCTTCCTTTATTTACAAAAATATATTTCTGTTTTGAGTCAACTGCCCTGCAATTTGATGAACTGTCACAATTCAGAAGCACGATTCAATACATTTGTTTTTATTTTTTAAGTGTAGCGATTATAGAAGTCACAACTGGCTGCAGAGGCCACATTATCCTGTGACATACAACATATATAAATAGAAAAAACAGTGATTCTAACACGTGCAATTGAATGCATGTATCTTGAGCGTAGGAATCAATATTAACCAATACTTGAAATAGTTGTTTCACCTCTACATTATCCGAGCCTTTGCACACGTAGAGTGACACAGACATTGCAGCAAATTCTTCCTATTGCTGTATTCAATCCTCTGCCGATATTAGGAAACACTTTCAACTCTAGATTGAAAACTCATTTCTTTAAAACTGCTCTTTGTGTTTAGTTTGTTGTCCTTCAGCCCTGTACCTCCGATTCGCGCGGTTGGCTACGTACGGTGCGAAAGAAGTTCAACATACATACAAGAGGAGTGTATGTATGCTGAAAATGTATCCTGCCGTCTGCGTTCATTTGCGAGTGTCCGCGAGGCATGACTGGAGTCGTTTATGCAAACCGTGGATCGTAGGATCCGTCAACGCCGAACCTCCTCCCGCCTCCAACACCGACTCCCCACTCTCCCCCCGACGCGTGATTTTCGTTCCGTTCGGCAGGGGAATGTACGACATCTACGTGACGACGAACGACGTGTCGCGCTGCGTGGGTGCCTACAACAACCGGGGCAGCTTCGGCGAGCTTGCCCTCATGTACAACACGTCCAGAGCCGCCACCATCATTGCCACGTCCGAGGGGGCCCTCTGGGGACTGGTGTGTATGTTAAAAAAACGGACGGTCGGGGGAGGGGGCACGCAGGCCACGGACGCGGCCTCTTCATTATTGATAGGTTTAAGCAAGACGATAAATAATTAAAGATATACATGAGGCGTGTGGTGGGGGTGGAGTGGTGGTGCGGTGGTTAGCGCTGTAAATTAATTATATAGATCCGTAAATAATAGATGAGGTGGCTGGATCATTTATTTGGGAGGAGGGGGTAGAGGGTAATTGCCCATGTCAGAGTCACTCACTCTGAGATTGACTCAGCCACCTGTGATTAAACCAGCTTCTCTTCTGCATCGAGTTGCTGCTGGTCTTAGCTCGGTCGCCAATATGATATATATGTTATTTGGTAAGAGCCCTATTGAAAGCAAAAGTCTATTTTCTTTTTTCAGTGCATTCCTGGGTAAACAATGAATATATTTTAATGGCGAAGCGGCTCTCGTGCAACAATTACACATGCATAGCTAGCCATGTGAACAGCAAACATCATAAAAGAGGGTTCTAGTGTGCTACGAGATAACATTGAGAATTAAACATCGTAAACGGTAAACATCATTGACAAAAGGGGTTCTGAAATGCACACAAATTAGTACCCAGGTCCAAATCACCATGCAAAGTAAACTCACTAAATATTGACTTGTTGTTTTTACTGAAAGGTTTGATTATTTTCCATAACGAGTAGAACGATTTGTTAAGTTAATTGTAAACAAGAAATGTTAACGTAAGCTTTATGACTTCAAACAATGCAATTACGCACACTGTGTCAGTTCGCCCAGCCACGTTGTGAGTGTTTTAATGACAGAAATCAGGAGAGAAGAAAATCATGCCCTAAACAAGGTCATTGGAAGTAAATAAATCCAGAGGTGGCTGGGTGGCTCAGAGGTCGAAGCGCTGAGCTGGCACCACTGAGACCCTGGGTTTAGAGCCACACAGCTGCCTTTGATTAATCTCGGTCTTCAAGTTTATCCATAATAGAGGGTTTCTTTAATTAGATCGCGTAAATATAAATGCGTCATTAAACACCACCACCGCCCGACACAGCCAATTAGTAACATTTGTCACGTAAACAAAACATGCCAATTAGTTACTAGTACAGCACACCGGTGTGTTTGAGAGTAAACCCACAACAGTTACAATTCGAGTATGACGTTTAACCGGTAATTACAACCAGCCTCATCAGGCGACAGCCAGAAGTTTAGTGAGTTCGGGGTCTTAGCCTAGTCACTAACTGACTGCACAGAAAGAGCCCCATCATGTTAAGCTTCGTTTTTTTTCACTTAATTTGGCTACATCCCAAGTCTTATAATTACTAATATTTATTTTGATTTGAGACGAACATTAATCTGTAGCAGGGTGGACAAACAGGTGCAGTTCCTCCAAGTGTGGAGAAGAGGTCACTTGAAGGCATCTCAGACGTAGTTCTCTGACATCCAATTCTGTGTGCCGTTTTCTCAAACTGAGGGTTGCACTGCTCTGTAAAAGAACCGAATGGAATCTTCTTCCTCGTGAAGTGACACTGATAGAACAATCGGATAAACAATTGTGAAAATGTATGAATCATAAAAAAACAAAGGCAAGTTAAAGTAACGTCTGTATTCTTTTCTATTTGTTCTGTGGCCAGGATCGCCTTACCTTCAGACGGATCATCGTAAAAAATGCAGCAAAGAAACGAAAAATGTACGAATGCTTCATTGAAACAGTACCTCTACTAAAGTCTCTTGATGTGAGTACATTAGTAAAATGAAATCACCAGCACTCACCTTTACGACTGCACATTCAATACACACGTACATACATTTGTAAAGTAACAACTATACAATCCGAGCCAAGACGCACACACAACAACACCTCATTGCGTCTTTCTCGCCAACAGTTTTCTGAGAGATTAAAGGTCGTCGACGTGATAGCGTCGAAAAGCTTTCAAGATTCCGAGCGGATCATTGCCCAGGTGACCCGTCGCAGAAATCTCGTGAAACCGTATTTCGTGAAAAAAATATATACAGGCCACATTGAAAATGTCGGCTTGCGCGCAATTCACGACTAAAAAAGGAGCCGCCGCACTTTTAAATTGTCACGTAAACATTTCCACGAGCTGGCAAAACACTGAACTTTTATGACCTTTATTTATCGGCTGCTTTGCATGTCCGTTCCTTTAACCTTTTAACCCCGCCGCCAAAGTGTTAGGTTTCTGTACTTATTTTTATTGTTTCGCAAAACCAATTTTAGCTTTCATCTTTGCGCGCCAGGGAGAAAAAGCTGATTGTTTTTACCTCGTCGAGTCCGGGGAAGTGAGAATTGCGATGCGGAGGAAGGTAAGAAAAACACTCGCGCGTCAAACGCGTGCCTGATTTGGCACCTTGCAGCACACCGTTAGGATGTGACGGCAATACCATTCACTGGACTTGTATTCCATTTCAATACGGTAATATTTAGGATATGTTGGGACCTTCTATTGATGGGCACAGGACAGCTTGTGTCTGAGATCATCAATTTGGCATGGACCTCACCACAAACCTATGCCTCGCAGCACGGAGAGTATCTCTGTGGTGTCTCTTATAAAGTTGTTCCTGAATATGATGTGATTTTTTTACACGTATGTTTGCAGTTCCAGATGGGACAGTTTTTTTTTTACTCATTCTCACACCGATACTTTAATTATAGGATATAATAATTGCTAATGTTGTAATCATAATACAAAACATGTTGAGCACAGCTAATTTTTTTTTTTGGCCGGGAACACGACACATTCACTGGGGAATCTCAATCTGTGTAGCATTCCTCTGCTTTTAGACAAAAGTTGCATCTGGTTTCTGGCATCCACTCGCCTCCTGGGTGTATGTGTATATCCTCATTGATTGCTAACAACTCGTTGCCAATTACTCTCCTGTAGGCATTGAAGGAACGTTTACTATGTTAGCTCATGAAATAAATTAAATTGGCTTCATTTCCATATCTCGAATTATAAAATGTTTTCATTATACCAGCCTTTTGGCCTTCAAGACCTATGTTAATCAGAATAATTTGTTTAAGCACAATTTCGATTTTCTGAGAAACCCATGAGCAGAACGTATTAAACAAATACTGTTGGTTTACCTGATGTTATTGGTAAAGGCCTCCTTTCTAAACAATAGAAGCCTGTAACCGCAATACACAATATTGCGTAAAAACTAATTTTGCACATCAGAACATCTCACATCAGATGCAGATATATCCTTCACCAATGGATTGGTAACAGT
Organism: Petromyzon marinus; assembly: GCF_048934315.1. Lineage (NCBI taxonomy): Eukaryota > Metazoa > Chordata > Hyperoartia > Petromyzontiformes > Petromyzontidae > Petromyzon > Petromyzon marinus. The sequence goes on from NC_133680.1 coordinate 5,102,671, forward strand.
GGTCTCCAATTTTGAAACCATGGACCACAAGAGTAAAGCTACTGCCTGCTTCAATCATTCACCACAAGGCTACTCCTGAAGCCGTCCACTGGCTCACTCGCCACCCTTGACAATAACATACATACTCATGGGACCTCCTTTGCCAGGACCAAAATATGAGAAGAAGTTTCCCCCTTTTTTCTGGCAACAAAACAGGTGTTGAGATATATTCTTAGTTTTTTCGGTAAAGTCACGTTGAAGAGAAACAACAAAATAACAACATATATATAAAACAATAAAAAATTCTCACGACGTTTCGAAACGTCGTGAGAATTTTTTATTGTTTTATATATATTTTGTATATATATAAAACAATAAAAATATATAAAAATATATATAAAACAATAAAAAATTATCACGACGTTTCGAAACGTCGTGAGAATTTTTTATTGTTTTATATATATTTTGTTATTTTGTTGTTTCTCTTCAACGTGACTTTACCGAAAAAACTAAGAATATGAATTACTGCAGTCACGAAAGCTTTAAATCAAAATTTAGGTGTTGAGATGTTAAAACACCAAACTTAAACCTTTTACAAGGAATCATGTCTGCATTAACCAAAATACTTGTGGTCAGAATGCAAACAAAAACACTGATAATATATGCATTGTCTTTGAGACTAGGCTCAAAAGAAAGCTGTCTCTGGTGTGGACCAATCAGTCACAAAGACAATGCATATACTATCAGTGTTTTTTGTTTGCATTCTGACCACAAGTATTGTGGTTAATGCAGACGTGATTCCTTGTAAAAGATTTCAGTTTGGTGTTTTAACATCTCAACACTTGTTTTGTTATTCATATTTTGTTTTGTTGCCTGAAAAAAGGGGGAAACTTATTCTCAACATAAATAATCCTTAATCTACTCTCTGCCATACAAAAGAAGCACCTGATAAGTCAACGGTTTTCACGTAAGTCTATAGATCTCTTTGTAAGTCTATAAATCTCCATGTGAGGCGATATCTCAAACCACTGACCGCATATAGTGATGCCAATACCCCCTTCGATCGTTCACCGACAGCAATTCAGACATTCACCACGAGGCTACTCCTGCGCCCATCCACTAGCTCACTCGCCAACCTCGGCATCAAAGTAGAAACATTGCTGACTTAACTCCAGGCCGCGCGTTATAATAAGAAGAATGCGTTATTTCAATTTGCTCTGCGTGCCTCCGTCTGAAACGCCCGCGGCAGTCGGTGGCGGAGATGGACCCGCGGGAGGTGGAGATCACACGGTGCACCCGCGGCCACTACTTTGGCGAGCTGGCGCTCGTCACCAACAAGCCGCGCGCCGCCTCGGCCTACGCCATCGGGGAAGTCAAGTGCGCCGGTGAGTCCAGTCGCTGGCTGTTGAGGGCGCCGCGCAGTGGCGAGACGTTAACTACCTCGTCGGGTATACAGGAGGTCCTGACGCCTGGAGTTTGCGCGTTATCCCCATGGTCGCGTGGATTTTTCTCCGGGTCCTCCGGTTTTCCCCTCCACATTTAGAATCGACGTCATATGTTTAGAGTATTTGGCTGCTATAAGTTTGCACGTGATAAGTCACATTGTTGAGCTATCATTTGTGGCCAGGTGACTTCTGAAAAAGAGCTATATAGCTCAGTCGGCCTTACCTGGTAGAGTAAAAAATGGTTTTACTTTAGTTTTCTGACATCCATTATTCTTCTTCTCCGGCTGTCCATCGCGATCGATGATGACTCCAGAGAATAGCTAGCAGCATCATTTCATTGCGCACCGGTGGGATGAGAGGCCCAGCCCTTGAGCGGAAGCATCGGCCACACTGTGGGCAAGAATTGCTCGTATGCTGGATGGGATTTGTGTTGTGCCGTTTCTGGTGTTATCATAACGTGTATGTATGTACGTTGAACTTCTTTCGCACCGTGCATAGCCAACCGTGCTCATCGGAGATGCGGGCGAAGGACAACAAACTAAACACACACAAAAGAACATGATTCATGTGCTTGTGTTTTCGTTTAGAAATAGGCAAGTTTGCGCATACGTTGTTTTTTTGTTCAAGGTTAAAGGAAGAGTATTTATATATATTTTGAATCATTCAAACATTATTATTAGAGTTCTGTAAACATTATAGTTTACAGACCTCTATCGATCCACTGCTGGATGAAGGCCTCCACACATCTGGAAGGGCCATGGGGGGGGGGGTTATTTTGATATATTTCACCATTCTAGTCAATGTGGTTTTGTGAGAGGAATGCCCAGGACTGGTTCAGATATTGCTCGATCCTGATAAATTAGCTGTGGCAGTGTGCTAAGCACTGGGGCCACTACTCCACCACAGTGTTTATAACACATTAATAATGAATAGATGCATTTGAAGAAATGCTGGGTATGTGTTGTGAAAAATTGGCAATTACAGAGAGTGCACAGTGACAGACCTGGCAATTATGCCATGGGATTTACTACCATCTGTGATCTGGAAAGGTACAGCTTTTTTGGTGCAAGAATTGAAGCTAATTTGTTCACATTTGCGCAAATAAAATTGCAAATAGGGCTTACATGAATATTATAATCTGGAGGTTTTAAATTATAACCACATTAGACCTCTGCCATTTGACCACCTAAGATGTTTAGATATACAGTATCAACTTGCACTTTCAAATATCGTGCCATTACACCACATGGCACAAGCACTTGAACCTCCTCTTCCATTATGAGTCTATAAATACAATGGATTTCCTAACCACTACAAAAAAACCCCGGATAACCGCATCTGTACACCATGCAAATTGACGTGACGCCCTATTTTGTGAAACTTACATATTCAGCCGAACACACTGCAAAACCTTCCAAAGTTCTTCCGAAAAATATTTAAGCAATGTACAATACAGTGGGCCTCATAGTTATTCCCCACAGAGGTGCTCCGCAATATTCTTCACAGTCTATATATAGCCCAGATGTGAGTCACCGTATTCTCCCAATGTTTGCACAAATTGTTGCATACAATCCAAAGAGGTGACTCTTGAAATATGAACATGGTATGTAATCCATAATAGTTTTTTAATGGTATGTAATTACCTACTGTAATCACCCAGAAATGTCTGTCTGTCCCGCGTGTGACGTCACTCCACGTAAGTCCCACCGCCCGCGTGACGTCACTCCACATGAGGCCCACCCCCCCCTTATTAATATTCATGAGTGGGTGAATTTTAACACAAACGCAGAGGAAGGTCGAGCTGAATTTAATTATTTATTAGGCAAAGTCGCTTCAAATATGACGTTTCTTTACAGAAAGTGACGGTAAAAAATAAATATACGCAGCACAGTGCTACATCCATGCGTGACGTCAATGCAAAAAGCCCCCCCCCCCCTTCATTAATATTCATGCGCGCGTGGAAATTTACACTGACGCACAAGAAGGTCGCGCACTCCACATGCCGCACCCCTCCCCTCATTAATAATCACGAGCGGGTGACGTCACTCCAGATGCCGCACCCCTCCCCTCATTAATAATCACGAGCGGGTGACGTCACTCCACATGCCGCACCACTCCACATTAACCATGAGGGGGTGACGTCACTCCGCATGCCGCACCCCTCCCCAATAACCATTAGAGGGTGACGTCACTCCACATGGGGCAACCCCCCCCTCTCATTAATAATCATGAGCTGAACTATTTTTCTATTGAAAAATGTCAGATTTACTGCAATATACACCCGTCATTGGACGGGCACACAAGCTAGTTATAATAATATGTACCTATCGGACATTTTTTGCCAGTATCAAAATTATGAAAACAAAGAATAGGCTTTTTTAGAAAGGGTTATTTACCTTAATGCCGATCATTTTGAATGTTCGGACATTAACATAACAATAATAGTGACGCTAATTATGTATCGTTGAACCTAAAGATTATTTTATTAGGATGGTCCTGCCAACGTCATCAGCGACCAGTTTGGCATGTTTGGAGGAAAACCAGAGTACCCGGCAAGACAAATAAACCCACCACGCATGAGGGGACGACACTTAGCACCGCCATCTCTTGGCCACCTCGCAGCCACACACCTACAGCACCCGGCAAAGCCTTGGTGGGCTCAGTCCTGCCTAGCCTCCAATATCTGACAAGATCAGTGTATTCCAGGATGATGTGGTCACAGGCATATTTAGACGATTAAATGAACTACAATTTCAAAAAAATTCTGATCTATAATGTACATCGGAGTCACATAGCACATGTTTGAATTTAAACAATTAAACTAGCCAAGATGATATCGGTGTGTTTGACCGTTACCATAATAATAATAATGATAAATGCTTAACCCCAGCTATTCATACTTTGGTGTTTGCATTGCCCTTGTACTGTTTGCCTGTTTGGCAGCCTTTGTTCTCGCAGTGGTGAGGCAAAGCCATAGAAAAGGCTGCCTTTCGTGCAGACCAATCAGTTTCAAGGACAGTGCATATATAATTATCAAAGCATATTTGTTCGCATTTTTTTTACCACAAGTCTGTTTGGTCAACTCAGACTTGATTCACATTCTTGGTTCTTTCGGTAAAGTCACGTAGAAGGGAAATACATTTTTTATTTATTTTCCTTCTACGTGACTTTACCGAAAAAACCAAGCATATGAATCCCTGCTGTCATGAAAGCTTTACATCGAAATTCAGACTTTATTCCTGGTAATAGGTGACTATTTGGTGTTTGAACATCTGAACACCTGTATTTATGCCAGAAAGGGTAAAGCCATTTTACTGGTAGGAACGAAGTTGTAAACTGAGTGTACCAGCCTGCAATAGATTAATGTGTCCGTCCGTCCGTCCCCTTTCAATACTTTAACGAAGTGAAATCTCGTGCTGTTGGGTGTAAGAGGTTAATTTGTCCGAAGAACCCTCAACGATTTTGAGGGCAAAAAGGTGGGAAGACGCTCTCAATTTGCACAATTTTACGTAACAATGTCATAAAATTGCGCAAAATTCCAATGTTCCTACCAGCCCACCCTGCAGGGACCTGTTTTTTTCTTGCAATGCAGCCTCGTTTAGACACTGCAGTATATACATCTAAATTTTACTGATCTTGTTGTCTTCCAACTATATTGCTGGGTACACAGGAGGTCTTGGGTTCGATCCGGACCATGACGCCTGTATATTTGGCGTTTGCATGTCTCTCTCTCTCTCTCGCCGTGGTCGTGATTTTTCTCCGGGTCCTCCAGTTTTTCCCCTCCACATTTAGAAATACGCGTTCAGACTATTTGGTGGCTCTGAATTTCCACGTGATAAGCCACTTTGTTGCAGGGGCGGAGCCAGGGGGGGTGACAGGGGTGACATTCTGCGTATAATTGTATGACACTCGGTCTGGCGGACTCCGTGCAACTGCATTGTCAGAGTGTGTCGCCAACCGATGGCGTCTAGTTCAACAGCCTGACTCTCTAATCATTCTTGAAATTAAAATTTGTTGAATGTCACCCCGGCCTGAAATCCTGGCTCCGCCCCTGCTTTGTTGCGTTATCAATTGTGGCCAGGTCACTTCTGAACAAGAGCGATAGAGCTCAGTGGGCCTTACCTAGTAAAATAAAATAAAAATGTTCATCGTATAGTTTTGGCAAGGGGCTATATAGAGCGTCCACTGAAGGGTTTGTTCTGCTTCATCGTTAAATGACCAAAAAGCCTCGATTTGAAAAACATGCCAAAACATGCACCTCTCCTTGTACAGGTGGCGTAGCCGCTGTTTACATCATTTTAGTTTGTTCTTTTCATTTACGTGCCCAGGCAGTTTGTTTAATCTTTTCAAATCTCAAGCTGATTTCGAATCAGCGTACCCGTAAGTGAGAGGCACGCCGCAGCTGCATTAGATCAGAGGCAATGGCACCTAAACACGAGTCTTTCATCTGGCAGCAGATCGAGAATTAATGATAATTGCGACAACGATGACGTTGATGCCGACAACCGTAAACATTCCCCCCCCCCCCACCTCCCCCTCCGAGGTGGCCGGGAGATTCGCATGAGCACCATATATAGGTTCGCTTTGACAGAGACGGGGGTGTGCCTTCTCTTCTCTTGCGCAGTGATGGACGTGCAGGCGTTTGAGCGTCTGTTGGGCCCCTGCATGGACATCATGAAACGGAACATTGAGCACTACAAGGGGCAGCTGGTGGCCTTGTTTGGAGAGAGCGTTGACCTGACTGACCCTGACCTGTGACACGTCCGACATTGAGGCCATTCCTCTGTGTTCAACTTCCCTCTTCTCTGGCCTGGCCCTACCAGGGTGGGTGAAGGAAGGGGCCTGCGGGTTGGTATTGGGTGGGGAGGGGGGGTGAGAGTGGCGCTGGGAGGTGGGGAAAAGAACGGGAGAAGGGACATGTGAGTGTCCTCACCTATCCTGCATAGAAATTGAACACTCCAAAGTTAATATCACACGTCTGTGCTTCTGCACCAGCCATACGTATCATTGCGGGTGTGCGACGATGGCTATTGAGTGTCCTGCTTTGCATAGGGGTTATCATCAAACCCTCGTAATGAGGGTTCTTTGATTAGATGAGCATCTAAAGCAATGTGAAGGAGCAAAGCCCAAGTTCTAAGTTGTGTGTTTTTTTTAAAATCTGTGACCTTATATGAACGGTGCTGCGGACATCGCTGCTCCACTGTTGATTAGTTTTTGTGTTATAATTTTTATTTGTCTCACTTTGCGGTGGGTTAATAAACATGAACCATATCACATGCCGGTCAAGTCAGTTGTTTTATACTGAAGAATCATCCAACCAGAATATAAGGTTTTAAACTCCCACCAGACTTGTCAATGTCACTTATGCGAGGTCAGGAGACAGTAATTTGAATTAATTTGCAGTAGATACCTTTTCAAGTTGGAACCTCTTGTTGAAATTATGAGGCTTAATATACACACACACCATTGCTAACGTGTGTGAAATCTTCTCTCTGTTTTTGGGTCGTACCGCCTGTCCGACGTTTTCCTCCAAGTGCCGAGAGTTCTTCATGAACTGAATTGATTAAGTTTCCCGGACGTGGTGTGAAACGTCGGACATCATGCCGAACTCGCACGCGTTACAACCTGAAAACACATCGGAGAGCCATACAGCACAACCGCTAACACCGGCGACGCAGTGGTACATGTGAAACGTACTTCGTCAAAAGTAATTCCGAACAATATATTTAAAGTGCCAATTGTTTGAAAAAGAACGGTTAGCAAGGCTCCAAAATTTTGACGGTGGTGTTGTGATTTATCGTTGTTAACTATCACCATCTAGAAGACAATGCACAAAAAGGCCGCATTGTGAACACACTCGCCTTAACCTGGAACTTACAATGTGGACAAGTTTCCACCTAAAGGCTCCACAGTATTCGTAGCCAACGTGCAAGTATAGGAATTGCGTGAAAATGATCGGATTTTGTTTATTTTAAAACGGACTGCATTATTTTATAAGTGGACACGTATGAAGATATCATGTTTGGTTCTGAAATTAAACACCAGAACATGCACGAAAAGCTCCATTTGGCCGCGCCATTCATAAATGACACGTTAATGGTAAAATTAAGTAAATGTATTGTTACAGCACAAGATGATCCGTTTGCATTATGTAAATGCATAAACTGTCTGACATGTCCCCGGTTAGACTTGGGTTTTGTACTGTATGAAATTAGCATTAGGACAATCAGTTCGCAATGATGGTTTATTGTGTCTTTTTTTAAAGCAGTATGTTAGAAGTGATAGATATGAAATTCGCTACGCATTGCCAAATGTGGGTCATCATCCATTGACAATGTGTTTCCTTCTGTGTAAGTACTGTACTCTGGTGTCGCCGTGTGTCTAGTACTGCTGTGGTGTGTGGTCTATGCCTTTCGATCTCATATCCAAATCCATGTTACGGCGACCTCTGAACCTTGGGCCGAAATTCACGTGAAGTTTGCCACTTCCAGCGTCACATGCACGTTCAGCTAAATATGCTGAAATCTTAACAGCTCCAAAAAAGTAAGAATTTATATATGCCCTTCATCGCTCCATAGGGAAAGTATCCAATCATCGCCGATTGTCAATGGCCTGCCACATGGACCAGTGCTGTACAATTTCGTGAGAGAATGGTACTTAAAAGGCAGCATCAGAAGACGGACAGCTAAACTGCATGATGATATAAGAATTTGCATATCACCAAAACACAGTATCATAATTTATATTTCCAGAGGGATATTCAAATTACCATTATGCACAGCCATATGTATGCATATGTGCGCAATACTGTGATGTATACGAATTTGGTCTGAGTATACATTTGTCATTGGATGGACTGCGCAGTGGCATAGGAATGTGGAACTTCCACCACTGGCTCAAACCATCAATGGAGATGCGCATGACTGCACATAGGCATATAATTATTTGCTCCCTGTCCACCCCCACCTTAATTCCATGACTTGTCACAAGAATAACTAAATATTATTTGTCTTGCTCTTACTACCTCATTTGTATAGTTTCACCATGTTATTCTGTCTATGTACTTTAATTATGTGCACTCCATGAGCCGAACTGCCCCATTATGATTTAAGTTGCACACATCATAAATACGGTAATCGATTGTAAATGTTAAGACTCAATTTTAACCAATGAATTGATGCGTTGTTACATGCCTATCGACAGACGTGCAGAAAGCAGTGCATCTCTGTCCCCCTTACAATCCACGCATTCTTCAATGGCAAAACAGTATTTAATCCAAATACATTACAGTGCTGTGTTGAGAAAACATTCCACAGCTGTGGCTTCTAGACACCCATTCCCGGAGAACGGTGAAGACAATTGAAATTCAAATTAAAACATCTATTGTACCCGAAGCGTATACAGTACTCGAGTGCGAAATCCCAGTGCAATAGCCCAACTGGAAAATATAGCGTTCATTTTCTGGGCATCTCCCCCCCCCCCCCACCGTGAGATACACTGTTTTACACATCTAATAACGTGTTCCACTGAGGCTTGAACCACGGTTCACACCTTGCGGCCATGGACGTTTTGGATTTAACGTGCGAACAGAGAAAAAGGCTTGGCTGAGATTGACTGCATTTCACCTCTTGTCATCGTAATTTTCACTCTGTGTCCGTGTTTGCATCTGGGCCCTGCTTGAGCCCATTCATATCAACCGACGAGGCTTAAATAAAACTACGTACACCTCAAGTGAAACGTGTGCAGTACAGATGTAGGTCACCTCGGGTACCTTTTGAAATTACCCATTTTTTTTTGTTAATCACAGTCACATCAGCGTACTGTGTGCCGCCGAGTGGAAACGTGACCGACAAAGCAACTACCTTGCCTCCCAGTGGAGGAGCTATGTAAGATGTGGATTGCGGGCGGTTGCAGCTGCACAAGGGCAGGAGGTGGCCCAGGCACTGGGTTTCGAAGAGGGAGAGGACTTTGACATGGGGCACCCCATTTAATAACTCCGTGCAACCAGGGGCCGTTGCCAACAACACGTAACGCCACCGCTGTCTTGTCTAGCTTAAAACAAAAGTGTTACTTCTAGATTTGAAGCTTTCCTGACTGCAATGATCCATACTCTTTGGTTCTTTCGGTAAAATCACGTGTTACTAACGGTGCAGTGGTCGCCACTCGTCGAGTGCTTTGCAAGCTGCAAAGCCGCTGCACAAGAGATCGACCTGCAGGAAGGATGTGTCGTGTAAAAAAAAAACTCTGTTGTAAAATACATTCACGGCAGCCAGTCGTTATGGCTACTCTGTGTGCGTCTCCATCCACATAGCTCGCCGCAAACCGAGGCCGTCGTTTCAGAGGGACGTAGCGTTGACATACCGTAGTTGCCGAATGTAATGAGTGACGGAACAAACGCCCCGGGGCAAGGCGAAACTGGTGCAACACATTATAAACCATTTACTGTACGTAAAACACTGCTGTAATAAAACGATCTTCCCAAAAGTGTGTGCCGATTGCTCCATGATGTGTGTATGTCGAACTTATTTCGCAACGTACGTGGGCAACCGTGCTAATCGGAGGTGTGGGGGAAGGACAGCAAACTAAATACAAACATGTCCAGTTCATCACGATATCGCAGTGTTTATAGTACATGTACTGAACATCCCTTTGGTAAAACCACTGCTGGATGATGAAGGCCTCTCACCGTGCAGATCGTGTAAGAGGGGTATTTGACCATACTTCACGCCTCTCAGTATAAGTTGGCGAAGGCAGGAAGGAGCATAGAATTACAGGACAACTATGGATTTTGCTGCACTCATTGCTGACGACCACATAGTCCCAGCAGGCACCTATAACAACCTGGCTAGCATGGTGGTCACCCATCCTTGCAAGCACTATCAATGCATAACCTTCTTTAGCTTCTGAGGTCCTGTCAACATTGGGGGCATTCTGGGTGATGTGGTCATAGGCTGAAGCTCTGCATTGCATTTCAAATAACGTGTAACAATAGTGTGAACGAAATTCATGAAATGCAACAATAATAAGTTATTCTTCCTATGATTTTTAACACGAACGTCTTTGCTCTCTAACCCAACGTGAAATTGATGAGGGCAGTACTTGCAAATACGCAGCGTATGAGTTGATATTTACGACAATATATTTACACTAACCGTGGTCGTGAAAGTGAACCTAATTTAAAAGTGTTTGAACCTATTACAGAGGTAACGTGATCCCTCAACCGTATTGGAATAAATCGCTATTGGAGTATGAATTGCATTACATTATCGAGTTCTAGATACCCCACTAAAATATAGAGTGAACAAATACGGAGAAAACATTAAAATTCAAAGCCTCTACATGCCTCACACCAATCTCAAAACGCCTCTCATCTTTGTAAAATATTGAGTAATCGCTTTCACAATAATTCCAAATTGTAACGCGTCGCACAGTATTCGCTCACTGCCGTAGAGTTTACACTTGAGCAACAGGTACTCGTTTAAGGCTGAGTCGACCTAGGGGAGGTCCAGCACCTGTTCAGATATTCGCTGCCTTTGGTGTTTAGCTATGAGCGAGCATCGGCCACGGGTTCGTAGCGCAGTGCGCTGACCAATACAATAACAAAAAAGACAAAGATCCCCGGTATAGCCTTGACAAGTGCTGCGGAGAGTGTTGTTAGCGAGCACCTATGAAGGCCGGCACGCTACACGAGGGGGGTTGGGTGGCCAGCAACCACGCCCGGACGCCTTTGTCTCCCCAGTGGCGATGTTCGTAGCGCAGTGCGCTGACCGCTACACTACCGCTGCTAACAACACACGCATGGTTCAACAGGGGCTAAACTAATAATAGCACTGAAATCACAATGAACCCAGTGCAACGCAGATACAATAGCACGGATAGCGGAGTCGTACACACTTGGCCGCCTGCACAATTGCTTGTCCAGGACGTGTGTGCTCGGGTCACGCAAGTGGGGACGATGAGCACGCGTGTATGTTGGATTTCTTTCGCGCCGTACGTAGCCACCCCGCGCTAATCGGAGGTTGCGGGGGGGGGGACAACAAACTGAACACAAAAAGCAGCTCTAAATAAATGAGTTTTCAAACATGATGATTTAAAAGTGCATAACTCCAGTGGCTTCCGAATGTGGGAAGGAAGAGCGTTCCAGACGGGCCGCAGAAGCGCACCTGAAGGAGGCGCAATGCACGTCCCCCCCATCATTGGGTTTCAATGAAGTTGCACTTGGATCCGGCCACTAATTACAGCATCGTGTTCTCCCGAGTGCAAAAGACGCTCCAGAAAGTAAGACGCACCCCTGAACATGTGCCTGGTGTCAGGAATAGTTATATAAATCTGGTCTCTCACACACACGGTCCACACACACACACATGGCACCTACCGGGTCATATGATGCATCTCCAATGTGTTTTTTTTAGTTTGCTTTAAAACACAAGATAACATGGTGCTTCTTGTGAATCCGGAGAATACGGTGAATGCTACCCAAGGAGGATCTTCATTTCCTCCGGGTCTGTGTGCGGGTTCGGAGACCTGGAAAGTATTTCTGCATCCTGTACACCACATCCAGTATACATCTCTCTACGGCTGTGCCTACGTTTGTCACGTACCACCCCCTCCAATTTATTATTTATTAATTTCTTCTATTTGACGCGATAATTCGCGTGGACATTTAAAGCAGGCAAAAACTCTAAACGCGTGACGGTAATTCATTATAAATGTGGATGGAAAACTCGGAGAAAAATCCACACGACCACGGGGAGAGACACACTACAAAAACGCCAAATATACAGGTGTCAGGGTCAGGATTGAACCCCCGACCTCCTGTATACCAGGCGAGGTCGCTAACATGTCGCCAACGTAGCGCCTACCAGCAACACGAAAAAAAATCTACCAGCGATAGGAAAATCACGTCCGCACACGGCACACCGCATCCAGTATACCCTCTGGCTAGGGCTGTGACTACAGCCGACCAGCTACATGAACAATAATGATACATTAGACGGGTGGTGGGCGGGAAGAGAGCTCCAGACTAAGGTAGCAGTAGAGGCGAATGAGCGACATGGCACAAAGGAAAACGAACCACGGAATTGTGCTGTGGAATACATACCAATGCTCTGTACCGGGATCCGCCTTTATATGTGTACAGCACAGCCCCTTTTGTCAAACCAAAGCTGTATTAGGGTCTCCTCACGTCGTGCGTGTTGCGAGGGCTATTTTGACCATACTTCACCACGCTGGTCAGTGCGAGTCGGTGAAGTTGGGCAAGCATAGACGTTGTAGCATAGCACAGTACAATAGCGTTCACTACCCTCTTGAGTATGCACTACCCTCTTGAGTATGCACATTACAGTACTGTATATTGTATTCCACAATGCACATTCATGTAAATACGACTATTGCAGCCTAAATTAAATCACTTCCTATACAAAATAAAACAATTACATAATGTACACTGTTTTAAATACAATGGTATACTCATTTCAATTAACTGACCCATTGAGTATTAATTACAGTGATACTACGTTTCATTTTTCAAACTTAATAACGCACATCCTTTGCAGTGACGTTTTCACCATCTACTGTAGTTGGTAAAATGTTGGACATTTGAACGTCGAATAATGGTCACAAGATGCTCCCCACCTTAATTTCCAAAGAAACACAAATTAACTTCCATTATAATGTCTGCTATTGTATGGCTTCCATGAAGGGTATTCATCTCCAGTACGTAGATCCCCGTGACATCTAAATACCAGACGGTATCTTAGAAAAACTGAGCATTGCTAAGAGGGGAAAGTCCTGGAGGCAAATACTCCACGTGCACCACATTCCTCTTGAACATTAATATTCGTCTCTCTGCAAGGGCCTTGACGAACGAGTTGAGTTATTTTGAAAGTACTGCTTCAACCACCATCAGGATTCCATATTTACGTTTCATTTCCAACAGTGTACATCAAACAATACCAATAGGGAATATATCACTGTGTTGTACTGTATATGCAGGATCTTGCAGCAGTCGCATTGACTGCTAATATTAAAGGTTGGGGTATAAATAAGCGTGTATAAATTATTAAGCTCATGAGACATGTATCGAATCGAGTGTAAAAAGTTTCCCAACTCTTGAATTTACTGTGTAAAGGGTTCACATGACGCCACAAACCACTAAAAGCCATTACACTTATCACACGTTTTATTCTTTAATCAAATGATGACTTTGAATTGCAGAAATGTGTTGCATTGCAAGGACTAACTGCTACACCCTTTTTGAATTGGCATGTTCCTAGTGGAAACAAAATATATATTTAACTACTCATGATAACTGGGCAGACACTTGCAGTGGCGAATATCAGCAGCAATACGTTAACACGTGGCTAGCTGCAAGTTTCGATGGCATGCTCCCTTGTGTTGTAAGCCATTTAATATAACGGAGAGTAGCGCCCTCTAGCAGGCGAAGAACGCTAATGCAGACATCGTATAAAGACAGCTGCTCTTGGCACAGCTTTTGAAGGGTTGTTTCTGGACATGATAGCATATGTAACAGTATTACTGTAGTGGCATTCCAAACACAAATCAACAATGTCCCGCTTGATGTATGTGAAGTGAGCCTCCATTAATCGAATAGTAACATCTGTAAATGCTGTACTATAATCATCTACAGCCATGATCAGTCCACTGTTGTGGATGACGACCTTCCATACGCACCATCCGTCATGCTATGGCGATGGAGCAATAACATATCTCCTGCACACGCGTTCCCTCCTTTGGCTACCACCGAGTTGCCTCCTGCCCATCTGTGAAAAAAGAGATTTATAAGCTCATTGGATTCCCCCAGTATAAATAAACATTGTGATTCTATTATCTCCAGCCACCGGGTCTTCGAGCAACGTGTAATGGCGAAGTCCCCTCTTGTTACCATTGAAAATTATTCCTCGAACTTACACACGCGCCGTAAGCCACGCGCCCCTTTCAGTCGATGTATTAATAATAAATTACATTAGTAAGGTGCATTTCATCCGTAGATCCACAATGCGGCGTGTAGGGAAAGCAGGAAGTAAATATAATCAGGGTAAACGACCGATAACTAGGGGGTAAAGGCGAATTTAAAGAGGTAATATTTCAAGACAGACTTAAATATATCCATCGACTCTGTCTCATTAGCAAAGGCAACGCGTTCCATAATCTGTGTGAGCTGTACTGGCAAAAGCCAGATCACCCCAGGAAATGAGCTTTGACATCGGAGTACTGAGAAGGCGATCCCAAGGACCTCATTGGAATAAAAAAAATTGATCAGTTCCCGCAATGCCAAGGGCACAGCTATCCATGCTTCTTTGCAACACTTTTCAGCATTTTTATTCATTTCATTTCGCAGTATCCAAGTTTCTGATTCATGTGATAGATGTATTTTTATAACATTGTTTTTTTTAGTCGCTCACCCAAAGGCAGAGGGAAAAGGGAAGGCCTTAAGCCAGAACTTCACCTGCGAGGGTGGGCGAGTCAACAGTGTGACTGAAAGCCACAAAAAAACAGTGAACTCTGTAAAGGAGATTGGGAATTTAAAGATTTCAATGCCCGTTTTACTGAAAAGTGTAGCCAGAAAATTTAGCAAACAGCATAGTTCATTCATCATATGACTGGGACTGACAGCGCCGGCCCTAGGCGGGAGGGTGTGGGGCCCGGAGCAAACCCCACAGTGTGGGCTCTCCGACGCCCTCAAACTACAACGGAAGTATTCTTAGTTTTTTCGGTAAAGTCACGTTGAAGAGAAACAACAAAATAACAAAATATATATAAAACAATAAAAATTCTCACGACGTTTCGACCATAACTCAAACGGTCATCATTATGGTCGAAACGTCGTGAGAATTTTTATTGTTTTATATATATTTTGTTATTTTGTTGTTTCTCTTCAACGTGACTTTACCGAAAAAACTAAGAATATGAATTACTGCAGTCACGAAAGCTTTAAATCAAAATTTACAACGGAAGTATTACATTGAGACACCGTGACGTCGAAGTGCGGCCCCCCCCCCGCCCAAAGCGCGAGGCCCGGGGCGATCGCCCCGATTTTCTGTACCCAAGGGACGGCTCTGGCGACTGATGTCCAAGCCATGAGTAAGGGGCCGTCCATAAATGACGTCACGCACCTGGGGGTGGGGGGGGGGGTCAGACATTTGTGACGATGTGTGAAGAGGGGAGGGGGGGGTTGAGAAATGTGACGTCACATCAAAATGCGCAACTTTAAATAAATATAGACAACACGTTCTATTTAATTAAATAGACTTTTTAATAAATGTTTTCTCCTACAATATCAGAGTGCAGCGCCACATTAAATCCGCACTACAATGACAATAGTTTAAAGCGATTTGAAGCATGTTTTATATATTTTTTGGGGGGGGAGAGGGGCAGAGCTTTGTGACGTCATATTTGAGGAGAGGGTCTGACTTTTTGTGACGCCGTGTGACAAGGGGGGGGGGGGGATCAAAAATCGTCCAAAATCGCGTGACGTCATTTATGGACGGCCCCTAAGCTAAAGTATAATTTATGATTAATGTAACAGAGGCAATTAGAACATAAACTCTTCTACTTATTTCCTCGCACTGCTCGATTTTGGTATTCCCCTACCGTCGCATTTTTTTTAAACCCAAGTTCTTTTTTCTTTTCCTTCCAGAAACGTATTCAATTTGTTCTCAATAGCGCTACGGTAATTGTTTCTGGCCGCTTAAACGATTTTTTTTTGGGGGGGGGGGGCTGCTTCCTGCGGACCGCGATTGAACAGACACACGCATTCTCGGCTCGACGGCGCTCACGTGTGAAAAGCCCACCTATATATGACGTCAATAAGCGAATATCTTGCTCAGACGTTGTGGAATGTAACGAGACGTACCACACATACGACGTGCACGATACGTGAGCAAACACGTTTATCCGGAGGCAGGCCCAGCGAGCAACAAGTGTTATGAACCACGCAGTGTCACACAGGATACCTCAATTGGTTGCATGCATCACTCGTGGAAGAGCCCCCTTAGTTAAACGATGCCCCCACCCGCCAACCCCCTTGTGCCCCCCGCCCTGCCCACCCCCCTGCCCCCCCCACCAGCCCGCCCCCTTGTACCCCCCTCCGCCCACCCCCTTGTGCCCCCCACCCCGCCCATCGCCCAGCCCACCCCCTCGTGTCCCCCTCGGCCCACCCCCTTGTGCCCCCCCCTCCGCCCACCCCCTTGTGCCCCCCCCCCCGCCCACCCCCTTGTGCCCCCCCGCCCACCCCCTTGTGCCCCCCCGCCCACCCCCTTGTGCCCCCCCCCGCCCACCCCCTTGTGCCCCCCCGCCCACCCCCTTGTGCCCCCATCCCAGATGCCCCCCCACCCCCCTCGCGCAGCCTTCCCAATCTCCCTCCCACCCGCACAGACCCCTCCCCCACTCTCTCACGTGCCCCCCCCCCCTTGTGCCCAACCACCCTCCCCTCCCCTTCCCTCCACCCCCCCGATTTAAGTTGCTGCACTGCCCTCTGATTGCCCACAACGTCTTAGGCACCGCAACATTTGACGAGACAGCGATGTTGTTATAAATACTTGAATAAGTGTCACTTTTTTCTATCTATTCCAGTCCATTTCACCTAAGTTATACCTCTTTAAATACACGTATCTTTAAATGTATCGTTCAAGAGCAGTTGTATAAATTATTATTGATGCAACTTTCCTTTAAAATTTCAATAACATCATTTTTAGCACTCGCTGAAATGAGACGAAACTATGGCAACATTTTAAGAATTGTATTTCGCCGAAACGTCTTCCAACAAGCCTGCTCAGCTCGGAAGAGTAGACCAAACACTCGGGAGATCTGTCTCTCGTGGAAGTCCTTCCGTCAATAGTGGTGTAAGCAATTGCAGGGTTGTAGTACCTTTAAATGTAAATATAACCACACGGTTACCTAAAGAACAGTATTGAAATGCAAAGGATAGTACATGTTTAAAAAATGCCCCACTAAGATCAGCACGCCATAAATTAAACCTTTGTTTAAAACAATACCGTACATGACACTATATTAGTTCAAGTCTCAAGTTTATTTTAAACGGGTTAAAAACTCAAGCTACCAGGATGAACCAAATTTGCAAGAGTGCGCGCGAGCACCAACATTCTGAATCTTTATTCAGACTGGAAGAATCCGATGAGCCATGAAGCTCTTTTTCACAGATGTACAAACATTTGGCGGGTCAGCAAGTTACAACAGACAACAATTACAAAAGAAAAACAAACAAAATACAGAAAATCAGAGAAAACTGTGCCATTCAAACGTAGATAAATGTTAAGTTAGTGAGCACCTATTAAGGCCGGAACATCCCACGGAAGGGGTATTTACGTGTGGACAGCATACCCATATATTGAAGGTTATAGGACACTGTGATAGTGAATGCCATACCTATCAATCCAAACGCTTTATCCGTATTGTTTTAAAATCCATACGGCTTAAAGCCGATCAAATACGGGCAAAAAAGTGTTTTGTCTGTGTTTGTCCCTTGCGATGGAATTTTGTAAGACGAACGTTGAGATTCATAAGGGCACGGGTGGTGACCAAATGAGGTCTGAATTGGTCTGTAAATAAGGTAAGGGCACTGATAAGGGGCTTGACAGGTGTGGTGAATGGACTAATTGTTTATGCATGTGATGTTTAGATTTGTGTACAATGAATTTTTGGTGTATCTTGTAATTGTATTGTTTGTTGCGGTTGCACCCAAATCAAGAGCCGAATGGCTCACAGGATAAATCCTAATAAATGATACTGAAAACTGAAACTGTGATTTTTGCACACAGCAATCATTTACGGTGGGTTTTTCTGGAAGACTTTGCTGGTTTTTTCCTGGATTTTCCCGTTGTGCGTAGTCACTTCAAGATGTTCTTTGTTCATGTTTTTGTTTGTTGCACCCGAGTCAAGAGCCGCGTGGCTCACAGGGCTATACCTAATACATGAAATGAAACTGAAACAAGGGTGCAGACGAGGACGCGACGGAGTTGCGAAGAGACGACACAATGAGTGCGCAGTGTGCGTGTGTCAGCTGCCACTCAACCAGTGGGGGAGCGGTGAGCGTCGCTCTGCGCAACGAACCCCGGCCAACCGAGTTCCATTCCTGCTCACGACCAACACCACATGTGACGATTATCTTGAACCGGTACCCTGGGCCTCATCCCCCTAGGTCGACTCAGCCTCGAATGAGTTACCCGGGGGGGGGGTGTAGTAAACGTCGCCACTGGGGAGACAAAGGTGTACCTTCACAGGTGCTGCTCGCTAACTACACTTGCCCCACTAGCCCGTCAAGGCTACACGGGGGATCTTTGTCTCGGGCTGACCCCCCTCCCCCGTCCATTCATTCAGGGGAATCCGCCCTCGGCCACGCACGGCGACCAATTAAAGGGACCCCGCTCGAACCAATCACAGGAGAGGACTTGCAATGTTGCTGGGCCAGTCCAGCCAATCGGCGCGCGTCTCCAGCGTGCCAGCCAATGGGAAGAGCCCGCTTTGCTCGGTCGGCGTTTTACATTTCCTACCACGCACGGGCGCGCGTTGCGTACGACGGGATCCGATTGGGTGAAATGTCTGCGACTCGACCAATCGGCGTGCGTGTTTTGGTTTTGGAACCACGTGCATCGCGCGGTCCAATCGGGCGCGAGACGGTCGCCTTATACGCTGTAGGGAATTCGAGCGGGCCGCTCGCCCTGATTTAACATGGGGTAGGGGGAGGTAAGGGGCCGCGGCGAATTGACGCCGCTTTGTTTACGTTTCGCGGCAGGGGTGGCTTTAGAGTCACGTCCTCGGCTCTCTGGTTGGGAAAGAAAGGCCCGTTTCTCGAAACGTCGCCCGTTATATATGTATTCTTGGTCACGGCAACGGTGTTATTGACGAAATGCGTTTGATGTGTTTTTTGCTGTTATTTGTGCTCGGGTGTGCACCGTTGCAACCAAATAACTTGTTCCCTTGGGAATTGGGCAGGCGTAATTAAAACATTGCGACAGTGAACCACCGTGTGGTGAAGTATGGTCAAACAATTCCCCGATCAATGACCGATGGAGAGATGGCGATCGATTGGAGGGGAAGGCTTTCATCCAAGTGGATTCATGATTTGTGTTTAATATTTACAGGGCAGTTGTAAATCCATTTCCAGCCTGCCGAACACCAAGGTATCCATTACAATTAGACTACATCCGTTGTGGTACTATCTTGTTGGGGAAACGCTTCGTGTGCGTTTAATGTGTATCGCCCTAGACAAGATAGCTGGGCCAAGGTAAAAGCGACAATATGGAAAACTTTGTGTTTTTTTTTATTGTAGCTGCTCACTCCCGAGCTATAAATTCCCTGACAGTGCCATTGTCTTTGTACTGGTCGCCTTGTTAGCGTTCTCTGGTGTGACACTGCTGAGAACGAGGCCTTAAAGAAGGCTGATGTAAGCTAATACGTTTCAGAGACTGACATATATTATCAGACCACGTCTGTTTGCATGCACACCGCAAGTACTGAGTGCGGTTAATGCAGACGCGATTACTTGCGAAATGTTTATATTTGGTGCCTGAACATCTTAACACCATATTATTGAATCCCTGTAGTCACGAAAGCTTTAAATCGAAATCTTAACACCACTTGTGTTTTATTGCCAGAAAGGGTCAAACCGCTTCGTATTCATATTCTTAGCTCTTTCGGTAAAGTCACGTTGAAGGGAAACAAAATATATATAAAACACTTTATATGACTTTACCGAAAGAGCTAACAATATGAATTACTGCAGTCACGAAAGCTTTAAATCAAAATTTAACCGCTTCGTATTGTTTCGTAAAAGCGACAGTCCATCTACAGTATCTTTACATTAAATTATGTTTTAAGACATAAGTTTGTTTCTAAAACGGCTGCCCGCATGTTCACCACAAGTATGTGCGTTTAATGCAGTGACATGTTTCCCTGCAAAAAAAAGGTTTCAGTTTGGTGCTTTAACATCTTAACACAACTGTTTTATTGCCAGAATGGGTAAAACCTATTATGTATATTTTGATTACTGGCCAGGGAGGACCCATGATCTAAATATACAGCAGCAGCAGGCGTCAGGGTCGGGATCGGACCCACGACCTCCTGTATACCAGGCGAGGTAGTCAACATCTAGCCATAGGAGGTGGTGGCGGGGGGGGGCGAGCAAATCGCCGCGGTGCCTGACGCCGCCGTGGGGCTTGCTGCGTCAGCTGGCGTGACGAGCGCCATGGCGAGCGGCTCGGTGAGTCTCCACCTCCTCCTCCTCGCGGTGTTGGCGGCCTACAGCCGCCCTCACTCGCGAACCTGAGCGGGTCGAGAGCGCTCGCAAGGGCGGCGGTCCGCGCACGGGAATAGTTCCCTTCCACTTCTCCTTCTTCTTCTTACCCCGCGCGACCTCCAAAGTGGAGTTAAAACTCCGGAGGAGTCAACTTCGAGCGTCGGGGGCTCGCCAATTGTTTTTGTTTGAATGAAGTTTTTTTGAGTTCTCGAAACCCCTCCCCTTCTTCCTCCCCCTCCCCTTCTTCCTCCCCAACCCCCCTGCCCTCACCCCCTACCCCCCAACCTCTTACCCCCCTCCTTTCTCCCACTTCCCCTCGCCTCTGTTACCCCCCCCCCCTTTCTCCCGCCCCCTCCGCCCCTCGCCTACCCCCCCCACACACACACACCCTCCCCTCCACTCGCCCCATTCATTGATACGAGACTTCTTGTTTTGATTCGCTGCTGCCACCGCTGCCCCTAAAACTCGGACGGCGAGTCGCGCCGCGCGGCCGCCGCCGTCGTCGTGAGGTTCGTGGTGTTGTTGACCGCGCTTGGCCGTGTCGTGTGCTGCTGCTGCTGCTGGCCGCGACGACGAGCCTCCGCTGCGTCGGTGGGTGAAGGGGGAGTCCTCCCCCCCACACACCCTCGAGGCTTGTGTCCGAGTGGGGTTTGGGCCTCTTTGTTGCTGCTGCTGCCGAGTTGTGTTTACGAAAGGCTCTGGAGGAGACGGCTAAAATGGCCGCAGGGCGCCCCCCCCCACTCCTCCTCCTCTCGCTCGCCCTCCTCCTGTCCGCTTCGTTAACTGTCCGCTCACTTTTTGTTTAAGCGTTAGGACAACAACAACAAGAACAACACAGGCGCGCGCGGACGGGCACGTCATTCGCGATTGTCGTTTGGAGTTTTGTCCTTCCTTAAAAGTTTGAACTTAACGCGGCGCCACACCAAAGCGAGCGGAGGGGTCAGTGTTATCGATGTGTCGGAATTGTCCATCGCAGGCATAGGAGGACGGGGGTGCGTGCTAAGATGGGCAAAGGACATCATCATCAGCAGCATCATCATCATCAGCAAGCAGCACTTGTGGGTTTTAAACTCGAAGCTGGTGACGAAGACGTGCGGTTAACTTGAAATGGACGACTCGCGTCTGGGTTCCCCTTGTACCGTCTCGGTAGCCACTGGGACGTAGAATTGGAACTGTTGTGGTTTTTTTTTAATTTAAAAGTCGTACGTGCAGTCATCATCGTGAGTCGCTATGAGTGGGATGTCATTATATATTTTTTTTGTTGGGGTCGTTTTTCATTGTTGGGGACCATGTTGGCTTTTCACAGAGACGCCAGTAAAATATGCAATATGAAAGAAAAAACATTGTAATTTTTTTAAAGCGACGATTTCCACGTTGTTTTTGTATTCAAACCGACGTCTGTAATGTTCGTTCATAAAACTTGTACATAACGCTGGCTTATAGCTCTCGATGGGTTACAGTAACTTGTTTTTAGTTGTACTTGTGAAAGAAGACGGGGTTTTGTTTGTCGTGGCAGTTTACCGTTAAACGGGTTTTAATAACTAACTGCTTGGGATTTGCAAGACAAATTACATTCTTTTGGTACGTGTGACATGTCGAGAACATATTTGATTCATTGACATTTCGCGCAGCAGTTTTAAAACGAGGAGTTTTAACGTAGCGTTTTTATTTATACGCGTAACAACCGAGGCTTGCGAGAATGTGTGGGTTTTAAAACTGCTGCTTCTATCTTCTGATCAATCGACCATTGCCATGTTGCAATAATGGGGCTCACTAACGTAGTAATTACGTTTGCAAAATAATCCATACATTCCGTATAGTGTAGCTAGCCTATTACTGCGTTAGAGTACAATTTGGCGCAATACTATAGAATATTTGAAAACATTTAAGCAGCTGAGAGACTTGCTACCAAAACGAATATATTTTAAAGGGGGGGGGCCTGCATCACAATGACAAGTAAATTGCAGGAATAAAATATTTTTTCACAACAACGGTACGTTAAAGTATTTGAAAAAAAAAAAGAATCGCACGCATATCAAAACAATGAACGTGAACAAAAAACAACACTTAAGTAACAATGAAATAAGTTTCAGAAATATCGATCAGTATCGATTGCAATGAAACTTTCCAAGCAACGTGTCCATTTTGTTTGGAGCAGAGCGATTTCGCAATCCTTTATAATTTTCAACAGAGAACCATCCTTGGTTTTGTTTTGTAACACAATACGTTGGGACACTTGAACAGACAGTTGAATTCCATTCGCGTGCTTGCGGTATAGATATTCGTTTGCACGACACTAAAACTGTCACAGGACTTACTGACATGTCACGTTTGGACAGTGGTCAGTCGGGCTGTGTCGTGCGATCGATAAGACTGACCGCTGACTTTTGTTTATGTTGAGCTTGACCTCAAGCAAACCATAAAATACTCTGTCGTCTGCCCCCCCCCCCCCTATATACACAGTCGCTGCGACTCAAACGCCCGGTGGCCGGGCGATCCAGCAAGACGAATCCTGCTGCCAACATGCTACAAGAAGTTCGCGTGGTCCCAGAATCTGGAACGAAATCCAGAAGCAAATCGGTCTCGGACAGCTCGTACGAGATGTTGCGATGCGATGAGTGCCTTAGCCCCTGCTCTCCCAACGTCGAGTGTCATCGGACAGAAGAGTTTGGAGTGGAATACGGTGAGTTTTGTTTAGGAGTCCCTTGCTTTGTGAGTCAAAAGCCAATGAAAGTTGATGAGTTTATAATCAACTTTTGAGCCACCCTTATTGTCAAAGGTTTTGTTTTAATAACACTTTTTATTATCTATGTCAACACAGTAATGGAAAGACAGAAACCAACGGAAGGCCAGTGGATCAATGCAAATGGACTTATCGAAAACAAAGTCCAGTTTTTCCCCAATGAAAGTGTGCTGAACACTCACCACAGTTGCTGTGACGTGCCTTGAGGCCC
This sequence comes from Petromyzon marinus, assembly GCF_048934315.1. NCBI lineage: Eukaryota > Metazoa > Chordata > Hyperoartia > Petromyzontiformes > Petromyzontidae > Petromyzon > Petromyzon marinus. The sequence continues at coordinate 5,126,325 of NC_133680.1, forward strand.
TTTTAAGGGACACACAACACAGCCGACTCGCTTAACATCCATTCTAAACTACAACGCATGCACCGAATAGTGCACTTGGGTTTTAAAACTTGACATTGCACGTTAATTTCCAATTTGTTAATGCTTCGTCATAACCTATGGATTGTTGCAAGACTAAGTCTGCTTATACTTTACTCCTAAACAAAAAGAGCGCGGCTCCTGATAGTCCTGATTGTATAATCTTAAGTCAGACATGTGGCAGCCATATGCAGGGGATGTTTGCACTGATCTCTAGGGTTCAAGTTCAGTAGGTCATCTGACAAGCAGACCTGGGAAACCCAAACACTACAAATATATTCAGAGAAAGCTTTTTCCCTTTAGTCGCGGAATGCAGTAACAGCATATACAGAGGGCACAATTACTTTTTATATCATGCGTATATAAAAAAAAAATTCTCTCACATTTTTGTCCTAACAACAGAACAAAAATGCAGGCTAAGAAAAATAAGTGAGTTTCTTTTCACGAAGTATGTATGTAGAACGTCTCTGGCGCCGTACGTGTTAAAAGCCAATGTTCAGTGGGTTTTTTTTCATAGCCATCTCAAGTTACACAACACTGAGCACATGTGTTGGAAAGTAGTTGAGTATACAGCAGTCGCCACAGAGATATGAAACGTGTTGAGTCGGCAGGACTGTTAGTTGTGGGAATCTCGGGCAAGTGTGTTGGCTCACAGCCAGACATGCAAGGCAAGGTCATGGTATCATGGACTGGGCGAATAGAAGTACATCCTATTTACCATTAGCAGCAATTGTGGAAATTTTTAATTCATCAAAAATGCTTTGACTAGGAGCTGAGATAAAGATGGACAGCTGGAATGTGCCTTTTTTCACAGTTCTTGCACATGTACAATACTTTTGTCAATCCACTGCTGGAAGCATCCCCACTGTGCAAGTTGTGGGGGATATTTGGACCATACGTTGTTTGTCAGTGCAGATTGATGGGGAGGATAGACGTGGCAGCATGACACATTGCAAAATTTATTTTGCTGCAGTGCCATTTGCTGACTACTTAGCCCAGCAACAGCCTGCAACACCTGTGTTATGCATGGGGGTCACCTTTTCAAGCTCATTACTGCTGATGTTCTGTAACCTGACTATATCGGGTTCATTCCAGGTGATTTCGTCAATGGCTTCTGCAATTCTTAAGTAGCGCGTAATACCAGTTGCTTTAGTAAAGCCTTACGGTGAGCCTGTATCCACTTAAATAATGTAAACCAGAAGGTGACCAGTATGTACTATAAATATAGCATATGTATATGTACGTTGAACTTCTTTCGCACCGTACGTAGCCAATTGTGCTAATCGGGAGGTACGTGGAAGGATAATAAGCTAAACACAAAAAGCAGTTCTTAAGAAATTGGTTGAACGATGTTATACGACTAGGTTTTGTGCTTGCACTGTATGGCTTTCTAATGGGTTTTCGGGTTGTACCACATGTTATGATGTCCAACAATTTGTTCCATGTGCTGGGAGTTCCTTTAGGAACTAAATCAGTTCTGAACTGAATAATGTATTTAACAATCTGTTCCTGCAGAAGCTTGTAGAACGTAAAGCTAAACGTTGGACATGGCAAACTACGCAGCAATGGAATGAATCTTGAGTGCCGTGAAACAACGTTTCAAACCTGTCATTAAACGTCTAAACTATTGATGTTTTGTATCCTCAAGACGACTTGCCTGAACTACAGGAGGCAAGAGAGAGCAGGACCGTGCCTGCAGCGTTTCCCCTCGACTCGGGCGTCTCTCACTGTGAAATAGTCACCACGGCGTCAGAGATCGCGCACTGCTTCATTGCGCGCTCGTCGTCATCGTCGTCACAAGGGATGCACCCCTCCGTCACGATAACGGAGTGCTTTGTGAACAACGCTTCCGGGCCCTGTCTCGCGAAGGCCGTTCACGGCCCGGACTCGGTGGCACAGCCCTGCGGAAGTGGAGGCAGTGGCACAAACTGGCTGACGGAGCTGGCAAACATAGCCACCGGTCCCCAGAGCCCGCTTCTACAGAGCACGTCCATGTGCAGGTGCAGTGACGGAACATAGAGCAATTGTTCATTTGTAGCATGCTATATATTTAGATGATTAAACACCTTTCTTAAATGCGTCGATTCATTGTCACCATTATTCGATTCAAGAATAAACGGTTCTGTTGTATTTTTATTCTCCATGTTTGTACAGTTTTGGTCGCTCTGTCTAAATGTGTACAGATAATTATAATTTAATTCGCGTAAATTGCATCTAATTCTCATATGCATGATTCACTGCATGTACCATTAGAATAAGTGTTAATTTTAATCTCTGAATTGCATCGTTACATGTCTAATGTATTTCATATTGCATACATGTAATGTCACGTTTTGTCTATGAAGCTGTTAAGTTTTATTTTAAATCCCGAATGTCGTGATGTGCGTGCGTCTTGGCCTTCCCCAGGTCCCAGCCTGTCTCCCATGTGAGCAGTCAGAACTTGCACTCGTACGCTCGGCCTCCACCTTTAACTCTTCACCATTTATCTACCCCTGCCCGACACTGTGTAAAAATGGAGCAGGTACTCAATTGCTTACATATAAGCATAATTATCTGAGTGCTCATGTAAAATAGAATACAAAAAATAACAATCTTTTAACACAGTTGATTTCTATATATATAGCACTCGGTGCTTGTTATACCGAGTGTACTTTTTTCCATTCAGTCTGGAGAGGATACAGAGCCTGGCTTGATCTCAATCTCTCCTCGCTCCTCGATATCGGATGATGATGAGCTGGGATGGTCTCACACATGGCCTACCACCGCTTGGCACTGTTTCCTTAAAGGTGAGTCACGGGCACAACATTACATTTCATTTGTGTTGCCACTAAACACCGCGTACATTTGGCCACTCCCATTTGGGTCGTCGACATGCGCAATTATAAAAACCCATATTTTTATGCTTTTTCTCGACAGCAAATTTTGTGGCAAAAGCAAGTGCAGCAAAATTGTAATCTACTGATAAGTCGTTTTTGGAGCTTCAAACTGATGACCCGTTTTGATGTGTTTTTTTTACATGCGCTTCATTGATTCTTTCTTGCGCATCTGTCAGAAACGAAGGTAATATTCCACGTGGGGCCCAAGGCCGAGTGGCAGAGTGTGGAGGAGGTGGCCAGGCAGGAAGAGGCGGGGCGTCTCAATGGAAAACCGCACTGCCAGCGTGCAGGAAGAGCAAAACTTGTACGACCACCGCTTCCCTCCACAACAGTATTCATTTTGAGCATTCCCTGTTACGTAATCTGTGTGCTGCTGTTTATACAGCAGAGACATTGTTTTTCCTCGACTGCTTTAATCTCGTTAATAGCCTTCTCAATGGGTGTGTAATTGTATGTGTTTAAAACAACAATGGACTTTTGAGTACTTTAGCAAATAAAAATGGTGCTGATAATTGATGCAAGATGTTACACTTTTCAGCTCATGTCGGTTTTTACTTATATTTTGGCAGATTTTGAATTATGGGGTTGATGGTCTGACACTCATCAGTCGGGAGGAGTTTCTTTCCAGTGGACAGTCCCTCATGAGGTTGTCCTTTGACCCTGGCAAGCACGATCAACCCAAACTCACTGCAGACTGCTTCCTGGATCACCCGTTTTTTGTAAAGAAGAAAGGTGCGTGGCTTTTAGGGGTCATAATATTCCCTCTTAAAACACGCTGTGAAATTGTACGATCCTGTATGCCTTCGGTAATTTGATATTGGTGCAAACCAGACAGTGATGTTATCTCACCTCAAGAGGTCCTGTGGTTTTTACGTAATGATATTTTGTATTAACTTAGGCAGGTTGCAGTTTGTGGTTTAAAAATGAAGTACGTTTCCAAGCTATTTAAAAAAAAATGTTTGCAATATTCAATATTAACAAGGAACAGCTTGGGGTAATGGCTTTCATGGATGAAAAATAAGAATAGGTTTTACCCTTTCTGGCAATAAAACAGGTGTTAAGATGTTCAAGCACCTTTTGCAAGTAATCAAGTCCGCCACACGTATTTGTGGTGAACATGTAAACAAACAAACATGAAAGTGTTACACCTATTCTTACTTTTCATACTTTGATACTGGCAAGAAGGTTCCCATGATTTGGCTTTAATGGAGTTCACCTGGTCTCGGCAGGATGGGCGTCCTTCCACCCAAGCCTGACGGTAATAAAGTACGGCATACCCTGCAGCGACATGGAAGTCAGAGACGTCTGCCTGCCTCCTGACCACCCTCTGGCTCAAAGTTCCGCGGATTCGGGCGTGTTTGATGCTTTTAAAAGGTTTGTAGAAATGTGAATGAGGTTTTTTTTTCGTAGGATTTCAGATACAGTGAGGGAAAAAAGTATTTGATCCCCTGCTGATTTTGTATATTTGCCCACTGACAAAGAAATGATCAGTCTATAATTTTAATGGTAGGTTTATTTGAACAGTGAGAGACAGAATAACAACAACAAAATCCAGAAAAAACGCATGTCAAAAATGTTATAAATTGATTTGCATTTTAATGAGGGAAATAAGTATTTGACCCCTCTGCAAAACATGACTTAGTACTTGGTGGCAAAACCCTTGTTTGCAATCACAGAGGTCAGACGTTTCTTGTAGTTGGCCACCAGGTTTGCACACATCTCAGGAGGGATTTTGTCCCACTCCTCTTTGCAGATCTTCTCCAAGTCATTAAGGTTTCGAGGCTGACGTTTGGCAACTCGAACCTTCAGCTCCCTCTACAGATTTTCTATGGGATTAAGGTCTGGAGACTGGCTAGGCCACTCCAGGACCTTAATGTGCTTCTTCTTGAGCCACTCCTTTGTTGCCTTGGCCGTGTGTTTTGGGTCATTGTCATGCTGGAATACCCATCCACAACCCATTTTCAATGCCCTGGCTGAGGGAAGGAGGTTCTCACCCAAGATTTGACGGTACATGGCCCCGTCCATCGTCCCTTTGATGCGGTGAAATTGTCCTGTCCCCTTAGCAGAAAAACACCCCCAAAGCATGTTTCCACCTCCATGTTTGACGGTGGGGATGGTGTTCTTGGGGTCATAGGCAGCATTCCTCCTCCAAACACGGCGAGTTGAGTTGATGCCAAAGAGCTCCATTTTAGTCTCATCTGACCACAACACTTTCACCCAGTTGTCCTCTGAATCATTCAGATGTTCATTGGCAAACTTCAGATGGGCATGTATATGTGCTTTCTTGATTAGGGGGACCTTGAGGGTGCTGCAGGATTTCAGTCCTTCACAGTGTAGTGTTACCAATTGTTTTCTTGGTGACTATGGTCCCAGCTGCCTTGAGATAATTGACAAGATCCTCCCGTGTAGTTCTGGGCTGATTCCCCACCGTTCTCATGATCATTGCAACTCCACGAGGTGAGATCTTGCATGGAGCCCCAGGCCGAGGGAGATTGAAAGTTCTTTTGTGTTTCTTCCATTTGCGAATAATCGCACCAACTGTTGTCACCTTCTCACCCTGCTTGGCAATGGTCTTGTAGCCCATTCCAGCCTTGTGTAGGTCTACAATCTTGTCCCTGACATCCTTGGAGAGCTCTTTGGTCTTGGCCATGGTGGAAAGTTTGGAATCTGATTGATTGCTTCTGTGGACAGGTGTCTTTTATACAGGTAACAAGCTGAGATTAGGAACGCTCCCTTTAAGAGTGTGCTCCTAATCTCAGCTAGTTACCTGTATAAAAGACACCTGGGAGCCAGAAATCTTTCTGATTGAGAGGGGGTCAAATAATTATTTCCCTCATTAAAATGCAAATCAATCTATAACCTTTTTGACATGCATTTTTCTGGATTTTTTTGTTATTCTGTCTCTCACTGTTCAAATAAACCTACCATTAAAATTATAGACTGATCATTTCTTTGTCGGTGGGCAAACGTACAAAATCAGCAGGGGATCAAATACTTTTTTCCCTCACTGTAAGTGATATTGGCTCAAGCAAGTGTCACGATTTTTCGTTTTGAAACTTTCCAACTAAATTTTTATTTAAAGCTTTCGTGACTTCAGGGATTCATATTCTTGGTTCTTTCGGTAAAGTCACGTAGAAGGGAAACAATAACATAATAAAAATATACAACAATAAAATTATCACGACGTTTTGACTGCAACACAAGCAATCATCATCAGGTGTGAAAACCACAGCAATAAAATTTTTAAAAAGTGGCGGTTTTTTAACGTTAGCACCACGGAGAGCGATTTGGCAGTTATTCAGATGGACGAGTCCATCTATGTGTGGAAAAGGAGGGGGGAGACGAAAATAATGGATGCGGTCTGAAAGCCACCGTAAGCGTGAGTAATCAATTAAGACCCGAAATGGTTTATCAAATCCTTCCAATGATTGCTAAGCCAGAATCCATCTTCTCGGTTGAAATTGTCTGTATATGTGGATAGCCTCATGAACGAATCTCTCAAGGTAGCCAGATGGCTTGCAGAGAACCCCTCTGTCTTGGAGAAGTCAATGTCATGTGAGCCTACTGAATTATAAGAGTGATCTGCCACGGCCGAGGTGTTGGTCCTACCGTGTTTTAGGTCTGCTTTGTGTTCACAGATGCGGTCTGAGACATGTTTGGTTTCTCCAATGTAACTACTATCACAGAGGCAACTTAGTTTGTAGACGCCAGGGTACTATATGTCCGGAATCACATCTTTTACAGATGGAACCAGATCACGGATTTTATGTAATGTGTTGAATCAGACCTGGATCTTGTGTTTATTTAAGATTTTGGATATCTTTCCAACTAAGTTTGGAAATGTTATTGCATAAGCAATGTCAGTCCGTAGCGAGGTGAAGGAATATCTCTCGTAAAGATAACCCAATATGAACAACAATTTGTTTATAAAGTTGCATTGCTATTGGGGACTTATCGGAGAGAACTGGCCAAATTTATCAAAGAAAACTCTAAAAGAATTATCCTTGCTGGCCAAGGCGAAGTTATGTGTGACACCTCGTGTGGTTTGAAATAGAAAATATTGCGTATTATATATATTGGGACAAACGCATGTTGGAAAGTATTACATAATCTATGCCTATGCATGATGTTTCATGTTTAAATGCACATTGCAACGAATTAGCAAGTTGTGCATTCAAAAGTTAGAACATGAAATTGAACGTGCATGAAATGTTTTAACTTGCATGTCCTAATGTACTTTTTTAATATTACACTTGTGAACACGTGGTGGGCTGAACTGTATTTTTTTAAAACAAATTTCCAAGAAGATTAATAGCGTACTTATTGCTATGCTTGGTAAATATCTGATTTCATGACGCAAACAAAATCCTTAGCCAATTGCTTTGAAACATGCCACAATTTACCACGGTTCATGCTTCGATCGCTCCAGAGTTTAGGCAAGATTGTCAATTAAATGCATTAAAAAGAGCATTATATTCATTTTTTTACATTAGAGCATGGAAGCGCATGTGTTAGAAGCCAAAGGATATCTATGTAAGTGTGCGTACGTACCTCACGTGTTAAGCTACACATGTGCATATTTTATGCATACGTGTAGCTTTGTACGATTGAATCTCGATTAAATGTTCCTCCCTTAACTAGGGTTGTTAATCGACTATCGGCGTTTCATGGAATTTAACGTGGATTTCAATAGCCACGGAAATTATAATCGAACACAAAGTTCGATTTTAGTGACGATCGAACCATGACAGTAGAACGTTTAGATGGTATGACACTTTCGAAAGTGATTGGACACGTGACAATTCATTGAATGCAAAAAATATATAGAAATATACAGCTCTTGGTCATTGGGCTTTTTTTATAATTCATGCTGCTCATCGTGGGTTTAGGGTTGGTAAACTGGTGATTTTATTTTTTAAATGTGCATTGATTATTGATAACGTGACAAAGAATGAAAAGAACAACCCTACCCTTAATGCAGTGGCTCGCCAGATTGTCAAGTTTTTCTTATCGTAACGTAATTTATAGAGCGTCGTGACGAAGGCTCGCGTTGCAGAGAACTAACAGTGAATGTCACGTACGAATGTAGTGGTGAAGGTGAGGTGACGTCTTAACGCTCTGCACTTAACCCGCGCCGCAGCTTCGACTTCACGCCCATGGACTCGTCGGCGGTGTACGTGCTGAGCAGCATGGCGCGCCAGCGCTGCGCGTCGCTCGGCGGCCAGAGCTTGAGCCCCGGCACCGCCGGGCCCATGGCCCCGGCGCCAGCGACGCCGAACACGCCGATGCGGAACAAGCGGCCAATGAACGCCTTCATGCTCTTCGCCAAACGCTTCCGCGTCGAATACACCAAGATGTACCCGGGCAAGGACAACAGGTTTGTGCAGCTGCTATTAACGTGGTTTAATGGGAAAATGCACAGTTTACACCAGACTTTTGTTTTCACCGAGCCGGTTCATTTTATAACAAGTAGCTCTCCCGGTAATATTGTGTCGGCGCCTATGATCAAATGACCAGGATGCTGAGCAGTGTTGAGCCTGAAGAGTATTTTGGATGGGTTATCACCGTGCCTAAAAAAAGCATTGCTATATGATGCAGGTTTATGTTGTGGGCAGTAGAGGGCAGGGCGGTACAGCAAAATCTATTGACTCGTACAATGCTCCCACGTCTTTGCTCCCCGCCTCACCAACCGTTGCTGGCCAGCATTAAGTGTTCTCAAATAACCTCCGTGGTCCGCCACAGCATGGAGGCCCTCATCTAATGGTGGATGGGTAAAAGGGCTGTGCAGCAACACGTAGTCTGTCAGTGGCAAAGGAAATGGCGCAATATTTATGTGTGTGCAGCTAAGTCTGTCTTATTCCTAGCTTTGGAAGGGGCAACGTGTGTTGTATTATTGTGTGTTCAAATTGCAATGAATAATCTGTTCTAGAACGCGGTAGTTGCGTTCCTGAAGAACACTGCGTTAAGGAAAAATCGCGTTAAAAGTAAATATAATATACGGTAAAGTACATTCTAGATTTGAAGCTTTCGTGACTGCAAGTATTCATACTCTTTGGTTCTATTCGGTAAAGTCACGTAGGTAAAAAACAAATTAAAAATAAAAGAAACAAAACACGACGTTTCGGAGGCAACGCAAGCTTCCGTCTTCAGGTGGGACTAGTCACAGTCAAAATCACTGCACCAAGTACAGTCCGCGATAACACGTGAGATGCGTACGCAGGCTGAACAAAGACTGAGGCGCGTGGGTAGCATTTAGAAGCATCCAGCAGGATGCCTGCCATGTGTAATGCTACACCATGGCAGCAGTACGACCGCTTATTCCTTCTCGCGTGACGTAGTTCCGCTCGCTCATTCGCATTATATCCAATTCGCATTCTGCGTTCTAAAAAAACGTGTTCCCTAATGCATTCAACGCATTGTATTAAATATGCGTTATGAAAACGCGCTTTGCAGGAAAAGTTGCCGTAAAGGGGTTGATACGGAATGCTGCGTGCGATTCGGTTGGCGGGTTCACAGGGCCGTCAGCGTGATGCTCGGGGAGCGGTGGAAGCGGATGAAACCGGAGGAGAAGCTCGTCTACGAGCTGGAGGCAAAGGCGCTCGCGGATGAGCAGAAGCACCTCAATCCGGACTGCTGGAAACGCAAGCGCACCAACTCGGTCTGTGTGGCACCCGTGAATGGGGAATGCATTCATGCCTTAGTTCTTTCCGTCTTGTCTGTAGTAGGGGGTCATAACATGTACAGATAATCCATTATAAAATACCCAAAACTTGAGTATAAAGTCACAATGTTACTGTTTCTGATAGTGTAATAGGGCAGGTTTATGACAGTACTAGTATTAGCATACAGTACTATCCATGTGAACCCTCAAAAAACGCCAGGCAGCAATTCAATCTGGCACTTTAATGATAAACCTTGCCGATCGAGCCAATGATGTCACATGTCACGTGCTTTCCCCCTTCCCTCATGACATGAAGTGCATCATCTCGCGATATCGTGTGCCATGAGACGTTGTCTCACATGGCTCTGATGGTAACATCATTAATTAAATATGTTTGAAGACAAACACGATGGAGGAAAGTGTTAGAAAAACCCCACAAAAAATCCTGCTTGTAAATTAATGTCTATTATAGCCATTGTGATTTGACTGTTTCGTTGTATTTGAAACCATAGTTTCAGAAGTGCCAGCTCATTTGTCTGACATTTGCACAGCATTGGTCATCCGTGCTACCCTACATGCTAAATTTCCACATTCTCTTGCTGGCCAAAAGACAATAAAGCTCATTCTGAAATGTGTACATCACTCATAGTTCATTTTAGTTCATTTATTTGGTATAGCCCTGTGAGCCATTCGGCTCTTGAATCGGGTGCAACCGCAACAAACAAAAACATGAACAAGAAAACATCTTAAAGTGACTGTGCAAACAGAAAAATCCAGGAAAAAAACATCAAAATATTCCTGAAATTGCACCGTACACCAACAACAACAATGACGTTGCAACAAAATACTGTCAAATTTACACTTGTAAAAGAAAACTCCCTGAAAATATGTTCTTCCAGTGACATAAATCTGACTGTGTCGTTGCCTTAGGGTCACCGTGAATGCTTATTGCAGGAGTGTATTGTACGTACTCGCAGCATTTGTTCGACAGCCTCCATGTCCCATGATGTTAAGTGGAGGTTGTATTCTCCCGTGTATAGCAGCTGTTCCAACTATGACCCGCCTGTGTATTTCTGCCCTGCACCAAATATTGGCAGCCTCTTGTGCTTGGACCTGACCTTAACCATGTTTGGTCACGCAGCTCCACTTTACGCTCTATTCCACATGTACCTTGAAGAAGGTTATGCAGCACCATGTGGTGGTAAATAATGGACGAGGCGAGCAGTGAGAATTACGAACAAGTCGTATTGTTTAACGTGTGTAAAAATGCACTGAACAATATAATTGCCAGATGCTTTTTTAACGTTACTTTTGAAAATGTTTTATATTACAGACCAGCCATCAAGAAAGATGAAGAGGAAAAAGCAAATTCCCCCGATGATGACTGGAACACCATATATATAAATATTACACCTAATACTTTGCTTTTTAAAAAAATGTGCAAGTATAAAAATCAAAGTTACAACTCGTTTTTCTTACACACAAGTCCCTATTTTAAAGATATTTTTCTGTTTTAACGGTATGTGTTTGACCGGACGTGCCGCGTGTCTGCGCGCGAGGCACAGGCCACGGGCGTCTGGTTTTTTTACGTAGACAGCAGGGTCTGTTCGTTTTGCCTATTCGAGTTTGATTGACACTTTCAGGTATACCTCTGAGCCTCCAACGCAATTAGTAAACCAAAATAACTCGGATCGGTTAGAAAACTTGCATAATAGTCCGCTGTAATGCTAATACATTTTATAGTACAACAAACGTGCATGCAGCATAAAAAAAGGAGTTTGCCACGAGAGTGTTTTTTTTATTTCCTTTTCGGGGACACATCACCACTGGCCAATACAATTGCCCAAGCCATTGTGGCCGAGCGTTCTGGAGCGATTCGGACAGCCAGAGCAGACTGGAAGATGCTTGGAAATGGACCTGGGGACAGGATCATTTAATTGTTGTTCTTTTGAATAGGTTTGGACTGCAAAACGAACAGATCTAGTTTGTGCCCAAGGTTCAAAACAGACTTACCTTAGCACACGTTGGTAGAGCCAAAAGTGTATCATGTGTACACCACTAGAATTCTACTTCAGGTAAATTTCATAGAGTACTATAATTAATTGTAATCTAAAAATATATAAATATATAATTTTAAATGTGCCTTAAGATGTTAAGCGGTGCCTATATATAACAATATTAGTGTGGTGCTATTGACTAATCTTCGCATTGTTTGATAAAGATTTACGGATGGCAGAACAGTATTGCTCAATGTTACTGTTTCTGATAGTGTAATAGGGCAGGTTTAATGACAGTACAAGTATTAGCATACAGTACTATCCATGTGAACCCTCGTTTAAAAAAAAATGCTTCAGGAATACATCGAATAGCTGTTATTTTTGTACATTTTTAAATCGGACAGCAAGGCTGTTCAGTGCGTGCTTGATTTCTGGCATTTAAGCAACACTGGTTTCGATTCCATCGCGTAACGATGGATGTTAAATGTCATGATCGCAGCCCCAAATCTAACAAAGGTTTACAGTTTGTACTTTAACCTGCCAACATGCCTGCAGTAAAGCATAGGGGGGTCGTTAAAAATATTGGGTGAAAAGCCTTCAAATGATAACTCGTCTCGGCTTCCTTCATTAGGCCTTGTTCAATACTCGTATTCTGAAAAGGGTAGTAGTTAAGACTGCAGTGTACCGTGGGCATGTCTAAATGCCAAAGAGCTTTGCACTTTAAAAAAACATTAAACTATTATAGATTCAGAGCTTCACTTATGCAATATATATCTGTTCAGAATTGTGTGACTTCACTAATTTGTCAAACCACAATGGCTGTCCTTCCAGTTGCAGCCCGTCGTGAGAAACTTTGCACATTGTAGACAATTGTTTATTAGATGTTGCTTCGCATTTTATCTTTCTTGTTTATAGCATCTTTTAGTAAAACTGGCTTATGGTACAGGGATCGCACAAATGCAGGTTTCATTTTAGCATGTTTGACTCGGTTTCTCATTAATTTACCCAGCATAATTTTGCATGCATGTAATGGCCTTCGGTTTATTTTGACACTGGCGTTCAATTCAGAACCTTGATTTCCAGATACAAATGATTGCAGTAGCAGTTAATTCAATCTGTACGTGAAATCGGCTCACTTGTCTGGATGGTGTAAAATATGCACATCCTTGTATCAAAAATTGTAAGTGTTTTTTCTCTGTTTAAACGAGTGCGACCCCTGTATTATGTGGGATATATTACTTTACAGAATTTCTAGCACTTTGAATAAACTTTTTGCCAAAAAAAGACTACGTTTATAAGTATTTAATCTTTGCACCTGTCATTACTGGCAGAGGATTAAAAAGGTGCCTGAGGCAGTGAGAAAAAATATCTTAGAGCTATGAAGATGTTTTGTAAAATTTAGTTGGCTTCTTGATATGTATACACTGGAGATCCCGAAGTATTTTTAAAATTAGATGTCGATATTTTTCAAGGTTAAAATGCCATTGGCAGGCTTGTAAAGGGAACAATTTAGATTGGTGTATTAAAGCAAACTATTTTTGCTATGCATTTGGCTTAAAACTACCTATGCTGCTAAGAGCATGCCAAGGCACATGATAAACAGGGGATGCATTAAGGAAACTGGCCGATGTTCAAGCCCAGATGACCCTTTACCGATTTGCAACTGCACTAGTCACGTGACCAGCGTGTCCACTAGATGGTGCCATAACACAGTGTATTCATCACAAAGTACGCGTGCTATGATGATGCCGTCCAGCAATTGCAAAACGTGACGCACGCGATGGAGGGACTCAATATCCGAAGTTGTTCGTCGGTAAAGAGTTTCTTGTGAACCATACGTACACAAAACAAACAATACAACAAGATGTAAAGCTTTCGTGACTGCAGGGATTCATATTCTTGGTTCTTTCGGTAAATGCACGCAGAAGGGAAACAATAAAATAATAAATAAAAATATAAAACAATTCTCACGACGTTTCAACCACAGCAAGAAAGACATTTTCACACCTGATGATTGCTTGTGTTGCAGTAGAAACGTCGTGAGAATTGTATTATTTTTTTATTATTTTATTGTTTCCCTTCTACGTGACTTTACCGAAAGAACCAAGAATATAATACAAGAGTTGCAAACATCAGTGACCAGTTCGAACCACAAGACGTGAGTGAGATGAGTCGGAGGACATTAAAATCCACCACTCGGCACCCACAAATAATTCACCATTTAACTTAAAATAATTATAAATGGAAGCCAATTAGTGCACTTTACTTTCGCGGTTTTTGGACAGCTCATTTAGCAGGGCACACGTAAATTAACTCGTTTCATAAAGATGCATCATGTTGCACCATTATCCACTGTAGGGACGAACTCTAAAGGGTGCTTGATAACAAAATGAGAAAACAATTGAGCATTGTTGCATAAATTCAAACGATATGGCTTCAAGGAACATTTAAATAAGAGAATGGCATACATTGTGCCTACATGATAAACAATCCCTCGACCATGCAACACTCATGTTTTTACCCATGCTTGGTTTACCACACTAATTTTGCGAAGCTGACCTGTAACTTAATAGCTGTCAAAATCAGAGCATTGCCATGGAGAGGGAACTTTAGGCAATACAGTGGTTGTTTTTTAAAAAGAAAAAAAATACATAAAAGCAGCATAAAGCGTGAATGCGTATGATCATTTCACCGGGAATGCGCCTGATCCCGTCAGATATCGGAAGCTAAGCAGGATTCTCAGCCTGGACAGTGCTGCATCGCTACGTGGTGGCCTGCAGAGGGCCCTGCGGGGGGGAAAAAACAAATCTATCGTCTCACTTTCTTGCTCCCACGTCTGTATTCCCATGGCCTTCACAGCCCGTGCCAAGAGGCCCTCATCCAACGGTGGGTTGACAAAACAGCTCCACACTTACGAAGCGTTTATCGTTCGCGTTATTCGGTCTGCGCCAAGCTTGTTCGCAACCTGCATCTGGTGTGAGTGCAGAGGCACTGGGATTTTGGGTATTAGTTGCTCGTTGAATAAAAATTGTTGTGTGTGTCTTCATTCAGGGGTCCATTATACTATTCGTGCAGGTAGAACTTGGAGGTGGTTTTTTTTAAGTCGAGTAAATTGAGTTCAGACAAAAAAAAACGTTGTTACACTCCTGAAACATTCACTGTTGAAAAAAAAAATCAATGAAGTTAAATATTGTCTGAACCATTCTACATGCACATAGTGTACACGTGAATCAATGGGTTTTGCCTGTAGGTATTGTCATACACTCAAGACAAATACAGCCATTCGTGCAACGATTTTTCATCGTTCACATCTCGTTGAAGGTGAAGGCGCTGCCCCTACGATCGCTTGCCCACGCCACTGCTGGTAGAAGACCTTCAACCTCCATGCTGCCCAAACGTCTTAGAAAGGGTGGGAGTAGCCACCTCTTCTAAGAAACCGGGGTTTACTCTCCAACACACAACCGGTGTGCTGTACTAGTAACGAATTGGCATGTTTTGTTTACGTGACAAAACATTACTAATTGGCTGTATCGGGCGGTGGCGGGTTTAACGACACGTTTACGCGCTATAATCTAAAAAAAAAACCTCTTATCTCCACACTTTACCCCAACACACCCATTGTAGTGCACCAAATTGCTACGGCTGGTCGAACAAAGCTGGGCGAGATGCCCCAATGTTACAACTGGCGGCGCAGTTAAGCGAAAGAGACCCCGTTAAATATTTCTGATGAAATTATAATGCCGAGTAGGCGTGCCGATGCTCCAAATAAGGTTACCCTGGGAATGTACGTGGGCCGTGTGAATGTCGAAAGCAAGCCTGCGACACTTCATGTGGCCTCAAAGTGGACCTGGCCTGGCACAGACGCCATGGAGACGTCACAGTCACTTCGTGGCGAATGGCGCGTATCGGTATTGGTACGGAACAGGGCAATCGACGTAAATAATCGCGATTTCAATTCCGTGCTAGGTCCCGTGCTGCAAGTGTTAAAACACCACGTGTCTCACGCTAGCTCACGTACAACCACACCCAATGCTGGACACTGTGAGGTAACCCATGCGGTAACCCATTCATGCATAATCCCTCCATATTTCATGGAATCAAGCGACAGCGCCGGAGGGTCAAATCGAACCGGGCGACCTCTGGCTCTGCAAGTCCAATATGCTCACCCATTACACCACGGGTGCGAAGCGCACGTGGAATTGCAACAAAAACTAAAATCTAAGTACTTTAGCATGCAGCTCAATTAATGTGTGCGTAAAGGCAGGCTGTGTCAGTCACGTGCAAAAAATATGGACCTCTCGGTCACCGCCTGTGCGTGGGAAGCATACGGTGGGAAGCATTCCCACCGGTGAAAAGCAATCCGTAGCGGGGACCTTCCCTGTAGACTCACGCAAGACGCGTGACAGTCGAGCATCAGACAGCGCCAGAGATACAGAGAGAGACGAGGCAGCATAAAGGCCGTGCAATTATGGCGGTCGCTATTTATGACCTCTCATTAAAATTGAACTCCGCATTTACGAGACGATGTCCCGGTGAAATAATTTCTATCAATAAATAAAATGAAATTATGAAAAACATGTCAGAACGCCTTCCATGTGCGCGAGGAGCTGCATGACAATCCGGCGAATTGGATGAACGCGAACTCTCGACTGCGGGGTGCTGACACCTCACGCAATATTGCGGGACCGCATGCTTCGGCCGTGGCGAACCCTTCAGGTCACAACACCGAATGCTTATTTGGTAGTAGTAATAAATGCCTGAGGATGACATCGTGCCCTGACGGGAGCCCTTATCGGTAAAGAAAATTAAATGATGCATTCTTCTTCTTAAATAGATGATGACGATCGCCTGTGTTGTGATCGAAACGTCGCCGTTATTTTGTTTTTTTTGTTCTTTTCTTTGAACCTATCGACGTGACTTTACCGAAAGACCCAACGAATATTAATTCCTGCAGTCACGAAAGCTTTAATTCAACATTGAATTAATGTTTATTTACGTTATGCTGTTACAATCAAGTGGTATAAATGGGTGCGCCATAGTTTGTCGATGGGCAGATCGCGTGTGGTGGGCTAAAGTGTGGGTACTCTCACCACTTCTAAGACGTATGGCCAGCATGGAAGAGTAGGCCAAACACTCTCTAGTGGCGGCTCATTAGAGCTTCCATGAGTGGAGGCCCTTCCTCCAGCACTGGCATGAACGAGCAATTGCAAGGCCGCACCTTTACCTTACTGTTAAAGAAAATTGTTGCATTATGCATAAATACAATCGTGGGTGGAGTGCTTAAGAAGCTCTTCAAAATTGGAAAATTATTCGCCCAATCGATTGTGCCATCTCTTAAGTTGGTGGTCATCGATCCGCATCCTTTCCTTTGCTCTCCTTCTGAATAAACATTCTTCTGTCTTGAGGCCAATGTTCCATCCGTCTTTGCCTTGAGTGGGTCTTTCTGCAGACTTGTCTGCCAAACTCCGTGACCTAATATCGATCCAGGTGACTTTTCAACAATTTTCTCAACGCCCACATTTCAATTTAAAAAAAATCCGCTTACACAGCTCATTGTCTATGTCATGCTCTCTTATCGGAAAACATAATACAGCACACTGATTTTATAATAATTATGGAAACATTTTAAAACCATTGGTTCATTCATTAACAAGATAATCAGCATTCACCTCGTTGTATGGTGGCTGTTAAGCACTGGCAGGCGCACAACCACTGGCGAAGAGAGAGAGCCACGGTATTTTTGGTCAAAAACACACGGTATTTTTGGTCAAAAATACGGTATATTTGGTCAAAAACACATGGTAGTTTTGGTAAAAAAATACGGCATTTTGGTCAAAAATACGGTATCTTTGGTAAAAAAAACACGGTATCTTTGGTAAAAAAAACACGGTATCTTTGGTAAAAAAACACGGTATCTTTGGTAAAAAAAACACGGTATCTTTGGTAAAAAACACGGTATCTTTGGTAAAAACACACGGTATTTTTTGTCAAAACACGGTATTTTTGGTCAAAAACACGGAATTTTTGGTCAAAAACACGGCATTTTTGGTCAAAAACACGGTATCTTTGGTCAAAAACACGGTATCTTTGGTCAAAAACACGGTATCTTTGGTCAAAAACACGGAATTTTTGGTCAAAAACACGGTATCTTTGGTCAAAAACACGGTATCTTTGGTCATAAACACGGTATGTTTTGTAAAAAACACGGTATCTTTGGTCAAAACACGGTATCTTTGGTCAAAAACACGGTATCTTTGGTCAAAAACACTGGTATCTGGTCAAAAACACCGCATTTTTGGTCAAAAACACGGAATTTTTGGTCAAAAACACGGTCTTTTTGCGTCCGCATTTATCTTCCTCCATCAAGGTGACAAATGATGATTGTGCTGAATAAATACACGGTAGCTCATGAACACCCAGGAGCCACTGGGGGCATAGAATTAATATAATTATGCCGCATAACTCCTCTTATCCATGACGAATTTTGGGGGCGAACTTCGCCGATCGTATCTGTAATCAACCCAGTTTCCCTGCGGAAACATTCACAAGCAACACACCCCCAAAACTTCAAAAATGAGGCTGCATCCCTGGGCACGAGCAACGGCAAGCGGGGTTCTCGCTGGGAATGTAAAACGCTATTCTCGTGGTTTTCAAGCCATCGGCACAGAAGGGGGCTTAATTAGTACCATCCATGGCGGCAAATGCTAACAACGAATTTCTAGCCGGATCACAAATATAAACGACGGCAAGGACACCAACGTTTTGTTTTAATGCCATTAGAGTAGGGCACAATAGTATATTGTTGTATGTAAATATGTACCTAATACAAAACATTATGTTCATATGAGACCGACGGAATATGAACAATAACTCGGGAGTGTTTATATAAAACAGATGGTATGTCCACTAAGCTTCCGGCCCACTGGATACTGCCCATGGCAGATATATGCAGAATGCGTTACTCCAGGTGGTACCCGCCAAACCTTTGGCTCACTGGGCTATAAAGGGAGAGCGCAATTTGACAGCACCTCGCCCAGGGCCAATCGTTCCATTCAAATTGTAACCTCGAACAATCAATTGGGAAAATTTGCACAGAGTGTGATTGCGCGGACGTGAGCATACGCTTTCACACTTCTTAGCAGGAAATGGGTAATGTGGGCTATAATCACCGTATTCTTGAAATTACAAACTTCTGAGAGAGTGCAATTACAGTTATATACACTTTTCTACAACAGCAGGTAATTTGTCAGCACAATCATTTCATACGTATGCGCTACTGTGGATTTAAACACGGCTTTCTTTTACACCTGCTTAGTTGTTCACATCAAGTTAATACAAATGCGTGACGAATACAAACACATGCAGGCCATTCTCAATCCACCGATGGATGAAAGCTTCTCCATACCTGATTTGACCATACTTCACCATCCTGGTCATTGCAGGTTTGAGTGAAGAGGGGGAAGGGGATGGGACCAGTTTCGCTATTGCTCGCCGATGATGTTAGTCGTGGCCGAAAAATCGAACCCGGGGTGGCTATGTTTGTAGCCCGGATCGTTAAACACTGCATCAACCACTGCACCCGCAATGCATATACAGACGAATCAAACCTTCGTAAACAACACAGCGCATTTGAAATGCTTAGCCTTGGGTTTGTGGCAAAACAAAATATATTACACGCAATCCATGAATCTGTAAAAGAAATATAAAAATGGTCAGACCAAACAATAATATGGTATTGGTATCATTGCTCATTACAAAAAGGGTAATTTGTTGAAACGGTTGTTAAAGGAGCAGCCCTTGAAATTGCCTACTCACACTGCTGCTGGTGGAAGGGCATCGATGAATTAAGAGTAGGCAATATTTGGCCGACTCTTCCACGCTGAGCAGGCGTTTTGAAAAATATGGAGGCAAAAACTCACACGTTGCCTTACCACGTGCAGCCTTCCGATCGATTAGTTGTGGTGCACCAATTTATTATGCTGGGTGAACCAGAGGCAGAGGGGGAGGATTGAATCAATGTTCACTATCGTTTCAACTGCCCTGCTGGCAGAATGAACCGGCGACCCCTGGATTTACAAGTCCAGTGTGCTCACCGTTACAGTCTTGTTTTTGTTCTTTTCTTCATTGGGCACACAATGTTGTTGTTTTGGTTTCGATGAAGACGTAAAGTGCCACGGAATTTATTGAACGCGCCAGTCACGGCGGCGTGTCCGTGTGCGGTGGAGTGCTGTCATATCAAGAGAGCGGTGGTGCAGCGGTTAGCGCGCCTCGCTACGATTCCCGCTCACGGCCACCTACACCAGTGGCGATTATCTGAACCGGTCATGGGCCTCCCCTAGGTCGACTCAGCCTCAAATGAGTACTTGGTGCGGTGTGTAAATTTGCCACTAAGGAGACAAAGGCGGCCGGGCGTGGTGTTGGCCACCCACCCCTTCGTGTGCCGTGCCGGCCTTCTTAGGTGCTCGCTTACAGCACTTGCCACAACAATCTGTTAAAGGCTATACGGGGGATCTTTGTCTTTGCTGTAATATCAAGAGGATGGATACAATTACCGTGCGGAATTTCTCACACTGCTTCAAATTTCCCCTTTGAAGACGTCAATAATTAACAGACAGAATAAGAAAACAACTACCAAAGCATTTAAATCAGAACTGGGTAATGTTACATAGAGCATTTAAATATTTCCAATGAACACAGATACACTGTATTACTTATTTAAAAAAGCGTTAACAAAATGAAATTAGCGTAATGCCTTAAACTAATTTACTCATTTGGTAACAAAACTATAAAAAAACCATATATAGCTTATAAACAAATATGATCAAAGCCACTTGGAAACAATGAAAACCGCCATTAAATTACGTGCCCCATATTATTATCAAAGAGAAAACTAAAACAATTAAAGTTTGTAACCCTGTGGCAGTTTTATACTTTGAGATACAAAGTCTGATAATTATCCACCAGCGCAACACGGAATCCATTTGAATCCCGGCAGCTGAGTGAACAAGACGCGCCCCGAGCTGGTCGCCCCAGCACGATGGAGGCAGACGGGTGAGGGGGCGAAGTGGGGAGGGGGGCGGAGGGGGCGGGGGGGTGGAGGAGGTTGGAGGGCAGAGGGGAGCGGACGGCGGAGGAGGGAGGTGGAGGGCGGAGGGGGGTGGAGGGAGGCGGAGGGGGGTGGTGGAGGGTGGAGGAGGGAGGTGGAGGGTGGAGGAGGGTGGAGGGAGGCGAAGGGGGGTGGAGGGAGGCGTGGGGGGTGGAGGGGGAGACAAACAACATGGCCTTGCCTTGATCTGTACCAGCAAAGCTCGTCAGGCTGCTGAGTGTGGCCAGGAGACCGCAAGGCTCGCTCGCTCGCGTGGCGGCCTGCTCGAAGTTGAGCTGCCTGAGCAGCAAGCAGCCAGCACGCAGTTCGATTGAGGCTACAATAGACGAGAGTTAATACTTACTGTATCTTTAACTCGGGAATTGAGACTATGTGGGTGTTGGTGGGGGGGGGGAGGGGATTCCAAAGTGGAGCAGTGCAAGAGAAGACACAAACACAGATGCGGTGTGGCCTGCAAGTGTGGTGGTTGAACGCCAGCCAGATGGATGAGATGGCACAGTCTGGATGGAGGAATCCACGAGTGAAGTTCATGAGAACAGCAACCCCAGTAGTAGCGATGGATCCTGTTAGACCAGCAGTGCAGCCGGCATAGGCCCTGATACAAGGAATTAAATGGGTGAGCCCTACCACCAAATTTCCTTCTCTTTTCGAAGCCTGGCGTCTGGGACCCGAAAGCTTGTGGTCTCCGGCGCAGTTGCACTTACTGCACACTCAATATCTCTGCCACTGTGCCAACACAATATGTTATTCCGGTTGATTTCCCTACAGCCAAATGAAGCAACGCAACACGAATGCTCCCAGTCAAGTCAGATGTCAGAAGCTAAGGATGGGCCTGGTTAGCACTTGGATGGGAGTGCCTGGCAATACTCCGGATCTCGTAGGTTTGGGGCTGCGATGTGGTCAGAAGATGGCAGTACAGATGTGGGTGAGATCCCCTCGTATCTGTGGGAGTCCTCGGGTCACCACCATGTCCTCCTCATGTGCCAAATGCTCAATAATAAAACTGGCCCCACAATCTGACACGGGGGCCCAGCTTAAAAAAGAGGCCTGAGACTCAGTGAGACTCTCTTACGAGACTGTAATAATACATACGAATATGATTGGATAACTATATACCTTCTGAAAGAACAATAATATATATTTTTTTAAAACCTGCATATTAATATGAAACACTGCAAAGTAAAATAACAATTGTTTACAAATAATAATTTACTAAATAACCTTTGAAAAGCCAAGGTTAAAACCAGAAGATTTACACAACCATTTAGATCTTTTAGCAGACTCCGAGACAAAAAGGCTCATCTGACCCGAGTCGCTCACTTCTCTGAAGAGATGCCGCGACACCAAGGTAACACCGATCGCCATGTTTTTGTTTACATTCTGACCACAAGTATTGTGGTTAATACAGACATAATTAGCCGAGCCATTCCTGGCTCTGCGACCTGGCATTTATTTGCAAATTCCATCTCTAGCCCCACCCACCTCAAACATATATAACGTTTGGTTGCAGTAGCTCTCGCAATATTTCTTCCTGCCTCAGCAGTCCACCTGCTGTATTTGTTAACCTGAGGACGATTGCTTGTGTTGCGATCGAAACGTAGTGATTTTTTTTCTCATTTTATTATTTTTCTATCTACGTGACTTTACCGAAAGAACCAAAGAATAGAAGATTTATGTTTACGCGATTGCTCTGTTATTTCTGCGGATTTCTTTTTTTTTTCTCATCGCAAGGAGGGATGAAATACGGCGGCAAATAGACACACATTGTGAAATGTGTCAACATTTTAGCCGAGCATATTCAGAGTGCTGCATCTTATATTAAGCTGGGTGCTCAGGCACGCGCGTACAAAGATTGTCATCTGCAGCAGCAGTAGAAGAAGTACTTAATGCAGTGCCATTGTGCTTCTTTATCTCAGCGGCAAACAAAGCTGCATACGCGTCCAAAAAAAATATGTAAATACTACTAAATGCGCTGGAGGCTCAATGCCGGCTGAGCCTTTCCCATCCCACAAGGAAGCAATGCGGCCCGCAGAACCGGCAGTGAAAGCATCTACACGAGACTAAACATTTTATTTATTTTACCAGCTAAGGCCTACTGGGCTACATAGCTCATTTTCAGAAGCGACTGGTCGAAAACGATAGCTCAACGAAGTGGCTTATCATTCGGAAATGTATAGCGGCCAAATGTCACTGCTGGTGGAAGGGCCTCCATTAAAGGGGGGCACTAGGGAGCCGATTTTTTCACGCTGGCCAGACGCGTTATCCCACCACCACCACACACACGACCTCTCGTCCAGCCGCTAACTGTGGAGCACCCAATAATACGACTGCGTGGACTGAGGCGGCCAGGGATTGAATAAATCCGCGTCATCGTTTCAACTGGCACGCCGGGTGATCAAACCGTTACAACCTGTGTGCTAACTGTGACATCATGGCAGCAGGGTCCCGTTGAGCGACATTTATAACATTCTGCATCAAGTGTTGCAATATATTTTTGTGACTTTACCAGATAAGGCCCAATGAGCTACGTAGTTATTTTGAAGATGTGACCTGGCTATCACAAATGGTAGCAGCTCAACGAAGCAGATCATCATTTGTAAACGTACATGAGGCAAATACTCTAAACGCATGTTGATTCTAAGTGTGGAGGGAAAAAAAACGGAGGATCCGGAGAAAAATGTACGTGACCACGGGGAGAGAGATATGCAAATTCCAATTATACATACGTCAGGATCAGGATTGAACCCACAACCTCCTGTATGCCTTGCGAGTTAGTTAACATTTCAGCACCGCTACTATCTTTGTGTGCAGCCTATGAGCAATTAATTAGCCAGAATGTGCCCCATCTCATCCTATCTCCCATGCTAAGAAGGGTTATACCTGGAGAATGTTAATTGTTTTTTTTTTATCATGCACAAACATGTTGTCAGTGTTTTACTGTACAGTACTTCTATGCTTCCATGCCTATGCGCCCCCACTCTTGACCGATCCGCTCTGATCAATGCGGTGAAGTATGGCAATAAACCGCACGCTTTGGGGAGGCCCTCATCCAGCAGTCGATCAACAAAGGCCAGAACGATACTTATCATGTGTTATTCCTCTGCACTCAGGTCGGCAATTCTGTTTAAAAACCACTCATAGACGGGAATTACGGAGGCATCACTGCACAATGGCTGTCATTTTAAGAATGTCTCTTTCTCTAGATGTCTACATGCCACTTGAAAGCTGCAGTCTATGGATTATTATTAGTTTTCTTTCTGACTACCGTTTTAGGTCCTGAAATAAATATACAAGTTCGCTCTAACAAGGTCCATAATCTTCGGCAAGTAGTTTCAGTGTTATCAGCCTCTCGAGGAGATGGCGGTGGGGGGGGCGGATTTGGGCTGAAAAGAACAAGTTAAAGTAAATCATGGAGGAAGTGTGATGTAGCCCGGCATGCGGCCGCATGCGACCTCACGTCTCATCAGCAAAGCCTCCGGAGTTTCCCGCCTCTTCACTGGAACATTGGAGTTTGGGTTTTTTTTGGCGACCACATCTTTACTAATCCGTGAACAAAAAACAACCTCAATACATTCCTCAACAACACTGTCGCCTTAAAAAAATAAATGGTATTTCAGGACAATAGATTTCTGTGTTCCAAAAAATATATTTACGTGCGATGCATATGGACCATTGCCTGAAACGTCGACGATTACTTTATATATTTGTTCTATCAAGGCCACAGTCTTATTGACGAATGTGTTGAGTTGTTGTTAATTGCACTCGTGCACCACTGCCACCGCAGCTGACAGAAGCAAGAATCGCCAACAAAATTATCAGTTTTTATTTCCTCTCAGCAGCTCTCACGAAAACAATTAATTATTATTTCCCGAAAAGTTGCATTGCCACGTGTGATGGTGCCAGTTTCATGCAGTTTGTGATAAACTGACGCAGGGTAAGAAGCCGTCTCTTTTGCAAAGGCAGGTTTCTAAAAACAGCAAGAGGCCTTCAAGCGAGTTGCAATTGAAAATATATCGTGAACTGCAATCCCTATTACGGCACGGATGGATTAATCCATACTGCTCTGGATTCAACACAAAATAGCGGGTCAAAGGCCAATTGCTCTTCCATAATTTCGACCTCGTTGGTAAAAGAGCTTCATAGCTCATCAGAATCCTCCAGGATAGATAACGATTCTGAATAAATCAATATACACATTTTGAGATACCTACATATTATAAGCTTTCAAATGAAGCATTCATTCATTGACATAAGGAGTCCTCTGGACAAATATACATGCCTAGATACAAATACCAACATACGCAGAGATTATCCCCGAAACGTCATTTATTTCATTTTATACCTACAGTGAGGGAAAAAAAGTATTTGATCCCCTGCTGATTGTGTACGTTTGCCCACTGACAAAGAAATGATCAGTCTATACTTTTAATGGTAGGTTTATTTGAACAGTGAGAGACAGAATAACAACAAAAAATCCAGAAAAACGCATGTCAAAAATGTTATAAATTGATTTGCATTTAATGAGGGAAATAAGTATTTGACCCCTCTGCAAAACATGACTAAGTACTTGGTAGCAAAACCCTTGTTGGCCATCACAGAGGTCAGACGTTTCTTGTAGTTGGCCACCAGATTTGCACACATCTCAGGAGGGATATGGTCCCACTCCTCTTTGCAGATCTTCTCCAAGTCATTAAGGTTTCGAGGCTGACATTTGGCAACTCGAACCTTCAGCTCCCTCCACAGATTTTCTATGGGATTAAGGTCTGGAGACTGGCTAGGCCACTCCAGGACCTTAATGTGCTTCTTCTTGAGCCACTCCTTTGTTGCCTTGGCCGTGTGTTTTGGGTCATTGCCTTGCTGGAATACCCATCCACGACCCATTTTCAATGCCCTGGTTGAGGGAAGGAGGTTCTCACCCAAGATTTGACGGTACATGGCCCCGTCCATCGTCCCTTTGATGCGGTGAAGTTGTCCTGTCGCCTTAGCAGAAAAACATCCCGAAAGCATAATGTTTTCACCTCCATGTTTGATGGTGGGGATGGTGTTCTTGGGGTCATAGGCAGCATTCCTCCTCCTCCAAACACGGCGAGTTGAGTTGATGCCAAAGAGCTCCATTTTGGTCTCATCTGATCACAACACTTTCACCCAGTTGTCTTCTGAATAATTCAGATGTTCATTGGCAAACTTCAGACGGGCATGTATATGTGCTTTCTTGAGCAGGGGGACCTTGCGGGTGCTGCAGGATTTCAGTCCTTCACGGCGTAGTGTGTTACCAATTGTTTTCTTGGTGACTATGGTCCCAGCTGCCTTGAGATAAATGACAAGATCCTCCCGTGTAGTTCTGGGCTGATTCCTCACCGTTCTCATGAACTCCACGAGGTGAGATCTTGCATGGAGCCCCAGGCCGAGGTAGATTGACAGTTCTTTTGTGTTTCTTCCATTTGTGAATAATCGCACCCACTGTTGTCACCTTCTCACCAAGCTGCTTGGCAATGGTCTTGTAGCCCATTCCAGTCTTGTGTAGGTCTACAATCTTGTCCCTGACATCCTTGGAGAGCTCTTTGGTCTTGGCCATGGTGGAGAGTTTGGAATCTGATTGATTGATTGCTTATGTGGACAAGTGTCTTTTATAAAGGCAACAAGCTGAGATTAGGAGCACTCCCTTTAAGAGTGTGCTCCTAATCTCAGCTCGTTACCTGTATAAAAGACACCTGGGAGCCAGAAATCTTTCTGATTGAGAGGGGGTCATATACTTATTTCCCTAATTAAAATGCAAATCAATTTATAACATTTTTGACATGCATTTTTCTGGATTTTTGTTGTTGTTATTCTGTCTCTCACTGTTCAAATAAACCTACCATTAAGATTATAGACTGATAATTTCTTTGTCAGTGGGCAAATGTACAAAATCAGCAGGGGATCAAATACTTTTTTCCCTCACAGTACGTGACTTTACCGAAAAAACCAAAGAGTATATATAATACAATTAACTTTCCCTATTGAAAATGTCTCCAGCAGCAAAAGCTATGGTATATTTAAGTCTGCTTTGAAAACCCATCTCTTTAAAGTGGCCTTCCCTCTTAAGTTTGGTTGGTTGCCCTGGTTCTGTTTTGGTTTCCTGCTTTTCATGCATTGCACATTGGGATCCTACGATGGGATGCGCATTATAAATTTGAATAATTATTATTCGAAACAGGTATATTCACTGCAGTGATTTCTTTAAATATATACAGTATACTGTGTACACACACACATAAAAGAGTGACCCAAATAAGTAGAGCCCCCACAATTACAATTAGTGCCAACCGTGCGAATTAATTATCAGAGATCACTGTTGCATATAAAACCTTGAGTTTTACCCACCCCAGGGCCCATTATTTCGATGGATTACGTGGGCCACAAGTCGGTCTCTTTACAGTTCTAGGGCGGCGTTTTCCCTTAGCATGAATGACAGCACGGCTTCAGGTAGGCGCTCGCCTTACAAGCGCTTTGATTAAAGCCCGGCACTAATCAGTTTTTTTCTTACACCGTGATCTGACTTTAATGCTTCGTGTAACACCACTGCGTGTAAATGGCATTCAGCGATTGACACGGCCACTGTTTCACTGCACTGGTGGAGTGGGAGGGTGGTGGGGTGAGCGTTAGATATGCTGAAGACGTTAGGGAAAAAGCCATTTATTTAAAATGCGATGCAAATTGCCTGATCCCCCCCCCATCCATACCAGCCCCTACCTCTGCCGTGTACACGCCTGCATGTGACTAAAGTGAAAATAAATATAATTCACAATAACATGGTAATTGATGCGCAAAATTGACATTGCTAATTTTGAGAATAGTGAGACTGTAGGTAATGTAATCGTGAAGGTGGGGAGGTGGGGAGGGGGGGTTAAGGGTGGGGGGAATGGCCTCCAGCCCATTTGGCAAACTGGGTAGTAGACAATAATCCTTAGCTCCCTCCACGACAATATTTTTCTGCAAGGGTAGAAGAAAATTGGGATAATGTTTAGAGTAAAATGTTATATATATATATAACTATCATATCTAAAAAAAATGTACATAAAAATACATTTATATGATAAATAAGTTCGAAATGGCATGTGCAGCAGCGG
Source organism: Petromyzon marinus (assembly GCF_048934315.1). Lineage (NCBI taxonomy): Eukaryota > Metazoa > Chordata > Hyperoartia > Petromyzontiformes > Petromyzontidae > Petromyzon > Petromyzon marinus. The sequence continues at coordinate 5,154,131 of NC_133680.1, forward strand.
ACAGACACTATAGCCACGGGAGTGGGAAAAAAAGCAAATAACTGCACTTTGGAGGAGGTCCGTGTTCAGACCCCAGTCAAGCGTTCAGCCCAAACTTCCCGGTGCGCCACCCCCCTCGGCTACAGCACCTCCACAGCCATGAGACGCAGCTTTTATTCTCTTACTCAATGCTTACGGCACCATCCCAGCATTGCTTCCGCTGGCCGTAACATCCCATCGCCCCCCTCCCCTTCGCGGAGTCGGTTTTGCCCGCCCCCCCCCGACTTGTAAAACGATGATGCCGAACACGTTTCGAGAGCGTGTCCTCGGAAGAACTCCGGACGCATCAGGATACTCGCCAGAGCCTCGTCGCGTGTTCTGTTATTTTATTCTAACGGCCGGTGCTCGGGCGTGATGGACTCATCAGGCGAGCGCCGTTAAGGGGCACTCGGTTGAAATGTGTTTGGGACGAGACGAGAGAGGAAGGGATCTCAGCGCTGCCAAAGTGAGAACGCGCGACTTAGGGCGACAGCGACATCCGTACTCACTTATTCACTTGAGCTCTATAATGTTGCCCCGTCAATAAAATGCGCCTGACACACACAAGCACGAAGCAAAAAAAAAGTAATCTTTGTAAGTGATACAGAGGTTGTCTGGAAAAAGGTTTAGCTTAGTATTCATCATCGCAGGCAGCCTACCTTCTTAGCTCTCGCTCACCTGCCTGCCTACCACCCATGCAACGGACAATTTTGTGAAGACATTCCCGTGATTTTGCTTTCTCTGGTAAGCCACCCATATGATGGGACCCAAACCACTTAAACCTTGGATATTCGGCTGCCTGTACGGTATTAACATTCCCTACAGCAGACAACAGATCCACTGCAGCTGTGACCTTTCCACATCCTTGGGATGGCGGCTGCGGCCACCGCGTTTGAAATCAAATAATCCACTCATTGCTCACTCTGTAGACCCGTGCTCAAGTCTGCTAATGTGAAAGTTGTGACCTAACCAGTTCAAAAATATATCGCATGGAGGCATGCATATAAGTATCTAATGCAATTTCTTCGCATGACACGGTACAAAATTAACTCTAAAAGCGGAGAAACTATATTTAACAACCATAATAAATGGGTGTTTTTGGGTTAGATCGTGTAAATATAAATGTGTCATGAACCCACCACCATCTGACACGGCCAATTAGTAAGGTTTTTCACGTAAGCAAAACGTGACAAATAGTAACTGTTGAGAGCACCGGTGTGTTTGGAGAGTAAACCCACAACATTTACAATTTGAATAGGACGTTTCGCTGGTGATTACAACAACAACCAGCTTCATCAGGCGATTTGCCGGAATTGTGGAGAAGTCTTCCTGTTAATTGGCTGTGTCAGGTGGTGGTGGGTTAATGACGTATTTATATTTACATGCTCTAACCCCACCCCCCCCCCCAAAAAGCGTTGATTATGGATTATATTGGTCGTGAAAGCGTCGCGTGTTAAACTACATATATAACATTACATATGTTTACAGTAATAAGACAATACATATATATAGAATAAACTGTCATAGAGAAGAAGAGAAAGGCCCTTCAGCTGGGACTTGAACAGGGACAGGGAGTCAACAGCACAGATGACGGTGGGGGGAGGATGGAGGGGGAGAATTCCTGATTACAGAGGCAGCAGAGAAAGAGTGACCTCCCACCGGAGTGGTTGACTGTGAGGGTTTCCACGAACAGCCGACGGAGCCGATGCAATTAAGCAGGGCGAGGATTTCAAGAAACTTTCGCCGTTTCAACTGCCGCGCGGGCACGATGAACCGGCGACCTCTGGCTTGCAAACCCACTATGCAGACCATCTCACCCAGGGTAGCAGCATCTCTGCTACAGGGGAGAGGTCGTATCTCCCTGACATTGAAGTCGCAATTACAGCACCAACCATCCCCCGCCCCGCTACCCCCCCACAAAATGTTATCTTCGAGCCACACACCCACACCTGTGCTAAATTATACGCAACAGGTTTTATTTTTGGCACCGTTCTTTATAATGTGTTCGCAATCATTGATGCGTTGTTTACAGGAAGCAACATTCCCTGAGCGATTCCCCCTTGTGAGTAACGATTGTAATGGAAAAAAAACTCGCAACAAAAATGTTAATTAGATTTTACGTTTCACGAGAATGTTTACAATTTTATATATTTTTAGTTAATCCGAGGGTGTACTGTCCTCTGGAATTTCGGACAAAGCGCGTTGGACCGAGTGGTTGAAGAGTCCCTTTTTGAGGCACATTTTGGGCCATTGGTAACAGTCGTGAAAAATAAATAAATCGGTAAATTATATTAATAACACGCTATTGAGCGGGGGAACGTGACAAAGACGCATCTCTGGAGACGGCGTTGAGAACGGTGGCGTCTGGTGCCAAGGGCGTTGCAAAAGAATATATACGTGAACTTTATTCCGGGAAAAATAATCATCTTCTTTTTTTGTATTCTTTTGAAAACGTTGTCAGAACTTGACACTTTTGCTCTGTCTGTCCTGCGACCCTTTTAAGAGACTCTGCCAGAGGGTGGAATGCATGATGGCACCTGCAGCTCGTATTTATGGAAGAGGTGACCTCTACGGCATTTGAAAATATACACGCTCCACGGGGCAGCGTTGAATATACACGTTGGCTTTCGCTAGACTTTGTTGGAATTTGGAATATCTTCATTCTGCAAATAGGAATGACATGCCTAGAGGTAATGTGCGTGTTTGTCGCTGCGGGAAATGTGGTGGAGTGGTTCGCGCACCGCACAATGATATCCGGCGTTCCGAGTTAAATTCCCGGGCGAGTCTGCCATGCGTCTGCTGCTGAAGCGAAGCGTAAACTGGTGCAGGCTCTCCCTTTACCAAACCCCACTGGCCAGTGTGGTGAAGTATGGTTGAATATGCCCCTCCCGTAACCCCCCCCCCCCCCACGCCCCCCATAACGTGAGAAGGGAAGGTCTTCATCCAGCAGTGGATTGACAAAGAGCTGTAATTTATCGCATGCTGTTGCTGAACAAATACCTCATGTGGTGTCTATTTCACGAGGCACTTTTCTTTAATAACGGTTATCCGCCGCCAATTGTTAAAGGGTACCACCTGAAACTATGATATGTGTTGAACATGTAAAAATCGTTGCCGATTTGTGCGAGTCCAAGTATATATCATAATATGTACAAGTACATATTTAACCTTTGGAAGGCGTGCGCTTTAAGTGTTCCAATGTTTGGGTGAATTTGCGCCGTGCGATGTGATATCTCATACTCAAAACCACTCGACAAAAAAAGACGAATCCATACAACATTCTTTAACAGGTGGAATGAACAACCCCGAGACATAGAGTGCTATTGATCTGCACAGTTTTTTTGAGAGTTACACTGATGTCAAATGCTTTTTTTTACGCTCTGGCTAAACAGTGGTTCGTGATAATGCGAGGATTTTAAGTGTGCTAGGTGGAGTTCCATAATTCCACTCGTGAGTTGCTGTCGTAAAAAAAAATTCTATAAGCTCGTTTAAAAAAAAAGCTAATTAAACTTAAAGACAACATAATGCACAACAGAGATACTACACATACGTGTTTAATATACCGTTTAATCTCATTGCTATGAATGCTTTGTGAATGTGATTAGTAATTCAGTTGGAACTCTTTGTAAGAACATACCAACAAAATTGTGCTTACGGTTTTTGAATGTACCCTAAGTAACCGAAAATAGATAAACTAATAACTTTTTTAGTCCGAGTTTTGAAAGGGGGTTTTTAATATGATCAAAACTACCTTCTAAGCAGAACAATTAATCCTTGATTAGATTTTTTATTAAATACCTGAGGACCTAAAATGGCAACAAGTAACACTGGGTAAGTTAGAGCCACGTTCATAAACAAAAAATGCAAACTAATTTAAGTGAAAATGAATCATCTTTTAGAAATGAATAAATATGCCCATAATGAGGGCAAAGGTTGCCGTGTGACGTTCAAAGGCATTCTGTGATTTTAATTTTACACCCAACTTCATCAGATTCTTTAAATAGAACAACGAATCAAACATTCACTTATGAGCAGAACATCAGCCAAAGAAAGACGTGAACGTGGAAGCAAAGGGGGCATACACCCCCCCCCCCTAAAAAAATGCAATATCTCTAAATAGGGAAAGGGTGTAGTCACTGACCCATCAGCTAACGGAACCTGCAGTCAGACGCTCTCTCATGGAGCCCCCGGGACCATGCCTCATGTCGCATCAGCGATTGGATTCAGGACCCTGCGCACGAAGGGGTTCAAGGTGACATTGTGGGGCACATAATGAGTTGGGAGATCGCAAGCCTCCGCTCTATTATCTCAGCTCGTTTCACGCCACTTACGGTTTCATTGCTGAAATGATCGGCGCTCATAGTGCAGCGTGTTACTAAAAAAAAAAGTAATTTCTCTTATTTTATTGCAATTTTGGTGGTTGGTTTTATTTATTTATTTTATCTTCTCCCTCACATTTTCTTCGATACGAAACGTATCGAAGCGCTAAAGAGAATCACGATTGATTCAACTTTACTTCGGAGCTTTGCGGTGGCTGGGGAATATAAGAAACACAGTTTTGGATGTTTAAAAGAAAAAAAAAAGCTGCTCAGGGCAGCCACGTATATATTTCTTTCAAAAGTGAATAGCTTATGAGTGCAAAATGCACCACGATAGGTTACAATCAATAACAATAAAAATTCATTTTTCCCTGATCCTATTATGGAGCGTTCAGGACAAATCGGTGTTGGTGCAGGATTTATTCTCAACACAAAACCAATAACCGTTTTGCTTATCTAGCTCGCGAGACCGTCAGATATTTGCGATAATAGGGCAGCGTGGTAAAATTAAACGGAGTTAAACCAAATCGGTTGCGGGAATAGATTTGGTACACTGCAACAAGAGCCTTCTAGCGTCACGTGACAGTAAGCCATGTCATGCTAAAGCACACACACACACAAAGTGGGATTGCATTAAATATTGAATACGCCCAACGCCAGACACCGGGCACAGTGGTCTAGCAACAGCATCACGCTGCGTGGATCTGTCAGTCCCATTCCTACAGGACCCAATTAGCCCAAGGAACTCAAATTAATCGACTCTTGTCAGCAACAGGGTAGTTAGAACGCAACGCACGTGCCACGCTCAGCTGTTAGCCGTTGTAAAACAAACCTAGGCAAAACTTTCATAAACATGGGTGGTCAGTACAAAAACACCGCTAGTGCTATTCCCTGTTGACCTTTTTGCCGCATTAATGCAGCTCAGAGCATCGTTCGCCCACCCCTCTCCCACAATGCCAGTGGGTACCCCACAGCCTCACGGGTTTAAAACTAATGATGCAACACCAGCATTGGAAATGTCACGAAGTCGCTTTATAGGCCAAACGAAATCGCGTTGGAGATCAAGCACTGAAACAAGACGTCTGCACATGCATCCCATAACCCCGTGCACAAGTACCTGCACAACCTTTTTTTTTTATAAATCCACTGCTGGATCCGGGGTCCCTCCTCTGCATCATTGCACGAGTCAGTGGGGGGGGGGGGGGTTATTTGACCAGTCTTCACCACGCTGGTCAGTGCGGGTTATTGAAGGCAGGAGGACTTAGACGTAAAATACGATATATTTTTCTCCACTCCCCCTCTGCTGCCCACCGAATAGCCTCGCCGCAGCCTCTAACAACCTGGCATGCGTGGTGGCCGCCCATCCAAGCACTCTGCAGGCTCAAAAATGCTTAGCTCCAGAGATCTGACGAGATCGGACGCATTCTGGATGATTTTCGGCAAAGGCCAGACTAGTGTAAGGTGCCCTTAAGAACGGAACTAATGTGTGTGTGGGGGGAATGTGCAGATGATATAAATACTAATACAGCAGAGATTTCTCAACTTTACACTCCAGAGCCTCTGTTTTCCATAATTTGTCAGGCCATCTTGACTCTCATACCATTGCTTTGGCTTTTAATATTTAAAGGGTGTCCCAATGTAAAAGCTGTGGCTTTTTTAACAGCACTTCGCCTATTAATTTATTTAAATTAGCACACACAAAACATTCAGAAATGTGTTTTTCCATTGCTAAAAATACATAACTATCAGACCATCTGGCAGCGTCCCACCGGGGCCAGGTCCTGCCCCCTCCCCAAAGGATACACCACGCAGCATTAAACCCACCTCCTACCTCTCCCCCACGAGGAACAGATAAAGGTTCAGCCCTGCAACTGCTTGCTCATGCCACTGCCGGTGGAAGGGCCTCCACTAAAGGGGACAATCGGGAGCCGATTTTTTCCACGCTGGCCAGACGCCATGAAAGGGGTGGGAGTACCCACACTTTATCCCACCACACGCGATCTCTCTTCGATCCGCTAACTGTGGAGCACCCAATTATACGACTGGGTGGATGGAGGCGGCAGGGGATTGAATAAATCCGCGTCATTTCAACTGCCACGCCAGGAGATCAAAGCGACAACCTCTGAATTGCAATCCCGGTGTGCTGTTACACAATGGCAGCAGCGTCCCGTTGAGATTTAAAATATTCCGCATCAGGTTTTGTAATGTTATTAAAATTTCACCAGGTAAGGCCCACTGAGTTATTTAACTATTTTTCAGAAGCGAACTGGCCCCAAATGATAGCTCAGCAAAGTGACTTATCGCGTGAAAATTTCTAGCAGCCAAATACCATTAACCGGAGGGCCTGGATAAAAATCTATACGACCACGGGGGGAGAGACACGCACACTCCGCATATACAGGCCTAAGAGTCGGGATCGAACCCACGACCTCAAGTGAGGTAGTTAACATCTCCTAGCCACCGTGGCACCCCGATATGGCCATCGCAGTGGGCACCTCCAGTGTAATGCTTTGTGCTTGTTCCTTTTTCTGTTCCTTTAGTTGCCCGAGTTCGGCAGTTCGGAGCGGCAGTGACCACCTGCGATCCGCGACCCGACACATTTTGGAGGCAAGGGTTTGGTGGCGCCCTGAAAAAATTTTGTTCAGCTCCCAGGACGTGGCCTTGCAGCAAATGTGCATTCTTTGAGTGCTATCAACCTCACATGCGTAGGTGGGGGGTTCCTGGGTATTCTGGTTTAACGTCCCCACATGCCAAGCACTCATTAACGGCTTTTGATTAATAAAAAAAACACACAAAGAGGCTTGCGACTCGGTGAAGCTGTTCTGGGTAAACAAAAGGTAATTTATTTATTAGAGTTTGGATGCTTGGACATGCCATTGAATCATAAGTCACTCCATTCCTAACTGAGTTCAAAATTGAACTAATTAATTACAGTTCATACTATTTAAATGTGTAATTCTTACAGGCGTCATATGAAATCACGTTCATTGCTAAGTTGCCTATAGGGGAATTGTGGCACAATGGTTTGTGTACTCTGCACTGAACCCAGCAAAAGAGTGACATTTTTGGCCACGGTTAACATCAGTGGCATGGAATATCTGAACTGATCCTGAGCGTCCTCCTCTCCCCCTTCTACTGGACATCTGTGAAAAAGAGCTTGATAGCTCATCGGATTCCTCCAGTATACATTTAATATTCAGGTTCTCGTTCACAAACGCACAATGGCCAGCATAGTGAAGTATGGTCAAACAACCCCCATGACTGGCACGGCATGGAGAGGCCTTCATCTAACAGATGCTTGCAAAAAGGGACTGTAAAATATAATTAACTTTTTTAATATATATGTCACCTTACTTTGAATCTAAACACTTGGTTAGTGACTTACAAAGTGTCACTTTTGTAGTTCGAACTCATTGCGGGGGAAGGGGGGGTTACAAAAAGCATCTAATTTACTTTACGAGAGGTGAAATAGCATAACCTCGAAGTCTATTAATAGCTTCTCCTGTGTATAGATAACGCATCTGCATAGCGTGTTCAGGCACAATGCGCAGGCACAGCGTGAGTCATGCTGTGTCCTCTCATGAACAATTGAAACGCGCGCAAGGGCCACCTTGATTGAATAATGTGTCGCAGCCTTTGCAAAATAATTGCAGGCATCAGGCAAAGTCTGAACAAGGTGACTGCTATCAACACTCGTCGATAAGAGAACTCACATTGTGATCACGATCATTATTTTGATCATAATAATGATTTATTCACAACATATTGGAGGTTTTTGTGGATTTATTTTGACTTTGGCAATCAGATGCTGATCGGCTCAACCTTGGGAGCCCAGTACCGTATGTCCTGAACAAGCGCACCTTCGCCATCTTTCAATGCCCTTCAAAAACATTACACTTTTAGATTGAACATCTAAAATTCAGAATTAGTTATTTCGAACATGGAATGTTGCACTAAAAATTATGTGGATGGAAACTTTTTGCAGTTGAATTGTTAATATAACTAATCATCATCATGATCATCTGCGATGCTCTATCCAAGTTCTATCCACTGCTGGATATAGGCCTCCCAATGTTGTTGCTATCCATGGTCCGGTAATCCCACAATGCATCTCACTCCTGGACATGAGCTGCTTTGTGTTTTATTTGCATCTTATTCATTTACCTTGAGCTCAACTTTAAAGCCTTATATTTTGTTAAATATTTAAAAATACTATTTCCTTCGTTGTTATAAATGACTACGTTTACAGAAAATCTAAGGACGTCAATTGTTTCCTGTACGCACATGTTGATTTGTCTGAGTGCGTTGCCGGACATATGCGTTGAAACAAATGCACATTTTCTTAGTTCTTTATTGGGATGTCACATGCGGCCGCGTGCGTCTACAGACCTACCGAGGGTGATATATAAATTGCATTTTAAGTGCGCAAGTAAGCAGATGGGGCGAGTGGACTTAGCATCCTCTCCAGCGACAGGGCACATATTAATAATGCACTCGAGGCGCATTGTTGCCGTCTGACGGTTTAAAGCCGGGTGGTTGGGACAAATAAACAATAGTGTCCCAGGGTAAGTGCCATTGCCATTTAGCCAGCCAGCCAGCCATCCCGGAGTGGTACAAAAGTTATTACTCTCCACGGGAATTAACCAAGGTCTCAGGACTAGCCAAGGCGACAAAAGAAAAACAATACACGATTTTTGTTTATAGAAGTTAAGGCCCACTGAGCTATAAAGCTCTTTTTCAGAAGCGACCTGGCCACAAATGATAGCTCAACGAAGTGGCTTATCACGTGGAAATTTATAGCAGCCAAATACTCTAAATGTGTTTCTATGTGTGTGGGGGGGGGGGGGGGGCGGAGGACCTGGTGAAAAATACACGCGACCACGGGGAGAACATGCAAACTCCAAATATAAAGGCGTCGGGATCGCACCCCCAATCTCCTGCATGACAGGTGAGGTTGTTAACATCTCGCCACCGTAATCACAAGCGGGTCTGCATACTCAATGGTTTGAAGTCAACACAACAAGCCACGCGTTTTGCTGCCGACGGTGACGCGAGGAGGGCCGTTGAAACGAGGCACACCGCAGCACAACATAAATCGTCCACTATTCTTGGGCATTCTTACCGTGGCCGATTTTGCTATCGCAGACCATAACGCTTCAGTGTCCACACCTGTTGCATTACAGCCGCCGGTGGTTACAAAGGCACCCGGGCTCGGCTCGATATCATCTCCCATTACATCAACTGCCTCCCGCTCAGCGCAAAATTCTAAAGCAGTTACAAAAAAGCTGGTGCGCGGTGGAAGCTTATAGTGAACGATCGCTGTATGCGAAATAACACAGGGAGCTTGGCAAGCAATGTAGAGAATTTGTAAAATGCAGAATGAAGTTGAACGACCTCTTAAGTACGAGGGGATCCGTTTGTAGACGCACTCCAACAATATCGAAAAGAGTACGCGGAGGAATAAGGAAAATGTGTCTGCCAAAGGCCGGTTTACCCATTACGTGCGCGCGATGCGAATGTTTCGCGAGCATCCCTTTGTGGTACGTCGGTGTTGATCTTCAAGCTGCATAAATTGTCCCACCAACTTCCCGGGAACAAACACCCACTGAGAAACCGGCATCGCAGCGGCACTGCGCGTTGCTGCGACTGAGCGGTGGCTTGCGACGCTCAGCCGCAAGTATTCAGCATTCATCACGCCGCGTGATGCACTGCGGCATTTTGGTGACATGCGATACAAGGTTAAGAGCAGTCTCACTCTCGGTTCCAAAGGGCTGAAACATTTGCCGCGACGTCCGTCACAATGAGTGCAAACTCATTTATTAATATCGCTTATTTATTAATAAACGTATTTTCTGCCAGTGTACACACTTGGCCTTCCCCGAGTTGTTTTGCCCCACCGCTTGTGTGCTCGACGGCTGCGCCCACGCCCCCCCCCCCCCCACGTGTCTATTCTGACGGGTGGGTTTACGCCGGCGCGTCTGCCCAGGTCACATGTGCGGCACGTTGGAGTGAGCTCGGGCCCGGGGGTCAGGATTGACGGCATGTGCACAGGTGGTGTCGCTCCAGCCCCCTCGAGGGAGCGGACGCCTCTCGTCACGCGTTATCGTTACCACGCGACGCACTTTTTGCCCGCGCCATCACCTTGAGACGAAGGACGCACTCCGAAATTCCTTCCTGCCCAGTCCGCCACGTCCACTCCGGCCCCCACGGCCGCGCCACGGTCGAGCGCGCCCGAACTCACCGCCGAAGGTTTTCGTTTAACCACGCGACATTTCGGGGTGGAACGCTTCTATTGATATCGATCGCACATTAAGTGCCCGGGAAAGCATTACGGGTACGGAGCCGAACTATTTCTGTTGCACGAGGTGCATAAATACACACGGCCTCGATCGCCGAAATGATAACGCAGTACTCAAAGTGAATTCGTAGCCACAATCGAGGTCTCCGTTGTGCAATGTACACAAACGTCCCATTAATCTCATTTTGTATATGTTTCACCCAGTGCCCAATTCGCATTCATCCAGCTAGAACGACACTCCACAATATTTTAAGTTTTCAGCTGACACGTGCGTGGGCCCCGCTCTGTGATTTTAAGAGCCGTGCAACTGCAACCTCCCTGTGTAACTCACACTGGGTTTCTGGGAGAGGCTTGGTAGAACATTCGGCCCCGAGTATCAGATAGACCCCCTCTCCTTCGAACGTACAAGCCAATTCGTTCCAGACCAATGAAAGTACAACCCACTTGGCTGTGCTTTGGTTTCCGTTAATAAACACGGCCTCTGTGATGTTGGGGATGCTGCTGTGGAGCAGTGGTTGGCACACTGTACTTACAATCCAGAGGGTCGCCGGTTCGATCTTCTGGCGCAGGAATGTTCTTCTTCTTCTCCTCCTTCTTCTTCTGTAAGGAACAGTTAGTTAAGATGTCATAGTTGAATGTCAAGGTTCTTCAATCAATCCAAGGTGGCAATACAATCAACGGTGCGTGATTCTTAACTCCTCCCACCTCTGCGTCTGCAACGTTTTAAAAAAAAATGGGTCCTCTGCAGCAAGTTCGTCGATTGGCAACTCGTGTGCGGTAGAGTAAGGCGTGGGTACTCCCACCTCTTCTAAGATGTCTGGCGAGGGTGGAAGAGGAAGCCAAATAGCCTCAAGAAGGGTTTTATAGAGCTCCCTCGAGCGGAAGACCTTTCGCAAGCAGGGGACGTGAACAATATCAGCAGGGCTTCACCTTGAACCCTTTGACCTTTATATAAATTTTGTTACACTCAACATTTTCACTTGAATGCATCGACATGTGCCATTAAGGCTCGTTTTACATGACGTTACAGGGAAAAGTGGAACATTATCATACTTTGATTGTCTCCGTCAGATGTCCGAGCAACGGGCGAATACGTTCCACTGACGAACCCTCGCAGAAGGCGCTGCAGAGCAACGCTCGCAACGACCTCTGGAAATAAGCCTCGAAGCACATTACAAAAAAATGATACAAGCCAGACCCATTGGGGGTCAAGCCTCCTGCTTGATGCCGTGCTAAATCCAACACAGACGCAGATACACGCGAGTGTTGCTATTGATCCATTTAGCACCGACTCCTGTTGCAAAATCCATTCCAACAGGAGCAGCCTATCTTTATCGATGACCTTGTATACACATACAGCAATATTTGTTTGTTTGTAACATTATTATTCAGATTTGTTTGTGATCTTTCCAATTAACTCATCATCAGCAATGATCGATCCACTGCTGGATGATGGCCTCGCCTAGTCATATCTCTAACATTTCTGTAATGTAAAAAAGACAAATATCCCCCGTATAGCCTCAACAGACTTCAGGGGCAAGTACTGTTAGCGAGCACCTATGAAGTCCGGCATGGCACACGAGGGGGTGGGTGGTTAGCACCACGCCCGACCGCCTTTGTCTCTCCAGTGGCGATGATTGTACACACCGCACCAGGTACTCATTTGAGGCCGAGTTGGCCTCATATAATTGGCTCCATCTCTGCGACAGGAAATGCTCGTGGGCGTGCCCGATTCCTCGGCTCCTCAACAACGAACAAAGCAAACAACACGGTACATTTTCCTGGGAAGAAAAAAATGAGTCATCTTCGCAAAATTTGTTGGGTATTTACCACCGCAGAAAACATCCATTCCGACCCGCAAGGACGCGTCGCTCTGGAGAAGACGCGTCGCGACACAGACCGTCGGATTTCGACGAACGGGGAACGAGGGACTCTGGGGACAGCCCCCTTGTTCACTTGCCTGTTTCAAGCACCTCGGGCGAACAAACCGAAGACACCAAAGAGCCCAAAACCACCGCAGTCAAAACGCGCGGAAGCCGCCTCGCAACAACACGCAGGGCACTTAACGACAACGCCCAGAGACCCTGCGACCGCACGTGACTTGTACGTGACGCGGGAAGTGAGCCTTGCACACCTTGGCGCTGAGATCAGCGTGGGCATCGAAGGCGGTGTGAACAATTTCCCCGACGGGAGTTGGTCCACAAAACCAGAGCTGCTCCGACTACTGCGGCGGAGAGAGGCCGACCGTTGCGACACCTCTCGTTCTAATTTAAGTAACTATTTTTTTTTATTTTACCAGGTTGAGGCCCACCTGAGCTATACAGCTCTTTTTTTTTCAGAAGCGACCTGGCTTCCCCAAATAATAGCTCAATGAAGTGGCTTATCAGATGGAAATTGATAACAGCCAAATTCTGTTAAATGCACGTTGATGTCTAAATGTGGAGGGGAATAAAAAAACACAGAAGACTCAGGTAAAAATCCAAGCGACCACGGGGAGAGAGACATGTAAACTCCAAATATACAGCAGGCGTCAGGGTCACTACCAAACCCATCCTCCATACAGGGCCGGATTAAGCTTTTGTAGGCCCCTGGGCTACAGGTACTGAGTCCCCCAGTGATATTTTCAAAAGGAAAACAAAGTTAAAGAAAAATAAAATGTATTTTTACAAGGCTAACAACAAATAAAATTCAGCATTCAAAATTGAAATAACTTTTCGCTTCATCTCTGGAGGCCCTCCAGCTGGCAGAGGCCCCTGGGCTGCAGCCCCTAAAGCCCCCGTGCCTTAATCCGGCCCTGGCTCCATACCAGGTGAGGCAGTTGACTTCTCGCCACCGCGGCACGTCTGCTCGCTGCTCGAGGAAAGGCCCCATGTGCTGCGCGAGATCTTGCACTCAGGCCACCAGCAGGTGCCGCTGAAAGGGACCTCTGACCTTTCGACGCGCCTCACCCTTTTCACTCGCGTGTACAATGCCTCAGGACAGCGTACTTTTGGTGCTTCTCCTTTGTAACGAAGTGGATAGCAGTCGAGGGCCATTGTTTCAACGACTCTTGATCAATACAGTTGCATAGGTTTACCGAAGTTGTGCTGCGTAGCTCTCAGGCGTGTTTCGGGGGTTGTACCAAGTGCTCCATCCGCATGCCGCCGGAGGTTTCACTCCGCTTGCCGGAAGCGTCTTCAGCACATGAAGCAAATCGCCGGACACCATGCCAAAAAACCCCAAGGGTAACAACCTGAAAATTCACTGAAGAGCTAAACAGTTGCCCGAGGTCATAGTGCATTAGATGTGTGTGTGTATAGCAATGGTTGCTTCTACACACACACACCGATACACTTAAGAGTGTTAGTGTCTGCCGGGAGGGGACGAGTCTGCATTGGCCAGAACAATATCACAATCGCATCAGGAAATCTACTGCGAATTCCACCGGGAACTCCAACGGCATGGAGATGATGAGAGCTATGAGCGAATTCCTTGCGTCTGACGGCATGGTAACATCACGCGCCGTACCTTTAACTCCCTCTGTGCACTGCCAGTAATACCAAGCAAGAGAGATCAGCCTCCGCTTGTGAATTCAGCTTTCAATTCCCAGCAGGCCAATTCACCACACAGTTAGCAAATGCCACTGCCATCAGGCAGATGAAGGGCATCTCGCAATACTTCATGGCTAAGCAGTGGCGTTACAACTATAAATATTTTGCACTGTGATGATCCGTGTGAAATTATTGATGGCGTGACGCAAACATCATATTTATTTAAAACATTAATTTCCCTCGATGCCAACGTTCAAAAAGAACCGCAAATGAATGCTGCGTGTCCTTTGACGTTACGGGCTTAATTGACACAGATCTATGATTTTAAAAAGTAATTCTAAATTATCACACGAGGAAATAATTTTTTTAGCAGACCTCATATAATCGTAACAGCTTGTTAATATCCACGTAATGCAGTGACATCAATTTTATCATTCGGCTTCTCCACCCGTCAATTCCCTTGCCTGTCGAATTGGAATGTTGCTGTTAACCGTCTTGTTCCTGCCCGCAGTTAACATTGTCCTCCTGCTGCCAATGACGACGAGCAACTTGAACGGCAGCACCAGCCTCTCTCATCGCTCGCTGTGGATGGAGAAACCTCGCGGAGCGATCCGGGGTTTGTTTAACACCTGGTAGGCTTTCGTGACCAATATTATTCATAAGGTTTTTTTTGGTTCGATCGTGTGAATATGATTGTGTCGTTAAACCCACCACCACCGGACACAGCCAATTTGTAAAGGTTTACCACGTAAACAAAACATGTCAATTGGTTACTAGTTCAGAAATTATGGCCGTCGCCTGATGAGGCTGGTTGTAATTACCGGCGAAACGTCGTACTCAAATTGTAAATGTGGGTTTACTCTCCAACACACCTGTGTGCTGTACTATTAACTGGCACGTTTTGTTTACATGACAAACGCTTACTACTTGGCTGTGTCTGGTGGTGGCAGGCTTAATGACACAATTACGCGATCCAACTATTAAAAAAAACCTCGAATATGAATCGGAGATTTGCTTCGTGAGAATCAACGCCAGTGCCGCTTCTAATTCCTCTGTTCGGGGCGCCGTCTGCTTCACAGTGGACGTTAAAGATCCCGCTACCTATCTTCTTGTTTTGTTTTAAAGAGTGTGCTAATTAATCGCAAAGGACCCAAATTTGGCTCACACAAAACAACACGCACCCCCTGACTGTGAAACCACCGCAGACGATGCCTGTGCAACGTAGCGCCTTCTTTCATTATAGCCTTGCGCTGGAAGAACGGCGTGAATAGCGAATGCATTCAACTGTTATTATTCACGATTGTTATAGACTCCATTTTTGAAAGAGGTGTTCCATATCTTCACGTGCAAATTGCAAAACTTACCGATCATGCAACTGTCTCTCCTCCGTGATGCTAATTTGCATTCCATTATGTTGTCACGTTTCACCCTCATTTAGATGTTGGTTACATTCTTCATACCTGTGGTCTACTTGTGTAATGGTTCGACAGAGGCGCACACACTCGCGTGGAGGCAACACTATTTATCGCAACTGCAACACAACTGTAACACAGCCTATACGTAAGGTGGTGACCACCGTCCTAATCTCACTAACACTCGGGTACTGCTTGGCGTGGCCAAGCCAGGAGGGCTCTTGCTTGGCCACGATGGTTGGAGGCTTCTTTCTTCAGAGTCTTCATGAGGCGTCTTCATCCCAGGCACGAATAGCCCAGCTCTCTGTGCTGAGCCATCTTAAAAGCCCCTTAAGCGTGGCCGGCCACGCCCTGGCCACGCCCCCCTTCTCGAACCCTCGAGAAGGCTCCACTCCCCGACCACATGACCCCCAAGGTCCCCCGCGCCCCCACCTTGATCCGGCCACGTGTCCAGCCGGGGTCACTTAGAGTGCCATGGCCTGACACGACCCCCGTGGCACTCGTCAACAGCCTCCATACCGCTCTGGCCGTGACGTCACGCGTACAGACCCAACATAGCAGTGACGTCATGTGTGTACAGACCCAACATAGCAGTGACGTCATGTGTGTACTGAGCCGACACTGTAGTGACGTCATATGTCACTACACTTGTATCTATGTATGTTGAACTTATTTCACGCCACACGAAGCCAACCGTGCTAATCGGAGGTGCGGAGAAAGGACAAGAAACTAAACACAAAAAGCAGTTCGAAATAAATGAGTTTGTCTGTATGTTGAACTTCATTTGCACCGTACTTAGCCAACGGTGCTAATCGGAGGTGTGGGGGAAAGACATCAAACTGAACACAAATAAATTTCTATTTAAAGCTTTCGTGACTGCAGGGATTCATATTCTTGGTTCTTTCGGTAAAGTCACGTAGAAGGGAAATAATAAAATAATACAAATAAAACAATACAATTCTCACGAGGTTTCTTGCTGTGGTTTTCACACCTGATGATGATTGCTTGTGTTGCAATCGAAACGTCGTGAGAATTTAATTGTTTTATTTTGTTTTCTTTTATTATTTCCCTTCTACGTGATTTTACCGAAAGAACCAAGAATATGAACGCAAACACTTCCACATCTTCACGGCGTGTTCTTCGGAGCATAACCTCGCTCTCGTAAGACAGAGGCGTTATCGACCAATTAAGTCGGTGTTTACGTGCGGAGGAGTAACCCACAGCACCCGGAGATTGAACAGTTCCGGTCCACATTTCGGACTTCTCGTGTCCCGTCTGAGTCTGTCCATTGCCTCGACGCCCATGGGAAGGGAGTTTCACAACAGCTGTGCGATCCGCCACCGCCCGGATATGGCATCTACAAATGCCCCGCGGAGTGAAACGAACGAATCGTGTTTATTGTTATTACGTTCAAGCGTGGCACTTAACACGCAATGACAAAGACTCAAGACCCATGCCTCAGGCGCAGTCAAAATAAAATAAATGTAAATCTTCCATTTAAAATATCTTGCTTTCGCTGATAATGTAACCGCGCGTGTTGTAGCTTTGACATGTCAAACGTGGCACTGTGACACGTGTGTCCGTGGGCACTCAACACTGCTGCTTATGCCAAACGACATTGGACACCAAAAGGCCAAGATCCTCCGTGTAGCTTACACAGCGCTGTTAGTGAGCACCTATGAAGGCCGGCACGGCACACGAGGGGTGGGTGGCCAGCACCACGCCCAGGCGCCTTAGTCTCCCTAGTGGCGATGTTTACACACCGCACCAGGTACTCATTTGAGGCTGAGTCGACCTAGGGGAGGCACGGGACCGGTTCAGATAATCGTCACTGGTGTTGGCCGTGAGCGGGAATCGAACCTGTGTCGCCGGGTTCGTAGCGTAGCGCGCTAACCGTGATGGCATGGAGGAGGCCGCGATGACGGGGAGGAGGCCGTGATACACTCACTCATCTTACACTGACTCACTCACACATCATACACTGACTCACTCACACTACCACTGACTCACTCACACATCATACACTGACTCACTCACACATCATACACTGACTCACTCACACATCATACACTGACTCACTCACACATCATACACTGACTCACCCATCATACGCTGACTCACTCACACATCATACACTCACACAACCACTGACCCATTCACTCATCATACAATGATTCACTCATCATACACTCACTCATAGTACGCTGACTCACTCACATATCATACACTCACTCACACTACCACTGACTCACACATCATACACTCACTACCATTGACTCACTCACACATCATACACGGGGAGTGTCATGTTGAATCAAAGTTCCTATGATTACTGTTGTTACATTGTATTTTATAGCTTTATTTTGGTGATTTCTAAAACATATGGTTAAGCCATGCTTCTTGCGGAAGTGCGGAGTTGGCCTGATAACTTGAATCTAAATTGTCTTATGGTTGTTATTGTTTGTCTTGCATCACACTGGGATTTTTGCACACAGCGTTGTAATACGGTGTTTTTTTTTCTGGAAGATTTTCTGGTTTATCCAGGATGTTTCTGTTGCACGTCGTCGTCGCTTTAAGATGTTCTCTGTTCATATTTTGTTTGTTGCGGTTGCACCCGACTCAAGAGCCGCATGGCTCACAGGGCTATACACCTAATAAATGAAACTTGAAACTTGAACCACCGCTACCCGCATACACACACGCACACACACACGTGCGTCACACTTTCACTCGCATCCTCTTCGCTCTCGAGAAAGGACTGCGGGTGGAGTCGAAACCCACCCTGAGTCAGCGGCGGTTTGATCGCAGCCGATTGTCAGAAGCGCTCCCGCCGAGGCCAATCCTGGAGGTGCAATTCCACATTAAATTGAAAACGGATCAGCGGGGCTGAAATAGGATTTCCTTTGCCCGATATCCTATCAACAGTGGGATTTAAAAATTATTGCATACGTCAAAATATAAAACACGAGCAGCAACACACACACATATGCAAAAAACGCGTGGGTATTAAACAGCCCAATTGTTCTCGCTAAGCATTTTGCCCAACACCCGCAAGTAAAATCACAAAGACAAAGATCACCCATATAGCCTTAACAGACTGTTGGGGCAAGTGCTTTTGGCGAACACCCATTAAGGCCAGCATAGCACACGTGGAGGTGGGTGGCCAACGCCACGCCCGGCCGCCTTTGTCTCCCTAGTGGCGATGTTTACACATCGCACCAGGTACTCATTTGAGGCTGAGTCGACCTAGGGGAGGAGGTCCAGGGCCGGTTCAGATAATCATCACCAGTGTTGGCCGTGCTGCTAAGGATTCGTGGATTTAACGTCACTTCATTTAATTTCACTTAATTTATCTTTAATTTCACTTCATCACTCAGATTTTGTGGCGTACCCTCACCGGGGGAGTTTTTTCAAGAACATCTCGCAGGTCAGATTTTATTTTATGCTTGTTTCTCAATCGGCTTACTAAATTATTGTAGATAGAATATATATGATATTCCGTTTGGGTTTTTTTTCTTTAAATGTTTTACATTCCATAGTCCATCCACTGGTGGATGAAGGCCTCCCGACACTGTTGGTTATTGGTTGTTTATTTTTTTACCACACTTCACCGTGCTAGTCGGTGTAGGTTGGTGACGGCGGGGAGCAGAGAAGTACAGTACAACAATAAATTTGTATGCAATGACCTCAGCTGCCCATCCCGTAACTCTGTACGCCTCTTGATGGGTGACCAGCTATGCATTGTGAATGCTGCTGATCTCCCTTGCGTGTTTATGTTTTACGTATGTGTTAGTACGTTGAACTTCTTTCACACCGTACGTAGCCAAACGCGCAATATCAAGGTTCAACTGTCCTTAGGCTTTTGTAATCTGCGAGCGACCAGTTTATATGTCATTCTCCGGGGATGTTAAGTTGCGGTCCGGGAATCGAACTGGGGTCATGTGGGCGGGCGGCAGAGGGGGGTCTGACGTGAAAAATCAGCCTGACATTGAAACTAAAAAAAAAATCTAAATCCGCCTTAAAACAATGGTGCAATCAAATGCGTTACTTTAGTTGCACACAACGAGCATCAGTACGAGGCACCGTGGCTGGGACAAGTACAAAGATTCCTCCCGTATAGCCTAGATTTTAATTTTAACACGAAGTCTGGATGTAATTACCAGCGAAACGTCATATTGAAATGGTAAATGTTGTGGATTTACTCTCCAACACACCGGTGGGCTGAAGCAGTAAACTAATTGGCGCGTTGTTTACGTGACAAACCTTACTGGTTGTGTCGGGTGGTGGAGGGTTACGACACAACATTTATACTTAATGCGATTTAACCCAAAAACCTTTTCTTATGAAGATTTTCATTTTAAAACAGGAATCAATCTATCTCCAACGTGGCCAGGGGCGCTTTCCCATACTGTTTTTCCTTTCTATAAGACATCTAATTGTATATAGATGTCTCTTACCCAATTGACTACACACCACAACATGGTTTTCGGTAAATATATTAGACGCGGGTGAGCCAAGTTTGCGAAATGTCACCAATTCCAAATAAAAAGTTTGTATCTTTTGTTCCCTCCTCCCTTCCCGACAGTGTCATACTGAGAAGAACGGTGGTTCATCGAGAGCCAAGTTAGAACGCCCCTGACTCTTTACAAAATATATACTGATTGCCAATTTCAGGGCTTATTGGCCGAGCCGCTTCTAAACACCGTGATCTTGACGCGGTACTCGCGATCAACAGGAGACATCTCACACGTTGCGCAGCCCGTCCGCCCATTCACTGCTGGATGATGAAGGCCTCCACCATACCATGCAGGTCATGACCATACTTCACCATGCCGCTCTGTGTGGGTTGGTGAACGCAGGAAGCGTGGATGTTGAAACACAGTAGATATTAAAAACGGTCTCCTGTAGACACACACACACACACTTATTGATTTTCATTATTAAGCCGAGTTTTACAAAACTACCCACACAATCTGTTCTTGTACACCTCTTTATTTCAGCAATATGATCCCGGCCTGTCTTTCTTTCGCAAATTCTCTCACTCGTTCGTGAAGACTGTGAGGTAACGGAAGAACGTAAAATGCAAAGGCCAACCAATAGCACGCGCAAGCCAGGTTGAGGAAAGGTTTCTCTACCATGGCCGGTGACCGAGACCAATGATGGAGTGGCAGCAACGGGAGGGGACACGCCCAAGAACTCAGCCACCGCAGCGATGGAGCAACGTATCGGCTCGCGCGTAGGTGCCGGATGGATCGTGGTGCATCGCAGGATCGTTAGAGATGGAAACTGCTTGGGCAGGCGTGGCTAATGGTGACAATGAAGAGGCATTTCCTGTCTAGGCATTACTGACTTTGGTTTTTTTCATGCAAACTGCTTTGCTCATTGAGGATAATGGTTGAACGGTTTCGATTCCAGCTCATTTGAATTTAAGGAGCTACCGGCAAGTCAATACCGTGCGGTCAATCATTCAAACAGCAGCAGGCTTTGATTTTGCACGATTCCATTACGCGGCGGGCAACCAGGTGTGCCGCATCTCCGTGTCACTTCTGCGGGGCTGCTACCCGGCAAACAACCTACCCCCCCCCCCCCCCCCACTTTCATTTGCGAGGAGACATCGCATCGCGCCGAGCTCTGAAACCCTCCAACGACGCTGGAAACGGATGATAAATTAGGGCCCGGTGCATTCGTGCGTAATTTATTGCTTAAATTTCACCTCTCTAAGAATATTCAAAACGGCCTGTGAGTTGGCACCCGAGTGTACAATGACTCAAGCCCCCGGCTAATGCCACCGTGTTTAGGGGTGCCTGTATTTGCACGTGGCCATTTGATTGTGTAAAAGCAGTGGTTCTTATTCGTTTCATACTGCAGACCTTGCACCCCTTTGGCTCACAATCGTTCAAAAATGTACACTGTTAATAAATACATACATAGGGTTTGATTAAAGAAAGTAGTTGTGCTTACGTTCCCGTGCTTCATTTGTGCTTTCGATTATATTATTTACCTTCTAAGCAAATCTCTCCGTGTCTCGTTACTCCCGGGGGGAGAGGGATGTGTGCACCCTAGGTTAAGAACCGCTGGTGAAAAGCCACGTTGCTCGGAGGTAAACACAAAGAGGGACTTCTATATTTAAATTGCCGCTGTTATTTCAAGGCGGGGTATGTCTTCATGAGCAACCGTGCCGAAATACGTCCGGGTTTAGACTCGAATTTTAATTTAATCTACGGCCATCTACTTTATAAATCTGCGGAGTGCAGTAGGGGCTCGAGAACTCGCGAGTGATGTAAGAGCCGTGAATACAACTTAGCCATAATTGTTTGCAAACGTGCACACGAATGCATCGAAATGGATTGAATTACCCAGAAACCTCCATCTATAAGCGGTGTTAAGTTCGTTTAAAGAATCATAGACGAATACAATTGTCAACAAAGGGTTTTTTTTTGCTTCGGCCAACAATGACTATTAGGTGGATGGAATTGATCAATGACGAGGACAGCTACAACTGCTACACAACCAAAGAGCGAGGAAAAACTGACTATGACGGGACCGAATTAAAGGGTCCGAATGTAGACGCAGACTAAAGTAATTGCGTGACGTTATTTAGACACTGCAGTGTGAGAGAGGCCACAAATGGCAAACGGTAATATGTGTTTACAAAGATTTACTGAGTTTACTGATGAGCCGACCTGATCATATTTGGAGAGGGGGGGGGGGGGTGAATATAGCACACCCTCAAACCAACATTTAATAACTAAGAGTGGACCAGATGTTTGACCGCTTTAATTGATTAGATTGAGATGATGGACGCAGCAGTGCCCTTTATTTAATCAGTTGATGAAATATAGACCTGGTGAGACACGTGACGCATTGCCTTCTCTGCAAGGGCACCCTGGGTTACATCAATGTATTTCGAATGCGCGGAATATTTGAAAACATTTGATATTTAACAGGATGACGAAATTAAATCCGCAGACTGAGACTTTCACAGTTTGTCGTTGACCCATATTGACGGTGATGTCTCGCTCAAACGAGCATTGAGGTGTTGGTGCTCGTCTCGTCTTTACAGCACAGCTCCAGCACTAAAAATCCCACGTTTCTATGGCAGGGGCAAGTATATCCACAGGACAATCACTGCTTTGTACGTATGTATGTTGAACTTCTTTCGCACCGCACGTAGCCAACTGCCCTCATCGACCCCGGAGAGATGATGGGCTGAGTCATTCCCCCGAACCAACCTTCCGCTTGCGAGCTGCCACCCTCTCTCTACCGCTGATGCGCCTGGTCGTCGACGAGGCCACGGCTGTGACTAAAATAAGAAGTGTTGACCGCACGATTAACGCCCGCTCCACGTAGCACGCTGGGGTAAGCTGACGGGCGCTCGCACGCGGAGACCCAGGTTTTGCGGGGATGGGCGTGGGCGCAAGTTTAGCATGCGAGGTGAGTGAAGGCCACGGTTAAAGCTCTGGCAGATGGCGCGGCTTCTTTGATATTCCCCGAATATATTGCAAATGCACTTGTTACAATGCATCTAAACGTGGCTTTTTTTTTCGCTCGACAAAAAGGGGGAAACTGCTTGTGCATTTGATTGAATAATTAGCACGTGTAATTAGCAGGGTTAAATCATGGAGAGAATAATAACCCACATCGCGCTTGCCTTAAATCACTTGACGTCAGCGATTATATGATTAAGAGCAATATGACAAAACATAACCTTCTGCAATCAACACAGTATTTATTCAATAATGAACGAATAGTTCATCAACATAGTTGTTGCCATGTGCATCACTGCAAATGTTAGAGGAAGCTGCAGAGAGCCCCTCTAGAGGGTACTTGGCCTACTCTTCCACCCTGACCGGACTTTATCACTACGTACTTGGCCTACTCTTCCACCCTGACCGGACTTTACCCCTCCACACACCGCCTGTCGATTGACGAACTATATCACTACATAGTACAATTATACTCTGAACAAGACAGACATGCGAACGGAAACATTTTGTTGGGCCGTGAACTCAGAGGTTGTGAATGAGATTCAATCACAAATATCCATCTCGGTTCACCAGGGAGTATAAATGGGTACATAACCCACATACAGTCACTGGGCAGCTCGTGTGAGGTGGGGGTAAAGGGCGAGTACTCTCATCTCTGCCAAGAGACGTCTGGCCGGCAAGGAACGGTCAGGCCTCCAGAGCTGTCTCTAGTTCAGTTTCAGTTTCATTTATTAGGTATAGCCCTGTGAGCCATTCGGCTCTTGAATCGGGTGCAACCGCAACAAACAAAAACATGAACAAGAAAACATCTTAAAGTGACTATGCGCAACAGAAAAATCCAGGAAAAAAACAGCAAAGTCTTCCAGAAAAAGCACCGTGTATCAACGCTGTGTGCAAAAATCCCAGTGGGATGCAAGTCAAACAATAACAACCATAAGACAATTTAGATTAAAGTTATCAGTCTAACTCTGTACGACAACAAACAAATATGGCTAATCCAAAACGTTTTCGAAATCACCAAAATAAAGCTATAAAAACAACGTAACAGTGATCATAGGAATGATTAAAATGTATCAATAAACGATATACATAACATGTACGACCAAACTTTGCAGCCATAGCTGGCAGCATGAGTCACTCCATAATAGCAGGAGGATCAGTAGGAGCATCAACATTTTTCAATGCACCTTTAAAGATCAGCACACTATAATAAAAACTCAAGATCATACTTTGCAGCGGTCATCCGGAGCGATACATTGATTTCAGGCCACTGAATAATAGCAGTTGAAGGCCCTTCCACCAGCAGTGGCGTGAGCAAGCAATCGCTACCTTTATTTACGGTGTACTGGGGGGGAAATAACAACAAAATTGCTGCGTTTTCACAGCAATGCATCTGCGCCGAACTCGCTCTTTCACTGCGCGCTGCCCTATATGTAATGTGCCCGGGCTGTTATGAAATATTAATGCAGACACTGCGTTCCGTGGCACCGGCACGCCTAGACGTGTGCTCGGACGCTAAGGGACAGAAGGTGGTCGCACGGACAGAGGTTACAACGAGTTCAGTCCGTAAAGCCGCCAGTCCCGGATTCGTAAAGGTTGTACCGGTGCCCTAAAGCATTGCCAAGGTCAGTAGGCGGGCCCTACGAGCAGCAGGCTAGGCTAATATCAGAAAGATGAAAGGCAATTGGCTGTGTGAACGGGGCTAGTGGTTGAGTGGGCGTGGATATTGTAAAAGTGGGCGGGGTCGACAAGAGGGAAAAGCTTTCCGGCTCATCCGTGCGTCCCGGCTTGAGTCTCGTGGAAATGTTGGTAGCTTAACCCATTCAACATTTACTGTGTGATCGCGTTCCCCTCCTCCCCCAGTTCCCGCAGCAGAAATAAGACGCACATTTGTCAACCTGATCCCATAAAACATTCAACGTCGTCACAGCTTGCCTGCAGCACTGGGATGTTGATATTCAAAGCAGCAGGATGGATATTTTGCACGAACAAAAAATGATAACGAAAACATATATCAAATTAAATCTTTCATAGTGGCCACACATTGGCTGGTATGCAACAAACACGTCCATTATATTATTTTACTCTTTCTTTCCTCAGTTTAGACTCACAAAAGTAATCTTGTTTACAGCAAATAGTTTGCTCGAATCGAGTGATACTTATCACTGTCAGTACTCAGTGTAAATAATGTTTAGTCATTCAAGGTGGAGCTTTACGCCAGTGGTTCTTAACCTGGGGTGCACGCACCCCCTGGGGTGCGTGATGCCCTTTCTGGGGGTGCGAGACACGGCCAGCATTGTTTAGAAGGTAAATCATCAAACCCTATGTATATTTATCAACATTATAAACATTTTTACGATTGAGAACGAAAGGGGTGCAAGGCTGCTGTCAAGGTTAAGAACCACTGCTTTACACCAAGCCAAAAAAGATCATAGAGATTAAATGTCCCCCATGCTTTAAGAGTATTGAGTAATTGATCATCTCCATCTTCTGACCTGAACCAATAAGTGTCGCTCCACATTCCTCTGGTAGGGCCAAGTCCATCCACATGATACCCACTGTTGACGTGTCATAATCTGAGGCAGTGCCACCGCGTGCTGCTCACGTCATCGATCCTGGAGTGGAAATGTGATGAGTTAACTCCAGCTGAAATTTCAAACTCTTACTCTCACTCCAGCACTAAATCACGAAAAAAAAACCTGTCATAATGCCCTTCATTTATTCACGCTCACATCTCCGAATCCAAATATTCTTCTGAGGAGGGTCCTGCATTGGGAGGTTTGGCCAATTCCAGTAAGCCGTGTTTAAAAGTCCAAGGAATTTAGAGTACCTGAAATATACCGAGTGACATTAGGGCATATCACTCAAAACCTCGCAGCCCAAACCTGAAAAACGTTAGCAATCCCACGCAGTCTCCCATGCAAGTAATAACTAGGCCCCAATCGCGCTTAACTTCCAAGATCTGATGGTTATCGGTCAATTAACCAACTGGGCTCTTTCCAAACCGCGCCTGAGTCCCACACGCCTGGCGATGGCTCCGTCGCCGCATTAGTGAGCGCCGCTCGTGTTGTAATTAGGGAAGTCGTTTCAAATGCTGTGAAGTGTGTCAAGAGGACGATACGATCTCTCCCTCCCACCAGATGGCAGCAACAAGGGGAGCCCCTTATTTCGACAACACTCCCCTCTGTTGCGATTTGGCATTGCGAGTGCTTCACTGAGCATCTCGTCAAGATCATCATCAGCAGCAGCGACCGTGATCTATCCACTGCTGGATGAAGGCTTCCCCAGAGCCTTCGCAATTCACCCACGGCCTTGCGATGCGACTATCCACAGGGGCACAAACTGACGCCGTGGCGAGCGTTCTATCGTGCGAGCTCTCTCGTTCGGCTGCCACGCCGTCGGGAGTCATAAACCCAGTGGCCGTCATCATCCCTTCTCGCGGTGCGTCCTTTCCCACATCCAATGACTTTTGTTGTCAGTCAATGCGGTGGCACAGCTGCGCTGAAATTGTACGAATGAAGTAGTAAGACAACAATATTAGAAGAGAGTCAGCCAAAGGGCATCTCATATTGTGACACAACAGCAAAAAAACCGGTGCGATGTTTTTTTTGGATCAATGTCTAGTTGTTATATGTTAAGCCAATGGATGAAGACCCCCCCACACACAATGGGAATTTTTTTTGTTAAACCATACTTCACCATGGTGGTCAGTGCGGGTAAGCGACGATAGTGGAGGGGGGTGGTCGCCGGGTTCGTAGCGAAATGTGCCAACTTCCGTGCCACCACTCCGATTTCCCGTTGAATTTCTACCACCCGCCAGCACACAAAAAACCCTCCCCTACTTCTTTCAATAACCAAAAACGCACACACACACTCGGCGCATCTAAACTTGTGCAATCCATTCACTAAATTATTGGAGTTTCCACCGAGGAATGTCATAACCGTACATAATTCCCCAGAGCGCCACTCCCACGGTGGCCACGTGACTGTCTGCAGTAATAAATCAGCCCCGTGTGGAGCCACTGCGGATTTTCTCAAGGTTTTATGTGCCCTAATGCTGCAATTAAATGCATTCCCTCCCCCACTGTAGAATTAAGCATTGGTGCTCAATGACGATGAACTATTGCTTTTGTTTGCTGGTATAAAGTATGACTCGTTAGGGAAGGAAATGTATTAGGAAGATTTACGATTATTTATATGATAAACTTGCTCCTCTTCTGTGCTATCGGGGCCCATGCAGTAACATTAACAGAATAACAAATGCTCACCATCTTAATTTCGTGTGTTCTGCAGCTTCCGCAAATGTGTTTTGGGGTCACAAAGCAGCGAAAACGGAGTTAAAATGTGTTTAAATTAAAGAAACAGGCAACTGATTAATCAAATCCACACCTGATTACATGCATGCATACGTATACTGTACCTACATACATATTATCCATGGTACACTTTTAAAAATAGAATTTAAAATTCAATTATGAAGGAAGCCAGTGAGGCTAAAGAAAATATTGAGACTTAGGAATCCTATCAAATGTATGGGCTCTCAGTCCATACATTTGACAGTTAATTATTAATTATTCTAATTACCAAATAATTAATTGCACTTTTAATTCATTCTTAATTTAAATACACAATAAAGTTCCAGCTCGGTCAGATTGTGTTTTTCCCTCTTTTTTTACAATTTCCTCAAATTTTGTTCTGATTGCACTATTGGCAGTCAGATCACGTGGCAAAGTATCCAAACGGATCTCTCAGAGCATTAAAGAATAATATTCTTTGGTTCTTTCGGTAAAGTCATGTAGGTGAAAAAATAAAATAAACTAAATCACGACGTTTCGATTGCAACACAAGCAATCATCAGCATGACAGAACCTTACAGTATGGCCCATGGAAGTGGATATCGCAGAGCTACACTGAGTAATGTTTGTCACATGACAATCAAACAGATATGTATGTAATTCTCAGAGCTGAAATGTACCAAATTAAGTGCTAAATGTGATGGGGTTTTTTTACGTGGTCATAAGTCACTAGGCTGAGACCATCAACTCACTCCACTTGAGAACCACGGTTCTTCCTGGATTAAACCCAGGCTTTTTGTGCGGCGTCAATTTCAGTACCCTGAACTCTGAGCCATCTGACCACCTTCAAGACGCATAATTTTAGTGCCATCATTCGTAATGAAACTCGTGTTTGATGGCAATCAGTGCCGAGGGGACATAATTTGGCAATGACTGACACAACACTGACCTATCAGCTCATAGCGGAACTAGCTAAGAAGAAGCTGATGAACACTCCTCCGTAGGATGGCAGCAACTGGACTGATGACACTGTTTTTTGGCCAGTTAGATAATAAAAATAAAACTGCACAAGGAAAGTGATGGTTCTGCTCTTTATTCACACAGTTTCCACAGAATGCCAAAGGTGAAAATGTATAAGAACAGTATTTCAGTAGTTTATTATATCCAAGAGCAAGCTTCATTTAACACCCTTCTCGAATAAAGCACGTTATTCGGATTCCCAGTTGCAGCCCAAGGGATGGCCTGACATTTAATCGTATTCTGTAATTGTTCATGCTACTACGAGCAGAAATTTTCCGCATACTCACCTTAAACTCTACGCAGTGCATAAAGCTGTCTTGAGGATTCTAGTTTACACAGCTAAATGGAATACCTCCTTAAAATGCATTCACCTTTTCTCCATTTCCCTAGCATGTGTTTAATTTGATCCCGTTGGACATTTCCGCACTGTGCTTTGAAGCTGCTATCTGGAGTTCAACTCCCAGGCATGGCAAAAAAATAGTGGCAAACATTAGTGGCCAACATTCGTGGCCAACATTAGTGACCATCATTAGTGGCCAACATTAGTGGGCATCATTAGTGGCCACCATTAGTGGACAACATTGGCCAACATGGCCAACATTAGTGGGCAACATAGCCAACATTCGTGGCAAACGAAATCTGAACCAGTCCTGGACATCCAATCTTCACAATATTATTTTACCATACTTCACCAGCGTGGTCAAGTTTGTTTTTAAAAAAACATTCATGGCTAACACGGCTTGGGAAGGCCCTCATCCAGAAGTGGATTAGCTCAAGAATCATACTGGAGGAATCCGATGAGCTATGAAGCTCTTTTTCACAGATTCCAGTAAGGGCGGGTAATAACGTTCCAAAAACAAACAATTCAAAATACAACATGAGTGCAGAGTACAAGAAAGGTCAACAAATCACCCACACACATACAAATTAAACCATCCCCATCCTACCAGGCAAAGCCCAATGAGGTACTAACTTATTTTTCAAAAGCAACCTGACCACAAATGATAGTTCAAGAAAGTGGCTCATCATTTGGACATTAATAGCACCAAAATAATCAAAATAACCTCAATGCATGTTTCTAAAGGTCTGTAAGTTACAGACAAGCATGAAGTATGTCACACTCCAGGCGAGATCTATATAGAGGGCAATTAAAAACAAAGTGTGAAAGTCAGACAGAAATTAGACAAGTACATTTATTTACTGTACTAAACACTGTACAGTAATTGAAGTAATTTGGTTTTCAAAATGAATGCCATTTGATCGATCTAGCCTTGAGCATCAATATTGTTAAGTTAACTTACATTCCCATCTGTTTGCAAACATGAATATGTTTAAAGTCTTGAAACATAGTTAAAAAAAGACCACACTAAAAGGAATGCAACATTATAATTGGGATAAAACATTTTTACGTCTCATTTCACTTTTAATGTTTAATGGCCACGGGAAAAAAAGGACGAGAATGGAAATAAAAAAATAAAAAAATGGAATGTTATGTATGTGAGAGTGGGTTTGTCACAGAGAGCCAATTAAGCAAATTCCAGCAGAGTGCAGCATTCATTTGACCCATCGCACAAGTCAGCTCCCAACACCGCGACAATCGCGGTGCTCTGCTTTCTTTGCGGTTGAATAATCATTATCAGCATCATCATCATCGGAGTGTTATAGTGAAACAGCGCAAAACCCGTAAGGAGCATTTTCAACTCAAAATGCAAATACATTGTCTATCTGTATGAGAAGCGGAGTTTTAGTTTCAGAGCCCCCAAAGGCAGGAGACGATTGATTCATTAAAGTCAACCGCCAGCGAGAATAACGTCAGAACAGAGATCACCGGGTGGCTAAGATGTCAGAATACGATAAGCCGACTCGTCTGAGATCATGGATTTTAATCCAGGCAGCCGATTGTGAATTAAAATGGATTCTAAAGTCAAGAGAGTTTATGGTCTCAGCCTGGTCATCAATATCTGCACTAAAAAAAAACTTCATGTTCAAATTATTTTTGGACTTCATTTTGCTGAATTCCAGCTCTGAGAATGAAACATATTGGTTTGGCTGTCACGTGAAAACAATTTCAAAGAAGAGTGTGTGAGAAAGTGGAACCCCGAAGGTCTCTAACAAGTGAAATTTATGAAAAAAATGCTGCCTGTCATAACATGAGAGCCAACATCACAAACGGAATATATTGGGGGAGGGATAAAATAAAAATATATATAACGATTATAATCAGCCATGATCAATTCACTGCTGGACGAAGGATTTTCCCCAAGCCATCGCCATCTCTCACTAGTCTGCAATGCAAGAAGCCAACTGGCACCTGTACATGAGCTAATACCATCACTCCATCTCTTCCCCAGCATACGTCAACTTGGTCGGTGCCATCCATTGGGCTACCACTCCATCATTAAATAAATAATACTTTAAAAATACACCACACGAACTCGATATTCCAGTATTTTCGAAGGGTGGTTAGAAAAATGGTGGGTTGGTGGGAAAGGGGAGGGGGCCTAACATCCTGCAATCAGGGCCCCCTGGTATAATAATAATAAACTAGGAGCATGACACAGTACAAAAGCCGCCACCGCATTAATGATGAGTTTCGAGTGGAATGTGAAACACCGCGTGGAAGGAAGACGAGGCGCTCTTCGCCCCACCCCCCTCCCCCCCATTTGTAATGACGGCCATTTGGCATTTTATTTGGCGAATGTGGAAGCGAACAGTGCGGCGTGATTATAGGAGGGCAGGAACATCGGCGCTTTAAAAGACTCTGCAATTGACTCCCCATATGATTAATCTAACGGTAGCCTTAGAAGACAGCCCTTTTATGTGCCGAACCGCGCAAGGCAATTAGAAATTCCAAAAGATAAATAAGTAAATATATCGCCTCTAACCATAATTGAATCATTTCTAAAAAGAAACACCTCATGACACTAACCTGTGCTCTTTCAAACAACACACACACAATTGTATTTGTGATCTGTTCCCAGCAATAAAATTTCCACAACAACTCTACGTTTTATATTTGTCATTTTTCAAATAAAAAAGTTTGTTGAGTTGTGTCAGCCGCTACAACAGCAGTACACATGTTATAAATATGAGTCTCATCCCATTTGGTGCACGTGGATTGATAGGCCAGACACGAGCCTTGTTTCCTGCACCTCTGGTGAACTGAACACTGGCGGAAGATACTCTTTAGATGACCGCAGAATTTGGATCGGCTGGGGAGATTTTATCACGAATCTCTCTCTCCAGCTATGGGTCACTTCAAGCTAACATTTCCTTAGTATTCCCTTTAAAATATATAGATATATAAAAGGGTCAGTGGTAAATGCTAGGGTGCCGATTGGATTTATGGAAGTAAAGGTCTGTAATTGGGCTTATAACCCCCCCCCCCCTTCTCGGACACTTACATTTACAAGCGCAATGAGTCTATGTGCAAGTTCTTCAGGTGGCAGCGGTGGACGACCACTGTCTGATTAGCCCACACTGAACAAACCTTTGTTACGGCAAATTGGCTGAATGTTTCGTGTAGATTGTGACAGATCTGGGTTAAGGAGTGCGTTCCAATTACGCTCGTAGGATTTACCACTTTTTTCTAAGGCGCCTCTTTTGATGGTCATCGTCAAGTTGGAAAGAGAATTTTGTGAATAAGAAAAAAAAGGGTAAATCTATAATATAACAGGAAATGCGAAGGAAATCATTTCACAGCTGGAATAGGTTCCGAGGAAGTCTTGATTTGTTTTATATTAAAAAAAAACACTTGTGCCAATGTTTGCTCGAACTTTCAATTGTAAAGATATGTCAGCTAGTAAATAATATGCCTCATACGACCAACAAAGTCGACTATGCATTAATAAAAATACGAGTTTTGAAAGTGTCGGTGATTAAAACAAAAAGCGCCAATCTCTTGCCAAGACGAGGCTCTTACGAATGTTTATTTTTGCCGTCGCTTTTTTGAAACGCACAATCCGTGGTGTGGGATATTTGCGACTTACTTTGTGCAATGTTTTACATTCCGAGTCACAATTAAACTGCGCTTCAACCCACACTCGGTAACAAATGAATCACGCAACAGTGTCCAGGCGTCAGCGTGAATCATTCGCATTGCAAGACTACACAAAAAGAAAGTCATTTAATATACTACGTCTCTCCATAATTATATCCACGTGAAACTTAGTCCTTATGATTTACACGTGCAAATGGATATGCACCATGCAATACGAATGCGCGTTTTGGTTAAAAAATATATTTATAATTAGGGACAATATGAACATTAATATGAAATTTGCATGCATAATAACCCACGTAAGCTGGTGTAGACTTCACCGCTGTCATTTGCATTGGCGGAATCCCCTAGGGAGTTCAGATTTTTTGTTTGTTTCGCTTCTCCCTGACCGCTGTGCCACGACGGCACAGCCACACACATCCTCCCCCCTTCTCCCTAACGCGGAGCTGACGTGAGGCCCTCTAGGAATATTGTACGGAAATATCTCCCAATAATGGGATGTCACAACTGATGGGGCGCCAAGCTGCGGCATATGCTCAGGCAAATGTATTCCGAGCATTTGTCCTTGTTGTTGGTTCATCGCTGCACAACATCCACGGCTACTCTAAAGCCGGCGACGATGTCTGACTGCCACTTCTCGTACTCGCCAGCTGACTCGTTTCCTTATCCGACCGCGTTGCCAAGAGCGCGTCGAGCTCGCTTTAGTTTGTACGGCACACACGACCGGCTCCCTTCGACGGCTCTCAAATGAACAGACAGGGGGGTGGTGGTGGGGGGGTTTCCTGTCACGCGCGCGGCCTGATGGCCAATTCGCAAATCTGCGTTGCGCTCGGCGGGTCGCTGGAAAGGCAGCGTGTCACGAGACACTCCCCGAGATTCCAAAAGGTGTCGCCGCTCAGCATGGAATCTGCGGCTCTTCTCAAGCTGTTACGGGAAATTGCTTTGCCCTCTGCGCGCGGCGGAGGCCACACTGTTTCGAATGGGGGGCGAGGCGATGGGGGGTGGGGGGGTGACTCTCCATATGGGGGGTGGGTGGGGATGCGGAATACAGTGAGCGTGCTGCGCTGCATTCTAAAGACCGTGGCTGCTGAGCACGCACGCGCGCGCACGCACGCACGCGCACGCAGTGTAGCCTCGCCGCAGAGAAAACTTCCATCGACCGCGAAGCCGCTCTGAATGCGTTTGGGTGGTGCGATTTGGCGTCCGCGTGTTGGGGGATAACAACACGCACAGGAGCGAAGCGGGCCAGGCTTCGGGTGTGCTTGTAATCAGATGAAATTACTTCGGTAAAGTCACGTAGAAATAAAATAATATGAATAATAAAAGACGACGTTTGATTGCAACACAAGCAACCGTCATCAGGCGTGAACGAATGCAAGCTCGGAGAGAGACACACATACAGAGAGAGAGAGAAAAACACAGACACGGAGAGAGACACACACAGAGAGAGAAAAACACAGACACGGAGAGAGACAAACACAGAGAGAGAGAGAGAGAAACAGACATGGAAAGAGACGAACACACAGAGAGAGAGACAAACACAGAGAGAGACAAACACAGACACGGAGAGAAACAAACACACGGAGAGAGAGAGAAACAGAGAGAGAGAGAGACAAACACAGAGAGAGACATACACAGAGAGATACATGAAGGAGAGACACATAGAGAGACACACGCGCAGAGAGATTAAATATTAAAGGGCTGCATTGCCACTGGTACACAAGCTCATAATAATAATATTTTTTAAAAACCTATAAGCACTATGTCATCCACGCTGCCTTATAATGGAATAAACGATAGAGCAAGCGGACCGGGCAATGGCTCTAACACGCTGCTGAGTGCTGTGAAGGAGGTCGTGCCGCTCTGGAGATGGGCCACAACATCACGGGTGCAGCTGGAGCACTTTCGCCGAGAAGACAGCATCAGCGTGAGGGGCCCCCGCGCCGCCTGTATTGCCAGGGGCCACACGAAAGGCCACCATGGGCCGTCAGTGGCCCGCGGGCCTTGAAATGAAGAACACTGAGCTATTGGGAACCTTGATTCATCCCAACATGTTTTTTTCGGAGCAGAGATTAGGACTGATCTCAGCAGTAATGTGGCTTATCTACAATCCTTGTGCATGTACAATTGCAATCCTTTCGTCAAGCCACTGCTGGATGAAGGCCCCCCCCCCCCTCCCACCATACCATGTCGGTCATAGGAGTTTAACCATACTTCACCACGCTGGTCAAGGCGTGTTAGTGAAGCAGACTCACGATTTTATTCTAACGAACATTTATACAAAGATTTATTTTATTTTACCAGGGACCTAATAATCAAGTTATCGATTACAATAATCGGATTGTGAGCAGAATCGATGATGGTCCATTTGGATAAGGTATACGTATAATTGGGTCACCTGACACCTGCAGCCACTGGAGGTGCAAAAACCTACAGGTGATTACAAAATATAATCTATCCTTGAGTCAAATTGTAACGTGAGGGGTGAGGGTGGTGCTAATCGTTACAGGGTTCGTATCAACACTCTCTCGCCTTGTTTGCAGGAAAGCAATTTATTTAAATGATTACATTTCTTTTTCAGGGTTAGATTCAATTATTACAGTTTTGTTTCAGTGTTGGTAGAGCGGTTAAGTTTAATTTATTCATTTTTATTTTGCTCTGTTACTTTGTCCTTGAATAGAATTCCAAATACCTCGCTGTTTCGGTTATTACATTTAGGCTACAGAGGATGAAGAAAACAAAGAGTAAACAAATACACAATGGTGAAACGGAGTCTACACGTAACTTTTTACTCAAATATACAATTATAAATAGAAAAACATAAGATTACTTTCTAAAACTATCCACTGATCTTAATCTATTCAATGTTTTTTTACTGGCCAAGGCAGTCTTGAAAAATAGCTGTATAGCTCGATGGGCTTTACTTGGGAAATAAATGTTTGACTTTCTGACTGTTAAAATGTAAAAAAAAAAGATGCAGCCCTGAAATTACTTTCTCATGACATTGCCAGGCCAAAGACTCTCTCAACCAGAAGGAACTCAAGATATCCTATTCTTAGCTCTTTCCTAATCTTCCATGCTGGCTTGATGCTTTGTCTCACGGAATGAAAGAGGTGGGAGTTCCGCCACTTTAAGCCACCACACGCGGGCCTGCCGATCATCCAAATGTGGTGAACCCATTGACACGACCGGGGTAGATGGAGATGGTGGGAATAAACAAAACATAACTTACACCACTATTTCAACTGTCGTGCCACATGTTTGGATTTTGAACCAGTGACCTCTGGATTTCAAGTGCAGCATGCTCGCCATTACACGATGGCAGCACCCCCCCATGCACTGACATTATGCACACCGCAACATTTTAGTTCAAGAAAGCACCGGGTGCATTTATTAATCATTCTCCATCATTGGCTTTGTATTCATGTCGCGCTTCTGCCAGTTTACTTGTGGGAAGATTTAAAAAAAACATCCCAAATTTGACGAAGATAAATGTGCCCATTGTAATTAGCCCCCTTATCCGCACTACAAAAGTAAATCTGATTTAAACACACACTGAAACTTCATTCCTCAGAGCAATTTGTCGAGTAGGAATGGAGAACTATCAACATCTACATTCCCATGAATATAGGTTTGGCGAAAATGTCACTGACTGGAAGCCAACGAAATGAGAGAGAAAAAAACACGAGTCCAGATTATGCTGATGGCTTGTGCGCGTGACAAAGTGTGGATCTATTAACCTATTCTGTTATCGAGCACCTATGTACGCAGGCGCTGGGCATTGAGGGGGTGGTGCGAAACAGCATCACGCCCGGCCACATTTGTGACCCCAGTGCTGATGAGGTACTCCTTCAAGACTGAGTCGACCTAGGGGAGGCCCTGGAGCAGTTCAAATATTAGCCGCCCAATGATATTAGTCATAGCTGGCAGTCAAACTCGGGTGGCCGGGGTTCAAAGTGCAGCGCGCTCATTCAATGCGCGACTGCTCCGTGCGCGGTAAGTTATTTTGAGTTGTTTCATAAATCGATTGAAATGTTGAAATTAATTTACTTAAATAGCATTACGATTGATGCCTTAATCATAATTACACGTGAATTACGAACATTATGAATGCCGCTGTGTTGTAATGGTGATGACACTTCACCGGTTCGGTCTCCAAGCGTAGCACATGAAACAACGGTGCAAGCTTATTAAAAAATCGTCCCCCTAGCTCTGTTCAGCCAGCAGTATAATTGGCAACACCAGAGTTAATCGATCGGGAGGTCACGCACGGTGTGGGTACTCACACTTCTTCCAAGTCAGCGTGGAAGAGTAGGCCAATTACCCGCAAGAGGGTCTTCTTGAGAACTCCCTCACAGTGGACACCCTTCCGCCAGCAGTGGTGTGAACAAGCAAGCGCAGCGCTGTGCCTTTAGCACCTTCACATGAATTATACAAATAATGATTCATTATGCAGCTCGTGTTTTGGTGGATTACATTGTATCTTATAGCTTGCCGCTTCATTCACGTGTTTTTTTATCTCTAGTTGGGGAGATTTTCGCCGGGTGACTCGGGGCGTGCTGCATGTTTTAAGATGTCCCCTATACTATTTCAACGCGTGAGATTGAACATTAAATATGGCAGACAAGACACTTAGGCGATGAATTTAACAGGGTTTCTATCGTTAAACAGGATAAAATAACTGGAAAATTTTTTAATCATAAAAATACTAAATTACTAGAAACTATTTTTATTTTATTTTACCAGGAATGACCCACTGAGCTATGTAGCTCTCTTTTTTTAGAAGCGACCTGGCCACAAATGATAGCTCAACGAAGTGGATTATCACGTGTACATTTGTAGCAGCCAAATGCTCTAAATGTGGAGGGAAACAACTTGAGGACCTGGAGAAAAATCCACGCAACCACGAGGAGAGCACGCAAACTCCAAATACACAGCAGGCATCAGGGTTGGGATAGAACCCACAACCTCCTGTATACCAGGCGAGGTAGTGAAGATCTCGCCACCGAGGCATAGGTTGAATAACGTGTATTCCTAAACAGAAACATTACTGTGTAACGGGCACTACTGGCATCAGGTTGTGATGATTGCATTGTGGTTACAGTACGTTCCCGATGGATGTAATTGAATGCAGACTGTATGAATGTAATTGAATGCAGACTGTCACATGTAGTCATAACAGATACAAAAAAAATGTATTAACTTCATCCTGAATGCATGTATTCAACCAAAGATAGAGAGGACATTATAAATGTGAATGCTGCATGAAAATAGGATACGTTTCATTGCAAGGTCGTGCGCAACTTTTTTATTGTTTTATTGTTCTATCGATTGTCTCTGAATTGTGTATACAGCG
Organism: Petromyzon marinus; assembly: GCF_048934315.1. NCBI lineage: Eukaryota > Metazoa > Chordata > Hyperoartia > Petromyzontiformes > Petromyzontidae > Petromyzon > Petromyzon marinus. The sequence goes on from NC_133680.1 coordinate 5,191,866, forward strand.
CTAATTCAAACAAGAAGGGGAAACGGAAACGCTGCGATGGACACACGCGATGGCCATGCCGTGGACAAACGACGTCCCGTGTAGTACCAGTTACAGCGATCTGCTGCTGGATGCGGGCCTCCCCACCCCATGGGAGCCCGCAAGTTGGCCAGTGCGGATTGGTGAAGGCCGGAAGCACAGACGTTGGGGGGGGGGGGGGTATAGAAGTGAACTACAACATTGCCAAATGTTGCACTAGCCCATACTTGTTCTGTCGTTGCAGAAACGGCTGCATCACAAGGAGGTAAGAAGCTCGTTGTAAGGAGACCGAGGCAGAGGCTTGTTTTGTATGTTTGTTGAACTTCATTCGCACCGTACCTAGCCAACCTCACTAATTGGAGGTGCGGGGGAAGGACAACAAACTAACACACAAAAAGTAGCTCGAAAGAAATTAGCTTTCAATCTAGATTTAAAATTGCATAGCCCCAGGGGCTTCCTATAACTGGAAGGAAGAGCATTCCAGACGGCTGCAGAAGCGCAATCTGAAAGCGCCCAATGCAGTGACCGTCTTTGTTCGATGGCCAGCCCAAAGCCGCTACAACGATGACGGCAGTGCGCTTGATGATGGTTTCTGCTCCTGAGGCCATTCAAACTCAGATTGGCGGCAAACATGTGAGACCTCTGGAACCACCTGGCTATGCCCAAACGACCGGTGCCAAGCTTTAAAGGCGGTTGAAATAGAGCGTGAAAATACACATTATTCACCATCTCCAGAGAATCAGGAGAGTGGTGCCCTGGCTTGGCTAAAGGATATCCATTTAATTATTGAATTGCAGAATGTCGATTTCAATAATGTTGCCACGTTGCATTACCACAACTCAGCACAACTCTTAACAAATAAAAAAAACGAATTCATGCTTGGCATGCTCTTGCCAAGAGGTTGGTAAATGTACAATGTGAGCCGAAATTCGTTTACCTTAATGTCCTCCTCTGGCTTTATACCCCGATGAGATACTATGAATCTCACTTTTACCCTGATCCAGTTTTAAATACTCGTCGCATTTTACTTCAATATCAGTTTACCGGCATCGTGATCTAATTTTCACGAGAAGTTAAAGCAAAACCATTTTCAAAATAGATTCTATCACCGGCGCGATGTGTGGCAGAGGCGCAGAGTAAGTCAAAGGCCACAGATTACACGAGCCACACACAGTGGAGTAAAGTTTAATTCTTTGGGGGGGGGGGGGGGGTCCCACAAGGATGCAGCCTCATGTCTCAGATCACTGCGTTGCAGAGCTCAGACCGCACTCTCCTAAGCCTCCTAAGCCCGTTGTCATTGGTCTACCGGGTAACAGAAATAAAAAGGCTGGCCCAAAATTCATGGGTAAAAGGGAAAGGTGCAGACCTGAAATGTCTAGCTCAACCACTCCTGGCGGAAAGGCCCTACTCGAGGGAGCTTCAGAGAACCTCTTTATTGGGTATTTTTGGCTCGTTCTTTTACGCTGGCCAGATATCTTGAAAGAGGTTGGAGCATTCCCACTTTACCCCACCATCTGCGACCTGCCAATCGACTAACTGTGGTGGAGCCAGGAATACTGCTGGGACCGCTGCACTGGGCGTTCCATCACTCCAGAAACCTGGGGTAGGAGCCCAAGATATCAGTTTGGAAAAATAACACTGGATGACCTTAAATCAAGTCTGGTTAGAGAACTATGAGAACACACGAGGTGCAGTACCAAACGGGAATGTTGAGATTTGGAGAGTGCAGGGTTGCTCTTCAGCTTGCCTAGAAAGAGGCCTTCCTACCACCGGCAACGTCGATAAACGTTAGACACCAACAAATGTCACTCGCACACCGGATTGCCCCCAATTTTAGCTGAAATAATACAGCTTTCTTGCCGCACGTGGTATTCCAAGGGCACATAGAATCCGACCTCTCAAACACTGCTCGCCGGAGACTCACTATGGTAGCTAAATGCATTCCGTGAGCTGTGGTTGGCTCAGCGAGGCGGTGACAATTACCAGAATAAATGTCGCGCTCTAAATAGGTGTGAACAAAAAATACCGGATAAGGTTAAAGTCGTAGATTTTTTTGTTGGTTTGTGGAGTTGCAGTGAGAAGGTTTTCCCATGATCCCTTGTAAATATGTGGACAAGTTAAAGGTGCATCCCTGCAACTGTTTGCCTAGCACGAGAGGGAACTCTAAAGTGCCCGTTCAGAGGCTTATTTGGCCTACTCTGCCAAGCTGGACAGACATCTCGGAAGAGGTGGGAGCACCGACACTTGACCCCACCACAAGTGCCCCACCGATCGACTTACCGTGGTGAACCAATTTATACCCTTTTTTTTTCCTGATGACGACCGCTTGTGTTGCGATGGAAACGTCGTGATATTTTTTTATTAACTTTCTTTTTATTACTATTTTTTCTATCTACGTGACTTTACCGAAAGAACCAAAGAATATGAAAGACAGGGGATTTAACAAACCTTCACGTTGTTAATTTTATGGGTTTAAAGCAAGGAAATTGCACGCATTTTTAAAAAATTTATTTTTTATTATATGAAATCTAGATATATAAAAGTCAAAAATTGTCTGTTTGTGGGTTTGTTTGTGGGTTTGTGTCTGTTCGCGTGCTTGCGAACGATTTGCCCCTTCATTGGTAGGGTTAACGTAAAAAAAAATAGCCAGGTACCAGGCCGTAAGCCCTGCGGTGAGCAAGCACTATTTCCTTTTTCACATCCGTCAACTTTACATTTGTTTAATTAGCGATTTAGTGCGATTTTTGTGCGCTTAGCATTGATTTATTTATCACGCAGTGCACGACCATACCAACTCGCGCGCCTTTGGTGGGGGGAGACGGCCCATGCCAAGTCGCACGCCTTCGGTGGGAGTGAGGGGGACATTTTCTTTCGCGTTAAAAATGCTACAGAAATACACTACACGCTGGCGTTAATTCTTCACTGGGTGATGTCCCCCCCCCCACCCCGATGCGTGCAGTTATTACTATTGTAGTGGAGTAGGAAGGTGCGTAATACAAACAGTGTGATTGCATGGAAACAAAGACAGTACGGCTTATGTTGGGTCAGCCTGTTGCGAAGGCAAAGTCATTACGGGTCATGTTGGGTCAGCCTGTAGCGAAGGCAAAGACAGTAACAAGATATATGAATAGGTTTTACCCTTTTAACTGGCACAAAAACTGACACCTTTATTCAAGGCATCATGTTTGCAATAACCACAACACAAGCAGTCAAAATGCAAACAAAAAAGACAACTCTGATAATAATATGCACTGTCCTTGAACCTGATCGGTCCACACCCGAGACAGCCCCCCCCCCAGAGCCCAGTCTCCATTGGTGTTGGACCAGAAGACGCCAACATGATGCCTTGAATAAAGGTGTCAGTTTTTGTGCCAGTTAAAAGGGTAAAACCTATTCCTATATCTTGTTTCCGCCAAAGGAGGTCTCATAAAGTACAGGTTATGTTAGGACAATTACGCTGGGGGAGCCAAGGACGGCTGTGATTGGTTGGTGTTGTGGTCAAGGCTGGAGTGGTGTCTTGAAGTCTGGCGAGGTAACAGGCGCACGGGCACGCGGAGCGCCGTTGGGACGCGGGTTGATTAATTGGGGTGTGATGAGAGCGGGGATAAGGTCGGGAGTTGGAGTCGAGAGTGGAGAGTTGGAGTTGGGGGCTGGACGAGGCAAGACGTGGAGCAGTTGAGGAGACGAAGGGGAAGACGGAGTTCGTTGGGGAGTTGGTTGGTTGGAGAGTTGGAGACAGAGTTTGGAGACGGAGTTTGGAGACGGAGTTTGGAGACAGAGCTAGCAGTAGAGAGAGCGTAACGATAGCGGAGCTGAAGAAGAGAAGCAGCTAGCAGTAGAGAGAGCATAATGATAGCAGAGCTGAAGAAGAGAAGCAGCTAGCCGTAGAGAGAGAGCGTGACGATAGCGGAGCTGAAGAAAAGAAGTAGTTAGCAGTGGAGAGAGCATAGCGACGGTGATAGCGGAGAGCAGAGACGAAGAAGTTAGCGGTGGAGTAAGCGCAGTGATAGTGGGGAGTGGAGAGACAAAGGTGGCGAGCGAGGTGAGTGAAGCATGGCGAGCGAGCCGTGGCGACCAGGATACTGTGGAATATTGAGGACATGCGGAGAGTTGTAAATAAAGCGGTGTCCGAAGAAAGACAAAAGTTGTCCGAGTGAAATCGAACACTACACTATTATACAGTCGCTAGATGTTACCACTATAGGCCGTAGATATTGCTGCAGAGCGGTCGGGGAGATCGTGGCTGGGGGGGGGGGGGTCAGGGGTAGCAGCCCAGCCCCAGCCTGCCAAGGTGCCACCTCGGCCGGCTGGACCATCTAGGCGAGGCCGGAGGCTCTGCACGGGACTAGGCCTCACCACGCCACTGTCAGGTGAGTACTTTGTACTATAGAGTCCATACATACTTGCTATAGAGTCAGCATGTACTACTGTAGTGATAGCAGGTACCACCACAGTCGGTATGCACTGCTGTAATCATAGCAGGTACCACCACAGTCTGTATGCACTGCTGTAATCATAGCAGGTACCACCACAGTCGGTATGCACTGCTGTAGTGAAAGCAAGTACCACGACAGTCAGTATGCACTGCTGTGATCATAGCAGGTACCACCACAGTCGGTATGCATTGCTGTGATCATAGCAGGTACCACCACAGTCGATATGCACTGCTGTAATCATAGCAGGTACCACCACAGTCAGTATGCACTAATCATAGCAGGTACAACCACAGTCGATATGCACTACTGTAATCATAGCAGGTACCACCACAGTCAGTATGCACTGCTGTGAGATTTTTAAGAGTAGTTTTGAAATATTTTTTTGGCCTGGGCAACGCCGGGATATAAGCTAGTAATATGTAAAAATCTAAAATGCTATTAAATTTGATCGACTAATGTTATTCATGTTGATGTATTTGGTTTTATTTCATCTGAATGTCGAATACATGGACAACATCTGATATCCGTGTGGCGTGCATCCTAGCACTCACGATAATTATCATCTCTGCACTATAATTAAGACATCCTGGTTAAATAAATAAAGAGAAAATTTAATTAATGCAACACTTTTTTGCTTATTTTAAAAATGGAATTGGAAACAACAGGACAGGAAAAATACATGTTGCATTTCGACAAAATACTATCTGAACAAAAACCTTGCACACATTGTTGATAACTTTGCTTTTGAATATATTAAGACATATCTGCAGTCGTGGTGCTCATATTTACTTTAAACTAAAATAGTTAACATTAAGTTGCTATATAGAAATGATCCATGCCACTTCAATTTGATGCCCGCATTGCTGTGATCTGCGGCACAAAACAAATAAAGACAAAGATCGCCCATACAGCCTTCAACACACTGTTGGGGCAAGTGCTGTTAGCGAGCAGCTATGCAGGCCAGCAGAGCGCACGAGGCGGTTGGGTGGCCAACACCACGCCTGGCTGCCTTTGTCTCCCCGGCACTGATGTTTACGCACTGCACCAGATACTCATTTAAGGCTGAGTCGGCCTAGGGGTAGGCTCAGGATTGCTTCAAATATTCGCGACTGTTTCTTTGGTCGTGAGCGGGAATTTAAGTCGGGTCGCCGGGTTCGTGGCGCAGCGCGATAGCCGCACGTGGGACGCGCAGGCAACACACGGGATATCTGTGAACATTCGAGGAGAGAATGACATTGCGGGAGTAGACATCTTGCAAGGCACTGACCAGAAAGAGCGCTACGCTCTGGTGCACAGAAACGGCTCATTCGTGAAGAATCTCGCCTCTTGCAGGCCGCTTGTGGTCATTAACAACAGCTGGGACATCGCCCAGCGGTGACGCGATCGCCGCTCGCTGCAAGGTTCATGGTTCGAATCAAGCGGCCACCCTAATTATGACCGGGGGTTTATCGATTGCAATAATAGCACACGCCACCAGTATGTAAGTACGTATGTTGAACTTCATTTGCACCGTACGTAGCCAACCGTACTGATCGGAGGTGCCAGGGAAGGACAACAAACTAAACACAAAAAGCAGTTCTCGTGAAATGGGTTTTCAATCGTGACGTAACAGTGCATGGCTCCAGTGGCACCCTATTATCGGAAGCAAGCGCATTCCAGACGGCCGCAGAAGCGCATCTGAAAGCGCGTGATGCAGTGACCATCCACTGTGCGTTAGGCATAGTGCTCGCACCACGGTCAACATTTGCAAAGTTACAAAAATTTCCTGAAAATTACTCAATTGGTACGATACAAATGGCAATCATCACCCTCATAGCGGTAGACTGATGTCCCAGGTCACATTTGCAAATGCGACGTCATGGTTTCTTGAGTTCTCGCCTGGTTAAACAACATATCGTATAAACTATATTTGTAACAATGGCTGAAATTCTAGACTTGGGCCGTTGCCCAGCTCTAAAGGTTTCACCGCACGTACGGACACGTCACTAATGAGTGTTTATTTTAATGAAGGGATTAATATTGTATTTGCTTTAAAACATCATTCGACTGCTATCGATATGGTGCATTGAAAGATGTTTGCTCATTACGCAGTGAACTCTCTGTATTAAAAGTACCACAAGGATGAGCAATGCGCACAAAACATTTGTAATCTTGTTCCTTAATTTGTTTTGCCAAAGCACAGGTTGATCTTTTGAGAGGGCAACGAACTGGCCTCGACACCCCCAAACGTGCTCCGTGGAGATGATGACTTCCAGCTTTGGTGACCGCTGCCTCACTGCCATCTGCGAGTCGCAAAGCGTAAGAGACCCCCGAGCGAAGAACACCGGCGCACGGTTTGCACGAGGCGAGGAAAGAGGCTGGGCAACTGCGAGCCACTCGCCGTCCTTCCGTTTGCAGAGAATGCACGGCGAATGGTGGAATGCTGAAAAAGAAGCAACGAGGATTTTCCCCCCGCCCACCCCAAATATTTGTTACATTTAATTTAACATGCGACAGGAAAATGCAAATGAGTTCGAAATGCACAGTTGAAGATTTTTACATCATTAAAAAATATCTATAACGAGTACGAAGTAAGACAACTAACCCAAAAATATATATTCAATATATAACGAGTACAAAGTAAGACATATAACCCCCCAAAAAACCCCTCTATTATGGCGTTTGTGTGTGCGTGCAAAGACTGCATTGTGCGGGCGGATACAAGACAGACGGGGGTGCAGATTTTTTTTAAATCTGACGGATTATCTTTGACAGATAACAGGAAACTTCCGCTACTAAGTAATGTTATACGTCTCACTTCTGTAACCTACATCAGAATAGGGATTTATAGAAAATGTCCCGAGCTCCTAGTATCAAAAGTGAATGAATGAATGTTGGACGAAATGGTCCACTCAGCACTGCCTGTATTAATGGAATTTCTACAACTTTTTCCGACCAACATCCATCACATGTGAAGAGTAACTTTACTCTATGAACAAATTAAACTTCTTGAATTGAAACAAAAAAACACATTGCTGCTTTTAAGTCTTTCTCTCTGAACTCTTCAAAAGTTCACCTTCAAACTCCGCAAAATCCAAAATGCCGCTGCCAGACTCCTCACTCGCACTCCTTCAATTTAAAGGCCACATCATCACCACAATACTCAGATCACTCCACTCGCTCCAGATCCCATCCTGGATTAACGTCAACCTCACTATCTTCAAGATCCATCCGTCGATGAGCTCCTGTACCCCTCTCCCCTCTCATCTCACTAAACCGCTCTCCATGCCACACTCTCCTCCATCTCCCCTCTCATCTCACTCAATCGATTTCCATGCCATACACTCTCTTGCATCTCCCTTCTCATCTCACTCAATCGATTTCCCTGCTATACACTCTCCTGCATCTCCACCTCTCATCTCATCTCTCACTCTATCATCTTCAGGCACTGTCCTCCCCAGGATAAAACAAAACCCTCGTGTGGAAATCTCCAGAAGACCTTCACTCGTTGTTTTTTGCTGACCCCATTGTCTGGAGCTCCCTTCCCCCATCTACTAGACATCTGTGACAAAGAGCTTCATAGCTCATCCGATTTCTCCAGGATAAATACTGATTCTGATCTGTGCTTTCGACTCCATGCCCCTGTTCAGGTCCAGGCTCAATAACCTTCCCTTCTCACCATGGCCTATGACTGACTGCCTCTCTAATTGAAAATAATATGCCCGCTGTTTCTGCAGAGCGTCTTGAGATGGGGTAACATTTAGATGCTATGTACATCTCCATTGTGTCGTCTTGTACAAAAGGGGATATCCCTCTCATCTATTTTAGAGATGTGTCTTGCAAAAAAAGCCCACCTACGTTTTCTCGACAGTCATTTATGGTGTCTCTAGCTTGCGTACGTTCTCTGATCTACGGGGTGATGGCCAGTGGTCGAGACTAATGGAGTAGCAGCCAAAGGAAGAGACACGCCTGAGAGGTCGTCCACTGTGGAGATGGAGTGATGAGATCAGCGCGTGTGTAGGAGCTCGATGGATTGGTGCATGAAGAGATTGTGGGGGGGGGGGGGGGGGTGAGATGTTATCTCCCTCGCCTAGTATGCAGGAGGTCGTGAGGTTGATTCCGACCTTGACACTTCATGTTATCCCCAGGGTCGCGTGGATTTTTTTTCCCGTGTCCGGTTTTTCCCTCCAAATTTAGAAACACGCATTCAGAGTATTTGGCTGCTATAAATATCCACATGATAAGCAACTTCCTTGAGCTATCATTTGTGGCAAGGTCGCTTCTGAAAAACAGCTATATAGCTCAGTGGGCCTTACCTGGTACAATCAAAATAGCTTATAATTGTATAATTAATAGCTTCAGCTTAGGAAAGCTTTTATCCGGAAGTGAAATGATCATAGCTGATGATGAAGACAGATTTATCTATTTACTTTTTACAATGTTGTTTAATCTTGATTTGAAGCTTTCGTGACTGCAGGAATCCATACTCTTTGGTTCTTTCGGTGAAGTCACTGAGTTAGAAATAAAATAAAATAAAACAAATCACGACGTTAGTTTACTAAATAATCATGTATTCAATTGCTGCATCACAAAAGCTGCTTGTAAGCTTTTATGAAGATCATACGAAAGCGATATTAAATTTGAATTGCTCGCCAAACAGAATATAATCCTTAATATTATAGACATGAGAGGTGAATGGGTGGCTGAGAAGGCCAGTTGCTGAGCTGGTACCTCTGGAGAGCCTGCTTTTGAATCTGGTCAGCTGAAGGTAATTAAGCCGGGTCCTAAGCTTTGTCACTCAGAACTGCCAAAAATCACAGTGCAAAACATATATCTGAGACTCACTATATTGGCACTTGAACGATAATATTTGGAGAGCATTTACAAAGTATATGTCCCTCGTGTGGCTAAAGAGAATTGTGTACGTATTAACGGGGCCTGGGAATTAGCTGTGACTTCATCTTCCGTGGGCTGTGCTCTGACACAAGAGTGATGTGCTGCAGCTTAGCTGTAGCGCACCGAAGAAAAAAATGCTCGTGTCTCACTGAATGACGCCAATAGCGCACCGGGAATGAAAATGGAGGAAAGTACCATATACTTTACATATATATCGTGCATGGCTCAGTGTGGAATTCAGTAATCCGCAATGTAAGGGTGACCTGCTCAGGAATCGTGAGTGGCACATTAAGTAAAAGTATAGATGCAAGTAAAAACACAGCAGGGTGGCACCGCTGAGCTGATGATGAAAGTTTAGAGTTGTAATCTGGTGGCTCGTGGGGAGCAAATCCCAGAAATGTCTCTTGCCATCTGTCAGTCGTTTGCACTACGCTTGTCTTGTTTATACCTTGACCAAAAAAACCCACTAAATCCCGCAGCTTCTTGAAATATAGCAATACAGTATTACCCTCACAAATGTTTTTTTGGATAGTTTCAAACCAAATCCTATCTTGTCTTCATGACGTTCCATTACAATTTGTTCGGATTTCCCGTGGATAGTAAAAAAAACCTTTTCGGCACGTAACTTGTCATTTTCAATTCCGTCCTTGATAAATGTGCACCGTGCAAGCCACGTGCCGGCATGAAGTCACAGCCGCTGCGCTTTGCGTCCGCATTTTCCCACCGATGAATCTCTCTAATCGTGTTGTGCAGCTGAAAACATCATGACTCACATGGTGTTGTTTTTGCTGTTGTTGTTTTGCTTAGGCAAGGACGACAGATGCCAACAACGCGTGGCACTTCGGGTAAATGCGACTCACTCCGTGGCCTCTGAAATGGGTCGATACTCTCCATCCCCGTCACCATCCACGAGCAACCCACCACCGTCCACGACGTGAATTTTTGACGTGAAAACCTTCGATACCAGCTGCAGCAGCAAATATACATACAAAAGTAATAATCCCAAACATCTCTCGCAAATACGTCATCGACATGTAAACCAATTAAGAGCAAAAGATAATAATAACAACAATGACGACGTACATAAAATAAATATTATTCATACGTAACTAATTCAGAAAAAATGTTGTGATGCTGAACTCCTGATATAATATGTTGTGTTATCCCTTTACTATACAGTCATGAAATGTGGAAGGTAAATGCGCAGCCCCTGCAATTGCTGGCTCGCACCACTGCCAATGGAAAGGGTCTCCACTGGGGGGGGGGGGTAGCTCTACAGCAGCGGTCCCCAACCTTTTTGGCACCAGGGACCGGTTTCGTGGAAGACAATTTTTTCACGGACCGGGGGAGGGGGGGGGGGTGTCATCATTGGCTCTTTCCTCCTTTTCAAAGAAGCTCTCCAGCGACGTTTGTTTTTTACTCATTGTGGCTACTAGGGGGTTAGAGCTTGTGGGCTTACCAACACCACGTGACTGAGACAAGTGCGCAGTGCGGGAAAGAGGCGCGGACGGATGTGGTAAATAATAAAACAATGGACGGGCCACGCGCGAACTCACCGCTCACCTCCTGCTGTGCGGCCCGGTTCCTAACTGGCCACGGTCGATGGCCCGGGGATGGGGAAACCCTGCTCTCCAGAGCCCCTACAGACGGTATTCGGACTCCTACAGCGCACACAGGCGTCTTGTCAGACGTGGAAGCACCCGCACTTTACCCCACCACGCGTGCCCGGCAGATGGAACCAACTGTGGCGAGCACCCATTTATATTGCTGGGTGGTCCAGAGGTGATGCAGGGAGTGCGGAGGGGGGGGAGGCTGCTAGGTTTAGGAAACTTGAACACCTTTGTTTCAAAACCGCTACGTCGGGAGATTTAACCGGTAACCCCTGGATTGAAAATTTTGGGTGCTGACCAAGTGGCTCTTAAATTGAGTTTATGCGCGTTCGTTACACCCATATTGTGCACACTGCATCGTTTTCGCACGCTGTGTTTGGCCTGCAGTCCCTTCCTTCGCGAGTGGGCTGGCTCTCTTGTTATGATCTTCGATGTCCCCTTTGTTCCCGGTGCCCTGAGATGCCATCCGTGGGAGGGCTGCGCATAAATAATATACGCTGAACGCGGAGGGTCGTAACAATGCACCGACTAATGGCTTTTAAATAGATTCCGTACGTTCACGACACGTGCAACTAATTGGGCGCTAAAGAATGCATCGCAGTGCGAACTGAATATAGGCGCTCCTTATATACAGTGAGGGAAAAAAGTATTTGATCCCCTGACGATTTTGTACGTTTGCCCACTGACAAAGAAATGATCAGTCTATAATTTTAATGGTAGGTTTATTTGAACAGTGAGAGACAGAATAACAAGAAAATCCAGAAAAACGCATGTAAAAATGTTATAAATTGATTTGCATTTTAATGAGGGAAATAAGTATTTGACCCCTCTGCAAAAACAGAGGTCAGACGTTTCTTGTAGTTGGCCACCAGGTTTGCACACATCTCAGGAGGGATTTTGTCCCACTCCTCTTTGCAGATCTTCTCCAAGTCATTAAGGTTTCGAGGCTGACGTTTGGCAACTCGAACCTTCAGCTCCCTCCACAGATTTTCTATGGGATTAAGGTCTGGAGACTGGCTAGGCCACCCCAGGACCTTAATGTGCTTCTTCTTGAGCCACTCCTTTGTTACCTTGGCCGTGTGTTTTGGGTCATTGTCATGCTGGAATACCCATCCACGACCCATTTTCAATGCCCTGGCTGAGGGAAGGAGGTTCTTACCCAAGATTTGACGGTACATTGCCCCGTCCATCGTCCCTTTGATGCGGTGAAGTTGTCCTGTCCCCTTAGCAGAAAAATACCCCAAAGCATAATTTTTCACCTCCATGTTTGACGGTGGGGATGGTGTTCTTGGGGTCATAGGCAGCATTCCTCCTCCAAACACGGCGAGTTGAGTTGATGCCAAAGAGCTCCATTTTGGTCTCATCTGACCACAACACTTCTACCCAGTTGTCCTCTGAATCATTCAGATGTTCATTGGCAAACTTCAGACAGGCATGTATATGTGCTTTCTTGAGCAGGGGGATCTTGCGAGCGCTGCAGGATTTCAGTCCTTCACGGCGTAGTGTGTTACCAATTGTTTTCTTGGTGACTATGGCCCCAGCTGCCTTGAAATCATTGACAAGATCCATGGTGTAGAGTTTGGAATCTGATTGATTCATTGCTTCTGTGGACAGGTGTCTTTTATACAGGTAACAAGCTGAGATTAGGAGCACTCCCTTTAAGAGTGTGCTCCTAATCTCAGCTCGTTACCTGTATAAAAGACACCTGGGAGCCAGAAATCTTTCTGATTGAGAGGGGGTCAAATACTTATTTCCCTCATTAAAATGCAAATCAATTTATAACATTTTTGACGTGCGTTTTTCTGGATTTTCTCGTTGTTATTCTGTCTCTCACTGTTCAAATAAACCTACCATTAAAATTATAGACTGATCATTTCTTGTCAGTGGGCAAACGTACAAAATCAACAGGGGATCAATTACCTTTTCCCCCCACTGTATACACAGTGCTGATAAAAGCAACGTTTCCTTATATTACACTGGTGAGGGTAAGGCGAAGGAACAACTGAAACTACAATTGATGCGTATATTACATGAAAATTATATTATGTTACTTGAACATTTTTTTTATTAAGTAAACAAAACTGTAACAACGAGACGTACAATCACGCAAAACAATGCAAAACGAGACGACAAAACCAACGAGCGGATCCTTAAAATAAATGAGTGGCGAGGCTTCTTCCTGCATTGCGCTATCAAACTGCGGCACGCGCTGGTGGTGGCTTCTAGCTGCCTGGGCTCCTCGGCTGAGCCGCGGGGGTCCTTGGTGGACGCTCGAGTGATCATCAACACGCGGCGAGTCTGTCGTCAGATCGTGTCGGTTGGTGGAGGTCACAGAGGGCTCCGATGCAGGTCTGGAATTTGAACAAGGTGTTACGCGTGTTTGCCATTCCCAGCTACTTATTTTTTTTTTACACACAACGCAAAGACATTAAATTGACCAAGTCGTCGATACATTGTTTAAAGGTGGGGGGGGGGGGGGGGGGTGCATACAAAAACTTATGGGCGTCGAGTCAATATTAAACTTAAAAACAAATGGCAAACACTAAGCAGAATGAGCACGATTTTGCTTTTGTCTGTCGTGCGTTCTGTTCTCGCCTCCTGCGATCACTACTAAGGTGAGCCATGGCCGCACGCCGCTCAATCGCCATCGCTTGCGTTAAATATTGCACCAACATTGTTGACGTCTCTGTAAGAAATGTGCAGGGGGGGTGGGGGAGGCATGTTTAGGGTTGGGCCTTCAGTGGGGAGGGTTTTGTTATCCTGACTCGCATCTCCGATTAGCACGGTTGGCTACGTACGGCGCGAAAAAAGTTCAGCATGCATACAATCAGCTCCCCCTTAAATCCTTCCATAGCCCCTGCCACTGCGGGGCTGTATTAAATGGAGGAGTGTTAAAAAAACGAAGCTATGAAAATTCGGATTATGATTAAAAAAAAATTTCACCATAATACTGATTATTTCCTCACATGTATGGCTGCTGGCAACACAGGGTAAAAAACCCCCATAAAGCTGCCATGTCATGGATAAAGTGGAGTGAAGGGGCTGCTCGATTTGGAAATTCCGGCAGGAGACGCCGTGAATTTTAACTTAACAAAAAATGTATTAACATCAGAGAGGCCTTTGGAGACATCGAGATTTTTGGCTGAAGCCATTTTTGGTAATGCTACTTCCTCACTCCTCCTCCACTGGCGTTCAGTTTTTGTTGGGGTTTTATTTTTTCCCCCGCCATTTACCCTTTAGGCAATGGCAAGATTGCACGACTGTTTTCTGCCCACTGAAAGCCATTACTAATGTAATTAGTACACATTACGTGAGTGCGTTTTAATGAGGAACATTCCAATCCCACCGTGTCACATAATTGCCTGGTTTCACGACCCCTTAACATTTAACTATGCAAGATCACTCGATACATTTGTAGTTGCCAAACCCGTCCAAGAGGATTATCGCGCTAAATAATGATGCTTACAATGAAAATCTTACGCAAGAGTTAATACGTACAGTACACGCACACCCACACACGTGGTAGGGATTTTTTTAAATTAATGAAATGAATTTTCCTTCTGTGAATGTATGATGTAATATCAGCTTATACGTCCTCTTTTCTATAATGCTACGAAACAATAGATGAGTTTGCAAGCAATATTGCTATTGGAACTGTATTAATGATAGGCCCCCATAGTTTATATGGGATGCTATTGCCAATAATGTCTGGTAACACAGCAGCTGCATTAGTTCAACAAGTCTGACTGCTGATGAGGCTCGGAAAGTCAAAACCGTCTACATGTTACCTGCTTAAACAAATACCGCTGGATAATATTGAATCTTGACTTAAAGCTCTCTTTTACTACAGTAATTCATATTCTTTGGGTCTTTCGATAAAAGTCACGTAGATAGGTTGTTATTTGTTTTTTTTTGTTAGTTTCTTTGAACCTATCTACGTGACTTTACCGAAAGACCCAAAGAATATGGATAATATCGGTCCCGAAAATAAATAAAAGACTGATGTGCACCGATTGCTTCCAGTGTCGCGACGATGATCCGCTAAGTTTAACACCTGGTAGGCTTTGGCCACCACCAATATTACCCACGATAGAGGTTGTTGGGTGAGATCGCGTCAATATTCAAGTGCCGTTAAACCCGCCACCACCCGACACAGCCAATTAGTAAGGTTTGTTACGAAAACAAACCATGCCAATTTGTTACTAGTACAGCACACCGGTGTGTGGGAGAGTAAACACACATTAACAATTCGAGTACGATGTTTCACCGGTAATTACAGCTAGCATCATCAGGTAACAGCCAGAGTTGTGGCGAAATCCTCCTGTTCCGGTGTGCTGTACTCGTAACGAATTGTCACGTTTTGTTTAGTTGACAAACCTTTACTAATTTGGCCGTGCGCCGGACGGTGGCGGGTTTAACGACACGTGAATATTCGCGCGACCTAACCCAAAAACCCCTACGACGATCGTCTGCTGACGCGATGATGCAAAGTCCGCGAGCTGCCGCACATCCCGTGGATCGAAATGACTTTAGGCTGGCGACCGTGTCTTTATCTCGAAATGCCACACGACGTTACATTGCACTCCTCTGCCCTGTACGCGCGGCCGTGCCGAGGGTTCACGGCGGGACGGCATGACAACTCCGTCCAGACAAATTTCGTGGGAGGAGATGCTACTTTATTGTTGGCGACATTCGTTGATGCACTCTCAGGAGGAGCCTGCGCTGCAGCTGTCCCCGGTCCGAATTGAAAACAACAACAACAATGTGTCTGTGTTCGTTGCGAAATCTCGGTGCGTAGCCTTATACACGTGGGCTTCATTTAGATAATTTAAAGGGAAGCGTGGCGCTCTTATCTTTTCGCCATTCGTTCACACGTGCAAAACGTGCAAAACGTTTGTGGTGTTTATATATTTATATATGTATATTTGAAATGCATATGTAAAATGTGCAGCGTTTGAAAGAGGCTGCATTAAAGGGTTTCTTTGTCGGGGGGAGGAGGTAGGGGGGGGGGATTGTAACCCTGCCATTCACAGAGGACTGCGAAGGCTGTAAAATATGTCCATGTCTGATAAAACACAGGTCGTACCCTGGGCTTAACGTTCTACCCAGTGTATCCAGCGAGGATATCCCTGCCGATAAATCAGCCCCCTTATTTAATGCTGTGACTGTGTTTTCAAGGACATCTTTCAGGGCCTCGAGCCGAGACTAAATCCTCAACGTACGGCTGTCGCGTCTCCCACCGGGCCTCGTCTATAACGCTCCCCGACGTGGGATGTTTTTTTGCGTAACAAAAACAAATATTCGCATTTAATTTAATATTGCTTACCCTCTGGTTCTTTCGGTAAAGTCACGTAGATAGAAGAAGACTTTAGGTGAAGACGGACGCTTGTGTTGCGACCGAAACGTCGTGTTTTCTTTTATTATGTTTTCTATCTACGTGACTTTACCGAAAGAACCAGACATTATGGATTCCTGCAGTCACGAAAGCTTCAAATCAAGACTTAATATTGCTCGATAGTGGTGCACGGGAAATGCGGCCGTGGTGTAACGGTGAGCACACCGAGACTTGCAGTCCACAGCTTGCCGTGTTGGTTCTCCCGGCGCTGCCCTCCACAGACCTCGCCGCGGCAGCTCAGTTGTGGCACCAACAGACGAACGGCAGGGTCAAGGGTGTGCTGGGATATAACAAACAATATTTGGGCACCGTACATACTCTCCTTCTTCTTCTTCTAAGATGTCAAGCCAGTGTGAAAGAGTAGGCCAACAATTCACTCTGCAGGGTGCCTTTTAGAGCTTCCAAAGTGGAGGTTCATCCGGCAGCAGGGACGTGAGCAGAGAATTGCGGGGCTGCACCTTTACCCTTCACAGCTGGTGACTATACAGGAATGGGAGAAAGTACGGAGGCAAAATTATATCAGCTGCTCAGTATCACAACACCGAGCCCTGCTTTCGTGTCACCTATGAGAGACCCATTCGTAAGTAAGCGCATCAATCCTGCACGTCGCAGCTGTCAGAACCGACTGACATACATCACGTGTAGAGAGAGAACGCGTGCTAAGTTTCCCTTGAATCTGTTGACTCTACATCATGTTTACAATTTCACCCCCCCTCCACCTCCCTGCTTGTAATTAGGCAAATTGTCACTTTTTCGGGGTCACCATTCGATTCAAGAATCGCTTTCATTTGTGGCGAATGCAGCGGCCTCTAGTGGCAGCAGGGGTCACGTGAACTAATGGATTCATGGCGTGCAAATGAAAACAAAATTGATGATCACATATACCCAGTGCGATGCGTGTATCATGAGGCTGGGAATTAATTTTAACCAATAAACCTATGCATTTTTAAATGACTCCTCTACGTTAGCGATGACCTCCAGATCCCAACTTCGGACATAAACAGCACAGTCTATGAGCAGTGATTGCAAACGTTTTAAGAGTTGGATGTTTACAAGCACATAATTGCATGTATTGAACTTTATTTGTCGATAAAGTTATCTAGAGCCGTACCAATTAGTTCAGTCAATTGATCGACTAAAAATTATTATTCACTTTTCATGAGAAATTACTTGGGGCCATTTAGAAAAATGGTGTCTGTCCCCAAATTCTGCCCCTCCCGAAGGCAGGAAACCCCCGACAAGCCACGCCCAGCATGACGCAGCTCGATCATTCCGATGAAATCACAAAACGCCACCCTTCACCTCCCGTCCAGCGGCACATGTGGGAACAGTGGTGAGACTGTTTTTTCTCTCCCGACTATTTACGTGTCATCTATCAGAATAATCGAACCGCTGATCGGTTTAGCATGTATTACTTAAATAAAGTATATATCAGCTCTAGTTGTGACCCACAACATTAATGGACAAATTCTGTTCTCGTAGATTTTTACACATGAATCTTAACATTAAGTTCGTATTAATTGCATTATTGTTCTTTAAACGTGTTCTTCATCCATCAAGGGTCAATAGAAAGCTAGAAACACACTCCCATAGCCATATAAATTGTTGTGGCAAGTGCTTTTACAGAGCACCTATTAAGGCCTGCATGTTACACAAGACGATGGTGTGACCAGTGGTGGAGATTCCTCATTCGTATGGCGGGAGTGAGTCTTTCCACAAGGCGAGAGTTGTACTGTTTTTGATGCACTGAGCCAACCCCCCCCAACCAGGATGTGAACTCGCAACCTTCCGATTGCATGGCCACTCGCTCTATCGCTAAGCCACAAAATACCCGTACTTGTTACCAACACGTCCATTAAACATGCTGGAAACAAGGAGGGTACGGAGAATCGGGGCGACCGCCCGGGGCCCGACGATTTGAGGGGGGGGGGAGCTTTGACTTCACGGTATCAGATGTAATTATTTTATTTTTAGTTTGAAGACGTCGGCGGGCCCACACAGTGGGATTTGCTCTAGGCACCGCACCACTCCCCTGTGGACAGCGCTGCAAGGAGACATCAGCGAATCCACTTGTGCCACCTGCTTTCCATGATTCAAATGCTTGCGGGTTATGCGGATGAATGTGCTTGCAATTTCACACACACTTTACTAACCGAGCACAAAACACTGAAGGCATTGACGCGGACTCCAGTTTTTTGTCTTTCCTTAACACGCGATCAAGATAGCATTTTGAAGACCGATGTTATTTCACAACCACTCCAGTCCAGAATGCAATCAGCCCTTGTCCTTATTAAAGTTCCGATTAGGATCGAAGAGCCTCAATGACGTTCAGGTCAAGTGCTGCAGGCACTCTCACGAATGGGTCTTGTGTTTGTGCAAATTCTGCCGATCGAGGTGAAACGATGAGCTCAGCAATTCGTGAAAATGAACGGTGGCCATTTCATAACGTTGACTGTTTTAAATATATAAATACAAATATAAATACAAATTAAGAAATGTGAAATGGATGGAAAACATAAACCGCAGCATACAATGCTGTGATCTAAATTTAAAATATATATTTAGAATTATTAGCAAAAATAAATCATCATCATTGGCCATGATCAATCCACTTATGGATAAGGCTCCCAGAAGCCATCACTTTTGCTCATGCTGCTGTGATGTAATAATCCAACTCGGACCTGTACACGAGCCTATCTCATCGTCACAATTTTCAATCTCCTTTGGCTGCCACCCTATCGTTAGTCTTGACCGCTGGCTATCATTTCACCTCGGCACGTATCTTGCCCAAGCCAACTTCTCTTAACAGTCAATATAACGTCTACAAATTGCATTTATTCCCGACTCCATGTGATCCTCTTTTAGCCTCTCCAAGCACGAACCTCTCTCTCTGTGTGCTGAAATTACCATAATCGATTATGAAATGTTCTTCTGAAATCGGGGTGAAGATCACGTGCAATGAAACGCTGCACTGTGGCCACTGTTTCACGATTGCTTTTGGGTTACACCGCAGAAGTATAGAAGGCAAACTTTGTCGTACACCCTCCACCACCTGACACCCTCCACCACCTGACACCCTCCACCACCTGACACCCTCCGCCACGGTGGCGCGATGTTAACTACCCGCCTGGTATAAAAGAGGTTGTGGGTCCGATCCCGACCTTGACGCCTGCATATTTGGGGTTTGCGTGTCTCTCTCGCTTCCCGTTGTCAAATGGATTTTTTTCACCGGGTCCTCCGGTTTTTTCCCCCTGTATTTAGTAACACGCGTTTAAAGTATTTGGCTGCTGTAAATTTCAGCACGATCGGCCACTTCGTTGAGCTATCGTTTGTGGCCAGGTCACTTCTGAAAAATAACTGTGTAGCCCAAGTGGGCTTTACTTGGTAAAATAAAAACTTGTATTTTAGCTGAAATAAAGTTGTCCCGTGAACAAAACGCGCCAAAGTGATATTGTTTTGAGCAAAACCGCAATGTATGCTGAAAGACAATCCGCACACAATGCGACTATAAGATACCACCTATTAACTGGAAATGACACCCAGCATCTTAAGGTGACCATCAGATGGTACTCGGCAAGTAACTGCATCTTCTGACCAGGACCTGAGAGAGGTGCGGTGACATCACCAGCCCAGCCAAACAGGTCAAATGGAAGCTGATGCTCACGTGATAATTAAAATGTATCATTTGTAATTTCTATCGTGATACATTAAGCAGCATAATGTTATTGCTGCGAAGGTTATTAATGATGTTAGAGTATACGAAAATAAATATGTCATTGGTTCAGCCAGCCGAATGTTAATGTGATTAAATTAAATGTATAATTATCAATTATGTCAAGGTTAATTAGTATGTTGTTAAACATTCGAATGTTATCACGTTGTTGAGGTTTTGTTAATCATGCTAGAATTATTTTATATTGGTGTTGTCGGAAGCTATATGGGGTATGACGAACACAAGTAGATTTATAAGTGCAGATTATTATAATTTTTACTATCAAACACATTCGGTACAAATGTTTCAGTTTCCATTCTACATTGGTCTTAGTTTGGCAAGACGTACAAAATAGTGTAACTTTGTACTGATGTGGTTATGGAATACGGCAATGCTGGTCCGATTTTCCCAACAGGTGGACAACTACGTGGTTGTATTCGCACTGCAATCATATATATAAAAAAATACCTGAATCTGTATGTGTCAAAAACTTCTAGGGTACTCCCCGATAAGGAAGAAAGCTGAACTTTGCTACACATGTAGCTTTTAGGACACAAAAAGGGGAAATCTGAAAATCCGACATTTTTCATTTTAAGGCCCCCAAATCTCAATTTTAAGTGCCTCATAATCATGTTTGTGCCTGGTGTCATTCAGAAACCGTTCAACGTGTAAGATTGTGTTTTTTTATTTGATAGAGCGTTAAACTGCAAGTACAATTAAAACGAGAACCATTGTTTTAGATTTTATTGTTTTGAGATATTTCCAATTCAAGCAGTTTTGAACGAAAGAAATACGCATTTTATGATCTTCAAATCTGAATAAATCGAAAACCGCAAAAGATAGGAGCTCCCCTGAGTATTAAGTTCATAAATTGAATGGCTTCCGATGGGTACGTCTTTAAATATTGGAAGTTGAATCACAGTCAACAATTTTTACGTGTTTTTTTGCAGAAAAATACACATTTTTGGAGTAGTTGTTAGTGTGTGATCGTTGAAAAAAATCATATCAGGTTAATTATATATTTATTGAAAACTTTTGCTTGGCTAAGACAGGCTTCATGAACTAGAATGTGTCTCCAACGAAACGTCGTATTTAATTGTTACGAGTTTGCACGCTATTCAACATTCATTCCGGCTTGTTGAAAAAAACTAACCGATTGGCGTATTTCCCCACGTGTTGCCTAATTGTGTCTATCAATGTTATTCCATATTCTTTGGGTCTTTCGGTAAAGTCGCGTAGATAGAAAAAAGTAATAACAATAAAATAATAAAAAATAAAGTGAATAAAAAATAAGAAAAACATCACGACATTTCGATCGCAACACAAGCAATCGTCATCAGAAGAAAAAAAAGAGGAAGTCAAGAAAGCTTTAAGTCAAGATTTAATGTCATCCCAATCGTGCATCATCTCTCCATGATTCTTTGTTGACTTCCAAGGTAGTTGAATGGTTGCAAGGTGGTGAAGGGTTATGGTTACAGTGAGGGAAAAAAAAGGATTTGATTCCCTGCTGATTTGGTACGTTTGCCCACTTACAAAGAAATGATCAGTCTATAATTTTAATGGTAGGTTTATTTGAACAGTGAGAGACAGAATAATAACAAAAAAATCCAGAAAAACGCATGTCAAAAATGTTATGAATTGATTTGCATTTTAATGAGGGAAATAAGTATTTGACCCCTCTGCAAAACATGACTTAGTACTTGGTGGCAAAACCCTTGTTGGCAATCACAGAGGTCAGACGTTTCTTGTAGTTGGCCACCAGATTTGCACACATTTCAGGAGGGATTTTGTCCCACTCCTCTTTGCAGATCTTCTCCAAGTCATTAAGGTTTCGAGGCTGACGTTTGGCAACTCGAACCTTCAGCTCCCTCCACAGATTTTCTATGGGATTAAGGTCTGGAGACTGGCTAGGCCACTCCAGGACCTTAATGTGCTTCTTCTTGAGCCACTCCTTTGTTGCCTTGGCCGTGTGTTTTGGGTCATTGTCATGCTGGAATACCCATCCACGACCCATTTTCAATGCCCCGGCTGAGAGAAGGAGGTTCTCACCCAATATTTGATGGTACATGGCCCCGTCCATCGTCACTTTGATGCGGTGAAGTTGTCCTGTCTCATTAGCAGAAAAACACCCCCAAAGCATAATGTTTCCACCTCCATGTTTGACGGTAGAGATGGTGTTCTTGGGGTCATAGGCAGCATTCCTCCTCCTCCAAACATGGCGAGTTGAGTTGATGCCAAAGAGCTCCATTTTGGTCTCATCTGACCACAACACTTTCACCCAGTTGTCCTCTGAATCATTCAAGTGTTCATTGGCAAACTTCAGACGGGCATGTATATGTGCTTTCTTGAGCAGGGGGACCTTGCGGGCGCTGCAGGATTTCAGTCCTTCACGGCGTAGTGTGTTACTAATTGTTTTCTTGGTGATTATGGTCCCAGCTGCCTTGAGATCATTGACAAGATCCTCCGGTGTAGTTCTGGGCTGATTCCTCACCGTTCTCATGATCATTGCAACTCCACGAGGTGAGATCTTGCATGGAGCCCCAGGCCGAGGGAGATTGACAGTTCTTTTGTGTTTCTTCCATTTGCGAATAATCGCACCAACTGTTGTCACCTTCTCACCAAGCTGCTTGGCAATGGTCTTGTAGCCCATTCCAGCCTTGTGTAGGTCTACAATATTGTCCCTGACATCCTTGGAGAGCTCTTTGGTCTTTGCCATGGTGAAGAGTTTGGAATCTGATTGATTGATTGCTTCTGTGGACAGGTGTCTTTTATACAGGTAACAAGCTGGGATTAGGAGCACTCCCTTTAAGAGTGTGCTCCTAATCTCAGCTCATTACCTGTATAAAAGACACCTGGGAGCCAGAAATCTTTCTGATTGAGAGGGGATCAAATACTTATTTCCCTAATTAAAATGCAAATCAATTTATAACATTTTTGACATGCGTTTTTCTGGATTTTGTTGTTGTTATTTTGTCTCTCACTGTTCAAATAAACCTACCATTAAAATTATAGACTGATCATTTCTTTGTCAGTGGGCAAATGTAAAAAAATCAGCAGGGGATCAAATACTTTTTCCCTCACTGTATATACCGTACTGAAATTGAAATTGTACCTACACGATCTAAGGGAAAATAAACTCATTCAAAATCATATTGGTCACGAAAGCCCACTCATAAAATGTGATTGGAATATATCACAATTTTAAAGAAATACGCGTGTGCATACACTCATATCTATTATATTTTTGTTTTTTTACGGAGATGCAGCACAATTTAACGGGGAAGTTTGAGAACCGTTCTATGAGCCGCGTATCATCAGTGCAATGCAGGAAAGGCAACGGATGTAGTACATTGGGCATATATCTCTCGCAGAGGTGAGGGCTTCGTGAAGGAAAATTCAGGAAGGATTCCGGGACGGAGGCCAAGAGGCAGAAACGCTGCTTTTGAAATGAAGAAAGGAAGCTCAAAAGATCGGACATGACGGAGGGAATTTGAGCCAAGGATCCGCCATTGGGCAGAGGACTTAAGGAGACGCCGTTCATATTTAAATCACTCCCACGTTCTCAAAGAAGCAACATATGGTTTCCTCGATTTGTTTAGGAACAGAGTTGAGCATTTTAGTATTGGTAAGATGTTTCCCCCAGACTAAAATTCACCATCTCCAAAAAAATATTTATGCATGCTGCACGTGTGCCAGTGAAGCGATAACTAATACCCAGAGGGCATGGATGCAAGTCAGACACGCAGAACACACCGCGATTCTGAAACGTGCTTATCATTACCTGCGGCTCATTCAAATCTCAAGCATTAAAAATGCATTTTCACTTTCTCCACGCTTGACTGCACAAACCGTCACACCACCCGCGCCTCCCACCCACATCCCGCAAATAAACATATGCTGAGGCATGCAAATGAGCCGGGCTCTCGCAGGGACGAGGCAGCGGCTTCCACGCGTGACATTACGAAACGTGCTAAATGTGCCACTGATCTCTGCGATGGCAACGCACGGCGCGCCTACTCGAGGTGGAAGACCATGGCCAATGCCTCGTCTAGAATGTGATGCAGAATCATTGGATGTGTGTCTCTCAGTTGTGGACTAAATTTGTGCTCAACTGTTTTTTTCTTCCCAAAAGTATTTTATTTACAAGACGATTAAGGCACACAGAAAGGATATGAAAGGTTAACACCAGCCCAAACACATCATGGATTGCAGTGCAAATTGTGCGCAACTTTAAAAGCATCATTGGTAGCCACAGAATCCAGGAAATCCACATGCTGGTTGAATATTGTGGCTTTGCGCTCCAACACATTGGTGTGTTGTACTAGTAAGGATTTACATGTTCTGTTTACGTGACAAACCTTACTAATTGGCTGTGTCGGGTGGTGGCGGGTTTAACGCCACATTTATATATTTACGCGATTTAACCCAAAAAAAATGTATTATGGATTATATTGGTCGCGAAAGCCTACCGCGTGTTAAACTGGTAGAAAGCCTTTGCGAGCCACCACCATCTCTCACACGGTCGTGCAATGCAACACATTGATCCGGCACCATGGCACACGAACTGATATCATCACTCCTTGACGTCCTCTCAACGCGTTGCACTTCTTGGCTGTCATTCCATCACTCTCTGCGGCCCATCAACCACCACCACTTTCGAGCGAAGTTGCCTGCCTAAGGCCACCTTTCTTAACCTGGAACAGAAACTTAAAAGCGAACAAAGAATCATCGAGAGTGGATGCACGATTAGAATTACTCTTGAGAAACACAAAGGGGAACACGTGCATCAGAGAACATGCGAAGATGATGTAATTTAAACGAAAAGCATAGACTGAATTGTCTCAATAAAAAAATGCATACCGACATATGGCATTTTCTGATGACATTTACATCAAATTTGGACCATTTTTTAAAGTCCTTTTGGACTTTAACATTCATTTTCATTGCGCAGTACTCTAACCCCCTCCCCCCCACCCCATTGCACCATTGCACGAGCACATGATGAATGTAGAGTTATTGGCAAGTCACGTGTACTGCTTACGTACCTCCTCTGGCATCTAAAACAGTCATTTTCGCTCATGTAAAATGAGTAAAAATCACACAACGGCATGCCTGAATGCCTGAAGCAAGGATACAGCCTCATGAGTCTCTACATTCACAGCGCAAGGTCCCATTGCGCATTCTGGGGAAGCAGATACGGTTACAGTTAAACATTGCAGGAGCCCTGTGACATTAAGAATTACGATTTTCTTCATTATTATTCTGCAATTCAATTTTTATTCCGCAGCCACACCGCGTGTGCAAAACAAGAGGAGCGTGTTGTGAAGTGAATTGAAATACTGCACGGAGTCATGTCTCGCACGTTTCATTAAAATGCAAGCACATGCAACACCCCCCCTCCCCCCCCCCCGCTAAATTGTGTGGCATTGCCTACAGGATAATTTATTGCAAAAAATACGTAAGGAAATGAGAACATTTTCCATTCGTTGCCACTGGCAACACAGCGGGGGCAAGGATACATTACTGGGCCTTAAGTCTTTTTTTTGAATTGGAATTTGAAAAAAATGCATGCGATTCACCATGGTTTAATACTTGATTTTGTACAAAAATGTCCATGAGCTGTAAGAGACTGTCGAATTAAAGTGATACAGTACAAAGCCCGTTAGTTGAGAGATTTAAAATGTTTTTAACCCTTTTGTCACTATCAGCCATGGTCTATCCACAACGGGATGAATTGCTACCACAAGTCATAGTCATGTTCTGTACGATCCTGCGATCCCACAATATATCGATATATCCAGCAGCAGATAATTTCATAGCTCCATCTCCCCGGTAGACGCCTCAACGGACGGGTTCCACGCCTCAGCTACCACTCCGTCGCTATCCTCGACCAATTGCCATCATCCCTTTCTGCTGGCGAATTGTCCTGCCTATGGCCACTTTTATTAATAATTTAAGTTACGTCTCTAACCTGCATACGTTCTCCAATCCGTGTGTTTTTTCCAAGGCCGTAATTATAGTATATGGGGGGGGGGGGGGTGGGGGGAACACATCCGCACCTGCGGGGACACATCCCCCCCCCCAATATTCAAATATGCTCAAAATGTCCCCCCCCCCCAATATATTGCTATAAAAAATGAATCATAATTGCTATATATATTCTTGCTTCTTTCGGTAAAGTCACGTAGAAGGGAAACAATAAATAATAAAAATATAAAACAATAAAATTCTCACGATGTTTCGACTGCAACACAAGCAATCATCATCAGGTGTGAAAAACACAACAAGAAAATTTGAAAAAAGTGGCGATTATTTTTAACGTTAGCTCCGTGGTGCTAAAACGTCGTGAGAATTTTATTGTTTTATATTTTTATTATTTATTGTTTCCCTTCTACGTGACTTTACCGAAAGAACCAAGAATAATCATAATTGCTATGCTATGTAAATTAAAACAACAATTTGCTAAACCTTGGCCACAATATCTGGACTTGTCTTCATATAAATCAATGCATAGATTTCTGTTTATATGATCGTGGTTATGGTTGTACTTTATAAATCCCTAATCTCAAACATTACATACAATGAAACAACAAATGGTAAAAAAGTTAAAACAGAGCAATGTAATACAATACACTATTAGACATTATTGTAAAAAATAAATAAAAAGTCCATCCCATGTGTTAGTGAATTTTTAAATATTTTAGGCAGGAAATTCGTTTTCAAATTTAGATATTTTTCTGGGTTGGGACCCCCAGACCCCCAGGAAGATTTGGTCCCCCACAATGTTGACTTCATGGCAACGGCCTTGGTTTTTTCTGCCTCTCAATGTAATTCAAAGCGTGCATCTCACCTTGCTTTCTCGTACACACGTTTTGGTTAATTGAATCGCTATTAGGCCGACTTGTCGTGAAACATGTTTACCTCGTTGAATTGTTTGAACCATTTCCCTAGGATGCTTGGCCTTGTTTTTAGATTATACACTTCAAGCCGAGATGCTGAAACGCGGCATAACACACGCGGCAATTAGTCGGAGCCTCAAGGGCTAATATGCTTTGACGTGTAGTTACAAAGGACATTTTCTCTTTATCGCCTCGTATTATGGCGCAGCATTTGCATGAAAAGTCCAGAATCATAAGGCCATATGGCCTAGATGGGGTAGAGCGGTGCCGCAGCAAAGAGTAAAATTGCACTGTGAATAAGGTGGTGACATGAGTTGGATTCCCAGCCACGGCTAACAGCAATGCTGAGTGACGTCTGACACAGCCCCCTGGATGCCCCACAACCTTCACTAACCAGAACCAGCATGGTAAAGCATGGTCAAAAACCCTCACGCATGGAACTTAGGGTTAAGCATTGTTATTCATTATTATTACGAATGCCCCCAAGAATGAGATCGCCATCCACAAACGCTGCGATCACGCACTCGTCACTCCCTCCGCCAGCGCTGCAAAGCATTATTTGGATCCAGGGTTTGTGATGCTGTTCAATAAAACGAATCGTTTTTTTCACATCACATACGGTGAATGGTCGCACCTCTAGTGGCTGCGGGGGCAATGCGAACCCAAGACAAGACTTCAGTAGAGCATTCATTAATCTAGAAACATCGGTAAATGACGCACGCAATTCGATGCCTGCATCATGAGCCAAACACATACGTGCTGTATGTATGCTGAACTTCTTTCGCACCGTACGTAGTCAACCCTGCTAATCGGAGGTGCACTTACAGCCCTCTTGTCAATCCACCGCTGAATGACAGCCCTCTCACGGCGTGCCAGTCGTAATGAGGGCCGTTTGACCATACTATCTTAACGCTGGTGGTCTGTACGGGTCGGCGAAGGCGGGGAACAACAGTCACGGGAACTTTGAAAGTGCAGTACAACAGCTGACTTTGCTGCTCTGCCCTCTTGCTGCCCACCACGTAGCCCCCCCCCCCCCCCCCCCCCGCAGCAGCCTATAACACCCATTATGCACGACGTGTATCCATACAAGCGCCATCCAGGCTCAACCCTCTGCTTAGCTTCCATGATCTGACGCGAAGGCTCTGTGCATTTCGGTCGATGTGCTCATACGGCAAGCATGTCGAGCTGAAGAGGCTGACATCGATCGATGCATTTCACTATCGTGCCGCACCTGCATTGGATACAACGTTCGACGCCGATGCAAAATCCGGGGCCTGACCGTCAGTCATCCGGCGCTGTTGGTGAGAGCACGCGGCTGTGCCTCCCAGACGTATCCGCGTGTGACATGTCCCCTCTTCCGTCTGGGCTGTTGTTGTTGTTTTTGTTGTTGTTGCTCCAAAACAAACCGTGGATGTCACGGTAGGACGGGGCCGGCCACCGGTGATACCCGCTCGCCGCGGGTCACCCCGCGCTGTCACGATATCGTCTCACAAACACATCACTTTGCACGTGGTAATGTTGCACCTTACGCTTTACCTGAGGTTGACAATGGGCTACGAAGCCAGCCGAAGTCAACACAGCACCCATAATACATATAAAGAATTGAATGCGTTAGCATGGCACACCGTGGCAAAACGTACAGACTACCTTTTTGACGTCTGAATTTAGTGTTGTTTCCAACCAAGTGCGTTTCACATTCAAAGCGGGTCCTAATGATAAAGTGCAGATGTGGTTTTGTGGAAATGCATTGCGGATTGCTGATCTGTTCGTTAGTGGAGAGTAAGAGGCCGTCCATAAATGACGTCACGCGATTTTGGACGATTTTTTTACCACCCCCCCCCCTCGTTACACAGCGTCACAAAAAGTCAGACCCCCCTCAAATATGACGTCACAAAGCTCTGCCGCCCCCCACCCCAAAACCATATTTCCATTTTGAAAATAAAGCATGCTTCAAATCGTTTTAGACTAGTGTCATTGTAGTGCGTATTTAATGTGGCACTGCACTCTGTTGTAGGGGAAAACATTTATTAAAAAGTCTATTTAATTAAGTAGAACGTGTTGTCTATGTTAATTTAAAGTTGCGTATTTTGATGTGACGTCACATTTCTCACCCCCCCCCCCCTCGTCACACATCGCCACAAATGTCTGCCCCCCCCCCCTAGGTGCGTGACGTCATTTATGGCCGGCCCCTAAGGCACGTGATAACGATGCGTCCCCTCCCAGCCACTATAGGTTATTAGATGTGCGTCATGATTCATGGCTGCGATCTGATTATTAATATATCTTTTCTACTATCATTTTTACAATTTTGTTGGTGTTGTTTTTCATTTTTTTACTTTCACGGTTGATCATTTGCATGAGCCTGACTGCACCATTGGCATTTCAGCTGCCAAGTAGTTTGAGTACCATGGATATATTTTGGACGCCAAATTCTATGCATGCATCGCGAGCCTTTGTCGGTGTTAATCGATTAACCAATGCGTTGTTACACCCCATCGTGGTAAGGAAATGAAAAAAGGTTCATTTTATTTTCACAAGATTCGGTATCTGTCAAGACGCTGTAGATAAACAGCGGACGTATTTCTTTAATAGAGAGAGGCAGTTATATAAGCAAATAGCAGAAAGACCTCAAGCATGGACTATTCTAAACTTGCGCATGGCAATATGCTCAGGAGGTGAATGCCAATGTCGAGGCCTGCTAGCCACGAGAGGGCTTCAGGCGAAGGTTCTTCTATTGAAGGAGCACAGACTACCTCCAGTGGTTTACTATATGATCCATAGCAGTTTGGGTTGCATGGCCACCAGGACCGGATTAAGGTTCTTGTCGGCCCTGGCCACTTCGGTTTCGTCGGCCTTCGGTGATAACTGAGTACAGCTGGTACTGCTGCTGCTGCTGCCCGTGTTACTGACTACCGCCGCTGTCACCGCGCTTGTTTCACGCGTAGCGCGACAACGCCGCCTTTGTCCTCCCCTGCACTACTCTCGATTGAGAATGAGATTGTGCGAAAAACACCATTTGAAGATGTTATTGCTGATTTTGCAATGAAAAAAATCTCGAAAAGTTAATCTCCGGTCTGAATTTCTCTCACCTTATGAAAAAAACCCCATTGGCATTGACATGACTACCTCTTTGTATAAACACTATGCTTATCCTTGCTATCTAAATATATTTATTCAAGAAGATATCCTGGTTACATTTTTTATCATACAAATAAAACCGGTCAAAATGTGTGTTTTCGTAGAACCTTTATTTTCTGTAGGCCCCAGGCACAGTTCTACCGTCTTAACCAATAGGCACAGTGCTACCGTCTTATCCAATAGGCACAGGGCTACCGTCTTATCCAATAGGCACAGTGCTACCGTCTTATCCAATAGGCACAGGGCTACCGTCTTATCCAATAGGCACAGTGCTATCGTCTTATCCAATAGGCACAGGGCTACCGTCTTATCCAATAGGCACAGGGCTACCGTCTTATCCAATAGGCACAGGGCTACCGTCTTATCCAATAGGCACAGGGCTACCGTCTTATCCAATAGGCACAGTGCTACCGTCTTATCCAATAGGCACAGCGCTACCGTCTTATCCAATAGGCACGGTGCTACCGTCTTATCCAATAGGCACGGTGCTACTGTCTAATCCAATAGGCACAGTGCTACCGTCTTATCCAATAGGCACAGGGCTACCGTATTATCCAATAGGCACGGTGCTACCGTCTTATCCAATAGGCACAGGGCTACCGTCTTATCCAATAGGCACAGCGCTCATGTGGCACTTTAGATTTGAGCAGGAGCAGACAGCACATGTGGCTGGGGTGGGGGGGGGAGAGAACCGGACCATGGGGGCAGTTTGTTGTCATTCCATCGCACCTCCGATTAGTACGTTTGGCGAAGTACCGTTCGAATGAAGTCCAACAAACGTACGTGACAGCAGGGCAGAATGAGCGACCTACTACTTGGGCGAAAGTTGACTTGACTGATTGCACAGAAAACACTTTGAGCGTCAAAAAATAAATTTAATTTTTGTGAATGTTATACTTGATTTGTTTCCTTGTCAGCAAGTTATCAGTCTATCACCGTGATTTTTTATACATAAATACCATTGTATTATGGTTTCTAACCGTCAAAAAAAATCTGCCAATATTCAGTGACGTTTTCAAAAGTAGCTTATCAAATAAATAAACATTAAACGAATATTCTTGGTTATTTTGGTAAAGTCACGTAGAAGGGAAATAATAAAATAATACAAATAAAACGATAAAATTCTCACGAGGTTTCGATTGCAACACAAGCAATCATCATCATCAGGTGTGAAAACCACAGCAAGAAAATTTGAAAAAGTGGCGTTTAAAAAAAATATTGCTTTGGTTTTCACACCTGATGATGATTGCTCGTGTTGCAATCGAAACCTCGTGAGAATTTTATTGTTTTATTTGTATTATTTTATTATTTCCCTTCTACGTGACTTTACGGAAAGAACCAAGAATATGAATCCCTGCAGTCACGAAAGCTTTAAATCGAAAAATTAAACGTATAGTGAAGTGAAACATTTTTCCAATCTTCGGATGTATTTATCTATGTGTATGTGTATCGTACTGTAATAACTATAGCAGAGTTCCATTCGCTCTCCAATATGCTGCCCAATTACCTGGCGCGTTATTGAAGCCGTTGCTGGTGTTAATGCCCGTGTCCCATTAAGTAACATGTGCCCTGTAATACTAATTTCGTTTCCTGGCAGTTTTATCTTCTTAGCGTCATGATTATATGCCACATCAACAGAATATTTCAGTGCTGGACAGAAGCCAGATGATATTATTAAATCATCAATATTTAATCAGATTCCGCGGAGGGAGCCCAATCTCTACACAACGGATGAACATTTTCCGTGTGTGTATAAACATAGAACGTGCTTCGCGGCTGTTGCTTAGGATTCATCCCGCTAATGGCGAGCTGGAACACAAACCAGCCACGTCTTTCTTCAGCGACTCAAGTGGTTAAACAAAATAGGAGGCAGGCACATTTCTATTCACGCAACCGCTTGGAAATAAGATACTGACGTTGTAGACTTACGACAAAATGAGTGGGAAAGAGCCATTAGGAGCTGATGTTTATCAGAATGCATATACACTGGTGCGGTGATTAATGGAATTAATCTACGGCCGCGTGACAAATGATCATCCTAAAGAGGGCTCTCTGTAGCGAACGCCCATCCGTGAGTGATATTTAAATGAGAGAAGGGCTGAAAGAAAAACCCAGAGTGTGTACACAATTGGTGGCAGTGCCCGCTCGGGGGTGGGCGGAGTAGGAGAGCGACTGGCCGGCATGATGAACGAAATGATGAACGAAGCAAAGTGCCGACTACACCGAGCATCTTCTTGTTTCCTCTGATCGTAAAACAAGAGAGCAACTGGCCGGCACGTCACAACAAATACACGTCCTTGCTGTACAGTAACAGCGAGCACATGCCCAACAAGGCCATCCTCTCAACGTCTCCATAAGCCGTCCTTTGCCTTGATTGAATTAGAGGTAAAGAGTTTAAGCGCGCTCGAGAGAGAGAGAGGGGAGAGCCGCCCGCGAGCAGACGCCCGTGGGCGCGCGATGCACTGCGACGGAGTCCCGCTGATGCGGGGTGCTTGGGAGGGAGGGAGGAGTGGGGGGCCAAATGACATTAGCGTGGCATTATCCCCGGCCATCTCCTGGTTACATCTGCTCGCCGAACTATCCCTCCCACCCCACTTTGACGTGACTGCACCAGGCGCCGATTCTCCCGCCCCCCCCCCCCTAAAAAACAAAGAGACAAAGATCCCCCGTATAGCCTTAACAGACTGTTGGGGCAAGTGCTGTTAGCGAGTAGCACCGATGAAGGCCGGCACAGCGCACGAGGGGGTGGGTGGCCGGCACCACGCCCGGCCGCCTTTGTCTCCCGAGTGGCGATGTTTACTACACACACCGCACCGGGAACTCATTTTGAGGCCTGAGCCGACCTAGGGGGAAGGCTCAGGAGCGGTTCGAATACACGTCACTGGGTGTTTGTGGCCGTGAGCAGGAGTCGAACTAGTCTCGGCGGGTCCGTAGCGCGGCGCGCCACCCGCGAACACGACCGCTCCCCACAACGGAGTGGGACGCACGCACCACGCTTTGCCTGGCGATGGCGGTGGGGGGTGACGGGGGGTGGGGGGGAGTGATGGGCTGCAGTGGGCGCCACCCTGGTCAATATTTGGCGAACTCGCAACACGCAGGAGTAGGGATGGTAAAGAGCTGTCAAGACGAGAAGGCTGGGTGGGTTGGGGACAGTAAAGGGCAGAGCGCCGGGGCGAGTCGCTCGGTTCCTTGGAGTGCCACACAATCACGGCAGGCCCCTGGCGAGAGCGCGTTGGTGCTGATAGGGTGGGGGGGGGAGAAGAGTTTTGTAACAGGCACACACCTCGGCAGAGCGGAGAGCATAAATAAAGCTCCCGAAAGATTTTGACGGGCACGAAATTCCACGTGCAGAATGATTACCTGTTATGGGTTTGCACGTTGCTTGGGGGCAAAGGGTCAAGGCGGATGGGCCAAACAACAAAAAAAATAACTCCCCACCAACAATGTCCAACTTTGACACGGTGCCATAGTTTTTGCCATTAAAACGAGCGCCAGGCACAAGGCTAAGACAAAACAAACAATAAACCAGGCTCACAGTGTATCCAGGAGTTAAACTGTTCCGGCATTTACAAAGAAACAGTCGCTTCCAAAACTAAACCAAAGTAGGCGTACACTAATGTACGCTTTTAACCGATATTGAAAACACCGTTAATCAACGACACGGGGGGGGGGGGGGCAGAACGTGTAAGGTATTCAAAAACACACACCAATACAAACACAGCACAAATCTAAGCTTAGCGACGGCTGACGATAAACAGTCTGTTTTTTTTTTATTTGGGGGGGGGGGGCGGCTTATTTTACTGTTTTTTTCTCAGACGAATGATTAATTCAATTTCGCAGCACCTTCATCAATCCACTGCTGGATGAAGGCTTCCTCCATTGCACGTTGATTATAGGGATGGTTGTTTGACCATACTTCACCACGCTGATCAGTGTTGGGATGATGAAGGTGGGGGGGGGGGTGCCCAGGACTGGTTTAGATATCACTCAACTCTGATGGCCGTTCTGTCTCCAAATTGAACGCAAATTGTAATAGAGTTCAGCAATACATCCCGATTTTCCACTGAGGAAGAACATAATACTTGTGTTTTCTCTTTAGTGGAAATTATTGTTGAAAATGAAAAACATTAAAAAAACAATTATGAATATACAACAATAAACACACACACCCGTATAGTCTTAACAGACTCTTGGGTATGTGCTGTAAGCGAGTACCTATGAAGGCCGGCACAGCACACAAAGGGGGTGGATAGTCGACTGACTGTCTTAGTCTCCCTAGCGCTGATGTTTAAACACAGCACCAGGTAGTTATTTAAGGCTGAGTTGACCTAGGGTAGGCCCAGGACCGGTTCAGATATTCACCAATGATGTTACCTTTGAGCAGGAATCAAACTCGGGTGGCCCGGTTCGTAGCCTAAGTGCGTGAACCACTCCACAACTGTTTTTCACAAAGATCGCCCGTATAGGCTTCAACGGACCGTTGGGTCAAGAGCTGTTAGCGAGCACCAATGAAGCTCGGAACGCCACACGCAAAGAACTGCACTGTGTCCACAAAGTAGAAACTACGTTGACTCCAAGACAACCTTCTGATGGACGAACTTACAGTGTCAGCAAGTGAGAGCAATTCAAAATTACATTTACTTTCGAAATGGGACCTGACAGGGCAAGACTCCTATCAGTAAAACCTCCTGCAACAGAGAAAATAGTAATAATCATAATATGTTCATTGCAAGCATTCCACACTGAGCGTATCGTATCAAGTTATTAAAAACACCATGAGAAATACAGACCACGTTAAATGTGTCTTTTCACAGTCATCACAAAACGTTTACTTTCGGTGAACATGTGGGCAAAAGGCTATGTTGCGGAGGCAGGAGATACGCGACAGTTAATTAAGATTAAGGATTTTCATTCTATCCACTCGCTGGTCTACGTAAGCACTCACATATTTACTTTAACCGGTCTTGTTATCCTTGCCGATCTGGCTCAGTGCAATGAATGGCTCTTTCCTGTGCCTGTGAAATTCTCAATTAATGTTCCATCCTAATGGGTCCCTGCGGTAATTAACACCGCTGCATTACGATGACGTACCGGCTATATTCCGAGACGAAGGGGCTTTTTTTTCCACGAGGGATCTCTGGGTGTTCATTCACCGTTCACGTCCGGTGTAGCGTGTGTGTCATTAAGGATAACGTGGGTCCTTCAAACGGGCAGAATACCCGTCGCGACCCTCCTTGAAAGGCAAAAGGGGGAACAGAAAAGCTTCCTCCGGTCCTGCGTACCTCTATTTTAGTGAAACAAAAGCCTCCTGCGATCAATGCGCTACTGGCCCGTCGGTTGGGCCGCAAACAGAACTCATTTTAAGGAGGGGGTTCCCCCCCCTTTCAACACATTGACCCCTTAGCGAGACGACGCCCAGCGAAACGGAGACACGGCAGAGTAGCGCGTGACGAGAGAGATCAATCTTGACGAGAGATCGAGTTCTGATGCTAAGAGGGGAGAGATTAAACAGGTGGAAAGAAACGGAGTGAAATGAGGGATGTAGGTAAGATACCGACGTAGTGATGTTAAGGAAGCGAGCTGCAGACAAGATAAGAGTTATTCATTTTTGGTAAAGTCAGGTAGATAGAAAAATAATAATATAAAAAATCACGACGTTTCGATCGCAACACAAGCAATCGTCTTCACGTGACTTTACCGAAAGACCCAAAGAGTGTGAATTCGTGCAAGTCACGAAAGCTTTCAGTCAAGCGTTATTAATTTGTTAATGCTGTTTGATTTTCACGCTTATTACGATGTGAATTCAAGCTCCGATTCGCTTGAAGCACCTCCGATTGATACGGTTAGCTGCGTGCGGTGTGAAAGAAGTTCAACATACATTAGATTACCCATTACCCGGCGGCTTCGAGGGGAAGAGAGCGCCGGATTTTTTTTTAAACGCAGGATAATCACTAATCATCATTATTTAAAATAGTTATTTTGGCACATTCTTGTATTCCATGTTTTAGGTGTTGTGTATATGTGTTTTTTTGTGTTTTGCATTTGTTTACTGTATGAAATTGGCGCAAAAAATCACATAGATTGACAAACAAGAAATATCTTACTGTAAAAAGGGACCGTATTTACCGTACCGTACCTACCACTCGAATCTCGAAGACTGTACAGTGATGCTGTACGTAGGCACTATGCTCTCGTTCAGCAACCACGTGTTTGACGATCGCCGGACTGATGGAGCCTTCGGACCGGTTTCGCCAGGTCACGTTGGAAGCAGCCGGATAATCCACGTACGTACAAGCTAATATTTAGCGGATCGATATTATTTTTCATGAATTCCAGGGACGCCTTGAGCTACACGGGACCCTTTAGCATTTTTAATTGGCGTGCATTTAACCTCGTGCCACCACGGCTCCTCTTCCTAATGCACCGGGAGATAACTTGTGTGTCTCGAGCGCCTCAAATGTCCAATTACCACACGCAATTTTGTTTTCGCGTCCGTGAAAAAAGCTCACGCGCGCTCCTTTGTCACTGCGTAATGGACAACACGCAACAGTTGAAAAGGTCACCGCTAACAACAACAACAGCAACAACAAAACAAGAGGGGAGGTGGCTGCTGGGGATGGTTGGAGGTGGCTGGCAGCAGAGGTCAGGCCACGCAACTTTCAAACGTAACACTGCAACGTAACACTGCAGACGTGCATACGGTATATACCACTATTTACGTCCCAAATTGTGGAATTGTTCGCTTGCCACGGAAATTGAAATATTTAGCGAGCAATGTCTACCTCTGCCAAGGTGGAGCACAAGGTGCAGCGGTTATCGTGTTGCTGTGTTATGAAACCAGCGGCCTGAGTTCGATCCCTGGCCACGGCTGACATCAGTGGCGAGTGATAGCTGGATCAGTGATGCCCACCTCCCACACCGACCAGTGTGGGGAAGCATTTCTAAAACAATTCCCATTACTGACACCACTTTGGGTGGCCCCAATTCAGCAATATATTGACAAAGGACTCTATCCGCACCTCCTATTAGCACGGTTGGCTACGTACGGTGCGAATGAAGTTCAACGTGCATACAATCTTTGATATTTAGACATGCTATAAATTCAGGGTTATGATAATTATTTAAATACATAGAGGAGGAATATTGGCAGTCAATGACATTGGCTGGGCATCCGTTATTTTTAATTAAGCAACTGTCTGCAGGAGGTGGGTACAACAAACGACTCAGTTGCATCCAAGCCAGATCATCTTAATTATGCCCTCCACTTGCCACGCAGCCACAACCGTGCTGAAGCCAGCAAGCCAGCAAGCCAAATTCGCTGTTGTCAATACACGACTGATGATCGTTATCCATAACAACTCTGCTGGGCACTTCACTATACGATTGTTGATCACCCGCACTATGCGATTTCATTATCAAGATTAATTCCGCACGGAATTTGGCCTCTCGCTGTGAGCAGCAAAAATAAAAAAAACTTGATTTCCGCAAGGATGATTATTGAACGGCAAGTGAAAACTTTTTCAGGGGGAAGTTATTCATAAAATTATTAACGACACTCAATTATGCATAGAAAAAGCACTATTGGTGACCGTTTTAGCGCAAGAATGTAAACAGAAATTCTGTGTGCAATGTTCCAGCTGAGGGTTAATTCTTTGCAGCAAAATTGCACATTTGATCTGGTCCACATTCTCAATTTCCCTACCATTTCGCCTGGGGTTGGCCACAGTTAGTGCCAAGTCAATCATTAGTCCATACTTTTTTTTCCCACCATGTCCCCTTAATTTACATAGTAATGACTTCTGAAACGGCCAACGGGATGATTAAATCTTTTTGTGTTCAGCTCCGGATAGATATGATAAACTACGAAATAAACCATTTTAATAGAGCCGTCTGCACACAGACTTCATGAAAATAAGCGTGACAATATCGTTCACACAATATAAACTAAACGATTCCATTTACCAGGCAAAGCCTACTGAGCCATTAGCTCTTTATCAGAGGTGACCTGGCCACACATTATATCTCATCGAAGTGCCTTATATCATCATATGTGGGAATGAATAGTCGTAGCTAAATCATCTAAATGCTTGTTTCTCAATTTTAAGTACAAAACCGGAGGACCCGAACAAACATACACCTGATCACGGGAACAAAGAACATGCGAACTCCAAATATACAAGCAGGCATCAGAGTTTTGATCGAACCGCTTGATTGTATGCCATTCAAGGGAGATAACGTCTCACCACCACAGCGCCACAATATAAATGTGGAATCCGTTAAAAGATTTGACGAATACACATTTTGGTCAATTGCCAAATCAGCATTGAGCATTACGATGCCTCCTATCTGAATTGTCTGAACTGGTAGCGATGGACCTAACGCACTGTGAGACCGGCTGCACAGTGGTGAGATGTCAACTCCCTCGCCTGGTATGCAATAGGTCGATGGGTTCGATCCCGACCATGACGCCTGTATATATGGCGTTTACATGTTCTCTCCCCGTTTTCGCGTGGATTTTTCTACGGGTCCTCCAATATTTACCCCTGCATTTTAGATTCGTGCGTTTATGGTGTGTTTGTTTGGCTGCTATACATTTCCACGTGATAAGCCACTTCGTTGAGCTATCATTTGTGGCCAGCTCGCTCCTGAATAAGAAGCTAATAGGGCCTTACCTGGATAAAATAACAAATAGTGTAATCGTTTTTTTTAGTTTTTGGGTAAACACCTTCTCGTGGACGGCGCTGTCGACTTGACTCAAGTTTACTTCATGCCAGGCGAGCACATTGCAGCAGCTGCTTGACTCACGAGGTGTGGCTGGGTGGTCTGTTTACAGCTCGCTCATACTTTAAGGAGCAACATTGCTTCCCCCCCTCCCCTTAGAGCGCCTACCCTCCCCCGACCCACACGCAAGCCTCTGAAGACCGTTAAGCCCGCTGACCTGTGTGTTGTTCAGCACGGTGTCCGGACGTTTCGCTCCACTGGGTTGGAGCAAGTTGTAAACAATTTTAGTGGACTCTTTCATGTCCTATTGGTAACGCATCACGCACAAAGGGCTCAACGCGAAGCTGCTTTCAAAATCGGTGTTTATTCACTCCGTGGGCGCTTTGCCCATCAGGGCGATAAACTTCGCGCAAACACAAATGTGTTCATCGATAACCTCTCGCAGCAACCTCTGAGTCACTGATCATCTGATTTTGTATGACGAACAGGCTTTGCCAAGAGAACTGGGCATGAGCACAGCCATGGAAGGCATAACATCGCTGCTAAGATATATTTATTTACAAAAGAATGGTTTTACTTGTCCAATAATTGATGTTGTCTACTGTGCACAGAATATACCGTACAACCATCGCAAACATAAACAATGTGTGCGTCGATCGTTTGTAGTAAACATCGTTAATGATGGAATTGTGACGCCCACAAAACCAGACACCATTCCATGCTCTTTTAGCTGACTCCGTTTCACTTGGGCCGCTTTAAATAATTTCCAAGAAATTGTGTTTGGTCTGAGTGACCATTTCTTTGACCGCAGTGTTCAGTATTCATGGACTATCCACTGCTTTAAAAAATCACGGGTATGTGTCGTACAAGTCACGCGTGTACGACGTGCACTATACATATATAAAACATATTTGCGTTAATTTATTAGAGGGCAGAGGGCTGAGCTGGCATCACTGAGAACCATGCGGCCCGCCTGTGATTCAACTTTGCTTTTGTTGCACGCATTTACCAATGACTGCACACACACACAAACACACACAAACACAAAAACCCCCATCTGAAAAAATCAAAAGTAAAATGACTTTCATTAGACCTCCTTTGCCAGTACCAAAATGTAATAATAGGGTTTTCCC
This sequence comes from Petromyzon marinus, assembly GCF_048934315.1. Lineage (NCBI taxonomy): Eukaryota > Metazoa > Chordata > Hyperoartia > Petromyzontiformes > Petromyzontidae > Petromyzon > Petromyzon marinus. The sequence continues at coordinate 5,231,803 of NC_133680.1, forward strand.
CCTTTTTTTTCTGGCAACAAAACTGAAACTTTTTTACAAGGATTCATGTCGGCATTAACCACAATACCTGCAGTCAAAATGCAAACAAAAAACATACTATGATAATATATGCATTGTCCTTGAAACGGATTGGTCCACACCAAGGGACGGCTTTCTTTTGAGCCTCGACCCAATTGGTGCTCGACCAGATGACGCCAAAAGGCCTCAAAAGAAAGCCGTCCCTTGGTGTGGACCAATCAGTTTCAAGGACAATGCATATATTATCATAGTATGTTTTTGTTTGCATTTTGAATGCAGGTATTGTGGTTAATGCCGACATGAATCCTTGTAAAAAAGGTTTCAGTTTTGTTGCCAGAAAAAAGGGGAAAAGCCCTATTATTAATTAGTGACTTTGTCGTGTCACGAGCGTGGCTCTCGATGGTGGAGTAGGTGGGCAAGTTCTGCCTCCGGCTGCTTGGAGCAGAAGTCACATAAAGGGGATTTCGGATGTCGCCCTGTGATTTTCGCTTGTGTGAGCCCTTCTCGAACACAAAGAGTTGCCCGGCTCTGTACCTACAGATCCATCTCACCATGCGACACCGATTGCACAATTGAAATAAAACTGGTGCAGAGAGATGTGTACTAAATAAATACATCATATTATCTTCTTTGGTTCTTTCGGTAAAGTCACGTAGAATGAGAATAAAATAATAAATTGATAAAATAAAATAACGCAATAATATTCTTTAAAATAATAAATTGATAAAATAAAATAACGCAATAATATTCTTTATTTTATCAATTTCTTATTTTATTCTCATTCTACGTGACTTTACCGAAAGAACCAAAGAAGATGAATCATTGCAGTCACGAAAGCTTTAAATCAAAATTACATCATATTACTTCAGAGGTCTCAATGCATCCAGCCTTTTTGAGGTTTGGCATCAGTCGTTATTTTATTTCCCCATTAACATGCACGAATCATTATAATTACTCTTAACCTGAAGGGCACAAGTGCAGGGTATTAAAACACTGGTGCACTATCAGAACAAATTAAAGCTAAATGCTCCTAATACGAGACATCACTTGCGCTGTGCAAGACCCCAAAGGCTGAACAATTACGATCGCGCTTCTTGCTCTGCCCTACGGTGACACCAGTGTTAAAAAAGCTGCTACTTTCCACGGGAAAATAACGCGCGCAGTGCGCACATTTACGAGTTTACCGCCCCGTGTCCACTCCCTCGCCTTCTGGACCCGTGGCCACGAAGCAATTCCTAACACGGTCATGCATTCCGTGTGCGCCGAGAATCAAAGGCTGATGTCGCGCAGCTGGGCAGCGCTGAAACGAGTGCGCGCAAATTCGCAGGCAATGCCCGTGACCTTTGATGTTCTCCCGACGAGGGAACGGGAGTCTACGGCGAAGGTCGAAAATTTCGCGCTGGAGCGCCACCTGCATGTCGCGTACAATTCGGTGAAATTCCCAGACGCGGTGTCACGGGGTTCAGCGCAGGGGACTTTGAGATGCAGAGGTCGCCGGTTCGGTGCGATGTCGCGGCACACGGCGGTTATAACAGCGGTGCGCCCAGCAGCGTAAATGGGTGCAACGGCAGTTAGTCGAATGGCAGATCGCATGTGGTGGGGTAAAGTGTGGGTACTCCTGCTTCTGTGCAAAGTCGTCTGGCGAGCGTGGAATGGTGTGGGGCTCTCTGCAGAGGTCTCCCTGGTGGAGCACCTGTGTTCCAGCAGTGGCATGAGCGAGCAACTGCAGAACTGTATCTTTTATCTTTACCCAACCCGCACAGAATTCCTACCAGCGGTCTTGTGCTGTGGAGATAAGAGAACTGCAGATGCATCTTTGAATCCCCAACACAAGTTCGCCAGTGGTCAAAAAGACAAAGATCCCCCGTATAGCCTTTACAGACTGTTGGGACAAGTGTTGTTAGTGAGCACCTTTGAAGGCTGGCACGGCACACGAGGGGGTGGGTGGCCCGCACCACGCCCAGCCGCCTTTGTCTCCCGAGTAGCGACGTTTACACACCGCACTAGGCACTCATGTGAGGCTGAGTCGACATTGGGGGAGGGGGCAGGACTAGCTCAGATAAGCGTCACTGGTGTTGGCCCTGAGCCGGAGTTGAACTTGGGTCCCAGGTTTTTGTGGCGCAGCGCACTAACTGCTGCACTACCGCTCCCCACTCACCGGTAATCACACGCACGCACATGCTCTGGACATGGAAAGTTCATTTTGCCAAAAGCAAACCTCAAAGTGCTGTCTATATTGGGAATTCAAAGTCACTGCTGTGCACACAGTTGGGAATTACATTTCCAATACTCAGACGCCAAATGGTTTTAATGTCATAATCTCACCTGCTAATTGGGAATGCCGTATGGTGTAATGGTAAGCACACGGAGTCTTTCAATACAGAGTTTGTCGGTTCGATCTCCCGGCACGGCAGTGGAAACAACGGTAAAAATTTCTTGAATCCCACCCCCTCTGTCCACCCAGCAGTCTAAATGGGTCGATCACCAGGTCGCATGTGGTGGGGTAAAGTGTGGGTATCCCCACCTCTTTCAAAACGTCTGGCCAACTTGGTGTAACCAAATATCTTCAAGAGGGACTCTATAGAACTCCCTGTAGTGGAGGCTCTTCTGATAGCAATGGCATGAGAGAGTAATTTCAGGGTTGCTCCTTAACCTTTCAGAAGCTCCAGACTTTACCCCCCCCCCCCCCCCCCACCGTGAGAGTTTTATCACTGGGCTTTAGTGTATTTTACATTTAATTTATTGCCGTGTTTGTATCTTGAAAAACTATTATCTAAACAGAACATCACATGATTAGGAGTAGAATAAACAGCACTTGAACATTGAGACATTGTCGTAAGGGTTTTGAAAAAGTGCCGTGTTGTCACTGCACTAAAATATTGGGATTTTTCTTGAAAGGACAACTTTAGCTAGGACATTAAAACAACGCCAGCTTCTGCAAGACATATTATTATTATTATGATCGGCTGGCAGTTTCACGCACAGGCAACAGCAGCGGCAAATTATATTTCCAAGATTCGACGATATCCCAGAAACACGCTGGCGAAATACGAGCGACGGAGAGAGGCGAACGTGAGCGCGATATGAAATGCGAGTGAGCCCACGTGCAGCAATGGCGATGGCCCTGGTGGGGGGATGGGTGGGGTGCGGTGGGTGGGTGGGGGAGAATCCACGGACGGATGATGCATCGGTTCATTGTAAACAGCCATCGCCGCATTCATAATTTACGAAGAACATTAGTAGCGGGCAATAGTCGCCTTTCGTCTGCATACACAATTGGGGGAACACTCGGGGCACTGCTCACAGCTCATAGCATTTAGGGGTTTCTTACCGTCTTGCATCCATAATATTTAAGCAAAGAGGCAAATGATCCATCTTGCCATCTTGGCTCGGATTACTCAACGATATTTGTTTATTCACGTTTTCTTTTTTTTAAAGGGCAACGTAGTTTATCCGATTCCACCCCAGGTTAGCCGTATAAGCCAAGGCAGTCCTTCCTACTTGCATGCGTTTTGTCACATGTCACAGTCTAAGCATGGTTTGAATCTGGTTAGTATCTCGGATAGATGACTTACCAGGGCTTACCAGGTGTTGTAGGCATGGGGCTGCATCGTGGCCAGGGTATAACAATACAACCTCGTATGTGTGGGCTTCTGTAGCTTACTTTCGTTTTCTACACACATACCAACACTCATGAATGTTAATTGAAAAAAAAAAAACTCGTAATGCAAATCCATTCCAAAATAGTTTTGGGGGCTCAGGGAGGCTTTCCCGGGTATATAATTGCCATTATTATTCTGATAATTAGTTTTTATTACATTAAACATTAGCAATGTGCTTCTGGAAATGATTGATTTTTGTTTTTGTTTTAATGTGCTCATGTATAACATGTATCTGTCGCGCCCCGTCAAAGTGCACTCTGAACCGGTCAGGTTGACTCATGTCTATAATTAGTTTGGGATCACGAACACGTTGTGACGACGGAGCAGGTTTGCGGCTCGTGTGGACTGCAACGTCATTTTACAATTGGGGGGGGGGGCGGGGAGTTCAGAAGGGGGGGGGGGGGGCTCAATCAACCTCACGGCTTATGGGGCATGTGGGGAGCAGGATCGGTGAGACTGCGCGCGCGGATGCCACGATGTTTTTTCAGTGATGTGAGAAGGTAGTCAACAAAAGGGTAAAGGCGCAGTCCTGCAATTGCTTGCATCAAGCAACGTCTGGAAGAAGGTCCTCCAAGAGATCGACATAGCCCCTCTGGAAGGGTGTTCGGCCGGTAGTGGTTACGCACGTGGCCTGCAATCCAGCACTGGAGGCGGGGGTTGGTGGATCACACAAATGTTGCAAGAACTCCCTTCGCATTACGCAACATCTGTGGCAATACCCTGGCTTGCTGAAGGAAGAGGCAGTATAGTAAAAATGTGGACTCCACCTGTTCCGTCTGTACGGAATCGAGCGTATCCCCCTTACACGCGCCGGTCTTCTCTGGGTGCTCCAGTTTTCTCCCACATGTAAACACTCATCAATTGGCTGACAACACTTTAATATAGAGAGGTCCTCAGAGCTTTGGCAATTATTGCCGCCAGCTCACCACGTGGCTGCCTCCCCCGCTCGTCCGTAGTTCTTCGCGCCTCCGAGACGTTCTCTCTGTTGCTCTCGACGAGGGCGACCGAAAACTGTGCGCGTTACGAGTTGAAAGTTATTGTTGTTATTTGGGAGCGGAGCTATTTATGTATTTATGGCTGGGTGGACAGCAGCGGAAGTGTGGGAGGGGGGTGTTAATCAAGAACGTTCCGATTAAATTTTGATTTAAAGCTTTCGTGACTGAAGGGATTCATTTTCTTGGGTTCTTTCGGTAAAGTCACCACGTAGAAGGGAAACAATAAAATAATACAAATATAAAACAATACAATTCTCACGACGTTTCGACTGCAACACAAGCAATCATCATCAGGTGTGGAAACCACAGCAAGAAAATTTGAAAAAAGTGGCGTTTTTTTGTTTCCCTTCTACGTGACTTTACCGAAAGAACCAAGAATATAACGTTCCGGTTGTTTCAAATTTCACACCGGTGGATCGAACCAGAGACCTGTGGATTTCAGGTGCCTTGTTGTCAACGGCTACACCGCAACAGCAGTGGTGGACGTTAAGAAGGGGGTAATCAGCAACTTCTGTGCGGGGGGGGGGGGGGGGTGTTGCAGGCGACTGGATTGGACACCAGGGAAGCTGTGTTGAGACCCAATGGGCATCGGTTTGTATCCCTGGCTCAGGTTACATGCAAGCGGTAACCCGATTGTTGAACCACCACTCTCTCACAAAGTCGATTCAACGAGCGATGCTGTTTTTTTAAGATAATTGGTCAGTGCGTTGTTTAGATGTCAATCGCCACTGATGTTAGCCGTGGTAGAGAATAAGACACCGATGACGCGTTGTTATTCGTGAGATGTTAAAATCAGTATAATGATGAATGTTTATGACGAAAATTATGAATCATCGGATCATTCATGTTCATCATCAAAAATATTATTGTATTAAATTTTGATTTAAAGCTTTCGTGACTGCAGGGATTCATATTCTTGGTTCTTTCGGTAAAGTCACCACGTAGAACGGAAACAATGAAATAAAACAAATATAAAACAATACAATTCTCACGACGTTTCGACTGCAACACAAGCAATCATCATCAGGTGTGAAAACCACAACAAGAAAATTTGAAAAAAGTGGCGTTTTTTAAAATTGTAGTAATTAATAATCATCGGAGGACCTGAGTTGGACTTATTGCACTGACCAGCGTGTTGAAGTATGGTTAAACCATGACCAACACAATTAACAAACAGCTGAAAATGATACGTATAAACCAACATTGCATTACATAATTCATGTACTTTAGCTGTATTGCAATCCTAAATGTATATTGTAATACAATACTTACGACTGATATAATTAAGTCAATTGCCTCCTACCTCTGTGTCTTTAGGGATTCGTGCTTATGTGCTATGGTCTATTGTTAGCACCCTGCCCCCTCCTAATTGAGTGGGTGATGGCCCTCCACCCCCAATATTGTTTTGCTCCCCACCGCACACTGTTGCTCTTTGCTCAGTGGCATAGTACGGTGGAATGATTTTTTTTTTCTTCCGGGATGGTGGAGAATGAATCCATCATTAGTTTGCAGTGTGACCGGGGCGAAATTTTCTGCGACGAAGCGATGCCGCTAACAGGTCGGGCTGCGTCTGCAATGTGTGCCAGGCGGAGGTTGCATAAACAAACGCACACACGCACGCACATGCTTGCTGATTAAATGAACCGCACGGTATTCAATCTCATTATTTAAACGACCTTACTCCCCGTGCAGGCCGCGTCGCAAAAACACGAAAAAAAACCAACCCGTGATAAAAACAATTCGACGTCCAGTATATGCTTTTAGATTAATTTGCCGCGTGTTATTTGGCTACAGAGCCCCCAGCCCCCCACCCCCCATTAGCGTGAATCCAGTGTCGCCATAAATGCAATAGAATTTAAGAGTTAAAGGGGTGCGGAGCGAGGGGTGATATCAAGATAACGTACAGCACGTGGTATATAAATCACGAAAGTTAGTCGCGATAACGTTTCCACCTTGTCTATTAAATAATAAAAAGCCTTTTAATGAAACGTGATCAATACATTTACACACAAATGGATCTGGGGGGGGAGGGGGGGGTGGTGTCAAGGGATGATGGAGCCCTTCGGTGGAAGGCGGGGGGAGGGGTGTCCGTGATGGGATCCTTGCTGCGGTTTCATTACCTGCAACGATGCACGAAAGCAAACCAGAGCCAACGTCCCCCTGAGCCACCCGCACCCAATTTAACAATCGCGTTGCTCTGTCGCCTTTGAAATTTTAAAGAGGTTAGGGATCGGGGAGGTGGGAGAGGGTGGACGGTGGAGGAGAGGGCTCAGAGAAACGGAATATTCTTCCAACACTTCCACACTCCCGCCCGCCCCGATGTTCTTTGTACCAGATGTTCCCGCACGAATATCCCTGCGTGCGCGAGCGCGTTGGGCCAGTTGAACCCCATTGCAGAATGTTAAATGGGTGCCTTTCCATCGCATGCCTCTGATTACTCGTTGCGATTATGAGGCACAGGTGTGAAACGCATCAATGTTGATACAAAGTAGACGCACGCGTTATTTCAGATTCCTTGCTTGGCATTTTACTGATTTGACTAAAAATTATTTTGCCACTTTACAACGTGAAGACCCAGCGACCACCAAACAACCGTGGCAAAGGCGTTTTTCAGTTATGTTTTGAACAGCGATGCGAGTGCTTTTAAGCGCTAAAAATATACGCTCATTAAAATGACGCCACCAGCAAACCTCCTGCAGGCAGCGGCTGTGTTGTTGCGACTACAAACATGCACGCTGTTGGCTTTGCCCACGTCAACGCGCAAGGGACGTTGGCCGCAGGCGCACGGGGTCTGGCGGTGCTCGAGTTTACGGGGCGGGGACTTTAAGTCTCCGTAATTGCAATTAAGTGGCCCTACCTTAGAAAAAGTCAACATTATCCTTCAATAAGCTCTTGGCCAAGTGATGCGACTGATTTTGTGAACGAGAGAACTATGGGAAGAGGCTGCCTTCTTTTGTTTTGTTGGGGAGGTGGTGGCACGGTAATTGGTTTGAAGTCTCGTGACTTGTGACCCCTAAGTGCTGGGCTTGGGTGGCTTTATCTGGAGCTCTCATCAGGGGCAAAAGGGACCCCAGTAACACCTGCTCGCAGTCTCTTTCCACGACCACAATTAACCTCTTGACACCGCGAACCCACGCGCCGACGCACACGTGGCAGGCACGCGCGCGTACGCACGCACGCGGGCAGTCACGTTGAGGGCAAGAAATGTGGTCGTGGTGTTAGGTTGGCATCGGGATGATATTGACTGACACGGGCCCTTCGGGACCTAGTGGCTTGAGCTCTCTCTGGCTCCACAGCCCGCTCGGCCGATGCCAAAGATGCGTGTTGCTGTTACTCGGAGCAAAAAGAAAAAAAACACAGCGGCTGTTTTTTTTGTGTGTGGGGGCCACGGATTCCCGGCGGTGGAGGTTGCCGGAGAGGATCGCTGGTGCAGCCACGCCTGGCGGGACCAGATGATTGAGATGGTGACCGACAACCTGGATGGCGCCGTGCCCTTTGGTGCGATCGACACTATCCACATTAGCCTCGATGGCCCGTGTTGTCACCGCCATCACCAGCAACCAGCGGGGAGAGTTCAGTCCGCTAGTGCGTGACGGTCCGGCTGTCACAGCTGATGATCTCGTCAAAGGGTGCTTGCGGTGAATGCATGCATGTTAATACAGTTGCTACGTGCTTTCGCAGCTATTGAATGCATGCACGTGCGTATGTATGTACGTAAGCATGTGTGGACGTACGTCTGTGTCTTTTCGGTATGTAACATTGTATTGATTCAACTGAAATGGTTATCGTGCTCACAATAAATGCATAGAATTGTAACATCCTAACATTGCATTGTTGGCACTGTACGCACAGTTCGTGGGAATATGATGATCTGGGGTAATGGAGTTCAATGAGAGTGGAGAATGAAGCCAAAAAAATAAGAAATAATACCAACGAAAGTCAAAACCAGACAGCAAATGATTTATTATTGACCCGAATCATGACCCATAATTATGCGATCATTCAATCACGATAGGGGTTTATATGGATAATTATAGACATCTAACAACACATGGATTCATCAATTAAAATAAATTTTGACCTCAAGATGCATGCAAATGATATTCCAATGTTACGTGAAAGTTAATGAAGTGAACGCACCTGCACAAATGAGACGTCAGAATTGTGAAACAACACAAACAAGATGGTAAATATAAGACGAAATAATAAATTCCTGATTTAAATATTGACACAGATTCATGACAAGTCATCTCGCCACTGGACGTGGGGGTAAACTATTGCCACACCCAATACCTCGTACTGATGGTTGTGTGTGTGTGTAACAGCACTTGCCCCTACAGTCTGTTAAGGCTAGACGGGGGATCTTTGTCTTTGTAGCGATTAGCACGCTGCGCTACGAACCTGGCGAGCTGGATTCGATTACGGCTCACGGCCAACACCAGTGACGATTATCTGAACCGGTCCTGGGCGTCCCCTACGTCGACTCAGCTTAAAGTGAGTACCTGGTGCGGTGTGTAAACATCGCCACTAGGGAGAGACAAAGGCGGTGGGGCGTGGTGTTGGCCACCCACCCCCTCGTGTGCCGTGCCGGCCTTCATAGGTGCTCGCTAACAGCACTTGCCCAAATAATCTGTAAAGGCTATACGGGGGATCTTTGTCTTTGTTTGTGTATGTATGCGGAGAGTGAACGTGCTGTGGTTAGAGCACTGCACTACGAACCCAGGGAACCAAGGTAAATTCCCGCTCGTGGCCAACATCGGCAACGGATATCAAAACCGGTCCTGGGCCTCCCCTAGGCCGACTCAACCTCAAATTGGTACCTGGTGTGGTGTGTAAACATCACCACTGGTGAGTTGAAGACGGAGGCTTTCGCGACCAATATTATTCATAATAAAGTTTTTTGGGTTAGATCGCGTTAAGTATAAATGTTGTGTCGTACTCATCCACCACCCGACACAGCCAGTAAGGTTTGCCACGTAAACAACGCGCCAATTAGTTTACTACTTCAGCCCACCGGTGCGTTGGAGAGTAAATTCACAACATTTACAATTTGAATACGACGTTTCGCTGGTAATTACATCCAGCATCATCGGGTGATTTTGCCAGAATCGGGAATGGAACTCTTCATGCTGCTGTCGTAGTGGTCTTCGCCTCTTCAAGCTGTGGGTCTGGAAGCATGTTGGCTGTCCCGGCCCGGTATGGAGTTATCCCCGATGGCTATGAGAACCTGAATAAACAAGAGGGATAACGCCTCCTACTAGTGTCTCTGAATAAGTACACTGCATTTGGTGTCAGGAATGTTAAATAGAGCAAGATTACGTCCTCACTAAACCACTGGTGGTCACCACACCACACCCTCGTGTGCCGTGCTGAACTCCATGGGCGATCGCCAGCAGAACCTGCCTGCCCCAACAGTCTGGTAAGGCTTCAGGGGGAATCTTCCTTTGCCTCTGTAAATGCATGCACGCATGCAATGCAATGTGCCACGCGTCTGTGTTTGCGGATCTTCAGCTGTCATGAAGAAAGGTTCAGGATATTCAGAGAGCAAATCGGAGCACAACATACGCACACACGCATCCGTTTAAAGAGTTCAAACGCTAACGCCGCTCCATATCGTAACATAAGATGCATCGTCAATCGCTCCAGTCAAAATCCATTCTCGCCATCCGTTTCGCATTCCCTTGCGTTGAGCGTCGCTCTGGAATTTTAGCGGCATTTTGTTGTTGTTGCAGGCTCGAGGTCAGCAGTTCAACTTTACCGGCAACGCACGTCCGCCGCTGGCAAGACTCTCACATTAGTCTCCTTGCCATTAAAACAACTGGAGGAAACGAAATGACCTTTAAGACACTCCAAGTCGCCGATTGTTTTGTACAAACATCTTGACCGTACAATCTAAGTAAACACTATTTGCGAAGATATTGTCACCGACATATATCTGAAGTCTTGTATAGTTAGTATTTGAAATGTATTCTTATTAAAAGCCAGAGGTCCCATGATTGCATGGGGTTGACTGCTTGGATTTTCTCCATGAGCTTCTACTCTGTGGCTCTTAACCCACTCACATCTACACTCATCATACCCCATCCCACCGCATCCCCCAGTTCAAGCTCGGTCCCTCTCTACCCTGCACCGATGGCATCTCGATCGCCCTTCCAATATACTGTATACGGTCTCCGCGTGAGTCAATGGGTCGCCGTGTGAGTGTATGGGTCTTTGTGAGTCTATGGGTCTCTGTGTGAGTCTATGTATTTCCGTGTTAGTCCGTGGGTCTCTGTGTCAGTCTTTGGGTCTCTGTGCGAGTCGATGGGTCTTTCTGTGAGTGTATGTGTCTTTGTGAGTCTATGTATTTCCGTGTAGTCTGTGGGTCTCTGTGTCAGTCTATGGGTCTCTGTGCGAGTCGATGGGTCTTTGTGTGAGTCTGTGGATCTCTGTGCCTATAGATCTCCGTGAGTCTCTGTGTGAGTAAATGGGTCTCTATGTGAGATTGAGTCTCTAATTCCATAGCCCTTCGAATTGCATCTCCTTTGTCTCAATACAAGAACAAAATCATCTACAATCTCGCCTGCCTGACCTCAAGAATATTAATTAACGTTGCTGAGGGCTCTTCACTTCGTCATTCTGCCTCCTTTCCCTGAGAGATATTCCCAACATCCATCTCCAAATCTCATCTCAATGAATATTCCCCAACACGTATCGCTAAGCCCACTCATTGTCGCATGTAGTGCACTGTATATGCAAAAAACTAAATATCTATTGGATGTGTAACGATGGCTGGATTAATCGGCATAAATCCATTCGTGTGTGCATGTAACATTACTGAATCACGCGTCTTAGAACAGAAGTACGTTGCATACAAACGATACGCATATTATATCTGCACGTTACATTTTGGATGTCGGAGCCAACCAAACTGCACAAATGAGACGGACGAAATGAGAAAAGATACAAATGAGATGGTAAAAAAAATACAGACGATAAAATAATGGCAATGTTAAATTGTGGAGCTGGATCGTGACAATGCGTCAAACTGCTGGGGGGGGGGGGAGGAGGGGTGGGGGTGTCGATCTACTGTACGAGTGTATAAACGCCAGAGCATTATGTATCATTCATATTCAGAATGATAAATAATGACCCGAGCAATTTCAAAATATATTATCACAATTTACCGGATAAATTACTGATGCTCTCAGGAGCCCCCTCCCGCACACTCCAAAGACAAAGACCCCCCCCCCCCTGTATAGCCTTTAATAGACTGTAGGGGCAAGTGCTGTTAGTGAGCACCTATTAAGGCTGGCATGGCACGGCACACAACGGAGTGGGTGGCCAGCACAGCGCCCAGCTGCCTTTGTCTCCCTAGTGGCGACGGTTTACACACCGCACCAGGTTCTCATTTGAGGCTGAGTCGACCCTGGTGGAGGCCCAAGACCGGTGCAAGATAATCGTCACCGGTATTGGCCGTGAGCGGGGATCGAACCTCGGGTTCGCCGGGTTCGTAGCGCAGTGCACCGCAGCTCGGCGCGTCTCCCAACACCCCCACTCTTTGCGGGGGGGGGGGGAGAAGACATTAGTATTCAGCGGACGGTGTGAAATTCCCCAACACGCCTACTCAGCATTACAGCCCTGCGTTTGCAATTTGGGCGAGAGCCCCAATGCAGCGCCCGCTGCTACTTTCCGCATTAATCTTGACAAACCTCAATCATCCCTAAGCATGCCACACGCTAAACACCTCCTTTATTAAACACGGATTTAAATTCCCCCCTCCCTCCCCTCCCCTCCCTCCCCTCCCTCCTTCATCCTCATCCCCCAAAAAACACATAGAGTTGACGTTTTAAGTGAATCGCAGTCGAAGGGCGCACGTTGTTCTAACCTGTGTTCATACTGCGGACACATTGCTCGACCAGCATCCACACTCCCATGTATAACGCCTCGCGTCTTACTACGTCGCCAACCGTTAAATACACCGCCATTGGTTTGCTATTGCCAAGACATTGGCAAGGATGTTGGCTATTGTTTTGCCAATGCTTCGACTGGAAATGCCCCCCCCACCCCCACCCCGCCGCGGGTCTACACGATGCAGTGAACGCGTGCGCTCACACGTAGACACACGCACGCACACGTTATAATTCGTGATATCAAAATAAGCATCGACGACGGCGATATCATTAATCGGTGCCGACGTAGTTGGCCCTCGTCACTCTTAAAATGACATCGCCAACTCCATGCAATCCTAACTGCTGAAGGTGAGGAGAGAGGTTCCATCATGCCCCCTTCCTCCCCACCCACCTCATTCCCATCATTATTCCACGCGGCTCACACTTTGCGTTTAAAGCGCAGCCGCTCGCCAGTCAAGGGAGGGATTTCGCAACGGAACAGCGCCCACCGCCCCTGCGACATTTCATCGTTTTATTCTCTTTGTGTTACATTGCACGCCGCTCGCAATGCCGATACTCTTGCCCCGCTTCAAAAAAAAACTTACGCCCATTTTGCCAGCGGTTGTGAAGCGTACGAAACGTGCCTTGTTGCGATCATCGTCATCATCACCACCAGCAGCAGCAACGTCATCGCCGTCGTAATCGTGGTCATCATTGTCACGGTGTCAATTTCTCATTGCGCGGAAATTTCAGTCGGAGGTGGCCGGGTTGCTCAGAGAGACGATGTTTTCGTCAGAGGCACTAAGTAAGCATTGCCGAGTTACCTTCGTTTGAAACCAGGCCTTACCCACTCTGGATTAACCAAGTGTAGCGAGCCGATTATTAGCCTGACCACCAATGTCCTCAACACAGAGAATCATATAAAATGTGTGTGTGTTTTTTTTACTTTATTCTGCTTCGATTTAAAGCTTTCGTGACTGCAAGGATTCATCTTCTTGGTTCTTTCGGTAAAGTCACATAGAATGAGAATAAAACAATAAAACAAAATAAGACAATAAAATTATCACGACGTTTCGGCCACAACACAAGTAGCCTTCTTCAGGTGGGTCAAGGCGCTTTACTTCTACCACCTAGCTTAAAAGATGCTGCGAATCTTAGCAGCGTTCATTGAAGCGCTGTCGTCCCGACAGTTCTGTTCCTTCACCTGAAGAAGGCTACTTGTGTTGTGGCCGAAACGTCGTGAGAATTTTATTGTCCTATTTTGTTTTATTGTTTTATTCTCATTCTACGTGACTTTACCGCAAGAACCAAGAAGATGAATTCTGCTTCTTTCAGCACCCGTAATCAGATGGCTCCGTTACACTTCGCATGCAAGACACACTATTGGGATAGCACACAAGTGTGGATACGAGGCAATTGAAGGGACTGCAGAAGTAGCAGCAGGAATTACCACCCGGCTTCAAGCCTGTGTCGACGGCAATGGGCCTGCGCTTAATCGCTCTCGAACAACACGCGGCACGTGGGGCTATCTCCTTCACACGCGGAAAACGAAAGAGTGAACGCGAAGTGCAATCTGTTCATCACGCGGCAGACCTCTGCACATGAAACACTTTACACAGGAGGCGGGACCGCTCTGCATCAAGCAAACTCCTGACGCCCTCGAAGGGCGCACCAAACTCGACACGCGGCTACAATATTTCGTCATCTTCTTTGGTTCTTTCGGTAAAGTCACGTAGAATGAGAATAAAATAATAAAATAAAATAACGCAATAAAATTCTCACGACGTTTCTCACGACGTTTCGGCCACTTGTGTTGTGGCCGAAACGTCGTGAGAATTTTATTGTGTTATTTTATTTTATTAATTTATTATTTTATTCTCATTCTACGTGACTTTACCGAAAGAACCAAAGAAGATGAATCCTTGCAGTCACGGAAGCTTTAAATCGAAATATTTCGTCAATTAATACGTTTTTTTTAGATCGCGTAAATATATAAATGTGTCCATATTCTTGGTTTTTCGGTAAAGTCACGTAGATAGAAAATAAAATAAAAATAGAAATAATAAAATAAAGAATTACATTTTAATAATAAATTGAAAATAATAAAAAGCAAAAATGTATTATTTTTAATTTAAAATGTATTTTATTATTTGTATTTTATTTTTATTTTCTATCTACGTGACTTTACCGAAAGAACCAAGAATTTGAATTCCTGCAGTTACGAAAGTTTAGAGTCAAAAGAAAAATGTGTCGTTAAAACCCGCCACCACCCGACAGACAACGAGTAAGGGTTGTCACGTAAACAGAACGTGGCCAATTCGTCACTAGTACAGCACACCGGTGTGTTGGAGAGCCAAGCCACAACATTTACAAACTGAGTACGACGTTTCGCCAGTAATTACAACTAGCTTCATCAGGCAACAGCCAGATATGTGGAGAAGTCCACCTGTTTCGTTCCTTATATAGAGGCGTAGATGTGGTGTGGGGGGGGGGGCGATTAATGAGTCAACGTGCATTATTATGGATGATATTGGTCGCGAAAACCTACGTGTTAAACTGACTAACATCTCGTCAATTGTTCTTCGAATGCCGAGCGAAAGAGAGGCAGACCCAGTTCTGCCGTGCCACCTTCTTAGGCCTTTATCTGACACAGGCTGGTGCACTGCTCGCGGTGATAGTTTGTTTGTTACGTCTCACTGCATGATGACGATAGGACGATCGGAATATAATTGTGGGAAAATATTTTTTTTTGCATGAATAAAAATGAGTCTGTATCTTCATTTCAGATGGCAAAGCCTACAGTAGTAAGGATTTGTGTTCGTGCTCAAGAATCAGGCTCTTAACGTCACCTTTGGATATCACAGGAAATGGGGAGAAAGTAATAACAATCCCATTATGCATTGACAATTCCAGATTACCCACACAATCCGAGTCATATTTCAGCATTTCGAAATGAGAGACGCGCTCGCGACCACTTGCCAATGTACCCGCATGTCCTCGGTAAATACCGTTGGCTTAGAGCTCATGGTAAATTAGCGCACTAACCATGACAACCCTGTTTATGCAGCCTTTGGCCGCTATAAATTTCTACGTGATAAGCCATTTCGTTGAGCTATCATTTGTGGCCAGGTCGCTTCTGAAAAAGAGCTATAGAGCTCAGTGGGCCTTACCTGGTTCAATAAAAAAAATAGTTTTATTTTAGTTTCAACATTCTTAAAGGCTCTCACATCGGTGTTAATGAAGCCAAATATACCTCTGTTACTTTTCCAATTTAGCTTCGAGTGCCCTACTATCTCCATTTACACAAAGAGGCAAGTCGCTCCTTTGTGTGTGTAATTTTTTGTGCCTCGGAATGTCCTTATTTTAAATTCAATTTTTGTTGTTACAATGAATTAATTAATATCTTGAGTATTCATAATGGAGGTTTTTTTTGCGGGTTAGATCGCGTAAATATGAATGTGTCGTTAAACCCGATACAGTCAATTAACAACAAAAAATGTTAGTCTGATCTTGAGTATTTCCTTAAATCTGCTACACCTCTCCACCCCCTCCTCTCACTCTCACCCCCACTGCCCCCCACTCCCCCCTGCCCCCCGAAGAATGAATTACTCTCAAAACACTTTAGCAACTCATTCATTGTCAAACACTGGCAGTAGGCAGAGAGAAGCTTTCACGTCGCGGCCGCCCTCAAGTGAACGGAGCACCACATCTCAGAAGGCGTTCCCCACTGTAAACGAACTCGTTTGCGTGTACAGACCACCTGCGGGCAATAGAGCCCTAAGTGCATGAAATGTCAGCGATTGTTATTCGCACGTTTTCATTGAGCCCCCCGTGACTCCAGGGATCCCCATTTACCATTGTCTGACACAGGCATCATTCTTAATCTCATCCACTCCCTGCCCATCTTCTAAAGGGCACAGCAGTCTGCCCATTAGCGCCAAGGTGATATAGTGCAATGGCTTGTAGAGTGCCTTCTTTTTGTCACAGTGACCGCGTAGGCCGGTTTATTATGGAGGTGCCCACGTGCCCAGAGCTCTGCCAGCGTTGCACCAGCACTGGCCATGCCAACTTGAGTCTCTGGATGCACTGGTGCTAGTGCTGGCCAATTGGGCGCCCAACGCAATACATTTTGAAATGACGTCGACACGGAGACAACGGGTACGCACAGTTATAGAGATCGAGTGAGATGAGAGAAGAGAGATGCAGACGCGATAGAGATGAGAAAGATTAATTTACTTTTTTTATTTTCATTATAGTGTTAGTATATGCCACGGGAATCTGCGGCCCTTTGAGCTGCTCAGGGCCCTATGTGTGTGCTTGCTTTGTTTACCATACTGTGTGCAGTCGTCAGGCACAGGGCTTGCCATAAGCGGTCAATTTAGCGAGTGGGAGCAGAGGAGAAATAATAAATAATGATGCCAATTGCAATGGATCTTGGCTCCATATGTCACGTGGAATATAGATGTATTCCATCATTCACAATCCACCCTTTAAAAAATTACCGCATCCCTCAATGGGAAGAATATGGAATAAACGTGCTCAACTAAAGCAAATACATCTTTTTCGCATATTGCATTTTTTCATTATCGATTATCAGCCTATGTATATAAGTAGAAAAAATAACAATAATGGCAATTCGTTACTCGGAAAAGCCTCACTGAGTCTGAAGAAAAATGCATTCACGAGGGTCCTGCATTGGTTGATGTGGCCAATTCCGTATATAAGCATTTGGATTCACGTGCGAAAATCCATGCACACAAGGGGGATGACACACAATACTGCCACCTCACAGCCCCGTTACCTCCAACGCCTGGCAAACCACAGCAAGCACCCATCCAAGTCCTAACCAGGCTCCTACCGGCTTAGCTTCCAAAGCCCGAGGAGATCCGGGCAAAATAGATTCTACCGTTGCAAGACCGTGAGGGTTGGTGACTACGAAGAGGGGCCTTAATCCAGAAGTGGATTGATCATGGCTTTTGAGGAGGAGGAGGATGATGATGGTGATTAAATAAGCAAATACATTGTTGCATTTATTTTGTGATTTTTTTTAATTTTGGCAATAAGGCGAACCCATCTTGTTTTTGTGCTAACCCAAATTAGAGCCCCACCCCACACTGGCTGATCTCCGGGGTGGAACGTTAAGGAGTGCAATTCTGTGTGGACTCAATTGCCCATTCATTAGCCTTGTCACTTTTGGTTCCAAGAGGTTTAGCAGTAAAAC
This sequence comes from Petromyzon marinus, assembly GCF_048934315.1. Lineage (NCBI taxonomy): Eukaryota > Metazoa > Chordata > Hyperoartia > Petromyzontiformes > Petromyzontidae > Petromyzon > Petromyzon marinus. Next base: position 5,249,570 of record NC_133680.1, read on the forward strand.
CAAGTAGTTGTGATGCTTTGTAGTTGCACAGTCAAGTGACAATTGATGGTTCATTGGCCACCCACTTGCATACTACCTGCTTATCATAAGCCATTGTATTTTAATTTTAATTACGTCAAGTAACCTAATATTCTTCTTTGGTTCTTTCGGCAAGGTCACGTAGAATGAGAATAAAATAATAAAATAACACAATAAAATTCTCACGACGTTTCGGCCACAATGCAAGCGGCCGTCTTCAGGTGAAAGGTACAGACCTTGTCGGGACGACAGAGCTTCAATGAATAATATGGATGTGTTTTAACTTTCTAGACCAATATTATCCAGGAGCATTTGCTTTTTCAAGCAAACCCTGGACCGGTTTTGATATTCTGGGTCTCATCAGCAGTCAGACTCATTAAACAAATGCTGCTGGGTTGCCAGATGTTACGATTGCTATGAGTTGCTGTAGAGGTACTATTTATGTTATTCAGAATATATATATTTTTTACTGTATAAATATTCGGCTATATGCACATTACCCTTGTTGTGATGTGACATTGTATATTCCTAATTAATCAAATTGTTGGTTAGTTTCAATACTTTAATGTTTTAAAAAAATACGTAGAAATAAAACTCGTTATTCTATTCTATGCAATTTTACTTTAGGATAAAGAAGAGAACACATATCGTGTGTTTGCATGCATATGTACAGGAGGGCATATGGGTTTATGATTATAAAAAATAATTGTCAGTCCTTTGTCAACCCACAGCTGGATCAAGGCTTCTTTCGCACATTTTCAGCCTTGGGGGTTGTTAGGCCATTGCTTCAACACATTCGGCTACTAGTGAGTCGTGACATAGCCACCACGTTGGCATGTAGCATAGTATCAACAAGGTTCGATTATTGCAACTCACTACTCTACGAGACGTCTGGCAAAAAAACAGTAGCAATCTGCAGCGTGTGCAACATTTTTTGGGCGCGTGTCACGTCAGGCATTGCAAGATCCGATCGTGTCCGTCCGGTGCTCGCCGAGCTGAATTGGTTTCCAGTTTGCGGAACGAATACGTGATAATAAGGTCGCACTCATTACACACAAAGTGCTTGCCACAAACGAACGACGATGCCTCGCTAATCTCGTTAAGCAGCATGGATCATCGCGCGAACTGTGGTTATCCGCGCAGCAGCTTTTGGCTAACAATCGATCAAAGGCCACATCGCGTTGCTTTCGGATGCGCTTCTGCGGTTCGTCTGGAACGCTCTTTTAAATCTAAATTGAAAACTAATTTCTTTAGAAGTGCTTTTTTGTGTTTCGATCGTTGCCATTCCCATGCACCTCCGATGAGCACGGTGCCAACGAATTCCAACATGCATAAATATGTACAGCCAGCGTGATGCAGTAGGCCAAAATAGCATCCATTAAGCAATCTGGCAATTTTATTCGTATATTAATTTTCTGAATTATTTGACACAGCAGGTGTGAGCAATTGTGGCAACAAAGGTGAACATGAAATAAATAAAATTCCATATGTATTCGTAGTCTGCAAAGGACAAACCCTAAGTGTAAATGTCAGACCTTTGGCAAGGTCTTTCTGAGACAGGTATGTGACATTTTGAGGTAAAAAGAACGGCTGTCCTCGGATGCTTCACACTCGATGGAAGCGTTTTAGAACGGGATGTACTCCTACCGCAATTGCAGGGCTGCACCTTTCACATTTTTTTAAAACAATTCCCGAGGTGAAGCTAGACAATAGACATGGAGCATTGATTTTTCTGCTGCTCCGCGCATAACAAATATGCCAGGCCTACCAGCGTTATTCACACGTATCGCTGATGCGCAGGGGAGAGATTGCTCTGGGCTTCTCATCATTTTATTATCATCATTCTCTGCGCGTCCGCCTCTTCCCCTCAGCCTTATCGCACAGCTGAGTGAGCGGGGGACCAGCTTTTGCGATCTGAACTCTGCCACCTTTCTGGAGCAAATTGGAAGTCAAGGGGATAATCAGAGAGCTGGTGTGGGTGGTGGTGGTGGTGGTGAATTGGCAAACAGAACCCGTCTCCACTACAACCACCAGTCTGCCCATTTAATTGGCACAGCATCAAGGAGAAGAGTTTCCCAAGAAGATGGCACCAGCAAAGTGGCGATTACGCAGAAGATTTTGACACCGGGTGTCCGTGTTGCCATGAGATTTATATGAAGCCTGTGAGTTACACTCTCAGATGCCACACTCAGTTGCTGCAACTATGCCCTACGCCTCCTTGAATCAAACGAATGTTAATAAAATCTAGACATCCAAAGTAACCGGAGCGTTATTACATACATACACACACAGTGTTTCTTGTTCACCAATATAAATTGTTATTTTCAGACGCGTCGCGAAGTGTTGTTTTTCAGCACATAAGTGTGTCACACAGGCCGCAGTTTGTATTTTAACGTTTCAAATCGAACGCTCCAATTTCATTGAACCGGGACGCTGCACGTTCCTGGAAGCAATTTCAGAAAACGAAACCCAAACAAACGAGGCAACGTTGCTCTGTTTGTCCCCCCGCCCCATTCTGAGTTTGGTTCCGTTTATTGAAGGTGCTCTCAGCGCAAACGTCAATGGGTGCATTAACATGGCTCTTCACATTTACAACATTTTACATCTCACTCTGGCTACCCATATAAACATTCTGTTTCAGACAAAACAAAGAGAAAGAGCGCCCGTATAGCCTTAACAGCACCACGCCCGAACTCCTTTGTCTCCCCTGTGGCGATGTTTACTACACACCGCACCAGGTTCTCATTGGAGGCCGAGTCGACCTAAGGGAAGCCCAGAGCCGGTTCAGATAATCGTCACCGGCGTTGGGGGGTACGTCGCGGAGCGCGCTAACCGCTGCGCCACCGCTCCCCATTCTGTCCCAGAAGACGCACGCCACGTGCACACGCCCGGCGCCACGAGAGGCGACGCAGCCTCAAGCCGGGCCCGCAGCCTCGAGCCGTTCTTGGGCAGGCGACGCGAACGCGCGCGACACGCACGCACACAACGCACGCTCGCTCGGCGGTGTGAACGCCTCTATCTGGGGGGGGGGGGGGGGGAGATAAAAAAAACCCCTCGTGGCTGACGATCGACGTTGAGACACACGTGTGTGTCATGCGCCTTATGTTTTATTTATTTATTACTAGGGATGTCCCAGTCATCCTCCAAGTGCCGCTGTGAAGATTAGGAGCAATTGGACGCATCTGTCGCATGTCTGTGTTCGTGCGTCTCCGCAAGCACTGACAAGAAGGACGCGCCCGTTGAAGCAGATTTTCTCGTTGGTTCATCTGCCGAAAGATAAGCTGGGGGAAGATATTTATACAAATTTGTATCGTCCTTTTAGTTTTCTTCATGGTTTTTCCCCTCTCTGAAAGCTGGGCATGCCTTCGGACAGCTATGACAAAGACAGCCTAGATCAGTTTTATTTTTATTTTATTAGGGACGTCTTTATTTTTTCACTCTTTGTGATGATAAAATGACTCCGCTTAAGTAGCCAATTACTTTCTCTTGCACGGATCAAGCTCACGTTACCCAGGGTAAGTGAACTCATTGATTTCAGTTTCTTTTTTGCATGAAATGTGTCCAAATACAAAATAAGAATTTTAATAAGGACTTAAAGCTTTCGTGACGGCAGGAATTCATTTTCTTGTATATTATTCTTGAATCTATCTACGTGACTTTACCGAAAGACCCAATAATGTAATATACATTTGAATAAGGTTTCCCTGGAAAAGACTTATAATTAAAATACGTATGTCTTTTTTTGCTTTTAAAGCAATGCAACAAACAAGTATACAATTTAACTCGACACGTTGGAAACCCACCCTGCCTATTTCAGACGCACATTTCGTCTAATGCGTTTCTGCCCCACGAGGTGGGAAGGGGGAGTCGATTCATTTCCGATTGCCGCCGTCGTCCTGATTGTCGGATTGTCGCTGCCGCGGGCAGTTTGGCGAACGTCCTCTGTAGAGGCAAACTTATTTTGGGTAAACAACACACACCCGCGAATTATATTTCTGCACGCAGAAAACAAAATAACTTAAAGGATCCCAGCAAGCGTGGGCTCATTCGCCATCGCAGCGATGCGCGTGTGCACCCCCCACCACATCCTCCTCCACCCACCCCCCTGGGTAATTTTTGGATTGGTCGCGACGATGAACCCCGAAGTGGGAAGCTCCGGTTTGTGATTCGCGCGGTAACGGACAGCGGCGCTCCCAGCAGCAGCAGCAACAACAACAACACCCTCACCAGTCCGGTGCATTCTCAAGCGCGGCCGTCAGCCACACTCACAAGGTTATCGCACAGAGGACAAAACTAGTAACGCTGCAGCTCCGATGTTCCAATAACTCTGCAGGTAAGCGTCGTGTGCGCGTGTGTGCGTGCGTGCGTGTGCGCGCATCCCTCCGTTCCTCATTTCTGTATTGATCTGGTAACCCGCTGTTCTGCAGATGCGTTTAGAATGCTTAAAAGGAAGGGAATTCAATTTGGTTTAAGTAATTAGCTCGAGGCTGTGCTTCCTGCAGCGACAGAAGAGACTTTTTCAAATGTCATTCAATTTCGCTGCAGAGCAGCACACACACAAGTTAGAAAGAAAAAAAACTAATAACTACGGCATCGTTGATTAATCATTAGGATCATGAAATGCATCTGGATTTTGCTTTTCTTTCAGAGCAATAGCTTCTTTGCAAATAAGCACATTCGATTGCTTTGGCTTTTCTCTGTAATGGATTGAATGCATATGAAGCCAGACTGCACTCTGTCTCATACATGCTAACATGGCAATTTAATGTGCACATTAGTTTTCTGAAGTCATTGACACAGCAGGGGAGAGAAATTGTGGCAACAAAGATGAACATGAAATATATAAACTTCCATATGTATCCGTCGTCCGCAAAGGACAACCCCGATCGGTACAAATGTCAGACATTTGGCAAGGTCTTTTGAGACAGGAATGTGACATTTTGAGGTCAAAAAGGCTGTCCTCAGATGCTTCATACTCACTGGAAGTGTTTAAGGACGAGATGCATTCTTATCGAGTGTTCGACGTTAAATTGCGATCAATACCGCCCGATCAATAATGGAGAGTTGGGTGGTTGCTTCAAGCAAGTGCATTCATTAAACACCCAAAGCAAATGCTGATTGTTAAAAAGTCATATATATTTTTGAAATATCCATTTTTCACAATGTCAACGAGGTGAATTAAACCTCTTATCTTTCACGAAACTAAAGGGAAAATAGCATTGCCACACTGTGAATAGAAATCGCTTGTCTTTGTGTGTTGGTCGGGTAAAATATGTACTGTATATATATCGTGTTTCTGTACCTGCCATCGTTGTTTTCTGAAAGAAAAAAAAAGAAACGAGTTGGATTTGCACGTCGCAACCGAGTGGGTGGGATAAAAAAAAACTTATTTGGTCTATTCGTGAAATTTCGAGACGTGCGCGGATGTCATCGATGCGGCGTTATGGCTTTTGTAATGCATCTTGGCACAGAATTGCCAATACTCACGGCTCTTTCATTGGCCGCTGCATCGAATTTACCGATCCATTTCATAGTAACGAGGTGAATAATTGTTCGGTTCATATTTCTGTCATATTTAAGACGTAAGTTCAAGGCGCGAATAAATCTTCACTCGACGGGATGATAGTAGCGGAGTGGCAGCCGTGGAAAGGAGCGAATAGGAGAGGACACCAACCGAGGAGATGAAGCCGAGCAATCATTATCGTGTGCTGGTTCTACGTGGATTGTTACATCTCAGATTCGTGAGCGACAGCGTCGGCTTTGGGAGACCTTTATCCAGCGGTGGATTAGCAATGACTGATGTTGATTATCAATGTTTATCCTCTGCCACCCTTCACGTCTCCGGCCACGAGATCTGGCTGGATGGCTCAGAAGTAGAGCGTATAGAAGTACAGTGGACAGCTCTACTGGATAGCTGTGAATAAAGAAAGCTTTATAGCTCATTGGATTCCTTCAGTATAAATAAATATTCTCATTCTGATCAAGAGGTTGGGGTTGACTCAGTCCTCCAGCCCTCCAGGGTTGATAACATGAATACCACGATGTGTGGAAGAACCGTCGTTGCCCTATGGAAAGATTCGTCCCTGCCATAGGAATGAGGAATGTCCCCCACTGGCTCGGGGATGTAAACAGCAGATGGACACTGCCTCGTGCTAAATTTAGCTGGAAATCACAGACTTTTCACAACGGTACTTACGGACCTTGAAATGACTATACAGTACAGTCCTTTGTCGATCCACTGCTTGATCAAGGCCTGCCTCCTTACAGCCATATTAGTCAGGGAGGTTATTTGGTAATTCTTCATCACAACTGCTCGCTGCGCGTTTAATGAAGGAATGGTGGGGGGGGGGGGGGGCATTGCGCGACTGCTGCACCCACCTCGGACCCGAAAAATATGTATTTGAACACGCATAACAAAAAAGAGTGGTGTCACTCGCTGCTGCAGCCTTTGCACCTTCAAAGTGTGGCAGCATGGGTGCTTGCGAGAGGGCTTCCAGCGGTGCGCGTTTTACATGTTTACCGAGTTGCAAGCAGCCAGGAGGGGTGTGCGTATGTGCCGTGCCAGGTATTTGTTCGTTGTACTGCGAAGCCGCTTGGAAATGCCACACAGCTGGGAGCTATCTTTTGTTTTGCTTAATCGCGCATGCAACGGGGCAAAACGGTAAGTTAATTAAATAAAGGTAATCATATAACCCCCCCCCCCCCCCAGGGTACGCGCTCTTAAGCTGTCCACCAAGGCGAAAATAAAAAAGATCGTGTAGAACATGTAAAAATAAAATAAACGCATTCTGCTCAAATGGGCATTGAGGTGGTGCTCATATCCCCTTTACAGCCCTGACCCAGTGGTGCAAATTCCACATTTTTATGGTGGGAGGGAGGCCTCTCCATAGGACAACCACTGTTGACTTCCCCACAAAGTGGTACTTAATTTCTCGAACCCCAGAGAGATGATGGGCTGGGTCTACCATTGAGCCACCTGTTCAGCTCCAAAATACAACCATATAAAAATAATGTTAACTCCAAATGTAGCCTTTAAATCACATCGATGTGTTTGACGCGCGGATTGCAAGTCAAACGCCGGGTCGTGTGTCAACGCCACGTCACGGCGTTGACAAAAAAAAATGTGACATCTACATCGGCTCCAGATCGCACAAACTTGGAAGGAGAAGCATTCGGGTTGGCATCGTTCATCTTGAGTCTCATCGGCGAGCGCACAAGGAAGCCAATCGGGTGCTCTGCAGCTCACTCCACCCACCCACCCACCGATCCATCGCGCCCAAAACCTCCTGACCCACCTGCGACAGAATCTGGGCATCTCGCATTTTGGGCCCTTCAGTTATCTCAGTACACACGGTGCCACGGTGGAAGGAAGTCGCCCTTGATCAGCGAGAGACTACGAAAGGGAGGGGATGTGATATTGTTGATAAATAATACAGCGAAGCTTCCGCACTGCCGTTGCCTTTTCCCGACGGCCTTTGTCGCTCGCGCCTTTTAATCGGTTTGATAAAAAAAAATTGTCGTATCGCGTTCCCCATTGATTGTCCATAAAACGCGTGTCGCCGTTACACAGGGGCTCCGTAATGTCCATTGACGAGGGTCTATTTCATACAAGCGCCATTAGGTAGAAAGCACACGGGCGCTTCGGATAATTGGGCCCAAGTGAAGGGGTGCCTCGTAAAACAATCAACTCTTTTGGTACCTGACAAGATCACAAACTCAGCATATGTTCACGAAACGCTTCGTTAAGGTTGTCAGGGCACAACGAAACGCCGCAAATGTTAAATGTTTTTGGATGCTCTGGGGTTTTTTTGTTGTTTGTTGGTGACGGGACGAGCAAAGCTATTATCTCTGCACGGAGAAGGGGCACACAACATTTCTGCTCCTCGAGTGCAATTCAGGTTAATAAATTGTTCGCATGAAGGTGCAATTACGTGTGGCGATGATGCAACAGCCACTAAGGGCAGTATCGTAAAACAAAACCTGAAGAGCGTACACTGTAACCTAATCAGAATGCGTCGCACATTTCCGCAATTCGACATTTCTTTTCCCCTGCTAACGCTCATCAAGTCTTTGAAACAAAAAAATCAGCAGGGTCCTGCATCGGGGTGTTTGCTCATTTCCATGAATGAGGATTTGGCGCCAAGGAGAAAACCTGAGAACCCGGAAAAAAATCCACGCATACGAAGGTACAACACTCTAAGTCCGCAGAGATAGATTCAATCCAATGACAGATCCATTCCAGTGAATGGACCAAACCTATTGCTGTGCTGCCATCTCCTGGCAACTCACAGATTGTTGCCTACAACACCTGGTATGCACTGGTGGTCACCCATCCAATGACTTACCACGCTCAAACACCTCCTTAGCTTACGAAATCCAGCGACGATCGGACACGTGGAGAGAGATTTGGTTGCCGGCATAATTAGCCCTTTAACTGCATCACCTCCTAAATAATGACCTGTCAACAAAAACAAATAACCCCCAGAGGCAGGGCCATCCATAAGGGGGGTGCGGGGCCTGGGGCAAACCCCACTGTGTGTGCCCCCCCCCTGACGCCTTCAAACTAAACCGGAAGTATTACATCAGATACCGTCCCCCAAAGTGCGGGGCCAGGGGCAGTCTTCCCGATTCGACGTAACCCTAGGGACGGCTCTTCCGAGAGGCATCAAATCAAGCGAATGATTTTCACGTCTTCATTAAGCCTCACGATTGTCATGAATTCAACAAGAAAACAAATAAGCCATATGCAATTTACTCTAATTCTAGACGCGCGTTTGCGTCCACGTGTTCAGTGAAATGTATGATCTGGATTACATTTCAAGGACTTAATTTTGTTGAAAAGAGAGTCCTCCCGTAGTCATTAATAAATATATCAGAAGCCGCTGCGCTGGCAAACAAAGCGTGCGAGTGTGGCTTTTGCCTTAATTCATTATCCGTAACTGTTCTATTTATAGGCCAGCTCACAATGTCGCCGTGTGTACTTGTAAGCCGTATGTGTTCTGCACATTGACAAGAAGCCCGTGAAAATCGGACGACAATTCGACAAAAAGTTATTCCAAGAGCTGAAATTTGAGAGAGAAGGAGAGAAAAAAGGCAACGTTAAGCCAATCGCTTCGCAAAAAGACACACGCTACCGAACAGTTCCAACGATGCCATCGGTAAAGAATCCATCACAGCAGTGACAGATATCCCATAGCGAAATTATACAAACCTGAAAAAAGTACTGCCAATGCCTTTGTCACGCTGTGCTTACTGGATCACAACCACAGCCTCTCTAACCAGTTGCTCGCTACGCCCATTCATTTTGTATTTATTTAATTATTCCTCGTATCAACACATAAGCAATGCGGCGAGGTTGCATCGTTGTTTTTTCTTCTGTTCTATAAGCGTCAGAGGGCGGCGTGGGGGGGAGGGAGTTGGATGCTCTCAGAGAACAGCCACGCGTTTGGGATACAGCGTCATGTCAGTGTTCTCAATGTCACGCCAAGGTCGCAGGCCAGACACCTGCTATTCACGGTACCTCCTCTCTCTCGCACTCACCACACACGCATGCACACTCATGGAGCAGGAAGGTGGTGGTGGTGGTGGGGGGGAAACGTGTGGGAGGCTGAAATCTGCTTGTGCGCACAGCACACACGTCGACACAACCCACGTTATAATTTGCAAATTAAGATTTTGGGTGTGCGAAAATCGGCAGGGAAACCATCAAGTAATCCCCCACCCCCACCGCTTGCAACACTACCCACAAGCCCCGGGAGCCGCCTTGCCTCTCCCTCTGTCGCCTCTGTGCGACACGTCCGACTTCCCCGTGCAGTTTTAATTAGCAAGATGGGATAGAGAGGAGTGTGCGCGCGGGCGTTAGGCTTCATTGCGGCTACGCAGCCAGCGATCCGTATCGCTTGCCCACGTGTTTGCCCTAAAGTGAATCGGAGACTCATCCTACAAGCCCCGTCGTCTGTGATTATTGAGCGCGGAGTGGTCGCGACACATCGAGCGACGCGCCTTGGCACGCGGCCGGTGCCCCACCCGTTGGTGCAAAATGCTGGTGCCACAGCGTCGTGGGTGCCACAACGTCGTGGGTGCCACAACGTCGTGGGTGCCACAACGTCGTGGGTGCCACAAAGTTGTGACACGACGTTGTAAGGTGTGCCACGACGTCGTGAGTGCCACGACGTTGTAAGGAGTGCAACGACGTTGTAAGGTGTGCCACGACGTTGTAAGGTGTGCCACGACGTCGTAAGGAGTGCAACGACGTTGTAAGGAGTGCCACGACGTTGTAAGGAGTGCCACGACGTTGTAAGGTGTGCCACGACGTTGTAAGGTGTGCCACGACGTTGTAAGGTGTGCCACGACGTTGTAAGGTGTGCCACGACGTTGTAAAGAATGCCACGACGTTGTAAGGAGCGCCACGACGTTGTAAGGTGTGCCACGACGTTGTAAGGAGTGCCACGACGTTGTAAGGTGTGCCACGACGTTGTAAGGTGTGCCACGACGTTGTAAGGTGTGCCACGACGTTGTAAGGTGTGCCACGACGTTGTAAGGAGTGCCACGACGTTGTAAGGAGTGCCACGACGTTGTAAGGAGTGCCACGACGTTGTAAGGTGTGCCACGACGTTGTAAGGGGTGCCACGACGTTGTAAGGAGTGCCACGACGTTGTAAGGAGTGCCACGACGTTGTAAGGAGTGCCACGACGTTGTAAGGTGTGCCACGACGTTGTAAGGAGTGCCACGACGTAAGGAGTGCCACGACGTTGTAAGGAGTGCCACGACGTTGTAAGGTGTGCCACGACGTTGTAAGGAGTGCCACGACGTTGTAAGGAGTGCCACGACGTTGTAAGGTGTGCCACGACGTTGTAAGGTGTGCCACGACGTAAGGTGTGCCACGACGTTGTAAGGAGTGCCACGACGTTGTAATAAGGAGTCCCACGACGTTGTAAGGAGTGCCACGACGTTGTAAGGTGTGCCACGACGTTGTAAGGGGTGCCACGACGTTGTAAGGAGTGCCACGACGTTGTAATAAGGAGTGCCACGACGTTGTAAGGAGTGCCACGACGTTGTAAGGTGTGCCACGACGTTGTAAGGGGTGCCACGACGTTGTAAGGTGTGCCACGACGTTGTAATAAGGAGTGCCACGACGTTGTAAGGAGTGCCACGACGTTGTAAGGTGTGCCACGACGTTGTAAGGTGTGCCACGACGTTGTAAGGAGTGCCACGACGTTGTAATAAGGAGTGCCACGACGTTGTAAGGAGTGCCACGACGTTGTAAGGTGTGCCACGACGTTGTAAGGGGTGCCACGACGTTGTAAGGTGTGCCACGACGTTGTAAGGAGTGCCACGACGTTGTAATAAGGAGTGCCACGACGATGTAAGGAGTGCCACGACGTTGTAAGGGGTGCCACGACGTTGTAAGGAGTGCCACGACGTTGTAAGGAGTGCCACGACGTTGTAATAAGGAGTGCCACGACGTTGTAAGGAGTGCCACGACGTTGTAAGGTGTGCCACGACGTTGTAAGGGGTGCCACGACGTTGTAAGGTGTGCCACGACGTTGTAATAAGGAGTGCCACGACGTTGTAAGGAGTGCCACGACGTTGTAAGGTGTGCCACGACGTTGTAAGGTGTGCCACGACGTTGTAAGGAGTGCCACGACGTTGTAATAAGGAGTGCCACGACGTTGTAAGGAGTGCCACGACGTTGTAAGGTGTGCCACGACGTTGTAAGGGGTGCCACGACGTTGTAAGGTGTGCCACGACGTTGTAAGGAGTGCCACGACGTTGTAATAAGGAGTGCCACGACGATGTAAGGAGTGCCACGACGTTGTAAGGGGTGCCACGACGTTGTAAGGAGTGCCACGACGTTGTAAGGTGTGCCACGACGTTGTAAGGGGTGCCACGACGTTGTAAGGTGTGCCACGACGTTGTAAGGAGTGTCACGACGTTGTAAGGAGTGCCACGACGTTGTAAGGAGTGCCACGACGTTGTAAGGAGTGTCACGACGTTGTAAGGAGTGTCACGACGTTGTAAGGAGTGCCACGACGTTGTAAGGAGTGCCATTTGGGCAGCAGCCGGTGGTCCCATTTTGCACGGTCCTCAAAGTCATCGCCGCCGAGGTGGAACCACCACAAATGACACCCCGCAGGCGCTACCTCCAGAAGCTCTTCAAGTTGCCCTCTTGCCGACAATTGTGCACGACCACAGCCCCGGCTGGAGCGAGCTACGAGGATCTACGAGGCGCACCTGTGGCTGATTCATCCATTGCAAGCGCTGACGACGCCTACGACGCGAGGTGCAAATGCAACGTCGGGGGAGGGGGGGAGGGGCGTTCATTTTCCTTTTCACAACCATCAATGGACTGCGGCTGGGAATATCGTGCGCACTTCGCACGAGAACGTGAACTAGTCGCATGACATGATAGGTATTTTTCTCCTGGTGTACCGACCTTGAGGCGTGAATCTTGTATACCGTATCTGTATGCGCCTTCCCACCTCCCCCCTGACGCTCATAGAATTTAGGTAAACGACACAGCCTCTGCGCCATACTCGAATAATTAATGCTGAAAGGTATCCATTCAAACTTAAATAATGTAACACCTTTATTCAACATCAAGATGCTCGCGAATTTTACAAGATAGCTGAGCACAATGCAATTCACTCGAATTCTAAATGTGCATCAACGACCTCGCGTGCAGCTTAGCGCATTCACTGCGACAACTTTACATTCATTGCACTGCCTGTGTCTGCGTGTGAATGTTTACCACGAACAGCATTCTCCCGTGGGCAGTCGCGCGATTCTGGGCGTACATCTTAAGATGCTGTACAGACCAAGGCCGTAATTATAATACATATTATAATTGTCTCCCCCCCCCCCCTCCCAATATATTGCTATGAAAATAATTGCTATGCTATGTAAATAAAAACAACAATTTGCTAAACCTTGGCCACAATATCTGGACTTGTCTTCATATAAATCAACGCATAGATTTCTGTTTATATTATTGTGGTTTAGGTTGTACTTTATTAATCCCTAATCTCTGCCATTACATACAATGAAACAAGAAATGGTAAAAAAGTAAAAACAGAGCAATGTAATAATACACTATTAGACATTGTTATGAATGAAAAAAAGTCCATCCCATGTGTTAGTGAATTTTTTTATATTTTTGGCAGGAAATTCGTTTTCAAATGTAGATATTTTGCTGGGTTGGGACTCCCAGACACCCTGGAAGATTTCCCCCCAATGTTGACTCCATGGCTACTCCCTTGGTACAGATGCAGCGGTCACGTCCGTCAAAGTAGAAAAATAAAGGCCTTGAGCCTGGACTTTAAATCGAGGCAGGGAGTCGAGATCACAGACTGCTGGGGGAGTGGAGTTCCAAGCTGTGTGGACAGCAGAGGAGAATAAGCGACATCGTACGGAGCGAAAGTGGACCGGGAGCTTTAGGAGAAAACTTCGGTTGCTGAAGCGTAGAATGTGTAGAGTGGAAGGGAGTAGAGTGAGACGAGATGGAGTCGATAGCAGAGAGCGTGGAGGGGAATAGATTGAGATGAGAGACGTGGGAGGATGCGCAGAAGGGAGTGGAGTGAGACGAGAGGGGAGAGTTCGGAGAGTGTGGAGGGGAGTAGAGTGATCCGAGATGGAATAGATATGAGACAGCGTGGAGGGGAATAGATTAAGATGAGAGGGGAGAGGTAGGTTGGGAGAGTGTGTCGAGAGGAGTAGAATCATTCGTGCCTGTAGTGAGTGGGGGGTTTCCATGCTCCACAATCGCACCGGGAATGGCTCGGTCTAGACCTGGCATGAGCACGCGACGCACACATGACACACATACGAGACACACACACATGACACACACACGACACACACCACACACACACCACACACATGACACACACGACAGACACACGCGGACGTGTCCCAGGCGGACTCCAACCCACAGTCATTCTCTTTCTCAAAATATTCTAGGCACCGTCAAATAAATGTTTGACAGGCCACAGGCCATTTATATTTGTCAACCATTCCAGAGCGAACGTATAGAGTTCACAATTAAAGTTTTATATATATACACGCGTACTTTAGCAGTTACACCTCAATCATACAATCAAATGGCTTTTAAGAAAAAAATCTATCCAGCCGTTTCAGTGTTATTCCCTGACATGCAAACTTTCTTCGGAGAGCGTCGCCGCATCGAACAACAGGGATATTTTGCAACAGCAAAGCCTTGCGGCTTTTCTAGCGGATTCATTTTCCCACGATTCTGATTCCCGAGGAGATGCTCTGGCAGCCGATCCTACTCGCACGCCGTGACCAGCAGTCGATGGCGGCAAGGGCTTCTCCTCACACAGAGAGTGAACGTCGGCAGAAGCCTCGCTCGTTCCAATTGTGTCGGTTATTAATCAGCGAACATGCCTCACAACCCGCCTGATTGTCATCACCACTTCCTCTTTGGAAGTAACCGAAATCACTTAGGACATTTCTTTTTTTTTTGCTCTCAGTTGTTGCCGATTTCCATCTTCATGCCCCCACCCCCACCTCATTAGCTGATAATTCAGGCGCCTCGCGTTTCGTTGCGAGATAAGGCGCCAATGATTCGCCTCTTGAGCGAATGGATGGGAAATCTGGCCAGTGCAAGCTGCAGCTCCAATATTGAGAGGGACACTTGTGAGGAGGAGGAGGAGGAGGGAGGCATCTTTTTCTTAATTTCGCACATCAAGCGGCGCTCATCGATTGTCTGTCAACAACAGAGCGGCGTTTGCAGGCGTGCCAAACAGCTACCTTCATAAGCAATTATCTCCATAACAATTCCCTCCCGTCAACTGCACGTCATCGCTCCCCGAGCAAGTTTGATGAAGAGTCACGATTCAGTATCACGATTCAATTATCCGGACAAGATTTAGCTCGTCGTTTCGATTTCACGCCGTCGTTTCTGTCGTTTCCCGCGACGATTTGTCTCGTTGGTGCAGTTGCGTTCTTCCCCATTAGCCGAGCTGTAACACTTATCATTTGAAATTATTACAAGCAAATCGTCACCAACAGCCATCATCGAGATCAATGCCTCTCCGTGCCGTTGCTTTCCCAACAAGGCCCCGTGATGCCACAGTCCATGACATTTCCTGCGCATGAACTATTCTCATCGCTCCATTTCGGCAGCGGGCGTTCGCCCTGTTGGTTGTGCTCCTGCCTTTGGCTGGCATTCCACGGCCAGTCTTGTCCGTCCGCTATAATCACTCCTCGCGATGTATGCTGCACAAGCCCCGCTCCTTTTCCTTGACAGTCAACGTGATGATGTCTCCCATAATTTGTGCTCATTCGCTGATCCACATGCCTCTCTTTCCCGACTGTCGGTGTAATTCCAAGCACGCGTCATTTGCACGTAATGTTCATGCGTTGTAAATTATATAGATTAACACATGAAAGATTCAATGCATGTGTCATGAGCATAATACTACATTTTAATTGATGAATCAATGTCCATTAAAATCATCTATTGGCCAAACCCGCTATGGACTGATTAATAAATATGATAATTTTTGGCCTCCAGCCAATTGGCTATGGCGCTTGGGACTACGGCCGTCTTTGTCTCTCGTGATACGAATAATTATAATTACCATATGATTTCATGAGCCGAATGGCTCACAGGGCTATACCACATAAATAAAACTGAAAACTGAAACTGAAAATGAGCGAATAGGTTAAACTGTGTAAATAGTCAGGGATGTTCTAGGTTGGCTCTCAAAGCATCAACCATTCTTCTCAATATGACGCTGTCGGTGGAAAAAAACAAGATGTACTTATTGTAATTGGTGAAATTCCACAAAGTTGGCCCACCTTGCCTCGAACATATTTACTGCAATCCATGTTGTCATTTGCTAGGAATTGGTTCAGGAACATCAATATACAATTATATGTTCCTTACAAACACATTATTTAGAGGATGTACGTCTACATGTGAACAATGACCTTCTTCCTTCATAGAGTCGTCAATGTCCTTCCCTACTGCGGTAGACGGCACACTTTACGAACGACCCCCGGCTTTACCAGCAGGTATTCCAAATACGCTAAGCGCCGAGCTATTCAGCTGTCACGGTGTGGCGCGGTTGAAAAAAATGCTTTAAAGATTACTGCGTCGGCTCTAACAAAGGGACAGCAATGAGGAGCCGCACATCTCCTTCGGCTGCCCCTGAGCCTCCGACCTCCACTGCCCTTTCCTCGGCTGCCCAACGGCAATCCCAGCGTCAGGCGTGCTTTCTGACAGCCGCTGCCAAACGACCAAAGAGGGAGCGTTTTCTTTTCTCTCCCCCTGCTCATTATTCAGCATTTCAAGCAAGGAAACCGGCTCCTGGTGCTTCCAGCCCCCAGCATCCCCACCCTCACTCGGCGAAATGTTAACTACCTCGCCCGGTATACAGGAGATCGTGGGTTCAATCCCAACACTGGCGCCTGCTGTATATTTGGAATTTGCATGTTCTTCCCGTGGTCACGTGGATTTTTCTCCGGGCCCTCCAGTTTTTCCCTCCACATTTAGAATCAACATCACGCGCTTAGAGTATTTGGCTCCTTGCTGTACATTTAGACGTGATAAGCCTCTTCGTTGAGCTATCATTTGTGGCCAGGTCGCTTCTGAAAAAGAGCTACAATATATAGCTCAGTGCGCCTTACCTGGTAAAATAAAAATTGTTTATAGTTAACACATGGCAGCTTACCTGTTCCCCCGGCATTCTGATGTCACCGCGTTAGTTCCCGCGAGCGGGAATTTTAATCTGCCTTGTAAATCAGGACCGGGCAATCAATCCACCACGCTCGGACGAGCATTTGCTTCGCTCTGTCGCAAGTGGGAATGGCTCAGAGATTCTCGTTTCGACGTCGCACAAATTACCGTTAGCCCCAGGGGATGCCATCTCCCTCGCAGGGGTTAGCGGCCGCGCTCAACTCGCCATCCGAAAGGCTCACCGCTTTCGATGCGATCTCCCAGCGTGGCAGCTGAAACGACGGTTGCAGGTTTCCTAAATTCCCCACGCCCACGCCGCCTCTGTTCACCGGGCGGCATAAGTAGATAGGTTCACTGCGGTCGGTTAATGGGCAGGTGTCTTGCTGTAGGGTAAAGCGTGGGCAAAGGCCCACCTCTTCCAAGATGTCTGGCCAGCATGGAAGAGTAGGTCAAATGACCTTTGGAGGGGCTCTCTTGAGCTCTCTCTCTCTCTCTATTTTGAGACCCTCCAGTCAGCAGTGCCATGAGCATGCAATTGCAGGGCTGCACCTTTATCTTTTGCCATCAATTTGGAGTGAGGCAAATTTCTTCACAAAGTTTCAATATCTAGGTTTTCGTGGGGGTGGGGGGAGGGATTGGCCGTGTTTGTTGCCTTCCATTTGCTGAGCAAACGATTTTTTTCCAGTGGTAGACGTCTACATGTCACGCATGACATTAATACAAATAAAAATCCAATCTCTTATTAGAAACAAAAAGAGTAAATCCTTTGTTGCAAATGTCACAACAACAGAGCTGCTCATACCGATAGGCCACCGAGACATAAATGCCCAATTTGCATTTCAATCCAATCATCGGTCCCCGGGTGAGCCATGCACTGCGAACCGTGCCCCCCCCCCCCCTCCTCTCCTCTTTGAATCGCCGATCGTTAAATTCTGCCACTGAGAGCGTGACTCCGACCGCAACGGAGAGCAAGAATTGCCGCATTGACTTTCCGAGCGGAGGCCCAATTGAGTTGGTGAACACCGTAAATAAACTACGGTCGCCACGACGAGAGGTGGCCCAAGGAGCCGCCGGCCCTCTCTCTCTCTCTCTCGTGCGCGTCGTGCAAAAGCTCACGCGCAAAGGGGACCAGCACCCGGTGTCTTTCCCCCCGTCCGTGGAAGTTTAGCTCTGCCATTCGCTTGTGGCTTGTGCCGGGCGTGTTGTTTGGCGAACGTGATGTCCGATGTTCCCGCTCCGCACGCTGGGAGATTTTTCTTATTTCCCCGAGCGACTGAATTCAGTTCCTCAAAACGTGACGGCATTTCCGAGGTACTGGCACGGCCATTCAATTCCGCAAAGCCGAATTCAGTTGCTGAAGCAGTTCCCAGCGTGTTCAGTGAAACGTGGGGGCATCGTGCCTCGGAAGACGTGGTACAAAGCACACATCGGAGACATTAAATAAGCTTTCGGGAGGGTGCTGGAGACAGGCCACCATTGCAACCAGCATTCCTTCAGGTATTGAGGTATCATTCAGAAAATGTTTTTTTTTTATTGCACGCTGTCATAATGTGTGTAAACATGGTGGTCAGCATTAGGGCATGGCCGTTGCTATTCCTAATGCAGTAAGTATACTTGTGGGTATTCTTTGGGTCTTTCGGTAAAGTCACGTAGAACAAAAAAACTACGACGTTTCGATCGCAACACAAGCAATCGTCATCAGGAGAAAAAAGAGTGGGAATGCTGCTGAGGTGGGCCATTTAAAAGGTTTAAAATGGGTGTAGCCCAAGGGTCAAAAACGAAATTGGCGGGGCTAGTGATGTTAAAGTGAGAAATTTGCATGTCAATGTAAGATTGGAGAGCTACCTGCACGACGAGAGCGCGGAGGTAACCATTGTATTGTGAGAGATTAGCATGTCAATGTAAGATCGCAGAGCCACCACCACATCGAGGACACGAGCGACGGCGGCTGTGTTAGTGTGAGACATTTAACCTGTTAATGTAAAATCAGAGATTAGCATGTCAATGTAAGATCGCAGAGCCACCACCACATCGAGGACACGAGCGTCGGTGGCTGTGTTAGTGTGAGACATTTAACCTGTTCATGTAAAATCAGGGATTAGCATGTCAATGTAAGATCGCAGAGCCACCACCACATTGAGGACACGAGCGTCGGTGGCTGTGTTAGTGTGAGACATTTAACCTGTTCATGTAAAATCAGAGATTAGCATGTCAATGTAAGATCGCAGAGCCACCACCACATCGAGGACACGAGCGTCGGTGGCTGTGTTAGTGTGAGACATTTAACCTGTTCATGTAAAATCAGGGATTAGCATGTCAATGTAAGATCGCAGAGCCACCACCACATTGAGGACACGAGCGTCGGTGGCTGTGTTAGTGTGAGCCATTTAACCTGTTCATGTAAAATCAGAGATTAGCATGTCAATGTAAGATCGCAGAGCCACCGCCACATCGAGGACACGAGCGACGGTGGCTGTGTTAATGTGAGACATTTAACCTGTTCATGTAAAATCAAAGATTAGCATGTCAATGTAAGATCGCAGGGCCACCACCACATCGAGGACACGCGCTACGGTGGCTGTGTTAGTGTGAGACATTTAACCTGTTAATGTAAAATCAGAGATTAGCATGTCAATGTAAGATCGCAGAGCCACCGCCACATCGAGGACACGAACGACGGCAAATGTGTTAGTGTGAGACATTTTACCTGTTAATGTGAAACCAGATAGTCGAAAATAACTACTAACATCGGAAGGTAGGATGGAAATATCACAGCCAGTTATGACTTAAACTGGTTAATAACGTCCTTCCAATGATTGCTCAATTTGTACCCATCTTCTCGGTTGAAATTGTGTCTGTGTCTATATATCTGGATGGCTTCATGTGATGTTTCCATCCTTCCTTCCAATGTTAGTAGTTATTTTCGACTCTCTGGTTTTACATTTATAGGTTCATTGTTTCACACTGACACAGCCACTATCGCTCGTGCCCTCGATGTGGCGGTGGCTCTGCGATCTTACATTGCCATGCTAATCTCTCACTTTAACATCACTAGCCCCGCCCATTTTGTTTATGACCCTTGGGCTGCGCCCATTTCAAATCTTTAAAACAGACTGCTTCAGCAGCTTTCCCGCTCTTTTTTCTCCTGATGACGATTGCTTGTGTTGCGATCGAAACGTCGTAGTTTTTTTGTTCCACGTGACTTTACCGAAAGACCCAAAGAATATGAACTCCTGCAGTCACGAAAGCTTTGTCAAGATTTATACTTGTGGGCCTTTATGAAATTGCGTACAAAAATATTAAATATGAATGGCGGTCATCTTATCTTTACCTTGGAGTCAGTTGGTGATCCATCTGTAAAATAAACTCCTTTGATCTCTCCATATAACTTGAGAGGATATGGAACAAATTGTTATATAAAAAAAAGAATTAGATTAAACTTTGTTTTTTTTACATTTTTACAACATGCTAACCATAAATCAGAAGGATGACTGCTTCAACAGGACTTGTATAATAGAAACGACATATTTTGTATCATCTTCTCAAAGGGATATTTCTATAAAAGTAAGACATTTCTAACGGATGGGTATTGGACTATCGAATGACAAGACAAATGCAAAACTATAAATATGCATACATACATGAAACGTAAGTAAAATGAGTTGTACTTTTTAATATACGTGACCATAATGCTCATCTGTGGGCATATCCAATATTGAGGCAAGGTCCTCGTGACATTTCCATCAATAATTTGTCAAGGTGTAT
The DNA here is from genome assembly GCF_048934315.1 of Petromyzon marinus. Classification (NCBI taxonomy): domain Eukaryota; kingdom Metazoa; phylum Chordata; class Hyperoartia; order Petromyzontiformes; family Petromyzontidae; genus Petromyzon; species Petromyzon marinus. Next base: position 5,270,055 of record NC_133680.1, read on the forward strand.
TTAAATTAGTTATAAAAGGAATAAATAACAATCCAAATATTGAGGTTTCACCTGAACTAAGCGTAGATTTTATAACGCGGTACAATCCTGCTTCCTCAATGCTGTATTCATGAATCAAAAACGCGGGTTGTGTTTGTGGCCCGTACATTGATTTGCCATGACAATTCACCGAGATGAAAACATAAACAAATATAATAAAGAATTAAAGCTTTCGTGACTGCATAAATTACATACGTGACTTTACCGAAAAAAACCATTGAATAAACAAATATAATAACTTTGATCAAAGGCCCCACACTATGGGCTCTTCGCCAGTTTACGATTTCGACCACATTGCTTTACAAAAGCCACCTTAGAACGAAGAGCGATGCTCTATGCAAGTGTAAGGACAGCACGGGGCGATAGAGGGACAGTATGGTTCCCCGGGATCATGGTTACTAATTTACGTGCTCATGATGGTTGATGGGACAAGCGTTGACAGGGTCACGTGAGGGGGAGCACGGGACCCAACGGCGGCTAAGTGTAATAAGGGCTGGAGATTGACCCGGCCAGGTGCGGTGAGCAAGAGTTCGGGAATAGCGGCGTGGCCAGCACGGACCGGACCTGGGGGCTGTTGTTCTGGGGAATCGCCGTCGCCGCCTTGGAATGGGTCGTCTCCATCGTCTTCGAGTTGTCTTGAGGCTAGAGTTATGTTGTCTCAGAATAGAGTCGTTTCATGACCCAAGTGTATATAGTCACTCGCAGTTACTCGTTAAGTTGTCAGCGGACTTTATTCACAATAAATATACATAAAGACAAGACGGTGTCTCTGAGAGCTACATTACGCAAGCGTTCCATGTCCTTCATAAGCTGTCACCCTTCGCCTTAACCAATCAGCACTAACCAGCGTGGTGAAGTAACAATCAAACATCCGCTATGAATGACTTGGCGTGATATTTTGGATGCAATTGGTTCGAATAAACCCTGCAGCCAGCCACAAGAGGCATGATGTGTACCACATTGGCACACGCACATCTATTCCCAAACATATGTGGCTACTGATTTAGAATCAGAATCTTTATTTAGACTGGAGGAATCCGATGACCTCTGAAGCCCGTTTTCACAGATGTCCAGTAGGGCGATTAATAGTGAAACAACTCCCATGGCAAAAGCACAGTGAGGGAAGGCCTTTACTCAGCAGACGATTGTCAATGTGATATTATATTTTATTATTTATGATTATAGCCTGCTGGTAGAAGCTGTACATAAGCGCGCCTTGTAAAAATAACAGTTCTGATATTAGCAACATGTCCTTACATCACACTGGTGGGTGGAATGCAAAGTACAACTTGGATACAAGCACATCTGGCCTAGCTCCCGAGGGCTATGCTTATATCCAGATTCGAATTTAATCACAGATGCACTCCACCTCCAGCTCGTGTGCAAAAATAATTTTAAGCCAACACAGAGGAGGAGGGAGCCAATCTCTGTGTGGGTAGTGCTGCGTTGAAGTGCCCTTATACTCTTGCAGTGAGTAGATGTGTCCCGCACGTAACAATGACGGGGGCTTGACACGACACTTTAATCACACTTGTTAAACTCTTGGGACATTTTTTTTAGTGTCCTCACATGCACCGGTGACCTAGGATCTTCTCGGAGCCATCCGTCTGTGGCGGCGTTGGGTCTTTGTACAGGTTTTAATTTGTGCATCCTTGCGAGAATGTCGGACTCTTTGTTTGCGAATCCCAGCGCCACTCAAATCTTATTGAGTGTCACTCGAACTTCGAGTCACGGGCACATCCTGCAAATGCCGGAGTGGCATGCCGGAGTATCATGCAGAGTGGCATCCAAGAGTGCGCACGTATCGTCGACGCTGTGTCAATTTGTTATCTTTGCCAATTCGCCCAATGTTTCTAAAAAGGAATAACAACTATAAGTGATGTGGGCTGTGGCGGCTTGTCACGTTGAGATTTCCATGGATGAAATGTTGGCAAATGCCACGTAGCAGAAACAAAATTGATCGTGAGTAATACCTGCTTCAGCAAACAGGATGCTTCTCATGGTAAGAAGCAGCTATATACACACACAAAAACAGCAGTCCGTGACATCATTGCTTGAAAAATATATACATATTTATGACTTTTTTCATCCAACAGAATATTCAAAACCACCACAGTCACCTCTTCGGCAAATAACACCTTACTGTTTTTCCACAACAACTTCTTTAATGCATTTAAAAAAATGTATGAAAGGAAACCGAGAAGTAATGCTTTCTTGACCTCCAGAAAGGGGGGGTCACCGAAAAATTGGATTGGTACAGAAAATCCGAGTGAATAAAGTGAAGCGTGAAAGCTGCGGTTGTCTAAAATGCACACAGAGGACCTCAGTCCCAACCGTCAAATTGGGGGACGTCACATCAGAACAGATTGAAAGCCACGGCATTTAATTATAATCCAAAGCTTGCCTTTCTAAGTTCCTTTTAAATTAACGCCGGCATTGCAAATTCGAATGTGCGACGCATCGCCATGCTTAAATCATACGTGTGCGGTCCAACGTATCGAACCGGCGTTTCCCAACGACACAAGGTTGCCCTCTCGGCACTGCCGATGTCACGATTGGCCTGCAGTTCTCTCTCGCCCGGCATGATAAAATGTCTCGAAATAAAACATTTATTTCATCTCCCCATTGGTCTTAACAAAGTATAATGTATGGAGAGGCTACCTCACCAAACACTTGTATCTGATGATCAATCACACATTACAGCCGTGACAGCTTCAATACAACATCCAGCAGCACCTATATATAGAAAGCCTCTTTACATCACTGTGGAAATATGTTGTGTGCTTTTTGCCAAGTACACTGTGTTCATAATAATAATGACAAATAGACCATTTTCGAATCCACTGCTGGATAAAGGGCTTCCAAAATCTTAGGGGTCATGACAGTTGTTTGACCATTCTTCACCACGCTGGTCATTGCCGATTTGGTGATTAGAGGGCCGAGGACTGGTTTAGATATCGCTCGCCACTCAAGTTAGCTGTGGCCGGGCTATTGAACGACACGGGTGGCTGGGTTCATCACGCAATAGGCCAACTACTGCGCCACTACTCCTGCCACCGGGACACAGAAGGTCGTTCATGTTAAATGTATCCACATTACAGGCAGGCGTCTTCACTGAAAAAAAAATTGCCATATCATATATATCTTTGACATTATATATGTTCTTTTATGTGGGAATATATTTAATTTCAATATGTGATATTTCCAGACCACCTCTTCTTACGAAACTAAATCCCTCCCCTCGTCAAATCTCTGGTACGTAACCTTTTTAGAGGGCATTATTTTTCCCCATCACAAACTCTCGTGTCAACCAAACATTAAGGAAATTTCAGACGAAACAACCAGGCCATTATTTTGACCTTGGTCAGGTCCACGAAATATTTCCAAAATTGCAGCTCCAATTGGGGCAAAAGCATGTTCTTAGACGTGAATTTGAAAATAACAATTTAAAAACTTGGCTTTTCTCGAGGATTGCTGGTTTACCGGCAATTTCACAAAACGCGTCTTGCGAATGTTCTTAGGTCCCCAGATTGTGGCCTCAGTTTTTTTCTTTCCACCCCCCATGATCATTTCCTTCATGGTCCAGGGGACACAACCCTTCATTTCAAAGATATCTTGTCATAATTTTATTTCATCTGAGATATTTAGGGAATTGAATGTCAGAGGGTTATGCCAAGGTCCCCTATTAAACATTTAGGGGGAAAGCACCACACAATTACCACGTGACAGGGAAAAGTGCTAAGAGCTATAACCAAAAAGGTGGCTCAAAAGTCCATCTGTCATTCAGCCGCAATGACAGAGCAACAAACATGGATCCCACACCTGTGTGTTGAACCTTCTCTTGTCAGGCCTCGAAAGCCCAAGAAGATTTGAGCCTGGATAGTACTTGGATGGGAGACCACAAAGCTTGCCAGACTGGTATAGGCTGTGAGGCTACATGGTGTGGAAATAGATGGCAGGGAATACAAACCCACTGTTGTACTGCACCATATTGCCCCGGTCTACATATCACTTTCCACCCATGTTTTCCGTGACCAGGATTCAAACTCAATTTGCCAAGTTAACAGTGCAGTGCGCTGACCACCTACACCATCACTCCACCAAAACATGCATTAATCAATCAATTAATAATAGATTCCTGTGCGTATGATCGATGCCTGTTTTGTAAGAAAAATAGTCAATTCCAATCTATCGATGGGTCATCGCAAGTATATTTCTGCGTAAAGAGTTGTCAAAATGTCACCACCTTCATTACGTGTGCATGTTTCAGTACCCATGTGTTAAGACTCGGACGACAAAGTACTAGGAGCCGCTTTAATTCACATAGAACAATCCAGGTTGGGGCTTCGTGCTTGAACTTGAAGCTCTACTTTCAAACGTCCCCTCCGCTTATGCTCTGTCACTCTGCCCTTTTAAATCGTTTCAGTCCCCTTCTCGAATGTTCCCTCTCTAATGGATCCCAACCATCGCCTCTGGGTTGCACTTTGTTTCCCGCCTATCCTCGTTCAAACCTTTTCCTCCAATCACTTTGAAAGCCACGCCTCCCGACCAATGCTTCTGGAAGCCTCTTTCCGCCAATCGGAGACCTTGGTTTATCTTTGAATAGCCGTTAGGCTGCACATTGGCTTGGGGTCATTTTCGGTCATTACACAAGTATTGTGAGCTCGGGATGGCCCTGTGTGATGACGTCAAGTATGAAATAACATTCAAGACCAAGGAGGAACCCTGGCCAAAGCCACGGAAGCACACGTCGTCACCAACACATTTCCACCTTCAGCCGGTTCCCACAGCTGCTGCACAGTCGACGTGGCGAACCTCCAAGATTTGATTTGAACACGAATCCACCATCCACTCCGATGTCTTCCCCGTGGCTGTTGGACTCGTGGAGACCACTCAAAGGCTGCGCCCGTCTCCCTAACGGCCCTCCAGCGTAAAGTTTTTTTGTTGCCTAATCGTTTTTAAAACACTTAACCTGCCCCCGTGTTCTTTTTTTTTACTTCCGCCTTGCTTATCCTACCTTGCGTCACGCACCCTAGCATGTCTCATTAACGAAGCACAACTATGCACGTGATTGTTTGCCAGAAATTCAGCCCCCCCCCTGCCCCTGCATTCGCTGTGGTTCCTGCAATGTCTTTTCTCAGGGCAGTAGTATTTTTAAAAGTAAACTCAAGCACACAACGTATCAGTAAATTGTCATCACAAGGATACTCTGATTGCACCTTAGTGCTTGAGACATTACGTGTTTGTACAGTTACATAATCGCATAGCCTACTGAACTATCTCTGAAATTGAGGGCAGATGAACGGTAGAGTATAATGACAGTTGTGACAATAAACTCAGCCAATATATAGAAAAACAATATTTCCACATCAAAAAAAACCTCATCCCCCATATGAGCGGGCAGCTCAGAAGGATGTGCAAGAGACGTTATGATTAATCATTTAACACGGCCGCAGGGCTGCCTGTGAATCCATATACACAGCAGATGCCTCTGTCTGAGATATCCCATCTCAAATTAAAGAGAAAACAATGTGCTCCAGAGCATGTGAGCAGAAACACACCCTTGGCATTTCATATGGTACAATGCACAAAGAAACATATGAGAAGGGATGCATGCCTCCAATGACATTGAGATATGAGAAAATGTACATGTGGATTAAAAAAACATCGGCACCTTATAGAGATTGCATTGACTGTTTAGAAAAGCAAGTGAGTTTTAGATAGCCGGTGGGCGAGACTAACAACAGAATGGCTGTCAAAGGAAGGAAACGGGCCCAACAGAAAGTCCACCATGGAGGTAGAATGATGAAATTAGATTGTGTGCAAAAGTCTTGACAGAGCAATGGCGACAGTTTTAGTCAGGTCATTTTTTTTGTTTAGGCGTGGCACCTTTCTGACACAAAGCACCGTCACATTAAAACGCAAACTCCACATAAAATTAGTAAAATTCTAAACAATTAGAACAAAAATCGATATATGCAGTATTTACAAACTACCCGCAGTTGAAATTATTCGCAGCTTAATGACATAATTCAAACTGATTTAAAGCTTTCGTGACTGCAGTGATTCACATTCTTGGTTCTTTCGGTAAAGTCACGTTGAAGGGAAACAATAAAATAATAAAATAATTATAACAATACATTTATTATTTTATTGTTTCCCTTCAACGTGACTTTACCGAAAGAACCAAGAATATAATATAAGTGGGCTTGGGCTGGACACATTGCTCGACGGGATGATGGCCGATGGTCAAAAAACATTGACGCAGCCGGCAGCTCAGGAACCAAACACGTTTAGGCGAATGGCCATCGAGGAGATGGAGCAATGAAATCGGCGCTCGTGTGCAGGTGCAAAGATGATTTGTTATATAACGGGATTGTAAGAGATGGCGGCAGCTTGAGCAGCCTCTCATCCAGCAGTGGAATGATCATGACAGATGATAATGGTGATACGAGGTCAAGCAAGGGCCATTTGTTTTAGAATTCTCCATCACCGCTACAAAATGGAGGCCCTCACACCGCTCGAGTGTGAGGAAAATGCAGAGTATTCCATTATTTTACATGGCCAGTTACAGAAGTAAGTTTGGTGTGGGAGCTGCAGTGAGGTTTTTTTTAAAAAAAAAAATGCCACCATCATGTCAGCTCGGACCTGGGGGGTCAAAGGTCACCCGCGCCTGATTGGCTCTGTTTTTGTTCATCACACTCCATCATCCCCCCGTCCCACCCAACCCATCCAGCACCCCCCCCCCCAAAAAAAAAATATAAATCTCTTTCATTTCAAGATATTACCACTCTGTTCAGGTTGTGAATCGATGCTGCGGCTCTCCGCAAATAAAAGCCTTCATTTTTCGGCGATGATTTTTTTTGCGACAATTGTTCAAATAATCACACACCGTGATGCCTGCCGCAAGAAAGCGCCGCTGTCATTCTCCGTGCATTGTGCAGAGAGTTTGTCTCTAAACAAGGATGCTGGCTGTTGGCAGCAATAGCGTGCGGTTTTTCTTCTTCTTCTTCTGCTCAAAATTTGTACAATCAATTAGTATGTTTCTCTCTTGCTTCTAAAAATGCACTCACAGCCGTAAAGTACTCTGAGGCTATTTACAGCTTACAACCTTGCATTGATGCAGTGGAATTGCTCTGCCATTACAACATCCTGACAAAAGCTATAGTTAGATTCACGTGTGCCCTTGTATAGTTGCGCAGAGCAGCGCTGGGTTCTCCAGATGCAGCCTGTATGCCCCTTCGTGAGGAAAAGCGCCACATTTGGTGGAGGCAACGCCAGTTAACTGTGCATGATGCGTCATTTTTCACAGGGAAGGAAATAGGTAACGTTTCTGTGTGTCGTGAGGAGGGGGATTACAGTGCCGATTTAAACTAGTGGGGGGGCCTGTAGCATATGTTATAAAGGGGCCCTAAATATAATAAAAAACACGTAAATATATTACAAAAATTACTTGCATAGTAAAGTAATTGCATTTTTTCATTTGCTATACAGCCAGATAATACGACAAATCGCTAACCTTTAACACCCAGTCGTTCATAAAAGTTTGAAGGCAGTCTAGCACGATCGTAAGAGCAAGTTCAGAATCACTGAAGCGGAATTGATAGCTTGAAAACATTTAGCGCGGGGCCCTTAAATATTGGGGCCCGTAGCATATGCTACTTTTGCTTAATGGATAATCGGCACTGGGGGATTGTTATTGTTCATATTTTTTTAACGACTTTGTGACCGTGCCAACTTTTTTTTTGTCCGCCCGGCAAACATCGTCGCATCAATGCCCTGTTTATATTTGGCCGTGACCATACCAATTAACGTCCATTGTGCTGGTGGCAACGCCACCAACCAACCACGGTTAAAGAACTTGACTTGAGTGCAAAAAGTTCATCTTTGCCTGCGCAGGTGTTTAAAAAAATATATGTATAAAATCCCGACAGGGGCGTGCGGCAACAATCAACGTGCGCGTTGAGCCGCTGTGACCTTGATGAGCAAATGCCTTAATTTTTCAAACGTGACGAGTCTTGCACATGCTAATGCACAGTTTAGGATAACTCGTGGGGTTACGGACAGACGTGCGATGTAGCGGGGGTGGAACGACGCATCCATTCATCGATAATAGTAACTTACAGCCCTCTGACAATCCACTGCTGGATGTGTGAGTCCACATGGGGGGTGGGGGGGGGGGGTTATGTGACCATACTTCACAACGCTGCCTGGTATGGGATGGTGGAGCGGGTTTCATGACCGGTTCAGAAATTGCTCACCACTCGTGTTAGCCACGGCTGGGAATCGTGTTAGCCCTGTCAGCTGGTTTAATAAAGCAGTGGCACTGTACCGTCGCTCCTCCCCACCCTACGTAATCATAATTTTTGTATTACAGATAATACTTTGTTTAGAGAACAAAATCTAATATCCTATGCAGTTAATAATAATTCCCATAAAACCAAGAAAATCATCATAATCTGTCACGGTCAATCCACTGCTGGATGAAGGCCTTCCTGTGATGTAATACTCCACCTAACGCACCTGCACGCGAGCCGATTTCATAGCTCCATCTCCTCGGTGGCCGAAAACTATTCAGGTGCATTCCATCTCGCGGCTGCAACTCCGTCGTCATTCTTGACCGCTCGCCATCAACCCTCGGAGCGACGCTTCCTGCCCAAGCCCCAGTTGTTTATTTTCCCTTAACAGTTTGAATGATCCCATTAACCTGTGTATATTCTCTAATTTTCTCGTTCCTCTGTCTGTCTCTCAGCGTAATTCCAATCATGAATCACTCCCAGATAATAAATGCCTAGGCCAGCAGAAAGCTGAATGCGGATTTTTGCTCCGGTTGCTGATAGGAATTGTGGTGTTTTCCCGATTATACTGTGTGACATAGGCATCGTTATTCTTTGCATGGCTCATTTGCACTGATCAATGTATTAACCAGGTGGGAACCTGGGGTGAGACCGTCAATTTTTGACCCTATTATTATTATTGAGTAGTATACCATGCAGATAAATTGAGAGTCCTGAGATCGAGTTAAGACTCGCAGAACCACTAAAAAGCCATCCAACAACAGTACTATAATGTGAAATGGCACAATTTAGAGGGGGTTTTGAAGGGTGATAGTTGTAGACATTTATATTTGTGAAATATATCATTGTCTAATGTTGGCACAGGAGCTCTAAGCGAATTCTACCATGGGAAAAAAATATACCTCTGAAGTGTGGCTGCAGTGAGATTTTTTTTATAAGATGGATCAGTGGTTAGTGCACTGCACAATGAACCCTGCCTGAGTTCGATTCCCGGCCAGGGCGAGAGTGATGTGTGAACCAGTCTTGTGCCCCACCCCCTACTATGCCCCACCACCCACCCACCCTTCATGAATCCGCAATAATCAGCGTGGTGAAGTATGGTAAGGTAAACACAAAATGTAAAAAACCCATGACCGACACAATGTAGGTAAGCCTTCATCAAGCAGTGGATTGACAAAGGGCTGTAACATACATCACCAACAACACAAGGTGTTGAAAGGTGATAGGTGCCGGCATTTAAATTTGTGAATATAATTCATTTCGTATGGTCCACACAGAGCTCTAAGTGAGTTTTGCTGCATTAAAACGCAAATAAGCGCCATAAATGGTGGCTCAATACCTTTTAGAAAATGTGTTTCGTTCTACAGCTACTCAGAAAATCAGTCCACCTTTTAGGTCTTCCAAAAGGCATCAACGTAAACCATTATTTTGGTCGTCAGTATCGCAGTAAATTTTTCAAGAAGCAATTTACCAAAAGGAAGATATTGACATGTCACGTAAGACGACGTATGAAGCTCGTCTATCGTCACACGGAGAACAATTTAAGATGTCAATTTCGCATTGCTGCTATGTTCTCATTAGGTAAATGTGATCAAATTTTGTCAAAAGCCCTTCAATAATGTGTGAATATTTTTTTATGGCATGGTAAATGGGTTAATGTACAAAAAAATCTCCATCATTAGGAATTCACTCACGATCCGCACGTCTCTCTGAAGCGATTCTGCCCCCTTTTTATTAATTATTTTACTCTGCAGGACGTGACTGGAATAACAGAAGAGTGACAATATCACGCTTAAAGAAGTGGGGGGGGGGGGGTAAACAAACTCCGCTTTTAAAGGATCCGTTATGAGATTGGCGACCGTACAGTGGGGGGCCATTATTAACAAAGCAGCGGCCAGGATTCCGGCTGACCGCAGCGGCTTGCCGCTCAACTGAAAACAGCGATGCGGCCTGACGAAATGGGTTTCAAGTCCACAGAGGCAGCCCGAGATGGGGGTTGAGGTAGGGTGGGGGCGTACATTTAAAGGGGGTGAAGGGATCCCTTCCCACCGCCAAGCCTTCGCAAGCCCCTTCTCGGAATCCAGTACGCAAGCGAGCATCTCTCTCGCTCTCTATGCGGGGTTCCGGGCAGGAACACTCATCTAGATCGTTCCCCTCCTGCTGCGTAAGCGATGCCACCTGTCACGCAAATCCAACCTCGCCACTCACTTGTAGCGCTCCTTCTCGGCGCTTCCTTCCTCACTTAACTTTCATTCCGTCGTCTCTCACGGAGTGTGGCATTGGCCATACTCAGTGACCCATACTTGTGCGCCTCGAGAACTTCAGTCCTTGAACATTTTCTCCCGTGTAAAATGTTACCGATTTACACGTGACGTCGAGGGAGTTCTGATGTGGGGAGAGCCAGATGTGGATATGCACCTCCGATGAGCGCGGTTGGCTACGTGCGGTGCGAAAGAGGTTCAGCGTACATGCGTGCCCCGCGGTCAGGAATTTGAGGGCAATTGGTGCGTGCTCGGTAGACCTTGAAAGCCATTGGCGGTGCCACCGCTTCACACGGCGGAATGGCATCACGATGGCGGGAGCGTAAGGGGCCAGGGCGAAGGACTGCGGTGGTGTCACCGCCACCAGGTGTCCATTAGAAAGAAGACGGGGTGAGAGAGGAGATGTGGACAAGCGTAGGAGTCCCTGCCTCAGATTACGTGGCACTTTCTTGTGCCCACTCGGCTCAGCTACAGCTTTTTTTTTCCCTCCGCGGAGTGACGCTGTTCCTAGGACAGGTAATTTAGTCGTGAATAGTGCATTCTTCTGATTTCGTTACGACGGGAAAGGGCCCAGAATGGGACGTCCGAGTTTGTCGATCCACACGGCGGCTTCCCGAGATGCTAAGTGGAGAAATGAGGCGTGCGGGGCCAGGTTGATGCGATACGTTCCGCGGTCCGGGACGCGTGGCCACAGTCGCCCTCGGGGGTCATCCCTCATCTTCCGCTCGTGAAGCAGGTGGCCGCCTTCTTCGCCCACCGTGTCCTGGGCGGATTCGGTTGAGTGCAGTCCACCGTAGTCACGGGAGGTCGAAGCCAGGGACCTGTTAGGTCGGCGATGAGGTGTTGGTCATTTATGTTGAACGCATTCCACGATTCTGGCCATCCGGATGATGGGTTGGTGCCAGCTACATGAATAGCGGCCGTAATTTTAATTTCCAGAACGACTTGAAGCGCTTTCGTGGTTTGGTTTTTGAAGTCTTCCGTGGATGGGAGGTCGGAATTGCTTACGGGTTTTTTTGTTGTTGTTGCTGTGGCCCATCTCGTGTTGCACGATGGCGTCGCAGCGGATGTCAGGTGGGATAACGCGAGACAGCGCCTGGAGCCACTCAGTTGCAGTGAACTTAAGGCGTCCCCGATACCGACCGTCTTGTATGGCGGGGTTCAGCCGTGCGTCCGTGATCTCTGCTGCTGAACCATGAGGAAGAGCAAAGTGTCCCCCAGCAGAGCAGACGAGGGCCACTGTCACGTTGCGGGATGTTACAGCTGTGCCCCCCAACCCCCCAACCCATCCGCCAATGACCTTCCAAGTAGAACGTCTGTGGAACGTGTTCCAGTGCACGGGGAAAGTGGACGGTGAAAAGGGAAGAAGGTAAACGGAGAGAAATTTTGGTCCAAACGCCACGAGAGGTTGCATTGAGGTAGAGAAGAAATATAACAAAGGGGCGCATTTGTGAAATGGAAAGATTGAATGCGAAGATCAAAATGTATCTGTGGTAAATAAAACGTTTGGACTAAAGATATTAGTTTGTATGCTACTCTTTGGTTTTTTTGGTGAAGTCACGTAGGTAAAATAAAATAAAAATAAAATAAAACAACTAAATTAAATCACGACATTTCGGAGGCAACTTGATACAGCGAACTTTGTTGTGTCTGTTCCACCTGAAGACGGAAGCTTGTGTTGCCTCCGAAACGTCGTGATTTAATTTAGTTTTATTTTATTTTAATTTTATTTTACCTACGTGACTTTACCTAAAAAACCAAAGGGTATGAATCCTTGCAGTCACGAAAGCTTCAAATCTAGAATGAGTTTGTATGCTGTTAAAATTAAGTATATTGGTTCCTACCTCTCTGTACACAGCGATATGTAGTGGGGCGGGTCTACAATCCATTGTCCCCCCACCCTCCAAAAGTCTGTCAAGTTGAGGGGGAACACCCCCCCCTGCCACGCACCCATCCTCCATGGAATTACCGATGATGAAAAAAAAACCCAGAACATAATGAGTGCCGACTTGCCGTGTGAAGGACGGCCAAGTCGACACCCCCCTTCGCTGGACCCAGTCCATCTCGCTAAGGCAACGACGCATCGACGGAGTTGGATAAGCAGCTTCCCGCACTCGACCGACTTCCCCGCACTCGCTGGCGGCGGCCAGAGCGCAGTATGTCATCCCGTGGTTAAATGTCATTAAAATGTTGTCAGCCCTGGTGGCTGCCTTGGCATATTGGGTTACAGGTACCGCGTTGGCAAAAGGCAAGCTGGGATTTTTTTGGTTTTTTTTGCGGAGCGCCCGATTCAGGTGTGGGCCGTCGGTTCAATGGAATGATTCGGTGGCATCGCAAGGGACTGGCATGCATTTCGATGAAACGTATCTGTTGTTGACCACGCTTTCCTAAGCTTTCTCGGCCCGGACACAACGATGAGTGTACGGTTTATTGAAACGGGCACTCTTCCCATTTGGTGTCCTTTTTCAGCGACAGTTTGAAGCTCCGTTTTTTTAATTCTCCCCCCACCCACCCACCCCACGTTTTTCTTGTTCGTCGCGAATGTATCCACTAACTCGTGTTTTTTTCATGATGTTTTTGGATCACGTACGTATTTTCGTGAGAGTTTGCGCAAATTAAATGCAAACGTCATCGCGTCGCCATTGCGGAAACGATGACAGCTGGAGCCTCGTAAATGTTACGCGCGGAGCCTTCTTGCAGCAGTATATGATGCACAATTTGAAGTTGTATTAATAAAACAACACCGGCAGGACAGTCTCAAACGCCGGGTGACCGAGCGCCTGATACCCAATATTGTTTAAATCTGTCGCGGGTGATAAAGTGCCTTGAGTGCAGTCGCAGGTTGTGCGGTGTCTTCGCGTAAAACTCTGCAGACCTCGCGTCTGCAAAGCAACAGAATGAATGGCTTCGGGGCAGAGGGTCATTATTCTGCTGTGTTTTCTCATCGATCAAATGGGTGTGCTGGGAAATATGCCATCCGCCTCCCGATCCTTGCTGCGACCAACGCTCCTTCCCCAGTTGCAGGCAACAAAAGAGAGGTCCTTCATTTAAGATTCCGTTCGGCATCAGCTTCGACATAAATCCTCTTGCTGTCACGCAACTTTTTTTGCGGCACGCGCTGCCCGATGGGGGGTCTCGTGGCGGTAATGCCACTTGCTGCTGTTGCGCACCTCTGTGGTGGCATGACACCGCGCAGCAGATGGTGACATATTAGTTGTAATACACTCTTAGGTACGACCCGCGTGTCGCAATGTTCCAGATCCTCCCTTCATTGCAGGACGTAGAACACGAGCCCTGGGCAGGATTATATTTCATTGTATTTTTTTTGCAGAAAAAATTGTCATCGGCTGGGCCGACTGTTCTCTGCTGTCCGGGTGGGCCTTTGCACAGGAAGCTGCATCGCTCTCATGGGCTTTTTAACCTCGGCAAAACAAACTTCCGATTCTGATGTGCAGGAATTGCGGTGGGGTGACGATCTCGATTTGTCTAAACGGGGGGGGACATTTCGGGAGGGCAGAAATTGCCTTTCGTTGCGGCTGGCGGAACGGCCCGGAGTGTAACGGTGGCAAAAGCGACTCACCGGTGAAAGTGAATTTTCGGGGGCCGGCAAGCTACGTGCGGCTGCGGCAGCGGAGCAGAAGAGTGTCGGCCGAGATTTAAATTGCTTTCATTCCGTGGTGGGGGGGGGTGCTTATTGATCCACCCGTGGGTGCTAACGTGTGAAGCTGGTGGGCTGGAGGGGCGGGCAGGAGGGAGTGCGGGAGGGGAGGGATTGGCGAGCGCTGGGTGATAGCGGCGACAGCGACGGGTGGTGGTGGGGGGATGAGAGTGTGTGCCGAATGTTGGCTTGACGGCAGACGGAGCGATTTCCCCGCAGAAATCTGCGGGCCGTGGGAGGAAAATGGAAAGGGCCTCTGCGAAGATTTACTCCACTGGGCTATCACAAACAAGGATTTATCCTCACCTTTGCTATTCGTTGCTTTCGTTTTCTCCTTGCCTCCAATTAAGGGATATAATCCCAGGATGCAAGCATCGGCACAGGTACGTCGTGTGATTGTATTCATGAAGCAAACGAAAAAATGATGCGCCGTGCATTGAGTAATATTTCAATAATGCAAAAATAAATTTAGAAAACACTCAAATTGGTTCAAACAAACACAACGCCTTATCATCCGTTGTATTGAATTTTACACCGTACATTATCAGAGGAAATAACATCACCGGTAAATGCATTTGTTTTTTGAGAAGGCATTAGGGTTGCACATTTATAGCGCGCCGAGTACAGGGATGGCACGACGTATAGGCGCATGGAGGTCAGCAGTCTGCTCGCGAGCGTCTGTACATGGCACAGTGTACGTGCACTTTGGTTCTATTGATCAAGGGTTTTTAGTGGTCAGCTCTTCATATCGATTATGCTTAAGAGGTTATATTATTTATCTACATTTCATTACTGCCAGCAACTGTTATGAATATTGCATGACAGTTCAGCATGCCCTAGAGCACAGTTAAGGTTCATGTGATTGTGTAACAAAAAAGGACCCTGCTCTATTCATTCGATGCAATTACATCGTTTTACGCTGTCGTGTACGAGGGCAGAGGGGATCGGACACGTCGTGGGCGATTTTTGGCCGTAAGCTGAGCAGGGCTGAGCCTGAACAGAGCTTATATGAGCAACCACCAGGCACAAAACAGGTGTTATAGGCTGCTGCGGGGATACACTGTGAACAGCAGAGGACATTGTTGTAAAATCCATTGTTGTACTATTCTGCCGTTGCACTATTGTTACACCCACGGTGGCGAGACGTTAACTACCTCGCCTGGTATGCAGGAGGTCGTGGGTCCGATCCCGACCCTGACGCCTGTTGTGTATTTTGAGTCTGCGGTGTCTCTCTCCCAGTGGTTGCGTAGATATTTCTCCGGGTTCTTCGGTTTTTCCCTCCACAATTAGAAACATGAGTTTAGAGTTTCGGTTTTTTTTTTGCTGCTATAAATGTCCACGTGATAAACTGCTTCGTTGAGCTATCATTTGTGATAGCCGGGTCGCTTCTGAAAAACAGCTTTATAGCTCAGTGGGCCTTACCTGGTCAAATAAAAAAAATTGTTCAGTTTAGTTATTTGCTCCCATGTCTATGCCCGACACTTTCACCAACCCGCACTGACCGGCACGGTGAAGTATAGTCAAATTACCCCACATGCCGCCCCCCCCCCCCCCCGTGCATGGTGTGGGGAGGCCCCTCACATAACAGTGGGTCGACAAAAGGGGTTGCGATAGAGGGGTTCACGCACTGCGCCACGAATCTGATTATCCTGAGTTAAATTCCTGGCCACGGCTACCACCGGCGGTGAGTGATAATTATAATTAATGCAGTCCTGGACCTCCCTCCTTCAACCTCTGCTGCCACCATACTTCTACGCTGCCACAGCAGTGCTCACCGACACGCACGGCAAAGTATGGTCAAACAATGCCCATGATCAACATGGCGGGGGGAGGCCTTCATGCGGAAATGAATTGACACCGGCTATTATTTTGAACAATGTTTTACTATACTTCGAGTGTATCGAGTTTTACTTGAGTATTCCAAGGTCTCTTGCAAGAGACATACTGTTTGAAGAGTGTAAAAGATTGCCTTAGGTCTGTCTGCTTTATACACACGGGTTGTATTCAGTAAACATGACGACTGCATCGCATGATGTAACCGAAGGACACTGTGTACCGAACAAACAAGACAAAGATCCCCCTTATATATCCATAAATAGACTTTTTGGGCAAGTACTGTGAGCGTATACCTCAGAAGGTTGGCATGGCGCACAAAGGGGGGTTGGTGGCCAGAACCACGCCCGGCCGTCTTTTTCTCTCTATTGGCGATGTTCACACACCGCACCCGATACTCATTCGAGGCTGAGTTAATCGAGGGGAGACCCAGAACTAGTTCAGATAACCACACACGCACGTGTACATTAAAAACAATACACAAATAAATCATGTATAAGGATGCCCTTGTTAGTCTGGTTGTTAGTGAGCGCCTATTAAGGTCAGGTCGTGCGTGCCAACAACAACAACCCCCATCCGCCTTTGTTAACACTCCATGAGCATTATTACTGCATTAGCATTACACACTTTAGGCTGAGTTTACCCATATTTCACTGCTACATGTCATTTCACGAAACGAAATGTGCATTCAAAAATCGAAGAAAACAGTGCATCACCCCGTGTTAAAGAACAGCCTACAAAAGTAGATATAATTGAGCTACTTCTGAGATAAACTTTGCACATTCCCACGCACTCCACCATGGAGGTCTTCATCTCATAGCAATGACACATTTTTTTTTACATTTTCACTCTCAAAGTTGGATTTTTTTTTCTTTCAAAATTTAGTTTAAGCCCCAATTTAACATAGTGGGATTTTTTTTTCCTGTGCAGTCATTGTGCCTGGGCTGAGACCATCATCATGCTGCACTCGAGAACCTGGATTAGTTATGCGTGGGCGAAACCCAGACTCGAACCCATAATCTCCGACATACAGAATGGCTTAGTTCTATAACAATGTTTTTTTTAAATAATTATGTACCTTTTTTCCCCAACTACTTTATAACTTACGAAGTTCTGGAAGGATATGTTAAATTGAATCGGGCAGAATCTAAATTATGTTGTGACCACGTGCCAGATTCTGCTATTGAATGCTTCGAGTTAAAGCACTGCTTAGCATTATACATTCATTTTTATTTTGCGTTGAGATCATTTTGGCTGGGTTTTAAAGCCATCCGCGTGTTGGCTGCTGCATTCCAGCGTAGGATACATCACAAATCAATGCAGTTCTGGCAAGGAGATGCGAAATCTAAATGCAACAGCCGAAAGTAAACAGGCTTTCCCCACACCATGGCGATGGAAAACGTCTAAGCTGTTACACTTAAAGTGCCAGTAACGCTGGCTCACTCGGCAGATCTCATCTTGTCCGAATAAAGTCTTTTATATATACATACATATGCAAAAAAGCCAAAAATCTTCATTATAGCCTCTCTCTAGGCTGGTGTGGTGCATCAGGGGATGATGTGGTCGGTGCCTTTGACTCCCCAATGGTGATGTTTACACACCACTAATTTTAAAATAAACATTTTAAAGCCGAGTCGACCTAGAGGCAGCCCAGGACTGATTGTGATATCACTCGCCGCTGATGTTAGCCATGGTTGGAAATCAAATCCAGGTTGCTGGGTTCATAGCGCAGCGTGCTAGCCACTGCACCACCGCTCCGTGCCATTGAGGAAATGTAATATTTTACAAACCATTGTAGTTTTATACCAATGTCACTGCAGCTGGGTGGCGGTGCCGCGGTGGGAGCGTGAAAGCTGCGATTTTAAATCACCACCAGGAGATGCGTGCAACCATTGTCGCTGCAGGCTCAATGCCCAACGCTTCGCGTGGCAGGCAAAAACTGGTTGTCCTGCAGGAGAATTCACCCCTGCCAAAGGAATGAGGAATATCCACCACTGGCTTAGGGATATATAGTGTTCCCACCTGTCCTGATTTGACCCGGACAGTTTCACGAATTGGCATCTGTGTTCAGGCGGCAGGAATTGATTGTGTGTACCGATATCTGGTGGTATTGTGTTGAACTTTATTCCAATATAATGGACAGTGCCGCACAGTTTTGATAGACCTCGGCTGACTGAGAACCGTGCCTGGGTTTGGTCCGTGGAATAGGTGGTGACCCGAGCCATCAACAATAAATTATCCTTATGGCAGTACCCCGGGGTACCAAATAATACAAAATGGACGAGGCAATTAAATATTTTATTTCTGGGACACTATTTTTTCCAGGGGTGTTGCTTAACTCCGCGGCTGAGGTACCAATCAATCCGAAATCAGTGTCACACTCCGCGATGTCGAAACACAGCGAGGACGATCGCGCTGAAACCCTGAACGCTCGCACGCACCGTAGTGGTGCATCGTGTGCCGCTCGTCGAGATGAGTCGATTGCCGCATCGCCGACCATCAACAGACTAAAAATGACTGCATCACGGACATTGTGCGAGAGCCGGGGTACTATGATACCCCGAGGTAGCGCCATAAGGTTCACATGAGTACCGCACCATGCTCGTTTAAGTGTAAAAACTTAGACTTTCTGAATTTGAGGCAATAACTCAAGGTATTTATAAATATACCATGTATTTTAAGTCGCTTGAAATACAATATATCATGCAATTAAATAGTAATATATGAAGTGAGCATTGTACTTGACCCATTGAGGGTGAAATTATAAATAAAAGTAAGCGAGTTTGAGATATGTAACGTCGCTAGAAGCGCTGATGGCCGATGGCAAGAATAATGAGGGAGCGGCAGCCTGGAGCGGCGTCCGAGAGGAATCGTCTACCGGGGAGATGGAGCGATGAAAAATCAGCTTGTGTCCAGGGGTGCTGGGTGGCTTGTTACACCGCAGGATTGTGGGAGATGGCGGCAGCTTGTGCAGGCCTTCATCATGCGGCGGATTTTTTTTATTTTATTTTTAAGTTTGTTAAACCCAGGAAAACCTCGCCGAGTCTCCTGAATATTTTGCAGGAGGCTCCTGCCACAAGGTTTTGCAGTAAATGGCGATGACTGCTGTGTGTCATCCACATTGAGCTGTTTCGATTGGCCATGGCTGATGATGATGAGGGCAATGAGAGATGTAAGTTCGGGTTATCGGTGGGCAATCTGGCAGTTACAACCTCAAGAACACACATTCTTAAGTTCCACATGTTCGGTTCCTTAAATGTTTTCCTTCGTCGCCAAACTAATGCTCACATATGTGGGTGGAGAAATTAACAACAAACTGACGGTAAAATTAACAATGATAAATGCCTCGTTGGCAACTGTGTATACAATTTGTGACTTTATTATGATTGCGTTTGAGGGACCCAGCAACAAAAAATACTTGTTTTGGCTTCAACGTAAACAATTGGTGATGATGATGATGATGATTAAACTGAGACATTTGCTGGTACAAAGAGGTAAATATGGTTTTCTTCGTGTGTTAGAAACACAATTGAGTTTTATCCACCTTACCCTGAAGATGTGCTCGACCATGCTGGATTGATATAAAATATACAGTATACATATTGTACATAGCTTATTTGAGATTATCATGCGTCGCATAATATGCACACAATTATAATCGGTGCATATTAAGAGTAGCTGCTATGAGGTGGATCAGAGCATGGGCACAAAGGAACCAAGTGGAACAAAAGCTGAAAAGCAATGGAGAAAAACAGAGAGTTGCACTGAGAAACAGAAAGATGAACACGCATGGGATCAGGGGGGAAAATGCAAGACAGAGACATGTCTTTGAATGTTGAGAAACGTCAGTGTGCTTTGGCGGGGCACGCTTGCGGAAGAGATGTGATTGCCGGTGGACGGGACCGGCGACAGAAAGGAAGCGGAAGGCGAGAGAACGAATCCGCGGAAACGGAGGGATGAGATTAGTTCACGTGCAGGATAGATGGGGCTCTGGCAGCACAGGGCCACAAGGTACGGTGGCAGCTTGGCGAGGCCTTAATTCAGCAGTAGATAGACATTGGCTGATGATGATGACGATGATGTTATAGCAAAGCTATGGTGAACAGAGACAAACACGTGGGTGGCATGTTGTTTTTTGGTTTGCGTCTGCTCAACACAATTGACACACACAGAGACACAAGTGACAGTGCATTTGTGTGCATTGCAAGTGACAGTGGGCATTAGTCTGACTTAACACGGCGATAATGCTTTGGCGTGTGTGACCAGGGAGGAACAGCTGACATGAGCGTCACTGCGAATATGAGAGAGATGCCTTTTCTGAGTTCTGCAGTGCCCAGGAGCTGTATTGAAATGCAAGGGGAGCTCTATGAACTTTTGTCCCCCCCCCCACCCCTTCTTTCGTACGGAATGAATTGAGCCGTGACATCTAAATGCTCACGTCGAGGCTGACGAGCGAGCCAGTGGGCAGCAGCTTCCGTGAGTAGCCTCACGTTAAACATCCGAAATGCTGCTAGCGAATGAAGGAAGCGGGCGATGGCGTTACTGTGCGTTCCGCGGTTTGAGATTGGTGGCAGCTGTCAACGCCGCGGGCCTTTACGAATTGTCCATTGCTTTAAGGAGCTAGCTAAAGTGGAGAAACAGGAGTAGTGGTCTTACGGTATTTGTATTAACGGTACGCAACCTTGACTTGCATAAAGTAGGGATTGTTGTTTTCTACTGAATTTTAAGTCATTGATGTTACGTAGCCCATGTTTATTTTCCAGAACATCGTTTATTTATCAAGGAAAGCTCCACCGAGATTCAAGACTCGTATGTAGGAGCGCCTTGCATTGGGATGCTTTGCCGCTTTCATTTAGGAGTATTTTGCCTTTGGGATGAAACCGGAGGAGCCGGAGAACACCCGTGCATATGAGGCGGTACACACTCAACGGTGCTTACAAGTCGATTCAAGCGTGCATTTTGCTGAACTTCCATTCCCTATCCCGCCTCAATTTATGCCAATACTTTTGTCACGCAAAGCGAAACCGTACAAACCATCTGCGATATTTAATACTGAGGCCTGGACATCACCAACAGTTGTCGTTGCTGTTGTCGTTGTTGTTCCTGCAGAGAATATGGCTCAGTCTATATAACGTTATTATTATTATTAACGCACAAACCTCGCCGAGTACACACCACAACACAGAGCAGGTGGGGACCTCATTATTTCTGAATTAAGGAGGAGTGAGGGGGGCCATACGCGTGGAAAACAAAGCTCCATTATTCACATACAGGTCTTTGTAATGACGGCCGTTAATCACTGGCTGTCGCTCATTCACTTGCTACCCAATAATGCTGCACCCACTCAATTTCCATATCTTGTTAAATGCATGATTTGCAAGCAGCACTCTATGCATGCCCAGTTGCTCTTCGCTCAGTGGGAGGTTGCTTCTCCTCAATTACCCCCCACCCAACCCTCCTGGCACCCACCACCTGTGATCTGGAACTCCCTGCACTTGGTCGGGAGTCGACAGACATTCGTGCTCTCAACTCCCAGCCCTCGCTCAGGTCCAGGCTGAAGACCCTATTATCATCTGCCTAAGACTGTTCCCATCTTAAAAAAAAAAAACTTTTAAATATACTCCTTGCTCCCTGCGATGCACATCCCACTTTTGAGTAGGGCAACGTGAGTTACGTTTGCATTTAGATACTATCATCAGCCATGTATGTTGAACTTATTTCGCACCGTACGTAGCCATTCGTGCTAATCGGAGGTGCGGGGGAACTGCTGAACGAAGGCCTTCCTAAGCCTTCACCATCTCACGGTGTCGCTATGAAACAATCAGTCTCGCTCCTTGCATGAGAGCTGATATCATCACTCCATTTTCATGGTGGACATCCTCTTGGAAATCTTTTTTTCTCCTCTGACTGATCTCCAGCATCAGTCTCGACCATCGGCAATTATCCTTGTCGAGAGACGTATCCTGCCCTGTCCCACTTCACTACCTTCAACGTACGCGAGCGTGCCCACACTTACGTCTCACCGCACTTGACCTTGCCGATCTACTTATTGGCGTACTCATTTGTACTGCTGGGCGGCCAGAGGAAGGGAGATTTAAGAATCTTGCACCATCGTTTCAAATGCCACACCAGGAGATCAAATCGAACTGGAGACCTCTGGATTTCAAGTCCAGTGTGGCAACCGTGAAACGACGGCAACATTCCCCGTATTATATAAGGGACAGCCAAGAAAAAAAATCACACCAGCTGGGCCCATTACATATGTACTGTACGCAGATTACAGAGACATATCAGATCCCACAATAAGCTGCGGACCTCTGAATTTGCGCATACATAGGGTGTATGATTTGTGACAAATAATTAAATTACTCTGAAATTCCAACAAGCACCAAAAATAGCTTCAGCTGGGAAAAAGGATTTAAAATATTACTGTAAATGTAATTGACTTTTGTTTTTTTCCTCTCTCTCGAAAATATACGAATTAACTGAATAAATTGCAAAAATGTAATTAACGTAGTCATGTTTGCTGCATCATAAGCAAATTAATCTAAAATATAGTTTTAATTAGGCTTTTTTCCATAATACTGAAAGATTTGTTTTTTTTATTCCAATAATATAGCCACTGTAGTATTGTTGGCTGCATTACAAGCTAACACGTAATATTAAAAACACTTAGTTGTTCCAAATTACAGCAACGTTTTATTTTTTTATATTACCAAAAATGTATTCAACGTAGCGGTGTTGGCTGCATCACAAGGTAATTCTGGGAGGCATCTCCAGTGTATAACTTCGGAATGATTAGCCAGGCCAGTATCACGTTACCAGATTGGCTGCGATAACCCGAGGCCCTTTTGTTTGCTAATGCCTCTGTGTTCCTGTCTAATTGCCTTTCATTATTGCAGGAGTTCTGGCAATCCCCGGGTGGATTATTTTAATTATATGACCGACTAACAGCACGAGTCGCAGTGCGAGACAGTGCTGCCACAATGGTGAACGCGACAGCGGTGCGCTTAGAGTCGTCTTAAAGGGGTCCGGGACACTGTGTCCCGTTTCAAGAAGAGAGAAGATTGAAACTAGACCGGCGACAGTGGGCTGGTCGTGTTCACAAGACGGCGCGCCAATTCAAAACGGTCAATAGCGGCGCCACTTATGTGAAATGATCCCGTGGGTGCGAATCAGCACCCGGAGTCAACACGGCTGTGGATTCTGCAGCTATGGAATCGCTGCAGTGGAGAGTTTGGGGGGGGGGAGGGGGTGGTGGTGAGGGGGGCATTGCTTTGGGGACACCTCACTCACCTCTCGTCCCAATAGCTGCACGTACAATAACAACAACAACAATAAACTGTCAAAGACGTTACCAGGGTTTTGTGGGAATGACGGAAACGACTGGGCAGGGGAAGATGCACGCTTAAAAATAGCGACACGTGGCTACACATAAAGACTGGCGGATACGGTGCCGATGAGAGATAGCTTTGTAATAGAATCGTGCAGCTCATCCCGTCAAAACTGACACGAGCCGCTCCTTGCCCTTCGTGCAGCACGTCCCACGTTGATAAAACCAACAATGTGTGTATATGGTTTTGCTATCGGCCATGGTATCTTATCAAACGAGGCTTCGGGTGACTGTATGAGATATATTCCCAACGTAAGGAACAAGATTCGTCATTACTTTAGCTTTCCGTAGGTGTCCGCAAGCTGGAGTAGGACTTGGGGAAGCCGGGGGGTGGGTGGGGGGTGCACGTTTGTATCCACATTGATGTCTGGGCACGACCCCCACCGCATTGAATGCTGCCACGATGTGTAGTGGGGGTAGCACACTGGATGTGCAATCCAGAGGTCGCCGGTTCGATCTCGAAACGCGGCAGTTGAAGTGATGGGCAGGTTTCTTAAATCCCCCCCCCAACCCACCAACCCCGTCTGTGTCTGCTGACTGCGGTGAATGAGTACACCACAGTCAGTTAGTCTGCAGGTAGCGTGTGCCGACGGGTAAAATGTGGATGCTCTTCCAGCATGAAAGAGTACGCCAAAGTTACCCTCTCCATAGATATGAGAATAGGTTTTCCACTTTTTGCTGGCATCAAAACAGGTGTTAAGATGTTAAAACACCAACCTGAAACCTTTTACAAGGAATCATGTCTGCATTAACCACAATACTTGTGGTCAGAATGCAAACAAAAAACATACTCTGATAATATATGCATTATTCTTAGCTCTTTCGGTAAAGTCACGTTGAAGGGGAACAATATATTTTATTATTTTGTTTCCCTTCAACGTGACTTTACCGAAAGAGCTAAGAATATGAATTACTGCAGTCACGAAAGCTTTCAATCAAAAATATATGCATTGTCTTTGAAACGGATTGGTCCACACCAGAGACAGCTTTCTTTTGAGCCTCGTCTCAAACGGCGTTAGACCAGAGGACGCCAAGCCACTCTCCATAGCTTCTCTTACGGGAGGCCTTTCCACCAGGAGTAGCATGAACTAAGATTTGCAGGGCTGCACCGGCGCCTCTTTTTGTACTAGAACTGCTTTCTAATTCGTCCTTAGAACTGCGCTCTGTGTTTTAGTTTGTTGTTCTTCGCCCGCACCTCCGATTAGCACGGTTGGCTACGTACGGCGCCAACATCCGTACGTACCATCCGGTGCCGCACGTAGCAGCAGCAGCAGCGTCAGCAGCGTAATTTACTATCGGCAGTAAAGGACTGCTTGGTAATAAGCCTTCACGCCTCTTCCTTCTGTGGTAGGAGGGCAGTACTGAGCAAGCGCAGTGCCTAAAGAGCTAAGCAAACATTTGCTCGAGTGGATTTACAACCATTTTGGCTGAGCCCTGCATGGTAGCAGGGAAGAAAAAAAATGTCCAGGAGCTGACAGATTGAGCGACGCAAGAGTGCAGGAAGGTAGGGAGGGAAAAAAATCAATCTAGAAAAAAGCTTTCTGGGTGCCTTCCCCCCCCCCCCCCAATCGTATTAATTTATTCATTGTGCGCTCCGGATGAGTGACAACAAAAGCTCAAATCGTGCAGGAGGGAAGACGTAGGAAATAAAAGGAGGTTGGCAGGAGGGAGGAGCGCACGAAATACACCGGGAGGAGTCTTGAAGGCTTCGAGATAGGTCACAGCTGATCGATACAAACAATGCTTTCGCTCCGGCGGTGTGACCCGAGCGATCTTCAGTCAAAAAAAATGAAATAATAACAAAAATTTTTTAGAACGTTTCATCAGAAAACGCGGCGTGGAAAAGTGTCTCGCCGCGAATGATTTACGGTTTTTGCAATAAGTGCAAGAACGCGTCACACATCGCAGCCATTTTCGACTTCAGTCCATAAATTTATCGAAGATGACGCTGGGATGGAAAGCAGACTTCTGCTGCTGCATGGCAGTAAACGTGACGGACAATAAATCTTGTCCATACATCATGCGTATCTTAATGATATATTCTTAGATTCAATTTCCTGCTGAAACCACACACACCAGGAACCTTTTCCCGGTCCTTCAAGTTTACCTCCTGACCCAGCAGTCAATTGGGAACCAGATAAATCATTTAAATCCGGTGTGGAACTCCATGATTCACGAACATGATTTGTAAAAGGTGTGTATGTATGCGGTTTTGTTTTTTTGATTGGGGAAGGGGGGGGTGCTACTGTCAGGATGGGGGGGGGGGTGCTTTTCGGAAAGGTTGAGTGAATTGTAACAATTTTTTTTTATGTTTATTGGAGGTCAGTAGGATTGGAGGCAGACATGAGACACGGACCAAGATGAATAATACAAATGGTCTCATGGCTGTGTCGTAGCTTGGGTATTGAATAATTAAAAAAATCACATTGTAGGAAAATGTGGGGCTCGCCACTTCTGAAACCGGCCGGTAAATAATGTATAGGGAGAGAATGTCGAAAGACACAACATCAATCTTCCCACTGGGTGCTGCATACAGATTCAGTGCTCAATATTGGCCACACAGGCCAACATATTCCCTTGGAGTGAGCATTACCTTCCTTGTAATGACATTTCCTCTGCTTTGTTCTGCCGTGGGGGAAAGAGAAAAAAACAACATTCACGGGGAGGAGAATCAGTTCGGTTCTTCACCAGTTCGGTTCTTCAAGTCTGCTCGGACCCGTCCGGAAATTCTGCCGCTACACTGCAGAAAGCCTCTGGGCGCACCCTTTTCCCGTAGACCTCTTCGCATTAACATAATCCCTCTAGTATGTCAAAAAATATTAAAGCAATGTATATTTAAACAGGGAAATTGGCTTAGTATGTGTGATTCATTGTCGTATGTCCTGGGATGACCTGTTTAATCCAGTTAAATGAAGCCTCCTGCCAAGCGCGCGGTTCTATACGGTTTATCAAATTTAGCGTGCATTTTGTTTCTTATCATTGGAGCACATGGCAAAAACAAAACGTTTAAATGAGCGCAGGAGAGGCACTGAAAACCGTGATTTACGGAGATTGCTCTTCGTCCGACAGGTGGCACCGCTCGGAATGATGCGGAGGGCTCACGAGCGAGGCACACAGCAGGAAAAATCTCGCAGGAAGCTGCAGGCAGCCGCTTTCCTCCGCCACTACCGCCGCCGCCAGTGACTCACAAAGTTCAATCGGGTGGACGCTGTGGGAGCTCGGGGCTGCTGGGGCAAGAGGCCACCGTCCCTGGCACCACCGCCGCGTGTGTTTGCGCGCACGTTCCCCTGAATATGAATCACGGAGAGGAATGCAGCGGCCGCTGGATGAGGGAACCGAGTCGGAATAACGCCACCCTTGGGACCTTTTTGACAGTGAGTACGGTCGTCTTTCAGCGTTTAAAACGCAATATACCATGTCAAAAAATGATGCGAGGGCTTTTGCCTAATTATGAAAGATATCAACATTGGAGGAACAAAAACACCAATCGTATTTTTATAAATTACAGTCATTTCTGAGAAGCCCTTTTCTGAATTTGTGGATAATGAGATATCAATATATATTCTTTTGCTGTCGGAAAATTGGCTCTGAAAGTATGTAAACATGTCACGGTGGTCATTTATGTCTTAAACCAAAGATATTAATGTTATTGCGAATACTTCTATATTAGAATCGGTTTTTCCCATTTTTTCTGGCAACAAAACTGAAACCTTTTTTTACTAGGAATCATGTCTGCATTAACCACAATACTTGTGGTCAAAATGCAAACAAAAAACACTGATAATATATGCATTGTCCTTGAAACAGATTGGTCCACACCAGAGACAGCTTTCTTTTGAGCCTCGTCTCAATTGGTGCTAGACCAGAGGGCGCCAAAAGGCGTACAACTCAAAGACAATGCCACTATCAGAGTAATGAGAGCTGGGGTTGAGCATCTACATCATGGGACCTCCTTTGCCAGCACCATATCTGCATTAACCAGGCTCAAAAGAAAGCTGTCTCTGGTGTGGACCAATCAGTTTCAAGGACAATGCATATATTATCAGAGTATGTTTTTTGTTTGCATTTTGACAGACATGATTCCTAGTAAAAAGGTTTCAGTTTTGTTGCCAGAAAAAAGGTGAAAAACCTATTCTTATATTTTGGTACCGGCAAAGGAGGTCCTAACTTCTATATTGTTTAGATGCATTTCATCGTTGCAAATAACGCTTGAAGGTGAAGCTACAATTTTTACAAACAACTAATTTGTTTCATAAAATGTGTTTTAAGGCCCATAATGTCATTCGGCCAATGTTTATTGGAAACAAAACACCTCACAAGAGTATTATAATTTTGCTCACCACTGCCATGATACGTTCGTATCTATCTCTCTCTCTCTCTCTCAATTTCGAACTCATAGTGAGGGCCAGAAAATCCAGCTGCGGCACCGGGAAATCCGGCCACCCTCCGTGATGCGCACCAGGAATCTTTCCGAAATGGTCACCGACACGCTCTCATCGTCGTCGATCCCGGGGGAGCTGGCCCCGGACGGCGCTCCACCGCGGGACAACTCCTCGGCCTCCGAGGGCCCCTCCTACCCACTTGCCCTGCAGGTGGCCCTCACCAGCCTCCTCACGCTGGAGATCGTGCTGGGCCTCGGCAGCAACCTCATCGTCCTGGCCCTCTACTGCGCTAAGTCGGGCCTCGTGGGCTCGGTGAGCAACGCGGTGACGGTCAGCCTGCACGTCTTCGACGTGCTCATATGCCTCGGCTGCGTGCCGCTCACCGTGGCCCTGCTGCTGTCGCCGCTGGAGCGCAGCACGCCGCTGCTGTGCTGCTCCCACGAGGCCGCCACGTCCTTCGCCGGCGTGGCCACCGCCGCCAGCGTCCTCGTCATCAGCATCGACCGCTACGACATCTCCGTGCGGCCCGCCAACCGCGTGCTCACGCCGGCTCGCGCCGGCGCCATCCTCGCCATCGTATGGGCGCTGTCCTTCCTGGCGTTCCTCATCCCCTTCCTGGAGGTGAGGGACAGTGGAGCGTGGGGGAGGGGGGGGGGGGTGAATGGAATGTTGTTGTTGGAGGTGGTGGACTACAGCGCACGAATGCAGCACGTGCAAATTGGAAGATTAATGCTTAGCATACTTTCCAAGCTTAAACTAAGCAACTTCATCAGCAACATGCAATGAATTCGAGTGTC
The DNA here is from genome assembly GCF_048934315.1 of Petromyzon marinus. NCBI lineage: Eukaryota > Metazoa > Chordata > Hyperoartia > Petromyzontiformes > Petromyzontidae > Petromyzon > Petromyzon marinus. Next base: position 5,298,715 of record NC_133680.1, read on the forward strand.
TTGTTTGACATAGCTCGAAAGGAAGTTATGTTCACCTTTGACAGACATCGACTCGGTGTCCGAGATAAGATTATCACGAGCAGCAGAGACAATAGCAGCGTCTCTTTTATGGGACACTTAATGCTGGCTGATTAAAGCATGGGTCAGTGCGAGGTGACCCGGTAGTTTAGAGGTTAGAGCACTGAGTCAGCCTGCACTGTCGACACCCTGGCCTCGAATCTGGGCAGTGTACTGCGATTTGAACTGGGTTCTCAAGTCTAGTGAGGTAATGGTCTCAGCCTGGACACCAAAGCCCAGTTTTGAGAATAAAAAAATATTGTTTTGACTGCCTTGCAGTGGACATTTCTGTGTAGCACAGCATGTGGGAAAGTGCTTCCCCGAGTGTCGATAAGAGGTTGCTCTAAAGGGAGCCCAGAAGTAGTTTTGTTATATCTCCATCTGTGGGCCAATGTCCAACAGTGCGATTGCATTGCTCGGCCAGAATTCCAAATGGATCCTTTGTCCCCCATGACATGTCACCAAAAGAATAACCTGAGTGAAAATTGGGGAAAAGGCCACATTTCCAAAATAGATTAGAAATGTGTTGCCCGTACACAACGAGGAAATAGACGCCGTGTGTGCGTGTGATTCATAGCGCGGCGCGGTGGCACAACGGTGCGCGCACAACGACGCCGGCCAAAGCGACCGTGGGAATTTTTTGACTTATTATGCCGTTCATGTAAAAAGTACCAAATGCGACAGACGGTGGAGTTATACGTGGCAGTGTCCAAGAAAACAAAACAGTAATTTATATCTTTGCCAAAATCCACTACGCTTTTTTCCGTTCCAATGTACTTGTTGAGATTAAATTCTTGGCTTCTCAAACATAAAACTGATCCCCTGTGCTATAGCTGTCATAAACTATCCAGCTGTCGTAACGGTGAGAGCAAACTTCATCTGACACATTTCAGTTAGATCAGCTATTCACGTAAACATCGGGGATTGCGCTTTCATGACCATTGGGAATATAAACCATTGAAATTCCTTTAACGTGTATTGGGATCAGGTGAACCTTACTAATGTTTGAGACTTAGAAGGTCTCTGCAAAGTATACAGAATGCAAACAATTACAGAAAATCAAAGCTTGGTGAAGCTTTGATTTAAAGCTTTCGTGACTGCAGGGATTCACATTCTTGGTTCTTTCAGTAAAGTCACCACGTAGAAGGGAAACAATAAAATAATACAAATATAAAACAATACAATTCTCACGACGTTTCGACTGCAACACAAGCAATCATCATCAGGTGTGAAAACCACAGCAAGAAAATTTGAAAAAAGTGGCGGTTATTTTTAACGTTAGCACCACGGAGAGCGATTTGACAGTTTGTTCAGATGGACGAGTCCATCTATGTTCGGAAAAGAGGAGGGGGGAGACGAAAATAAAGGATGCGGTCATTTGTTATTATTTTATTGTTTCCCTTCTACGTGACTTTACCGAAAGAACCAAGAATACTTAGTGAAGCTGTTAAAACTCAAGAACAGCATGGGCTTTTAGTACAAGAGAACCACGGAGCCCCACAGCTGATGTGGGACTTGGCTCTCTAATTTTACTTCTGTACCAAAAACAGAGAAAGAAAAAGCAGGCACTCATCTTGAGTTGCAGTCACTTAGACCCATTTTTTATTGAATGCAAGGTGCTGTTCCCGGGCGGAGCATGATGTAATTATTCTTGATAAATTGCTGCAGTGTGCCGGGCATCAGAATTATGTGAATTTAAAGGCAAAATTGTGAGTTTGAGACGAAGAATGTGCGTGTAATATGAATTGTATCTCCTGTCATTCCCTTCAAATGTGACTGCCTCTCACTTTTGCGAGTATATATTTTCTTCCAAATACATTTCGCTTCATCCCTTCAATTGTGGCCTTTTGTTTTCAAGTTATGCAGTCTTCAGAATTTTCATTTATTTCATTTGTCAATCTACAGCTGAATGAAGGCCTCTCTCCATGACACATCAGTCATGGCGGTTGTTTGACCATACTTCACCACGCTGTTCAGTGCGAGATGGTGAAGGGGTTTGGGGGCAGGGGAGGCCGGGAGGAGGCCAGGACTGATTCAGGAATCCACTTCGTGCCATGGCCAGGGATCAAACTCGGTTCGGCCGTGTTTGTAGCACTGCGTGAACTACTGAAAGATCGCTCCTCCCTTGACAACAGCGTAGGATTACTTAAGGCTCTTCTCTCTGCAGGTGAGCTTCTTCATGGAGGCGGCCTCAGAAGAGCCCAACTCCAAACCCTGGCAGAACAAGACGCTGCTGTGTGTCAACCGCAACGAGTACCACAAGGAGATGGGCATGTACTACCACCTGCTGGTCCAGGTGCCCTTCTTTGCCATCACCACCGTCGTCATGCTCGTGACCTACTCCAAAATCCTGCAGGCGCTCAACATCAAGATCGGCTCGCGGTTCTCCGTGACGGCGCCCAAGAGGAAAAAGAAGAAGCCCGGCAAAGCGGCCAACAAGAAGCGCAAGCGCACGGCGCACACAGCGTCCACCACGTCGAGCGGCCACCGCGAGAGCACGCTGTCGCACAGCAGCGGCGCCCAGAACAACGCGCCGATGGGGGTGCGCACGTCCGTGTCCGTCATCCTGGCGCTCAAGCGCGCCGTCAAGAGGCACAGGGAGAGGCGAGAGAGGCAGAAGCGCGTCTTCAGAATGTCGCTCATCATCATCTCCACGTTCCTCGTCTGCTGGACGCCCATCTCGGTGCTCAACACGGTCATCCTGTGCATGGGCCCGAGTGACGTGCTCGTGAAGATCAGACTCTGCTTCCTGGCCATGGCCTACGGCACGACCATCTTCCACCCGCTGCTCTACGCGTTCACCAGACAGAAGTTCCAGAAGGTGCTAAAGAACAAGATGAAGAAGCGCGTGGTGTCCGTGGTGGAGGTGGACCAGCTTCCGCCGCACAGCGGCGCCGTCATCCACAACTCGTGGATTGAGCCACAGCGCAACCGCAAGGTCAAGTACAATGGCAGCAATGTCACGGACAAGTGCATGACGGAGGTCATCAAAGAGTGAGACGCTGCAACCCCCGCTGAAGAAATCACTTAACGGGTGCTTTTACATTTATATATAATGAAAAAAAGGACAAACTGCTGTATTGTGGCATGTTGTATTACAGGGAAAAAAGAAAGGGTGTTTGTGGTCTAAAAAGAACATTTTTGGGTGTTTATGAAAACTGAAGTTGAATACCAACACAGTATCTGCTGCTTATTTATTTTCATTTTTCTACACGCGATTTTAAGATTGTTATAATGACGAAGCCAGCCGTGGCTACTTGAGTTCATGATTTCGTAAAAGAAGAGACAGAATATATGTATAAAAGATATCTAAAATTATGATGTGCAAAAAAATTATCTTTTGTCTACGTGATGAAAAACAAATCTTTGATTAACATTTCTTTTTGAGCAAATTCATCTTTTTGCACAGACGTGTGCTTGTTAAACGTGACTCTGTGGAATGTGAACATATTAACTCGTGCTGCCCCTCACACGTTTGTGATGGTGATTATTACGTCAATATAAAAAAAAACTGATCAAATACATAAATAAAGCAATGGGAGGGATTTTTATATGGAGACTTTTTTAGGCCTGTTTTACTACATATATCCTTGTCGTTTATAATACATTGTAATTGCAATGTAATCTAACAATTGCAAAAATGTTTCATCATCACTATGAACTTTATTATCCTGGATTGAGCTTTTTAAACGCCATTTACTAAACTTGGCACGATACGGTGATTTAACCCTCGTTAAAAGCCTAAATGGCTTTAAGCGATGTTTTATTTTATTTAAAGCAACGGGAAGTGAAATTAATACATTAAATGGTGAACCACACGTGAAGTTCCAAGAGGTGCATTGTATATACTGTACATATTCAACAAATGCACAGTCATAGAACAAACACTGATGATTGGTGGTACCAGTGAAGTAAAATTGATACCAGTGAAACCAGGACACCCTTGTAAAAGAGGCAATGCTGTTGCATGCATGTCAACGGGTAATTTGCATCCTCCTGGTTAAATAAAGGATACCGACGGGACTGATAATTATCGACTGACACTGTCATGCTAGGAGATGAAGTTCATTTTACACGGCAGCCTTCTTTCACGGGGCTCCTGGCCTTTCGTTTTCTTTCTCCAACCATCTTTCAAAACCAACGCACATCCCACGTGGAGTTATGCATCAGTGCACAATCATATTTCATTTCGCCGATATTACCGCGCGATCACGTCTCCGACGTTCTGGGTGGGCATGTGCAGGGCTAGCGGTCGGATTACTGCCGAACGGAGAAGGAATGGGAGCTCGGGCGAGTGCCTTGGTTTGAAAAGGAGCTTGCGGGTTTATTCAGCAAGCAGAAACTTTTCCGAGAGAGAGAAAAAAACCCCATAGAGAGGCCATCGGCGCGCACACTTTTTTTTGCAATATCTTGCAACGACAAAAAAAAAGAGTGTGAAAATGCACGTGGGCAAACTCTTTGATCGCTCGTGACCAAAAAGCGGTATCCCCCTCAACCCCCTTCCTGGGTATGATCGGACACCTTCGCGACGCGCCGCTGTAACGCGCCGTGGAAAACGATCAGCGGCCGGGGGTCAATCGCGTTGGCGTCCTCACAACAGCGCTTCTTCACTTCTTTTCTTCGAAACTGAGCCCACGTGTCCGAATTTTGAAGTGCCGCTTCTGTTACACGTTGTGCAATGATCGAAATCAATGAATGTCGTCTCGCAAAAAATAAAAATGACAGGACACGCACCGCACCGCACAAGAGACATGAATTGTGCACATTTAAAACAAACTTATGCTGTAGATAGTGTCTCGCCACAATGTCTTGCTGATGCAGACTCTGTACACTGTGTAGTATAGCTTGTAACTGTGTTCCCCACATTAAAACCCATGTACCGCGCTTAACTTGATTTAACAACAAAAATCTATATTGAAAAGTGATTTAAAACTGTGTACAGATATATATAGAGTTTGCTGCTGTTAAACTAAAAACATATATAACTTAAGATGAAACTTCAGGGAATTAAATGCAGCGTATTATAGATACAACCTGTTCAAACTAATTCACAAAATGAGTGGGCAGGGAATAAATCTTCAAAAGAAACATGACAATTACTTTCGTGCCAGATTATTTGAGAGATAAAGAGATACATCGTGATAATTTCGTACATTTGGTCTTCGCGCCACTACTTATAGTGCACGGCTACCTATCACGAGGGCGCTATGTTTGAAATAATTGAGATGACACACACACACACGCATGCACACACACGCACACACCCCCATTAAGGGTGCATACTCCTAATGCAGGCAATGAGGTTATTCCTTTGCAAATTCCTGGGGCTGCCAAATGCACGGACGTGGATGTACAATGTTCCATACGGTGCTACAATGCTGCATTGAGTAAGGGTTGAATTAGGGTTGCTGAAGAGGAAATTGCCCAACCCAAGTTGAGACCTTGCAGGGTTACATGCTGTGACCTGGGCAGGTTTAATAAGCTACTGCGTGGGGTTGTTCGCGATTGTGCTGTTTATAGCTCTGCGATGGGTTTTCGGGTTGAACCGCGTGTCGCTCGTCGCGATGTCCCACCTTTCGCTTTACGTGCTCGGAGCTTCTTTTTAGGAATCGAATATAAAAATGCTCCCAGAACGTGGAGCGTCGGGACGTCTTGGCAAACCACAGCCCAATATACAACCAGGGAACACATCGGAGAGATCCAACAACGAGCATTTATGAGAGCTTCCACTTGTTTTCCAAAATTGGCCTGTGTGTAGCGATGCACGGGGTTTGTGGGCACGAACGTGCGTGAGCTCCAATGGTTGTGTTTTCTCTTGCGGCCTGAGTTGTGTCAGCAAAGGAACAGAGACAGATGGTTTAAGCTGCCATAATTAAGACTGTCAGACCAAGAGACAGATGCCTAATCTCTTATCACATGCATTTACTGATAATGTATTCATTGTGAGAACATCGTTGTATTAAATGCAACCATTTTTTTGGTTTAAAATATATATTTTATTATATACAGTGAGGGAAAAAAGTATTTGATCCCCTGCTGATTTTGTACGTTTGCCCACTGACAAAGAAATTATCGGTCTATAATTTAAATGGTAGGTTTATTTGAACAGTGAGAGACAGAATAACAACAAAAACATCCAGAAAAACGCATGTCAAAAATGTTATAAATTGATTTGCATTTTAATGAGGGAAATAAGTATTTGACCCCTCTGCAAAACATGAATTAGTACTTGGTGGCAAAACCCATGTTGGCAATCACAGAGGTCTGGACGTTTCTTGTAGTTGGCCACCAGGTTTGCACACATCTCAGGAGGGATTTTGTCCCACTCCTCTTTGCAGATCTTCTCCAAGTCATTAAGTTTCGAGGCTGACGTTTGGCAACTCGAACCTTCAGCTCCTTCCACAGATTTTCTATGGGATTAAGGTCTGGAGACTCGCTAGGCCACTCCAGGACCTTAATGTGCTTCTTCTTGAGCCACTCCTTTGTTGCCTTGGCCGTGTGTTTTGGGTCATTGTCATGCTGGAATGCCCATCCACGACCCATTTTCAATGCCCTGGCTGCGGGAAGGAGGTTCTCTCCCAAGATTTGACGGTACATGGCCCCGTCCATCGTCCCTTTGATGCGGTGAAGTTGTCCTTTCCCCTTAGCAGAAAAACACCCCCAAAGCATAATGTTTCCGCCTCCATGTTTGACGGTGGGGATGGTGTTCTTGGGGTCATAGGCAGCATTCGTCCTCCTCCAAACACGGCGAGTTGAGTTGATGCCAAAGAGCTCCATTTTGGTCTCATCTGACCACAACACTTTCACCCAGTTGTCCTCTGAATCATTCAGATGTTCATTGGCAAACTTCAGACGGGAATGTATGTGCTTTCTTGAGCAGGGGGACCTTGCGGGCGCTGCAGGATTTCAGTCCTTCACGGCGTAGTGTGTTACCAATTGTTTTCTTGGTGACTATGGTCCCAGCTGCCTTGAGATCATTGACAAGATCCTCCCGTGTAGTTCTGGGCTGATTCCTCACCGTTCTCATGATCATTGCAACTCCACGAGGTGAGATCTTGCATGATGCCCCAGGCCAAGGGAGATTGACAGTTCTTTTGTGTTTCTTCCATTTGCGAATAATCGCACCAACTGTTGTCACCTTCTCACCAAGCTGCTTGGCAATGGTCTTGTAGCCCATTCCAGCCTTCTGTAGGTCTACAATCTTGTCCCTGACATTCTTGGAGAGCTCTTTGGTCTTGGCCATGGTGGAGAGTTTGGAATCTGATTGATTGCTTCTGTGGACAGGTGTCTTTTATACAGGTAACAACCTGAGATTAGGAGCACTCCCATTAAGAGTGTGCTCCTAATCTCAGCTGGTTACCTGTATAAAAGACACCTGGGAGCCAGAAATCTTTCTGATTGAGAGGGGGTCAAATACTTATTTCCCTCATTAAAATACAAGTCAATTTATTACATTTTTGACATGAGTTTTTCTGGATTTTTGTTGTTGTTATTCTGTCTCTCACTGTTCAAATAAACCTACCATTAAAATTATAGACTGATCATTTCTTTGTCAATGGGCAAACGTACAAAATCAGCAGAAGATCAAATACTTTTTTCCCTCACTGTAATATGCACACGAAAAAACTTGTCAGGATACTCTTCAGATAACCCAATGTACAGCGCTCGAGCATCCGTTTTCTTCCACGTAAGAAAATAAGCCCCACTCAGTCTTCCACGCGGCCGAATTGGGTTGCCTAGTCCCCTTTAATCTCTCAAATGGCATGTTGCAGAAACAAAAACAGAGCAACGTTATCCAGGCCCAAAGGATAATTAGAGTCAATGACAAGACTGCCGTATTGTATTTGCGAATAACTTTAAAATTGGCAACAATTACTCTTCACATTAATTATATAGTTCCTAGGCTTTTTGGATGTGCAAGTAGAGAGAGAGAGCAATTTTAAACGTGCAGTCCAAAGCCATCCATTTTAACCCCTTGCCGAGCATCACCCAGTTCAATCTGATAAGGTCATGCTGATCATTAAGTTAACGTGCTAAAAATACACCTTTTCCTGAATAAATGACTCTGTAAGAATCAATGCAGTGCACTGGGATAGGCGTTAAAATCCACTATTGCACGTTGAAATGAATACCGATGATGCATTTTACGGCAGCAGCGTCGATGTAAAATGCTTAATATGAATTACATGAGCGTCCTCATTCAGGCGGAGGCCAAAGGCAGTTCACTTGAACAGATTTTTATTATCCGTTACGCTGCTTGACTTCCACACATGGCGGATGGTTCTAAATTACGCGGATTGAATTGGAACCACACTTAACTCACGCACGCACGTGATCTCCTTTCCCGGAGTATTAAATTTTCTCATTGCAAGCACAGGGCATGGTTAGTGGACAAAAAGATACGTATGAATGAAAGCAAATGGAGAAGGGTAAGTGAAAACGTTCATTGAGAATTATATTAAGCTATTTGTTTTTCCTTTGTAATATTTGGTTAAGAAATTCATGGTTAATGTAGTTATTCTTTGAAATCAAATTAGTTGTAAATTTGTTTCATCGCAGAGGACACTTGGGTAGGGCCAACACAAGTACTCTGCTCAATTGGTATCTTTGCATAAAACATTTTAATGTGAATACCCTACTTGCCTCATGATAAGAAAACAATTTGTGTGGTGTTTTTGCTCATTCATGAAATGTCAAGAGAGTCGAGCGTGGTTCGCACACTCGTGAGAAATTGCCGGAGCGTTATCTTGTGACCCAAAGGGCTAATGTACCACACCAGGGTACCGAGCAGAACACCACAGCGGTTCTCAAGTTCAAACCCTGGGGTGGATATACAATTACAAAAAGAAACCCTTTCATTCTGTCTCCACCAACAACAGAAAACGTTCCGATGGGTTTGACATTTCCATTGCAGCCTATGACGACGACTGCACAAAATGTTATCATTCCCAGCCAGCGGCGTAGCTATCGAGTGTGCAGGCAGTGAAACTGCACGAGGTGGCTATGGGCTGGAGCGGGGGGGGGGGCTAGTAGGGGTGGCCCAGTTGCCAGGCTTCAAAGAGCAGGAGAAATTGGACAGTGGGGCCCTATTTCATTCATTGCACCAGGGCCAATGCCAAGCACGCTACACCACTGGTTCGAGAATTTGTGATTGCACTTGATTTGATTGTACCGAGCTCCGAGCGTATATAACATGAGGAAGGGGGGTTTTGAGTGGACATGTTGCATGCCAATCAGAGGATGCCTCTCTGTCTACCAGAGTTGAAGTTACATTGGACACACGGTGGGAGCATGATCATTTTGGAGAATCGTGCGTGTGTGTGTGTGTTGGTGCCGAACTGGGATCAGTGATTTTAGAACACATAAAAGGTTAAAATAAAACTGCACAAACGAAAACAAATAAGGATGTATACTGAAAACTGACATCCAAAGCACATTGGCAATCAAGAAAAATAGACTTAAAATATCTAATAATTAATGCTAAATAATTTAACGCAAGTTCATTTCGGTGTATTTGTACATTGTACTGTATAAATGTTGCTCTTTGTATTTGCAGATCCAGAATTTCAAGTCTGTTAGCTTACCATGCAGTGAAGCATTATTAGATGCGGCTTCACATCTTTATCCTGATCTTGTACCTTTCCGTTGCACAGTATGGGTGTTCTTCAGTCACAATATATTGTAATTTATTTAAAAGCGCCACATACTTTGTGCATTACAGCAGGCAATGCATTTGTATTTATTTTCTGTTGAGAATAAAATTGATCAAAGAGATGTGTGAGCTGCGGGCATTATTGTACAATGGTATTATATCCACAGATTGATTATTGTACAATGGTATTACATACACAGATTAATTCAACTCACCCCCACTTAACCCCAAGCAAATCAATCAAATTCCAGGTAGCGGTTCTCTTCAAGATTCGATTCCAATGAACTATTAAGTTATTTTTCACACAAGTCCAGTAGAGGCGGGTAAGAACGTTGCTTGGGCAGGGATCAGTGTGGGACAACCCCTCGCAATGATTACCCTTCCTCAGATCGAGGAAGGGTAGAAAGGACAACGATGGTGCTAAGGGGACCGTCCATAAATGACGTCACGCACCTAGGGGGGGGGGGGTCAGACATTTGTGACGATGTGTGACGAGGGGGGGGGGGTGTTTGAGAAATGTGACGTCACATAAAAATGCGCAACTTTAAATAAACATAGACAGCACTTTCTACTTAATTAAATAGACTTTTTAATGATTTTTTCTCCTACAACATCAGAGTGCAGCGGCACATTAAATACGCACTACAATGACAATAGTTTAAAGCGATTTGAAGCATGTTTTATTTTTCTTTGGGGGGGGGCGGAGGGGCAGAGCTTTGTGACGTCAATTTATTTTTCTCCCGCTTTGTAAAGTTACGTTTGCTCCATTGAGGCTAAACGGATCGCGAGGGAATAATTTGCATGCATATTGCATTCCTTGTAAATAAACAATTCTCACGTCTTGATTTGAAGCTTTCGTGACTGCAGGAATTCATACTCTTTGGTTCTTTCGGTAAAGTCACGTAGATAGAAAATAACTAATAGATCACGATGTTTCGATCGCAACACAAGCAATCGACTTCAACCGAGAAAACGGATGCAAATTTTTGCAAACTTTGGAAGGACGTTGATCAACCAGGTGAAGCGTTAACTGTTGTGTTGGCCGACTCTCTGAGTTGCATTACATTTCTAAGTTTGCTAAGTTTGATCTTTTTTCTTTCTCTCTCTCTCTCACTTTGTTCCCTCTGTGAATTTCACCCCCACCCTCTCGCCCGTCACGGCAGCCCCCCTGGTGTGCTGAAATAGTAACAAATTGGCACGTTCTGTTTACATGACAAATCTTACTAAGTGGCTGTGTTGGTTGGTGGCGGGTTCAACGACACATTTATATTTACGCGATCTAACCCAAATTCAACCTATATTATGAATGGTATTGGTCGCGAAAGCCTACTTGTTAAACCTAACCAAACCTAAATTTACAGCACTACAAGGACATGTCAACGGTGCTGTAAAACTCGTGCGGGGAAATTGACAAACACTTAAAGAGCGGCGTCCTCGGTAATCCTCCCAGTGTCATGAATTATGCAGCCAAGCTCGACAACGTTGGCACATCAGTGTGTCCTATTGTCACGCGCACGCCGTATGGACAGACTAGATGAGCAACGTACATGCATTTCGGATAGCGGGCGCAGAAATAAAAAAAAAACAATCTATTCGAGAAGGCAAGTTAGAGTAGTTCTTTGCCGTGTCGTGAGAACGTGAGAGATTGATTACGTTTTCACTTGGGGAAAAATTCGCAGCTTCAAGATGACGGGAAAGATGGTGAACGAAGTGCTTCAGAAATCTGAAAAATTGAATGCATCCCGGGGTACCCGATGCAAAAGTTATTGAGTAAATATCATGGGCAGAGCTGAACGGAAGAAGGCCATGATTGCCGACGTCTTTGAGAAAGGACATGGCAGCACATAGAATAACTGTATGCGTGACACACGCATAAACTGGTGACCTGTAACAGGCATGGTACATTCTAATGGCATAAGAAACACACTCCACCGGTGGAACATTTATTGGTTCTGATTATGGAGATAATCATCATCATTAAAATTTTAGGCTTATACTAGCCTACTAGTAAAACCAATTAACACCCTGGCCATACGATTTGTGAGCCAAAAGTAAAAAAAAAATTGTAATATTTTGTAGCTACAAGGATAAATGTTCATAAATGATGATAATTCTTAAGATCTGCTTAACTACATTTGGCCTCAAATGTTATCTTTCGAGCCCTTCCTACATATGATTACAATTGAAATCAGCCACTCAGTCATGATCGTCTAATATTTAGTAATGGTATAAAATACGATATAGCGATAATGATTCAGTGCTTCAACTCTGCATGATTATAAAATGAGTACAGCATTGCTTTGTTGACAATCCGCAGTGAATATCCTAAATAAAGCCTCACTCCTACCATAGAAATGTGGAGTTCCATTTTTTTCCACCGGCTCTGGGCTGTCAACAGATGATAGCCAAGTTCTCAGTTGGGTTCATTCACGCAAACGTGAACGTGTTGTACACCCACCCACCTCCACCCGGCACAGCCAATTAGTAAGGTTTGTCACGTGAAGAGAACGTGCCTAACCCAGGGCCGGATTCAGGCATGGGCTGTAGTGGCCGCAGCTGGAGGGCCTCCAGAGATGAAGCGAAAAGTTATTTCATTTGTGAATGCTGAATTTAATTTGTTGTTAGCCTTGTAAAAATACATTTTATTTTTCTTTAACTTAGTTTTCCTTTTGAAAATATTAGTGAGGGCCTTACAGTACCTGTAGCCCAGGGGCCTACAACATCTGATTCCGGCCCTGGCCTAACCCCACAATTTTTTAAATCATAAATAATATTAGTCACGAATGCCTATGTGTTAAAAAAGTTACTCACGCTTGTACAAGTGGGAAACCACTTCCATTTATTTTACACAAACATCAGCCATGACCATTTCTACTGCAGGATGAAGTCCTCCCCAAACCATCACCATCTCCTCATGGAGAGGTGTTGTGATGTAGCGTTCCATCCAGCGCCTGCTCACGAGCTAATACCGTGGCTCCATCTCTGCAGCGGACGTACAATCTAGTATGCTTTCCCTCCATTGGCTGGCAGTCTGTAATTAATGTCAAACATCGGACGTCATCCCTTCTAGCGGTATCAGAATCAAAATATTTATCCTGGAGGAATCCGATGAGCTATAAAGCTCTTTTTCATAGATGACCAATTGGGGCGGGTAAGAACGTTACAACGGTCAATCTGTTGTCTGTAACTTGAGCAATGACCAAAACGGGAAGACGTATTCACAATTCTGGCTAAATCGCCTGGCGAAGCTGGTTGTAATCACCAGTGAAACGTCGTACTTGAATGGTAAATGTTGTGGGTTTACTCTCCAACACACCCGTGTGCTGAACTAATTTTCATGCAATCTAACCCAAAACAAACCTTTGTTATCGTTAATAGTGGTCGCGGAAGCCTACGTATTAAACTTGAGCATGTTCTCAAATGCATGCGTTTTGCTTCTCGACTCTGAGTGTAATTCCAAGAATGCATTTCTTCATACGCATACACACAGTCTCCTTTTTGTCCTTATAAAACTGCGAAGGCAAGTGTGACAATTCGAATCAGAGCCATAACGGGCGGGTGTCACAGCACGGAACAAAAAATGTACATTATCACCGCCACCACATTGCGGTTAATGGGGCGGCACAATTGTCAGACCAAGTCAGTCGCAGCACACCTCAAAGCCCCGTAATAAGGTGGTACAACAAAACACAATATTTCTACTCACAGAATGTCCTTGGCACGGTCCAGTTGAGAGGGAGCACATTAAAAAAAACACATCCACTCTGCCCTGAGAATCTGAGAACAAGAATAATCCCGTAATTGTTAGCTTGGCAACTTCTGGGTGACACACGACGTCTGGCTGCTGGGTAGGTGTTGCAACTAGTAAATGGAATATTCTCGTCGTGCCACAGAATACAAGCAACCACAAGCCACCCTAATTTTGGGTAATAAGCATTTTTGTTTGGGCCACTCGTATACGCTCGTAGTAAATACGATTACGTGCACAATCGTAAGTTCATACTGGAATACATACTTGCGTGTTACTAGATGCCATATAAGTAACCAACCCAGCAAAACACAATTTCCAACAATTGCGTTCGCTTGTATACTGGAGCGGTGGCACGATGGTTACCGCACTGCACCTGAGTTCGATCCTCCGGCACAGCTAACATCAGTGGAGAGTGATAACCTGAACCGGTCACTGCGCTCCTCCGCTTCACCAATCTGGTCTGACCAGCATGGTGAAGTATGTTCAAACGACCGCCCAAGGCTAACATGGCATGGGAAATGCTTCATCCAGCAGTAAATTGACAAAGGGCTGTAGATTATTCTTCGTTTACCTTATTCACGAGTGGTTCTCCAGTTTCCTCCTAGATGCCCATTATTAATTGAGCTGGCCAAACATCAATACGCAATATCCCCCTGAAGAGGAACCTTGAGACCCAGCAAGGCTTTCCCAGGTAAATAATTGTAATAATTATATATGACCTGTTTATAACACAGGCTTTCGCGACTAATATTATCCATAATAAAGGTTTTTTTGGGTTAGATCGCGTAAATATGTGTCGTTAACCCGCCACCACCCGACAGCCAATTAGTAACTAATTGACACGTTTTGTTTACATGACAAACCTTACGAGTTGGCTATGTCGGGTGGTTGCGGGTTAATGACACATTAATATGACCGCGATCTAACTGAAAAAAAAACTTTATTTTGGATATTTGCGACCTCGTAAACAAATAATTTATCCGGCCAGGTTGATCAGCGGGTCGCAATCAGAAGGCTGCAAGTTCAAATACTGGTAAGGGGGGTAAACTCAGCCCATCATCTGTCCGAGACCGATAAAATCAGTACCACTTTGTGGGGGGAGGGGGGTGTCAAAAGTGGTCGTCCGATGAAAAGACATATCCCCACCATAGGAATGTGGAATTTCAACCACTGGCTCAAGGCTATACACAGGATATGAGTACTGCCTCAATGCTCATTGAAGCAAAGAAATCACTTACATTTTTTTATACAAAAATACAGAAAGCCAAGAATGTCTTCGCAATATTTTTTGACGACGTCTTTTGTGCACAGGTATGTCCACATAAAAGCACTTCACTTAAAGCATTACAGCTGTATAGAACAATGCTATCGTGCTTCAACCGCTGTACAATATAAGAACAACGGATAGTGTCCGCAAATATTAAAACAAGATCACGTGACGGACATATGAGAACATTATTTGCGTTCTCTTTTATCCATCCCTAAAATGAATTATTATGCTCTAAATTCAATTGGCATGCTGCACATGATGTCCTGCTACAGTCAGTGTGCCTGGCAAATGCTAACCGCAACGTGGCATTGTTTTCGAGCCAAGGGACATTTTAAATACAGAGCTGTAAAGCACAACGCTCTTACAAATTTTATGAAAAATCAGTAAAAACCATTGAGAACACATTTCCACTGAAGCTGCATTTACCACTTGGGATATCAACAACAACAATATGTAAGGTCAATTATTTGTTATATAATGGAATTACAGCCATGGGACACAGAACCTGATACTCAATATAACAAACATCATTTGGGCTTTTTTAGTTTCTAAGTATTACTAATACAGCAGGTTGATGCAGAAATAAGAGAGCCCATTTCATCATCATCATCAACAGTAGCAGCAGCCATGATCCATCCACTGTTGGATGAAGGCCTCCACCATGCCATAATCATCCTGCAAGGTCGTGCGATTAAACAATCCATCTTTCTCCTGCGCACAAGCTGTATGTACGTGTGCGTGTTGAACTTCTTTCACGCCATACGTAGCCAACCGTGCTAATCGGAGGTGCGGGGGAAGGACAATGATCCAACCACAAAAAGCAGTTCTAAAGAAAATGTTTTTTTATATATATTGATGATTTAAACGTGCATAGCTTCAATGGCTTTGCAATATCGAAAGGGAGAGCGTTCCAGACGGCCGCAGAAGCGCATCTGAATGCACGCGATGCAGTGGCCATCTTTGTTTGATGGCCAGCCAAAAGCCACTGCGAGGATGACCTGAGTTCGCATGATGGTGCATGCTCCTTGACGAGATTAGCAAGGTATTGTGGTTCATTTGTGGCAAGCACTTTGTGTGCAATGAGTGCAACCTTATAAGCGGATCTCATTGCTCGCTCCATCTCCTCTCCGGTGCATTGCCTGCTTTGGCTGTCATGAGGCTTAAACAATGGACTGGCCGGAATTCCTTGTGGTTCCACGTCCTGTCCAAGCCCACAAAACGTTTCATAACAATTAATATAATTCAAAATAGATTTTTTGGTGAGGCCACGCAATGATCTGTGTCATTCAGAACCCTCCACCACCCGACACAACCGAACAAATTAATGTACAAGCATTTAATGTACCAATTATTATTATAATTATTATTTCAGCTCACCTGTATGTTGAACAACAATCGTCATGACCAAATGTTGCAATTTAATTTAACCTTTTGCTTGAGACTTGGTCAAACATCCTCAGACATGATCTAGAATTTCAGAGTAACTATCCAGTAACAATCGTGGCAGTAACTGTGTCACCTGACCCATCTTGCTTCTGAAGCTCCGGGTCTTCTCGGCCACATTTATGCCCTCCCCTTCTCTATGCTTGCGAAATGTGTATCCCTTGGAACGACCATCTGTGCTCGTTTGAAGCATTCAGGCTGGCCTGCCTTCGATCCATCCCGGGTTTAACCAGACTGGATTGTGTGAGCTCAGATCTTTGAGAGTTCTTGAGACAGTCCCATCAGTGAGTATCCTCTGGCAGCCGCAGCTGCCTTTGGGTTGACCGTATAGTCCGCAGACCCAGCAACCACATGGTCAAGCTGCTTCTGTTTGGCTGAATAGATGGGGCTAAATGGGCACGACATGTTCCAGAGGCGGGATGGACTGAGGCGGTACAGGATGTGGAGCTTATAAGACTTGCAGATAATTACTACCAGCGGTGTCAAGATTGGCCCCTGTGCAGGAGGCTCGTGAATGACACTTCTGGGCAGTCAGAGGCTGCCACCCTTCAAGAACAGTGGAGGGCAGATGAGTGATGCTCACAACAACGAGCAGACAGCGAGGCGGATATAATGCAGCAAGTTGACACTGTGTGGAGCACAGGTGGTGGATCTGTAAGTCATCACAGTCGTGCATAGCTCCAATGGCTTTGCAATATCCATGGCACCTGGGTTTGTTCCGTGACCTCCTGCCAGAAAACCTTTGACACTTAATGTGGCCTCAAGATGCACTTAGCCTGGCACAAGTGCACAAGTGCCAGGCTAAGTGCCAGGCTAGGTCTCACGGCCACTTAGTGGCGATCGGGGGTTGTTGTTGTCTTCCTTAAATAATGTCATGACCTCAGGAACAACCAATCATATTTAAATTAAATATCAGCCAAGAAATACGAATGGCATCTACTTTAATTCTAATTGGTGAAAGTCAATGACTAACATTATATTCATTATTCAGTATAACTACTCATATATATACTAGCTTGTAGCAGGATAACATTGCAGCATTGTGTTGACTGCAGCCTAAAACTAGGTGTAAGAACTGTCATAATATTCATTGTTGAATCAACACCTACATTTTAATGTTTCCAAGCAGCGCTTAATTCATACCTATCAGCTAGATTGAAGTCTATATATTTATCTCAATGGGTTCCCTAATTAATCTGTTGGGTTGTTTTCAATGACACAGATAACTGGGGATGGGATTTGACAATGTTTTTTTACATCATGCCCTTCCAAACATGCTCACAAAAATGGAATTATCATAAATGTTACGTCATTTTTGAATTGAGTACACTTCAAAACATGCAGGTGCAAATGCACTTTCGCCTATATTTAACAACAAACGGTGAAAGTAAATCGCTTCTCAATTTGGAGAAACCAAGAATGAACAGCTATGGTTTTTACATTGTAAAATCTGATGTCATATGTAATATTTGGAATCGACACCCCTTGTAAAATTCCAGATACAAACGTTTATAGCACTCGCTTCAAAAACAAAACAGTTCAACGTTTTGGCCCCTCGATTTTTTTTTGGAGCCTGTTTTTTAATATTTTTCGTTTTCAGATGTTTATAGATATGGGCAGAGACTTCCACTATATTTGTGTCCAACTGTAGCTGCTGCAGACCTTCTATGATATCATTAACATTTGCATCACTCACACTCACTCACTCGTGACCAGCTATATATAGCATGAGCCATGTAGACACATGAGCTTAAAAAGTAACTCTAGCAGCATGCTATTGTTGTTTATACACACAGTGCGTGCTGTCACTATATGTACTGTAGGCATGCCGTGTATAAGAAGGACCCTTTGACCAAAATGTTGACCTTGTTTTGAGAATGTATCATATTATAATAGTTTTTTTTCCTTTGCCTATGATCAAATAACCCATAATGCATTAAATGTCTTCAGATCTCACAATCTAAAGCTGGATTTGAGCCTGAATAGTGCTTGGATGTGTGACCTCCATGCATAAAGACCGATGCTGTTGACTGCGGGGCTACATTATCAGCAGAAGTCCAATGCAGCAAAAATAATTGTTGTACTGCACTATGATCCGTCTATGCTCTCCCCCACCTTAGACTTTGCACTGACTGGCGGTAATGAAGCATCGTGAAACAACGTTATCTATGGGGAGGCACTCATTCAGCAGTGGATTGACTTAAGGGGCGTGCATGTACAGTGTATTTTTATTTTATTTTCTACTCTGCATTCGAGACCTCACGATAACCCATGACGCATTCAAAACGTTGATGAACATCGCAGCCACTTGACACGTTGCAGTATATACTACAGAATTCTTAATAAGCCTCGGGACAATAAATCTATTGTTAACGATACGTGGGTCCCAAAATACATTAGAGTTGATTCAATTAAGCTCACTTAGTGTATTGGTTTTGTGTCTCCAAGTGTCGCCCTCGTAATAACGCTCTCTATAAATACATTCCTTTTAACGCCACTGTGATAAAAAAAATCGGCCTCTATAATATAATATGCGGTGCATGCACAGATGCATTCAAGGTATATATTAAAACATGTTGATATATTGCAATATATATGGATTATACAGTTCGAAAGTAGTCGTGCGTTTAAAGCACACGTGTTACAGTGAGGGAAAAAAGTATTTGGTCCCCTGCTGATTTTGTACGTTTGCCCGCTGACAAAGAAATGATCGGTCTATAATTTTAATGGTAGGTTTATTTTAACAGTGAGAGACAGAATAACAACAACAAAAATCCATAAAAACGCGTTTCAAAAATGTTATAAATTGATTTGCATTTTAATGAGGGAAAGAAGTATTTGACCCCTCTGCAAAACATGACTTAGTACTTGGTGGCAAAACCCTTGTTGACAATCACAGAGGTCAGACGTTTCTTGTAGTTGGCTACCAGGTTTGCACACATCTCAGGAGGGATTTTGTCCTACTCCTCTTTGCAGATCTTCTCCAAGTCATTAAGGTTTCGAGGCTGACGTTTGGCAACTCGAAACTTCAGCTCCCTCCACAGATTTTCAATAGGATTAAGGTCTGGAGACTGGCTAGGCCACTCCAGGACCTTAATGTGTTTCTTCTTGAGCCACTCCTTTGTTGCATTGGCCGTGTGTTTTGGGTCATTGTCATGCTGGAATACCCATTCACGACCCATTTTAAATGCCCTGGCTGAGGGAAGGAGGTTCTCACCCAAGATTTGACGGTACATGGCCCCGCCCATCGCCCCTTTGATGCGGTGAAGTTGTCCTGTCCTCTTAGCAGAAAAACACCCCCAAAGCATAATGTTTCCACCTCCATGTTTGACGGTGGGGATGGTGTTCTTGGGATCATAGGCAGAATTCCTCCTCCACCAAACCCGGCGAGTTGAGTTGATGCCAAAGAGCTCCATTTTGGTCTCATCTGACCACAACACTTTCACCCAGTTGTCCTCTGAATCATTCAGATGTTCATTGGCAAACTTCAGACGGGAATGTATATGTGCTTTCTTGAGCAGGGGGACCTTGCAGGCGCTGCAGGATTTCAGTCCTTCACGCGTAGTGTGTTACCAATTGTTTTCTTGGTGACTATGGTCCCAGCTGCCTTGAGATCATTGACAAGATCCTCCCGTGTAGTTCTGGGCTGATTCCCACCGTTCTCATGATCATTGCAACTCCACGAGGTGAGATCTTGCATGGAGACCCAGGCCGAGGGAGATTGTCAGTTCTTTTGTGTTTCTTCCATTTGCGAATAATCGCACCAACTGTTGTCACCTTCTCACCAAGCTGCTTGATAATGGTCTTGTAGCCCATCCAGCCTTTTGAAGGTCTACAATCTTGTCCCTGACATCCTTGGAGAGCTCTTTGGTCTGGGCCATGGTGGTTTGGAATCTTATTGATTGATTGCTTCTGTGGACAGGTGTCTTTTATTCAGGTAACAAGCTGAGATTAGGAGCACTCCCTTTAAAAGTGTGCTCCTAATCTCAGCTCGTTTCTGATTGAGAGGGGGTCAAATACTTATTTCCCTCATTAAAATGCAAATCAATTTATAACATTTTTGACATGCGTTTTTCTGGATTTTGTTGTTGTTATTCTGTCTCTCACTCTTCAAATAAACCTACCATTAAAATTATAGACTGATCATTTCTTTGTCAGTGGGCAAACGTACAAAATCAGCAGGGGATCAAATACTTTTTTCCCTCACTGTATATTACGCTAGCGGAAGTCTACATGACTTCGAACCTTCACTGAGCGCTTTGTACTGAAGTTGCTTTTAACGTAGTAGGGGCTTCAAATTAAAATTAATCTTCAGGACATTTTAAAAACTAAAAAAAAAATTCCCCAATTGCAAACCAATTAAATATTAATGTCTCAGACAGAGCCCAAGTACAATAGCAATGCACGTTTGAATTTAAACAGTTCACATGCACAATTATAATTTAAATTATAGTGGTTTCTGTCATTGTGAGCAACTACTGTATGTGCAGAACTTAAAACTAAAGCCACCTATCTTCATTTGACCACAAACAGGTGGAAACATTTTTTGTGAGATTTTACTTTCCTAAAATATCAATACTTCTTTTAAAATTGTAATACTACCTTTTTTGACCAATTTACATGGTTGGACAGCTGTACACGAGAGCTGATCGAAATTTCCTCAGGCTTGAAATGTGTACTCAAATTGCAGACCAAATATTGTTTCAAAATATAGCACGCAACTATTTCACCGAACAAAAAGCAGACGTCTGTTGGATGAACACAAATGGAAAAAAAACACGGCAGAATGTGTTCCCATGACCAGCTTTTGAAGACGGAGGCAGGTCAAAATAATTATATAACGAGGCAAATGGCAACAGGTTGGAGCGTTTTCAGACAGCCGAAATTAATAACGAAAAGTCAGCGGACAAATGTGCCTACCAACTACATGTGGCATTTGGTTTATAAACATGGCCATTATGAAAACAACAATAACAAATTGGAAAAACAAACCGAAAGACGTGTAGAGAAGCTTGTGGAGATATTGATGCTAGGATGACATTGCAAGTCAAAAAGAGGAACAGGTTGGATTCGCGAACATACACATATAGTGGGGGCTTTGGCAGGAAACGTTGTTGGAAAGGATGATGGGTCCATGGACGAGACTGGTGACGGGAAGGAAGCGAAGGCGAGAGAATTCACCCACGGAAACTGAGCAATGAGATTAGTTCACGTGAAGGATAGACGAGGGTTCTGGCAGCACAGGACCACGAGGGACAGTGGCAGCAATGGGGAGGCATTCATCCAGCAGTGGATAGACATCGGCTGGTGATGGGAACGATGATGTTATAGCAAAGCTATGCCTAGCAGATACAAATGCGACATTGCCAAGATGAGTGATGAAGCTGCAATCAGCTATTGGAAATGTTTCTGAAAGGACATCCACCAGGCAAGATGGACTTGTGAAAATCAGCTCATGTCCAGGTGCATGGAAGATGGTGGCAGTTTGGGGGAGGCCTAAATATCTATTCGTGGATTGACCACGGCTAATGATCACGATTACAATATCAGGATTCTCCAAAGATATACCTCGCACAATGCCTCTCCCGATTGTGATGATTAAAACTTGTGAGGATTTTTTGTTTTAAAAATGAAACAATTGGGGGCATGAGCCGTGCGAATGTGTTGCATTTCCGCCCCCGGTAAGGGTGGAACGGGCCCGTGCTGAATTTGAAAAAAATGCAAATAGGAGACGTAATCGTAGCGTGTCGTGAACACCTGCTGCCACACTGTAGCCATGGTCCGGACACTGATTCTATGAGTGTGCCACGACAATTTGATTTGCCACCTTTCCCTCAATAAATGTTTGCAACATTTTTCATAGTGGATTCATTTTGCAAGTAAGGTTGTTCGTGTGTGTTTTTTTTTATTGTAACCAACCCGATTTTGGCCGCGGCTATGAGATGACATCGGGTGAGAAAAAAATTACATCTTCGTGATGTAAAAAAAGATGGAATTAATTAAACACTTGTAACGTGTTTTACTGTAGCAAAACAGGAAACCACGTTGTCATTTCTCTCTCGAACATGAACCATCTTTATATAAATTGTGCTTATTAATACAGGAAAATGTCAAAACCACTTTTCAGGAGGGTCTTATACAATTGTTGGAGGAGTGGGTGCGAGTTATAATTGAAACGTATCAAATTTGAACCACGAAGTCAGTCCACGATGGCCTATTCTTCTTTGAATGACATCACTGGATATCGAACATCCACTGCGAAGCAGATGGCGCGTCTCTTAGAGGTTTACAAACCTAGGGTGCCCTGCCACGTTCGAACAGCGAACTGCACCAAGCGACGAATGCAGTGCCACTGGGCCATCCCAAGCTTCCAGGTTGGAAGGGAACCCCTGCATCTCGTCTCGCCGCTCCTGCCTCGCGTCTTTCTCCTGCCTTTCCTCTCCTCTTGCTAAGCTCCTTGTTTTGTTTTCTCTCGTTCTCACGTCCTCCTTTTTCTTGCTCTTCTTATCTGAATGTTTTGCATCTTTCGTAACTTTTAGCGACCCTGAGAACGATTGTTTCAGGGCGCTTGATAAATTGTCACTCCTCTATCCAATGACCATAAGCTACATACAAAAACGAGGTGGGCAGTAGTCCAATATTATAACAACAATAACGCCCTTCGTTTTGTACAATCAGAAACCAGTCTCACGCCTGTGAAATATTTGTACATTTTCACAAAATCAACGTTGTGAGAATTGTGGATGTGTGTTGAACTTCTTTCGTACCATACGGAGCTAATCGTGCTAATTGAAGGTCGAGATGTAAAAAAAAAACTACATCTAAGATTATATTACTTAATATCGTAATGTATTTTGTTCAAAGGGTAATCCTTACTGAGTCTCAACAAAAATTTTTAAGGAGGGTCCTTCTTTGGGATATTGAGCCAATGTCGCTATTGAGTCAGTATCTTTGTTTGGGAAGAAAGCGGAGCACCCAGAGAAAACCGACATTGAGAGCTGTGTGTGGAGAGATATTCCCAAATCCATTGCTATTACTGCCATCTGCTGGCCACTCACAAAAGAAGCAGTTTATATCTCAGTTCACAATGATTAAAACAATTGAAATGGCACTTTGAACAATTAGACATTTTTAAATTTGCATATACGACAACAACAGCAAAAACTCGCGAATTCCTACTCAACCTCATACAAATCCGCAAACACCAACACACCCATAGGCAGAAATATATTATACACACTGCTCTGATAGTGCAGTATTAACTTGCCTACTCGCGCTCCCTTAACGGTGGACAGTGGAAATAACTGCTGAATTTTTTTTGTTATTTTATCGTGGTGATGATACAGACTATCTACTTGTAAAACAAAATCACGTAAATTCGTGTGTGGCTGGAACCAAACGCAGTCAATCTCATCTGGAGTGCAATAGTTTCACGAATACTGCACTCCTGATCTCTCTGCTGCACTCTGCTGGCACGGTTTCCCCAGTGTTCAGAGTGTAGATAAATAATATTCAGATCCAACATCAAACATTGTAATTATTATTCTTGGTTCTTTCGGTATAGTCACCACGTAGAAGGGAAACAATAAAATAATAAAAATATAAAGCAATAAAATTCTCACGACGTTTCGACTGCAACACAAGCAATCATCATCAGGTGTGAAAACCACAACAAGCCTTTTTTCAAAATTTCTTGCTGTGATTTTCACACCTGATGATGATTGCTTGTGTTGCAGTCGAAACGTCGTGAGAATTTTATTGTTTCATATTTTTCTTATTTTATTGTTTCCCTTCTACGTGACTTTACCGAAAGAACCAAGAATATGAATCCCTGCAGTCACGAAAGCTTTAAATCAAAATTGTAATAATTATTGCAAATGGCATAGTTAATAATAGCTTAAACATCTAAATACAAGTTGTAAAGCTACTCGAAGGCTTTAAACGTGGCTGAATTAATTGCTTGCTATTCCTCTGGAGATTATAGTTAAATATTAATACTGTTTTCTTTCTAAGTTATCGATCCATAATTCACAGCAGGTAGTGCCATCAATGAAACACTTTCCTCATTAGGTACTCAGACATCTATCTCTATATAATATTAAATACGATGTAGTCATATGGCTCAGCCTTTGGTTAATGAGCACAGTACCACTTTGTTGACAGTACAAAGTGATGGTGTGCCATCGGAATGTGAATTCGTCTCCACTGGCTCTGGCCTATCGTGCTTGATTTTCGTACAGATCATCGTCAGCCATGATCTATCCACTGTTGAATAAAAGCCTTCCAAAGCCCTCCACATCTCTCCTGGTCTCACAATTGCACCGATCCGCACAAATCCTGCACACGGGCTGGTTTGTTTCCACAAATATACATCTTAAAGGTATGTGCAGCAATATAATACGTTACATTTATCATATATGGAGTATCCGTGATTGTTATGTCCATTATTAAAGAATGACAATTATACAGGACTTTAAACTCGGTGTGTAAAATTGCACACATCCGCTTGGTAGTGTCCCAGTAAACATTGGCCCAGTAAACGTTGAATCAATGTTTATACGTGGTAGGAATGTTGCCCCGACATTGGCCCCAGCGTTCCATGTTTGTTGGGGTAAATATGTTATCGTTTGAGTCTAATGCCTCTACATTTCCACGTGTCTGCCATAGAATTGGCGAAACACATCGCATCAAGATTTAAGAGTTTCGCGTGTTTGTCAACACCTAGGGAGCAATTATTTTTGGTGCTTTTTTTCTAGAAGACTTTGCTGTTTTTTTCCTGCATTTTTTCTGTTGCGTGTAGTTACTTTAAGATGTTTCTTGTTCATGTTTTTGTTTGTTGCGGTTGCACGCGAGTGACGAGCCGCCTTGGCTCACAGGGTTATATCTAATAAATGAAACTGAAATGAAACTGAAACTGTTTGCTGTTGAGGATCACAAGAGCTTTTCAATTTAATAAAATCCAAAGTGTTGCCAGCATTACAACCATGCAGTTAAAACTGTTAATTGTAGTTCGTTAATAATGGATGATACCTTCCTCCAGTAAAAGAAAGGTTACTGACCGGCTCGGCAAACTAGTTCTCAGAAACTGCAAAATCCCCGAGCACGTGGAGTGAAACGTTGACATCATGCCAAAACAATACTGCTGATTCAATTCATAAAGCCCACGGAGGAAGCGCCGCTCGCCGTAAGGCCTGCGAGTTTACTCATTAATCTGCAATACCGTCAATACCAACATCGATAAGCTGGGGTGATGGACACGAAATTAATGAATGAATCTCAAAAAAACATTTGAGAGTTGTGCAACATACCCACGAAAACCTACCACTGTACTAAAACAACCGTCCACAAACTACATTATACAAAACCACCGGTGTAATGAAAAAAACGCAACTATGCAGCGTGTGGCCACATCCTGGTGTTTTGCTTTGGGACTATTTTCTTCCCGTGGATGGCCTCTGGCAAAAAAATGCATCCCCCTTTCCAATAATATTTCACCCATGCCCCCTCAGCTTTCAGACTCCGTGAGTAATGGCAGTGGCCTTTCCCTCCCCACGTATCCTAGATTAGCCCTGGGAGATCGAGGCGGGGACCGAATACTGCACGGCACTGGCAGATGTTGCTGCCAGTGCTTGGTTAACCATGGTTGAGTTGCTGAGTTGCGCTTACCAAAGGGCAACGCGGTACGGCCATGCCTTTTCTGGAATGGGTGAGGCTCAATGTACCATCATCACCATCAAAGGACATGCACATGGATGCCTGCCGCGATGAACCTTTGACAGGTTTCCGTCGCCAGCATGGGTGGCAGCAGTTATTATTGGTCGATGTGGGTTTTCCCCTGACAACACCGCTGTCATATTGTGCAATTAAGCAGGTTCTGTATGGATTTATATTTAAATACATCTCTGTGCCAGGCTGGTCCAAACTCAATTTCTCATCGGCCCATCGCGCCTATCGTTTTTCACATTCGACTTGTCCCCCATTCAAATGCAAATCATACATACACATTGTAGGCATTGATTCAGGGGTGAAAATATGACACTGTTATGGAAGACACCAATCTAGTAATAATCACAAATAAAGTACAAAAAACATTGAATCTATTATCTATCCACAAACACATGATGGTTTCTCCATGTGGTGTCAGTCATGAGGGGTTTGTTTCTCACCATACTGCACAATGCTGAACATGCATGTTGGTGCAGGATCGGTCCTAGCATCACTCGCCACTGATGTTAAGAATCAAACTCGGGTTGCCGAGGTAATCAATGTCGCACCACTCCACCCAGCCTATTAATAATCTAACGATAAATAAGGTGCATTTACAAAAGCTCACTGAATATAAGGATTACATTATTACATTTTGTCTATGGCACACGATGCTCCACGTCTGTACAGAATTGGCCGGAGAGTTTGCATCTGTGATATTCAATGAAGAACCACCAGAGGTCAGGTTTGTCCTGGGCCCAAAAAAATCACTTGGACAGAAAGCTAGCGCCTACGTGTTAAACTAACAAAAGCAAATTCGTCCTCGCCGCCCTGAAGATTGAATCACTAACCAACAAGCTGATAGATTCCAGTAACTATATCACTGACAAACTCTAAAGCTAACAAGAGGTCGGAAAAAAAAAATAAAACGGATGTGGTGCCAAGAAAAAGTGGACGGTCTCAAATATTTACGAATTGTAAGTTAAATACAAATAATAGACGTAACGCCACATTCAGGTCATGAACATTGCTTCTATATTATAAGCACAATGCTTAGTTTATAGCCACATGTAAAAATGCCCACCCACAATTACCAATACCTTATATTTCAAAGGGACATTTGCACCCTTGCTATTTATTTACTTATTTTAAATCCCTGATAGTAGATTTTACAACCTAGGTTATATGGGTTTTATTTTATGAGTTAGCAAACTGGATTGGACTGGATGGTAGAGGGTGATTTCCTACTTTCTGAAGTCGACTTTGCAAGAGATATTGCTCTCGATTTAAGTTTAAAATGATGCTAGTGGTGACAAACGAATCCGCTAAGCACCAAGCTCGTGTGAAAACTGCCATCGCTGTCCTGCTGACAATAACCAACTCACCATGATCATCCATCATCTGCAATTCTCCACACAGGACGAACGTACATACACGGTAATTGCTGCCAACACTCACGTCAGCAGAAAACATGTGAAGCAATGATGGGTGTTCAATCCTAAATATAGATTAAATGTTTATGAATACAGTGTCAACCTCCCTGGCCCACAAGTGGGCGACAATACACTACCTAAAATAAACTAAAGGTGTAAATATAAGTGTGTTCAGATTTCAGATTTAGTTGTTGTTCAAACATTCACGAACCCTGTTTTAAGAGCATCCTTTGTGTTTATTTTCCGTAAGCAATACTCTTTAATTGTCGCTTGCTGTGCATTAATATGGCTGTGATGCATGCAACTCCAAAGGTCTGTGTGCTCTTAAACGTAGCATGTCACGCACCAACGAGTCTACTGTTTGGCTTTAGCTGACAGATACGTGGACTTAATGCTCATATGAAGTCACGATCTCAAAGCATATTTGCACACCAATCAAAAACGGATCCCAAATGCAAGCTTCCGATCACTGTGCAAAAACTCAGCGCACATTTTCTGTCAACAAAACCTAGCTATTAGTCTTTGGACTTGAGGGTGAGCGCCTTACTAAGCCTGCAATGCTACCCCCAAAAATAGTCTAAGCCAATTCCAAATAGCATACACTGTGACGCCAAGGAACAGGAGGCCATCGCATGATTCCAATACTTTATAACAGCAGCAGCAGACCTTTTGAGGCCACACATATGGAGGGAGTTACAGACTGAATGCTCCATGTGTTTAAATATTTTTTATGTTGTATTACATATCCCGGCCTTTGTGCTGTACGCCTAAGGCAGGCTGCCCCATCCTCTATTACAAGGCCAGTGAATGGACGTAACTCAACTTGTCTTTTCACACGTGCACACGTAAAATTAGACGCGTGCAAATAACAGCGACGGCCCTTTGTCAATCCACTGCTAGATGGAGGTCTTATGTCAGTCGTGTTTGACCTTAACTTACCATGCTGGGTGAGAACCCATTGGTGAAGATAAGGGACGGGGGTGATCCCAGGTCCCGTGACGGGTTCAGATATAATTTGCCACTGGTAGCCGTTTCCAAAAGTCGAACTCGGGTCTCTAGGTTTCGTGGCACAGTGCTAGCAACCACTGAGAACTCGTGCGCGTTCATCACGCTTCCATTTCAGTCGGCGTAG
Source organism: Petromyzon marinus (assembly GCF_048934315.1). Classification (NCBI taxonomy): domain Eukaryota; kingdom Metazoa; phylum Chordata; class Hyperoartia; order Petromyzontiformes; family Petromyzontidae; genus Petromyzon; species Petromyzon marinus. The sequence continues at coordinate 5,327,158 of NC_133680.1, forward strand.
ACCCTTTTCAACTTGGGTCAAACTCCACTGAAAAAATGACCTAACACTTTGCTCTATCACAAGCCCCACCGGAAAAAAACACCCCCACGAGGTTCCAGAATCCGCCAGCACTCCAATTCCCCTCCTCACCCACCCCTCTTCCTGTCGCCCCACGGAGCTGAACCGGAGAAGGTCGCCCCCGTGTTGGACATACAGTCCGCGCATATATTTTTGTGGGCCACACCGTGCGCACTCATGTGACCAAACACAGAGCGCAGCTGCATGCCACATTAGGAACGCAGGCAAAGATATCGCGCACTCCGCTGAATGGCTTCTCACGTTTCAGTCATGACCACGCTGGCAAGGAGACGACCGACAGAATTAGACGAGCCGCCTTTCCGCCGAGGCACGCGGCATCAAGGAGTGTCAACGTGAACGTTTAAATTGTTACACGGGGGGCAATATTAAATGGACTCATTAAAAAAAACTTTAAGTTCAACTATTGGACTATGGTGTAATTCGTCTGCGCGCTAAGCACGTTTTGCTTTCCAGCCGTCTATTTTTGAGGATTAGCTATAAACCCAAACGCAGCCTTGTCTCTTTGTTAAATGCCGACTGCTGAATTTGTATCCTTTTGAAATATTTTCGCTTCGACTTTTTTCAAGTAAAGTTTTTCGTCAACTGCTCGCTCTCGCAATTATTAAATAGCACAACGTGACAGCTGTAACATCGTTGTCCAATGTCTATGCTCACTAGTACCCTGTTACATTTTTAGACGGACTTTTTATAATAGCACACGAAAGCAATATAGAAAAACTAGGTTAAAGTTTTACAATTCTTGTAAATGTGATATTAAATTAACCACACCACATCACGTTTTCTGACCATTAAAGGCTTTCGTAAAGTAATAGTTTAATTTTCCAGCTTCAGCCACCAAAGGATTTAACAGGGCGTTTGCACGTCTGTTTTATTTCATTTTATTTCCAACGGCGATCGAGGAGAGTCCGAGGCCGAACGATTGCGGCTGAACGGCACCAGTTTATCCGCAACGGAGTGGGCCCCTTGCTCCCTCCGTCAGCCAAAGGTCCACGTTAATTCCTTCATCTGGCCCTCGAAGCCGCGAGAGGTGACTCCCCCCCCCCCCCCCCCACATTTGGCCATTGATACGCAAGGGGCGCATGTTTTAAAAACGGCAAGGGAATGTTTGGTTGGGTCATTCTGCGATGGTACGGGCACGTGGGGTGGCGACCGAAGGCGCTTCGTGTCGTGTTAACAACAAATGCCGTCTGCAGCAGTCAGCATGTTGAAACTTGAGGAACGCGTAGCCATGATTTTAAAATGTAGGTCAGGGCCAGGGTTGAGTGATTCACAAATATATTAAATTGCATGAAATAATTACTCCTTGAAAACGTTTTAATTTAGGAGATAAAAGGCAATTGTGAGTCATGAAAAGCGACGTAACGTGCAATTGAATAGTTAATATCAAATGTCAAGCCATATTTTGGATATTTTGCTGCACAAAATTGAAAAAGAAATGTTTCTTCCAAATGGGCGTGTGTTCTCTGAATTATGCATCATAAAACACACGTTAAAATATGCCGTGTAAATATGTATCTGTAATGTCAACAGCAATAACGGGTTGGATGCCAGATGATATAAAACCATTGGTTAAACACATGGACCAAGATCCCCGGTATAGCCTTAACAAAATGTTGGGGACAAGTGCTGTTCGTGACTACCTAACAAGCGCCCACACGGCACACGAACGGGGTGGGTGGCCAGCACCACGCCCGGCCGCCTGTGTCTCCCCAGTGGCAATATTTACACATCGCACCGGGAACTCATTTCAGGCTGAGTCGACATAAGGGATGCCCGGGACCGGTTCAGATAACGGGCACTGGTGTTGGCCGTGAGCGGGAATCGAACTCAGCGCCAACGAGTTCGTAGCACAGCGCGTTAACTGCCGGTCCACCCAAAGCACCCACGTGTATCGAAGCTTTCGTGACTGCAGGAATTAATCTTTGTTTTTTTCGGTAAAGTCACGTATAAATAAGAAATAATAAAATAACATAATAGCGTACTATGTTATTTTATTATTTCTTATTTATACGTTACTTTACCGAAAAAACCAAAGATTAGCACCCACGTGTGTACGTAATAGGCTTATAATATACATATTCACCGATACTTGTTCTATAAACACAGCTACACATACGCACGTGCATCTATTAAATAGTGCATATGAGCTTGTACACGCGACGTGAAGCAAATAATGCAAGTGTTGTGTATTAGCAACGGCTGGTGGACAGCAGCGGCAACTGTGGTGGACAGACAGCGCACACACGCCGGTGAGGGTGTGCACGGGGTGTAGGCAGAGAGGAGAAACTGGGGCAAGGGTCACGGAGGACCCCGTCTGGAGGCCCCTGGAACCTGCTAGCGGGTTCAAGAAGGGAGGCGCGGTCAGGGCGGAGCCAGGGCCGCGCCGGTAACATAAGAGGAGCCGAGAGCAGGGGGCTCGGGGCTGCCGATTCTGGGAGTGGACTCGTCTCGTCTTCGCTGTCATCTCGTCGCCGTCATCGCTCAACGTCTCCGCTAGATATTGCGCTACGAAGGGTAGTACAGTAGTTGGCTGTCTCAGTCAGCGCCGTCAGTGTTAGACAGATAGTGTAAGGTGGAGGCTAGGCTGAGCTTCTAGAAACTCTGACTGCTATAAACTAGAAACTCTGTCTCTGAATCGTTGACACTACACGTGTGTACACACGTGCATACTAAACACACGCACGCATGTACGCGGTCACGTACGGTATTAGGTAAACAATGCGCGTATACGCCATGTACACGTACGCACGTGCAAATGAGAACTCGTTTCTTTACATCTGCTGTTTTGCGTTCAGTTTTGTTGTCCTTCCCCCGCACCTCCATTTAATACGGTTGGCTACGTTCAACATACATAGTCTATACACAAGACATTCGTACATGTACATGAACAGCGTAGCAACCAATCGCGCGCATCATAGACACGTGTAGACACATTACACGCTTGTCACAAGCACACATGCTCCAAAGCCGAACATTTGTTATAATCCAAACAATACTTTTAATCCCCACTCCTTCATCTGGTTTGAGCGACAAAGTGCAAGGCGCGTTTCAATGTATGTTCGTGTGTATGTTTTAATTTATTTTACACCGTACATAGCCGACCGCCCTAATCGGAGGTGCGTGCTATTGTACGTTCCAATGCTTTTGGTAGAAATGTTGGGATCAAATCTTGATTTGAAGCTTTCGTGACTGCAGGAATCCACACTCTTTGGTTCTTTCGGTAAAGTCACGCGGGTAGAAAAATAAAATAAATCACGACGTTTCGGGCGCAACACAAGCGTCCGTCATCAGGTGGGAAAAGCATGGTCTGCTGCTGAGGCAGACTGTTTTAAAAGGTTTGAAATGGGTGTAGCCCAAGGGTCATAAAGAAGTGGGCGGGGCTAGTGATGTTAATGTGAGAAATTAGCATGTAACTGTAAGATAGGAGAGCGGCCTCCTCGACGAGGGCACAGAAGTGGCTATGTTAATATGAGAGATTAGCATGTTAATGTGAAATCGAAGAGTGGTGCAATCCAAAGGCATCAGTGCAACCCAACGGGTGCAATGCAGAGGACATGTGAGCATGAGAGATCTAAGAGAGAGGCATAGAGAGAGAGACACAGAGAGTCGGAAATAACAGCTGACATAGGCAGGTAGGATGGAAACATCAGTCAGTTAAGACTTTACCTGGTTAATAACGTCCTTCCAATGATTGCTCAGTTTGTACCCATCCTCTCGGTTTAAGTTGTGTCTGTGTTTATATATCTGGATGGCTTCATGAACAAATCTCTGAAGGTAGCTGGTAGGTTTGCAGAGTACCTCCGTTTTCGAAAAATCAATTTCGTGTGAGCCCACAGCGTTAAAACAATGATGGGCAACGGCGAGGCAGTTAACATCTCACCACCGTGGGATACATTTAGAGTCATTGACAAAAAAAGTGTTATTTTCTCAATAATTTTAGTGGGTGCTTATAGAAATAGACCACCGTATACATTATTATATGTATATAGTCGTTTTCTCTGTTCACGTTTTCGACGCCAAGGTGCACTCGACCGACAAACATATGGCCACGACATTACAGGCCGTACAGCATCACTTACAGAGCCCATCGCTTGGATTTTACAGAGTTGGCTGTTGTTTTTTTAATAAATACACGAGGGGTCGGGGGGAAAGAGGGGGCGGGGTGGGGGCTAACCATGGGGAAATTAAAGAGCTACGCATGTTGATTTTTTAAAGATATATTTACGACTCTCCTTGTGTCGGTTTCGTTGAATCCCTTGCAGCAATTACACAGTCGTACAATTCGGAACCCAACCATAGTTCCATAGTTCCATTTATTTGGTATAGTCCTGTGAGCCATTTGGCTCTTGAATCGGTTGCAACCGCAACAAACAAAAAAACACGAACAAGAAAACATCTTAAAGTGACTATGTGACTGTGCAAACAGAAAATCCAGGGAAAACATCAAAATATTCCTGAAATAGCACCGTCCACCAACGCTGTGTGCAAAAATCCCAGTGGGATGCAAGTCAAACAACAACAACCACAAGACAACTAAGATTAAGGCCATCAGTCTAACTCTGTACTACAACAAACAAAAACATGGCCAAACCAAAAAACTTTTTGAAATCAACAAAACAAAGACATAAATGCAATATAACAGTGATCATACGGACTGTGACCAAATTTTTAACAATAAAATACATAAATAACATATAACACACAAATCCTAGAGCCATAGCTGGCTGCATGAGTCACAACAACAGGAGCATCAGTCGGAGTATCACATATTTTCAATGCACCTTTAAGATCAGCACACAAAAATCAAAATACAGATAATACTTTGCAGCGGTCATCCGGAGTGAAACATTTTATTTTATTTTAGGCCACTGAATAGCAGTGGCAGCTAGGGGTGTAAAACTCCTCAAGAGCAGTTTTGAGTGAAGATCTCATAGGTAGTGATTCAAGTTGCAGTTTATTGGCAATAGCATTCCAGACCCTGGGGGCATCAATAGCAAAGGCCCTTCCTCCAGTTTTTGTACGGCAATAGGGAATGTGAAGCTGGTAAATGAGCGAAGACCTGAGGTCAAATTTGTTCTTTGAAACAGAGAGGAGATCCAGCAGGTAGTCTGCGGATTTTTTTGTAAGTACATCGTGAATAAATAACATCTGGTGCACAAGCCGTCGAACCTTAAGAGATGTTAAGTTTGACCCAATGTAGAGATCACAGTGGTGAGTCCTATATGGGCAGTTCAATGCAAATCTTAAGGCCGAGTGATAGATGGAATCAAGCTTCTTCAGTACAGTACTTGGGGCTGATTTATACACGATATCACAGTAATCAAGTAGATGCAGTATGGTAGCTTTTATCAATTCCAAACGGAACATAGGGGGGAAGCAGTGCTTGTGTCGATACAGCAAACCAATTTTTATTTTTGTCTTTTTACCAATATAATCAATGTGATCTTCAAAATTCAGTTTTGAATCCAGGATGACCCCAAGATACTTATATATCTTGACTTGCTCTATTTGATAATTATTTAAGGAATGTAATTGGGGAAAAATAACTTCCTGCTTTAGTCCCGGTGAGAAGCATAGCACCTTGGTTTTGAAGGTATTCAGGACTAGTTTAAGAGCAACTAGCTGATGTTGTAGTTTGTTGAAATCACCCTGGAGCTTAGCAATCACGTCATCCGGAGAGCGGCCAGCAGTAATCAGTATCGTGTCATCTGCAAAAAGATTTACCCTGGAATGATCCAGTTCAGTGCCCAAGTCATTGACATAAAGAGAGAACAAGAGTGGGCCGAGGATGGAACCCTGTGGAACCCCTTTTGTTATCTTAAAACTGTTTGACCTCCAACCATCTGTGAATACAGTTTGGGTGCGAGAAAAGAGGTAATTTTTTAACCATTTTACTGTGTTTTCGGAAAAACCGAGGCAACTAAGTTTACTAAGCAGGGTGTTGTGGTCTACTGTATCAAAAGCTTTGGACAGGTCAAGAAAAAGACAGGCACAGTACTGCTTATTATCAAGGCTACTGTAAATTTGATTCAGTGAGTCTAATGCAGCAGATGTGGTGCTGTATTTTTTTCGGAACCCAGATTATTTTAGATGTAGTAGATTGTTGGTGGACAGGAAACCGCTAAATTGGTAGTTCAATAATTTTTCAAAAATTTTCATCAATGGCGACAAAATTGAGATAGGTTGGTAGTTATTAGGAATGTTTCCATTCTAGAGGAACTGATGCTTCTTTGATGTACAAGTTGAAAATATGGGCTATAGGTTTGTATATTAGGTGACCAACAGTTAGTAGGGCAAAGACAGGAAAACTATGCTCCGGTAGAGAAGGACCCTTTGAGGTAGGACAGCTGTTTCAGAATATTACTTTCGTGGATTGGCTGGAAACTAAATTTGTTTAATGTTTGGACAGGGGTGTAGGAATTTGCATGAGCATGGGTGACTCCCAATACATTATCAAAAAGATTACCAGCTTCAGAAAAATGAAGGTTAAAATTGTCAACTATTTTTGGGGGATCTGAAAAATATTCCCAATTTCCAAAAGGCATCCAAAACAGACAGATTGTCTGTTTTGGATGCCTTTTCGATACATTTGATTGTTTTACAAAAAGTCCTGGCATTTCCATGTGATTCCATGAGAGTGGAGGAAAAGTAGGTATTTTTTGCATGCCGTATTTTTTTGCCGCATCTATTCCTTAAAATCCTGTATTGTAGCCAGTCATTTACCAAATTACTTTTCTGAGCACATGCCCAAGCCTTGTCCCTAGTTTTCATGAGCTTTGTAATCAAAGGATCAAACCATGGTGGGCGGTTGCCTTTAGTTTTAAATCTAACCAACGGAGCATGTTTGTTAAGAATTTGGAGAAACGTGTACCTGAAAGTCTCCCAAGCCGTAGTCAGGTTGGGGATATCACAGACCTTGTCAATATCCGAGTGAAGCACATCATTAGTAAATGCCTGAGTGCTGAAGTGCCTCAAAGAGTGCTTCTCAACAATTTTAGGGGGGGCTTTGGGTCTGGCTGATGATCTCACCCCAAAAATGAAGGAGTGATCACTAAGGTTATTACCCAGAACACCAGTCAGTGCGAAATTGTGAGGGGCATTTGTCAATAGGACGTCAAGCAGAGTTGACTGTCCCGGATTTTTTAGGTTAGGTATTGTGGGGACATTTATTAATTGAAATAGGTTAAATTTATCTGTAAAATTTGTGGCCACGGCCGGCGGGTTTAGCCAATTTCGATTTAGATCACCCACTAAAACTACTAAAACTATTTCACCTTTAGGGAGGCCCCCAAAAAGCTCTCTCAGTGCAGATGCAGCTTCAACATCCTTCCCACTAGGCGGTCTATAGCAGCACACTACCAATATCTATTGATTGTTTGGGAGAGTTATTCTGAGAGCCAAACCTTCAAAGCAACATTTTTTAAACAAGGAGTGAGCTGGTGAACATGCAATAGTATTACGAACATAGATGGAAATTCCACCTCCTTTAGATACTCGGTCAAGCCGAAAAAGGTTGTAGTTGTCAATCGTAATCTGCAAGTCATTGACGGCAGGAGTGAGAAATGTTTCTGTTAGGCAAAAAATGTCCGGGTCAAGATTTGGCACTTCTAGTTTTAGTTGACTTAATTTAATCACAAGCCCTCTGATGTTGACATGTAGAACACCAACACCTTTTCTGCCAGAAAAATTTACAGAATTATACGAGTTCTTTACATTTGGGCCAGGATGAAGCTCAATACCACCCAGAAATAAGAAAAGTAGAATTAATAGTTTGCACAAGTATTTTCTGTGAAAGGATGAAGAGCGGCGAACCTTGGACGAATAGCAGTAGCTCGCAGATGGTGTTATTTTTAAGAGCAGAATGAAGTTTGGAAGGAGTTCTGGTGAAGTAATGGGACAAAGATAGGGTTTAAAAGGATACAATGATGGAGTGTAGAAGTGTCTAAGAGCTGCTTCATTTGCAGGTGTAGTGGCAAATCGAGCAACAAGTATGGACGCAAAGTAACGAGGGTAGCCGTTTGTAGAGTTGAGTGTGGCACTAGATATGGTCGGGAGGGACAGCAGTATGATACACAGCAGGAGAATTGTCATCTTTAAAATATCCGGGATATACACAGATTAACACACAAGCGGAATAGAAAAAAATATATATACTTGTAGGCCGAGCGCGAGAAAAAACGTCTTGCCGCACTCGTCACACATGCACGGCTTCTCGCCCACGTGCTAGGGTTGAACAGCGCCCCCCAGACAGATTTGTGGCTGTTGTGGGCTTGGCTGAACCGCTTGCACCGCCTCCTTTCCCCGCCGCAGGATGGTGCTCGAGCTAGCCCTCCTTGACCTCAGCCCACGACTGGAATGTCGTGTCTTGGCCTCTCGTGTCTCTGCTGCCCGACCAGACGGCCCCAGTGAAGCCCACACAGGAGACTCTTCATTCACGACCCTTGGCCGTCTTGACGATCTCTGTGAAGTTTTCCAGGATGGAGCGCACGTCGTCCTTTGAGCCGCTTGTTGAACGACTGCGGCAGCGCCTCCTTGCTCTGGGGCAGCGCCCGCGACATCTCGCGGCTGCAGCAGTGGAGAGAGCGCGACTCTCTCTCAGGACAGCAGTGGACGGAGCACGGCTCTCCCTCAGGGCAGCAGTGGAGAGAGAGAGAGAGTCTGGCTCCCTCACGGCAGCGGTGGAGATAGCGCGGCTCTCGCTCAAGCCAGTAGTGGAGAGCACGGGGCTCCCTCCGGGCAGCAGTGGACGGGGCACGGCCCTGCCTCAGGGCAGCAGCGGAGAGAGCACGGCTTTGCCTCAGGGCAGCAGCGGACAGAGCACGGCTTTGCCTCAGGGCAGCAGTGGATAGGGCGCGGCTTTCCGTCAGGGCAGCAGTGGACGGAGCACGCACTAGGCCGCTACAGTAACTGGAAGCCTATGGTCTTACCTAGCCGGGGTAGGCTCACCTTACCCGATAAAGCACGAGGCCGTTACGGTAACTGAAAGCCTACGGCCTTACCTAGTTACGCCCTCCGGGAAGACGCTCACTGAGTTGCTGCAGTGGTCGCTGCAGGCCGAGATGCTGCTCGGAATGCTGGAGAGAGAGAGGAGTAGACCTGGCGGGGATAGGCACATGACATCCTGACTCTCATGCATGACAACCCACGTCTGCACAATTGCGAGTTTTCACATAGCAATGTTTGCAAAGATGGTTGTCCTCTTACACCTTCATGCAGAGATGCAATTTTTCACGGTAGTATATTCGAAAAGAAAAGTTTTGCCGGCTGGCTGTGCTCGCAGGCGGGCAAGTGCGCGTGCACGGTTATTACTTCACCCACGTTTCACAGAGTTGAGTTGGATTCGTGCGTGCAAACTCCATGCACCCCCCACCCCAGCACCCACCATCCACCCTGGCCGTGTATCTCACGCAAATGTGCGGGATATGCTATCGTACTATATTACTACATGAGAACAAAACATTTTTGCTGGCTGGATTGCTGGTCGGGAGGGAGGGACGGACGGACGTGCGGGCTCCTAGTTTAAATACAAGAAGTAATTTTTCAAGTCTTTTTCAGGAGGATCCTGCACTATGATGTGTTTGCCTTTATTTATTTGGCTTTGTGTGTCAGGCAAGCGGAGTCGCTGGAATAAAACCATGCATGCGATAACACTCGAAACTCCTCGTAGGTGTCAGAAAATAATTGCTTTCCTGCCACCTCTAGGGGCCATCTACGCAGCCCAAGCCGACAAAAACACGAGGTACTCGCAGCCAGCTTCCCCATCCGAGTACTCACCAGGCTCAAAGGCCACATAGCTTCCGAGATCTGATCAGATTGGGCGAATTTCAGGAGACTTGGTCTTATGTATTGTTCTTTCATAGTGGACAACAAATCAAGCATATCTGGAGCGGTGTGGTCATTGTCGTTGAAGTACCGCCATCGCTGTTTCCAAAAGATCTCCTCGTTGAAGCTCATTAGCTTTACTCGCGGTCCTTATAAATCACAGCTCGACTCGCATTTTCCTGGGATGCTTCTGACCTGGTGGAAAGTGATTGCAAAAACTTTCCACTCTCCACCAAGATAAAAAGAAAAAAACGTTTCTGCTGCAGTGGATTTTGAAATTGGACCGCGATGTTCTTTCTGGTCAATATTGTGACACCGAGGGAGGGCTGCATTCTAAATGTATTGTTCTTGGATTGGAAGCCGTGCCGGCACATTTCACCTCTAATTGCCTAAGGTCTCACCAAAAATAACAGTTTCTGATTTTCTTTCTCTGCACCATTTAGTACTGGTATGCCTTATTTAAACAGGTGAGACCCCCATTGAGGCATCACATCTCATTCGCAAAGGTGAGCTGGGTGTAAGCAAGTGATGACAGTAGCGCAGTGCACTGAAGGGTGAGCTGACAGAGTTAAGTGATCTGCGGAGTCATTTGAAGACACAACGAAGTTAAGTGCAACTTCACAGCATATCGTGACAAAGCTAACGAAATGCGAACATAGAGCTGTCATAAAATACGGCGCAAATTCAGAGGCAAAAACACGCTCAGAGACAACTGCGCTCGGACTTATACAGAAAGTGCCATTTACAAAGAACAGACATTTACCGCAAAGTGAAAACGTGCAGCCTCTTCCAGGCATGTGAAAGCACCGTGGACGATTGGATCTTTCTCCAAATTAGAGGATGTGCTATTAAACCCTCGGCATATTGTAGAGGAGTGTTACAGCTCATTTTGGATCACAGGGAGTTTAATTTTTGCACAAGCAAACCAAATTGAGAGTCGAGGCCGCTCTTGCGTCGATCGCTTCGTGAGCAAACGTAGACCAGCGGGTGTATTATGTCCGTCTCTCCGACGAGATAATGTAAGGCGACCGACCATATTTAAAGCCGAGGTCACAGTGATAAACAGCACGAACCCCCCCCCCGTTTGCCATAAAGCGCCGGGACAGATAACAGGGGCTTAGGCTACTGAGAACTGTGCTCTGAGTAGCTTAAATCATGTCACCATAATCAATACGTGAGGGCCTGTAAGTTGTTATTGTACCTACTACCGTGTCATTGTCATAGATAATTTAATTTTGAGCGATTTTGAATAAATCCTATAGTTCAGCCTAATATGTATATATTTTATGAACTTGTTTCGATTGTGAGTTGTTTTACTAAAGTACAGTAACTCGAATTGGAATATCGGATATTTTTTGGTACAGACGTTTCTGAGTCTTCTGAAGCCCTGGATTGAGTTGGTTGCTTTCGTTTTCCGAGCTAAGACCCAGGCCGCATGAATTTTTACCAGATTATTTTTGCCAATGAAGTGAACCATGTATTATTTCTGTCCTTTACTCTGTATTTCCTGAGGGGTGCATGTATACTAATTATAGTTGTAAATGAGCTTCTGAATGATAACCGAGCAGTTTGTTGTGGAAGGGTTAAGGGTTTATCTGGAGAATGTTATGGAAATCTCCAAATATATTTTTTTCGCTTTAAAATGTAAACCTGGGAATTAAATAACAACTTCATTGCAGGCACCGAGCCGAGACACATTTGTTTTATTTGGACATCTTGTGTGGTGGAATATTGTTCAGGCTTCCATTTAATATTGAAGGTATGCACAGGAAAAAGGAGTCACCCCAAGGTTTCCAGGATGCCCAACACAAACTTATCCTCAGGCATGTGCCGACTCCTTAATTCCAAAATACAATACGGCACTGTCTTTCTAATGGCATTGATCAGAGCCACATTTCAAAGTATTTAGTTTCATTATAGTCTCAATCTACTGTTTGAAGGAAGCCAATGAACCCACATTTGCCGATGGCAGCCACGAGTCACGGAACAGTTTCAATCCATTGAATTCCCACACAAAGATGATTTTGTCAAACTTCATTTGAAGCTTTCGTGACTGCAGGAATTACTCTATGGATAGTTCGGTAAAGTCACGTAGAAAGAAAATAAAATAAATAATAAAACACGACGTTTCGATTGCAACACAAGCAACCGTCATCAGGTAGAACTAATTTTTTTTATGGAGATACAAAACAAAGACACGGAGACACACAGATAAAGACACAAGCAGAGAGAGATAACACAGAGACACACAGAGAGAGACACACAGACAGACACAGAGACACACAGAGAGAGACAACACAGAGAGACACAGAGAGAGAGAGACACAACATAGACACACAGAGACACACAGACAGACACACAAGCAGAGAGAGACAACACAGAGACACAGAGAGACAACACAGAGACACAGAGAGAGACACACAACATAGACACACAGAGACACACAGACAGACACACAAGCAGTGAGAGAGACAACACAGAGACACACAGACAGACACACAAGCAGAGAGAGACAACACAGAGACACACAGAGACACACAACATAGACACACAGAGACACACAGAGACACACAGACAGACACACAAGCAGAGAGAGACAACACAGAGACACACAGAGAGAGACACATAACAAAGATACACAGAGACACACAGACAGACACACAGAGACACACAGACAGACACAAGCAGAGATATACAACACAGAGACACAGAGAGAGACAACACAGATACACACAGAGAGAGACACACAACATAGACACACAGAGACACACAGACAGACACACAGACAGACACACAAGCAGAGAGAGACAACACAGAGACACACAGACAGACACACAAGCAGAGAGAGACAACACAGAGACACACAGACAGACGCACAAGCAGAGAGAGACAACACAGAGACACAGAGAGAGACACAACATAGACACAGAGACACAGAGAGAGAGACAACACAGAGACACACAGAGAGAGACACACAACATAGACACACAGAGACCCAATACCTCTGTTTCGAGGACTTAAATAGAGATTTTGTCACTCGATCTACTCTTTGGTCATCCTTTAGTGTGCTCGGTCGGTCACGTCTCCATTGTGTAGCTGTGTGCGTCGTGTACCTTTGCTAACATTGTGTTCCTTGCAGATCTATCGCTTGGCTTTGCTCTTTCAGTTAATCAAATATTAATTGTCGTACTCTTACAAATGAGTTCCATCTTCTTTGTCAGTAAAAAAAAATGTTTTTTACCACCGCGTAGACTTTCGTGATCGTGCTGCTTCGCTCTTCAATGTTGTTGTCCATAACAGCGGTTTTTGGGTTAGATCGCGTAAATATATAAATGTGTCGTTAAACCCGCCACCACCCGACACAGCCAACTAGTAAGGGTTGTTACGTAAACAGAACGTGGCCAATTCGTCACTAGTACAGCACACCGGTGTGTTGGAGAGCCAAGCCACGACATTTACAAACTGAGTACGACGTTTCACCAGTAATTACAACTAGCTTCATCATGAAGTTAGTTTTAATTACTGGCGAAACGTCGGTGTGCTGTACGAGTGACGAATTGGCCACGTTCTGTTTAGTTGGCTGTGTCGGCTGGTGGCGGGTTTTAACGACACGTTTATATATTTACGTGATCTAACACAAAAACAAAACCTCTATTATGGATGATATTGGTCGCGAAAGCCGACCACGTGTTGAACTGCTGCTGTCATCGTCGATGGGTTGTTACCGTGCCGTTCGGCCACAATGTCCGACGTTTCGCACCACGGGACGAGAGAGTTCGTTTAATTCGTTTAATTCGGTTCCCGAAGAAGCTCCCCACAGCGAGAAGTGACATTACGTCAGACAACCGGCACAGCCCCGAGGACATATCGGAGAGGGCTTATATATTTATTTTTTGGGGGGGGGTCTGTGGTCATGTGTGACTTTCCCACAACGAATGCAGGCCATTTGAGCACCTAAACGATTCCATTGTGGGACTATGTGCCACAATTATTGAGTGATTTTATGAGGCAATTGAGATGGGTGTGGGAGAGTGATCGAGCGAAGGTTTAATATGGTCAGTAGGTGTAACTTCCAAGAATTACTACCTCACTCCACGTGTGTTTAAACTGGGGCATGGCTCACTCGAGCAGATTAGATGCAAGACATGATGTTATTTTCAAATGTATGCTTTGGATAAATGACCTCACGTCCAAATGCGTTGTCATGAAACGCCCTATTGATGCGTCTGGATCTGCACCTGCCTTCGGCAAAGACTCGGAACTCTGTCAGCCTAAATTTGTTTTTATATATATATTTTTACTATGACGCAAGGTACAGAACTGCACAGATAAAAACTAGGTCAAGGGTGCTTTAGAGATCGTAAAAAGTTGTGAGGATGCATAACTTCGCTTCAATTAACGTCGCAAACAAAGTTGCCTGTGTACTCGTGAATCATCTGCGATTACAACGCAGCGATAAACATGGTAGGTGATCAAAATGACTTTGCCCGAATGCAAAGGGATGCAATTTTTGTACCGTGACAAAATGCTGTGTAAGTAACGGCAAGGCCATTCGCAGGGCATATAACGGTCTATAAAAAAACAAGTATTTACACAGCCACTTGGGGCAGTAAAGTCACGTGCTCGTTAGCAATAATTGCACTTCAATTGAGAAATCGCGTGCATTTAATCAGTGAAAATGTTAACGGAGCACCTTGGGCAGATACAGTTAGAGAAAAAAGTATTCGATCCCCTGCTGATTTTGTACGTTTGCCCACTGACAAATGATCAGTCTATAATTTTAATCGTAGGTTTATTTGAATAGTGAGAGACAGAATAACAAAAACATCCAGAAAAACGCATGTCAAAAATGTTATTAATTGATTTGCATTTTAATGAGGGAAATAATTATTTGACCCCTCTGCAAAACATGGTGGCAAAACCCTTGTTGGCAATCACAGAGGTCAGATGTTTCTTGTAGTTGGCCACCAGGTTTGCACACATCTCAGGAGGGATTTTGTCCCACTCCTCTCTGCAGATCTTCTCCAAGTCATTAAGGTTTCGAGGCTGACGTTTGGCAACTCGAACCTTCAGCTCCCTCCACAGATTTTCGATGGGATTAAGGTCTGGAGACTGGCTAGTAGTCTAGTTTATAGCATATTTGTAATGCAACACAGGATAGAGTAGCGCATCGTGGCTGTTTCTCTCTCTCCCCCCTCCTCCATTCCGAGCATAGATGGACTCGTCCGTCTGAACAAAGCTCGCCGCTTTCCGTGGTGCTAACGTTGATAAGAAAAAAGAAACCGCCACTTTTTTCGACATAGAATTGCAATGTATAACGACTTATTGTTAGTAGCTCAGCTGATTGGAAAGTATATTGAGTTTATTGATAACATTGATGTAGTTTATATTTTAGTTTTTTTATCAATTTACTATATTGTATTCATTATATAGTGTAGTGTATACCCTGTTACTTTATGTTAATAGCTCAACTTATTGAAGAATATATTGAGTACATTTATTATTTTGATGTAGTTTATACTTAGTTCTTTCACATCGGCGTATTGTATGATAGTTGGGTAGTTGCAGTTCTTTAGCGTCAATATACTAAATGCGTCTGTTGATATGTAAACTCTGACTTTAACATAGCTACTTCCGTGACCAGTTACATGCTAATCCCTCACTCTAACATCATGATAATCTCGCAGTTACATGCTAATTTCTGACTTTAACACCCTTCTAATCCAACACATTAACACAGCTACTTCAATGCTAAATTCTTCTGTTGATATGTAAACTCCTTTGTCAAGGTGCTCTGCTCCTCCCCCCCCCAGCTTAAAAGACGCTGCCAAGCTTGGCAGTGTTCATTGAAGCGCTGTCGTCCCGACAGTTCTGTTCCTTCACCTGAAGAAGGCTACTTGTGTCGTGGCCGAAACGTCGTGAGAATTTTATTTTATTATGTCTTATTTTTATTATTTTATTTTCCATTCTACGTTACTTTACCGCAAGAACCAAGAAGAGATGTATTGTCCTTTTAAACATATAAACAACATGTACGAGTATATGCTTCCCATCCGCTATGGTGTGCGCTGGGCCGGATTAAGGCACGGGGCTTTAGTGGCTGCAGCCCAGGGGACTCTGTTAGCTGGAGGACCTCCAGAGATTAAGTGAAAAGTTATTTAAGTTGTGAATGCTGAATCAAAATATAAGTACCGTATTTTCCGGCATATACGTCGCAATTTTTTGTCTAAAAACTGTTCCCAAAATATACATGCGACCTATATGGCGAAGGGGGACTCAATTTTTGGCCTAGGCCTAAGACAGACATCTACTTTTAGCATTGACATTGGAAAAACTACTTGAAAGTCCCCAAAATACTACTACTAATATAATTACATGGCTTTTTTTTATTAAAATAACAATGTTTACCAATTGTTTCACCCTTTCAGATTAATCATGCCGGAGAAGAAGATGTTTGAGAGTGGAGCAGGTTGAGGAAAAATACAACAATAGAAGAGGCGGAAACATGAAGAACTGCTCAGTAAACCTCCAAACTTATTTGATCTTGGGTTCAAACGCAAGGCAGCAGAACAGAAAACAAATGCATCCAATGATGGCAAAATGCCTGAGGCACTAGAAGTTTAAGTTGTCTGTGATGATGCCAATGCCACATCAGTTGATGCTGAGCTTGTCCTCCAGAAGAAAGATGACCTGGGATCTGAGTACGAAGATGACATTGATTTGTGGACAAACTCAAAAATAACAAAGTAGGTACGTGACTTTTGGTGTAAACAAGGTCCCGTGGAATGCAAGCACCATAATGATGACTTTTCTTTATCCGAAAGACAATACTCTGATCAGAAAAGAAAATTGTATCGTTCATTGATATTCAGAAAACATATAACTGTTGATAAAATTAAAAGAGGAATGGCTAATGTATTCTCCCTCAACAGGAAATGTATATCGCTTTGCTTGCGTACTCTTTGATGGTAGACATGGATCAAAAAACAAGTTTTCCGATGGTAGATTTTCAGACTGGAAACATGTCTCTACATGGATTACAGAACATGAGAACAGTTCTGGACATCGGACCTCTATGATGACATGAATTTCTAGACGAAAAGCACTCGGACGAATCTATTCAATCTTGAAATTTAATTCACAAAGGAAAAATAATACTGGGCAAAAGTACTACAAAGAGTAGTTTCAACTATAAAGTTTCTCTCATCTCGTGGATTAGCCTTTCGTGTGATGCATAAGTACTTAATTCTCAACAGAATGGCAACTACCTTCGGATACTTTAATTACTTGCTGAGTATGATCATTTTCATAGTTCTCATATAGCAAAATATGGTCATCAAGGACGTGGAAAAGCTTCATATCTATCTTCAACAATATGTGAGAAAGTTATAGAGATTATGGGAAATAAAGTATTGAAAACCATTGTAGAAGAAATCAAGGAAGCCAAATACTTTTCTCTAAGTGTTGATTCAACACCAGACATATCTCACACTGATCAGCTGACTGTAGTTATTCGCTATGTTGGAATGTCAAATAATAATGTTGTTGAACGCTTTCTCACTTTCATTCCCATTGCAAGTCACACTGGAGACGCTCTTGCCAACATTGTCTTGAAATTCTTTGAACAAATTGGAATTGGTGTAGCTAATCTAAGAGGACAGTCTTGTGACAACACATCAAACATGTCAGGATGTTACAAAGGGCTTCAAGCACATATTATGAATATCAATCATCTTGCACATTACATTCCATGTGCTTCTAGATTTGAAGCTTTCGTGACTGCAAGGATCCATACTCTTTGGTTCTATTCGGTAAAGTCACGTAGGTAAAAAATAAAACAACAAAAATCACGACGTTTCGGCCACAACACAAGTGGCCTTCATCAGGTGAAGGGACAAACTGTCCAGTGGACAGCATTGGAGTGAAGAAAGCCAAGCGCAGGTCGCCTCCTTTTGTGCTGAGGGGGTAAACAGAAAACGCCTTGACAAAGGAAATTAGCATAAAACACACCACTAACAACGCTTGGAATTAGCACAAGATTATAATACACCACCCTGGAAGTTTGGAATGCCACCACCTGAATAAATATACTGCACCACTGAAAATTAGTTTAATGTTTGGTTCGATTTAGAACATCTTTCCAATGGTTGCTTAATTTGAAACCATCTTCTCGGTTGAAATTGTGTTTGTAAATCTGAATTGCCTCGTGGATAAATCTCTGATGATAACCTATCGGTTTGCAAAGGACCTTGGTATCGGAGAAAATTATATCGTGATCACCCACAGCGTTGTAACAGTAATCAGGTCTCCTCTCAAACAGAACACGGCAGGTTTCAAGTAGGAATCTGTGTGGGTGGGTTTCCTGTAGACAGAATGTCCCAATGAGCCATCAGGTCTCCTCTCAAACAGAACACGGCAGGTTTCAAGTAGGAATCTGTGTGGGTGGGTTTCCTGTATACAGAATGTCCCAATGAGCCGTCAGGTCTCCTCTCAAACAGAACACATCAGGTCTCCTCTCAAGCAGAGAATCTACATTGGTAGTTAAAAGAGCATCAGATACTAGATGGTCTGCAAGGGCCGATGACATAAAAGCATTGTCTAAAGGCTACAGCTGTTTTCTAGAAGCTTCAAAGTTCATCTCAGAAGATGGAAATAAGAAGGCTGACACACGTTATGAAGCAAACACTATACTCAAGCAGCTATCAAAGTTTGACACAGTTCTCTTAGAGAGGTTCAATCAAGTCAGCAAATCACTTCAACATGCAACTCTGGAGCTTCAATCAGCCATTAAACTTCTTAAATCTCGACTGGATTTTTTGATGTCGCAACAGGATCAGTTTGAAGTGTTTGAAAATAAAGCAAAAGACAAAGTAGAAAATACGGAATACTGCAACGAACAAAAGCGAGAGCACTGGAAAAGAAAACGAATCAACGATGGTAATACTGAAGATGTTACTTTGCGAGGAAGGTAGAAATTTAAGGTGGAAACATATCTATCCATCATAGACAAGTTCTACTCAGCTCTTTCTCATTGCATTGAAGCATGTACAAATGTTCATTCATTATTTGGTTTCCTGGTCAAATTTCCAACAATGAATGATGAAGACATTTCAACAGCAGCAGACAAGTTTCAGAAGATTTACTCGGATGACATCGAGCCTGAATTTGTGCAAGAAATTCTTCACTTCAGGAACTTTGTTGGGCAATTTTTATTAATTCAGGCACAAGCATGAAACACTACAAGCGTCTTATATCTACACCCTTGCAGTAAACAATGGATTAACTTCTTCATTTCCTAATGTTGAAATAGCACTACGGATTTACTTGTGTTTAATGATAACTAATGTGACTGGAGAGAGGAGTTACTCCTAGATTAAACATCTAAAGAATGTACACAGATCTACAATGGCACAAGAACGACTAAACAGACCTGCTCTCAGGGCAATTGAAAACTATGTTCTCAATAACTTACAATTTACTGATGTTTTGGATAAAAACAATTTCCAAGAAATTACGCAAAGCCAAATGTTTGAATTTTGATATTCTTGGGTCTTTCGGTAAAGTAACGTAGATAGGTTCAAAGAAAATCATAAAAAAATACATTATTTATTTGAACCTATCTACGTGACTTTACCGAAAGACCCAAGAATATGAATTCCTGCAGTCACGAAAGCTTTAAGTCAATGTTTGAATTTTATTTGTTGTTGGCCTTGAAAAAAAAAAATGTTCTTTAACTTTGTTTTCCTTTTGAAAATATTACTGGGGGCCTCACAGTACCTGCAGCCCAGGGGCCTACAAAATCCTAGTGGGGCCCTGGGTGCACGTGTACTTAAAACTGAAAAACCCTCAGCAGTCCACGACTACAGTGGTGAAATGGCACCGAAGGTGCTGCCGCAGCTGGTTATGACTACGCATCCATCAAGCGCCTACAACAGAAGGAGGGGTCTTGCAGTGAAGTGTCACGTTTTTTTCTTTGTCGCTCCCGTTATTGCGAGCATATTCCCTTTAGCGCTCACTTTCCGCTCCGCAGAGAGGTCTACCGAACAATGACATTTCTTCTCGAAGACGTCCGTATTGTATGTCGAACTTCTTTCGCACCGCACGTAGCCAACCGTGCTAATCGGAGGTGTACAGCGTCTTGAGAAGTGGCTGCATTAGGCGCCATTCAAAAGTGTATTGCAACTTAAGAAGGAATTGACATTAACATGTGTGAGGACTCGCTTTGCTGCGTATACCATGTGGGAAGTGCTGAAAGTTTTCATTCTAAATGTTAATTAATTGAAAACCATTTCGACATTCACAGGCATGGTTGTCTCGTGCCGTGACACTGACAACCGCGTTGGGCTCTACGGCATTCGTAATTTCAGTCGGTTGATGTTGGCATTGATGGTGTTAGAGGAATTGCAGATTACAAGTAATCTGGCAAGACCCGCGATGAGCACGCTCGTCCTTCCATGGTCAATACAATTAAGTCACAGTCGAGTAATTGTCCGCCAGATATAGTCCCTCCCGCCATAGGAATATGGAATCGCCAACACTGGATCAGGTCTGTAAAGCGGAGATGAGCACCACCTCAATGGTGATTCGACCAATAAATCACTTTGACCTATTTTATTGACTTTCTTTTCACTGCAGTTCCCAATGAGCACTGGGGCGAAGTTAGGGTAAACAGATACATTCTTATGCCAAATAAATGTCACCTATTGATCTCAATGCTATGCCATCTCCATCAATATATCACTGCTTACCACCCAAGAAAAATAAATACTTCCAAATAGATGTCCTGAGGACCTTTCGTACGAGGACATCGATTTTATTATAACCGCTACGTCTACCCACGCGTATTTGTGTCATCTGCAAACTGCATTACCATCAAACGTGTGACTGCTTCTATGGATACTGACGCTACCACAACAGCTCCAAATTGCTTCAGTAAATAGCTGTTTCGTCCAAGTGCATTGAGTGTGGTTTTTATGTAACCGTAAAAGTGAGTGCCTGAAAGAGGCACATGGCCGCACTGTTATTCCGCTCGGTCGAGAGTCCCGATTAACGTTTAAATAAATAATAAGCCAAACCGATTCACAGAACAAGTATGACCAATTCTGCAATTCGCATGCAATCATGCAGCACAGTCCATTTTTTCATGGTTCACGTTTCACGTTTAATTTCGCCGGAGAAGCTTTTACGAGCACACGCAAACCGGTCGCCATGGCAAGACTGGGGTGGCCACACGACTCAGAGAGTCGAGCGGGGCAGTGGGGGGGCGATATCACGTGAGAGCACCGGAGTCACGAGCACTTCTGAGATTCTGGGTCCAATTCAACGTTTGAGGCGCCTGTGACTAAACAAAGTTCTCAAATGTAGCAAGAATGTGGTCTCGACCTGCTCACCAATGAATTGTGTGTGTGTAAATGTACAAATAGTAAAACTAAAATCACGTATACTTAGTTTTTTCGGTAAAGTCACGTTGAAGAGAAACAACAAAATAATAAAATATATATAAAACAATTAAAAAGAAGCTTTTTACTTTTTTATTGTTTATATATATATTATTATTTTGTTGTTTCTCTTCAACGTGACTTTACCGAAAAAACTAAGAATATGAATTACTGCAGTCACGAAAGCTTTAAATCAAAATTTAAAATCACGTAGTTTGGGTTTTTACTTAATTTCCCTTATTCCAGCTCAGACAATGTAACATAATACTTTTGCCATGCAATACAATTTGTAATATATTAAAAAAGGTATTCCCTTAGTCTGAATAAAAGGGCCTGTTGAATAGTCACGTACATTTCATTTGTAATTACTATGTGGGAACCTTACTGGCATAGATTTGCCATCCAAGTTGCCATTACATCGAACAAGAAATAATACAGCAAAAAATATTTGACAAAGTACAACATCCAATTAAAAAGCACAACACAATTTTCAAGGCACTAACATAACTCCCTACCACCATGCCCACCAACCTCACCACAACCATCACCCGCAGCAGAAGGGATGTGGTTGTAAGTGAATTGCTGTAGTTGAGCGAACAGTTTGAGTTAATTTTCTTTGTCACACGGATGATCGTGTTGAGCCAGTTACCCAGTCATATTCGATGAGAGATCGGTGGTGCATGAGAACGGCTGCAACACAAAACATCAATATAGCAGTACAGGGCCCTTGAAGAATATTGTACATCGAACAAACGAGGTATTTAGGAGGTGTGGTTGTAAGTTAATTGTTGTAGGCGAACATAAAGAGACGTATTATTATTTGTAATTCGAATGGAGTTATGGGAGTAAATTTGGCATATTGTCTCATGGAGCTTATTCCATAGGTGTGGTGCTGCAAATGAAAATTACCTGTATCCCATGGTTTTACAGTTGTTTTTTTTGTGGTGGTTGGAGGAACGTTTGGGTTGAAATCATTTTAAAAGTAGCTCCTTCTTTGGCCGTTCTCAGACACGGGGTGGTGCACCGCTCACTTTGAGAATCCTAAAAAGAAAAAACTCATGACATGACACAGCTTGAATACACTTTAACTGGGGAGAGTAAAATTATATATCGGTGCCTAGGAAAACCTAGACCTGACCCTTTCTTTACCATTGGCAAACCCATTCGTAAGAAAATATTATTGTGGGGTGTACGTTGGGGGGGGGGGGGGTCAACTGCCCTGGGCCCCCTACAACAGAGGGTGCCACAGTGGGAATGGTTTCTGTCGTTCATAAATAATAGGGCCTCACGTGGCATTTGCCTCCAGAAAACCCTGCGCAGCCCTGGCTGTGTGCGTGTGTGTGATATTGAGTTGGAGCAGACCTAACTTTAAGCAATGAAAATAAGTGTCCCTTTGCATAGGGATACGACGTTTGTGTCGGGCAGTGAGCACACACCCTGTGAATTTTACATGCACTCGTCCCTGCGCAATGTGTTCACTGCCACACAACATTCTCACGAAGCACATATGTAGCACAAGGCCATTCTGGTACCACTAGCAGTGTCGTATGTGAGTCACGTCAGTGCAACGTAAACGGGAGTGTGAAGTCCTTAAGCCTCTCCGTCCAGAGGTCATCCGACCCACACACACACACGAGGGTTTCGAGGCTGTAGTAAATAATTGTGTATCCCACTGCAGCGATTGAACTCGCTGCTGCCACCTCTTGTCAGGCTCGAGTTGCCCAGATACTGTGAGTGTGAGGAATGCATTGATTCACCCCCTGCTGCGATGAGGCAAACTGTCACGATTCTGGCTGGTGATGAAATTAATTAGTTCATCAATGCGACTTTTGTTGTTGTTGTTGTTGTCCCGTTTGTACCACCTCGTTTGTACTTGTGACAACGAACCGAGTTACAAGAGCCTGTTTTATTACACGATCGTGATGTTCTCACTGTAGTTGGGAGGTCATGGGCCCACCATCGGTGTGAAATCTCACCATCGGTGTGAAATCTCACCACCGTTGCAATAACCTTTAAGTGGGCACGGATCTCGGCAAGACGACAAGGAGGGGGAAATGGAATGGACATTTCGGTATACTATTTATTTGGTTGTGATGCTGCCGTTGGCTGTGGTGCACAAGCACAAATAACAGCAACATAAACTCACACTTGTCAATCAGACTGCTTTAAAAAATGCTGTATGTGCTACAAAGGACCATTGCCTATTGCATATTTCACCTCTTAAGGCAGTGTTATTGATGCATGTCTCACGTTTTTAGTTATGCATACAGCTAATTACAGGGACCTCTAATGTGCAATGTCATTTGATCAACCGAGCCTAATGCATATAGTCACATATCATTGTCACATACCATAAATAATGGATTCTTACATTTTGATTGAAATCTTTCGTGGCTGCAGGGATTCATATTCTTGGTTCTTTCGGTAAAGTCACGTTTTATATTTTTATTATTTTATTGTTTCCCTTCTACGTGACTTTACCGAAAGAACCAAGAATATGGATTCTAACATGTTTAATTATATGGATGCATCGTGAACGGAATAAAGCATTTTTTTTAATGGATGAGTCTTACCTGCCCAATTATTATGACTGTGCATTGAAAAGTATCCCAAACCAGTTATTGATTCAAGGGTGGAATCCAGGAAGCTGAAATCAAGGTCAATACTGATTGATTATTTTTCTGCTAAAATGAGCAATCGGTCAACATCTTTTCCCTTCTGTTTGGCTGCCTTTTTGTACGCTTTGGATATGGTTCAGTTGATACACAGACCCGGGTAACAAAGCAAAGTTCACGTGTGGGGTGTGAGCTTTACCATATAAATCCAATTATAAATTTAAAAGACAATTTTATAAAAGTCATGCCAGTTGAAAGTATGAGACATTGCACGTGACCAGTTGGAATACACCAAGTCGTCAACGCCCGAGGACATCCAATGTCACAACCCTGAGACAAAGGTGAATGATGAGGCCAGAGAAAATGGCTAGGACGGCAGCCTAGAGGTCAAGGACTGGACTCGAGCAATTGAGACTGCCCCTAACGTTCCACAACCACGTGGTCTACAGCTAACTACCCATACGTGCAGACACAAAAGTCAGCGAGTATTCAAGAAAGGGCTGAATGTGCAGCTGCCCGTCAGCATCTCATGGGCTCATGACCCACGCATGTACCTCCAAGAACTGCAGCTATTCAAAATCCATGTAACCGAGGCATTTTTACGTGAAATAAATTAGCATGTTATGGTGTCATTAGAAGTCACAGTAATGAAAAAGTTACGTTTTAACTTTGCTCTCTGCTACTCTGGTATTATTTCAACTCATGTAGCTGCATAATTTAACAGTGTCATTAGGAAGCACTTAACTAGCTACACATTTACTGCACTGCATATGCACACGTAGAGAATGCAGAATGAACTGATTTACTACCAAACACGTTTGGATTTTACATCGTGTCAAAACACAATGGCAATTGCCATTGCAATGTAAACGGCCTCTCTCCGAGATAGCCACTCTGCTGTACAGTGCTTTGACAAAATGGACGACTTTTATGGCCCGTGGATGCAAGAGCCAGGTTATTCGAGTAATGCTATTCGGGAGAAGAAAAAAAACCCATGGAATCATTCTGAGGGCCTCACACCCCTCATGTGATTGGCTGAGTGAGCCACTGAGCGCGCGAGGAGGTGGGGCCCAATGAAGTGATGCTTTGAAGCCTGCAAGTAGAGAGAGCAGTGTACTTTTATTTTCAAGTTCCATTTTATTCTTGTGCACGACTGTTATACGTTCAGGAGCTCAATGCAACTATCGAGATTTGCTAGCCTCGACAAGAGGGCTTCGGGAAAGAGTTTGCGTAGTTTTGCTGTTGCTCCTCCACTGAAGGGGCGCATACTAAAGTTGTTCACTATGTCGTCCAAAAGTTTGGGTTGCATGACCACAGTCGTGCGCCTTTAATGAACCATTCATAAAGGAGATGTGCCCATCGGCCTTTTAAAAATTCTGATGCCGTTGATGGTTCCATCAGTGTCTTCGAGGGCGAGGAATGTCAAAAGCCATGAGATGTGGTGATGGACGTCCATGTTGTTCCACTCTTTTCAAGTGGAATATTGAGCCGAGACACCATGACACCCACACTCTCATGGATCCTTCATACACCCATCACTCTACCATGTGCCTGGGTCGTGATTCCTTATTTTTAGCCTATGAGCAAACAGCACACTTGGAAACATAGTGAAAAAGTATATCAAGATAGCCTATGCAACACTGAAAATTTGATATTTGGTAATGATACGACCCAACATACGTCAACATTGTACATAGTATAAGTAATCTGCATGCAGCAGTGGGGCAAAGGTTCGCACATTGCACTCTGAGCCTGGCAACCTGAGATTCAACGCCCAGCCACGGCGAGTCATATCTGAACTGAGCCCCCATGGTGAAGTATGGTCAAACAACCTCCCATGACTCTGGGGAAGCATTTAGTGGTGGATTTACAACGGGCTGTACATTATTATTAATATTCTAAGTAATAAATGTCGATACGTTTTGATGTATTGCCATTACTCCTGGGTGACACCAAATACCATACTGAAATAAATGTTCACTAACACTTCAGTGATGGATTAAGAATGTGTGAATTTGTCAATACGATACAAAATGTTCTTCTCCATAGGTCAATAACTGATATATATTTAGAATGACAATGTCAGCAAGAAATGTTTAGTGCGGTCAAAGTATCAAATTTGGAGGAAATTCCGTTGCATGACTTTTACACGGTATATGTAGACCGAATGCCACGGTGAGGCCCCTTGTGCCCTAAGTAAATCTCAAGTGTCCAATTAATTATTGAAAAGGCTTCACTTAAAATGCCGTATATTTTTAGTCTATAGGCTGATAGAGTAAATAACAAAAGCATTGCGTATAGACAGATCTTTCATCAATTCATTTTCATAATTATACTGCCATGTATATTGTCACCATAGTGGCGGACTGATGCCCAATGGTAAAATGAGACTACACAAGGTTTCAGGGCGCAGAGCACATGGTGGACTAATACCCAATTACACGGGCTCACCGAATTCTCCACTTGTCCACGTGCTCTGCTAGTGGTGTGACGTTACGCTCCCTTGCCGAGTCCAGATTCAAGAGGTTTAACTCGACGGATGGTTTGAATGCACGTTGCGAATTAGGTCTGAGCGGGGCTACGCATTGCTAGCCCTAATCAGCAGCCGCCTATAAATAAAAAATGAAGCAAGGCATTCCAGTGACTCTCGGTTGATGTTAAACTCACTGGCATAATTCACTTCAACCCCCTTGTCTACTTTTCAGTGTTAATAGGACGTTGAGACATAACACTCAACACTAATTGCACAATGTACACAGACGACTATCATGCCCCTCCAATATAGTCATCAGGGGTATCATCGAATTGTCCATTATACCCCTGGTATGCATATCTCAACTAATAATGAAAACTGAAAACAGGCAGTAAGCAACACGCTAATCAGAGAATGTGGTATAATAATTAATATAAATATATAGCTGTGTAATGTGAACGGCATAAACGGGTTGGATGCCTCATCCTATTAAAAAAAACCCCATTGGGTAAACACGCGAACACGCACAGGCATGCATACATACGTACACACTACCCTAACATTCCATTAACTACATACATAAAGTACTTGCCACGTATTAATCATCCGTGTACCACGGAAATAATGTACAAATGCAGATTGAATAGATCGTAGCACTGAATCATGAGCATATAAACAAATGTGGAGGGCAGACGGTAGTGGCAGCGGCGACGATGTTGACATCATACTAAAAAAGGCAACAGACCCGTGCAGTTATAATTTAAAGGAGGGGGTTTGCTAGCGGTCAGCTTCTCTAAAATTATTTTAAAAAATAAAAAGGCGCTCTATTTTAACAAAGCGACGCTGTTGCAGAAGTGTGCATTTCTGCTCACTGGCCCAAATTCGACGTACAATTTGTTTCACATGCTGCTGGAAGGCGACCTCTTGCTGAGAGTGTGTGCCCTGTCAACAGTGGCGTGGCGTGGGGAGAGGCAGGGGCTGGGTTATGTTTCTCGGCGGCAAAAAATAGGCCTCGAGAAATTACGGCTAGAAAAACTCCCCGCAACTGCCAGGGCATGTGCGCAAGCGAGCGAGCGAAGCTGTTTTTATTGGTGCAATCTCCCGTGTACCCTCGCATCACGCGTACAACTTGTGACCGTCTTCAGCCACACACACAAAATACACGCCATCCATCTGCGTACATTTTCAATGTTTAACCCCCGACGACGCTCAACTCATTTGACCATCGGAGCCCAAGTGCGCTGCGAACCCGGCGAACCGGGTTCGAACCCGGGTTCGATTTCCTCCCCTAGGTCGACTCAGCCTCAACTTAGTACCCGGTGCGATGTGTAAACATCGCCACTGGGGGAGACAAAGGCGGCCGGGCGTGGTGCTGGCCACCCACCCCATCGTGTGCCGTGCCGGCCTTCATAGGTGCTGCTCGCTAACAGCACTTGCCCCAACAGTCTTGTTACAGGCTATACGGGGGATTTTTGTCTTCGTGTGCGTCGCATGGCATGTGACACCACAGCGTCACCAGCAGTCTCGGTACACTTTGGCCCATTCGCATTGCGATGACCCACGTTCTACCCGTCTGTTTTCCCAGCCCAACGCGAAAGAGCCCAGGGCATGAGATGGCGAGCGAGAGCTGGGTCGCAACTGGCAATGAGGCATGGGCACCAGGGGCTTGGGCACCCCCATTTGAACCTGTATTTACAGCTGCACTTGCTACACTTGAGAGGCCAGTTTAAACACAGGTGGCTGGCCAGCTTCAAACCGAGGATTTCAGTGGTTGCAAGCTTCAGCGGTCTGACCCCTGAACCCACCCGGCCACTCTCGTGAAAGTGTTTTTTGCAATCAGATCCTTTGAATGAAAAATTACACTGCCTTTAACTGATAGTGTTTTGCACTTACATTGTTTTATATCTATCCTGTATTACAATAATTCACACACCCTTTGTCAATCCACTGCTGAATGGAGGTCTTCCTCCCGAAACAGTGTCAGTCCAACCTCGGGTTTGAACTTTGCGTTTTATTTGCTAATAACTGGGCGATTTTTGATAACGGTAAATAGCGTAGAAGAATGATATCATGCGCATGATAAATTCCATGAGAATTTTAAGTTAATTTTCATTTTTACATAAAAGTTAAATAAAAAGTAAGCGCTGTTGCTCATTCAAGGCAAGGCCGCTGTTGTTACGACGGCGACTGCCATTTTGACCGTCTTAGACGAGCGCAAGCACAAGGCTTTGTTTCGAAAGCATATCATCTCATTGCCACGTGCCCTTTAAACCTGATTTTAACTTTATACCTCAAGTTATGAGTGGAGGTAAACAATATTTTTATGTGGCCACAATTAATCTTGATGTTTCTCGACGGCAGAACATATATCTGCGATATGCAATGAACCTGCTGAGGAGGGGGGGGGGGGTGGCTGGCACGGCTCCACGGATCTTCGTGGAGACCCAACCGTGTGACCCGCACCCCCACGGAACTCGTTACAAAAGCAAAGCAAGAAATATTGCAGTGGCCACTAAAAATACCGAGCGCAAGAAACGGCATGTTCCATCTCCATCAAGCGTAACCTGGGGCAAGTTCTCACAAAGCTGATCACAACAATCCCGGTGCAATCACACACACACACTGCCCCTGAACTGTCGGAGGGCATCCCACGTGCAAACCGATGGAGCTGCCAAGCCTCAAGCTCGGGATTAATTCGACCGGCTTAGTGGGGCCCCCAGCTCCATGAGCCACACTGCTCCATAATCTGCGATGCAACAGCCCTCTGCCGCACCGTGCTTGTTCAAACGGCCGCAAAACCGTTGGCTTGATTTATTTTTTCACGGAACACTTTAAAATTATTTTGTGGGCTGGGAGAGATAAGCCGCTATTACTTCGAGGATTAAATCACGCCTCTGCCAATATTCACACTGCACACTGTACCAAAGCTGGCTCCGTGGTCATCGTCCAACGGAAATCGAAGAGAGATTTTTAGACTTGAGAGAGACCGTTGTCCTCGGAGTACCTGCCAAAGCAGAAATTGTGAAATCAAGTTGAATTTTTGTTGGAAATTGGGCACCATGGTTGCTAGGAGATGTTAACTACTTCGCCTGGTATGTACAGGAGGTTGTGGGTTCGATCCCGACCCTGACGCCTGTGTGTTTGGAGTTTGCGGTGTCTCTCTCCCCGTGGTCGCGTCGGTTTTTCTCCGGGTGCTCCGGTTTTTCCCTCCACATTTAGAAACACGCGTTTATTTGGCCGCTATATTTTTCCACATGATAAGCCACTTTATTGAGCTACCATTTGTGGCCAGGTCGCTTCTGAAAAAGAGCTGCATAGGGCCTTACCTGGTAAAATAAACACATTTTAGTTTAAATAGTTTAGTTTAATTTATTCTCCAGTATTGTCAATGAACTAATTAACATTCGTTCCATTTGATTTGGCACGTAACAATTTACAGTCCTGAACTGAATCCTCAGTTGGATGAAGGATGCCCCGTGCCTTTGCATTCATGGATGTTGAGTCGCCATACTTCAGCGTGTTGGTCAAGGGGTAGGCCCAGGACCAGTTGAGATATTACTCACCACTGGTGAGTCACCACTCACTGCTGAAACTCGGGTTACTGGGCTCATAGCACAGTGCACAAGCTACTGCAACCACCACCACCACCACTCTGCGTCATCGTAAAAAAAGAAAATCACTTGGGTTGGCAGTTTACCGGTCAAACTAGAAATTTCCAACGAAAGATAATTTCTTCCACTATTCGTGTCAGTACAGTAAATTAACAACCATTCCTTTTGAATTTGCAGGTAATTTACAGTCCTCACTTAAATGTCTGTTGTATGAAGGCCGCCCATGGTGCCTTGTATTAATCGAGGTTGTGTGGCCATACTTCACCACGTTGGTCAAGGGGTAGTTCCAGGACCATTTCGCGCATCATAGCAGAGTGGTACAGGCGACCGAACCGCTCCACCTCCACAGACGCAAAGGTCATGATTTAAACATTATTTTAAAAACTTGGGTTGGTAGTGACAGACGTAGGAATAACAATGTTTGCTATTCTTCATTTTGTAGGCAGCAATGAATGCACAAATTGTTTTATTTTTTTGAAATTTGCAAACAGCCACCCCGCTCAATAAACCTATTCTGCTGAATGACATTTGGCAAATCCCAAAGTCAGCCGAAAGAGAACGGTACACGTTTAAACAAACCCTGGCAGTCTGTTGCACACGCGAGAACACATTTTGAAAGACGGATTAAACAAAGATAAGTGTCCTTAAAACAATCTTCAGCAAGAGACCTTGAACGTGTGGAAGCCGGAGGGCAGTCATTTACCCATGTAACCTTATTTGCTGTAGCGATGGAATTCGCTGCTGAAGATTCATTGCATGTTTTCCAATGATGGTAATACAGTACCACGATTCTGCATACAATCCTGCTCTTTGATCACATTAGCCATGATACATCATGCACTGAACCACGACAATTCTCTGCACTCTGCATTGATTTACATATCGATGCCAGCTGCTTCTTGTTCACATTATGCTAATTAAACTGTGTATTTATTGAAATTAAGTCTAGTACTTTATGCAACGAAGATCTCGGACATTCCATCTCATTGGGGGAGCCATGCTTCGGTGACCAATAAAGTATCGCTGGCCGCAAATTTAATTTAAAAAACATGTGTATCACAGTACATATAGCAATATGTGCAGTTTGACTATCCAAAGCCAAACACACCAAAACTCACTTGATGTATTCCGTGACGAGCAATGTTTTGTAGTCATCTCTGTAAGTCGGATATCGGTCGGTTCGGCATTTTGGTCCCCCCCCCTCCTCCACCCCCCCCTCCTCCACCCCCCCCTCCTCCACCCCCCCCCTCCTCCACCCATCTCCCCCATCCCAATCGCCCTCACCTCCATCTCATATCTCCCCCCTTCTCCATCCTCCATCTCCCTACTCCATCCCACTCCGCTCCCACTCCCCCATCTCCCCCCCCCCCAATCCGTCACCACTCCTCCATCGCAAGTGCATTTAATACACTTAAATATACTAAGCACTCACTAGTTTAGACACATGTGATACAACACATTTTTGTGAATTTTATTGTTATTTTTAACAATTACCATAACCGGTGTTCAGTAAATTATTCTTATATAATTATACTTATTATATCTTTTTTTATATAATTAATTTCAATTGGCTGAAAACTCCGGCTAGCCGGGGTTTTCATGTGAAAAGGGCTTCGGGCGAGCCAAGTACAGCTAGCTCAACTTTATGGATTATTCACAGACAATGTGCAAACACGTAGAGACCATATTATAGAGGCTTCACTCCAGAATTCACCCTGAGCCCTCTCTCTCTCGGGCCCCTTATGTATCCCGTAACCCCCCCCCCCCCCTTTCTAGCAGGTTCTCCTCTCTTCCTCGA
Source organism: Petromyzon marinus (assembly GCF_048934315.1). Classification (NCBI taxonomy): domain Eukaryota; kingdom Metazoa; phylum Chordata; class Hyperoartia; order Petromyzontiformes; family Petromyzontidae; genus Petromyzon; species Petromyzon marinus. Next base: position 5,358,993 of record NC_133680.1, read on the forward strand.
ATCCCCTTTTGCCTTGTCCAACGGTTATCAACCGTCCCTTATTCATTAGTCATCTTCCCACCAATTTGATTTGAAGGCTCCGATGCCTTCCGATCAGATTGGTCTGACGGTGTCACCGACCAAGGCGGTTGTCAGTGGCTCTGCTACTTTTAAACTTGGCCTGCCTGTGAAGTCGTTAAGACTTCTGGCAGACAACCCCATAACCAGACATAGGATTAGCCGCTCGGCCTAAACCTTAGAACATGTATAGCCACTTGTGCGTGGGTGATTGATTCAAATTCCAATGATGTTCTTGAAGGAAGTGCTGGAAAGCTTAAATTCGCACACTTGTAGTCGAATCGATGTTCATGAGTAGACATCCACATGCAAAAAAATGTTTCTTTATTTTACTGATTTATCCATTAAAGCCACATTTTTTCAGGAGCGTTCCTGCATTGGGTTATTTTAAGATCTCTCCGCCAATTGATGAGTGTTTATACGTGGACATACTGGAGCACCCGGAGAACACCCTACGCATGCGAGGGTAGAACACTCAATGCCCGAACAGATGGAAACAGGTGACGATTGGTTCCACTTGATGTACTGCAACCTCGACACCCACAGGAAGTGAGTTTCACAACATTTGTACAATTCGCCTACCAAAAAACACCACAATTCACCACAGCAACACTGTAGTTAATCACCACAATTACTACAATTTTTACCACGACACAAGTCAACAACCACCATTTGCTCGGGTGACAATAACACCACAACTATTACATGAAGTCCTATAGTGATAAATTCCTGGAGAAATTAACTGGGACGGTCGAAATAGAATGTAAAATAGGTACAGAATTACCGCTGCCAATGGGATTAACAAGGGCGATTCTAAGCACTGTTGTATTTCCCATGAGAAAGCCAGCAAAGCACGCTACGGTTGTCGGAGTACAGGGACTCCTCTACTTACGATCGAGTTAGATTCCAGAGGTCTGTTCGTAAGTTGATTTGTTCGTAAGTCCAACTTTTTACTTCTGCCGATTCCAAACGCGTTTTACGGCATGTACACTAAACACGGGGAATGGCTTTAAAAGTTGTATAATCTCCTGTAGATGTACATGCCACTGGTTCTTCATATGTAGATGCTACCACCGCTATCTATTGGGCAAAGTTTGAACTTACGACTCTCGGTCCGAACAGGCAACTGGACAGTTTTGTTCGTATCTCTAAAAGTTAAAAAGTAGAATGTTCGTAAGTAGAGGAGTCTCTGTAATAACTTACACTGCTGGATGAAGGCCTCCCCATGTGGTATTGTTGTCCGGACTGTTTGACTGTACTATGCTGATCAGTGTGAGATAGTAAAGGGGACCGGTTCAGATTATCCGCCTGCCACTGATGTTAGCCGTAGCCATAAATCGAACTCGGCTCACCAGGTTCACAGCTGCAGTGCACAAAAACCACTGCAAGCAGCATTGCTCCCCTTCCAATCAGAGACCTGCAGTTTACGAATATTCTTCAACACATGATGTACGTACAACACAAACCAGGATGTGCGATAATGTTGCAATAATTATTGTAGACAAATAAAACAATCAGAGGCTATATATCCTTTGTAAATCGGTATTTTTTATTGTACTTTTTTTTGTTTATGTACAGGGCAAAAAATAGTAGGATGTAAAGTGTGCATTGAATTTCCACTCTGTTACTTAACATCGGTCACATTCTTCAGTCAAAGCACCGGTATAATGTTCACGAAAGCGGAGGATGTTAACCTTAGGGCACCACTTTCAGTTTCCATTATACATCTCAACCTCTACATCAACATACCTCAATTCCTCAACTTATACATGTACATTTTAATACCGGTTAAAGAACACCATTTAAAAACGTATCATTTTAAACCTACAAACCTATAAATGCGTAAAACTGAATGATTAATTTTTCTTTGAGTTTTCCGAATGGCATTAATTACTTGAAGTGTCTGGATGTGTTACAGTGCAACTATAGAAGAGGTCTCTGTTAGCAAGAGACATCAATGCTAAATACCCTTCCAAGTTCTACGGATTAACAAGGCCGTGAACAAAACATTAAAATCACTAGAATGTGCTATACAAATCAATTTTATGGCCTTTTAGAGTCCAATATATGAGTAATATATTGATGTTTAATCTAAAAATGCATGTAAAAAACACTGCATTAAGGGGAATATGCTGGACTTTAAACCTGATTCACTTTGCCCGACATTACTTGGTAAGTTTAACTCAATCCAAGAAGAATAGTTTATATTCGGTTTAGAAAATGTAGTCGGATTTTACAAGACTTTTTTTGAACACCACAGCAGTTATGGATTATATTTTTTGTTAAGAATAACATCTCTTGGAAGACTGTCACAGGTTAATAACCAACACTGATTCATTATAAGGTGATTGGTAACGTCTGATAACGGAGTGAATTATTATACCCACACTATGTCATGGAAGACACAAACTATAAACATTTTACAATCTACCACTAGATAACTTTAAAACGTCATGCCGAACGTATAATGAGAATGCACTCTTTCCTGCCCAGAGTAGGCATCCCACAGACAAACACAGGAACCAGTGACCAAAAGCCACGAATCGTGATTGCATCTGTCGCTGTGGAATTTTGTTGTAATGACTCGGGCACAGGGCGAGCCGTCGCCTTCTCGCCACAACTCTGAATTTCATCTTCCTCCAGCGCCAAACCTTCGTGTACGCCGGGTGGTTTCCCGCAAAATAAATACCTCGACACTTTATTGCATTGTTTTCTCTTGACGGTTCCCAAATCCGTGCGTGGTGGAATTTCTTTGTTTTTATTCGTCACTGGTTACACCGAAACATGAGATTGATGCTTGAAATGTATGTCCACAGACAAAACACGCACACAGAGTAATACATTCAAACACACGTGATAAACCCCACATTATATACTTTCACATGTTTGGCAACGATGCAGCGATCATGAACACTTACGGACATTTGCATTTTATGCTCAACTATATTCTACATCGAACTTTAGTGGTGCAATACGAGAATATAGACGTGCCCAGGTGGACAATTAGGTTCTAAATAATGATCCATAACATGTGGATTCTTCCATTGGTTCAGTTCACAACAATGCATAGAAATGCAGCTTCTATGGGATGGCACGTCGACTAGGATAGAATCTTCGGAACAGTCAACACTTTGTGATCGACCATTAACACTGAATACAACTGTAGAAATGTGCAGTCACTGACGAGAATATCATTATATATATAACACCTGAAAGGGTACGAAGTTCCACAGCTTATTTCAAATACCAGTGCCATTGATTAATAACCGCTGCCAAATGCTGACGTGGTGGAAAATTGGGGAAGAATCCATATTGTTTTGTCATGATAAATATTCATTCATCTTTACCATCATTCGTATGAATATCTCTGCTCCATCATCCATCCTTTACACAGCAGCATCCGATTACAAAGGAAAAGTTCAGCATCACGTTAACACGGATCTATGTCGTATAAAATAAAAAATAAAAACCGCAACAATTATTAGTCTCATCTCGGGCACAAGAAATGCCACCGCACAGGAAAGGTTTTTTTTGCCGAGAGAAACGGCACGGGAATATCGAAGCGCTCGTTACATGATGGTTTCACAGAGCACCACCTTCTCGTCCGTGGGAGTCAGCGCGATCGGGGGGGTCGTCTCCACGTCTTGGATGCTCTGCGGGGCCGGCTCTGTCGGGGACATGTACTCCATATGGTGGCAGCCCCAGACCGGGGTTGTCAGAATTCGCCAGCGCTGCAGATGGAATGGAGACAGAATCAGAATATTTTATTCATCCTGGAGAAATCCGATGAGCTATGAAGCTGCTTTTCACGGATGTCCAGTAGGGGAGGGTCAGAAAGTTACAACAACACCAACAAACAATACAAATAAACTATAGAAGTGCAAAGTTATAGGAAAGGAAAGCAAATCACTAAACATTTAAACATAATATAGATCAAGTATATACGTTCGAATTAGGCAAGGTAGAAAAAAACAACAGCAAAAGCAGTCCCAGACCACACCAAAGCAATACACAGTCCCTCAATATAATAGCACATTCAAATAAAACTTGGTAGAGGTGGGTAGGTAGGGGAGAGGGTGGTTGTAAGTATGTTGAACTTTCGCACTGTACGTAGCCAGCCGTACGAATCTGGAGGTGCTGGAGAAGAGCAACAGAGATGAGTGGATCGGAAATCAATCACCATATGTCCTCACGGCTGCACCATCTGCTCATCCTCCTTGCTGGTATTGAGTCATCGTTTATCATTGTTATATAATTTCAATGGCCAAAAGACTGTGAGGTGGCCAGAACATGGAAGTAGAGCAATGGATCGAATCCATCTATGGTGAGATTTGAGCGTTATCACCTCGTATGATAATCACCGCAGGTGCGAGAAAAATAATACGTGCCGTCTGCTTCAAAGCGGACTTTAAAGATCCTCCGATATCCTTCACAAGAGTGGCTCATTATGTGCCAGCGTCAGGATCCAAATTTTCATGTTAGAAACTACCCGCAAATTAATCAATTGCGATCATACATAGCAAACATCGTGGCTACTGGCAGACTAATGCCGCAGGTCATCTCTTACAAATGAGAATATATATATATATATCTCTGTGACCTTTTTTGCCAGTATCAACATGATGAAACAATGAAGACTATATCCTCGTCTTTTAAGCTCTCACTTGGTGAAACAAAATCAACATAATTTGCGTTTTTTTTTTAGGTATTCTTGGTTTCCTTTACCACAGGCAAAAACACTCGCGTGAAAAACTGCCCGAGAACGCCAGGTATTGTACGTACGCTTTTAAGCTGCACAGTGGTCAAGTGATTGACGTTAGTAAAGCAACGAGTTCTTGAATCTATATATGCGGAGCTTTGAGCGTTACCCCCTTATGTGTGCAGGGCCTATCTCCAGATTATGCCCAATGCTTCCCACAGATTTAGTCAGCGCATTGCTCTGACCCAAGCCACTTGGGCGTGTCTAATTATTACCGCACCGTGTGCTTTCAGATGCGCTTCTGTGGCGGTCTGGAACGCTCTCCCCTCCGATATTAGAAAGCCACTGGAGCGATGCACTTTTAAATCATCTAGGTTGAAAACTCATTTTGTGACAACTGCTTTTTGTGTTTAGTTTGTTGCTCTTCCCCCGCACCTCCGATTAGCACGGTTCACTACATATGGTGTGAAAGAAATACGTACATTGTCGCTCTTTAGCCGTGTCTCGGAAGTCACCGGTTCTAACATCCTGCAGGAACTTTCCACTAAACAGGTGGGAGGGGGGAGGTGGTGGAACGTTGTGGCAGCAGCAGCAATGCAGGTGGGTTTGGAGCAAGGTTCTCACCTCCAGGAGGTTGCCCTTGGTACGTGCCAGGCGATAGATGGCCACGACCGGGATGCACAGCATGGACGAGAGGGCCATGCACCAGCCGAGCGCCTCGCCCCACCAGGGGTACACATACCCCTTGTTGTACGTCAGCGGCTTGTAATTCAAGAGGTTGAACAAGAAGATGCCCTGTCCGGTGGAAGCGTTCGAAATGGGAAAAACAAACAAGGGAACAGCGCGGTGAATAAATACATGCAGACAGTGGTTGGGTAAATCTCAACTAGTTCAATACATTATTCTTGGATGTTAACTCTGTGTACTCATGCATGCATCCTTGATTTATTTATGCCAAATCAAAGCCCACTTATACCACGAGCCTCTTTTCCATTGGTAAATATTACAATTATTTAATTGAAAGTATACTTGATTTTTTTAAAGCTTAAAATTAAACCAAAAGTATGTTGTACCTTTAATGAGCACAAAACAAACATCTGATTTGATATCACGAAACATTGCTGGATTGGTTTAACACAATGAGAGGTCTTGGTGTAGGTGTGCCAGTCATTCTATGGGGATGGGGGAAGAGGTTGGCCATACTTCGCCATGTGGGTCACTGCTGGTTAACGAAGGGAACATGTTGCCTGGCTTTTCGCTGGTATAGGTGCCGCTCTATCCAGAATAGCTACTCAGGTCTACAAAGCACTGAAGCCTCTTCGCACATTGAAGAAGCTAATACAAATGATTACATATTTAAATGTATTTAAACTATTTAAATTAAACCAAAACTAGTTATTATTTTATCAGGTAAGGCCCACTGAGCTATATAGCTCTTTGTCATAAGCGACCTGGCCACAAATGATAGCTCAACAAAGTGGCTTATCACGTGGAATGTATAGCAGCCAAATACTCTCAGCGCATGTTGATTCTAAACGTGTAGGGAAAAATCAGAGGACTCGGAGAAAAATGCATGCAATCACTGCAGGGAGAACATGCAAACTCCAAATACACAGGCGTCAGGGTCGGGATCCAACCCACAACCACCTGTATACCAGGCGAGGGAGTTAACATTTCTCCACTGAGATGTTAACATCTCAAATTTCACCTACCGTGCAAACACACGGTGTCACGAAGGCCCAGCACCAACGCATCCAGGGGAAAGGGCGGTAGCCAATCATCAGAGCGATGTTATCCATGAACCGATCCCCACCTGCTCAACACACAAAGACAAAGATACCCCCGAATAGCCTTTAACAGATTGCTGGGGCAAGTGCTGTTAGTTATCCACCTATGCAGGCCGACACAGCACACAAGGGGGTGGGTGGCCAGTACCACACTTAGCCACCTTTGTCTCCCCGGTACCGATGTTTCTACTGCACATAGTACTTATTTAAGGCTGAGTCGACCTGCAAATAGGCCTGTCGATGTGTATATTTTATATATGCACTAAATAATATCAGGCAGAGCTTTATCATGAGGTAAGAGCCCAATGAGAAAGCATTTTTTTTATTTATATAAAAAGAAGATCTGAGTAAATATAAACATACACCATGCGAATGCAGAATTTTTACGTAAAGAACAAAAACATGAATATTACTATTATACAACATTCCAATTGAACAAACAATGCAACATGAAGCCAAATGAAAATTATTTAATGGTATGAAAGCAAAATAAAAGGATGAAATACAATAAAGAAATTAATACCCTTGGAACAATATTAAAGTACAATTTAAAACGTATATAAGGTTTTAGCATGAGGAGTGGGGTTATTGTAAATGAGGAATCGTAAAGTTACTCCCGATTCATGATCAAAAAATATATTCACCCATCTCTCTCCAACATCGAGTACCCTATCGGCTCACATCAGCCTCTCCATTTCAAACACTCTTCTCTCTCCTATCCAGGCTCACAAAAACATCACTGAATGAGGTGCAAACACAAATTCAAATATTTAAGGACGTTTCGGCACTGCCATCGACCACACCAAGACCGCAGGGTCGTTGGCGGTTTTTTTAATCTTCATGCCTTTGCGTTCACACCCTGCGATCCCACTGAAAATTACGTAGCAGGGATAGTTTGCTGACAGATCAGATAGAATAATTAGTACCTTTGGTATCCGCGACATTAATTCCCAGACCGCAAGGCTGTCGCGAAGGCACTGTTTTTCACAGAAGAATCTCGTCTGTAGTAGGTTTAGTCGGGGGAAATGTTACTTGGTGGCTTGACCCAATTTTTTGTACTTTGCGAGTGATTTTTCTAAATTGGACCATTACACCGGCACACATTTTTTTTTATTAACGCCACGCTACCTTTAACATCCGCTCATGAAGCACACGGTGCGTATTTGTGATTCATACACCCGCAGTGTTAACACACCCGCAATGTTAACACACCCGCAGTGTTAACACACCCGAAGTGTTAATACACCCGCAGTGTTAACATACCCGAAGTGTTAATACACCCGCAGTGTTAACACACCCGCAGTGTTAACACACCCGAAGTGTTAATACACCCGCAATGTTAATACACCCGCAGTGTTAATACACCCGCAGTGTTAACACACCCGCAGTGTTAACACACCCACAGTGTTAACACACCCGCAGTGTTAACACACCCGCAGTGTTAATACACCCGCAGTGTTAACACACCCGCAGTGTTAACACACCCGCAGTGTTAACACACCCGCAGTGTTAACATACCCCAAGTGTTAACACACCCGCAGTGTCAACACACCCGCAGTGTCAACACACCCGCAGTGTTAAACCAGGGCGGCCGCTGGGCTCTAGCCGCGAGCGGAGCCACGTCGCCACCACGAGGCTCGAGCGTGCGTACCGTAGACCCAGGCAACGACGATGCACTCCCACCCCGCTTGCCACAGCAGGGTCATGCCGCTCGCAGAGTAGTAGTCAAACAGCTGAAACACGTACATGCCGCCCTGCGGGACACACACACACACAAGGCCGACGTGAGCGTCTTGTCACGGCAAAGCGCCGCGCTGTGCGAGGTCACGTAAAACATGGCGGCTCCGCTTTGTGAAACGTCCCAGTGCGTAAACACGTGCCTCTGCAGCGTGTGTTTATGGCAGCGTAACGATTCGGAATATCCCGTTGGTGATTACTTATTTATTTTGCTTCTACGCGCCTGTGTTGTTATTGCGCGGGCAAATATTGAAAACAAATATCTGCTATGTGGCAAGTGACCGGTTGGCACCGGGGCGATAACGCTGCGACGATGGTGGCACATTTTCTCCCTTGTCGTTCCGGTCAGTGCGTTTCATTGCGTAACTGAACTTAACGCACGATGTGAAGTGTGGCAAAGGCGCTTAAATGGGAAACTAATTTGAGGCTGGTGAATGTCACACACTGACAGCTGAATTGGCGCGGGGCCACACCAAGGATTGCTTTCACCGACGCTCACAATAGAGCACTTGTGTTGGCTCCGACATTCACACACGACCGGCAACAGCAGCGAGCGTTCACACGGGCCGGGTTCGCCCGTTTGGAATTTCCACGGAGTTGACGAACATTTTGGCATGCGATGTTGACTGCTGAGGAGGGCAAGTGGGCTTGGGAGGAGACCAATGACCGAGTGGCAGCCAAAGGATGGAGCATGCCCGAAATCCGTCCACTGGGGAGATGGAACAATGAAATCAGGAGGTGTGCAGGAGCTAGTCGGATTATTTCATTGTCACACCTCTAATGATTAATCATACACATATACACTGGACACAATGAATAACAACAACCCTTCAGGTGGGCTTGGGCAGGATACATCACTTTAAGATTACGATGGTTGAAGGTCGAGACTAATGATGGAGTGACAGCCAAAGGAGTGAACACACTCAAGGGGATGTCCACCGCAGAGACAGAGCGAGGAAAGCGGCTCGCGGCTCAGGAGCTGGACGGGAATGTTGCAACGTAAACGGCGCGAGAGATGGCGATGGCTTGGGGAGACGGTCATCCACCGGGTGGACAGATCGTGGCAGCTGTTGATAGTGACGGTGTGGCTGACCTCGGTGACCATGGAGATAGCGATGAGGAAGGAGGTGAAGCAGCAGACGCCCACGAAGACCTCGCGGCGGTAGCCGCCCGTGAGCGCGGCGGGGAAGAGGTCGGAAATTCCCGTCACGAAGCCTTCAACGCCGACAAACTGTGGGGCAGACCGAGCGTTGGGCAAAACGCGCGCGCTGATATAAGAGTACAGTGGAACATAAACCATCACGCAAACTCCGGTCATCCTCGCAGCGGCTTTCGGCTCGCCGTCGAACAAAGACGGCCACCGCATCGCGCGCTTTCGGATGCGCTTTTGCGGCCGTCTGGAACACTCTTCCTTCTGGTATTAGGAAGCCACCGGAAGGTATGGCACTTTTAAATCTAGATTGAAAGATGGTTTCTTTAAAACTGCTTATGTTGAGTTTGTTATCCTTCCCCCGTACCTTCAATTAGCACAGTTGGCTACGTACAGTGCGAAATAAGTTCAACATACATAGGGTATGCAATAATTCACCACAACGGGTTCAAAATTACAACTGCAGCCACTGCCACCATCTGTGCTGTCACCCTCCACCCACGCTGTGGCCCAGGCCCTCACCTGGCTGTCCAGCCCCAGCAGAATGAGCATGAAGAAGAAGAGAGCAGCCCAGAGTGGAGCCATGGGCATGAGGGACACGGCCTTGGGGTACGCGATGAAGGCCAGGCCTGGACCTGCAGTAGGCCACACACCAGCACAGCAGCCACCACCAAAAAACCACACAATTATTTATCTTTTCTTTCTCCCCCCCCCCCCTCCAATATTGTTGTAATCACGCTCTCGGCATGGGGCTGTGAGTTGAAGACATTTTCATTTTCAACACTCCACCTTCCAGTGCGTGGAGCTGCACGACGCCGTGTAAAACAATAACCCTGCAAAATCAACACCGCAGAACGAATTCTGAAGTCATTTCAATCTAAAAAAGAAACTATGTTTTTTATTTTGTTTAACCAGGTGAGGCCCACTGCGTTAGATAGCTCTTTTTTCAGAAGCGACCTCGCCACAAATAATTATCGCTCAACGAAGTAGCTTATCAGGTGGAAAATGCATACCGATTCCAAATATGGTGGGGGGTAACCAGAGGACGTGGAGAAAAATGCCACACGACCACGGAGAGAACGTGCAAAACTCCAAATATACATGCGTCAGAGTCGGGATCGAACCCACGACCTCCTGCATAACGAGCGAGGTAATTAACATCTCGCCATCCATAGCTGGAATAAGCCAAATTAAGTAAAATAAAAAAAAATAGCTTGTGTTCTATTTGATGCGCGAGTGACCAGGCTGAGGCCATGAACTCACTGCACACCCGATGACCTAGTTTAACCACAGGTAGCTGAACAAAGGACTTGAACCGAGGGACTCGGCAGTGCGCTGGCCCTTGAGGTGCCAGCCAGCCAACTCAGAACACACGCACACTTTACTGCAGTGGCAAGAGCACATCAAGTGCTCTTTCAGTTGTGCAACCTTCCCATGAACCTCAAAGACACTGGAGTCGTGTTCCTATCAACGGAATAAAGATTTCCCCACATGCGTTGCATGAGACATTTATTATGAAGGCAGCTATCACCCATTTACAAGCATGTACACACATACCACGTGCTCGCACGTGTACCATACATATCAGTCTATATTTGTCAGCTTACGTCACACGCACACCACTGAAATGCAAATGTATGGATTTTTTTTTTACGGCCCATTGTAAATCTGCAGTTGAATGAATGCCTCCCCGCGCCGTGTCAGTCACCGTAATCCCCCACCGCTGGTCAGCGCGCGTTGGTGAAGGCAGAGGCAGCCAGCACCGGTTCAGATATCACTTCGCCTCTGATGTTACCCGTGGCTGGCAAATCAAGTTGTTGGCGCAACGGCCTAATCGCCTAGACCGCCGCTCCGCCCCCTGCAGTGCGGCGAGTAATATATCTGACCGTCACAAATCCGCCCTGACCAATTAACCGCCCCCCACCCAGTTCTTGGAAAATGGTGTCCGGCACATATCCGCAGCGTCCCCAATGGCTCCAAAAGGACAGCGCGTTCACTAAAGACGTACAGGTTGCAGCCCCGTGGTTCCTCACTCATCCCACTGCTGGGAAAAGGGCCTCAACGCGAGGAAGTGCTAGAAAAAAACCCCCACTACACTGGCATTTGGCCTTCTCATCCACACCAGCCAGACATCTTGGAAGAGGTGGAAGCATCCACACTTCGCCCCGCCACGCGCGGAAGTGAATAAGGAAATGTTCCCATTGATTCAACTGTGGTGATGGGGAGTTCATATCGAACGAGCGACCTTCGGATTGCGAGTCCAGCGTGCCGACCAATACTGCTGCAAAAAAACGAGATCCTTCAAACAGGCAACTATTAACTTCAGAAGCCATTACATAGGAGCTACTGTTCATTAGTACCCCCTCGTTTTACATTCATTTTAAGTTTTATTTGGGAAAGGCCGGCTTGTCTTATGTTATCAACAGCATCATAATTTACAGCAGTTACTGAGATCTTAAATCGCTGACTTCAAAAACACATTTACCTACGTTCAAACTAGTTTGTGGCCAGTCATTTTGCCTGGTAAGTTAACTGTGCATGGTGCAACTGTCATTTAATAAACACGTTCATATGTTCGACCTCCTTTTCACAGATCCTTCTATAATACCCAAGCATCCAGCGAGGTCGCAAACGGTCACATTATACTCGACGTAAATATAGACTTGCTAATTGCGGGAGGTGTTTGATACTTGTAGATGGAATCTCTGAGTCCCATTGGACGATGGTTTATGTATCACATAAGCCAGTTTCCAATCATTCATCATTCACGACCCAGATAGCTCATACCTCCAGTCTATAGGCTGCATGAGGACCCAGCACACTTTTATTGTAAAACTGCGATGCGAGACGCAGATTCAACTATTCCATCAGCAGCATACATTTTGTCTGCAGGGGGGATTCCAGTCATGAAATTCGCACCACGTCAATGCATTTACACGCCCATGATCGGACGGGAATTGTACAATTTGGGTTTCCAACACAACCACGGGAAAAAAAAACCTCATGAATTCCACGAGAAATTTACTGCGGATGCGTTCCATGCGCCCGTGAGCTGGTCTGTAGCTTCGCCCGAACCCTGTTGTACCGAACATACGTGGCGCCATTACCATAGCCCTGTTCCACGATAAGATGTCCCACCTGATAACAAAAAAGCACGCCACATTTGCTCTGCTTTATCGAATTTACCCTTCGCCTTAAAGGTCAAGGTACAGCACTTGTCAGCTTTGACGACTTGAGCGGCGAATTTCTGCGACAGGCCCTTCGCTCATTGGCAACCGTATCTGCCTGCGCGCAGCCAGGCATGCTTTTGAGTTGGTTAATCATCCGCTCGCTAAAAGTTTGTGAAAATAGTCGCAGGCAAAGGATTTAGTGCGCCTTTCATTTTGTTCAAGTGAGTTACTGAAAATTGTAAGCGCAAAGTGAATTATTCAATTAATGGCCGATGAAGCGTCACTAATCATGCAATTAATCAAAGAACATTTTGATCCATCCCCTTGCGCGTTATAAGAATTAACAACACATCTCCTCCTCTGTGCAATCGAGTTTGGTGGATATTTTGTCAAAATTACAAAACATCATAAAAATGCTGTAAATGTGGCGCAGTGTAGCTACGCCTTCTTCATTAACTGAACGATTGCAATGTTCACGTAATATTAATTACGTAAAACGGGACCCGATATATAACGCAATTGGTGTCCTGTGAACATCTGCATTGTATCGTGGTACGGTGTGCGCGCGCATACACTGTACTGGAAGGCGTTGACGAAAGCCAGGCAATTAAGGGTTATTATTACTACGTTCAATTAGCAGAGTAACGGCGACTTCCGCAGGCTTTTGGGGAGGGTGGGGGTAATGGGGGTAGGGGAAAGAGTTTCAAAGCCTCCGAGTGCTACGCGAGTTGGTGCTGACAGACGGGGTGACTCAATTCGCTCAAAAAAGGACCCCCCGGAAATGTTTCCATCCACGGGACGCCGCGGGCTAAATGGAGTCAATGTGACCTAACAGAGCGATCGTGCCCCACCGCAGAGAACTCTCCCAAGCACGCGCGGCAACGTGTCGGCCACCACGCCATTGCGAGCCCCCCACAATCTCGGTTCTCATCGCGCCACCCAAAACACTTCATGTTCAATGAAGCAACGAAGGCAATGCGCAGCCGAGCCCAAACCAATAGAAACCGTAACAGCTCTCGGCTCGGTCAACCAAGGCCGTTTGTCAAAGTTCCCAGTCAACCTTCACTTTGCGGCAGGTCGCTCACTCTCCTCCACTTACCCCCAAAGTCAGGAGCTCCCTGTCCTCAGTCACCCATGCTGTTGACTGCCTGCCCCTTGCTCCAGAGGTGGAAGCCGCGTGAGGAGGATACCCACACTTTACCCCGCCACACGTGGCCTGCCCATTGGGTGTGTCGTACCCATTTACACTCGCCGAGTGGACAGAGGTGACTTCTCGATCGCATTGCAAATCGAGTGCGATCGCCGGTACGCCACGGGGCAACATCCCAAATTGTGCTGCGATTTAAAGAAATCCAAAATTGGCATCGTCACCAAGTCGGAGCTGCACTACGGCTGGGCTTCAGGACAAGGGAGTGGAACGTGACCCCGCACCTGACTCGGCCACTTGGGAGATGTCAACGCCCTGCTCGGCCGCCATGAACCCCAAGGTGGAAAAGACGACGAAGCCAGCAAAGAAGCTCGTGCCACTGTTGACGAGCGCCAGAATGAACGTGTCCCTGGAGAAAAGAACACAGAACGAGGCCAGTGTCGCTGGGTCAAATGGCGGTTGGGGGGGTGGGGGCATTGTTTCTCCTGCAATGTGGCCCGGACGCCGGACTTCAATCGCCCCTTTCCCAACTGCTACGTCCGGGAGCCAAGCCAACGCCGGGCCCTCGTGCTACTGGTGGCTTTCCACTGGTGATATCCGCCATGCCGAGCCGGAACTCAACTGCGGTCCGCTGGCCCTCCCCGAGAAATCGGATTCTGTCTTGGAGGTCAAAGCAGGGCCAGGGCCGTGGGGGGCTAATGATGTGATCATCGTGCGTGATTGTCAGTCGGCGAACCGTGAGGATACGGCATCACCGCATCGTCTACACGCGCATCGACTAGTTCGTTGCGTGTATCGTCAGCGGCACGCGCGGCTTGGTCTTTGCGTGAAGAAACAACGCGGTGTCTCGTGAGCCGCGCCATGCTGGCTCGGCTAGGCCCCCAGTGCAGATCGCTGGCACGGTGGAAGAGTTTTAAGAGAGCTCTCCGGAGCACTCGCTCTGTCTGGTGCTGCGGATGTGTGTCTGTGTGGTGCGCCCGGTGCTCAGGCCATTCTTCCAACATGCTGGCATCACTCTTACTTATCGTGGTCACTTAATTAATGTCATGCGGGCACATGAATCAGGTAACACACAAAAGGGCTGCTCGGGCAAGATCGAGAAGCACAGTGGTTTTTTTGTTTTTCAAGTTACCGTTGTAAAGTTCTTGAAGCATTTTTCAGAAATGTAACTAATGGGACAATGGATAACTTCAAAGGAAAACTAGTAAATTAACTCATTGCAGTTGTTTTCATAATTAACCTCTAACAAATTGGAAGCATTTCTCTTCAATGTATCACTGCACAATAAAACAAAATAAATAAGCAAATACTTAATAGACTCCTTAAAATGCGTTTCATTACCTCTAAAGAGGACAATTAATAATAAAAGAATAAACCTACATAGGTTGTGTGTGTCACCAAAATAAAGCAACATAAGTTAATAATTATTCTTACGGTTTCATTTGTATCATTTTATGTTTAGCTTATTTATATAAATGAGAAGCGTATGTCGACATGAGCAGTCATTGCATATACACACACACAAACATTCTACAGACGATTAAAAAAATGCTGAGATTTCTAGACAACAGTACTCTTACATTTCTTAGGATAAAGTGTAAAATAAGGCCCCTAGTGTTCATTGTTGAGGCCCAAGGCAAAAGAGAATTCGACTAAGACACCTTCATGATGCTTAGTGTTGAACGGGCCTTTTTTTTCAAACACTCTTTAAAAAAGTCAAACCAAGGCACCTTTAGGATTCCAAGAGTGGAATGCAAACGCCCCAAAATACCAGAAAGTGATCATCATTGGCGGCGCAGTAATTTGAAAGCACCTAGTAAACAAATTATAGTAAAATTACGGATTTATTTGCAAATTAACATCGAAATAAGCAGACGCGTAAATAATCAGACGTGCTATGTTGTGAGTGCAGGATGTTGCGTCAGGCAATCAGGGCTTCGGCCAATCGTCGTGGCGGGCAAGCTGTGGTTAGCGCAGTCACTCGTTCACCTGTAGCAGTTGTTGTTGAAGCGGTTGTAGCTGCCGAGGGCGGACAGAGCGCCCAGACCGATGGCGTACGAAAAGAATATCTGAGTGCCCGCGTCTATCCATACCTACGGGTCACGCAACGGGCGTTTTGTGAGCGAGCGTCAGCACACCAAAAAAATAACACACACGGACAACGATGTTGCAGTACTGCAAATCATGGGTTTACGTGAATTCGCTTGCTGCAAGTGTGGTTGGGCATAAAGGTGCCAGTCGAAACGTTTCGAGTATGGATCATCGAAAGTTGTCGAAGCGGTTGTATCAAAAGCGCACGCAGTGTGGACTTGGTTTATTTTTGGCCTTCAAGATAACAACACGATGATCGCAAGGTTATGAGAACAAAAACTTATTAATTTGTTTACGCCTATTTTGAACACTACGAGTATTATACATTAATGCATTGAGTTTACTTATGTTGGGGGGGGGAGGGTTAACTGTGGTATTTTAAACAGTAATAAAGAAAACAGGGAGCGAGGAAAGAGGTAGCACAATGGCGAACGCACCGCGCTGTAAAATCAGCGACCCGTAGTGCCACTCCCGGCCATGGCTAACATTGCCTCCTTCCCCAACTCACATTGGCCAGCGTGGGGAAGTATGGTCAAACAACACCAATGAAATGACACAGCGTGGGATTGCCTTCATCTAGCAGTGTAATGACGAAAGGGGCTGTATATTATTATTTTAAGTCGAATAGTAAAATAGCTACGCGTCTGTGTGTACCATTCAGATTCCAACCTCCCAACTGTTTTGACTGACCCTCACATACAGTGTTCATGTTCAGGTCAAGGGGTCATGGACAACGCTTGGGGTGCCTCCATCCCTCACTTCCTTCCTTTATTTTTTCCCCACTTACAATGTCTGTGTGTGTGTGTGTACGTTAGTTAGGGCGATTGTGTAGGTGCTCGCTAACAGCACTTGCCCCTACAGTCTGTTAAGGCTATACGGTGAAGCTTTATCTTTGTTAGTTAGGGCAACTGAGAGATGATGGAGTGTGGCATTGCGTTATATTTGCAATGCCCTACTTTGCGCAGATACCCAAAAGTTGTATTAATACCTGTACAGTGACATACTCGTGTGAATTTCATCACTTTCGATTAATTTTGTAACAAAAAATAACTGATAACTAAACAATTATTGCATTCTATTTAAAATTTGGTGACTGTTTCTGACAGCAGTGATTCATTGCAAATGTTAAGGCACTTCAGAATTAGAATCTGCATTTATACTGAAGGAAATCCGATGACATATGAAGCTCGTTTTCCACAACTGTTCAGTACGGGCGGGTCAGAGAGTTACAACAAACAATAAAAAAAACACGAGAGGAGCGTAGTACACAACACTAGTACTCCGCCCTTTGTAGACTGTTGCGTGATGAATTTAAAGTCTACATGGAAACCTCGTGTGCATGCAAACCTGAATATTTAAATTATGAAAAGGTCACCAAGATGTCCAGATTAGCCAGATTCAGGGCTTAAAGTATTAGTGAGTCAGCCATAGACACGTGTTTTCTTTCGTGGAATGGGTGCATTAGCCTGTCGCCCTGGCTAGCCACGATAGGAAGTGGCAGTCACAAAAATGGAATAACATTTAGTCACGAAAATAACACAACGCGTTTTTATTTACTTTCAAATGCTGTGCTATTAGATTTAATGGCAGTGTATTGTATTATTTTACATTGCAGTTATATTATTCCAAAGTGATGTTTTGTCCCATTAATCTGCAGTCGTTACTTTATCTAGTGGTGGTGAATTTCTTTTTCCAATTCAATTACTTCCATGAGCCACAGCCCACTGTATTTCCTGATACATATTCATTGACCTCCCAAATCGCTGCAAGTCTAAACACCGCATCAATTTCAATCGAGAATTTACATGAATTGCACATCAACACAATTATTATTGAAGCTTGTTACTTCGTGCGTAAGACGGTTGAGTCCAATAAGTGTTCAGTAGTTTTTGTGTTCAATGAAGACAAGCAGAGCATATTACAAAATGCTGTCCTGACGTCACTTGTGGGCTCTCGTTATAATTATACTGTTCTGTATTCTCGGTCATGCGAATGGCAATATGTCCAAGAGCTAAATGCCAATGTCGAGGTCTGTTAGCCACGAAAGGGGTTCAAAGAGAGGCTTTGTGTAGTTCTGCTACTCCCCTGTCGACGGGAGAGCAGCCTCCAGCGGTTTTACAATACGATCCATAGCTTGGGTTGTATGGCCACAGTCGCACCGTGCCCTGTCTACAATTTTCCATTCGTGAACGCGATGTGTGCATCGGCCTATCGACTAAGCATGGGTACAACACTAATTACCACAGCCGATCTCTCTTCAGTGAGACGCTCCTGAAAACCTGTACGCAGGTTCACAGCCAAATCGCTGTGGCATTAACGAGCCATGAAGAGCATTTGCTGTCAATGATTTGTGATGGCCACGAAGGATGATGACAACAGTGGTTATGATGATGATGATGCTGCTCACCTGTGGCTGCCCGAGCTTGCTCCAGTCGGGTTTTAGGTAATACATAATGCCATCATAGGATCCTGGGAGCGTCATCCCATTGATGAAGAGGATGATGAGAACCAGGTATGGGAAGGTCGCGGTGAAATAGACAACCTGAAAAGGAGAGTCCCCAGTTACGCAACTCCGATCCTTGCTGTGTATCTCAAGCGAGATTTTCACTACATTAGCCGTATGCCCAGGAGTGCACTAATGCACGCACAGTCTTGACAGCATTTTACAAATTAAAAATGTAAGTAATCCATATTTCTAACTACCGGTGTAAAATAACTATTTTTTAAATACTACCACAGACTTTGTAATAATATAGATATGTGCTCTGTACTTAACAGCATGCAGTAAATTCACTTAAACGTCGGGTTATTATTATTAACGCGCAGAAACGCTGATGGAAGTTGGTAACATTTCTGATTATTTTAGTTTTTTGCAATGAAATGGATGCCCATTGTGATCTTATTAGGTGTGCTTTTGTTGGGAGGCCCATGGGGTACGGCCGCTAATGTTGGGGGGAGGGGGGTTCAGAGTGGAACGTAAAGAACTCATCTGTTCTAATTCGGGGGGGGGGGGCCCGCGGCAACCAACCGCGCCACGGCACGCGCGGCAGTCTTGAGCAAACGCTGTCGCTGTAAACGAAGGCACCTTTTGCAGAGTTTAAATCGACCGACAAGAGCCGCCCAGTTTAACACGTAGGCTTACGCGACCAATATCATCCATAATACAGGTTGTTGTTTTTTTTGGGGGGGGGAGGGGGCGGGGGGGTCAGATCGCGTAAATATATGTGTCGTTAAACCCGCCACCACCCGACACAGCCAATTAGTAAGGGTTGTCACGTAAACGGAATGTGCCAATTCGTTACTAGTACAGCACACCGGGGTGTTGGAAAGCCATAGCCACCCGTTAGCCAAGCCAAAGACGACGCATTGACTTTTGTCTGCAATGTAATTTATCGTCATGTTCACGGTCGTGGCGACACATTCAAAGGGCGGGGGGGGGAGGCATTGTGGTGACCTACATGGCAGCGTACTTAGGAGGAGCTTTAGGCATTAACCCAATACCAGTATTAACCGCTGTATGCCAGCGCAAAATCTCATAGTGGTGGAATTACAACCAGAATAGGTGGCCCTGATACGATTTTCGAAGCGGTAGTGACCCTGAAAAACCTGGTCCCATTATCAAACACGGACTGTGATCCCACATAGTTTTAATTGACAGCATGCAGCATGGCGATATCCCCCTAGACGTATGTGACAAGCGTGTTGATTGCGTGTGTGTGAGTGTGTGAGTGAAGGGGGGTGGGGGGGGGGGGAGAAGAGGGTTACGTCTTGAGTGCAGAAATAACATTAATGCTAGAATCCTCAATAGGACCTACAGGCCGTGCAAAGCAGAGGCTATGTGTGGTACAAGGCACCCCCGTAAGCAACCCTATGATGAGCACTCGTGTAAAAGCACAGCCGATGAGCAACCACTAAGTGTTTTTGATCCCACCCCCCCCAGCCCCGCCAGGCCCTCCCAGCCCCCCCCCCGGCCCACCCCACAGCACCAACGGTGCACACAAGAGGCATCGTGTGATATCCGATAGCGTTGCAGTTACTAAAGCATACAGGATGTAGATGCAGCACCTCAACAATTAAACGCAAGCCGAAAGCGGAGGAAGTCCGTCTCAAAGTTGAGCGCGTGAGCAGGAGTCAGCCATGTTACACGGATTCCAATCCGCTACGTGACTGGCCCACTGCTCAGAGCTTAAAAATACAAAAACAAAAAAATACAACACACAAGACAAAAAAACAGTATTTTTTCTTTTCTCTCTCTTTTTTATCTTTCACTCTCTCTTTCTCTCTTTTTTTTTAACAGCCCTCCAAGGCATTCGATGCAGCAGGACAGCATGCAACAACTCTCTCGCAAGCGAGTCACCTTTCCAGTGGACTTGACGCCCTTCCACACGCAGAAGTACACGAGGAGCCAAACGGCGACGAGGCACAGCAGGAGCTCCCAGGACACGGAGCCCGTGCTGCCGAGCCCGTCGGAGATCCGCAAGACCTTGCGCCTGACAGAAGCGCAAGCGGCGTGCGTCAAAGATGGGCCTTCCTTTCCACGGAAAGCAAATCGATACAATTTTTACGACATCCCTACCGAGACGCACACATTAGCCCCTCTCGGCCAGCGACGGCTGACTTAACCGTGCTTTGTCGCTCGCAGCGATCGCCCAAGCGGGTGTACAGACGAACTTAGGTGCAAGGAGGTAAATGGTTCTGCCCCAGTCTTTGGGAACATACAGTACGGGGGGAGATTAGCCGAGATCAGTCGGAACAAAGCGATTTAGGAGTTCATGGAAACGAAGACAATCAATTTCTTCCAAAATATGTAATAAAAAAACATGAAAAAATATATACTTGCATGGGCTCTCACGAGACACTACTACCCCATGCCAAATGCAATTAATTAGTGCCCTCACTAGATGCTATTAGCTCTCTCTCTCTCGCTTGGTGCTACTAACCCTTGCTAGAGACTGCTACATCCGGCTATCGCTAGACACTCTTCTCTGTTGAATGCTATTAACTCTAAATAGACGCTGCTAGCCCATGCGAGGCACCACAAGCCCTAGCCCTCGACAGACACTATTATCACTCACTTGGTAACGTCAGACCGCCCTGATCAGCAATCACGCGATGGGTTCAGCTGCAGTTCTGATCGATACCTCTACACCACCTTGATTACATTACGCCTAATGGTGTTTGTGCCCTAGTGTTGATTTTTTGTTTCCGCCGGCTATCATCTGGGAAATTCAGCAGCAGCGCATGGCCGTGATCCTTAATGTCCCCTCATGAAGGACCCTGAAACGCCACCCCCCTCCCCCCACTCTATGCCTTGGCGTGACATCACCGTCAGCCTCCGTAAGGCTGCGGCAAAACCACCTCACAGAAGCGAATAACGATGCGGGAAAACAGGCCCGTTTATGGTAAGTAGAAAAGTTAGAGTGTTCACCGCCACACACGCACGTCCGGTTACTTCCATTGCCTGTACGTAATGGCCTACGAGAGGCGCCGCAAGGAGTTTAGAGGAACCGATTTCAAACGCACGCCCAATTTTTTTATTTAAAAAAAATTCACCGGAAAAAAAAAATCCGGTTCTGAGCCGTACAAATTTCAGGTTGATTGACACGTGACTAGCAGTATTTGCAGGGGATATTTAAAATGTTGGCACCCCTCGTGTTGAAAAATGGGATCTATTTAAGCGAATTCGGGAAAAGTTCTGTGACATCATCTTCCGTGGCCGTCAATCTGCCACAGGGTGGGCTTGATGCTCCGCTGTCGCTGCCGAGCTGCAAACTGAAACGCCTCCGCCTCGTGCCATGGCGGTGCCGTAGAGAGCGAGGTTCAGGATTAAAAGGGCGAGAGAAAAGGAGGGAAGTGACCCTTGAGGACAAGCCGCGCTCACACATTCGGCCCTCGTCGCAGCAGCGCCACACGGGACTCCCCATTAAGCCTGGCATTAGACATTAGCGCCGTTTTATTTTTGGCACGGTACCTCAATTCCCGAAAACCTTTTGACCTTCCCTCATATAAGCAGCTGTAAATGACAGGGGACGAATTCCACCATTTCTCCTCCCTCCACTCCCTCACCCACCACCCCCCCCCCTCACCCCTCCTCCCACCACTATTCCAGAGCACTGGCGGAGGCACGGCTAGCGACGTCGGCGCGAGACTCTAGGGAACGCGATCGCTGCATCGATTGCAGCGGCACGCCGCACACGTAGCGGCCAGCCCTGTACGCGTGACCTTTTTTAAAGAGGGGTGGGGGGGGGGTGGCATACAAACTCGGGGATGGGGAGGAGAGGCCCCGACACAGTCAATGTTAAAACGAAACATTAAGCAAACATTAAACACGTAAAGATAATGAGCAACGATACGATCTGCTTTTGTCTACGGTGCATTCTGCTGCTGTGACTCTCGCTCTCCTTCATCTGTCCACATGAGGAAAGTGCTGCAACGCTCCATCAACCTCTTGATTCGACTAATTCAGAGTATTTTGGCTGCTATAAATGTCCACTCCATTGAGCTACCATTTCTGGCCAGGTCGCTTCTACTGTAAGTGGGCCTTATCTGCTAAGTGGGCCTTACCTGCTAAAATAAAAAAAAAATTGGTTGCGTTTTTTATAGTTTATACTTTTATGAAATTTTGTCCAACCTCCTCCAGCTGTTGCAGACAGCCTGTATATCAAATTAAGCTTGTGAGTTAAAATACGGAGACCGCAGCAGATCAGTAATTACCAGAGCTGCAAACGGTGGGTGCAATAATTCAGAAGAGGACACTACATAAACCTCCAGCCCCCCCCCCCCCCTCGACGCTACAGGGCTACGTCGCGTTCAACGATCAGCATGTTTCAGGTTTCCCATCGCTTGACGTCGAGTTGGAAGTGAGACTTGACGAGCGGTGAGCCTTCGAGGACATGGAATGTTCCAACTCTCACGACCCATTCCACGAGGGCCAGTTTTCCCAAGCCTCAGTACCAGGGTCCTCCCGTGCCCGGGAGTTACACAGGTTGCCAAGCTGTGCACTTACAAACAGATTTACTGCATTGTCACTTTCAAGACAATGGGATGTTTTTCAACAGAGAAATGTCCTTCAGAATGTGTTCACGCACTTATTGTACGTCTTGTACCCTGCCTGAGATCGGTAAAAATTAAGACAAATGACGCCTTATGGTTTTTCATCTCCGGCCGCATTGGAATTTACTGCACTGATTACACGGATCCCACACAGCAGCAAGGAGCAGGAATAGGCTGCCTCCGCTTCCTGTAAATGGGTCAGGAATTGCTTAATCAAAAACACATTATCCTTCGACTCTCCTGGGTGTCTTAATCAGTGATTCATGTATAGATTAATGCAGGAATGCACACGTGCTTTCCTCTACGTGCACTTGCTCATGCACAGTGACCACACATGAACGTGTCAAACATGCCTATTGACCAATTTGTTTTGGCTCCGATGAATTGACACCACGTGGGGGAGGCCTGTGATGCAGGGCTCAGCACAGCAGCCATTTGTGTACAGAGAGGGACCACAGCGCTAAACCAGCATGAACATTGACATTCTGGGTTCCTCTATTCTATATATATGTTCTCTGTATATTCTCACTGTCCATTAGGACACACCAGTTCTGTGGAACATTTTTTTTAGCGTGGTGTCGAGACCTGCAACAGCAAATGTTAGCGCTTTGCAAGTTTAACATTGATGAAGATGACGGTGACGACAGTGAAAGTGCGATTGGGCAGGTCACGCCGCAAGATGGGAAGATGGCCAAAGGTCAAGAATAATGGGTTGGGGGGGGGCAGGCAAGGAATGGAACGTTCTGAGACTTCGGTCCCACTCAGCAGATGGAGTGATGGAAATCAGCTCACGTGCGAGGTGCTTGGTGGATTATTGCATCACAGGATCGTGAGAGATGTCAAGAGCCTTTGGGAGGCCTTCATCCAACAGTGGATTGATAATGGCAGATGATGGTGGTGGTGGTGGTGGTAATAATGGACGAGATGCAATGCGGTGACCGCGTAGAATAAGAGGGGGGTTAGGCGAAAGGGATTAAAATGGCTCAGAGACCTCTCGCGCCCTCTCAGGAGTGCGGTAGGGACATGCACGCTCTGCGGAACCGTTTGCCGCACGAGCGCCAATCCCATCGAGGTTTATCCCGGGCTGAGCCTCTCAGCCGTTGGGCTTTGGCACTTTATGTGAGGCTGCTCTGACTGCACAGCAAGCACAAGCCGTGGATCTCTACGATGAGAGCATGAATTGACATTCGCTTGGGTGGGAGACCACACTTTGAGGGTAACAACAATTGAATGACAAAGATTATTGACCGAAGATGGAGACTGTGATAACCAAATATAATGATGAACACCCTATGAATCTAACGAGTTTGATTACTGACCATGGCTAATGTCAGTGGTGGGTAATATCTGAACCAGTCCTGGGTCCTCCCTTTACGAACTTGTGAAGTTTGGTTTACGAAGACCTTGTACACATTTTTATATTCTTAGTTTTTTCGGTAAAGTCACGTTGAAGAGAAACAACAAAATAACAAAATATATATAAAACAAACAATTATTATGTTTTTCGTTTTACTGGGTATATAACAATTTCGTCACGTTTCAATGCATGTGAATGACAATTGACACAAATTACTTGCAAAATATATGCCGATGCCATGTTTATGATCATGCAGTGAACAAAATAGTAATAAAACAGCAGACGAAAAACACAAAAAAAACATAACACGGCTACACACCCAAGCGAGACGTCAAAACGGACAGAAAAAGGTAAAAAAAAAACTTACTCCCAAAACTCGACGACGGGGGAGGTCAAGGCCCCCTGGTTCATGCACTCGCTCTGGTTGGTCGTCCCGTTTGTGCCGTTCAGTAGCATGCAGTGGCCCGCGCCCTCGCTGCATGTCGGCTTGTTCCAGGGGTTTCCGCAGGTGGCCCAGGGCAGAGTGGTGGCGAAGCAGTGGATGAAGTAGTACAGGCCCCAGGTGAGCACCAGGATGTAGTAGGTGTTGCAGAAGAACACGATCACCATGGAGGAGAGGCCCAGGCCTGCACCGGAAGGACATCACGACAACGATGCATGCCACCCACTACCGCGCACGAGCGCCGATGATTCTAGTTTGAGGAGAAGTCAAAGCCCAGAATTAAACTCAATTTGGCTCATCTTGTAGACGAGTGGTTTTTAACCTTTACTGCGCAGCCTTGCACCCCATTGGTTCTCAATCGTTAAAAATAATATTTTTTTATAAATATATAGGTTTTATAAAACAAAGCAAATTGTACTTACGTGCCCGTGCTTAATTTGTGTTTCGACGATTTACCTTCTAAAGAAATCTGGCCATGTCTCGCACCCCCAGGCGGTGCGTGCACACCAGGTTAAGAACTGCTGTTGTACATAGATAGATAGATACACACTCACGCTGCTCCCCTTTGGAATGCCCTTGCATCATCTCTATTCCCAGACTCTTATTGTGACGTTGCTCATTTCAAGAAATGTTTTAACTCTTACGTATATTGTACCTTTAAAAAAAATGCAGCGATAAACACCCTTCACAAATTATTACTCTTTCGTCCTGCCAAACGGAAGAAGAAACAAGATGAGTGTCCCTTCATTGCTGCTGGTTGTTGCAGGTCACTTGGCGTTTTGTGGTGTGCTGTGCTTAACAATCGCGATTTTAATTATAGTTATTGAAAGCTACATACCCCTGGGCCGTCCGCCAAACAGTTCGAATTGCTGTTCATCAATAAAAAAAAAAGAGGTTAAAAACACGGCGGTATTGCCCACTGACGTACTCAAACGTATGGGCGTAATATCGTGGTGATGTCACTGAAAGCGCCATGGCGACATGCTTGACCGTAGACTTTAAAAGTCTTGTTTCTCACGAGTGAAGCGTAAAACTCACGCGAGACGGCCAGAGGAAACACAGCCCTCGTGAAAGCATTTAAAAAATATGATCTGCGTTTTAGATTATGGTTTCCATCACTGCGGTCCCTGGCACCAAGCCACTCGGTGTAACCGTAACTCACGTAAACACGGGGTAGGTCGGCGAATGCATAGAAGTGCATGTCGCGCCTGTGTGGCAGGGCAAAGCGCCGGTATATGGTAGAGTATATGGTCGAGTACATATATAAGAGTACATGCTCGAGAAACGTTATCTCGAGTGGAATCTCTTCCGCCAGCGGTGGCGCAAACAGGCAGTTGCAGGGCTGCGCCTACACCCCTTTTTACCTTTTACCCTGAACTTGAAAATAAAAAGACGAAATGTGAAAATGCATTTAAAAATGAGTCCAATCCAATTGACAGAAAGCGTACCCATTGCACACTGAGTGGACACAAACGGCCGCCTGTTCCAAATTCAAATGCGCTGCACAAACAGACTCGGCAGGTTGACCTCTTCGCGAAAGCCAAGCCTTCTCGCCAAAACTGCATCGCGAGCCTCACAATTGGACCCATTCAAGTCCCGTGCGCATGCCCTGTAACACGAGCCTCCGCTAAACGAACACAATCAAGGCAGACTCTTTGACTACGTTTCCAAATTATTAATTTAGTTTTTTACACGTCGTCTATAAGAATGATCAATTTGATACCTTCATGACGTGTAAACAAACGCCGCTTATCTGACGGCAGGGCTGTAAAATTGGCACGTTCGGCACGTACTCCGGTGACGCGTCAGGCAGTGAATGACCCATTTCACCGATGTTTTGATGGCGGTGTTGGATCAGCCTGTGCTTTTCCAGATCGCATAGGGATATATATTACGCAACATTACCACATCAGGACTTCAATAACATGCGCCTTACCATCCCCCTGTTATTTTTAACAGCAGAGTTAGAACCCCATGTGCTGCTTTTATTAAATCTCCTACCTATCCCCTTGTTTTCAACTTGTAAAGAAATGTTTTAAAACACGTGACGAATGCCTGCCTTCCTATGCCAACCTATCAAATCATCCAGAATGCTGACCACTCATCGTATCGGGATACCGTGCTTGGATGGGTGAACACTCTGCAGCCCATATTGCCATAGGCAGCTCTGCCTTGGGGCTGTGTATGGGGCAGTAGAGGGCAGTGTAGGATAATCCATTGTACAGTCCTGCACTGTGATTCTATGTTCCCAAGTCTATGCTCCCCGCCTTTACCAACCCACACTCACCGGCATGGTTAGGTTTGGTCAAATAAACTTTACAATGTGCACTCTCTTTTTGTGGGGGATTGACAAAGCAGGTTGTACAAATAATTGTGCTAGGTGGCCCAAGTCAAAATATTTTACACCAGCTGTAAAATGGTAATGGAACTTCCTGCAAAATATTTAGACGGTTCAAAGACAAATGAATGTTTCCATCTCTATTCGTGTACCCGCAAGCCCAATAAGAGGGAGGGGAAAAAGGGACACGTGGCTTAAGGGGGCCTTAAGCTCAGGGGGAGGCCACTAAAAATTAGATTTTTTTCTCAATTTTCATTAACATTTCGTGAGTACATTTTAAATTATGTGTAAATAATACCCTTGTATCTCCAGAAATTGGCTTCCATTTCATAATTAAATCGACTAATAGAACCAAAAAATTGAAATATAAAAATATGCTTAATCGTGCACTTCGTAATTATTATAACACTTGCCTTTGACAAAGGCCACAGGAAATGATGCATGGATGGGGCGCTCAGCCACAACATTATTGCGTACAAGGGCCCCCGGAATAATCTCGGCAGGCCTGCTGGTGTGCAACGTGTTCAATGCCATACCCTGAAAGATGGGGGAGATATTCCACACCCCGATGCTGCCTTGTTTCATGAACTGTCCGAGAGCGATCTCCATGAAAAACACGGGGATTCCTCCGAAGAGAGCTATCAGAATGTACGGGATGAGAAAGACTCCTGCAATGGCACAAAAAAGAGACAAGACACAAGCAATGAACTTACACCATCAGAGCAATGCACTCCTCATTAAAAAAAATGTGGGCGATTCCCACAAATTAGGCGACCTCACATTGAATATTTCACGAGCATCCTGACAACGCATATGTGGTACCATGTTGAAGATGTACACATCTGTAGTTTTTCACAAGATGGCTTGTTTATGAAATGTCAGTGGTTTTGACAAACACATAAATGAATGCACAATCATCATCCCAGTGCGGATGAGTCACATTGATTGAGAACATCTGACACACCAAGTAGTAATCTAAGAGTATTTCTTCTTTATTACATTTATTTTCTTATCTGTACTGAGTCATTAATGTTTTCCAAACTATGCCCAAGCAAAAAATACCAATTATAACCCGCAGCTTCAAATTCATCTAGAAATGTACGTCTGAGATCACGGAACTGCCCAATTAAGGAAGCAACGGAAAGTTGTGGTGACATCAGCAGAAACGGCCGCGATGATGCTCGGTTATTGTCGATTTTCCTCTTCACACTTTTTCGCCGATTTACATCACAATTTCCATTGCCGAACCGCATTTACCGCACTGCGTGAAACAAGAGGCCACCGTCACTGCAACAGACTCGTGGAGGATACAAAGGAGCCGTCGATAGGGTTTGTATTATACTCCTTGGTTCTTTCGGTAAAGTCACATAGGAATAAAATAAAATAAATCACGACGTTTCGGGCGCAACACAAGCATCCGCCATCAGGTGGGAGAGCAACACAAGCGTCCGTCATGACGGACGCTTGTGTTGCGCCCGTAATGTCGTGATTTATTTTATTTTATACCTACGTGACTTTACCGAAAGAACTAAAGAGTATGGATTCCTGCAGTCACGAAAGCTTCAAATCAGGGTTTGTATTGTGTGTACGTTGAACTTCTCTCGCACCATACAAAGGCAACAGTGCTCATCGGAGGTGCGGGGAAAGGACAACAGACTAAACGCAAAAAAACGAAGAACGCGATGGTAAACGCTTGCACATATTCACTCTTGTTGTGCTTCTCATTTTTGCTTTGAACGACTAAGTCTTGGACAAGTAGCGATAATACACTCGATTATATAAAAAAAAAGTGCTGTCCCTTGTCAGTCGACTGCTGAATGAAAGCCTCCCCATGCTGTCTCGGTCATAGGGGTTTGTTTTACCATACTTCACCACGCTGGTCAGTGCAGGGTGGTAAAGTGGTGGTGAGGGGGTACAAGAAGATTTCAGATATCCCTCGCCACTGGTGGTGTTCGTCGGTTGTTAGCCATGGCCAGGAATTGAACTATTTTGACCAATACTTGGAATTCTATCAACGGTTTAAAAAAAAAACAAGATCCCATTAAGCTTGTTGACATGGCTGTTTGTGGTATACCAGCATCCCAGCCTCCAGAGAGGGGAGAGGACATTTGATTTGGCTTGCCAGCTCTCTCCAAGCATCAAGGGGCCCTGTCACACTGATGCCCATTGCTGGTGTACCCTTGCAGAAAATTATCTGCAGGGTCGAGGGGCTCGGGTTCCATTGGGCGAGTTGCAAATCACTGCACCGCTGCTGCGATTCAGTGCCAAAAAAAAAAAACCAAGAGGTCATCGGAGGTCGCGGCTCCACCACAACACGGGGGAAGAGGACAAAAACAAAACCCCGGTTTCGCACTCAGCATATTATTGACAACACGCACGTGACCTCAAACGAGCTCATGCGAGCGGAGGAGAGGAGCGCGGACGCGTGAGCGTCCACCACCCCGAGCATTCCGCTCACACGTCGCTACAGATCGAAGATGCTCCAGCACCCCCGCACTACGCCACCCCCTTCAACCACAACGAGATCCCAGGACCGTGAACACGTTTTTTTTTTTGCTCCCGTCCCGTTACGACGCCGCATCGTCCACAGGCGTGAACCACACCAGAGCCGTGGGGTGCAGCGGGGTGGGCGGCAGCAGCGGCGGTTTACGGTGTTGACCCGTAAATCCCGCCGCCGCCGCCTTATCCCGACGCCGATGACGGAACGAGCCACCGTTCAACTCTTTAAGGGGGGTGATGGCACCGCAGTCGGCTTGCACCGGGCTGGGTTGCGCTTGCAATGAGCCGATGGCTCGCTGGCGGCTGGATGGAGATCGCGGAACGGACCCGCCAAGTGCTCTGGGTTTATTGACCGATCGTACCGCTGGACACGTGGAATTCTCCACTGTCCACGCTGCTGCCGTGTGTCGGACATTCTTACACAATCCGCATTGCCGACTGCCTGTGTGGCAGCTGTTGCTGCTGCCCCATGGTTAAATATAACGACGAGCGTAATTCGTCGATTTAAAGCTTTCGTGACTGCAGGGATTCGTCTTCTTGGTTCTTTCGGTAAAGTCACCACGTAGAATGGGGATAAAATAATTTTTAAAAAAATTCTCACAACGTTTCGGAGGCAACACATGCTTCCGTCTTCAGGCGGGACAGTCACAGCAAGATCAGCGATCTTGCTATCCCCATTCTACGTGACTTTACCGAAAGAACCAAGAAGAAGAGCATCATTCTGCCCATCGCGCCCAGCATGGCTCCCTCTGTGACTTTGGGCGGCTTGAATGGCGAAGTCTTCACCCAGTGACCCGTAACCCTCTCGTGCCTCTTCAACCCTCGCCCCCACCCCTTCCTCCATCCCCGCAGCCCCCCGCTGCCCCCAGTGTTGCCAACTCCTGAACGCAAAAATGTCACCAAACCCCCGAAAGGTCAATAGATATCGCTAACCCTCCAACAACTGTAAGAATGTCACTCGGCAACTTGCCAGATAGCCAAATATTACACAGAAGTAAACTTGACACACGATCCCTCAACGCGTATCTGGAGCCACTGCTTAATCATGCGCAGTGCCCTCTTTCCCAGAAAATCACGTGATTTAACAGAAATTAAGTCGCTAGGATCTCGCGGGAAAATTGCTTAGTTGGCAGTGCTGCCGCCTTTGGCCCCGCTCCAATCGGCAGCGTGTGCGCAACGATGTTCGATGTTGGTAGCAACTGCGGCGACCGCACGGAGCCGGCCCATGGCTGCCTTCTGGCACCGCTAGCAGCTGCAGTCGGCGCGCTCATCAACGATCGAACCGGGACGGGCGGGCGGGGAGGGGACGCCCGACCTCATTCCACGAGTGCAAATGGCCAACGGCAATCTGACAAAATCAGCTTTACCCCATTACAAGAAAGAAACATGCGCTTGGGGTGGGGGGGGGTGATGGGAAGGATGGATGGATCCGTCAGCTGTCCATCACGACGGCCCCAGCGTCCCATGCATTACTGTAGCAAACTGGAAAGTCAGTGCCTTATTTGGGTCCTTTGCGGCAGCCGCCAGCTGTCAACTGTTGCACTTGAGCTTGACGACCCGGGTGCAGTCTCACCAGCGGGATAGCCGTCGGCACCTGTTGTCCAACAAAGTGCTCGATTTCAGCCTCCCCACCGTCAATTTTGTGTTTCAGTCCCGTGGGGGATGTTTCTTTCTTTCTTGATGAACGGACGGACGGACAGTTGCTGCCACGGTGGAACGGTTTGCACACGGGACCTGCAATCCGGAGGTTGCCGGTTCAATTCGATCTCCCCAGCGCGCAAAGTCAGTTGAAACGGTGGAAATTTATTAAATTCCATCCCCCACTCCGCCCCCCCCCTCCTCCCCACGCTGCCTCTGTCCACCCAGAAGTTAAAGATGAGAACAGCAGAGGAGTCGACTGCACAGTGCAGTGCTCCCGTCTCTCTTTCAAACTCTCGTGGAGGCCCTTCCACCAACAGTTGTGTGAGCGAGTAATGGCAGGGCTGCACCTTTAACTTTCTTTCATTTTTTTTTTAATCGACATCCAGGTTTGTGCGGCCTGACACGAACTCAAAGCCCCGGCCCACCGAGCGTAAAACGCCTCCTCTCATAGCATCGCTCGAACAATTCCAACGGATGCTAAATGGCACCGGTAAATAAGCCTCGAAAGCCACCCTTGCCTTAGCAACTCCTGTCCCCGATCGCATAAAATCCGCCTTTAAAAAACCCAAGTTGATTTAGGAACAGGGTGCTTACCCCTAAGGAGCTGCTGAAAATTTTACCAAAATATTAAAACGTTGTGTGTGTTAAAGCAATATAATCCAAGAGATGTGTCAGTAACATATTAATGTGACTCTTCATTCGTGATGGGCTATTAAAATATTTAAGTAATCGATCACTCTAACGATTATGGATTTGACTCTTGGACTCTAATATTATAAAACGCAAAAATTGTTGAGGAAGAAAAAAAGTCTCACCTTTGTTGTAACATGTGACGCTGGATGGGAAGTGATGGGCGGGGCTTGTTAACATCACTGACCAATCAAATTCACATCTACTAATATAATATATATTCCTGAGGTTAGTATTGCATGTAAATGTTTTATGGCAGGCTTTCATTTATTGCGTACCACACACTGAGTGCCTTGGCATTTCAGCCAGGTCACATCCGCTTAATAATTAAATTTTCTATGCAATATTTAGAAGCTACCCGGATGACTTAAGTTGCACGCAAACGCTAAAAACAAATGAAAAAATCTTCACTAATTGGAAGTTTGCGAAGCTGCCAAGCAGCGTTTGTCCCCCCCCCGCCCCTCCCTGAAAAAAATCTCACAAAACAGAATTTTTAAACCACCCTTCAGAATTGAGCAAAGGCAATTCTTCTCTTCGCCAGCTGCATATTGATTAGAAAGCAGTAAATGTACTTAACCTTTAGAAGAGGGCAGAACGCGGCCTCCGCCAAGCCACTGCCTTGTGCGCACAACGCGGGCGCTACACAAGAATGCATTCCACACCGGTGGGGTGTAACGAGCCACTGACGGACATTTCACCGTTACATTAAATGTTGAGTCACTTTGAATATTTAAGTCGCGTCTTTGTGTCTGCTGCAATACTCCAAAAAGGTATAATGAATATAGTTGTATAAATGCTGTACCGTTATACCTTAGCGGTGGGGGGGGGGGGTATCAGCGGGACAGTGGCAAATGCAATGCACTATGAACGTAGAAAACTATGTTCAATTCCCGGCCACTGCTAACGTCAGTGGCGAATGACAGTGGTACTGATCCTGTGTGCCTGCCCCCGCCATCACCAACAGCAGCACGGTGAAGTGTGGGGAAAGAGAAAACAAAAAAACCCCATAACCAACACGATGTGAGAGGCCTTCATCCAGCATTGGATTTAAAGAGGTCCATCAGTCATCATTCAGTGTATTATTGTAACGCTAAATAACCATTGACCAAAAAACTGAATAGGCTATGCTAGCAGTGCTGCGCAAGCACAACATTTAACAAAACATCATCACGTCCGTCATCAACACTGCCTTCTATCAGAGAAAATGTATAGTAGGCCGATGTTTTGGAAAATGGCCCTTCCTATTATTAAAATCTTACTAAATATAATGTGTTTATTATTTAATAGTACATTTTTAAAAAGATGTACCAACATTTGTTTTGTAAAAATGGAAAAGATAATCGTCACCGATGTCCCGTGGGTTGCCACTCTCCGCCCAACCTTATGGAAGAGGTACGTGGATGACACTTTTGTCATCTGGCCACATGGCCGGCCTGCTCTAGACCAATTCCTTGACCACATCAATTCCATACACCCAGCCATCAGATTTACCATGGAAGTCGAAAAATATGGCAAGCTACCCTTTTTGGATGTCCTAATTAAAAGGAGACCTGATGATTCAATGAGCCACTCTGTCCACAGGAAAGCTACCCATACGGATGCTTACCTGAAACTGGATTCCCACCACCATCCATCCCAGAAGAATTCCCTCATCAAGACTCTGCACCATAGAGCCCAATGCATATCCGACCAGGAACACATAGCCAGTGAACTCAAGCACGTACACCAAGCTCTTAAGCTCATGGTTACTCCGACTACACAATCCGCAAAGCTATCACTCCAACCATTAAGAAGGACCCTCTTGAGGAGCCTTTCAAAACCATTACTTTACCCTACATTGTGGGGATCACAAAAAAATCTCCAAAATCTTGAATAAACACAAGATCCAGATCCAATTCAACACATTACATAAAATCCATGATCTGGTTCCGTCTGTAAAAGATGTGATTCCGGACATACAGTACCCTGGCGTCTACAAACTAATTTGCCTCTGTGGTAGTAGTTACATTGGAGAAACCAAACGACATATCTCGGACCGCATTCGTGAACACAAAGCAGACCTAAAACACAGTAGGACCAACACCTCGGCCGTGGCAGATCACTGTTATAATTCAGTAGGCTCACATGACATTGACTTCTCCAGGACAGAGGTTATTTGCAAGCCATCTGGCTACCATGAGAGATTCGTTTATGAGGCTATCCACATATAAAAACACAGAGACAATTTCAACCAAGAAGATGGATTCTGGCTTAGCAGTCATTGGAAGGATTTGATAAACCATTTCGGGTCTTAATTGATTGTTCACGCTTACGGTGGCTTTCAGACCACATCCATTATTTTAGTCTCCCCCCTCCTCTTTTCTGAACATAGATGGACTCTTCCATCTGAATAACTGCCAAATCGCTCTCCGTGGTGCTAACGTTAAAAAATACCGCCATTTTTTTTCAAAATTTCTTGCTGTGGTTTTCACACCTGATGACGATTGCTTGTGTTGCAGTCGAAACGTCGTGAGAATTTTATTGTTTTATATTTTATTTTTATTTTATATTTTATTGTTTCCCTTCTACGTGACTTTACCAAAAGAACCAAGAATATGAATCCCTGCGGTCACAAAAGCTTTAAATCAAAATTTAGTTTTTAGTTGTTGTGATTGCGATGTGCCGCATTTGTAACGATGTGTTGATTGTATGGGGCTTTTCTCGAGATCGTGATGTGCGGACTGTACGTATTGCATAGACTGTCTCTCTGCACGGATACGGGTTGTGAGGTGCATTGTTGTGATCCTTGGTACGGATCGTTAAATTGTGATGGTGACATATGGTGCCAGTGATTTGGATTGTGCTGCTGGCTGTGGCTTATCTGGGCCAAAGATCCTGACCAGAATGCCCCTGTCATTGTTGCGTGTTGACACGAGTGTGGTCCCGTCATGCTGTGGCTGACGGTTTGACCTGACAGCCTGGAGATCGAGACACTCCGAGGCATGTCTGAAACAGTGAGCCAGAGGCTCAGGGAGCTTATGGTGAGTTGCTCTTCAGTTGGGTGCTGAGACCCGTGCAAATCCCGTGGTTGATGTCATAAGGGATTTTTGGTTGGCAGGACCGGTGTGATTCGAACTTGCCGGTGGGTTCCTGTCTGTTGTTGCTCGACGAACGAAAAAAAAGGGTGCATGGGGCTGTAAATTGCCGCCAAATGGCATTGCTCTCTCCGCTCGATTGCGTGCAGCCAGGGGCTACATTGCGAGATGGAGTGTGTGAGCGATGTGTCTTCTCAGCTCGGTTAGGACAGCTGATTTCTGCAACGCGAGTCCTGGAGAGATACTGGTTTGAATTTCCCCCGCTACGGCCGATACGTGCGACGAACTGCAGCGACGCGCAGAGGAGTCGGAGGGTATAAACATGGGATATGGATTGTCTGTTGTGATTCCCAAAGGAGTATACTGGGATGCAAGTGCGGGGAGAACCGTGGAGATATGCGGGTGCGCGGGGATTGCGGGATTGCCGTTCGAGCATACGGCCGCCATTTTGTGCGCGCGCAGGAAACCACAGTGATGTTGACGCACTGGGCCGCCATTTTTGGCGCGCGCGGGAAGCCGTGGAGACGCGGGTCGCGCATGTGGCCGCCATTTTGTACATGCATGGGTATTTGTGTGAACCATTTCTGGGCAAGAGCAGGCATTTTTTTTCATGTCATGTCGATTTCACATGTTTTTTTACGAAAAATGTAGATACTGGGGCAACCCTGAAGTGCGACTTCTTTGCCCAGTACATGGGTCAACCTGGAAGCATGACTTCCTTGACCCGGGATGTTGTACAACATCCAACGTTGTACCCTTTGGTTGCAGCATACTGGCTCGACCTTTTAGCGTGACTTCCTTGAACCAGTACATGGGTCGACCCTGAAGTGCGACTTCTCGACCTGGGACGTAGGGAGACGTCCGGAATGTTAAGTGGTGTGTGTAGGTGGATGTTAGACTTTCGGTCTTCGCCCTATTGCCACCTGTGGGGTGGAACGGTAGCAGAGCAGTGTGAGACCCTGCCATCTATGGGGTGGTTGTGTGATTTTGGTTTGATTACCAGTGTTGGTTGTGCATCCAACACGTCGGAATCTATGCATTTTTGTTTTTATTTCTTCCGCCGGGCGGAATACGATCATCTCCACTTCCTGGGCCGGGTGGCTGTCGTGTCCGACGAGCTGAGGCGTGGGCTTGTGGTGCTGTGCCTCAGGAGGTGGTTTCTTCTGGTGACAGGATTCCTGCACCTGCCGCCCTTGGAGTCGCCGGTTGTGCTGACTGGATGTGGACTTGAAGGGGGGAGTGGAGCGCCCGTACGTCACTCCTGCTCATCCTGTTGCCCAACTCCTGGGGAAGGGCCGTGCCCTTTTTGGGACTTTTTCAAGTTCCCCCAGGACCTCCAGGGAGAGCGTGCTCGCCTCCCATGGGGGCTCGGCCATGCGAATTCGGTTGAAGACTGGCCGCTGTCCATGACTCTCACACCTTGTTGATTGCCTACACCGTTGTCAGTCACATTCATATGTCGGTGCGTGCGTACAAATTCACACGGATAGGCTGTGCTGAGGGATAAGTAGGTTAACCAATTCTTCTAGTGTACATGTGAATCATTTGGCGGGACCCCGGGGTCCCGCAAAAATCAGGTCAATAATTATTATTTTTCAGTCCGCCCACTCGTGATCCCGACAGCAACGCGCCGCCCGCCCAGACTCGCGCCAACAAGCGCCAGCAGGCGGCGATCGACACGATAGGCGCCACCCCACCGGCCAAACGCAAGCCCGGGCGTCCGCCGCAGTCGCGTGCGGCAACAACGCCCTCCGGTCAGCCGTCGATCCTCAGCTTCTTTTCCAAGGCGAGCCCGCCTCCACAGTGAATTTAACGTGTTTATGTAATTTTTCAACTTTTTACGAAACTTAGTGCCCCGAGTAGCTCTTGACGAGGCCAATCGATTGACGCTAGTTTTGTTGTCGGAAAGGCAAGACTCGTGTCGCTACGCGGCTTTTCCCACCCCGGGGCAGTGATGGGACCCCGGGGTCCCGCCAATTGCATCATGTGTTGTTGTTGGTTCCCCTCGTTCCATACGTTCTTCCCTTCCCCCCTCTCGGTGTGTGTACATATGTTTCTCGCGGTGATTATTATCGGTCGCCGGTTATTTATTAACGTTGTTGTTGGAGGCACAGCTTTTTTTCTGTATTGTCACAGCGGGACGGCTGTTTTTTTAAATGGGGGAGGGTGATGTAGTGATTGTAGCATCACCACTGTGTACACACGCACACGTGTGACGTCACTATGCGGGGGAGCGTCACTACCACGCGGGTCTACACACACACATCACGTCATCCCGGCTGGAGGCGGGAACGACGTCAGGGCTGGTTCGGGACTCGGGAGACAACGGGGGTGGTGTGAGGTCGTGGCACTCTCTGTGACCCCGGCTGGACACGTGACTAGATCCCATTGGGGGCCGGGGGCCTAGGGGGCACCTCGGGGGGCAGGTGGACAGCAGGGGGGCTTCGAGAGGGTTCTCGAAGGGAGGCGTGGCCGGGGCGGGGCCCGGGCACGCCGAGGCCCATATAAGCAGCCTCCTCACGAGGTTCGAGGCTGCCCGTATCAAGAATGAAGATGCATCGTGAAGACTCCAAGAAGAGTCAAGCCTCTAGTCAGTGGACCTGCCAGTAGCCCACCTGGCTGGGTCACGCTAGAGTATCTGAGAGTTAGAGAAGTGTGCGTTAGCTAGAGTAGGTCGGTGGTCACCACCCCATGCGTAATGTAAGCGTTAACTGTTGTGTTCATTAATAAATAAGTGTTGACTCCCAAGAAGTTGTGTGCGAATAAAATTCGAACCCACTACACATGCACGCATTTAGACACGGCCCAAGCAAGCAATACACAGCTCACTTCTGGACGGAAGACACATTTATAAATGTTTAGCAAAAAAAAACACCTTTCCTGTACAGCGGAATTGTCCACGTGTCAAAGAATCGTCACCCATTCCAGAATAAGTGGGTTCCTGATAAATTGGTTTAGCGGGGTTTTTTTTAATGTAAATAATGTAAATGTGTACTTGTCTCTTCACAGCACGCATCCCAAACAGATCCCTCGTACAAAAGCACACATGGTGATCTGATGATCATTTGAGCCAATATTGAACTCCGTTTTCAGACCCTGATAGCTCTCGAGCATTGATGCGATTTTTATGATCTGGTACTTCATGTTGTACATTAAATTAGTTTGTAATATTGCACAAATACTTGCACCCCTTCCATTGTGTTTTTAAAAATAATTTTCCTTCCGCAACGTCAGAAGTATAGCATGGAAGAGTAGGCCAATAACCTATAGAGGGGCTCTCTATAGCTTACTCCAGTGGAAGCCCTGCTGCCTGCAGTGACACACCTTGATCTTTTACCCCCATTATATACACTGAACCCCTACATTAATCCTTGTAAATGGCTCAATTCTCACTTGCAAGAGGGGCACTGATTGGCCAATGCGCACTAGTTACAAACGAAGGACATAAACCACATGCCATCACGTCGGTCAAATCTTTTAGAGCCGCAGCGATAAAATGCAACAAGGGACGGCACGCCGGAAATTTCTCAAAAGCTGGCCAGAATATAGCCGAGTTTGTCGGCTGACAGAGGGCTTCCCCCATTCCTGAGATCATGCGCTCAAATCCCTGCCAGGATCAGCTCATCATCTCCAACATCCCTTCAGGGTCGGTACAGTAATCAACACTCGGTGTTGGCTGCACTATATGGTAGCTCATTAAGAGTTGCCGTCTTACGGAAATCCTGGACCCCGCCTGTTTGGATATGGTCTTTCAACCACTGGCTCAGGACCAACGATGGAGATGACCATTGCCCAACGTTCGTTACACGCGGCGCGAATCTGTTACATGTTGATGTAGGCGCCGCGCAGCGTGCCGCTACGAGGCGCACGTGACCGCGATAAACGTATCAAATGTACACCGTCCGTCCTCAGCAGGTACGACGATACGAATCCCCGCGAGAAGTCATCTTACATCCTCCCCTTATCGAAGTCAAGTCTCAAGGAGAGCAACTGGCCCTTCTGGACTGACGATTGCTGGCCACGTCTCTGGGCTTACCGGCTGAGAATCTCTTACGGCGGCAGGAAAATCTAGAGCCCCTGCTGCGGACCCATGGGGCGCGCACTATTCTTAACCCGCCACCGGTGCGGAACGTTACTGGCGCCTGTCCGGTCCCAGCAGTGGCA
Source organism: Petromyzon marinus (assembly GCF_048934315.1). Taxonomy (NCBI): domain Eukaryota; kingdom Metazoa; phylum Chordata; class Hyperoartia; order Petromyzontiformes; family Petromyzontidae; genus Petromyzon; species Petromyzon marinus. Next base: position 5,398,089 of record NC_133680.1, read on the forward strand.
GCTTCTTGTCGTCTGTCGCCACCTTTACAGTAGGCAGCGAGAGGACCGATGACAAGACGCTTTGGCGGTCCCACACTCGATGTTTTGGGGCATATTGGCTGACGCGGTCACTTTCCTCATGCTCATCTTTTTTTTTTAACAGACAAGGGCTTGACGACGACATAAGTAATTGGTGCCAGTGAAAGATGTGGCACCACTTGAGAGTTTTGGCACAAGACAGAGAGGAAAGTGGAAACAAATGACCAAATGTGCAGTGGACACCTACGGGGCTACCTGCCCATTGGTCGTGATGACAATGATAATGAATCTTTTGGTTTCTGTGCTATTTTTTATGGGGTTAAAGAGCACCGTTAATGGTTTGGTTTTGATACTACTTGCGCGATGTGGTGCAACGTTATGCACTGCGCGTGACTTTGCGAGCGTACGCAAGTCCAAGACGGAGATGCGCCCCACACGGCAATTTAATTTCGCCACGCGGCAGAATTCGTGCCTTCATTTCTCTAACCGCATCTGATGTGAGAGCCCCGAGAAAACTAATTGAATGTAAGGTGGTGCCAACGTTTGAAATGAAGGGGGGGTGGTTTTTTGGGTTAGATCGCTTAAATATAAATGTTGTCGATAAAATTGAATAGTTATTGCTTAAGTAGTGACTCATCGGCACATTTTGTTCACGTGACAAGCCTTGCTGTGCCGGGTGGTGGTGGGTTAACAACATATTTATATTTATGCGATCTAACCCAAAAACAATCATTATGAATATTGTTCGCGAATAACCAACGTGTTAAACTGGTGCTAAAGTTGCCCTTTAAATAGAATTCAGAATTTTTACCCACTGACCAATTCAAAGAAATTTACATATAGTATGTGGAGTTAGAATTGGCTATCCTTGCACGTGCTATGGCAGACTTAAATTGCTGCCCTCGTAAACAATCTTCGTGTTGAAATAAAATGAAAATTGTATCCAATATTTGTTATTGTTTCAAACCTATTATATAATTTTTGAATGCCTTGCAGTTATGTTAAATTGTCAAATCCCATTACATAAATATGAGTATAATGCGTTTGTGTCATGTATTGCTTATCTAACATGTAGTATGTGCTGTCTGTTGTATTTTAATTGCTGGCTCATTGTAAGGAAAATCAAATGACACAAATAGATGGCCGTTATTTATAACCCAGGTGAGAAGCCATGGCGACCACAGGTTAATGTTTTCTAATTCACAAATTGTGCTTCTTACTCGGCAGGTTTGGCTATTAATAAACACTTCCTGGCCGCCATCGGAGATAGTGTTTAACGGCGTTTTATTTTTCTCAGCTATTGCATGATCCAGAGACAAGTCACGGTTAATGTATTTATGTATAACTTCTTTCGCACCATATATAGTCAACCGTGCTAACCAGAGGTACGGGAAAGGACAACAAACTAAACAACACGAACAAAAAAGGTTGCCCTTTAAAATAGAGTTTACATTTTACAAAGAAAAAAACCGGTGCCGTCGCATTTCAGGAAGAGATGGCTGGGGAGGGGAAATTCTTAACAATCGACAAATTTGGCGAAATAAAATCACCACATTTTTACAGATGTCCCCAGAGCTCTGGTGGCAGCTGGTGTAGTTCCAGTGACGGCAAATCGAGCCGTAGCACATGGATGAGGTTCCGTCAATCACTGAGCATGGCCAGTTAAACCCTGGAGGCAAGCTCATAAAACCAGCATGGCCACCAAATCGACCAGTGTGCGTCTCCGGGTGGTTCAGCTGCTGGTTCACTCCCGATGTATTTTCGGAGTGGGACGCGTGTTTGCTCGGCATGCTGTCCAATGTTTTCGCCCCCACGTTGCTCGGAGCTGAAGAAGCTCCCCAAGCACAGAGACATCGTGCCGGACAACGATAACGCAACCGGTGGATGACAAATCGTGGCAATTTGTTTGCTCGTGCGAAAATTTTCTGTAATTCCAAATGACCTCCCGTGGTGTTAAAATAAAATTGTCACGCAATTAATGCATTGGCCGTGTTCAGCGTGGACATATATTTATACTGCCCCATTGGGTGTCTTTTACGCCGTTTTTATTCTGTGAAATACACGAGCTAAAATTCTGACAAACGGTGGCTACTTCTCCACTGCTACCACGCATTCTAGACTGCCCCCACCCCCCAACAGCTGTCCACGTTCCATTTTTATTTTTAAAGCCAAGGTTTCCTCCCGCTAATCCCTGTGCTAACAACTGTTTCTATCTCTCCAGATTCCTCGATCCATAAATATATATTTTTTCCCACCACCCTGCTCTCTCCAGAAATCCGAACCCTAACCTTCCTTTCACCTAAACAACGAAAATATAAGCCCTCTTCCGTAGCCATGAAGAACGCTCGTTCGTATATGCACTGCTTTTTGCACAAGGTCTTGCGACCCGGGGTCATTTAGCCCCTTCTAAAATGTGTTTTTGTATTGTAAATTACATTTCGTTTTATTACATCGCATGGCGGTCGTGAGAGACAGCGGGGCTAGCGGTTCGTTGGGACGGGGCTTTTACGCATCCAGCAGTGGCTTCAGCACGGCCGCCGCCGCCGCTGCTGCTGATGACAATGACGCATGGCAATTGTGCGACTCATTGACGGTCACTTGTAGCCAGGTGAGAGCCCAATTGAGAATTTCATCAATCTGCTCGGCAACGGGCAAACGTGACGACGATGGCTCCGCAATTAACATATCAATGGACAGAGCACCACGGGTCTGTACAGTGCGCGGGGACACGTGCGGTGATGATCAGGGATGTGTGGTGGTGGTGGAGGGGGGGGGGGTGGAAGCGTCAGGATTGGCTGCCCCTGCAGTCCGTGAACATCCCCCCGCTCACGCAGACGCGGCTCCGACACCTCATCAGTAAGGACGGCACGTGCGGACCTAGAGCTCATCCCCTTGCCACCTAGAAAAGCAGGGATTTGATACCGGCTCTCAACCCACGCTACTCCAGTCCTCACGTTCCGCGGGGGGTTTATACCCAGCTCGCTCGCCTCCTGCCTGCCTGCCTGCCGCTCAACGTGAACGTCTCACGCCGCAACACGTCTGACGCTCGCCAATGGAGCAAGCACGTCGGCACAGAGAGCGCCGGCGAATTCGAGTGAATGTAAATCGGCTGCGCGCGCACTCCCCCCCCCCGACCCCAGCAATCAATCGTCGCGCGTGGGCACGCGTGTAACAATCATCGGGCACGCGTGTAACAATCATCGGGCGCGCGCGGCGCGTTGACGGCGATTTGCCATCTGCCCGCCCCATTCAACGGCGCGGTCGAATGAATGAACGAGCGGGCAAGACCGCTCAGCCGCGCGTGCAAGTTGGTGGTGGTGGTGGGTGGTCGATGGTGGTGATTGGTGGTGGTGGGTTGTGGTTATTGGTGGTGGTGGGTGGTGGTGGATCCCGAGGCCTGTGGCAATTGCGAAACGACGCCTGCGACGCGCGTGTTGCACCGTTAAGTGAGCGGCATCATTGTTCGTGGCTTAGCAGGCGCCTCGTGCGCTGCGATGGCAAGAATGGATGGTCGCGAACAGCGCTTGCCCAAACGAGGGGGGGGGGGGTGTGTGGATCAATCTTTTGTCTTTCGGTGTGTGTGTGTGAGCGCACCTCCGCCATTCTTGTAGCACAGGTAAGGGAAGCGCCAGACGTTGCCCAGACCCACAGCGAAGCCCACGCACGACATGATGAAGTCCATCTGCCGGGTCCACGTCTCCCGCTCTCTGTACTCGCCCCTGGGCTGGGGGCTTCCGCCGCCCGCCTCTGCGCACTCGTGGTCGCCCTTGCCGCCGCCGCCGCTCGCCGCCGCCACCACCACGACGCGCGCGTGGTCCCCGGCATCGACCACCGCGCCATCGTCGCTGGAGCCATCGCACGGACTCTCCGGGCACAGCTGAAACTGCCTCATCTTCATCTTCACACCACCACCACGTGCTCTTCGTTCACCTCTTTCTTCCTCGACAACCCAAAATAACGCAAAAAAAGACGACTTCCCCCCCCAACCCACCCACCCACCAACCCCACCAACCCAAACGCAGCCCCGGCTCCCAGCGCACGCGGTTTGGATGAACCAAACACCCCTCGGTCGGGACGGGTTAGCGAGCCGCCGGCACCACCACCACCACTCAGCCCGACCCGACCGCGGTGCGTTTGGTTATGTTTTGTCGTAGAGAGAAGACTCGTTCTTATTTTAGGTGCCGCGACCGAAGGGAATCAGAAGCAATCTACAAAACACTTAAATGAGAGCCTGAAGAATCGCATGGGATCCGAGAAAAGGAGCCTAGGCGAGCGGGGACGCGCACCAACGACGTTCGCCTTCACGCTCTCATCGCCACTGCTTCGCGCTACAGCCAGATCGCTGTTGTCGTCTCTTCTCTCTCTCTCGCGTCGTTTCTTCTCTCTCTGCTCTCTCTCTCTGCCCTTCTCTTCACGCCGCTCTTCTGCTGCTGCGTCTGCGCTCTCTTCCCGCGAGCGGCGCAGCCTCTATTTATACCCGCATAACGGTGACCACGTGGTAGTAGATCATGGATACCTTCCCCCCCCCCACCACCACTAACACTTTTTGTGTCTCCCTCCCTCCCTCCTCTCTTCTCTCTCTCTCTCCAGCCCTGCTTAGGGTCTGGGTTGGTGGGAGGATGACGCGGCGGGGTGCATTCGGGGGGTGGGAGGAGGTGAGGCGGCTGAGCGGGAGGGAGGAGGTGGGAGGGGAGCTGGAGGAGGAGGGGGTAGCGGGGACACGTCTTTTTATGGTCCGGGTGGATGGGAGGACCTCTCCATCTGCGGGGGTTGTGGAGGGGGGGGGGGTACCGGTGGGCGGGTGCCATGGTCATGGGTTGATGATGTTGCTGCGGTTCGGGAGGAGGAGCAGGGGAGAGAGGGAGGCAGGGAGGGAAGGGGGAGATGGATGATGCGAGGGGGGTGGGGGTGTAGCGGCCGTTTTAAGATCCTTTGCTCCTACCCGTGTCGTGACGTAGCGAGCGAGCGTACGTGCAGCGACGTGCGTACGAACGCGCTCGGCGCGTCGGGAACCGAGACTGAGCACGGAGGTGGGAGTGGTGGTGGTGGTGGGAGTGGTGGTGGGAGTGGTGGTGGTGGGAGTGGTGATGGTGGTGGTGGGAGTGATGGTGGTGGTGGGAGTGGTGGTGGGAGTGGTGGTGGTGGGAGTGGTGATGGTGGTGGTGGGAGTGATGGTGGTGGTGGGAGTGATGGTGGTGGTGGGAGTGGTGATGGTGGTGGGAGTGGTGATGGTGGTGGTGGGAGTGATGTGGTGGTGGTGGGAGTGATGGTGGTGGTGGGAGTGGTGATGGTGGTGGGAGTGATGGTGGTGGTGGGAGTGATGGTGGTGGTGGGAGTGGTGATGGTGGTGGTGGTGGCCGACCAAAGTCTCTCTTTGCGCGGCGGCTGCCGCATTTGCATTTCGGACGTTGCTCCCGATGTGCCCCACACGCACGCACGCGCGTCTCGACGTTGTGACCACCGTGCGAATGAACACGCGAAACGGATGCGCCCCACCCCCACCCCCCTGCGCCGCGTCTCTGTCGGCACCTTTATCTCTGCGCCCTGCATCTCATCCCCGACGCCAGCAGCCAATCGCGCACCATTGGCTACTGCGCGTAGCAATTTCGCGTCCCCATATATCCTCATTGCCCCCCCCCCCCTTTTGCTCTCTCTCTCTCCGCATTACGCAAGGAGTAATCTTCGCTTGAGATGAAGAGCTGCCCCCCTCCCCATCCGTTTGCATTTGACAATCGTTGCTGTGTGTACCACGCGGACGGAGGAAGGCGGCACGTGAGCGGATTCATAATTTACGTAGCAAAGCGAAGTCGCAATGCGCTTCTTTGGCGTGCGCGCGTGTTTAAAATATTAATTATAAATGATATGACGAAGGAATAGCCACGCCGTGTCCGACTGTGTGGGGGCTGTGTGTGTGTGGGGTGGGGGTGGGGGTTGGGGGGGGGCTGGTTCTTAACCGTACTTTATCACGCTAGTGAAAAGGGGTGACCCCCAGCACCGCTTCAGACGTTCGTGGTCGCCACTGCTGTTGCGTTAGCCGTGGCTGGGACTCGAACTCGGGCGAGCGGGTTTCCATAGCGCAATGCGCTAACCGCCTCGCAGTCGCTCCACCCCATCCATTGACGTGGGCTCGGTGGGGGTTTTCGTTTCCATGCGCACGCCTTCGTGAACTGCAGCGCGTTCGACTTCGACGCACGCACCGGAATGCACTTCTCCTGATTACGCCCATTGCCTCCCCAATCACGAGCGGAGCACTGACGTCACTGAGCGCATCTTCATTGAACAGTCCGACATGGCCACAAATTGAATGACATCTCACAAATCGTGATTTTGTTTTAATTTAATGCAACCTCTACGAGTGCGTCCGCGTTCGTTTGCTTGGTTGGTTTGTTGCGTCGCAGGATCGTGACTTGTGGAGGCATTTCATCGAGCGGTGGATTGACCGTGGCTGACGGTGATTATTTGACACGTGTGTGTTTTTTTTTTGGACTGGAAAACGCGCTTGGTATTCCTGTCGCGGGTTTTGTTTATATTTTTCACGTTGAAGACACGTGTTTCATATACTGTTTTGCCATTTGTTTGCTGCCTTTCACTGCGGCCTTTGCATGATTTGCCTCCTTAGCCCAGCAGAGATCACGCATTTGTGTGTTGGAGACCTCAGGCTGTGCCGAATTACCCGCTCACATTCAAGCAGTTGGATAACGGGGGTTACTTATCCCGCACTGACGCATTCTTAATAATAATGATGAAACCGTACAATAGCGAGGTCGTCTGGCCCTGCTGCCGTTCGTGGAGGTGTTTGTCGTGGCAAGGTGGTGCGGATAAATATCCTCTGGAACGGTGATGTCACCGTGTTGTTTTTTGTTGTCGCTGTTTTGAAGACAGTCTGCCCGAATTATTATCAACAACGTAGCTCTCTCGTTTCGGGCTCTGCGGAGGTTATAACTCGGATCTCGGAAGCTCAGCAGGAAAGAGCTGGCATAGTGCTCGGATGGGTATTCACTAGTTGTTAGTCACTTGCTGTTAATCGGCTACGGGGCCACGTGGTGGGCAACAGTTTGCAGTGTAGAAAACATCAATTGTCTATGGTCCCCCACCTTCACCAACCCGCACTTACCAACGTGGTGAAGTATGGTCAAATGACAAAGATCCCCCGTGTAGCCTTAACAGACTGTTGGGTCAAGTGCTGCTGTTAGCGAGCACCCATGAAGGCCGGTACGGCACACGAGGGGGTGGGTGGCCAACGCCACGCCCGGCCGCCTTTGTCTCCCCAGTGGCGATTTATTATTATTTTTACTCCGCACCAGGTACTCATTTGAGGCTGAGTCGATCTAGGTGAGACCCAGGACCGGTTCGAATACTCGTCACTGGTATTGGCCGTGAGCGGGAATCGAACTGGGGTCGCCGAGTGAGTAGCGCAGCGCACTACCAAATAGATCCCTTCACGACCAACACAGCGTCTGGAGCCCCTTATGCAGCGGTGAACAAACACGTCGCCTCTCGATTACGAACAACAGAAGTCTCTTTGTTGGTCTCTGGGTGGCGGCGTGATCCGGACTCTCGACGTTGCCCGTGAGTCGGTGGTGGCCGAGTGGTCACCTTCGCAGTGCGAGTGCGAAGGTGACCCGATTTCGATTTCCGCTCACGACCAAACATTGGCGAATATTTGAACCGGTGCTGGGTCTCCCCTAGGTTGACTTAGCCTTTGATCAGCACCTGATGCGATTTGTAAGCACCCCCCCCCCCCCCCCTCGGTGTGGCGTACCGGCTTTCAACGGTGCTGGCCAACAGCACTTGCTGTTTGTGTTCAAGGCTACATGGGGGGTCTTTGTCTTTGTTAGAGTTTCTTGGAAGCGGATTTACCGTGCCCCTGATTAAAGCCATCGCACGTGTTGACTTGAGCCGTAATCACGTGCGGCGCTATACTCCCGCGCAAGCCATGCATCAGCATCGGTGATTGTAACCAACACACACACAGGGTTTTCCAACTCATTGCTATGTATTGTAGCGAGCCTTTCACAAAACTGCCATACAATGAAATGTACTTGACCGAACGTGTGTGTAGGGGGTGGGGGGGGATGCCGTGGTATTATGGGTTAGCACACTGGCATTGAAATCCAGGCCCCACCCGCCCTCCCCCATCCTTTCGGTTTGAATCGATTTCCCGGGGCGGAAGCTGAAACTCTGGTCATTATTTGTCGTACCCTCCCCCCGCCACGCCCGCCTCCTGACCCGCCTCTGTTCACCCAGTTGATATGTAAATGCGCCACACCAGAGTCGACTGGCTGGTCGCCTGTGGTGGGATGAAGCGTAGGTAACGTCACCACCACGAGTTTTCCAAGACATCTGTGCCAGTGTGGATGAGTAGGCCGAAATTACCCTCGACATTGCGGGCTCTCCTCTAGAGCTCCCTTTAGTGGAGGGCCTTTAGCCATCGGGGCTGCACCATTTGCCCTTTTCTAAGACGTCTTACTACCGTATGGGTCAGAGTTCAACTTTTACAGGGCAAGGCGTAGGTCAACACCGGACGTTGAATACAGGTGTGTGGTGGAGGGTGTGGGCAATCCCTACACGTGAGGGGCGCGATGAGGCATCGTTGATATTCACCGGAGGAAAACCAACGCATTTTTGTTATGTGGAGCCCTATTTAATACGCTTGAAATTTCGGGATCACCACCCCCCTACCCGCGCCTTCACTCACCCACCTTGGCAAGTCTGTGTATGGAGGATGTTCGCAATTTCGTGGAAGGAATAAGATAAACAACTTGGCGTTTCGGAATGGGACGTGGCAATAAAGGGGAGGTTGTGATTGGTGGGACACGTGTGCAGGATGGAGGTCGCGTTACTGAGGTCGTCAATGGGAGTACCCACCCAGTAGTCGGCAACCAAACGTACATACCTAAAGACATTAGATTGTAAGATAATTATATGAAGGTCAGGTGAATCATTTGGCGGGACCCCGGGGTCCCGCAAAAATCAGGTCAATAATTATTATTTTTCTTCAGTCCGCCCACTCGTGATCCCGACAGCAACGCGCCGCCCGCCCAGACTCGCGCCAACAAGCGCCAGCAGCAGGCGGCGATCGACACGATGGGCGCCACCTCACCGGCCAAACGCAAGCCCCGGGGGGCGTCCGCTGCAGTCGCGCGCGGCGACGACGCCCTCCGGTCAGCCGTCGATCCTCAGCTTCTTTGCCAAGGCGAGCCCGCCCCCCAGGCAGTGAATTTAACGTGTTCATGTAATTTTTCAACTTTTTACCAAACTTAGTGCCCCGAGTAGCTCTCGACGAGGCCAATCGATTGACACTAGTTTTGTTGTCGTTAAGGCAAGACTCGTGTCGCTACGCGGCTTTTCCCACCCCGGGGCAGTGATGGGACCCCGGGGTCCCGCCAATTGCTTCAGGTGTTGACCCTTTAACAAATATTATACAATGCGAATCTATATAGCGTCTAGATTTAACATCTCAAGACGCTGTTCAGAAACAGTGGGCATATTTGATTGATTGTTTAGAGGCGGTCAGTCATAGCCAGAGAAAAGGACATTAATTATTGAGCCTGGGACTTTAAAAGAGGCGGGAAGTCGACAGCACGAATGTCTGAGAAGGGAGTTCCAGACCATGGTGGGGGGGGGGCAGCAGAGGAGAATTAAAAACTGGGGAAGAACGGAATCCAGCATAAGGGATCGATGATGAGACCTGGTGTCATTATTGGCGTTGGCCGTGATTATATCTTGACATCGTAACCTGACTTGTAACATTGGATTGTTTGAGTCATGGGTTTCCAAGGATTTTTTTTCAGTGGGTGACAGGTGAATAAGCAATCGTACACACTCGTTTCCGAGAGAGTCTTACACCACCGTCCATTCGGGTTAGTGGGTCTGGATGTCTGCCAGTAAAAATGTTGTGACAGATTGTCGAATGTCAAACGAAAGGTCTCCACGATCTGGGATATTCGCTGCACCAGGACGTCACCTTAACCACTATAGCAGCTGCACATGGAAAATAAAACACTTCCCATGAGAAACATGACCTCGTCACGAGGCTGCCTGGCCATGTAAAGGGATCCAGTTCTGTGCGACCTCCGGGACCCATCTGGCTCGAGTGGGTTGCAAGACGCGCATTGTCGGGGACTCTCTAATGGGGCTCGCTGAGACTGCAGCTCTCAGTTCATTACCTAAGCAAGGTTTTGGTTCACTTCTGGATGATTCCTCATGAAGTATAGTCTCCATGCAGCCATCACCTTGCAACGAGGCGATAATGATAGTCGTCAACATCATCACCATCATTGCATAATAACGAATCTATAATTCAGCTTGTATTGTTTTTCTCCAATGATTTGTTGTGGATGGTGACTGCATTAGTGAATGCATAATAACAACTGCCTTGTTTGATGATGATGATGGCTGCAATTACGATTCGAGAATTATATCACGATGATTGCAGATTATTGGATGACGATAGTTTACATATATTGTTTGAGTCTTTCGGTAAAGTCACGTAGATAGGTTCAAAGAAAAGAACAAATTAACAAAACTACGACGTTTCGATCGCAACACAAGCGGTCGTCTTTTCCTGATGACGACCACGTGTGTTGCGATCGAAACGTCGTAGTTTTTTGGTATTTTCTTTGAACCTACAGTATCTACGTGACTTTACCGAAAGACGCAAATAATATGAATTCCTGCAGTCACGAAAGCTTTAAGTCAAGATAGCATATATGATCATGAAAATAGGATCATAAAGAATGGATGAGAATAGTAATGACGTCACATATAACCATTTGTGAATTTGCACAAACGCGCATAACGTTAGCTCTAGACCTTTTCATCAATTCCCATGCTTTTGCCCAGCCCTACTCTGTCCCTCATCGCCATATAGTCCCCAAGCTCCCATTCAAGGAATGTCCTCACGTGGCCCTGATGTAAGGTCTATTCATAGCATCAGCAGCCGGCACAGAGAGGTCCGAGAGTATTGCTACACAAAGCTCACCCATGAATCCCTTCACTGAGATGCTGCACAAGGCGCAGCACCGCATCGCAGGTCACCGAGCACGTGGCCATAGCTGGTAGGGTAGGAGAAAGGAAGAGTTTGGGGATGGAATTTCATGCTTGAGTGAACACTGCAAAGGCAGGAGAGGAGAAAAAAAATCAGACGCACCAACTTGAGTGGGTGACTCATTTACAATATCCTATTGCACTGCAGCTGATGGCCGAGTCATCTGGAATGCGCGTGATCTGACCAGATCTCAGTGGCTACGCTGGTTTGCGCCTGAATAGTACTTGGATGGGTACTATTCAGCAGATTTCTGTAGGCTTGCGGGGTTACGGTTTTGCATCAGGAGGCATTGCTGTGCAGCAAAGTATGGACGAATAACCCGCCCGGCCCACACACTGTGAAAGCCACCATCTAACAGTGGAGTGGCAATGAGACTCCATATACATGTTCATGTCCACATTACGTTGGTGTGGCAGGAACTAGGTATATACGACCGAACCTCTGCCCTTTCTGTCTCTGGGTGCAGCATGGGAGTCGGTCTGTTTTTTTTTAGTTTGGTGTGGTCTTACAATACACTTGGAATTTATAAACCAAACTAAATTCAACCGCGTGACCTACTTTGCATACTTCATTGAAGCAAATTCCACGTAACAGCAGTTCACATTCATAACCGCATCCGTCTTATCTAACTTAACCATCACAATTGTTTAAAAAAAATCCCATTTGAAGACCCATTGATCAGTGTCAGTGATAATGCACCGGAGACGAAGCCTTGACCCTGGCACCGCTTGAAAACCCAAGACGCAGTTTAATGCTCATCATGATTGCTTTACATTACACAGCCCGGCGTAAGTCTTAATTCACCGGTAATGTGATGAATCGCAGCCCCTCTACATCCATCTCATCAGAGAGAGTTTTCAGAATTCTATTTTATTTTGCGGTGTATTATAAATTTAACAAAAAGAAATGCGGTGCACGAAGTGTTTGGCGCAGTGCTCTGCGCAATGCGCTATGAACCCAGCGGTTTTATTGGTTCGATTCCGACTTAACAACTTAACATGAGAGGGCGAGTCGTATCTCAGCCGGTCCTGGGCACGTACCCCAGGGCCTCTTACCAACCTGAATTGATCACAGCGTGGCAACGTTTCGGACATACAACTCCCATGACCGACGCGACGCAGGGATTGACCTTCGTCGGTTAATTGATTGACAAAGGTGCAGTAAATGAATGCTAAACTATTGTTACTTTATTGTATTAAGTATATCACTGGATTTGCGAATGCAGCGACCAGGGCCGTACATAGGTGGGGGATGCAGGGCCCGAGGCAAATCCCACTTTATGTGGGCCTCCCCGACGCCTTCCAACTAAACCGGGAATATTACATCTGACACCGTGACGTTGAAACGTGCCCCCCCCCCCTCCAAAGTGCGGGGCCCGGGGTAGTCGCCCCTCGGGACGGCTTTGACAGCCACAGACCAACTACACCCGGAATGCGCCCAATCCCATAGCACAACAAAAGCTGAGCAAAGTACAGAAGTGCCCAGATTGTGCTCGGATGGGCTACCATTAAACATAAGCGCAGGCTTAGTTGACGCTGCGGGCAGTAGAGGGCAGTGCATAAAAAAAACAATCCAATTTCGTACCCCATCTCCCTTAACCAACCCACATGAACATCGTGGTGAAGTATGGTCATGCCGGGGGAGAGGGGGGCTTATCCACGAGTGAACTGGCAAATTAACCGTGAACGTATGTGTACACCGGCGAATATAACGGGCTAGAACGCATTTTATATACGGACGTGCGTTTGTGTGACCTCTGCTTCTATAAACTAACCGCAGGCACAGCCGCCTTCTTCACCGTGCCTCGGTAGCCTGCGCATATTCGCAACGCTTGGCTTTTCATCGTCGTGCCAAGTGTCCACAGCGACAACTTTGTGTGCGGCGAGGTGCGGGGCACTTTCCTCGTTCGAGTAACGGTGGCTGAACACGCAAGGAAGGTCCCGCATTCCTATGACCCCCAAGCTCTCTCTCTCTACGCCTGGACACTCACGTCCCCGTTGATGGATCTGTGCTTAAAATACACACGTATACAGTGCCACGCATTGCAACCGAGTCTTTCCCCCTTCATCTGTGACGGTGGCCAGTGCCGCAAAACGCTTGCGCAAAGACAAAGATCCCCCGTGTAGCCATTAAGAGACTGTTGGGGCAAGTGCTTGTCAGCGAGCACCTATGAAGGCCGGCACGGCACACGAGGGGGTGGGTGGCCAGCAACACGCCCGGTCGCCTTTGTCTCCCCAGTGGCGATGTTTACTACACACCGCACCAGGTACTCAAGTCGACCTATGGGAGGCCCAGAACCGGTTCAGATAATCGTCAATGGTGTTGGTCGTGAGCGGGAATCGAACTCGGGTCGCTAGATTCATTTCTTTAGAACTGCTTTTTGTGTGTACAGTAGCTTCTTGTTGTCCTTCCCCCGCACCTCCGATGATCACGGTTGTCTATGTACGGTGCGAAAGAAATTAAACAGTTTCGCATACATATCGCAGCGCGCTAACCGCTGCACTACCGCCACAAAGCAGCCCTGACCACCTGCACACACTGTGACAAACACTGCAACAGGGAGGGCATTCATTACGTGGCGTTGGCAACGCAATGTCTTATTTTCGCTCATAAAGGGTAGGAGGAGGTAGAGGAGAGGATTGTTAAAGAAAGACGCAATAAATGCCGGCCTAGTAAGCAAGGGGGCTCGTCCACATTCATCGCTGTCCGTGCAGCAACGTTTCACTTCAAGGTCAGAATGCAAACAGGAAGCACGGAGGTTTTTCGTCGGCTAAGAACGAACGGGCAAAGATTGAAACCCAAACGCGTCTCACGTCCCCAGACAACCCTCGTGTGGATACACGGGGCAGCGTTGGCTTGAGCCGAATTAGCGTGATACATATTCAGTCGCGGTAGTTTAAAGCGTTTGCTTTTATGTTTTTGGAGATTATTACGATAATTACGCCGTGTTTCGAGACCTTTCTTTGTTCATAAAAATCCTGCTATATTGGAATTTTTAGGCAATTTCATTCGTGTTTGGCGTCATGTAGCAGGAAAATTAAGACTCCCTGAGAGCACCCACGATGTTTACCACTCCGTAGTGCCACACCGACAGCAATCTGGAAATCCCTGCTGGTCACGAATCCAAATTCCGAACCATGCTCAGAGATCGGGTGGACAGTTGCAACGATGGGCATTAAAAACAGACGTGGGCTTGCTAGGGGATTGACTATGGGATTGACGCGAGCAAGCAAACTGCTACTCACACAGATGAATGTCTGCCCTGGCACAGATCCAGGCATTATTGTACCCCTGCCATCCATGCGGCCGGCAATTCACATGCGACAGACTTCGTAGTCGATGGTATAGTAAAAAAAAAGTACAGGCATCAGCATGGATAAAATTAATAAGATCACGTTGCCATATTGACGTACAACGTAATCGCAATTTAAATGGATGGCTTTAGTAACGAGGCGGTCAGTCGATGCCAGTGCAGCAATTTGTTCTTGAATCTGCGTGCGTGAAGTTTTCAGTGTCGGCCCACTACCCCAATGTAAATGGCCAAACATCCAAATACAGGGCCCTCCTGGAAAGATTATAACCTTGAGAACTCGATGAGGCCTTCCTGAGAAATTGGTCATATTTTACTATAATCGGTTATACACCTGGCTATTCGACTGTAGTCAAAGTGTATGCATTCAAAAGGGAAACCAATGCCGCGTCCCAGACAACAAATATGTTCTCACCTCTGGCAGCGAGTCAATCGCGCTGTCAGTGGTTTGACGCAAATGCACGCAGATAGGCTAGCACGTGACGTTGTTTTAATGGCAGAGGATTTTTTAAAAGTGCGTATTCCCTGCCAGGCATTAACATCTTGGCAACCGACGCTGAACGTCCTCTCAAGGCTAAATTTGCCCTGCCGTGCTTTTAATGCATGACAGCACTTGGCACGCAATGCATGATGTAGCGAAATTCGAATTAAATGTCTCTTCCTGCGTCACGACCCATCAGCCTCGGCAACAGCTGATCAAACAAGAGAAGGCTGCCACCTAGCGTAACGCGGTTTCTCCACAGCGTCGTACATGCTATAATATACGTCCATAATACAGGTTTTTTTGGGGGGTTAGATTGCGTAAATATATAAATGTGTCTTTCAACCCGCCACCACCCGACACAGCCAATTAGTAAGGTTTGTCACGTAAACAGAACGTGGCCAATTCGTCACTAGTACAGCACACCGGTGTGTTGGAGGGCCAAGCCACAACATTTGCAAACTGAGTACGACGTTTCGCCAGTAATTACAACTGGCTTCATCAGGCGATAGCCAGATTTGTGGAGAAGCCACCCTGTTTGGTTCCCTATATAGAGGCGTAGATGTGATAACACTTGTGCGCTTTTCTTGTGCAAAGTGGGGGGAGGGGGGCCGGATTAATGAGTCAACGTACATTATGCATGGGCATTATGCGAACCCATTAATCTTGTACTTCCTGTCCATTGTGTGTACTAAAATAGCCGTACCAGCGGTAGTCCCTATTGAAGTATGGTGCCCTGTATAGGCATGCATTTAAACAATGTATTATTTGATTATTCGCTTCCACGCAGCACTAAGTCGGTAGCTATCCGAACGGTTACAATTATTTTTTATTTCTTTCAATTTCGATAGATTATCGAATTAGTCTCGGTCAGTGGTAACTTATTTTGCAGAGAACTTCAACATTATCAAAATAAATTGAGTGTCCTTGTTGGTACGCATGTTCTGCTACTGCTTACAGTTGCATTTGGGAGTATTTTATAATTATTTTGTGTTCTTTTAGTCTCGAGCAGATCATTCGTCCTGTTTGCCCAACATAGCATTTTCCACAAGTACAATTAATCCGGTACATACCTTATGTTGATAGCTTCAGTAATACATCTTTTGTACCAGATATTAAATTCTGTATTTTATGTACCGTGTCAAATCTGACTCGGATGTTTTGTTTTTCCAAACATCTGGCTAGTTTATCAGTTACTCCCGCAATGTACGGTATTTTGATCGTTTTAATTACTTTGGCAGTTTCAATGCTCGTGTTATTTTATATGGTTTGGCATTCAATGCCCTGTTGATTTGAGCATCATTACAACCGTTCAACTGCAGCGCTTCTTTAACATGTTTAATTTCACATCTCAGACTATCACCATCTGACACTTTCTTAGCCCGATGAATGAGAGTCTTGATGAGAGCGGATTTCTTTGCGGGGTGATGGTGTGACTCTGCATTCAGATATGCGTAAGTGTGCGTTTTCTTTCGGTAAACGCTTTGTTATTTTACTATTTGGACCCCGTCCGAGCAGAATATCTAGAAATGGTATTGCTCTGTCAGCTTCCACTTCCATGGTGAACTGGATGGATGGGTTTTGCGAGTTGAGATGATTTAGAAATTCGTTAAGTGTATCTTTGCCGTGTGGCCAGACCACCAATGTGTCATCCACATATCTAAACCAAGCAAAGAGTTTAACGACACATGTATATATTTACGCGATCTAACCCAAAACACTGTATTATGGATGATATTGGTCGCGAAAGCCCACGTGTTAAACAATAATATACGTATAGGCCTATAGGGTGATCCATTAATGTCCCGTTAAAACAAAATCAGGGCATTATAAAATAACATTACAGTCTGTATTGCACCACCAATCTAGTCACACAAATTAATCTTCACTATTTTTATTTAACCATGTAAGACCCACTGAACTATACCCCATAGCTCTTTTTCAGAAGCGACCTGGTCACGAATGATGGCTCAACGAAGCGGCTGATCATGGCGAAATGTATAGCAGCCAAATACTCGAAACGCGTGTTTATAAACGTGGTGGGGACCCGGAGAAAAATCCACGTGGCCACGGGGAGAACATCCAAACTCCAAACATACAGGCGACAGTGTCGAATCCACGACCCTCTTTATACCAGGCAAGGCAGTAAACTTATCGCCACCGTGGGCGCCAAGGTGGCGTGATCTTTGAACTCTCTCCTCTGTAAGATGATAATAACTTGAACTTATGAGGCTATGCTTTCACAGAATGTATGTTCTCACGTTGTGCCCTTGGAGTGTGCTGTGCGTTTATACGTTTAATAAAATATTGCTTTGCAAAGGGAAAAAAATCCCATTTGGACGCAATACATTAAAGTATGTATTTGAGCTGATCTGCAACAGGAATGCTATTCCTCGCCCCTGTGTAATTGTTGTTCAACGTGTTAATGAAAATCCTCATCAAGTGAAGTTGGATTTGTACCCATGGAAACTAAAGCCAGACAACAGTGCTTTTGCACTAACCCACTAGTCACCCCCCGCCCCGTCTGCATAGTCTTGCAGCTCAGTTCTCGTGGCACAGCAATTAAACTACGTCGATAAAATCAATTATTTCTCAATTTCTAAAGTCTTTGCAGAAGGAGATCGCATCTTGGAGCCAATTTGGTGCGGGCACATGTGCTCAACAATCTCCTAAGTGCTTCTTCACGATTATCAATTCATATTTCGATTTAAAACTCCAGCGCTGTCCTACCAGACAGTCTCGCCCCCTTCACCTGATGAAGGCCGCTTGTGTTGTGGCCGAAACGTCGTGAGAATATTATTGTGTTATTTGACTTTACCGAAAGAACCAAAGAAGATGTATCAATTCATACTTTACTCGGCGAACTGCTTCCTTATCTCGGGAGGTGTTTGTTCAAAGAATGTTACCCAGCATAGGCCGATCTTTTTTTCTTTTTTACATGCAGATGCTGAAGCTTATGGAAATGTCATGAACTCGTTTTACGTTATGGTTTTTAGTATTTTGTTGCCCTATGCTTTGTTGTTCTTTATGTTGGATGGGTGTATGATTAACTTTGATTGCGTTCACCGTCAGAAAGGTAAGCATGTAATTATAGTTCTTAATAACGTCAATTATTTACAGAGGAAAGCCTTACTATCTCTTTGTCAATACTGTCTTGCATTGGGATGTTTGGTTAATTCTATTAATGTTTGGCTTCATGCGGAGGAAACTGGAGAAAGCCCACGAATGGCATCCACCGTGGGTGAACACCTACAACACCTGGCAAGCCACGGTGATCATCCACCGTGGGTGAACACCTACAACACCTGGCAAGCCACGGTGATCATCCACCGTGGGTGAACATCTACAACACCTGGCAAGCCACGGTGATCATCCACCGTGGGCGAGCACCTACAACACCTGGCAAGCCACGGTGGTCATCCACCGTGGGTGAACATCTACAACACCTGGCAAGCCACGGTGATCATCCACCGTGGGCGAGCACCTACAACACCTGGCAAGCCACGGTGATCATCCACCGTGGGTGAACATCTACAACACCTGGCAAGCCACGGTGATCATCCACCGTGGGCGAGCACCTACAACACCTGGCAAGCCACGGTGGTCATCCACCGTGGGTGAACATCTACAACACCTGGCAAGCCACGGTGATCATCCACCGTGGGCGAGCACCTACAACACCTGGCAAGCCACGGTGGTCATCCACCGTGGGTGAACACCTACACCTGGCAAGCCACGGTGATCATCCACCGTGGGTGAACACCTACACCTGGCAAGCCACGGTGATCATCCACCGTGGGTGAACACCTACAACACCTGGCAAGCCACGGTGATCATCCACCGTGGGCGAACACCTACAACACCTGGCAAGCCACGGTGATCATCCACCGTGGGTGAACATCTACAACACCTGGCAAGCCACGGTGATCATCCACGTACTAACCCAGCTCAGCTTCCGAGATTCGATTAGATGGGCGCATTCATGGTGGGTTGATCTTAGGGAATGCCGCGGTGTAAAACGTTTCTGTATTTTTTTTCAGAGAGACTTGAAACGGTTCAATAATAACCAAAAAAATGTTGACAACACCATGGTCACAGGTGAAGACAATTTCAGTTATGCGACCAAATGAAGTAGAGGCATGTGCATATCTGTCCATCGTACTACCCGACAGCACAATTTAATAACCATTTAATAATGCCGCTGGACCGAAGCTGCCAGCTGCTTATACAATTACAAGTGCATTACCATTGGAGTAATCATTCTCAACCGCAACCAAGAGCCACCTGCAGGGCTACCTTTAATTAATGGTTCTGTAAAAGGATATCAACTGCAGCATCCCAAAATGGGCGTCGCAGTGGTGAGATGGTAACGGCCTCGCCTGGTATGCAGGGGGTCGTTGGTTCAATGTATATTTGGAGTTTGCGTGTCTCTCTCGCCATGGTCACGTGGATTTTTCTCCAGGTCCTCAAGTTATTCCCTCCACATTTAGAAACGTGCGTTGAGAGTATTTGGCTGCTGTACATTTCCACGTGATGAACAGCCACTTCGTTGAGCTATCATTTGTGGCCAGATCGCTTCTAAAAAAAGAGTTATATAGCTCGGTGAGCCTTACCTGGTAAAATAAAAAAAAGTGTTAAGTTAGTTTAGAATGGAAGTGTGTACATTACAAGAGGAGCAAAGGCCAAGCTGCGGACGCTAGCGGTGTCCTGTTCACTGGCGGAGCCAGTAGGGGTGGTGGGGTGGCATGTTGACCCCCCAATGATCCGATCGAAATAAGGGATTTCGATCGGATCATTGGAGTTTATTAGTAATACATCGGCATTTTGCGACCCCCACTGCCACTGTGTAGCATATTATTATGTGCCAGGGACTCTATGAGATGATAGGACAATAGTCTGAGTCCATAATTGGCAATAAGTAACGACAAAGCGGTTATAAGTAACTCAGAATTGTGCGCAGTTGCGTATACAGGACACGACTTCCCTGAAGGCATTCACCTTCAGTGAGCGCGATGCCGATCACACAACACGGTTCCAATTCGACCCTCGATCGATGGCTGTGCCATCGCCGCACACGGGTCGAATAAAAAGCAAGGGACAAGTCCTTACTTACTAACAACTCCTTACTTACTAACAACTCCTTACTTACTAACAACTCTTATCATTTTTCATTGCTGAAAATACTGTCTCCGCCATTGGCTAGTTCATCAGTTACTCCCGCAATGTACGGTATTTTAATGGTTTTAATCACTTGGGCAGTTTCAATTCTCGTGTTATTTTATTTGGTTTGGCACTGTTTGCCAATGCTTCACGGTGGTAATTGGGTAAACTGCACTTGGGATCTGCGAATTTCGTCACCCACTTTGTTCGGGATAAGAGGAATTCTGCTGTATGCAACTGATATGAAATCTACGCAGCTACGGGCGACCGACTCCGTACCCCGAGGCCTTCCTCATCGTGCGCCGCTTCGCCACGCGCTGTACGTAAAGGTTCCATCGTCGGCACGATCAACATTTCTGGCACCTTTAAGTGACCGCTCAAAGAAATGTTTGCTTGAGGTATTTGGACAACGACACACCCACAGCGGTCAAGGCCCTACATCATTGCCGTCCCTACCCCCCCCCCCCCCCACATATCACTACAGCAGTAGAGTCCGGGTGGGTATACTCGTGCTTGTGGTCAAACGGCATTGGAACAGCGCGAGGCAACAGCTAACCTCAACAGCTCCGGCGAGCAGTGCTGCGGCCGTTGTCTGGCCGTATTGGTGGTCACATTGTACGCATTGTAGGTCATGGGGGAGGGGGGATGCGTGCGAATGCCACGTCCTGATATTCAGTCTCAAAGGTAAAAGAAAGCCATTGCGATTGTAATCATAGCGATACAAGGGTTCACGCTCCATGCTATATGGGCATGTTACGATGGGCCTCTCCAACCACGCAGAGGCGCAATGATTTGTCACGATTCAAGGGCACAAATAGTACAAAAAAAGTCGTATTTGTTCCGTCTGAGGCGTGGAAAAGTAGACCAAAATAACCTCTCTCGAGGAGCTCTCTAGAACTATTTCCGAGCGGAGGGCCTTCCACCATCAGTGGCGTGAGCAAGTCACCTCCACTTTTGCCATCTCGTGTCGTGTTGTTTCTTTTATTCTTTTGCTGTCGGTCTCTACGCGAAACGGTAAGTGTAGCGTATCGTTTGCATACACCATACGTCATCCACTTTTAGGCGCCCAATTCAACGCGTGCATCAGGGGTGTAATAATATATTTTTAATCGGCGAATCGAAGCATCGCTACATGTCCGGTAGTTTAGCGTACTACCAATCTGCCTCCGGTTAAAAAATAAACACATGCATAGCACTCGGTGTAAAGTACACTTGGTAAGAAGTTGTAAGAAGTTACCGGCAGTGAGCATGTGTGTGTTTGCACGAGTGTACAAGTACACACAGGTGAGTTTGTATGAGAAGCGGGTAAAGGCCACATTGAAAAGGAGTGTGTCTGCTGCAGGTGAATGCAAAAGAATGTTCAACAAAAGCAATTCATTAAAAAACGTTATTTTGGGAAAATGTTACATATATCTTATTATTTTACCTCCAGAGTTTGTGTTTCATTTTCCAAAAAAATGTCTATAACAAACCACGGGTCAGACAATGCATGGCAAATCAAAACATTCATGAGTGGCGGATTCAATGGGGTTCTACGTGCTCATGAACGATTGGGGTCTGATCGCCACCACAATCAGAACCCAGCAGAAGCATCTGGAGCTTTCTCTGACCGCACCTTCACGGCCAAGCGTTGATTCCCAAGCCCCCCCCCCTTCCCCCGCGCGGCATCGTTCATAATCGACGCATGGCACGCTGTAAAAACTTTACGTCTCCCAATAAAGGGACAAAAAACCCCCGCCATAATTGATGCACTTGCTTTCATGAGGGTTTTTAATGGGTGACACGTTGGTGGCGAGACCCCGCTTCTGTGAATGATAATTGACGTTACGTCTATTATCATTCACAGAAGCCCTCTGCGCAAATTAGCCTTTTGTGGGCGTTTATCCATTGCAGGAGCCCAAGTATGTCAGTTACTGTCGGGGTTGCGTCTCTTTTTGGCTGTGGTGTCTAAAGGTCATGATAGGCTTGGCCAATAATTGAGCGATTGTTGATGGAATTTGTCTGGTTGTTGGATTTTTTTTTAATTGTAAAAAAATAAATTGCCCAAATCTGGTCAAAACCGATTGCTGCTCCTCCCACTAGACGACTGGGATGTCAACTTTCGATAACACCACAGAGTTCACAAAGGTCGTGTGCCCTGCAGACCAACGATTGCTGATCAACCAATCGCTGGTTCATCAACCAATCGCCATCATTTCTCAAAGTAAACTAAATTCCAGTGACGACTGCCGGCGACAATTGCCCAAAAAGTGTCCGAGTGTACCATGGCCGCAACGGACAGCTGAACCCGAAACGACGCACGCAAAGGTAGCCTATACAACGAGCCCGACCAGGGAGTGGCACGTTCAGCTTCATCCCCCTGTGCCCCGGCACAGCTGGGAGGGCCTGTTGGCTGCTCAGCTGACCAAAGTCGCGCACAACGGCTGAGGTCTCTGGCCTCCCCCGCCCCCGCTACTGGCAGGTGTTGTACACGTTGATTTGCTTGTTGATGGCATAGACGATCCCGCGCAACTTGTCCTCGAGACCGCGCAGCCTGTGCGCCTTGCGCTCCAGCTCCACCGCGTTCCCATCGTAGGCCACTTCCAGCTCTGCAAACACATGGGGGCGAGAGACCACGGCTACTCTTAGACGTCTTAAAAACTAAGCTTGTTTCTTTTGCCAGGTAAGGCCCACTGAGCTATATAGTTTTTTTTTCAGAAGCGACCTGCCCACAACTGATATCTCAACGAAGTGGCTTATCATCACGTGGAAATGTATAGCAGCCAAATACTTCAAATGCACGTTTCTAAATGTGGAGGGAAAACCCGGGGGACCCGGAGAAATGGAGAAAGATCCACGCAACAACGGGGAGAACATGCAAACTCCACATATGCAGGTGTCAGTGTCGGGACCGAACCCAGGTAAGGCCTGTTTTTATTCCAGGAGCACCAAAGGAGTCTGTCTCCCCATATTTCATGACCCCCCCCCCCCCCCACCAGGGTATGCTGGCTTAGCCCCTTCTGCTTCATCCCCCTACCCAGACTAAGGGCTGCATTCCCATGATCACTGGAAGGCAGGCTCGGTGGTCCAGCAAAGGCCCATTTACATTCCAGTACCAGCAGGAGGGCACGGATCCGTGTCTCCACACTTCATGATGTTGCCGCAGCTGTTCGCCTCAGCCCCTACCTCCCTTTCGTGGGGGAACAAAAAAAATAACACGTTCTTGGCCGAACTCCCTTATTGACCGTCATTTTCTGTCGGTTTTCATTCTCAAAAAAAGGTGCACAAAATTAAGTGAGGAAACCCACCGACGGGCGCGCCTTACCCGCGTTGATTTTGTGACATCGCTCTTGGTATTGGGGGCAGCCCAAGAGATATTAAGCAAGCAGGCCGCTACAGATTTGAGCCGATTGATGTCGGGCTCGGCATGGTGAGGTTGGTAAGATAACAAGGCCCAAGTCCAGTTACCTGGTTCACGAAATAAAACAACTTCTTCTAAGCCAAAAGTCGAATTATGACATGGGGGCAGCTGCTCCATGTATGGATTTTATAATTCCAGTCAATAAACTGTCCTCACTTCTCGTTCCACTGCATCCATACAAACTCCTTCTGTCCTCCACCGTTAAGTCATCTCCATATTCCTTTCTAATTGTGATTTCTTAGTTTATTTTCGACACGTGGCCAAACTATCATTGAGGTGCGGCAACTGAGAATGGAATTCTGCTCATGTGTACGAGAACCGGTGGAGCAGGCTAGTTGTGAGAATTTCAGTCTCCTTCTCCCCCTCCCCCGCGAATCAGAGGTGACCCTCTGCGTTATTGGCGACCCTTGGACTCTTAAATCATAAAGTCTTGCCTTCGCATGCACCTACCTGCCCTCTGTCACGTACCGCTTATTCAGCCATTGCTTACGAGGATGTTTTATGTTGTTACCACCAAAGTAACGTCGTCACCTGCTAAAAATCACGACAACGCTGAACGGTGGGCCCAGTCACGCTCAAGCTTAAGACCGTTTGCGAAATTTGTGCGTGGTACAAGCTGCATCATTATTGTTGTTATTGTTGTCACGCATGTTGCAACAACGATATCGCTCCTCGAGCGTGACTCTATCAAAACCCGTGGACTATAATCCTCGGGGCTAAATATTTCCACTTAGGGTGCATGAGATGTGAAATGCACGGTGAGCGTATAATCCAGCCTCAAACATCAATTGTGCAATGATTCACCCCCCCCCCCCCACTCACATTGATTTGACGAAGTGTCACGATTCCAGATTGCACTTGGATTCAAGCATCAAGTCATTATTGTCCCACTTGCTACCATCTCCTTTAAATTATATCAGTTTTTGTTTGAAACATTCGCCTACATTGAACAGTAATGTATGTCATTTGTCTAAATAGTCAACAGTTGATAATTATCAACCCATCGGATTCAATCAGGTCAATTAATCATTACTTACAAAGATGATAATTGTGTAATCTATGCTAGTCGAGAAGTGGAGTTGGTGGAGCAGTGGTTAAGCAAGCACACTGTGCTATGAACCCAACGACCTGATTTCAATTCCCAGTCAAGAGCTTTCGTCATTGGCAAGTGATATCTTAACCGACTCGGGCACCAACCTTCACCAACCCATATGGACCAATCTGGTGAAGCATGACCAAACCACCCTCCGCATGGCCAACATTGTGTGGGGAAGGCCTTCATCCAGCAGTGGATTGACAAAAGGCAGTACACAAAAATAACTGGGGCCTAACCCATGCTGAACGAAGTCACTAACAAAACAAGCGCAAATAGAGCCAGTGGCTACTGTTCACATAAAACATTTACGCTAACTAAACTTTAAAAGCTTTGGCAACAATGAATGCTTTACGTGATGGTTGCTCCATAATCGTTACACAGCACACGTATGGTGCCCTAGAAACGCATGACTGTTTCGACCTTGTGATCAGCTGTTTGATTGACAAATTAACCGACAGAAAAAGTGGGCAGGCACTCACAGGAGACGAATGCCCTCAGCGTGCCTGCACGGAAGTGTGGCCTGCCAGTTCACCGCCTCAGCGGTTTACAAGCTGGGGGACAAAATCAAACCCCATAAACACGTGGCCTCATAGGGTTCGGTTTATTACAAAAGCCTGCTCTGCAGATACCACAGTGGCTTGCAAACTGCCTAATAAGAGCAAACACTGTGACCACTTTCGAGTTACCTTCGTGAACTCTCGGTCGGACGATTCTACAAACAACGTTGGGGTTTGCACTCAATGAACCCCCAAGATCCTGTGCTCGAATCTGCGCAATGCACTGTGATTGATTGAAACTGAGATCTCAAGTTGCAGCGAGGTGATGGTCTCCGCCCGGTATCCAATTCCTTCACGAATAAAACGTTACATTTTGTTCTGCATTCCAAAGGTATTGACAAACGTTAACCGTCTCAAGCAGGGATAAGTGGGAAAGTGCTGCCCCCTACTGTGACAGAGGTCACGAACACATCTCAGGAGGAGTTCTTCAATGGACCATTCTATAAACACGGAGGGCTGCGCTGCGCTGAGAGATACGGATGGATATTCCGTCTCGTGGCCTGACACCGACAGCAAAATTGGAATACAACTGTGGACAAAGGCAAAATTATCGTTGAAGTAAAAATAATTGTGGGCCTAAAAGAGCCAACGTTTTAAATCAGTGTGTATTACCTTTGTTGATATACGAATAAGTACGGAAATTAGCAAAGAAAATGGAACAAAAGTTGAAAAGTCCACAAAGTTTGCAGAGAGGTGCAGCCAAGGGAGGGAGTGTGCCCGCGAGGACGTCCACCGCAGAGATGGAGCGATTAAATCTCCCCGTGTGCGGGAGCTCGATGGATTGGTGTGTTTGCAATATGAGCGAGGGCGATGATTTGAAGAGACCATCAACCAGCAGTGGATAGATCATGGCTGATGATGACGATGACGACGACTACGACTGGGTCAGTGTGTTTTGAGCGGCGTTGTTGCTACATTGGACGGTGGCCACTGGTCAGTGCGTCCGACAGCGTGCGGGGTGCATTTCACAGCGGCGAGCGCATTCGATGACGACTCGCGCGTTCCACGTCTGCTCTGCGCCGCGAGACAGTTCGACGACGACGATCGCGACCGCGAATGGGGGGGGGGGGGGCGGGGGGGGGGGGTTACCGGCGAGGCGCGCCAAGCGGGCCTGCGCTCCGGCCAGCACGGCCCGCGCCTGCTCCCGGAGCTGCTCGACGCGACGCCGCGCCTCCTCCGCCCCGCGCCCCTTCTTCCCGAAGAGATCCTGCAGCGCCCGGAAGCGGTCCCGCAGCTCCCCGTCGTGCATCTGCGGAGGACGGCCGGGGGGGTGGAGGCGCGCGTCAACTCGTCGTGGCGAGTGCCGTCAGCGCCTACGATATGTACGTGTGGTGTACGTCCAGCTTCTTTCGCACCGGGCGTAGCCAACCGTGCTGGGCGGGGGAGGACAAACAACTAAACACAAAAAGCAGTTCTAAATAAATGAGTTAACAATAGATTATTTAAAAGTATACAGCTCCAGTGGCTTCCTAATATCAGACGGAAGAGCGTTCCACACGACCGCAAGAAACGCATCTGAAAGCGCGCGACGGTTAGCCAAAAGCCGCTGCGAGGATTGACCGCAGTTTGCGTGATGTTGTATGCCCCTCCATGAGGTCAGCCAGCTTATTGTAGTTCACATGTGGCAAGCGCTTTGTTGCGTAATGAGCGCAACCTTTCTAAGTATCCAGCATGGCA
Source organism: Petromyzon marinus (assembly GCF_048934315.1). Classification (NCBI taxonomy): domain Eukaryota; kingdom Metazoa; phylum Chordata; class Hyperoartia; order Petromyzontiformes; family Petromyzontidae; genus Petromyzon; species Petromyzon marinus. Next base: position 5,424,838 of record NC_133680.1, read on the forward strand.
CGCGAGAGGGCGGTGCGGACAGCACCACGTTGAGCCGTGTCACATGCCGGGTTTAGTAAATCGAGGGGAAGAGAGCGGTGGCCAAGTGGTGAGCGCACTTCGATGTGCGCCCGGTGACCCTGAAGTAAAATCCCAAGCCACTTCTAACATCACTTGGGTGAGCGATGTCTGAACTGGTTCCCGGGGCCCTCCTTTCGCTCACCAACACGGAGGCGGTGACCCAGCAGTGGATTGACAATGGGCAGTGCATTAAAATAACGCTAGCCTCATACCAAATGAAGCAATAAAAAAAACACACGAACAAAGCCAGTTATTACATGTCTACAAGTGTAAGCACAGACTAACGAAGAGCTCGCTAGCTTTGACTGCAACCTTTACATCATAGTTCCTCCGTAATGGTTACAGCACATATACGGTGTCCTCTAACAACAACCCCCATGATCGACATGGCATGGGGAGGCCTTCGCCTTCACTCAGCACTGGACTGACCAAGGGCTTTGTGTTATAAGTATCCATTAGATCTAGGTATAGGAATTGTTGTGCCGAGCCAGCACTAAAATCATACCGGTATTTGTAACCACAATGTCGCGTTAGAATTGTAATTGCAAACGTATATCGCCACGCTTTGTTCGCGATGATAACCTCCCGGAGGGGAGATCGGGGAACGGATGAGTGAATATTCCCCGCTCACGTTGTGCTCTCCGCATCATTAACAGACGTCGTTGCTACCGCGTGTGTACGTTAGTTTTGTCCTTCTGTCGAGAGCAGGCATTCTTCTTGCGTAACGTTCAGGACCTCCCCCCCCCCTCCCGTGCATGGATGACTGAAGGCCATTTCCTCTGCGCCCCACACCTGTTTAATGATTACTGGGTTCCCAATCGGTAACTTTTTTCCAAGTGATAATGCGATGGTGGTGCAAGCCGCCCTATGCCAATCCACTGTTTTTTGAAGGCCTCCACGCGCAGTGTCAACCGTTTGGGTTGTTTCAAGATATTTGTTTCAACCCGCACGGATCAGTGCGGGTTGTGAACATGCCGAGAACATAGACGTAGAGAATACAGTACAACAATGGATTTTGCTGTGCTGCACACCACGTGGCCCCATATCCAGCCACTATCAAGGCACTGTCCAGTCACTATCAAGGCACTGTCCAGCCACTATCAAGGCACTGTCCAGCCACTATCAGGGCACTGTCCAGTCACTATCAAGGCACTGTCCAGCCACTATCAAGGCACTGTCCAGCCACTATCAAGGCACTGTCCAGTCACTATCAAGGCACTATCCAGTCACTATCAAGGCACTGTCCAGTCACTATCAAGGCACTGTCCAGTCACTATCAAGGCACTATCAAGGCACTGTCCAGTCACTGTCCAGTCACTATCAAGGCACTGTCCAGTCACTATCAAGGCACTATCAAGGCACTGTCCAGTCACTATCAAGGCACTGTCCAGTCACTATCAAGGCACTGTCCAGTCACTAACAAGGCACTGTCCAGGCTCAGCGCTGCTTAGCTTCCGAGACGTGACGAGGTGGGTTTGTCATTCACGGTGACTTGGTCACGGGCATAAACACAAACAACGTGACGCCAATTACGGCCGTTAAAGGGCAATGACTCTGCTTTGGGACATCGGCGATGCTACTGAAGAATTTCTACCACAGTCACCGGGCCAGACGTCTGGGCACGAGATGAGAGAGCCCTGGACAGACCCAGCCGAAATGGATTTCACTCGAACGGTTATTATTCCGCCCCCACAAAGCATCTCGACGAAAGACAAAAACCCCGCCAACTCGTGGCAGCCTGGGCAGCACCACGGGCCCCCGACCTGCTTGGCCTCGTCGGCGCGCTGCTTGGCCATGCCGGCCGCCTTGTCGGCCTTGCCAGCCGCGAGGCTGTTGGCCGCCGTCTTCATCTTGAGGGCATCGACGTCGCGCTCGAGGCTCAGCAGGCGAGCCGTCGCGTCCTGGAGTCGCTGCCCGGCGGCCGCCGTCTCCGACTCGGTCTGCGGAGGGGGGGGGGGGGGCGATCACAAAGACAAAGATCCCCCGGATAGGCTTAACAGATTGTTTGGGCAAGTGCGGCACGGCGCATGAAGGTGGGGGGGTGGGGGGGGGGGGGTTAGCACCACGCCCAGCCGCGTTTGTCTCCCCGGTGGCGATGATTACACATCGCGCCAGGTACTCATTTGCGGCTGAGTCGACCTAGGGGAGGCCCAGGACCGGTTAAGATCATCGTCACCGGCGTTGGCCGTGAGCAGGAATCGAACCCGTGTCGCTGGGTTCGAAAGGCAGCGTAGCGCTAACCGCTACGCGAAGACGATGGGGGTGAAGGGTGGGGGGGGGCAGGGTTGATTACCTCACTGAAAAATTCGCGAGGTCGTTTGCAAGCCACGGCAACCGCAGTGAACGCGTTTGCCAGATTTGACGGATGACTCGCCAGAGTGCCTCAATGCGGAGTCGCTTGGCAACGTCGGCCCCCCCTCGCCGGCAGACTGACGCCCAACTGCCGGCCCGTTGCAGTGTCCACCTCGTGCTGCGCAAGGGGCCGCTGCCGCCGGAGGGGGGGGGAGCGGGGGGGGGAAGCGAGGGGGAAGCGGGGGGGGAAGTGGGGGGGGGAAGGGGGGGGGAAGCGAGGGGGGAGGGGGGGAAGCGGGGGGGGGGGGTCCCTGCCTCGAGATGTGCTGCATTATACTCTTTGGTTCTATTCGGTACTGCATTGGTAGCACGGCCAGAGAGAAGTATCCTGGATGTGATGCGCCGGGTGCGAAAATGTTCTTCCGGGTCGGCGACCTGGAGAGTTCAAGTTGCAGGCCTGTAATGTATTACTCGAGACAGTTGCTGGTGGAATTGTCTATTGTACAAGGAAGCCCTAGAGAGCCCCTCTTGAGGCTATTTGGCCATACACTGAGGAAGAGGAGGGAGTACCGACACTTTACTCCATCGCACGCAACCTCCCAATGTACTGTGGCACACTCATTTAAACGACTGATCTATAAACTAAACTATATAAGCTCTTTTTCAGAAACGACCTGGCCACAAATGATAGCTCAACGAAATTACTTATCACGTGGAAATTTACAGCAGCCAAATACTCTAAATGCATGTTTCTAAACGTGGAGGGAAAAAAACTCCAAATATACAGGCGTCGGGGTCGAACCCACGACATCCTGTATACCAGGCGAGGAGGCAGTTAACATCTGGCCACCGTGGTTGCCCCTGAAATTTCGTGGAGCCCTGAAATGTCCCTCTCACGCCAGTGCTGGCCAGGAAGGTCTCTAACCAGAGGCAGCTTGAGACGGCCTCTCCGGAGGGTTCCTTACCCTTCCCCTCCATGGCTGGTCACATCTCGGAAAGCAGCTGGAGACCCAGACAGGTCCCCCGGGACGTGAACGTTCAGCGGCCGCGCCGTGACGACGGACGAGGAAAAAAAACCCCACGGGGAACATCGGCACCTACCGAGGCCAGCGTGTCCTGCGTGTCGTGCAGGTCGGACCGGGCCTGCTGGATGGCGACCTCCGCCCCGGCCTGCGCCTCCCTGGCCCCCGCCAGCGCCTTGCGCACCGTCTCTGCGGCGCTCTTGGCGTTTTCGGCGCGTGCCCTGCGACAGAGCAGAACGACCCCCGTGCGGCTCGCGTGCGTAGTGCAGTTGGTCTGGCGATCAAGCGTGCAGGCAGTGCAAATGCAGCTGCAGACCCACAGGCCGGAGAGGCTCGGGGCATCGGGCTAATTTAAGAATCGTTTCGAAATTATCTAAAGATGTCTGTTCTATGAAATGATGCTCACTTCCGTAGACACGAGAAGTCTGAGAGGCGTAAACGTTCAAGCTTGGCCTAAAATGCAAGGGTTTTCCTTATTATTATCATCATCATCACGTGGTATGTGCTACTTGTAAGGCTGCAGGCTCTCCAACCCTTCGTGTCTCCCGGGTTGATAAAATCCAAACTACTTTATAGACATGCAGGAATTGTTGTCTTCTGAATGACTCATCCCCCATCATAGTTACGTGAAATTTCCACCTTTTCCTCTGGGCTACAGGCAGGAAAAATGATCAACTCCCCAAAATGAGACTGTGGTGGCAGAGGTAGTGGTGTTGATAGCGGTGGTGATGGTGGTAATGATGGTGACAGTGGTAGTAAAAGTGGTAGCAGCAACAGTAGCAATGTTGGTGGTAATGGCGAGGGTGGTGACACCATCGTTGGCGACAACGGTGGCGTTGATGGTGGTGATGGTGGCAGCAGTGGCAGTGACAGTGCTGCTGGTGATGATGGCGGTAGCATCAGTGGCGATGACGACCTCGGTGGCGTTCTAGTTCTAGCGCCCGGCGGCGTTGACGACAATAACCGGCGGTCGCGCCCCGCGTACTTGGCCCTCTTGGCGTCCTGTAGGAGGCGTTCGGCCTCATTGATGCTGCCGGCCGTGCGGGCCAGGATGGCGTCGACGTTGGCCAGGCTGCTCACGCGCTCCTTGATCTCGTCGGCGAGGCGGCCGATCTGCTGCGGCGATGCCGGCACACCGAGGCGCAGCACCCGCTCCGCCACCAGCTCGATGCTGTCGGGGCTCGCGCCCTCCTCTGTCGGACGCACAAAGACAAAGATCCCCCCGTGTAGCCTTGACAGACTGTTGGGGCAAGTTCGGTTAGCGAGCACCTATGAAGGCCGCCACGGCACACGAGTCGGTGGGTGGCCAACACCACGCCTGACCGCCTTTGTCTCTCCAGTGGCGAAGTTTACACACCGCACCAGGTACTCATTTGAGGCAATGCGCCGGCAGCAACTCGTCGTATCTGGCGCGTTGCTGTCTCGCGGTGGGTGACTGAGTGGCTGTAAAATAGGGGCACTGGCAGTATGAAACTTGCTCTCACGGGAATGGGCGTCATTAAACCGGGAGGCTGCATCGCCAAGGAATTAACGGAGCGAACGCTGAGCCGGTATGCAATGAGTTGACAGTTTTATGGTCATTCGTGAAGTACATAGCGTTACATATTTCCTTCAGCCTCGTTTGCACCATCTATAAAACGTTGCGAATTGGACGCTACATAAATCCAACTCTTTTCGTGTTGCATTGCACCGAACTCCAATTCTTTCAAATGTAACAAATGAATTCGTGATGTTGCCGCTGCGTTGGCAGTCGGGCACGAGCACAATTAACAAATAATTCCACAATAACGCCGAGGCTGTACAAGAACAAAATATAATAGGCATCGTTTCAGGCAATGGCAATATGTATTGTGATACGAACGTAATTTTCATTGCAATATCAATGAGAGGCCATTGCCCGAAATGTCACTGTTATTTATTCTTCCTTTCAAGGCCACCGTGTTGGAGATGATTGTGCAAAGTTTTTCATATCTGCTACCCCGTCAGCCGGGGCCCCCTAGTGTGCAAACCTGTCGGATACAGCTCCGTCAACTTAAAACTCTACCGATCGTATCAACTTAAACTCTACCGATCGTATCTGGATTCAAGTAAAACAACATCCGTTTGGCCTAGACGACGGTATTCGTATCGGTTACGGTAACACGAAAACACGTACAGTAAGAGGATGGGCCGCGAGAAGGCTACCGTAAAGATAAGCCACAGGACGATCGCGTCCATGCAACCCCAACTATGGAGGTTCAGCACTTCCCACAGGGACCCGGGCCTCGACCAAGCCGCGTTACCCGTGAGGAACTCCTTAATCTGCTTGATGAGCTCCCGCAGGCCCTGCACCGCGCCCTCCACCTGCGCGCGGGTGCCGTTGGCTCTCTGCAGGGTGCCCTGAGCCTCCTCCTTGGCCTTTCCTGCCTTGCTCTTCACATCCATGACCTGCAAAAAACATACAGGAGCACAAGTGTTTCCGCCATTAAGGTCCTTTAAATATCCAGGAAATCCTCGCCGAGTCTATCACGAGGATCATTGTCAGCATAGTTACTCCAGAAGGGAGTATAGTTACTCTAGAAGAGAGTAACTACATCCAAATATCCCTCTGGTTTCGGATGACCCTCTCCTACGTTCTTATCAACAGCTGATTAGTACGCGTAGCTATCAATAGTTCATTTCGAATGTTCTTCCAGGTGTGTCCCGATCCATCGCCCTGCCTAGCCAGGAGGCCTGGCTGTTTGTCTGCATCGAGAGTGATGATCCGCGAGCATTAGGTTGGTCATGGGCATGCCCTTGGGTGAACCCATGTATTGTCTGGCAGGTTTTGTTCCGAATATATTTTCGACAAGGCAAGCCATTGGAGCTACACGCCCGAACAGGCCCAGACTTCGTCTCAGAGTCGGCGAATCGCAGATACACCGCCATTGAATCTCAGCGGTGGCAGCTCAGCGCTCAGACCTCCGAGCCACCCCGGCCACCTCTAGCAGCGAGCACGCGTCCGCACACCCGCACCTGCTGGTGCAGCTTGTCGAGGTCCCCCAGGGCCTTCTGGATCTCACGGTCGGCGATGGTGGACCGCTCCAGGGCGTTGGAGGCCACGGTGGCGACGCCGCCGCAGTTCATGCCCCCGCAGTGCGGGCGGCCGTCCTCGTCCCTGCAGCCGACGCCGCCGCACGCGCTCTCCGCACACGGCACGTCCCTCGTCACTCCGCACACCTGGCCCAGCGGGGATGAAGGGAATCACCGGGATGAGCGGAGAAAGTGAGGACGAGGGGGAGACAAGCGGATGAGGGGAGACACGGGGACAAGCGGAGATAGTGGGGAAGAGGGAACACGGTGGGATGAGGGGAGACACGTGGACTGCCGAACTGCCGTGTGTTCAACGCACTGCTAATGCCGTTTGTCCTTTCGCATTTAACTCGAGATCCAACAGGATCACACGAACGAGCAATACAGCGTACCAAATCTAAAGCGCCACACATTCTAAAATGCAAGTGTGTTTTTTGAGAGGGCCATGACCTGACATGGAGAGCATGACTTGTCCTGGATAGCAGACAAAAATGTTTAGTGGAGCGACTGGTTGGTTGTGATTTCCGAGACACCTTTTGCCAGATGGTTAAATTACAATATTTTTTTCAAATCATCATCATCATCATAACTATGACGTTCTTAGATTGTTATCCTTCCCCGCACTTCTGATTAGCACGGTTGCCTACGTACGGTGTGAAAGAAGTTCAACATACAGTACACACATCCATTGATTTGTTTGTTTTCATGGTCACATCACTGTGGACATATATTTAGAGGTGTTCGTCCGCAATTCCACATCGAACTCAAGAACCAAATGTGTCACGGGGGTGATGCCGCAGACGATAACCTTCCTGTGTACATGGCTGTGGCGATGGAGTCAAAGGTGCCACCCAAAGCCAGCTATGTCTAAATAAAATGATGCACTGCTAGCAGGCAGGCAGCACAGTGAGGCCACTATGAATGTGAGAGTGGGGAGTCTCGGCCGCTCGTTCATCATTCAGTGAATTATATATTTACCCATTAATTCTGTTTAAAGCACGTGTCACGCGCCAGCAGCAAGGCAGGGAGGGAAGTTCTGACATTCGAAATGCAAGATTAAGCCAACGCTACGCAGTCATTCATTCATTCATACGCTCATTATGTGTGAAACAAACGTTACCCGTCAGCAGTGAGGGAGTGAAACGGGTGTTTAAAGAATCAACCGCTGCTGCACGTTATCCGACTCGTTCATTCTGTGAAATTGGCCCGCCAGGAAGAATGCAGTAACTACAGAGCGAGCGTCGCTCTTGACCGCTCACCGTTTCAATGTCAGTTTGCCTCGAATGCCCTGGGCTGAATGACTGTGCTGAATTAAGATCGATTACCAATACTTTATAAATGGTGCGCTGTTATTTATTTATTGTACGTTAAAAAAAATGTATCAGCTATAAACACGGGATGGAAATGGGAATAAACCACTGGGGCAATTCATTAATTTATTCTCCCCAACCACCCCCCGCCCCCCCATTCCCCCTCCCCTACATATTTGACTGTACCGCCCCAGAATTTGCGAGTGCTGAATGAGTACTACTGGAATAGTTCACTCCTTGGGTCGTGTAAAAAAAAAAATCCTTTAAAAAAATTTTAATCACAAGAAGCAGATAGGTAGGGGGGTAGGTAGGCCGGTCATTCAGTGGGCAATTAGGCAGGTAGTTACGTGTAGGCAGTTTGGTTTGTTGTCCTTCCCCGCACCTCCGATTAGCACGGTTGGCTATGTACGCTGAAAAAAGAAGTTCAACGTACACACATAGGCAGGCAGGTACAAAGAGAGCAGGCAAGCGGCCAGCGAGGAGCGAGCGTGGCCGACTGAGCGGTGAACAAGGGGGACGGGACGAGCGACCTTCTCGTTTAGCTCGTTGAGCTCCAGCTGGCGCGCCTCCCAGCCCAGCTCCTGCAGCGCGTCGGCGTTGGCGTCTAGCCGCTGCTCGAGCTCGGCGCGCTTGGCGGCCATGAACTTCTCGGCGCGCTGGCGCGTGGCCTCGGAGCGAGCCACGGGCCCCGCTGGGTTGGTGGCCGCGCCGCTCGCCTTCCGCTCCGCCTCGCGGGACTGCTGGTACGAGTCCTTGACGCTGCCGTAGGCGCCTACGCGCGCGCGCGGGAGCAGGCAACGGGAGGACAACGCGGCCGCGCGGGGTTAGGCCACCTTGGGCTGCCGCTCTCTGGACGGGATTCGTCACGATGCCGATTGGCGGTGGAATTTTACTCGGAAGAACCGATAGCGTCATTTATATTCTCCACAACAACGTTAATGAATGCAGTGGGTTACGCACTATATTATTTTGCATCGAACTAGGATCCCCCGATACACCAGCATTGACTCAAGCAAGTCTAAACTGTTGATGAGACATTTAATTAGAATACTAGTCCAGAGAGTACTGAATGCTGATGATATGTAATTATATAATCACTCTCAGAAGGCCGTGGGACCGATGGGTTACATAAAAAAAAACTACATTTTTTTTACGTGCAGAAACGCTCATTAATAAATGGGACGTAATGTATGCTTATCTATGAGCTGCATTTAAACCACTGTCGTCAGGCGCGATCCGAGCGAGCGAGCGAACGAGTGCGTCTTGCGGAGAGCGGCGCCCATGCCTCGGAAGTTGGAGTGCTTGATGGTGTCGATCTGGTATCCGAGCTCGCTGGCGCGCGTGCTCGCCTCCCTCGCGTCGCGATCGAGCTCCGACAGCAGCACGTTGGCGTCGCCGTTCTGCTTCGCCGCGCCTCCAATGCCGGCCTCGAGCTGCGCCAGGCGGCCCGTCATGGCCTCCACCTGCCGCCTGCGGGTGCCCCGGCGCGGGTTGGGAGGCCTCCAGGGTTAATTTGGTCGGCGTTCAATGACTGAATGAAATCCACGGTTAAGGGCTGGGCTACGATTCCACAGGTCGTCGTAGACTAGACTAACATCAACAACACAAACATTCTGAATGAATGAACACTGATCAGCACTAAAAAGCCCTTTGACCAGTAAATACGTCTATGCATATATATATATGTGTGTGTATTGTTGCCACCTACACGTCTTAAACATTTCCCAAAAAGCGTCGCCGAGCTCGCTGCGCGTACCCAACATCGTCGATGAGCCCCGAGAGCCTCTCGACGGCCGCGGCCGACGCGTTGCGAACGGCCAGCAGCTCGCGCGCCCCCGCGAGGTTCTCCTCCACCTCGGCCATCCTCCGTGCGTATGGCCCCGCGTCGGCGCCGCCCGTCAGCAGCCTCGTCGCCCGCTCGCTCAGGCCGCCGGCGCGCCGGCCCAGCTCGGAGATGGCCGCCTCCCAGTCGGGGAAGCAGGGCTCGTGGCACGGCTCGCACGCCGGGAAGGCGCCCGAGAAGCCACGGGCGCAGCGGTCGCAGCGCCGCCCCGCCACGCCGGGGCGGCACGCGCACTGCCCTGTGGCGCGCTGGCACTGCTGCGTGAGCACGCCGCTCGACTCGCAGTCGCACGCTGCAGCACGTGGCAAGGCGGTGGGGAGGTGCGGGGCGAGGGGGGCGGGGGGCGGGGGGCGGGGGGGGGGGGGGCACGTGGTTAGAACCTAAGACTAAACGTCACGGTGGCGAGATGTTAACTACCTCGCCTGGTGCAGAGGAGGTCGTGGGTTTGATCCCGACCCTGACACCTGTTCTCTCTCTCTCTCCCAGTGGTCGCGTGGATTTTTCTTCGGGTCCTCCGGTTTTTCCGCCCACATTTAGAATCGACGTCGCGCGTTTACAGTATTTGGCTGCTCTAAATTTCCACGCGATAAGCCACTTCGTTGAGCTATCATTTGTGGCCAGGTCGCTTCTGAAAAAGAGCTATACAGCTCAATGGGCCTTATCTGGTTTAGTTTAGTCAGACTCAGGAACCGCTCCCAAACGCACTAATCGCTGTCGAATATGCTGTCCGCTACCAATTGCACTGACCATTAGCGGTGTGAATTATTCCCGAACCGAAACAAACAGTGGGCCGGTGCTCACCTCTACTGGCATTCCAGAACTGGTGGTGAAAATTCTACATTCACATGGACAACCATACTCTTTGACACCATTTTATCTACCCTGAAGAGACAATAGGCTAATTGAGCCGTACATAAATTGTGAGTTAAGCATTCTAACCGTATAGCCAAACCCATATTCCAAAGGATTATAAATTCCTTTCACACCGGCGAAAATTCCCCTCACGGCTGTGTCGCGTTTGCTCACCACTGCATTTTACGCGAGGCTCTCCCCAGTGATTCTCCTGACATTCGCTGCAGGTCAGGCCGCCAAACCCAGGTAGGCAGTGGCACTGACCGTTGAACTGCACAGCGCACACACCGACAGACAGACACAGCATGAGCCGACGAGATTTATACAACGCGTAATAATATTAGCAGTCACCCTGCAACGTAGTCACATATCCAGGGAAGACCCACTGAGTCTCAAGACAATTTTTCAGGCGGTTCCTACTTTGGAAAGTTTGACCCTTGCCCTTAACGAGTGTTTTGCACGTGGGTAAGATGTGGAGTTCCCGGAGAAGCCACCACGTGCACGATGGGACAACACCCAGAGGTCAACACGTTTAGGCCCAGAACAAAATACCAGATGATGCCCTCTCTAAGGTACCCTTCAGCCCTTTCTGAGGCCAAAACTATCCCACCTGCTCCCTGTCCTGTACAACCCTGGCCCACCTCCGACATTACCTGTGGCAAATTCCGATCAGCCCGTCCGCCCACTCTAACCTCGCTGCAAGATGGCCCAGCGGAGTGCGCGGGGTCACAGCCGCAGGGGCGGCACCCGGTGCCCTGGCTCAGCCCCCAGTGGTTGGGGGTGCAGCGGTCGCACGCCAGGCCCTGGACGTTGGGCAGGCAGCGGCACTGCCCGCTGCGGGGATCACAGGCGCAGGCCCCGTCCGCCAGGCCGCAGCTGGAGCGCTCCGTGCCAGCCGTGACGCACGTGCACTCTGACCCGTCGCACCGGCACCGAAGACAACCACTTTGGTTAGAAAACTAAATTGCTGAAAGTTTAAAAATATATATATACAGTGCGAGAGAAAAGTATTTGATCCCCTGCTGATTTTGTACGTTTGCCCTCTGACAAAGAATGATCAGTCTATAATTTTAATGGTAGGTTTATTTGAATAGTGAGAGATAGAATAACACAAAAATCCAGAAAAACGCATGTCAAAAATGTTATAAATTGATTTGCATTTTAGTGAGGGAAATAAGTATTTGACCCCCTCTCAATCAGAAAGATTTCTCGCTCCCAGGTGTCTTTTATACAGGTAACGACTGGGTGTTTCAGGAGCACACTCTTAAAGGGAGTGCTCCTAATCTCAGCTTGTTACCTGTATAAAAGACACCTGTCCACAGAAGCAATCAATCAATCAGATTCCAAACTCTCCACCATGGCCAAGACCAAAGAGCTCTCCAAGGATGTCAGGGACAAGATTGTAGACCTACACAAGGCTGGAATGGGCTACAAGACCATTGCCAAGCAGCTTGGTGAGAAGGTGGCAACAGTTGGTGTGATTATTCGCAAATGGAAGAAACACAAAAGAACTGTCAATCTCCCTCGGCCTGGGGCTCCATGGAAGATCTCACCTCGTGGAGTTGCAATGATCATGATAACGGTGAGGAATCAGCCCAGAACTACACGGGAGGATCTTGTCAATGATCTCAAGGCAGCTGGGATCATAGTCACCAAGAAAACAATTGGTAACAATCCTGCAGCGCCCGCAAGGTCCTCCTGCTCAAGAAAGCACATATACATGCCCGTCTGAAGTTTGCCAATGAACATCTGAATGATTCAGAGGACAAATGGGTGAAAGTGTTGTGGTCAAATGAGACCAAAATGGAGCTCTTTGGCATCAATTCAACCCGCCGTGTTTGGAGGAGGAGGAATGCTGCCTATGACCCCAAGAACACCATCCCCAACGTCAAACATGGAGGTGGAAACATTATGCTTTGGGGGTGTTTTTCTGCAAAGGAGACAGGACAACTTCACCGCATCAAAGGGACGATGGACGGAGCCATGTACCGTCAAATCTTGGGTGAGAACCTCCTTCCCACAGCCAGGGCATTGAAAATGGGTCGTGGATGGGTATTCCAGCATGACAATGACCCAAAGCACACGGCCAAGGCAACAAAGGAGTGGCTCAAGAAGAAGCACATTAAGGTCCTGGAGTGGCCTAGCCAGTCTCCAGACCTTAATCCCATAGAAAATCTGTGTAGGGAGCTGAAGGTTCGAGTTGCCAAACGTCTGCCTCGAAACCTTAATGACTTGGAGAAGATCTGCAAAGAGGAGTGGGACAAAATCCCTCCTGAGATGTGTGCAAACCTGGTGGCCAACTACAAGAAACGTTTGACCTCTGTGATTGCCTCCAAGGGTTTTGCCACCAAGTACTAAGTCATGTTTTGCAGAGGGGTCAAATACTTATTTCTCTCATTAAAATGCAAATAAATTTATAACATTTTTGACATGCTTTTTTCTGGATTTTTTTGTTATTATTCTGTGTCTAACTGTTCAAATAAACCTACCATTAAAATTATAGACTGATCATTTCTTTGTCAGTAGGCAAACGTCCAAAATCAGCAGGGGATCAAATACTTTTTTCCCTCACTATACGTAAAACATTTTTTATACGTAAAACATTTTTTACGTATATCAACTATGCTTGAAAGTGTTAATGCATTAACTCTGTTAGTCTGTTGGTCTGTAAATTATGCGTCCCAAAGGGCACTGTGTTTCACTAAACGCTGCGATAAAGTTAACAGCCGCATGGCAGTCAAATCATATTTTTTTTTCTCAGAACTAGAATTTTGCGATATTAAGTGAAAGAACAGATGTACATTGTGAGATTTGTGTGTGTGTGACGTCCACTCGCTACACTTGAGAACCCAATTTAATCATGAACAACTGAAAGCTCGATCCTACCCCAAGCTTCCAGCGATGCTGGCTCAGTGTCCCCGACACCGATGCTACCTACGCCAGCTCAGCACCTCCACTACCGAGGCGCTCGTTGTCCGTGGGAGCGGAGAGGTTCGCGTCGCTTACTCTGGCACCGCCGCTGCGAGGTGGCGTCACCGTAGTATCCGGGGCGACAGTTCTGGCACGCGGATCCCTCCGTGTCGCGCAGGCAGCGAAGGCAGCGCCCCGTGCGGCCGTCGCAGGACGCCGCGTCCGTGGGGTCGATGTTGCCGTTGCACTGGCACGGCTGGCATCGACCGCCCGCCACGCGCAGGTCCCCGTAGTGGCCCGGGGAGCATTGGTCGCAGCGAGCGCCTTCGGGCGGTGAGGGGGGTGGCCACCCAGGAGAGGAGAGTGGGCGTGCGGGCCGCTAGCTCCAGAGGCAACAACAACCGCTGTACTGTGTAACATCTGCACCGTCGCAGGAGGCCCGTCAAATAATAAGAGACGACCAACAGCTCAATGGGCCCTTCCTGCTGAAATCTCATCAATCTCATCTCACTGACACAAATAACTGAGTGGAATCAGCACGGTTTGACACAACCAGTAAAAAAAAGTTGTTTGCTATGCAATATGATGTCACATATCTGCCATGACGGATATATCCTGTAACCATAATTAACTTCCCGTGGTGTATATTTGTCATTTCCATAGATGTTCACAAATCAAGCTTTTCACACGCAATAATGTATCCTTAATCTCGTCAACACGTGCTTATTCGTAAAGTGTTACGAATCCCAGATTTTCTGATGACAGTGTCATTGAAATGACCATTGGATATTAATGCTCGGAATAACGTGTTTCTACATAGAGTAAAACCTTGGATTGCGAGTAACTTGGTCTGCGAGTGTTTTGCAAGACGAGCAAATTTTTTAAATAAATATTAACTTGATAAACGAGCGAGGTCTTGCAATACGAGGAGTACATATATGCTTTGTCTGCCAAGTGTCACGTGATCACAACTGATATACGAGTGCTTTGATATACGAGTGCTTTGGATTACGAGCACGTTTCCGGAACGAATTATGCTCGCAATCCAAGGTTTTACTGTAATAAATCAAAAAAGACAGACATACAAACGAAAGCATATCCGTTTGAGGGACACCAATGAAAAACTCATCAGAGTCCGTACACCTAAGCGGTAGTTATTGCAGGTCGACCGGGATCAATGAGGCCATGATCAGGTGACTGACAGCAGGTTGGAATGCTTTTTGGAAAACTGAAGTTGATAGGAATACAATCGCAACACGTTGAAAATCGCCCCATGAAGTTGGATGTAATTTCCCAGCGAAACGTCATACTCAAGTTGTAAATGCTTTGGATTTGCTCTCCAACATTCCGGTGGGCTGAAGTAGTAACTAATTGGCGCGTTTTGTTTACGTGACAAACTTTACTGGTTGGCTGTGTCGGGTGGTGGTGGCTTCGCGACACATTTATACTTACGCGACCTAACCAAAACATTTTTAACTATGAATAATATTGGTCGCGAAAGTCAAACTGAATCACAACACAAACCGTAAAAAAAAAAAATCATTCAATACATGTATCGCAACCTTAGGAATCCATTTCGATCGAGGAATCAATTTCGCGTTGTCACGCGCCTGGCTTTGCGAACGGACGAGCAGTCGGCACGTGCGTGGACCCGCGTGCCAAAGCCGTACCGGTGAAGCCGGGGAGACACGCGCACGCCACGGCCCTTGAGCGCGGGTCGTGGCTGCAGCCGCTGGCAAAGTGGCGTCCGGTCCCTGGGCCCTCGGGGCACTGGCACGGGCGGCACTGCTCCCCGGCGCCAGGGCTCCCGTAGTAGCCACTGGCGCATCTGCAACATCACCAACCACGGCGCCACCGTCAGCACCAGCGCAACACTATTCCACCACCAGAATAAGACGTTCAATGCAACCACAATGTCACCATCAACACCGTCAACAACTATAACATTACCACTGTCACCGCCACCGCCACAGTGCCACCATCAGCACCACCAACACTATCGCAATAACCAGCAGAATAAGACATCCAGTACAACCGTAATGTTAACATCAACACAATAATACTATCAACACCACAATGCCAAAATAAAGAGCAACACTATCACCATCAACACCACCACCACCACCATTATAATACCGCCATTAATGCTATGAACACCACCACCACAATAACAACATGAACACAATCACAATACCACCATCGAAATCCTCAATGACATTCACCCACCATTCCGGGGGCTGAAGACCAGCTCCTGAGCGCTCGCGGGAACCACAGTGACTCATGCGCCGCGCCAGCCGAGCACCGTCGACACATCTCAGACGAACCAGCTTTTTCACATCTACGACTAGCACGGTTGGCTACGTACGGCGCGAAAGAAGTTCAACACACACACACGAGAGACGAACACACGAAGCAGACCGAGGCTCCGCGGGCGGAGCGTGGCTCACCTGTCGCAGCTATCGCCGGCCGTGTGGCCGCGGCACGAGAGGCACGCGCCCGTGCGGGGGTTGCACTCGTCCGAGTGTCCGTGGCAGCGGCAGGCGCGGCACTCCGGGAAGCCCCAGTGTCCCGCCTCGCAGCGGTCGCACTGGCGGCCGAAGGCCCCGGGCCGGCAGGCGCACTGCCCCGAGACGGCGTCGCAGATCGCGCTGGTGGAGCCGCGCTGGTCGCAGTGGCACTCTGCGAGCGGGCGGGGGATGGAGCGAAGGGAGGGGGGGGTGGTGGTGGTGGGGGTGCACACGCGTGGGTTCACGTAAGTGGAGCTTTGTCGCCGGGTTTCTGTGAAGAAGCGTTGTAAGCGGAGCCTCGGAACGAATGGCCCGAAAGAAGAATTATAATTTAAAGAATATAGCATCTAAAAATTTTTTTATATTCTTAGTTTTTTCGGTAAAGTCACGTTGAAGGGAAACAACAAAATAATAAAATATATATAAAACAATAAAAAATATAATATAGCATCTGTCAAAATAAATCATGTCCGTGCATAGCAAAGCAGCATATCATAAGCGGAAGGAAACAAACAACGAAAAAGAATCGACGCAGATTGAAAACATTTTTTTTTTACAATTAAACAAATAAAACGCAGTTGTGAAGACGGAGCAGCGGGGGCGCCACGCCACTCACAAGGTGACAACAACCACCACAAAGCGGCCCACGCTGGCCGCGAGGGCACTCCAGTTCACGACGAAACATGAAGGACGCAACAGTTGTGCCTGGCGGGGTGCACATAATGCGGCTGGAACGGGCCGCCGATGAGAGTGAAGAGCGCGGAGAGAGCGGAGGAGAGGCGGGGACACCGCGGGAGAGCGTTGGGAGTACTGGGAAGAGGGGGACGCCTCTCCTCACCCCTGCACCCTGACGGTCCGAAGCCGAAGGACCCCGGGCTGCACTGGTCGCACCGACGTCCGGCGACGTTGGGTTTGCAGCGGCACTGCCCGCCCACGGGGTTGCACTCGGTGCTACTGGAGCCCTGCGTGTTGCACTGGCACGCTGTGGGGAGAGAGGGGGGGAGAAAGGAAGGACGCTCGCTCAGTGCGACTGACTCCCTGCCGTCCTACGGCGGTCTGTACGGACGGACGAAGTTCAACACCGAGATTTGTCACGAAACAATCCCGTTTGCTCGCAACAATGTTGTTGTTGTTGTCTTTGTGTTGGTCCGTTCAGCCCCAGCGACTGGACTCCCTCCCTCTCATCATCCTCTCATTTGATCCTCATTACTTTCTTTGTTGCCATCAGCAATTTAATGACAAAGTAAAAAGTTGCGGGGAGAGCGGGGGGGGGGCATCACCGAATATGAGGGTTCACCCATATCCACACCCTCAGCGTAAAGACCACGCACAGGCCACCACTCCCCCAGCTCAACACGGCTGATGACGGCGCCAATGATCTCGCCACGGCGTGCCCATCACCTCCCGGCCCAGCGGCACACCGTCATCAGCCGCGCAATCGAACCGACGATGGGCACAACAGCGATCGGACGCTGAAACAATCGCGCGCGCCAGCTCTAGTCGCTAACGTCTCTCGCAGTGGCATCGCCGGCGGGGGCCGGTGCCGTGTCCGCACGTACGGAGCGAGCCGTTGTGGACGAGCGCCGACATGCTCCGCAGCAGCCCCGCGCACACGTCCGTCACGGGCGCCTTGCTCACGGCCCCGCCCGCGTCGCCGCAGCGGTAGCGCTCGAAGCTGGTGCGGCGCGCCGTCGACGCCGGGTCGCCCGCGATGAACATCTCCAGCGAAGAGTGGCGCGGCAGCAGCACCAACTGGGGCAGGGGGAGCCGAGGGGCGGGCGGGCGAGCGAGCGGGGCGAGAGAGAGGAGGACGCAGCAGCAGCAGCAGCAACGTAGCCTTGTCGCGATCGCCACCAACGTCGTCGTCACCGTGACAATGGCATCGTAGATGGGGTCAGTAAAGTAACAGGGCTCCCAATTTGGCATGCAATTGTCCACCCCCACCTCCCTTCTGCAAGCGATTTGAAATCATGTTCGAGATTATATTTCCCAAGGGATTCTGTTTTTTGTCTCATTAATACTCGATTTTCGATGTCTCGTTTGTACGGTTTTGTTAGGTCCATTTGTATCATTTGCAAGCCACTTACATAAATCGTGAATAATCATTTGTTATCGACACGTATCTATGCACGCCCCCTGCGTGCACAAATAAATTGTAGTCAATGGATCGATCCTTGTTTACCCTCAATAACAACAACGACGATCCAGCCCTGAGAATCAAAAAATAACATTTCATTGTCCAGGACAATTGCTGCCCCCTCCCCCCTTGGAAGGGACCTCAGACGCAGTTCTGTGATATCTCCTTCTGTGAGCCATTCTCTGGCATGCAGTGACGTCCTGCCCTGCGAGGGGTTTCCAAGCCTCGTGAAGTGACGCCGATAGCACGATTGCAATTCGATTGGAAAAAAAAACGAAACGACCCAATAGCATCTTCTTTGGTTCTTTCGGTAAAGTCACGTAGAATGACAATAAAATAATAAAATAACACAATAAAATTCTCACGACGTTTCGGCCACAACACAAGTGGCCTTTTTCAGGTGAAAGGAACAGACCTGTCGGGACGGGACGACAGGTCTGTTCCTTTCACCTGAAGACGGCCGCTTGCGTTGTGGCCGAAACGTCGTGAGAATTTTATTGTGTTATTTTATTCTCAATCTACGTGACCTTGCCGAAAGAACCAAAGAAGATGCATCCTTGCAGTCACAAAAGCTTTAAATCGAGACCCAATAACAATTTCACTACGGGCGAAATGAGACGCGCCAACACACGAGACCACCGCTCGGCCAGACCGCCCGCCCGCCCGCCCGCCCGCCCTCACCGAGTCGACGAGGACATGCGCGTTTGCGACGCTGCCCCCGGAGCGGTAGCTCTTGAAGTCGACGCGGACGCCGTAGCCGAGGCCCTTCTCCAGGCACATGGGCTGCGGCACCACCACGTGCCTGCGGCGTTGCGGCGTGGATACGGGGGGGGGAGGGGGGGGAGACGGGAGGGGTGAGAGGAGAGCCCCGGCGCCGGGGGTGGCGACGTGCGGCGGGCGAGCCCCCTCAACTGGAGGCCCCCCAGCGGAGTGCGCGGACCGTGCCAGCGCCCGCCCGCCCGCCCGCCCGCCCGCGCCGATCGTTCTCTGCCACGTGCGTCAAAGCCGGTCCGGGGTTTGCTCCGCATTGGGTCAACGGCTGCTGGAAACGATGCACTCCCAGAAGTTGCCAATGCGGGCTGGTGGCACGTGCGAGAAACACTTTTGTTTATTGCGTGGAGGCAGTCGACGGAAACGTAATGCCGTCTGCTTAATTATTTTAGATGAAAAAATAACAAGGGGCTTTCCTTTTTCTGGCAATAAAGCGCCAAATAGATAGCGAGGCATCAAGTCTGCATTAAGCAGACATACTCGTGGTAGAATATGCAAACATAACATGCTCTGATAACACTATTTAACACGATTCTTGTCCCTGGGTGGTAAGTGTTATTTTTTTAATTGCTTATGTCTAAAAAGTACAGAAAATGGCTATTATTGGCCACAAACTTTGTTTTGTGACCAGGACTTTACGTGAAGGAATGACACAAATGCACACCACGTTTCCTCATTGAAAATAGCTAAATTCCAAAATATCAATGTTCTGGTCGCAAAAGCAAAGTTTGTGGAGAATAATAACCATTTTCTGTACTTCTGAGGCATAAGCAATTAGGAAATAATACTCACTACCCAGGAACAAACATTTGTTTTTGTTACACAGTGTAATGTATGCATTGTCTTTAAAACCGATTGGCCTACACCAAAGGGAGCCTTCTTTAGGGCCTTGTCCCACCGGAATGAGACCAGAGAACGCCAAAAGGCAAACAGTACAATGGAAATGCAAATATCGGGTTGAGCAGTTATATCTCTGGGAACATCTTAACATCTATTTTTATTGCCAAAAATAAGCCGACTCTATTTTTTTCCCCCATCTTTTTCATACTGGCAAAAAAATGTCCCGTAGATTATTTATTTTGGTGGCTTACAACGCCGATGGCTCGTCAAGGCGCGCGCTGGGTGCAAGGCCGAGCGGCCCGCACGTCACGAGACCCCCCCCCCCCCCGATCCCTCGTCAGCCACTCGCCTGGAGCCGGGCGGCAGCGTGACGGACACGAGGTCGTCGGATGGGATGGTGTTGCCGCAGGTGCTGCTCGCCACAATGGCACCCGGTCGCTCCACGGTGACCACCACCTCCTCCCACTCCTCGGGCAGCTGCTCCGCGCAGGGGTCGAGAGAGAGGAAGGTGACCCCCACCCCCCCCCCCCCACCCCCGTTCGTGAGCGAAAGCGCGTTTTTCTTTTTTCACGTAGATGTGCGGGGGGGGGGGCGAGAATGTTTGCGTACGCGTTTGCTTGTTTATTCATGCGACAATCCCAATACTTGGAATTACGCGAGGAGGTGGACACGTCTACCGAGGAATGTGCCATCCCTGCACATCGTGGTGGTGTCGCTGCTGTTCACACGGCATTTACTGCTGCCTCCTCGTTCAACTATATAACGCGTTTCAAAGCTGTCGCTTTTCCCTCCTGCCATAGGAAATAAGAATGACTAGGAGACAGAAAGAGTGCTGGATGATGTGATTGATGGCCTGGCTCTGGGGCCCGCAGTCACCAATGAGTGTCCGCGTGTGGAGACGCGTGGGGAGTGGTAGAGTAGTGATGGGCGCGTTGCGTTACAAACCCGGCAGAGGCCCAAGCTCAATTACCGCTCACGGCCAACGCCAGTGACGATTCTCTGAAACGGTCCTGGGCCTCCCCTCGGTCAACTCAGCCTCAAAATGAGTACCTGGTGCGATGGATATCACCACTAGGGAGACAAAGGCGGCCGGGCGTGGTGTTGGCCACCCATCCCCATCGTGTGCTATGCCCGGCCTTCATAGGTGCTGCTCGCTAACAGCACTTGCTCTGACAGTCTGCTCAAGGCTACATGGGGTGGGGTGGGGGGGGTTGAACTTGGTCCTTTCTACGCCTCTATTTAAGGAATGAAACAGGTGGACTTCTCCACAAATCTGTCTGTCGCCTGATGAAGCTGGTTGTAATTACTGGAGAAACGTCGTACTCAGATTGTAAACGTTGTGGCTTGGCTCTCCAACACACCGGTGTTGCTGTACTAGTGACAAATTGGCCACGTTCTGTTTACGTGACAAACTTTACCAATTGGCTGTGTCGGGTGGTGGCGGGTTTAACGACACATTTATAAATTTACGCGATCGAACCCAAAAAAAAAAAAACCCCGCGTGATGATCTTGCCCTTTTGCCTCTGTGGGAACGCGCACCTGCGGTTCGTAGCGCAGCACCAGGTCGTACTCCATGGAGAAGGGCACGGAGACGCTGAAGTCGAGGTGGCCGCCCTCGGGCACACGGCACATCCCCCGTCCCGTCCAGCTCGCCGCGGCGCGGTCGCGCGGAGGCTCCCGCACCACCGCCGTCACGCCCTGCGTGCAGCAAGGGCAGCGAGCTCACGGCCATCGTCGTCCACGTAGCGTGACTCTAATTTAATGTCACCACGTGCACGTGCGTACGTGCACGTGGTTATCGGGCAAAGCCGGACTTGCATCGCAGAGGTCGCCGGTTCGATTCGGTCTGTTGAAAACGACGCGGTAAGTTTTGTTTAAATCCCTCTTCCTCCGTCCACCGGGTGATGTAAACAGGGCGCGCCGCGGTGAGTCGATCGGCAAGGCCCGTGCAAGTGGGGGACAAGGCCGCTACTCCCACTGCTGCTGAGACGTCTGGCCAGTGTGGAAGAGTAGACCAAAATACCCTCTGAGAGGAGGCTCTCCAAGATGCTCACTCCTCTAGTGGAGGTCCTTCCACCCACGGCGAAGCGAAACGTCTCCCGTACAGCTCCGTGACTTGTTCCCGGGGTGTAACGCGTGTTGCTCGGTGGGAGGCGGAGGGACACCGATAGTGCCGGACAACTCGCGGGTACAGCCCGACAAAGAGAACCGTCCGGCGCGATCGCGACAACAACAAAAAGGCAGCAGCGGCAACGCTTCTCTGTTACGTTTGTCATTTTGTAATTTAATTAGGGAGGTGAACGACGCTTACCGGCGAGCGCGTGGCCTCCTCCGCCTCGTACGTGTGGTAATCGAGCGCCGCCACAAAATACCCGGGCTCCACCTGCCCGCACGTGCGTCCGGTCATGTGACTTCGGCAGCGGCACTGCCCGGTGCTCATCGAACACCTGCGGGGGGCACAGGGGGTCACAGGTCACCGGGGTCAGGTCCTGCCGAGAGAATCCATTTGTGGCGACACTGGCAGCTTCTTTCTGTTATCCCAGGGTTGAAGTCCGTGTTTTGTGATTGTTACTTAGTTTTTTGCATCGCCTTCTTCCGTAATGTTCGTATGTTCATGCCGAGGTTGGTGAGCCGTCTTGCTTCAGGAGTAGCCTGGTTCATGTCTGAGGTACGTAAGACACTTTGAGATGACGTGGAATTTAAGCGCATTGTGAATGAAAATCCTCATCCTTGATGTCCTTACATGGAGTGTGCAAACACAGAGACGAGTATGTTTGTAGCTGGTCGCTTGGCATGTTGTGTCTTTGCTCATCAATTGTGGCCTACATTAGCAGCTGGTAGAGTGTGTAAAACATCAGGACTGGGGAGGCAAAGGCATGTGGTGCTGGCCATACCACCTCCTAATGCATCGTACCTAAAACTTTAATAGGTGCTGGCTAACAGCACTTGCCCCAACAGCCTGTGTAGGCGAGACAGAGGATCCTGGTCTTTGTGTGCGTGTGCGCATACGTATGGATTGCAATGGACCACCGCTCACTTGTTGTCGATGGCTCCTCCGTCATCGCACTCGCACACCCTGCACCCACTCAGGTTGTGGCCCAGGCCCCAGTGTCCGGGCTGAACGTTTTAACAGAGAGAGGAGAAGGGTGGCAAAAGGCAGGGGGGGGTGGGGAAACAAGAACAAAAATCATAACAATTCCACAGAGAGCTGTTGCCAAAATCTTCCTTCACTTTACAACCGTTGGTCGATCCACCGCTGGATAACGCCGTGTCGGGTAATGATGCTCATTGACCATACTTCACCATGGTTTGTCTGTGTGGGTTGATGAAGAGGGAGGCCCAACATCACATGCCACTGATTGTCAGCCGTGGCCAGGAGTCCTACTCAAGTCTTTGGTTTAACACGTAGGAGGCTTTTTATGACCAATATCATCGATAATATAGGAGGGTTTTTTTGGGTTAGATTGCATAAATATAAATGTGTCGTGAAACCCGCCACCACCCGACACAGCCAATTAGTAAGGTTTGTCACGAAAATAGAACGTGTTAAATCATTACAAGTCCAGTACACCGGTGCGTCTTTGGGCTCTTAATGCTGTGTCACTGATACAGCAATCTCAATATGGCACGTTATGGCACTTAATTTTTGTATATGTCTTATTCTATTCTTGCATATGGTAATGATTGACATTTAGGAACCAATGCCAATGTCGGGGTCTACTAGCCACGAGAGGGTTTTGGGAGAGAGTCCATGTGGTGTTGCTCTATTTTGGTCTCGAATGAGGTGTTAATGATATTGTTATCAACTTAATATATGTATAGCAATTCAGTAAAGCGAACATCTGAATCAGAATATTTATTTATTCAAGTAAAAATCTCCCTTACAAATATATATCTTTAAAAATAGGCTTTAGTCTCCATCAGAAATTTTATGAAGGAAAAAAAATTGCCAGCCATTATCCCATTCTATTTCAGATGCTATTGAATCTGAGAGTGTATTAAAAACAACCCTACACTGCAGCTACATGAGTAATGGAGACATTGAGAGTGGGTCTTATTGCAGGTCAGCAAATCACCTTTACCTTCACACAATACTTTATCTCTTCGTCCTGGGCTGGAGCAGTTACACCAGCCCACACTTACATGAACGTTTAAATCCAAATCACACAAATTATCTTTAGACATCACAATTATTTGATATCATCACATGGAGGCTGACTTATTTCTTGCATAAAAAACCCTTTTTTTCACAGCACTGATTAGTTTTATTCAATAAATGAAACACCCTGTGCTTGATGCATGCTGTATACGATTAACATAATAATTCACATCACTTTGTCAATTAAATGCTGGATGAAGACCTCTCCATTACAGTGGCGAGATGTTAACTAACTCGCCTGACGCCTCTATATTTGGAGATTGAATGTACTCCCCTTGGCCGCGTGGATTTTTCTTTGGGTGCTACGATTTTTCCCTCCACGTTTAGAATCTACATCACGCGTTTAGACTATTTGGCTGGGTTTGGCCCCAAGACCGATTAATATTTAATGCTGTGCTAAAACACCAAGTTGCAGCAATGCTGAGCAATTTCTCAAATATTTTTAAAGCCGATCATTTTATAAATACTTTATATCTTAAATTCCATATACAGCTCTTATGTCAATTAATTGCTGGACTGACAAAACGGCTCACCGTACTTCACCGCGCTGTTTCAATGCAGGTTTCTGAATGCCAGGAACGTAGAAGTGAAGGCAAATAAGTACGGTACAGTAGAACAACAAACGTTGCTGCAATGCCCTCTCGTAACGACAAAATAGCACGACCCCACAGCCACCGACGACAACCTGCAGCGCATATATTTTGTTTAAATGGCACGTTCCACCCGAGTAATCACTCGCGATGGAACATCTCGTTTTGTGGAGGCTCTTTCAATTGCCGTGGTGGTCACCCGCAGCACGCTTGAGCTTCCGAGCTCCGACAAGACCGGCCACGTGCACCGCGCGATTCGATTCGGTCAACTCCCCCCCCCCCGCCGCTGCGCACCACCGATGGAGACGAACCACGAACCCGTTCCCCCATTGTCGCTCGAGAGGGATGTGAGCCGACACGTGAATTCGCTCCGTTGACATGCGCGTAAAAATAGCAGGGCGGGTGGCCAGCACAAATCGGCGGCGGCGGCTAAAAAAGAGCCGTCTGGCAGTTCCAGGCCCTCCCACCGCACGGGACTCGCAAGGGCGGGGGGAGGCCACACGGTGGGTAGCGGTGGCCCACTTTCAGCCAACACTAGGAGCGCGTAACTTGGAGCTCAAAGTTCTTATTTAAGGGTCGCACGCCGGATTGTTGGTACAGTACGTGGCTGTGCAAATTGCCACGCAGTAAAGCGCAGCGTCCTTGCGATTCGGTGTGACGTTAATTCAGACTGAATCCCTTCGAGTGCATGACGCGTATTATGTGCAGCTCTGCCGGTGAAGTTTTGGTGTACCTGCTTAAAATCTTGATTTGAAGCTTTTGTGACTGCAGGAATCCATACTCTTTGGTTCTTTCAGTACAGTCACGTGGTAGGTATATGATACGTGACTTTACCGAAAGAACCAAAAAGTATACCTGCTTAAACTTTAATTAGGAAATGAGC
Organism: Petromyzon marinus; assembly: GCF_048934315.1. Classification (NCBI taxonomy): domain Eukaryota; kingdom Metazoa; phylum Chordata; class Hyperoartia; order Petromyzontiformes; family Petromyzontidae; genus Petromyzon; species Petromyzon marinus. The sequence continues at coordinate 5,450,066 of NC_133680.1, forward strand.
TCACTCTGGGATAAATAGATATACATTTTATAATATGAATATAGCATGGTATATAGAATAGTGGGTATTATGACATTGAAAATGTTTTTCATAGATTTACAGTCATCATTATAGATAAATAAAGAATTTAGCCTTATTTCCGTTCAACTATTAGATTAGTTTGTTTTTGTAATTTCCCCCCAATAGTATTGCGATCGCGCTAACAGCGTCGCGTCACGAGAGAGAGAATGCATGTTCGGGAACAAGCGTGCGAAAAAAGCAAAAAAATATCAAACCACGTAACTAATTAAAAAACGATCTCTTATCTACACTAGGGGGCGACACTGTCCCACACGCCCTGCCAATACAGATGCGGCATGGCCAGGGGTCGGTCACCTGCGGCTCTGGAGTCACATGCGGCTCTTTAGGGACTGCAGTGAGGCTCATGAAATTTGAACATAAAATGGCTCTTCTTGTTATTTTCGTTGCCGACCGCTGACCATGAACGTTCGGTTTGCCATGGAAGTCCAGTTCACCATGGAAGTCCAGTTCACCATGGAAGTCCAGTTCACCATGGAAGTCCAGTTCACCATGGAAGTCCAGTTCACCATGGCAACCTGCGGGCTCATTGAGGGACCCCTTCGTGGTGTTGTTTGTTAAGGACCACCATTTCGTACTCGCACGCATTGAGGCTCTTGAAATATAGAGTTTTTTTACTGAATTAAAAAAAATGGATATTTTTGGTTTTTTTCGGTTTCTGACCCCTGGTAATGGCAGTCACGCTACATTTAGCCAAATTTAAGTGCCAAATACATTTTTGAAGAGTATTTTTTTTGTTCGGTCATTGGTGACGAGGCAAAGATGATCAAGGCACTGAACGTGTGAAGCAGGCCTGGACGCGAGTTCGGCTTCTCAGCGGTGCCGGCTCTGACCTCCGAGCGACCTGGAAAACCTCAGGTCGAAACGTTTTGGAAATGCTTCGATTATGGTTTATCGTCTAAAATTTGAAGCTTGGATTATTTTGATGATTTGGCCGAATTGTCAGCTTCCTCGAGGCTCTCTGGAGGAGTGAGACAAGTTGCCCGAATCAAACGCTCGCAGAGACTGCTTCTCGGGCAGTTTTTTTTCATTCGTGGCAAGCACGGCAATTTTTTTTTTGCAATTTCGCAGTTTTTCCGACCGACGTATAAATTGAAGCCACGGTCCGTGCTAATTCAGACTTTCCTGAGATTGATTCCGGTTCACTTGGGGGCGCCTAAGCACGAAGCAAGCACAGCTGAAAACATGGGTTCAAATAGGGGCGGCTACAAGTGATTAAACTGGGTCCTCAAATACACCGATGTGATGGTGTCAGCACAAATCAGCGATGACCGTCTATTAAATATGGTTGTTCACTTAACTTGAAAACTAAAAAAACATCCGTTTTTGTTGTCAAGTGACAAATATGCCTCTCCTACAGCAGCGCACAGCGGGATAATGCACCCTGCCCTCGGGTGTGGATAAGAGGTTGTTTAAAGGAAATTGAGAAGTAGTTACGCGATATCTCCATCTGCAGATTGTTCTCTAACGTGGGGTGATGCAAAGCTCTGCCGTTCTATGACACGACACCGACATCACAATTTGGAAGAAAAAAATTGGGATGAGAGGTCAAAAGAAGCGCGTATTTTTCTACGATAAAAGAACCAGCCGAAGACACTCCGACGTGCTTCCGTGTTGTACCGCGTGTCGTTCGGCGCGACGTCCGACGTTTCGGCCCATCCCAGATATATATATACAGCACAACAGCAGCAAACCAAAGACTTGCTACACCAACATTTCAACCGCGTTGGCGGGGGGGGGGAGGGGGGGCCCCATTTTTTGGTGTCCCCACGCGTCCTCACCAGACACTGGTCGCAGCGCCGCCCAGTCACGAGGCGCTTGCAGAAGCAGTCCCCGGTGGAGGCGTCGCACGCGGCCCGGCCCGGCAGCGTCCCCAGGGGGTTGCACTGGCACGCTGTGCAGTCACACGCGGGCACGCAGACACAAAGATCGTCCTCGTAGCCTTCACAGACCTTTTGGGGCGAGCGTCGCTAGCGGAGCAGCAGCACTCGGGATGAACGATTTGGGGGAATTGCGATTTTTCTGACAGATATTGCCATTTGATTTGCGATTAAAAATGTTTTAAGTCAAGCTTCACTGTGTAATAGATTTAAAATATGTGGTGGAGCATTACAACATGATACCATAAAAATATGAACTGCTCTATATATTCTAATGCAAGGATGAGAACTTAAAATATATGAATTGCTTCCAACATGTATTTATTAAAATGTTTTAATTGAAATAGAAGACTCAAACATAGAACAATTCTTAAGTTAAATAAATAAAGTTATCATAAAAAAATAAAACAATTCCAATAATAAAGTAATAGGACTTTTCAAATCGCAAAAAATCGCAGCCTCTGCGATTTACTAATCGCATTGTTTCAAATTGCGATTTCGATTTCAAATCGATTAATTGTCCAGCCCTAAGCAGCGCCTATGAAGGCTGATACGGCACACGAGGGGGTGGGTGGATAGGTGAGTGGCCAGCACCACCCACGGTCCCGCCTTCGTCTCCCCAGCGGCGATGTTCACACACCACACCAGGGTACTCATTGGAGGCCGAGTCGACTCCAGGAAGGCCCAGGATTAGTTTCGATCATCGTCGCTGATGTCGGACCTGAGCAAGAATGGAACTTACGCGCTCGCATGCTCACGTAGTCAGCCATGGACTGGGATTCTATGCAGCCCGCAGAATGACGCAAACACAATCTATCGATAAAATGTTATTGAAATCATCTTATCATTAATACTGCATAGTCGCTTACTCTTATCGTGCCCGATTTGCCGAGACAGAAAAAAAACGTGCCGTCATTTGTCGTGTGCAGCCTGTGACCAAATCAAGCAGAATGCGCTCGGTCTCGTCAGGTCTCAGGAGCCAAGCAGGATTGGAGCCTGGATAGTGTTTGAATGGGCGAGCACCACGCAGCCTTGCCATAGGGCTTGCGTGGCTATGTAGCGGGCAGCAGAGGACAGTGCAGACAAATCAATCGTTGTGCTGCGCTTTCTACGCTTCCGCGTCTATGCTACTGACCTTCACCGACCCACACTGCCAGCGTGGTGAAGGCTGCCAGCAGAGATGAGCATCACCCTTATTTGACGTTTCAACAGGGAGACACACTTGGACTTGACAGAATTGTATTCATTAAATAAATGTTTAATTACAATACCAACTTATAGATTTTGCGTTGTCAGTCCAATGCTGCGTGGAATTCCTTCCCCATGCCGCTTAGGGCATTGGGTTGGTTTGACCATACTTCACCACGGGGCGGCGGAGAGGGGGGGCTAGGACAAGTTCAGATATTCATATTCTTTGGTTCTTTCGGTAAAGTCACATAACTTTACCGAAAAAAACAAAGAATATGAATTCCTGCAGTCACGAAAGTTTTAAGTCAAAATTTAAGTTCAGATATCACAAACCACTGATGGAAGCTGTGGTCGAGAATCGAACTCAGGTCATCGGGTTCACGGCACAGCGCCCTCCACCCCCACGCACTGAACAGATTTGTTAATTCCAAACGTCAATGCGCTGGACTTCAAAAGAAACTTAACATTTGGTGGGTGAAAATATCCTGAGTGTCAAATAGTTGAAGAGTTTAACCTGCACGGCCCATCACTTTGAGGTTTTCATTTCGTCATGTGTTTTTAATTAGCATTTTTAATGAGGGAGTAGGGGGGGGTGCACAGAGGGAAATCATTAGCGGATTCTGTGAGTTTATAAATAATGCATTTCCTGATGGATCATCGCGACAAATGTGCGGCTGTGTGCACGCGGGAATGCATGGGGGACCTGTGTTTATGTACCACATGGGTCTCGCTCCACAGCTTTCTGAACTCTACACGGACACCATCGTATGCTATTGCATTGTTTGCGTCTTATTGCAATATTGCATTTGATGTAATTCAGCACAACTCCAATCCCAGATGTGGCAGCCTCTGATTCCGCTTCAGCGGCCAAATTGCCGGCGCGGTGACGCAAACGACAGAACCGATCACCGTCTTCGGCTTGTAACGGGCTGCGGCCACCCGCGGCCACCGCCAATTTCTCGCCAAGGTCACGTGACACGGCAAGACAAAGCCGATCCTCTTCAACATTGCCCCCTTTAATAATGCGTCGTCCGTATGCCGGCCAAACCCGTTTGATATTTGCCCCGCGAGCTCAAGGATCCCGTGGGGCCCTTGCGATCCGAAGTTTCTGGAAACGTAAATAAAGGCAGGCCAAAGCTTCTCTTTCTCAATAACTGCAAGCAGACAGACGATGCCCGCTGACCTTTTCTACCGAGCTCGTAATTGGCGCTCGGCGCAGAAGTAGGAGACCGTGCATCGCGAGAACGCCGGCTTTACGAAGGTGTTGTCCTGGTTTTTTTTTTTTTGGGGGGGGGTTGTTGTAGGCCACAGCTCCGTTTCATGATTGTAGCTGACAAAGCCAATAAGTGAAATGCCCTCGACGTGTTTTTTTTTGCGAGCGCACATTGTGCAGTCCGTGCTGCAATAAGGTAACGACTTGGCTGTTGTCTTCAGACAGGGGTTCAACCGGGAAATTCACTCCACATTTGACAGTTTCTCAAGTGAATAGGAATAAAGTTGTGGAGTTTGGTTGGCAGGGCCTCGTTTGTTGTCCGACTAAGTGTGAGTGTTCGGCTACTTGCCGTGGGTGTGGAAACCCTCACACCTACGACACACACCCACGCCTCGATTTCAGGGCAGGGCCATGCTATTTATTTACCAGTTTCCTTTGTGATGCTGCGTCGGCAGTGGTGCACAAAGCATGAACAACAAAAACAACTCGATATGTTCTCAGTGACTAGGATACATTTGTAAGGCAACGTTTCAGGCAATGACCTCTTCTCCACAGCACATCAACAGAGAGGTCCAGAGACATTTAGTGGACAAGAGTCATTGCCATAAACGTCGCCGATTGTATCTTTTTTCATTTTACGTTAAGTTTATTTTGATTTGTTACACGGACCGGTAGCGTTAGGCCAGTTGCCCGGCTATTTCACACATGGGAGTTCCGTTGTAATGCATAAGCTCAGCAGAAACAATTTAAAAAATCAATCAGTATTACAGAAAATGAGTAGAGGGTCCTTAAGGCCACAGTCTCGTAGCGGCTTTTAGCTGCCCATCGAACAAAGACGGTCACTGTATCGCACGCTTTCAGATGCACTTCTGCAGCCGTCTGAAACGTTCTTCCTCCTTCCGATATTAGGAAGCCACTGGAGCTATGCACTTTTATCGATTGTAAAAAAAGAAAAAATATATGCATCAAAATATACCGCAAACATATCGGCATAATTATCTAAATGCGTCCACGATAGAATGGTCGTCTGGGGAACTTTTCCGGGTCCGAATGACTCCGGCTAGGAGGATGTTCTGGACACGTTGGAGACATTTTCTAACGGGGGCCAAAATTGCAAAATATGTATGACTTCTGACCAAATAACCAAGCTAATTCGGCCTATCAGCCCCAGGTCTGCTAAGCCACGCGACCATTTGTAGGAGACAGCACTGTGAACTTTTCATATCGGTTACCGCCAGGTCTGCCCTTACAGGAGAGAATCGCTGCTCTCACTGGAATTTAATCCGATGCCCGCTCACCGTGATTATCAACTTCACCAAATTGTAATAATCATGCGGCACTTTCATCGGGCCATCAAAGGGTAAAAACGCATTTTTAAAGGAGCCGGGGGGAAAGAATAGTTTTTTTTAGAAGTTGCTGCGCTGACATGAGGCATGCAGAGACGATTTAAAATAGAGCAAATTAAATTCCTGCCGCATTTAGCCGGGAGCTGTCTCTCTCTCTGCGAGCAGTTGCTGACACATGAAGCCGGACGTTCATTTCCAGCCACTCCCCGTACAGTCTCATCCCTTGCCCCTTCCCTGATCGTTGTTATTCCAGGGAAACTGTTTGTTATTGTTTTGTAATGTATAGAAATGTACTTTGGAGCCCCAGGAGAGGCGTGCGAGCGGCAATGGCTTTGATAATTTTTTCGATCAGAGCTAACCCCCGTCTTGGCTCGGTCGCGAGCTGTGAACAGGAAGGAATTGTGAATGCGTCCAATTTCACCAAAAACAAAAAAAAACCCGGCCGGCGAGTGGCATCAAACCGAACCTCGGGGGAAAAATTCCCCAGCGCTGTTCATTTACCGCGGCAGCGCGTTTCACCGAGGATTACCACCGGTCAGTCGAGCAACTCCAGTGGCCGGCTTGGCCAAAAAGAAAAACCCCAAGCTATTAGGCGCACTTAAGCGAACTATAATCTATACCTTGTGCTCACTTTCTCCCCCACACCTTCCTGAACGCTGCAACCAAAGTCCGCACTCCGCCCCCACCCTCCGTGCCCCAGATACATCCTGTATGATTTATTTTTTAATCCCTGAGGATGAGGCCGTGGAATGGACGGGGGGGGATGGCTGGCTCTGGTTCACCGCCGGTACGCAGCGTTGTATATCAAGAGGTCGGTGCTCAACCGTATTTTCATCATGAGGTCAAATGTGCCCGGTGTCGTGGCCGCGTAGTTTCCTGCAATTATATAAAATGTGCCCAAAAGTAAAATTTGTTTTTATATATAATAAGTGCACGAAACACGCTGTGGCATACGAATCAGAAGCAGGGACGCGAGTGAGGATAATAGAACAGAAGCTGAAAAAAAAGGTGTGCAAAGAAACACGGTGAGAAGCTTGCTGCGGATTAGACGGAGCGGCGGAAAGGAGAAAGCATGAATCGGAGAACTAATACAAATCACGGCCATAGCATTGCCCCTTTGAAATTAAGTGGGCTTGGAGCAGGACGCATCGTGGCCAGAAAGGATGATGGCCATTGGACGAGACTGGCGAAAGAACGGCGGCCGAAGGAGAGAAGACGCTCCGACGAGGAGGCCCACCGCAGAGGTGGAGCGTGAGTGGCACCTCGCGCTCGCGCACGTGCGAGATGGAACTGCTGCTTCGTGGGACCGTGACGGAGAGCAGTGGATAGACCGTGGCAGGTGACAATAACAACGATAAGGATCTACAGTTGTTCGCTCTTAAAACGCAACTTTGCACACGGGTTTAGACAGAGCGCAGACGTCTGTGCATCGCTCGACAAAGCTCCAGGACACAACGGAGAGACTGCGCAGACGCCAGCGCGTGACAGCACACTGAGCGGCAACGCGTGACGTTTACGATGTCCACGGTGCAGCAGCAGCAGCAGCAGCAAGCGCCGCCGCTGACTTCCATCCCGGGTACCGCCGGGTGCCGAGTCGTTATCACGAATGAGTGACCTGCGATGGAATTGGGAGTAAGCCAGACGCTAAGCCAAGCGTGCTTCGAGGCATCGGCGATCATTTAACAATGAGCTGCAACTCAAGCCCGGCTGCCGGGCCTCGCGAGTGGGCCGGGCGAACTTGGGGCCACTCGCCGTGCCGCGGTGGCTGCGACAAACGCCGCCAAACACAGACGGACGACCCGCAGAGGCTTTCATGGGGCAAAGCATCGTTATGATTATTAATGTGATTACAATACATCAGCATTGTTCGTGCACGAGGCGAACCCTTCGTCAAGCCAGAGCGCAGACTCACCCCTGACTCAGCACTGACTCACCCCTGACTCACCCCTGACTCACCACTGACTCCCAACGCCGCATCGGTCGTGTGGGTCAGTTGACCGTACTTCACCGCGCTGGTCAGTGCGGGTTGGCGAATGTGTGCACTGCCCTCTGTCGCCCACCATGTAGCCCCACAATGGATTGACTCACCCCTGACTCGCCCCTGACTCGCCCCTGACTCGCCCCTGACTCACTCCTGACTCACCCCTGACTCACCCCTGACTTCCCCCTGACTCACCCCTGACTCCCCCCTGACTCACCCCTGACTCGCCACTGACTCCCCCCTGACTCACCCCTGACTCACCCCTGACTCACCACTGACTCGCCACTGACTCGCCCCTGACTCACCCCTGACTCACCCCTGACTCACCACTGACTCACCCCTGACTCGCCACTGACTCGCCCCTGACTCGCCACTGACTCACCACTGACTCACCCCTGACTCACCCCTGATTCATCACTGACTCACCCCTGACTCACCCCTGACTCGCCACTGACTCACCCCTGATTCATTACTGACTCGCCCCTGACTCGCCCCTGACTCACCACTGACTCACCCCTGACTCGCCCCTGACTCACCCCTGACTCACCCCTGACTCACCCCTGACTTCCCCCTGACTCACCCCTGACTCCCCCCTGACTCACCCCTGACTCGCCACTGACTCCCCCCTGACTCACCCCTGACTCACCCCTGACTCACCCCTGACTCGCCACTGACTCGCCCCTGACTCACCCCTGACTCACCCCTGACTCACCACTGACTCGCCCCTGACTCGCCACTGACTCACCCCTGACTCACCCCTGACTCACCACTGACTCATCCCTGACTCGCCACTGACTCGCCACTGACTCACCCCTGACTCACCACTGACTCGCCACTGACTCGCCCCTGACTCACCCCTGACTCGCCCCTGACTCGCCCCTGACTCACCACTGACTCACCCCTGACTCACCCCCGGCTCACCCCTGACTCACCCCTGACTAATCACTGACTCACCACTGACTCACCACTGATCCCCCCCTAACTCGCCCCTGACTCGCCCCTGACTCACCACTGACTCACCCCTGACTCGTCCCTGACTCACCCCTGACTCACCACTGACTTACCCCTGACTCGCCCCTGACTCACCCCTGACTCCCCCCTGACTCACCACTGACTAGGAAAACCAATCGACTTCATCTGCCCTCTCCCCAACTAAGATTCCTCGGGGCAGAGGGAAGGGGGAAGGTTTGACCCAATTGCCTTAATTTTAACAGCAATGAGGACGTATGCATTATTAACACGTAGTTTCACCGCTAACATATGTCCCATTGTAATGCACGATAAACAGCATCTGTAGTGCATTAAAATGTAATGCACCATAGACGTGTCAATTCGAAACAGCACCGTGTTGAGACGCTGGAGCCGAGAGTGCGGGCAAAAAGAACACCGTCTAACCCAAGGCAACATTTGGAACCTGTCGTATCCAATCCCATCAGATACAGCCCCCCAAAACAGTCAACCTAAGCTGCCCAATGTGATTATTCCTTCGTCTGCAGCTCATCCACACAAGGGGCCACCGCTCGATTCCTGTACATAGTCATAAAAGCACTCATTAATGTGACTCAAAACGTGCATTATATATATAGGACCATAGAGCTTGGGCAATGTTTGATGCGAGCTCACTGCCTGACTGCTGCCTTCCTGCTTGGCTATGGTTCCTCGTGTCTCCCGAGTCGTTCTCTCTCTTTGACAGCGAGCCGATCCCGTCCGCCTTGCAAGTTGAAATGATTATTAATAGTCTCGGCTCTGGCCTATGACCTCCACTCCCGTGTCCCTCTCTCGCAACTCCAGCCCTATCAATCACGGCATCATACGTACGTGCGCTGATAAATCGTTCGGTCGGGCGCCACGGTGGTGAGATGCTGACTACCTCGCTTGGTATGCGGGAGGTTGTGGGTTCTATCCCGACCCCGATGCCTGTATATCTAGAGTTTGCGTGTCTCTCTCTCCGTGGTTGCACCCACCACATTTAGAATCAACATCACGCGTTTAGAGTATTTGGTTGCTATAAATATCCACGCGATAAGCCACTTCGTTGAGTTATCATTTGTAGCCAGGTATCTTCTGAAAAAAAGGAGCTATATAGCTCAGTGAGCCTTACATGGCAAAATTAAAAAATATATATTTTTAATAGTTTTAAATGCAGGTTAAATGACGGAAGGGCCCACGTGCAGAGCCCACGTGTATCCCAGGGAGTAGGGCGGGGGTCACATGGGGAGGCGTCAAACTCACGGCGGCAGCCGAGCGGGTCGTCGCCGCTGAGGCCGAAGAATCCCGCCTTGCAGCGGTCGCAGCGCGGGCCCTCCGCGTTGGGCTTGCAGCGGCACTGGCCGGCACGCAGGCCCAGCGCGGCGTCCGTGTGGCCGTCGCAGAGCCCCCCGTTGAGCGTCCCGTCGGGCTCGCAGTCGCACTCTGCCGGAAGATGCGATGGGCCGGCGCAGAGAGGCGGAGAAGACTGCGTGAGGTGTTTATACCGGATGGGTTTATTTTTATATATATGAAACGTTTTTCGAGTGCGGTCTCCCGGGTGAGGCTGCGTGTTCAGCATTTATTCCTCCCAAGCCTTCGCTTATTGCCGCGCACCGTTGCGTGGCATCTGCGGGACTCGAAGGAGTTGCAGGCGCCCGCAGTCGCGCGTGGCAAAAGCTTGACGGAATAAAATTGCTCAACGCGTGGCACAACTCAAAAGGCGGTACGTGGATTTGGAGCCGGCTGCGAAATCTTGCGTGCTATACTCTTAGCTTGAGCTTTGAGCCACCAGATTATCGTGGCAGTCAAAGGCTTTGTGTGCCCAATGTTAGGCAAAATACGGCACTTTTGTACAATTCAAAACAACTTGCATTCACACAGCAGCTAAATGCACGTACGGCGGATGGTGGTGATTCACTTTTTCGAAACGAAAAGCCATGGTGTTTCTCCAATGAAAAAAGCTTTCGGAATTGGATCTTTGTTTATGTGGCATCTGGAATGGACCCTGCCTCACAAGACAGTTCAATGTTACTCGCAAAGGCAGTGAAGTATGTATTTACTTCTTTCGCCCCATACGCAGCCAACTGTGCTAATCGGAGGTGTGCGGGAAGGACGACAAAATAAACACAAAAAGTTCAGCAATGAGCAAAAAGCAGTGGCTGACCACTTTCAAGAACATTCTTATTCGTCATTAAGACGAGCACCACGCAGCGGATTTGCCCGCGCGCGGTTGCAACCGGCGTGCGAACCCAGGATCTCAGCAGCGCCGGCTCCGCGCTCCGACAGCGTTAGCCGTGCGGACCCGCGTCGTTATCGCACGCCTCATTCCACGTACGAGGGAGGGAGATGGGGGGGGGGGGGGAAAGTCGGCGAGAGGCGACGTCGCTCACGCAAGCAGGCGTCGGCGTCGCCGGCGTCCCGGCGCGGGTCGCGGTAGAAGAAGGTGTTGCAGAGCTCGCAGTTGCGCCCCATGGTGTTGTGGCGGCAGTCCTCGCACACCCCGCCGCTCACGTTGCCCGACGCCTTGTACACGGCCACGTCGAAGTGGCACTTGTCCGAGTGGTTGTTGCAGTTGCACTCTGAGCGGCGGAGGAGCCACGGAACACGCACGTACGCACGGCGGTGGGACACGCGGCGGTGGGACACGCGGCGGTGGGACGCGCGGCGGTGGGACGCGCGGCGGTGGGACGCGCGGCCGGGAGTGCGCGCTGCACACGGCGTCGCAAGGAGCTGAACGCTGACGACTCGGAGGCCGCTGAATGGCTCGAGGTGGTTTGACTGAACTTTTGTGGTTTGGACCTCGTCTGGCTGCTTTCTTGCCACGTGTAATTGGTTTATTTTTTTTATGTATGTATGTATGTACGTTAATTAGCTAGTAGATAACCCGTTGGTCGCTGCAAAGGAAAATAAGAGATGGCTGCAATTTCCATTCTATTTTCACAACCCTCCTGTGCTTGGAGTACTAAACATAATATAATGCCAAGATAATGCATATTGTGAGAATTATTTTTATATATTACCTAGCATTTATAAATATATTCTGGAAATAAAAACATTATGTTTCAAAGTATCTTGCAAATTCATGGGCTCTACCAAACACACTTACTTCATGGTTTCAATCTCGCAAATATTTTTTGGTATATTAGCTTTACTCAAAGATATTTGATATTTAATAATAATAAAGCCCGTTATTTATTCAGGAATGTATCGCTCAGGCGTCATGACTCTTTTAGTGGCTCCATTAACTGAAATGTTTGGCCAATTCCCTTCATTAGCTTTTGACTTGCGGAAGACAAGCACAGTACCTGGAAAATCCCCAGACATAAGGAGGGGGGGGGGGGGGCTAACACTAAAAGCTCTGCTGGATCAAGCCCTCCCCAATGCCGCATCGGTCGTGTGGGTCAGTTGACCATATTTCCATCTCCTGGAAACCTCACAGCCCATTGCGTTCGGAAATTTCACACATCTGCATGATCCGCCAACCCTTGCCTTGGATCGCAGACGTGCTCCATCGCGCACGGATATCATTTGTCCTCTGCACATTTTTTTTATTTTTACAACGGTGCAATTTTTTGCTCGCTGAAAAAAAAAGAAAAACCAACTTGCAATTAAAATATTAAATTCTCCCCAGGTGCGTTGCCACGCGGCCATACACCGCACGCAATTATGCAGCTTGAAGCGAACACTAATTCTTTCACACCTCACCTGGCACGCCGACCACGGCCGACTAATGCGCCGCAGCCCTTTGCAGGTGCGCCCTGGAAACTCTGAAGGACGTATCGATTGCGCGTGATTAATGCGCAGCTTACGGTCGGATGTGGTACACTCGCCGCACACGGGGTTCCCCACCCCCCACCCCCCCCCCCCCCCTGTGCGCCACCGATCCCACCCGTGCGGGGGGATTTGTACCCGTGCCTCCAACACATTGAGCCCGAGACACGGCATTTGTTATGCCGCGTGCTCCCGGTTAGGAAAATGGCAACGCAGCAATCATGGACGCGCGCAACATATTTTTCGTGCCGGGGGTTTACGCGTGCAATTTGCTGGGGGGATTTCTTTTTGTTTTTTTTTTAAACTAGAATGAATGACACACTGTGGGGAATGCCGCCTCGTAAAGTGAGCAGATTTTTTTGTTTTATGAAGCTGAACGGTTCCTTATTGCCATGTCTGGGAAACATTACTCGACGTTCGTACGTCTGTTAGAGCCGTCCATCCGAGGACAACTTTCGCGCGTTGTCAAGAATACTACAAAGCCCACTAAAAATAATCATTTACATTTTTAAGGCGCATTCCATCTGTAAACCCCAATGCGTTGTTTATGTTAATCAGGTAATAAAAAGAACCAGGGTAAACGGCCGAAACTAGGAGGTAAAGGCCAATTTAAAGAGGTTTCAAGACAGACTTAAATAGTTCTCAACCAATGGCTAGAAAACCCAGTGCAGAGTCTGCCAATGCCGACGTCCAGATGTGGACAGTTTTTCAAGCAATACTGGCAAATAAATATATTCTAACAAAGTATTTTCCTTAAAAAAAACTATTATATTAATCTGCATACCAGCGCAATGATCATAGGGCCTTAGAAAACATGTGAACGCGAGGACAAGCTCATGTGCCCGGGAGTAAGGAATCCTCCCGAATAGACCGGCTTGCCCGTTGGTATAAACACACGGCGGCACTTGCGGCAAATGTAACCATATGATCGACTCGTACGGCTGCCACCAAACGGACGTCGTGACTTATCTCGGCCGGCAGAGCGAGCGGCGAAGCCCCGATATTTTGTCGAGATCTTGAGTTCAGATCCCGGTCGAAGGTCAACCGAGACCCGTCATCCTTTGAACGCGGGTGACTACGCCTACTTATAATAATTGGCACAAATTGGTGTCTTGTACTTTTGCACTCGTGAGACTGCCGTCCCTCGGCCGGCCTCCAGGGCGAGTCGGCGTAGAAATCCTCGCACTGCTCGCAGTTGAGCCCCCGCGTGCGATGCTTGCACACGCACCTCCCATGAACCTACACGCACACATACACACAGTGACGCGGTGGTGGCGAGGTGTTAACTACCTCGCCTGGTATACAGGAGGTCGTGGGTTCCATCCGGACCCTGATGCCTGTGGTATATTTGGAGTTTGCACGTTTTCTCTCTCTCCCCGTGATGACGTGGATTATTTTCCGGGTCCCCCGGTTTTTCCCTCCACGTTTAGAAACATGCATTTAGAGTGTTTGGTTGCTATAAATTTCCACGTGATAAGCCACTTGGTTGAGTTATCTTTTACGGCCAGCTCGCTTCTGAAAAAGAGCTATAGAGCTCCGTGGGCCTTACCTGGTCAAATAAAAATATAATAGTTTAGTTTAGATGTTAGTCACGTGGCCCACGTGGCTTGAGCAGGCCTTACTCCCAAAGTGGATTGACCGTGGCCGATGATTCTATTCCACGGCCATATGTTCAGGAGCCAAATGTCGAGCTCTCCCCAAGGCACGATGAGAGGGCTTCAGGAGAGGAGTTCGTGTAGCTTTGCCGTTTCTTCTCCACTCTAGGGGCGCAGACAACAGCGGTTCACTATACGGCCCACAGTTTGTGTTGCATGGCCGCAGTGGCACTGTGGCTCGACGATGGTTATACACGATGCATTGCACAAACAAAATTATTCGCTTTGTAGCAAGCACCACGTCTGTGGGTTATATTTAGCTGCTGTGATTTTTCTTCGTTACCATCTCCATTATAGATCATCATTAGCAACAGGAATTCCCTTTTAAGAACCCCCTCCCCGTGTGTAGCCATGCCCGCTCCGTATATACGAGATCAAAAACATGTGTTGTGCGTGCACACGCACGCGCGCGCGCGCAAAGACAAACACACCTATTGGCACTGAACGTCGCTATAAAGTTATGAAAACAAGCAATTATGAAGGCACCTATTTCCATCAAAAGATCTCAGCATTTAATTGCCACGTAAATAATAACGTCACGTTTCCCACGAGGGTCGCCGCTGTTGTCGAGGGGTAGTCTGCTGCCACCTAACACGTGTTCTCTGGCCGCAGAAAACAGTTTGAACAATGTGCGATTAACGGGTGGAATTCCTCGACTCCAGCGAGGATAGAAGCAAACCATTGTTCCCGGATATCTGAGCTCCACACGAGTGCGAGCCAAAAAGAAAATCGAACGAAGGGCCAGTTTCCTTTTCCGTAAACTTCGCTCAAGTTCTGATCCCGTGGCGCCTGTTTTGATGGAGGCGAATTTCCCTCAGATGTTCACAATTTTTGTTTCCGAGATATTCCAAATCGTTTCTCTCTTCAGCGAATTACAGTCGCCTTTTGTTGTTGTTGTTGATGTTGCAAAAGAGCTGTCCATTACTGCATTGCTCTTGAAACGGCTGTCATAAAGGCATTGTGAAGTGTAAAGTTAAAGGTGCAGCACCTGCAATTGCCTGCCCACGTCACTGGAAGGCAGAAGGGGCCTCTCCACTAGAGAGGGCACCAGAGAGCCCCATCCCCACTTCGTATTTATTCTGCCCGACTCCTCGTATGTTCAACCGCTAAGCAATGAATGGCGTTGGTGGCATCTACATCTGCAGAACATGAAGAACCAGTGGCATCTACATCTACAGGAGATTGTACAACTTTTAAAGCCATTATCCGTGTTTAGTGTACATGCCGCATCAACGTGTTTGGAATCGACAGGGGTAAAGTTGGACTTAGGAACAAAATCGACTTACGCACAGACCTCTGGAACCTAGCTCGTTCGTAAGTAGAGGAGTCCCTGTGCCCACCTTTTTACCCCACCACACACAACCTGCTGATCGACTAACTCTGTAACTGTGGTGTAACCACAGGCGGAACGGACAGGAGGCGGGGTGGGGGAAGATTCTTTAAAAAAAAAAGTTCACAATGTTTCATCTGCCGCATCTGGAGATCAAACCGACTTCCACTGAATTGCACCGCAGTGTGCGATCGATTACACCAAGACAGCATCAGCCATGCATGGCACTGCACCGTATATGACAGCACTGTGTGTGCTTTGATGATTTTGCTGCTGCAAAGGTCAGACGACGCTGGGGAAGCTGGGATATGTTTTGCTGGAAATCCGACGCGAAATATAACGGTTCCAGAAAACCCTCCCGTGTCTACGTTACCGTCTCGATAGTTTCCTGCATTCGTAAAGGCTGGTGCCAATAAGGCTGCACCTCAGGGACTGGCTTCACCTGTACAAATAGTAGGGACTCAAACACAACGCTCCACTTCATCAAGTCAGCTAAGAACGGTGGCCTGAGTAGCGGTGACACGTTTAAAAAAACAAGATGTAAAGGAGCAGCCCCGCAATTGCTTGCTCACGCCACTCGCTGGCGGAAGAACCTCCCCTGGAGGAAGCTCGAGAGAGGACACTCTATTATACGGCGCGTTGACCTATTCTTCCACGCCGGCCAGACGTCTTGGTGACTCGTCGACAGGTTATTCGCCTGAAGTAAACTCCAACGAGAACCACGTGGACGTTGACGGCTGCCCTTGCCCCGGCAAGCGAACGGCGAACAGCTCGCTCTCCGCCAGGCCAAATGCCGCGTTCGCCAGCGCGACGCTGCTCTAGCAGGCGAAATAAAAAATTATTTCGCTCCAGCATCGAGCGAGGCATCCTTTGAACCTCTCGTCACAGTCCCACCGTGCGTCTTTGCAATGCTGCCGACGGATGTCAACGTTACTCGTTCTTCCGAGCAATCCGCAAGTTGACGGCCGGTGGCCAACACCGCACAGAAACACTCCACGCCAAGCACAGCCAAAGCGGGACCTGCCACCCTCTGTTAACCACGAGAAGACAGAGAAGCGCGTGCAGCCCTGGGAACTAATGGGAGTACAAATACGGAAACACCCCGATTTACAAACTAGATTTTGGTGCTTTCGTGACTGCAGGAGATACCCTTTGGTTTTTTCGGTAAAGTCACGTAGAAATAAGACGTAATAAAATAACATAATACTATACTAATACTATACGACGTTTCGATTGCAACACAAGCAATCTTCATCAGGTACAGAAGAGCTAAATTTAAGAGAGGAAACCCATAATATATATCTGCGGTTATGTGCTTCCTCTCTCTCTTAAATTTAGCTCTTCTGTACCTGATGAAGATTGCTTGTGTTGCAATCGAAACGTCGTATAGTATTAGTAGAGTATTATGTTATTTTATTACGTCTTATTTCTACGTGACTTTACCGAAAAAACCAAAGACTACCCCGATTTACGTCTCCCCGTTTTTATGTCGTTTCACAAATACGTCGTCACTTTGTTATTAATGACATCATCACCACCACCACCACCAGTCCCAATGCCTGTCTTGCTCGGCAACCTGCCCTCCTCCATCCTGCGCGTGTGCCTCATTCATCCCAACCTCCTTCCTTTTGCGGATTACGTCAACAAGATATTTTTTCGACGTTATATTCTGACCATTCTCGTAGTTTACCAAAATCCGAATTAATCTTTATTTAAAGCGTGGAAGATTAAAAAAAAATTAACTGTGTTGTGTGTTTGACCCGTATAAGCAGCATGAACATTGCTCCTGCCTCGAATACCCATCATTTAACACTGCAATTGACCTCTCTTCTGCTGTTTATTTTTACAGGAAAACCTCTCGGATTGTCAACAACAACAAAAATCCAGTCGAGCCGTAACCAGCTCTTTTTTTTTTTAAAGAGTGCGTTGCTTCATGCCGAAGGAAACCAGAACGACCCACTCAAAGGTGCGCACAGATGGGTTTCACGAACCCACTTGCTCTCCTCTCATCTCTTCTGTCCTCTTTGAAACAAGCACCTATCAGGGTTGGCACAGAGCGTGATTTGGTCGTGACTCCAGCAAAAGACCCGCTCATCTTTATCTCTCCATTACCCGAGTGATGTAGCCACACCCTACAATGTACTCATTTGAGGTCGGGTTGACCTTGGGGAGGTCACAATTTGGTTCAAATATCACTCGCCGCGATGGTCGCCATGAGCAGAAATTGAACTAAGTTGGCCAGGATTGCGGCTCAATGTGCTAACCACCACTCAGCACTGCCGTACACCCACACGCACCACACAGACGTACAGCACTCGAAAAGCGTTGCTACCAACAATACAATACAGCAGTGCAATGAAGAAGAGATTACTTCCTGTGCTCCTGCGTGGCCCAGGGGATATACGAACACGTGTCTGTGTGCGCGCATCCATAGAGAGCAGTAGCACAATGGCCAGCACACCGAACTACTGACTCGGTTTCCCACATTTGATTCTCAGCCACGGCTAACGTCCGGCCAACGTCAGTGGTGAGTGATATCAGAACTGGGCACGGGCCCTCCCCTGGGTCGACTCAGCCTCAAATAAACACACCGAGATGTATGCAAACAAACGTTGCCCTGGCCGTGCCTTGTCCAGTACAGTTCCCATTTAAGATAGGCTGTCTGTGTGTCCCAAAGCATTTGCGAAAATGAGGACATTGCCATCGGTTTAAAAATGTTTTGCCTCATACTCAACGAAAATATGTGCAAAGGGCACATAGCTTTTTGAGCAGTGGGTGGAGAGGTGACCTCCTGCCAAGCCAGCCTTTAACACGCCACATGGCCTCTAGAGTGCAACCTATGGCCTGGCAGAAGCGCCGTGCTGACATCACCATCACTTAGCGGAGAATGGCGGCCTATGTTATACAGTAATTTGTGCATATGTCCATAAACGTGTGTTATCACGTATCTGTACTGTATGTGTGCGGTAGTGTAGCGGTTAGCACGCTGCGCTACCAACCCGGTGACCCGAGTTCGATTTCGGCTCATGACCAATAATAATAATACTAGTACAGCGCACCGGTGTTTTGGAGAGCAAATCCACAACGTTTAAAATCTCAGTACGAACATTTCGCCAGCAATTACAACGAGCATCATCAGCCGGTGTTGCTGTACCAGTAACGAATGGGCATGCTCTGTTAACGTGACAAACTTGACTAATTGGCTGCGTCGGGTGGCGGCGGGTTTAATGACACATTCATATCATCGGTCGCGAAAGCCTGCGGTGCTGAGATGGCGCGTACGTGTTTGCGGGAACAGCCACGCGTTGCCGTACCATGCCGTCGTGGTCGCGCTGCGTGGGCGCGATGGGCGCGCACTCGCTGGCGTGGCCGTAGCAGAAGCAGGATCCGCGCACCACCAGCTCGTAGAGCGAGTAGTAGTACTTCTGCTTGATCTCGGAGCGCGAGTCCAGCAGGTTGTCGCCCAGCGTGTGCAGCCGCGTCAGGTTGATGCGCAGGTTCGTGATCTTCAGCAGGTCTGGGGAGGGTGGTGGTGGTGGACGGACGCGCGACAAAACGTTATGCCGCGGCGGTTCACGGTGCTGCTGCTGCTGTCGTTGGTGGTGTTTGTTGTTGTTGTTTACTGAGTTTAACAAATGTTGTTCATCCACCTGTCATTTACTTGTTCTACTTATTTATCCAACAAAGCCATGCTGAGTTGCAGGACGCTTTTTCATGAGGGTCCTGCATTGGGCTTTTTTTGTTCCAAAGATGTTTTCAGCCGATTAATGATGAGTGTTTATTGTACACGGTGGGAGGAAACCGCCGCAGCACCTGGAGAAAACCCACGCGCGTGAGGGGGCAACGCTCTATCCCCGTTACAGATGGAAACGGATGGCGATTGGCCCACTCGCCATACTGCCTCGTAACCCTGACGAGCCAGGGTGTGGCACCCCAAGGCCCTCGACGTCCACGGGAAAGGAGTTTCACGAAACAATGCGCGCCATTCACCAACCCTCGCCTGTCCACAGTGCCGGACCCACAGGCGGTGTCGTGTCGTCATGAAGATCCCATTCAGAAGTCACGCCGAGTGGCTCGCACGAACTCCAGCCATCATCCTTGCAGCAGCAGTGGCATTTGGCCAAACCATCGAACTAAAAACGGTCGACGCGTCGCGGCGCGCTCTCCGATGCGCTTCTGCGGCCGTCTGGAACGCGCTTCCTTCCGATATTACGAAGCCACCAGAAGCTGTGCACTCTTACATCTAGACTGAAAACTCTTTGCTTTGGAACTGATTTTTGTGTTTAGTTTTCTGTCTTTACCCCCGCCACAACTTCGATTAGCACGGTTGGCTACGTTAGGTGCAAAAGAAGATCTGCATACATACATAGCACGGTTGGCTACGTACGTAAAAAGCATACTATGTACTCATTTTGCGGTCCCTTCAGGTGACCTCCTGTCCACACTAGGAGGGGGGGGGGGGCTACACTCTCCCACACTTTTCCTCTTCTTGAGATGTTCATCATTTTCAAGTTTCATTTATTAGGCAAAGCCCTGTGAGCCATGCGGCTCTTGAGCCGGGTGCAACCGCAACAAACAAAATATGAACAGAGAAACATCTTGAAGCGACGACGACGTGCAACAGAAACATCCTGGATAAACCAGAAAATCTTCCAGAAAAAAAAACCACCGTATTACAACGCTGTGTGCAAAAATCCCAGTGTGATGCAAGCCAAACAATAACAACCATAAGATAATTTAGATTCAAGTTATCAACTCCGCACTTCCGCAAGAAACATGGCTTAACCATATGTTTTCGAAATCACCAAAATAAAGCTATAAAATACAATGTAACAACAGTAATCATAGGAACATTGATTCAAATTTAACAATAAACGATATAGAAATAGGTTTTACCCTTTTAACTGGCACAAAAACTGACACCTTTATTCAAAAAAATTAACGATATACATAACATGTACGACCAAACTTGCAGCCATAGCTGGCAGCATGACACTCCCAGTGTATGATGTGTGAGTGAGTCAGCAGCAGCGTGAGTGAGTGTATGATGTGTGAGTGAGTGTATGATGTGTGAGTGAGTCAGTGTATGATGTGTGAGTGAGTCAGTGTATGATGTGTGAGTGAGTCAGTGTATGATGTGTGAGTGAGTCAGTGGTAGGTGTGAGTGAATCTATGATGTGTGAGTCAGCGTATGATGAGTGAGTCAGTGTATGATGTGTGAGTCAGTGGTAGTGTGAGTGAGTGTATGATGTGTGAGTGAGTCAGCGTATTATGAGTGAGTGTATGATGAGTGAATCAGTGTATGATGAGTGAATGGGTCAGTGGTTGTGTGAGTGTATGATGTGTGAGTGAGTCAGCGTATGATGAGTGAGTTAGTGTATGACGTGTGAGTGAGTCAGTGTATGATGTGTGAGTGAGTCAGTGTATGATGTGTGAGTGAGTCAGCGTATGATGTGTCAGTTAGTCAGTGCAAGATGAGTGAGTGTATCACGGCATCCAATACGAATTGTTGTTTAATTTTAAGATTTTTAAATGTAGCTCTCATATTTTCCAATGTAGCCAAAAGAAGTAAAAAGAAAATTAACTTCTCAGTCCTCGGGGATTTTTTTTTACCATACTTCACCAAGCTCCTCAGTGCAGGTTGGCCAAAGGGAAGCGCAGGACTTGTTTAGACATCACTCGCCCCCGAGGTCAACCATGGCCGGGAATCAAACTCAGCTGACCAGTTTCACATCACAGTGCACTTACCATTGTGCTACTGCTGTACACCCCATTCCACATTTAGCCTTGCTATGTTTACCCCATGCTTGAATTGTAAAACAGATGTGTCTCCATGGGCTCTCATCTGCTAAAATAAAGGATACTCGTTGACTAACGACTGGGCCACACAGCCAACTGCACACACGTACGTAGAGACGTGCCTACACCTTATACAGGCACACACACACATTTGCAAATGCAGATACATGAATATGCATGCAGGGCCGTCCAGAGGGCGAATTTTGCCTGGGCCCCACACAAAAGAGAGCCCCACAATGGGCCTGTGGATGGTGGAATAAGAGGACCTTATGTGGCATATTCTGCTCCGGGCATCTCAGAACCTCTGAGAGGCCCTGTCTGTACGTACACACATGTACGCATGCACCTCCGATTAGCACGGTTGGCTGCATGCGGTGCGAAAGAAGTTTAATATCCATAGATACACAGCAATAGCTGGCGCTGCGTTGCCTGCAAGACGTCGGAGAGGCAAGCCTGACTGTCAGCAAAACGCGTAAAACTGCATGCCTGCATCCCGTAATTGCACCCTTGGCGTATGTGCTGAGCAGCATCAGGACTCGGCTATTAACAATAAGAAATTGGAGCTAATTCACAACATATTCTCGCACTTGGCACACACACTCAGGGCATGATGAATAGCAATAATAGCATTTAAACATAACATTGGAGAGTGCGTTATTACTTCAGGCGAGCCCTTGCTGAAGCACACAGAGCTCATTAAAGTGGAGTTCACATTTTCCCGGTAACCACATCTCCTCAATTCCTCCACCACGTGCCGAGGAATCACCGTCGCATCTGATCCGCACTGCGGCCGACCACCACACCGACCACCACACCACAGGAGCACCCCTCATTCCACCTCTTGCCTCGCACTGCTCGACGGTAGAACTCCCTCCAAACTTGTCTGTGCTCAAGTACCTAAACTCTGGCGCAATTCGAAGGCCGTATTTAACTCCGTGCCTATTGCAACCTTCAGTAGCGCCGTTTGCTGCTCACCACTTTGGCGTTTTGGGCCTCTAGGCCCGCATTCGACAACTGCGAGTTTTTTTTTTTAAGAACAATTATTTTTTGGCCAACCTGGTTTGGGTGGACTTATCGGCCAGAGACCCTGACATACATATGGCGAGCAGCAACATCAAGTTTTGCGATCGCCGGTTATCTCTCTCGCTCTCGATGGAGGCAGTGAAGACTTAACTGCAATTTGTGGCATTGTGCCCAACACATTGTCTCGGGGGCCGCTGTTTTAGGTATAAAAATGCACGACTTGCTCACTTTCGTAACCGACTGCACTACGTTTTGAATTATTGAATTAAAGCTCTGCCCGCATACACCGTGGATGCAATCAAGTACGTCAGGGCAATCTGCGTGTCGCTTAACCACAGTGCAGAGGTCTTGGCTACCACCCCTGTCGCGAGTTGAACGGACAGCGAAAAATGGAGCGCGTGGATTGGTATCGCCATTCAGCGCAATGTCGGGTTAACTCCCGCTCATAGGCAATGATTGGTGTTCGATAATGATTAGAAACACATGCAAAGAACCCATTCGCCCTGAATGCACCCAATGTCGTAAGCTAATCAGATTTGAGCCTGGTTAATACTTGGATGGGCGACCAAGAATATACCTTCAAATACCAGGGGTTGTAGGCTTAGAATGTGTTGGTGGCCGGTAGATAGCAGGACAGTGATGGATTATTGAATCGATCCGTTACTTCCTCGTGTGTGTGGGCTTCTACGTTCTTTGGCTCCCAACCACAAACCAAACACGTATTCCTAGAAGAGGAGAAATAGTCCGTGCAGGTTCCTCTCTGAAAAAAGTATCTTGAGACTCAAATCAGGCATTCCCTGGGTAACTAATGGGACGTTATTTTTCTTTTTAGAATTGGTGAAGAGCTTAATTATGGGAATAACGTAATCAAGGCGCGTGTTTATAGTAATAATATTTCCAATGGGGTATTGGATGCGGTCATGTGAGCTGCAAGTAATTAGGCCAGTGGGCAAGCCTTCTAAATTCCTTCTAAAGGAAATCATGAATTCCAGTATCGTCCAAGCAACAGGGTTGCATTGGGCCACGGGGCAAACCAGGCATTCTCCCAGTAAATCTGTCCCTGGAGTTGGTAGCCACTGCATTCTCGACCCAAACTCAAAAATCTCAACTTCAATCAGCCAGCTCGTGGGACAAAATGCCTGGGGGGGGGGAGGGGGGGTTTGCCCAGCGGCCCGGTACAACCTTGCCCAGCCGCTCGTAATGAAAACGTCGACGAGGAATGAGAGTCGGGGGGCAGTGACAGCGCACAGACTCGAGACGTCACAGCAGCAGCAGCAGCAGCCCCCCCTACCCTCCTCTAACCCACAACGGACGCAATCAATCGTTATTCTCATTTAGTCATTTCTCAATCCGTCACTGGCAGGACGTTACACATATGCTGCCCCCCCCACCCCCCTTCCCGTGACACTTGCGCACACGTGCGCAAGTGTGTATTCTAGGCGTGAAAGGCGATGCGTGCCTGCCTCGCGGTGTCAATTTGGCGGCAGCCAAAATAGGCTCTACGCCGGAGCCCCTGCCCGCCTCCGACTGACCCCTGTTGTTTTATAGAAGAGACTCCCAGGCTGGGTCCGTCGCACTCAGCACATTGCGGGGGAGGAAATCGCTAAAGCATGTGAGCGAGTGTGTGAGTACGCGCGTGTCTGCTCGTGGGTGGGGAGCGGGAGTACGGTAGCGGCTAGCGCGCCGCGCTCCGAACCCGGCGGCCCCGAGTTCGATTCCCGCTCACGGCCAACACCGGTGACGAATATCTGAACCGGGCCTCCCCTAGGTCGACTCAGCCTCAAATCAGTACCCGGTGCAGTGTGTTAACATCGCCACTGGGGAGACAAAGGCGGTCGGGCGTGGTTTCCGGCCACCCAACTCCTCGTGTGCCGTGCCGGGGTCCTTTGTCTGCTCGCTGTCTGAGCGTCCCACGACGCACGGTACTGAAAACCTCACCACGAGGGCGGTTCGCTGTCGCGCCAGAACGTCTGCGAGCGTGCGGGGCACCGCACCCGACTCCACATAATAAGTAGGCGGGAGGCACCGTCTTGTTGTCGCTCTTATTAAGGCGATGGCGCCTGTTCTCGATTCGTCATACGTTCTCTTTTACGCTGTACAGGAAAACTCCTGTGGAATTTCAGTCAGTCCCCCCCCCCTCCTCCCTCCCTCCCCCCCTGGCCTGCCACTCGGCAAAGACCCACTCAAATTTTCTCCCACGCATTACCCATGTTTTATTTCTTTTTTAACTATTTCCAATTCTCAATGCCCAAAAAATTAACTCAGAAGAATGAGAAGTGAGTTTAAAAAAAAAAAGCCATAACCATAACACGGTGAAAATTTTCAGACAGTTTCTTGACCAAGGTTGAAGGTCGATTTGTTGTATATAGTTCTTCGTCAATACCATAGACTCATGGTTCCTTTCAGTCATAATCATAATGTATACGAATATCAGATGTGTACGAATAAAATCACCAATATAATTGCCGTTACTGACAGACTTACTCACAAATGGATAATGTAAATGTCTTATAATGTAGGTATTTACCATAATTTACCAGCTATTGGCATTTGCCAGAAATATCAGTGTTTATCTCGCAAAAAAAAATCGATTACATGACAGCAAAAAAATTAAACTTCAACGAACCAATGTTCACATTCACCTTGTATCGTGTGGCTGTAGGGATCGGTGATCTTTATGGCAGGGTCCAGGACTTTAAAGATGACCTGCGGACAGGAATATATCACAGAGAGTGAGAGAGAGAAGGCGCTTGTCAATCAGGGTACCCCAGTGTGGTCCAAGAGACCCATTCTTGAGCGGACCAACGGTCCGTGGAGCAGGAATCAGCGATGGGCGAGCCAGGGACTCGTCGTTCCACAATACGAGAGGACAAACAGGCGCGCGCCGTTGGCTTGCCTGTGCACCGCAGCGTCCTTTGGTAATAAGCCACAAACATAATGGGTGAGTTTCCAGTAGGGAAAAAGGTCTGTGTTTGTTGAATTAAAAAGTGGTAAGGAGACATCCGCTCCTGGCACTCATCTATGAAATCCATAGTCGCGTGTCCTAAGCCAGCTCCCGTCTGAGCGTCATGTTCTCTCTTTTTTTAAATTCCACTTAAAATAATTATCGAATTCTCCGTAATATAATAGAATGCTCTGGAAAATAAATGCACCCCAATCTTAAGCCCGGTGTCGGCAAGGTTATACGAATCTGGTCACACGCACACAAAGGCACACGCACATACACATACATACACAACAAAAACAACCGCCATTCGCCACTAAGTGGCGGTGACGTCACCACGACGCTTGTGCCAGGCCATGTGCGCCTTGAGGCCATACATACAAAGATAAAGATCCCCCGTATAGCCTTAACAGACTGTAGGGGCAAGTGCTGTTAGCGAGCACCTATGAAGGCCAGAACGGTACACGAAGTGGTGGGTGGCCAGCACCACGCCCGACCGCCTTTGTCTCCCCAGTGGCAATGTTTTTATCTACCGCACCAGGTACTCATTTGAGGCTGAGTCGACCTAGGGGAGGCCCAGGACCGGTTCAGATAATCGTCACTGGTGTTGGCCGTGAGCGCGAATCAAACCCGGGTCGCCAGGTTCGTAGCGCAGCGCGCTAACCGCTACACTACCGCTCCCCACTTGAGGCCATACATACAACCACCATTCGCCACTAAGTGGCGGTGACGTCACCACGCCGCTTGTGCCAGGCCATGTGCACCTTGAGGCCACGTGAAGTGTCGAACGCCCGCACATACACACACGCACATACACGCATGTGTAGCTACTGAATTGTAAGACACACCCACCACTCTTTCTTTACAACTTAGATATTACAATCCGGAGAATATGGTATTTTTTCTGAAGAATCCATCCCTGTAATATGTTTCCAAGCTACTTGTTTATAGTTGACGTTGTGCTCTCTGTCTCTCTCTTTCTGTTCACTTGCTTAACATAAACCCATGCATGCAAGTGGCATTGTACAATTTACTATATCTGACAATACACAATGACAATTACGACTGACCGAGTAAATCTGAATCATCTTCCTCAAGGGCTATGTGGTTAGAATGTGGCACAAATATAGCTGAGATTGTGATAATAAACATACAGATGTGAAAATTAAGTTTTACAATTTGGACCCAAAAATAAATCCATCATAATCATCGTCGTCATCGTCGATCATACCACGCCTCCCATGCAGTACATCTTGAGGCACCGGAACGGTGTATTTGAGAAGATGATAATATCCAGAGAATCACTCAGTAAGGAAGGGATTGCAGACAAAATTATGGCCCAGAGGTTGAATGATTTTACCCACAGGGTACAGTCGGCCTGAAATTTCATATTTGTGTCCTAATAAACAAGTCAAAACATATAAGATCCCCATTATCAGCAGAAAAAGAAGCAAACTCGGCTCGCGTCCGCCACTGATATAAGAAACCACTGACTAAAAACGAGCTGTACAAATGACCAAACAGAGGGGAATTTGAAAGAACAAATTTAAAGAAAATAACAATGTATTGAGCACAAGAACACGACATCACATGTGTAGCCATAACAGAACACGGATCTCTTTCCAGACAGATATTATTTAATTTAACAAAAAATGTGTAAACCCGTCGGAAGCCACGGTGGATCGGACGGGATGGGCCAGGACGTGGAGGCGGCGTGCCCCTGCCGCGTCATTTGCCGGATCGGTTCCACTCACGCCGGCGATCGCCAGGTCTGGCGGATCGGCGCAAACAACGGCTGCCTTCACGCGGATTTCCACACGGTAAGGGGTTGGCGTGGAGCGGCGATGGCTCCCAGAGCGACGGCTCCCGTGTGCGGTCGTCAATCACCCCCCCCCCCCCTCCCACAACAGCCACGACCCTCGTGACTCGACACGTGTTTCCACTCTCGAGCCCGTCGTGCGAGGGGGGCTGCAGGCGTCACGAGCGCCGGCGTGAGCAGGTAAGGAGACGCAACTGAAAGGAACGCCCGAGGCTTCCGCAGGATCGTAGTGATCGTTAGCCTCACTTTGTGGTAGTGATGGTGATGATGTTTACAATTGCCATGCATTACAGGTAACTCATGGCAATACAACTTCACGCATGTCCCCCATACCGGACTGCCTCTCATCCACGCTGCGCCCATCAGAGTGCCTCGCTCACCATCACACTCCACCTTATTCTGCCTTATCTACCCCTGCAACATCAGCTCCATTCCCAGCCCCTGTCCCTGCATCCATTCCATAACCTTCCTCACTGAACGCCGTCGGATTGCATCTGAAAGCGCCCTGGAAAGGGCGCTTTATAATTGCGAAATGGAATAGAATAAATGCACCGGCACCGTGGCAGCTGCCGTAGTCGGCATCCGAGGCTCATTCGTCGGAGGGAAAGCTCGAAGCTGCCGCAGGTTGGCATAGTGATCGTCAGCATCACTGACGATGGTGGTGAGGATGACAATTGCTACGCACTAACAATTGCGCATCTGTGCATGGATTCAGCGACGGTATTTGATTGTCACGCTCATGTTACGCGCACTGAGTCGTGCGTGTATGAACAGAGTGTTTACAATGAATGCAAATTATATAGAAATGTTCCGTTGATGCTCAGACGGCATTTTATAAACGAGACAAAAAAAAATTCTATTCTTGAATTGAATCAAGACCTCTACAATGAATAACATTTCTGCAATGAGGTGCAAGGTTACCTGCTTAAGCTTAATATAAATATATAATCAGCTAACCCAAAAAATACTCTTTTTCTGAAAAAGTCCTGCAATGATGACGGCAATCCCACTGATGCCGCTGCAGATGACGACGACGACGAGCGAGATGCTGCGGAAGTAAAAAAAAACACGACGGTCGAAACATCACGACGAAGGCTTGCGAGCAAATCGAACCCACGCTTGGCTGGGTCACATGCACACACGCTCAGAGCCCCCCCCACCCCCCCAGCCACGATCGAGGTATCTAATCGGGACACGAACGCCGAGCGAATACAGGGCACTAATTAATACACGCGTGCGCAGACACACAACCACGATCCATGGCCAACAGACCGTGGCCAACGCTCGGGTTGAATGGTTTCAAGGACCAATAAAGAAAAACAACAGCCCGGAATGAACGAGGGGCAGTAACGTAACACTCGCGCGTTCAGACTCAACCAAAAAGTCCTGCAAATAAATGCGAACATATTTAGACGCGATAAGCTCTTGCGGAAACACAATAAAGCATCATTACCCGATGCAAATTACGGGGCAAAAACGCGCAACATTCTCGCGGGCGGAGGACGAAAGGGCAGGTTTCAGTTCCTGAGGCTTAGAGCTCCCGTTAAAGCCAAGCGCACAGTGGGGAATAGAACGAGAGCGTCCGGGTTTTGACAGCGCAATTACGCGAACGGTTTATTTGGACAAGACAAAAAAAGTCAACGAGAATTAATCAAGACGCGGCCATTATTTGAGTGGCTGTGGCAGCGCTGGACGACCGCAAACGGCTTCTGGTTCCCCCTCTCACCGAGCTGCGAGGCGCTGTGCGGTGATGTGGGCAATGGTTGCGGTGCACCGTGCTATGATGATGCACGCTGCTTTGTGGATGTTAGGCACGGAGAAAATGTTTTAGACATCGGTCGGGGCAAGAAACCGTCAAGGAGCCAAGAGGTCACCCGGCGCAGGTAATAAATGGGTCAGGGGGTGATGGCTACGCACGCCTGTAACCCAGCACCGTGGAGACAGCGAGTCGGGTTGATGGGTCACACAAATGTTTAGAAACCCCCTTCCTGTGGGCTTCAAGAAGGTGCTGTACCCCTACTGACCAGGTGAAGGCGGTATGAAAAAGTACGGACTAATATCATGTCTCCCTTCCGTATTGGATCGAGTGTTGCTTCCTCGCATGAGAGGGTTTTCGCTGGGTGCTCCGGTTTTTTTCTCCCACATATGTAAAACACTCATTAATTGGCTGGAAGCATCTGAATATATGAAGGACTCCAGAGCATGGGAAATTGTTGTCACTAGGCTTCTGGCTTGTTTGTGGTTCCTCAGCGAATGTGAGACGCTTTATAAAACTAAACATTATTATTAATATGGAGGTGGCACAGGATATGATATTGTTTTTACCACCCGCCCAAAAGTTTGAGTGGCAACTTCCCCCACAACACCCCCGATGCAGAGAGAGACCTTGGTTTCAGCCGCGTCTGTCCAAGAAGTACTTCACACACCCGGAACACCACATCAAGTATACATCTCGCTATGGCTGCGGCTACTCAGTAGTCACGTGACGACTGCTCCAGACTTACTGTAAGTTGCAGGGCCGGGGTGTCCCCTGTTCACCGCTGAATCTTGGAACGCGCAAGCGGTTCAGCGTTAATTTTATTTAGAGCGGCGTAGCGCCGTTATTTTTAAAGACATTGTACTCACCGCAGAGAATTGTAGCGACACGAGCGTACTCTACCATAGCTGGCGCCAAACTGTGCCAGATGCCCTCCCGCATGGCCTTGTGGGAGCTTCGGTACTGATAAAGTTATATATATTTTTTTTTTAATCCGGTACGTGTACATCATCGGAACGGAATTCGAAGAGAAACGGATGACGTGCACGTACGTCGTCGGAACGGGAGAGGCTTAAGCAAAATAAAAAAAAAACTGACAAATTAATGTGCGGTGGGAGGGGGTGGGGGGGTCGGTACAGACCTCGCCCTCGGTGGACGGCTCGATGTCGGAGTAGCGCGACTCGCACACCACGTCGTCCACGCGCTGCAGGGTTCGCGTCGCGATGCCCGGGAACGCCGCGTCGCAGTCGTACGCAAAGTAGCGGTACGGCTTCCACGAACGGCCGAAGTTCGACGAGCGCTCCACCAGCATGGCGGCCGGCCTGAACGTCTGCGCGGGAACACGAGCACAAAGACACGGAGATCCCCCGTGTAGCCTTCAACAGGCTGTTGGGGCGAGTGTTGCTAGCGAGCAGCACCTACGGAGGTCGGCACGGCACAAGATGGGGTGGGTGGCAATCACCACGCCCGGCCGCCTTTTTCTCCCCAGTGGCGATGTTTACACATCACACGTGAAATACATTTGCGGCTGAGTTTAACGAGGGGGAGGCCCAGGAGCAGTTCAGATAATCGTCATTGGTCTTGGCCGTGAGCAGGAACCGAACTCAGGTCGCCGGGTTCGATGCGCAGCGCCGTAACCATTGCTCTACACGAGCACACACGCACACATGCATGTGCGGTCGGAGATTAATGTCAGCTGGGTCTCTGTCCGGGTCAGTGACTGAGTAGGATTTCCACCTGTCCTGATTTTCCCAAGGTGGTCTTCTATTAGAGCAAAGTCGGAAAATATTCCCGGGAGCATTAAAAGTCCATCCTTTGTTAGTTGTGGAAAAATGAGGAAGCTGTCCTGGAAAAATCGAGCATTCTTACTGGAATACAAAAGGTGTGGGTTTTTGTCAGTTTGGTAATAATACACCACCAAGACGATGCATATACATTTCGTATCCCCGCTCTTCCCGTATCGTGAAATATTCTTTTGTTACATGAAATCGCCTGGATTTTTTTCTACCTCAGGAGGTGGCAGCCAGAAAATATGTTCGCACACAGTAAACCACATCCAGTATTCCTCTCGCTATGGCTGCGACTTATTACTGGTCACGTGCCACCTACTCCAGTCTACCCGCGACCTGGCAAATATTCAGTGGGAAATCAAAAATCTCCGTGCAACTCAGTCGCTGTTGATTTTAACCATGAACGAGAGACAGACAGAGAGAGAAATCATTGGGATTCGTTATTTCTTTTCGAAGCAAGGAACCATTTGAATCGGCAATAATTATTACGACAATGTTAATGACGAACGCTTGGTTACTGAACTTGTTAACAACACTATTATTTTATGAGACCTCCTTTGCCAGTAGCAAGATATAGTAATAGGTTTTTTTTACCCTTTTAACTGGCAACAAAACTGGCACCTTTATACAAGGGATCATGTTTGCAAACAAAAAGACAACTCTGATAATTAATCCACTGTCCTTGAAATTGATTACTAACACTATTATTGTATTCATTAATGTCTTTGTTTTCTGATTACATTCTAAATGTGCTGATGGCATCTTGTCATGGCATGCAGAAATGAACATCCAGAATTCTGCAGCTAGCAGTGCATCACTCTGTGTCAGAGAATGGGAGATGACTTCAATCGGCTTCTTTGTCCACACTCGGAGCAACCGCACCGACGTGCCCTGCACAAAGAGTACGCATTGCATGTTTATAACTAAATAAGTCAAAAGACATCCAAATTAAATGCAGTGAACAAAAACGAGTGCAATTTGACGGTCTCTTGTGCAACCGTCTGTGACCGTGGCTGCGGCAATCAACTCACCACACTCGAGAATCCGTTTATCTTGTGTCCAGCTGCCTGCATTCACACCCAGGACCTCAGCAGTGGCAGCTCGGGGCTCTGACCCCTGAGCCACCTGGCCAGCGCCCATCAGGAGGAAACTTGACCTCTTAACGCCATGCATCGAGCTCCTCTCCGAGGGCCAGTTGCCCCTCGGTTAGGTGTTCAACTGCGCCTGACCCGAACGGTGCCGGGGCCGATACTAGGCTCGTGCTGGGGTGGGCCCTGCAACGCCAATGTCTCCAATGTCTCTTTGGGCCCCCCCCGCCCCCCTCACCGCCCAGGTCTCCTTGGCGGCAATTCGCCGTCACCGTCGCAACCCAACACAACACCTCTACCGGCCCCCACGATCCGACAGCAGCTCGAGTTGAGGGCCTGGGGGCACAGGCTGTTGGTGGCACAGCCTCTGCAGATTGCGAGTGCACTGGACCCGTGTGAAGTCGTGCGCCCCCTCCCCCCCCCCTCACCTTGAAGGTCATGATGAGATGAGTGAAGTGAAACTCTGCCTCCAGGTCCAGCTGTATGGTGACCTTCTCAACGCCTGTACACCAAGACGGCAGAATCGAGAACAGGAGATAAAGTCACGTGCTTTTGTGTCGGGACTTTGTCAAACCACTATACAGATAAAGCAATACATTACTCATCATCATCATCACAGTTAAATATGAAGTTTGTGGTTTTCAACCATTTGCCACGATTCATCTTTTCATGAGCCTTACAATAAGCCTATACGTTGCACATCGTCAATGCTGCGATGGGAGATTAATCACGCAGAATCAATCGTCGACTACACTGCCGCTTGCCAAAGGTCTTACTTGCGAGCCATAACATCATCATTCCGCACTCTAGAGTTCAGCATGCAACGTTCAACTATTCAGCGCGCATCCCCTTCTCATGAGGGCCATCGCCCTGAAATATCCCTCGTGAAAAAAGAGCCGCGTTTCTTAAGGCCTAAGTCGAAACCAACAAGAAGGGGTGGGTCAGGTCGAAGGAGTCGCTTCAATGACGGGGTGGCGCGCTTTATCAGACGAGAGCTCTGTCACCGCTGCCACGCCACGTGGACCAGCGCAAGTGACCTGAGGGGGGGGAGTGTGCGTGGGAGCTACGGCACACTTTAAAATGCCAACATGCAAAATATATTCATAACACAGTTTTTTTTGGGGTTAGATCGCGTAAATATAAAAAAAGAGTCGGTAAACCCACCACCGCCCGACACAGCCAATTATCAAGGTTTTTTTTTGGCTGTGTCGGGTGGTTGGTGGGTTTAACGACAATTTAATATATTTACGCGATCTAACCCCAAAAAAACCCCTCTATTATGGATGATATTAGTCACGAAAGCCTGCGTCGTGTTAAACCAAAAAGGACAGCAACAGGGGCCGGCCGGCAGGTGAGTGGGTGGGTGGTTGTGAGTGACTCGGGGTCAAACTCAAATCCGACGAGCGCGCATGGTGGTGTTGAGGGGGTTTGCGCTCCGTCCGCACGCCCACCGACCGTTTTCCGCCTGCCACCAGGTCATGCGTCGGCTGGGCGCGAAGGACGTCACGACGTTTTCGATGCGGTGGCTGTTGGGGTTGCGCCCCGGTTGGTACGGCCGCCGCGAGTCGCAGTGGAAGCACTTCTCCTGCTCCTGTTTCAGCGCACGGAGTGGCAGGGCACGTGCGGGTTTCACTGCCGCGCGAAACACATCGCAACAAACCCGCCACGCCTGCTTCGCCGACCAGGTCCGTTAATCACGCAGACGATTGCAAGAATCGCCGTGACATTAAAAAATAAAATTGTCTATCAAACGTATTGACCTCTCGGCTGGAATATCTAAAAAAGCCTGGACTGATTTCGCTCTACTTGAGCTCATCAGCAGTCAAGGGTCTCCACTAACAGAGATGCTATGAAGGGCCTCCAAAGAGGTATTTGGCCTACTCTTGAACACCGGCCAGTCATCTAATTGTAATAATAACAATGCCCCTTATTTATCCATAAAAGCCTCAGTAATTCCAGCCACTATGTATCGTTGGTTGGTGAATGCGAGGTTGTGGCTGGGAATCAAACTCTGGTAGTTGGGTCAATAGTTGCGTTCATGTAACACATCTTGCCATCATCACCTTGTTCCTTCTCTAAGATCCCACAGTTGCTGCATAGTTGACACTATCAGGGGTGATCGATATCGGAACCAATCTCTGGCTACCCCCTTCACTAACCAATGTGGCGCGGGATGACGTATGGGTCGCACATACCGCCATAACTGACACGGCATGGCGCGGAGGCTTTAATAATTTTCAAGTGGTGGACTGAAAAATGGTCTGGTAATAAGCCGTTTAATTAACTTGCAAATCTCTCAATTAAACCTGTCCGATGGATCGTCGTAATTTGGCAGTGTGGAGAGATGGTGCTTCATGAGTCTGGGCGGAGAAGAGGAGCACAGATCTGAATAATGTGGCAAAAACGGCTTGGCAAGATCGCTTAATGGCCAGATGTGTTTATGGAAAAGGAAGAAGGAATCCGAATGAAAATGTCTTGGCCGGCGCTCCTCTCGCTTGGCTTCGTTGTCAATGCGCACATTGTTACGAAGCCCGCCGAATCGCTCTTGTGATGACTCGGCAGATTATGATGACCACTCCGCTAAAAAGAACAACTCAACCGTCGCTGTCACGGACACTTATATATTCCATCGTATCGGTTGACGATGGGTACGAAACTAAACATTTCACAAAGCGTGACCCACGGAGGACCTCTGTTAGAAAAAGTGCAGGGCCCGTAGCATATGCTGCTGTTGCTACTAGGATAATCCGGCACTGGCCTGGACACGTGCTTTGATAGGCAACGCCACCAATGCGAGAAAGGGGGATGTTATAGGCTGTGTCGGGGACATGGTGTCAGGAGAGGCAGTGTAGAAAAAACAATTGTTGTATTGCACTGTCCTCCAACGTCTACGGTCCCCTGCCTTCGTCAACATGCCCTGATCAGCGTGGTGTGAAGCATGGTGATTCGTATCGCGTGGGAAGGCTTCCATCCAGCAGTGGATTAACACAAGGGCTGTGCATGCAAATTACGGCGCTAATGGTTATGAATCGGCCTCCGTCGATTATGATTGCACTGCTCCTGTGAGTGATGATGATGATTGAATGATTAATGATTGCTGCTACTGCTGAACAATTATGTAATTGCTGTTGTTTCATTGTAATGCGTAGCTGCAGCTGTTGATGATGAATGCCACTGCCCATGACTAATTATTTGTACTGCTACAATTGCAATTCTATTGCTTCAGCTGTTAATTTGACCACGGATGATGGTGGTGGTGATGATGATGATGACGCTGCTAATGATGATGACAACCACTGACACCATCATCAATCCATCACCATCATCACCACCCAACATCATAACGACGACCACCATCACCAAGACCAAAGACAAAGATCCCCCGTATAGCCTTTGACAGACTGTTGAGTCAAGTACAGTTAGCGAGTACTAATCAAGGCCCGGTACAGCACACGAGTGGGTGATCAGCACCGTGTTCGGCCGCCTTTGTTTCCCCAGTGCTGATGTTTACACACCGCACCCAGATTCTCATTTAAGGCTGAGTCGACCAAGGGAAGAAAGGCCCCGTGACCAGTTCAGATCTTCGTCATCGTGAGCGGGAATAGAACTTCTAAGACCACCGCGATCATCAACCCGCACCATCAGTCCATCACAACCACAGCAGCCACCAGCACCACCACCGCGATCATCAACCTGCACCATCAGTCCATCACCACCGCGGCAGCCACCAGCACCACCACTACTCGCCTGCAGGTGGCTCACGATGCAGTATCGCTGGCGCGCGACGAGGCCGCACGTGGAGGAAGCGGAGATCTTGTCCGCCCTGCCGACGAGGAGGTCTCCCGTCACGGGGTAGCAGCTGCCGTGGGCGCATCCGTGCGCCGCGCCCCACGCCTCCTGCGAGGCCACGGAGGCGCCCAGCGCCACGCACAGCAGCACTGGGGGGGGGGGGGGGCACGGGGGGGCACGGGGGGGGCACGGGGGGCATGGGGGGGGGGCACGGGAGGGGGAGCGGGGCCGTGGTACCAGCCGCGTGAGCTGCTCGCGTGCTGCGGTGGTGGCGAGGCGAGGCAAACGTAGAGCAAGCAAAAGGTTTAGGCACCTCTCGCCCAAGTGGATCAAGCTCCCAGCCCCCCCCTCCGCCAGATTTCATGAAAAAATTGTGGTGCAATAAATATCAGCTCATATTCAAAATCCTACTCAAAAGAATATAATTGCTATACGAATAAACCCCGATTGACATCAGCTTATATTCAAATCCTACTAAAACATAACATAATTACACACCTGTCAAACCATTCGGTTTACCCCGTATTCTTAGACAGGGAAATTGAGTTTGCAGGTCCATACGGTGTACAGCCGTTTCAATACGGGCAACAAAGTATATTTGTTTGTTGTTTCTCCCTTGTGATGGGACTTTGTGGGATGAACGTTGAGATTTATAAGGGCACGGGGTGACCAATAAGGTCTGAAATGGTCTGCAATAAGGTATGCGCTGCTAAGGGATTGACAGGTATGTGATTATCATGCTATCGTACTGTTATTGTAACGTTCTTACCCGCCCCGACTGGACATCTGTGAAAAAGAGCTTTGTAGCTCATCGGATGCCTCCAGTACAGTATACATAAATATTCTTGTTGTGATTTTGAACGTACATATAAACCCAATTAATATAATATTCAAATCCTACTAAACATAAGATAAATAATATACATCTAAAACCCAATTAATGTCAGCTCATATTCAAATCCTACTAAACATAAGATAATTAATATACATAAACGCACTCTATCTCTGCCGTGTCTATCTTGTCTACATCTCTTAACTCGTCTCGCTGCGTCTCATTCTCGTGTCGACATCGACCGCGGCTCCTTCTCTCGTTTCGCCCCCTGTGTGTCTATGTCTCTCTCTCTCTCTGTCTCTCTGTGTGTCTCTCTATGTCCCTCTCTGTGTGTCTCTCTGTGTGTCTCTCTCTGTCTCTCTGTGTCTCTCTCTCTGTGTCCCTCTCTGTGTGTCTCTCTGTG
This sequence comes from Petromyzon marinus, assembly GCF_048934315.1. Taxonomy (NCBI): domain Eukaryota; kingdom Metazoa; phylum Chordata; class Hyperoartia; order Petromyzontiformes; family Petromyzontidae; genus Petromyzon; species Petromyzon marinus. Next base: position 5,486,720 of record NC_133680.1, read on the forward strand.
TGTCTCTCTGTGTGTCTCTCTGTGTCTCTCTCTGTGTGTCTCTCTCTGTGTGTCTCTCTCTCTGTCTCTCTGTGTCTCTCTCTGTGTGTCTCTCTCTGTGTCTCTCTCTGTCTCTCTGTGTCTCTCTCTCTGTCTCTCTGTGTCCCTCTCTGTGTGTCTCTCTGTGTGTCTCTCTGTGTCTCTCTCTGTGTGTCTCTCTCTGTGTCTCTCTCTGTCTCTCTGTGTGTCTCTCTCTCTGTCTCTCTGTGTCTCTCTCTCTCTGTCTCTCTGTGTCTCTCTCTGTCTCTCTCTGTGTCTCTCTCTGTGTCTCTCTCTCTGTGCCTCTCTCTCTGTGTGTATCTCTCTGTGTCTCGTCTCACTGCTTCTCTGCGACTTGTGTCTACGTTCGATCCACGTGCTCAATTCGTACAGGGTCACTTCACGAATGTCCAATCCACCGCGTGGAACTTCTTCAATAACTTCAGAACGCTACCACCACCACCACAAACAACAACAACAACGCAACCGCGAATATCAAGGCGGTAGGTAGAGGAGTACCATGACCGCTCTTTTTTTACGATCAGAGTTGAAAGGAAGATGCTCGGTGTAGTCGGCACTTTGCTTCGTTCATCATTTCGGTTTTTGTTCAATGCTTTGCTTTATGTGCCCCCCCCCCCGCTTTTTTTAAATGAAAAATTTCACCAAAGATTTTCTCTCCTCTCTCTCCCCTCCCTCTCCTCCCTCTCTCTTCCCCTCTCTTTTTTATGTTTTCTGTGTATTTTATTATTATTTTAATGACCGCTCTTCTTCACGCAGTGGGTTCCGCGGACTCGGTTGTAAAGCGATAGTCCACAGTGAGGGCTGCATATAAGAAAGAGCTCTAAATAGTGCCTGAAGCTGACAACATTCTATTCTGGTTCGGCGGCTGGGTCGGTCTTGCGCACAACGAACAAAATAATCCAGAATGCGCTTTCCCCCATCTCGTTGTGTGTCTGACAAAAGCTAAAAAAAAGTCGACGCATTCATCGATTAAAAGTAAATATATATAACAAGCGACGTTTCGGGCGCCTGCGATTTGCACAACGTACGGTGCAAAAGAAGTTACACATACAATGACCCTTGAATTATTTGGTGATACTGCGTTGGCAGTGGGTGATGCATTAGCAAAACAAATCTCAACACATTCGTTGAGAGCCTTAGCCAGGAAAAAATTATGTAATGTGCGACGTTTCAGGCTATGGATAAGAGTCAGAAACTGCACTATACACCATCGGGCCTGATGATAATTAAAAATGTTTTATATTTCCTGATTAACGGGTTTTAAATTGGCATATTAATGATCCATAGACAAACCCTTCAATAATCATGAATGTACGACTACTACATAAAACATTTAATATTTAAATATAATATTTGAATGTGTCGTTAAACCCGCCACCACCCGACACAACCAATTAGTAAGTTTGTCACGTAAACAGAACGTGGCCAATTCGTTACTAGTACAGCCAAGCCACAACATTTACAATCTGAGTACGACGTTTCGCCAGTAATTACAACTAGCTTCATCAGGCGACAGCCAAATCTGCGGAAAAATCCTCCTGTTTCGTTCCTTAAATAGAGGGGGTAGATGTGATGACGCCACGTGCTCTTCTTGCGCGTAATGGGGGGGGGGGAGGTATTAATGAATGCATATAAACAGAACATGGATGAATGAAAATGGATGAATGAATCTATGTTCTGTTTAATTAATCCATGTTCTGAAAATGGATGAATGAAAATGAATGAATGAATCCATGTTCTGGTTAATGAATCCATGTTCTGTTCACGTGACAAAGCTTACGAATTGGCTGTGTCGGGTGGTTGCGGGTTTAACGACACACATTTACGCGATCTAACCCAAGAACCTCTATTGTGGATATTGGTCGCGAAAGCCTACCACGTGTTAAACTATATACAATGTTGCTGACATATTGCATTATAGGTAACCCTGTTGCAGCGTTGTCACCAAATGATGAAGAATAAGGAACCTAATAAATGTATTAGTACTTCTTTCGCACCGTACGTCCCCAACCGTGCTAATCGGACGAGGTTATGTTGTGACCACACTGCAACAGGGGTTACCTACTCATAAAACGATCTCAATCATAGGTCAAACTCTCTCGACAAATATTGGAGATGTATATGATGATGATAATAGCTAACGGTAACTGGCTTGATTCGCTTTCTGTCGGCTTTAGCGTCACACGCCACGGGAGGCGATTTACTCGGTTAACTGATGGGAATCGTATGCATATATATGGAGCACGATATTTAAATAAATGTTTAGGCTGGTGAACTGAACCCGATCAACAGTAATTTTATGGAAAAGCATTTTTATTTTCAGATTTTTCTCATTACTCGACTATTGAACATTTTTAACTCTCGAGCCATTCCAGAGCACAAATAGAATGTACAGCAGTTACTCTGTGACTGCCTCAATGGTCTATATGCAGTATTACAAAGTCAAAGACCCCCCGCATAGCCTTAACAGACTGTTGGGGCAAGTGCTGTTCGCGAGCACCTATGAAGGCCGGCACGGCACACGAGGGGGTGGGTGGCCAGCACCACGCCCGACCGCCTTAGTCTCCCCAGTGGCGATATTTACACACCGCACCAGATACCCATCTGAGGCTGAGTCGACCTAAGGGAGGCCCAGACGGGTTCAGATATTCGTCACTGGTGTTGGCCGTGGGCGGGAGTCGAACCCGCGTCGCCGGGTAGGTAATGCAGCGCGCTTACCGCTACACCACCGCTGCCACACAAGGACTCACTCGCTCGGGTACACATCGCACACGACGAGGCTTACCGACTCTGTAGAGCATTGCCTGGTCTTCATTCATGATGCGTGGTGTAACGAGAGACTTCCAACTCGCATCACACGCACACGAAAACACTTCCCAAATATTACTCCAAAGTTTCAAACTCGCTTTACCCAGACAGCACCTATGTATCTATTTAAACCAAATAGCCAAATCACTCCCCTGTAGCATCAACGCTGAACGAATGACTTACTCAACTTGATTGAGTTATAATTGACACGAGTGGTGTGGAACCCGCCCCCCACCCGCTCGACTGAACACGACGGTGCGGTGACTGAACGAGAGTCGGAGCCCTGCAACTCTCCACGCCGCGTCTTCGTTCTGCGTTCCCTGCTCCCTCCCTCCCTCCATCCCTCCCTCCCTCCAGTCCCTCCTCCTGCTCTGCAGCACGCTTTATTTTTGGGATCAACATTCCATGGACCTTTTCAGCCACAGCTGATGTCCCCATCCGCGCTGCCAACGCACGCGCGAAACGCTTCGGTTTATTTTAGTTTTGGACATTTCAACAACGCATTGTCGACAGTGCGGTGTTATTTGTTGTCGCGGTTTTGTGTCCCGCGATCTCAACGCCTGCGCGACGGGGTGGAATTACGCCAGAGTAGACGAACCTAGCAGCAGCAGCAACACGTGGAACAGAGAACATCCGCATACGATCGCACCTAGGACTGTTCGATATCGCGGCTCCCCTTGCCTCATCGCATCGTCGCTGCGCTCACGGTCTCAATCATTTAACGCTGTCGAGGGGCGCTCCGTCTTCGTAAAATGCAGCCGCTGCAGCTCCGCAGCAGTTACCTCTTTGGTTATTTCGGTAAAGTCATCACGTAGTTAGAAATGACGTCACGTACCTAGAGGGGGGGGGGTCAGACATTTGTGACGATGTGTGACGAGTGGGGGGGGGGGGTTGATAAATGTGACGTCACATCAAAATGCGCAACTTAAAATAAATATAGACAACACGTTCTACTTCATTAAATATACTTTTTAATAAATGTTTTCTCCTACAACATCAGAGTGCAGCGCCACATTAAATACGCACTACAATGGCAATAGTTTAAAGCGATTTTAAGAAATTTTTGGGGGGGGGGAGGGGGGCAGAGCTTTGTGACGTCATATTTTAGGGGTGTAACGAGGGGGGGGGATAAAAAAAATCGTCCAAAATCGCGTGACGTCATTTATGGACGGCCCCTTTGCTTCTCACGGTGGTTCGTCAAAGGGGCCTCAACTCGTTGCTTTGGCCACCAGGGATGGGGAGAGGCAAGGCACCCCCTGCCCCCACGCTAGTTACGCGACTGCAGAGCCATCGCACTGCCTGCTGTAGAAGACGAAGTGGGCTTGCCCAGGTCACGGTCGCCACTGCAAGGGACGACGGTCGGCGGTCGAGACTGAGGGCGGATTGGCAGCCAAAGGAGTGGACAAAAACCACGTCCATGGCCAGAAGTGGAGCGATGCCATCGGCCGCAGTGAAGGAACCACATGGGTCGTTGTTACATCGCGTGGCAGTCTGGGGGAGTGGGAGCGTAGCGGTTAGCGCTGTGCTGCGTTACGAACCCGACCACTGTTGCTACATTGTATTTTATAGCTTTATTTTGGTGATTTCTAAAACATATGGTTAAGCCATGTTTCTTGCGGAAGTGCGGAGTTGGCCTGATAACTTGAATCTAAATTGTCTTATGGTTGTTATTGTTTGACTTGCATCACACTGGGATTTTTGCACACAGCGTTGTAATACGGTGGTTTTTTTTTTCTGGAAGATTTTCTGGTTTATCCAGGATGTTTCTGTTGCACGTCGTCGTCGCTTTAAGATGTTCTCTGTTCATATTTTGTTTGTTGCAGTTGCACCCGGCTCAAGAGCCGCATGGCTCACAGGGCTATACCTAATAAATGAAACTTGAAACCCGAGTTCGATTCCCACTCACAGTCAACACCAGTGACGATTATCTAAACCCGTCCTGGGCGTCTCCTAGGTCGACTCGGCCTCAAATGAGTACCTGGTGCGGTGTGTAAACATCGCCGCTGGGGAGACAAAGGCGCCCGGGAGTGATGCTGGCCAAGCCACCCCCTCGTGTGCCGTGCCGGTCTTCATAGGTGCCTGCTAACAGCGCTTGCCCCAGCAGTCTGTTAAGGCTACACGGGGGATCTTTGTCTTTGTTGTTGTCAGTGAGATGGGCTAGTACTCGTGGCTGGTGGGATTGCTGGCTTGGATTCGGGTTACTGTCAGTGTCAGGAACACTGACACTAGATGCATTACAAATCAAAATAAATCTCCTGCTGCAGGTGCGTACCAGCATGTGCGTGGCTCCCGCAAGGTGTTCACGCACGATGCAGCTTCGTTACTGGTCGACCTACGGTGGTGACGTCGCAAGAGCGCTATGGGGCCGTCCATAAATGACGTCACTCACCTGGGGGGGGGGGGTCAGACATTTGTGACGATGTGTGACGAGGGGGGGGGGTGAGAAATGAGACGTCACATTTAAATGCGCAACTTTAGATAAATATAGACAACATGTTCTACTTAATTAAATATACTTTTTAATAAATGTTTTCTCCTACAACACCAGAGTGCAGTGCCACATTAAATACGCACTACAATGACAATAGTTTAAGGCGATTTGAAGCATGTTTTTTGGGGGGGGGCAGAGCTTTGTGACGTCATATTTGTGGGGGGGGTCTGACTTTTTGTGACGCCGTGTGACGAAGGGGGGGGGGATCAAAAATCGTCCAAAATCGCGTGACGTCATTTATGGACGGGCTCCTATGGCGATGCCAAGAATAGGTTTTGCCCGTTCTGGCAATAAAACAGCGGGGTGTGAAGATGTTCGAGAGCCACACGGGGATACCTTCTTGCAAGGCACTGAGTCTCCATTAGCACGCGTGCTTGTGGCAAAACATGCAAAGACACGTGCTCTGAAAATGTATGCAGTGTCTTCGAAACTGAAAGGGCAAAGCCTATTCTTATTTTTGATACCGGTAAAAAAAGGTCCCACAGACACGACGAAGTCGTTGACTCGAACGTGTACAGATTGGTGATGGTTTTTGTTGCTCCACAAACAAAATATGCCGTCAGACCCGCGCGGTGCACGCATTCTGGGTTCGCATCTATACGCTGTGATATCCACAGTTCAGCGATAGCAAACGCAGTAGGTTCCGCGCGGCTGAGCTGGATGGCTCTCCGAAGTGCTTTTCGGTTTGTTACCGCGGCCTGATTGTCCCGACGTTTCGCCGCACGAGCTTCAGTTCAGTTGCTGAAGAAGCACGTGGAACGAAACGTCGAACACATCAAGCCGAACAGCACGCGATGCAACCATCAACGCATCGGGGAGCTGTCAAGAGTATATTTAGATTATTAGACCGGGTCTCACCATGTGTTGGTCTGATGTATTGGCTCTAACGCCGTCTTCATTTACTTTCTCTCGCCAGTTCACAGACTTGATTGGGGACCACGGCGGCGAGATGTTAACTCCCTCGCCTGATTTGCAGGAGGTCGTGGGTTCGATCCCGACCGTGACGCCTGCTGCTGTATATTTGGAGTTTGCGTGTGTCTCTCTCTCTCTCTCCCGTGGATTTTTCTCCGGCTCCTCTGGGGTTTTGATTTTCCCTCCACATTTAGAACCAACGTGCGTTTAGAGTATTTGACTGCTATACGTTTCAACACGATGATAAACCACTTCGTTGAGCTATCATTTGTGGTAGCCAGGTCGCTTCTAAGAAAATTGCTAGATGGCTCAGTGGGCCTGATGCGGTAACATTTTTTTTTAAATGTAGTTTCGTTCTATTCCACAGCAGGGCAGTGCAGAGTGTGATGAACCTTTCTCCGCCTCGCTGCTCGGCCTGCAGATGGCGATGTTGCTGTCCCGTTGCGGATCCTTCAGGAGATGAGCTCAATGTGTTATTGTTGTGCTCGGGGAGACCGGCATATCAACGGTCGATGTTGCGATCGCCGCGTTAATGGCATTTCGTCGTGATTTCTCACTTAACCATAACCCCGTCAACCCATCACGGTTCACCCCGTTTTCTTGTACAGGGAAATTTAGTTTTCAGGTCCATACGGCTTAAAGCCGTTTCAATAGGGCAATAACAACAAAAATGGTGTGTCTCCCTTGTAATGGGATTTTGTGGGATGAACGTTGAGATTTATAAGGGCACGGGATGACCAGTAAGGTCTGAATTGGTCTGTAATAAGGTAGGGCACTGATAAAGAGTTGACAGGAATGTTTAACAGAGTGGGCCGTGTGAAGCCCGCTGCCACCTTCCACTACGCCTGGCCTGACCACCTGAATGTGAAAGTATGAGTGTTGATATTCTTGGTTCTTTCGGTAAAGTCACGTAGATAGAAAACAAAAAAAATATAAATTAAAAGCAAAAAACCCACGACGTTTCGATCTCAACACAAGCGGTCTTCTTCAGGTGGATGGAAAAGAAGACAAACCTCCAGATGTAGCTGCTTACAAGGGCTACACAGTGAGTGTAGCTGCTTACAAGGGCTCCTCACTGTGTAGCCCTTGTAAGCAGCTACATCTGGAGGTGTGCACTCTTTTCTTTCCACCTGAAGAAGACCGGCTGTGTTGAGATCGAAACGTCGTGGGGTTTTTTGCTTTTATTTTAGATTGTTTTTTTTGTTTTGTTTTCTATCTACGTGACTTTACCGAAAGAACCAAGAATATGAATTCCCGCAGTCACGAAAGTTTTAAGTCTAAATAAATATAAGTGTTGATGCTCTGCATCTAACATCAGCCATACGAAAGAAGAAATCGAGACGACGTGAGTTCAATTCCCCGGTCACGGCCAATGTCAATCAGTGGCGAGTGATAATATCTCATATCTGAAGGACGCCTGCTTGGTGCTTCTAAAACGAACCTCTTCAACGTTTGCCTCGTGTTGTTCTCTGGCCAGGAAGCGGACAAGAGGCCGAGCAATCGCCGAGGCACCTCCAGGTGGCGCGACCACCCCTGACGAATCGTACAGCTCAAGTCCTCATCGCAAGCGACCACCACCACCGCCCCATACCACGGGGGGGCTTTGTTTGGCTTCGAAGCGCCGTTTCTTCAGCCTCCCTGGCCTCGCTCTGCGTGGATCATTCGAGGAGACGCAGCGGCGGCGTCGCGACTATTGGGTGTGCGAATGCGGCGTTGGGGCCCGGGTCTGGCCACAAGTTGGCCCTGAACCAACAGATAAACGAGTAAAACAAAAAACATTTTGATGAAAATTGTTTTTTAATGGGAACAATATATATAGTTATGGCCTACATTTTATTGTATAAAGGTAAAAAAAAAACCCATCAGTAGCTATTTCAGTCAAAGTGAGTCGGGGCCCACAGTCGTATCTTGCATGTAGTAGCTACATGTTGCTGCTTCATCATCAGCTCAGGGGCGTGCGGCAATCGGTCAGGTGGGGGGCCCAATATTTGATTTGTCCCGCACGATCGCACCTACGTCTGTTCGATATCGCGACTCCCCTTGCCTCATCGCATCGTCGCTGCGCTCACGGTCTCGATCATTTAACGCTGTCGCGGGGCGCTCCGTCTTCGTAAAAAAATGCAGCCGCTGCAGCTCCGCAGCAGTTACCTCTTTGGTTATTTCGGTAAAGTCATCACGTAGTTAGAAATAAAATAAAACAAATCGCGACGTTTCGATCGCAAACACAAGCGGCCGTCAACAGGCAAAGGCCTGTTGACAACAGGCAAAGGCTGATGACGACCGCTTGTGTTGCGATCGAAACGTCGTGATTTATTTTATTTTATTTCTACCTACGTGACTTTACCGAAAGTAGCAAAGAGCGTGGATTCCTGCAGTCACGAAAGCTTCAAATCAAGACAGCTCCATAGCAGTTACCTCTTCGCAATATTAGCCACTGCTCGAATTAATTCAAAATAAAACGTGAACCGCAAATGAAAGCATTAAAAAGGAAACCCATTTTAAACCGCGTTTTAAATAAGTTTGTGTTCTTTGAGACTGTTGTTGAAAACATATCACACGGTGATAATAATACATCCAGTCAGGCCAACAACACAGTCTAACTGTGCTTCACAAAATGTTTTTTCAGGTTTGTTGAATTCTCGTCTCTCATCTTTTTGTTGTATTTAACTCCGTGATTTGTTCTTGACACCTGATGAAGATCGCTTGCGTTGTGATCGAAACGTCGTGATTGTTTTTTGTTTTAACATAATTTTATTGTATTTCTACATACGTGACTTTACCGAAAAAAACAATGAGTAATATCACATGGTGGTTGTCAAGGGGGCCCCCCAACTCGTAGCTTTGGCCATCAGGGGCGAGGAGAACAAGGTACATCCCTGCCTGCCCCTGCAGGCTCGTCACGCCACTGCTAAGGCGGATGCAAGTGGCTATGCCTCGACACAAGTTGTCATAGTAGTTCTCATTACTAGGAATTCGGCAGTCACCGTATTCTGACCTTCAACACTAGTCTTTTGCACCCCCATTAGTTTAAAGAAATTCGGTACTGCGAACGAATGATCTGCTGCTGCTGTGCTGTTGACAGTGCTGCACACGCACAATCAACACAAAAACACATTCATCAATAACACGGTCTTCAAATATATATTTATATTGACGCGCTATGAAGAAGGGCCATCGCCCGAAACGTCGCCTTGTGGGTGTTTTTTTCGCCCTCTTCATCTCCAAAGGACGCTGCTGCTGCTGCTGCCGCCTTGGCTGGGCGCGAACGCACACCCTGCAGACAGACAAATAAATAAGCCACCAAACAAAACAAGCGACTGCTGGCTCGGCAACTTTTTGCCGTCGGTTTTGGTGACGCCGTGGTGCTCATGGAAACATTCTCGAGTCAACAAACACACAAACAACACAAAGATCCCCCATCGCCCCCCCGTATAGCCTTAGTAAATTGTTGGGGGCAAGCGCTGTTAGCGAGTAGCATCCTATGAAGGCGAGCAATGCATCACTCGAGGATGAGTGTCCAACTCCACACCCGGGGCCGCCTTTGTATCCCCACTGCTGATATTTACACATCGCACCAGCTCGTCAATTGCGAACTGAGTCGACCGTGAAGAGGCATGGGACCAGCTCAAATGTGATCGTGAGCGAGAATCGTAACTCGTGTTTGCCGGGTTCATATAGCGCAGCGCGCTGACTGCTGCGCCACCGCTCCACCGCCCAACCACCACCACCGCCACAGAGCGAGAGAGGCGTAAATTGAACTCAACGCTGGCGAATTTGGCACCCCCCCTCCCATTCGCTGTGCATCCATCACCGTCACCACATAACCACCACCGTCAACCACTCTCTCCTACGGCGGGGCAATGTCATCAGACTCGGGATTCAATTCAGCTGTGAAGATCCGCATTGAGCGCAGCAGCCCCTGTGTTGCAAGGGCCCACCACATACCAGGATTGTGGGCAGTGAAGGGACAGTTACAGGATACATTGCAGGGTGCGAATGTGCAACTAGGGCAAAAACAACAATTAATTTATGTGAAATCCCACGCCAGAACTTATTGCAAACAGGATAAACAATGCGATGCCTACATACGGATGAAGTGTAAAAAACACCCGGTCTCACAGCCGTGTGTGAATACACTAACACATATAAAGATCCCCCGTATAGCCTGTAACAGAATGTTGGGGCAAGTGCTGTTAGCGAGCACCTATGGATGCCGGAACGGTACACGAGGGGGTGGGTGGCCAGCACCACGCCAGACCGCCTTTGTCTCCCCAGTGACAATGTTAACACACCGAACCGGGTACTCATTTGAGGCTGAGTCGACCTAGGGGGGGCCCAGGACCGGTTCAGACAATCGTTACCGGTGTTGGCCGTGAGCGGGAATCGAACTCGGTTCGCCGGATTCGTAGCGCAGCGCGAACCGCTACACTACCGCTCCCCAATCATACAATCACGCACAGCTTTAAATATAATGGAGCTTCGTTCTAAGCATTCGCGATTGTGACGTGCATTGTGATGATTCATCACCGCGATTCGATTCAATGTCTCGTTAATCACCGGCTATGTTTGTATCGGGTTTCTCTCTCTCTGTCTCTCGCTTCTGTCTCGTTTGTACTTTATTGGGTTTTTTTCTTCCCCGTCTCCATCGGCTTAAATGTCACACAATGGCGAGTCGTTGTCATCTCTTGTGTCACTACACTGCTGGGTGTGGGCAGCCTCACGCCGTGCGGGTGTCCTGGGGATTATTCAACCACGCGGGTGAAGTATGGCCATGAAGGGGTGGCGTGTAGGGGGCTGGGATCGATGGCGTGCTGGCGCAGAGTTCACTCGCCACTGACGTTAGAGCCCTGGCTGGGAATCGAACTCGGTTCACAGCGCAGTACACCCAGTGCCGGATTATCCCGGTAGCACAAGTAGCTACACATGTAGTAGCTTGTAGTAGCTACTACATGTGTAGTAGATGTGTAGTAGCTGCTACATGTGTAGCAGCTACTACTGTGTAGCAGCTACTACTGTATAGCTACATGTGTAGTAGCTACTTGTGTAGTAGCTACTTGTGTAGTAGCTACTACACATGTAACTACTTGTGTAGTAGCTACATGTGTAGTAGCTACATGTGTAGTAGCTACGTGTGTAGTAGCGACATGTGTAGTAGCTACATGTGTAGTAGCGACATGTGTAGTAGCTACATGTGTAGTAGCGACATGTGTAGTAGCTACATGTGTAGTAGCGACATGTGTAGTAGCTACATGTGTAGTAGCGACATGTGTAGTAGCTACATGTGTAGTAGTAGTAGCTACACGTGTAGTAGTAGCTACACGTGTAGTAGTAGCTACACGTGTAGTAGTAGCTACACGTGTAGTAGTAGCTACACGTGTAGTAGTAGCTACACGTGTAGTAGTAGCTACACGTGTAGTAGTAGCTACACGTGTAGTAGTAGCTACACGTGTAGTAGTAGCTACACGTGTAGTAGTAGCTACACGTGTAGTAGTAGCTACACGTGTAGTAGTAGCTACACGTGTAGTAGTAGCTACGGTCCCCGCACTTTCAAGGGCCCCGCGCTAAATGCTTTCAAGCTATCAAATCCGCTTCAGTGATTCTGCACTTGCTCTATTACTATAGTACTATACCGCCTTCAACTATTATGCACGACTGAGTGTATAATGTTAGCGATTTGTCGTATTATCTGGCTGTATAGCAAATGAAAAAATACAATTACTTTACTGTGCAAGTTACAAATTTGTGTTTTAATATTGATGTGTTTTTGTTTTATTTAGGTCCCCTTTATAACATATGCTACAGGCCCCGCAACTAGCTTCATCCGGCACTGACTCCACCCCTACTTCCATAACATCTGCATTTAATTTCCATAAACAGATGATAATAATCTCTCTCCACGCACGGCTCAACGCATGCACCATGGGCCTCATGAATCGCCATTAATCGATTAATTAGTCCAGAGATTAATTGCTCATGGAATATATATTCCTGGCCCTGTCTCCCAACCCCAGCCGGATGATATTGCCGTCTGCGGGGAGGGGATGTGATATTTTCCGGAGCTCAGTCCCGAACATCTCCGACTGAAATTAATGAAGCCCTGCATGAATCGACGCATATCGCTACGACAATGCCGCATTGTCTGTGCGTGTGTTGCACGTGAACGATTCCACGTGCTGCTGCTGCTGTCGTCAGCACATCCCCCACCCCCGTGTGACCACGCTCCACGTGGGTTACATTCTCAATGCGGACTCGCTCGCTCGTATGACTCAACGATCAATGAACGGCTTTGACTCACACACGGTTTCCTGTTGTTTACATCCAGCAGCGGTTTCATCAACGTCAAGTGATGGTCGCGAGTGATAACCACGTGTGACGTGGCCCCTAATTGATAGTTAAAATACAGGAGGGCGTGGGTTCGATCCCGACTCTGACCGACGCTAACTGTATATTTGGAGTTTGCGTGTCTCCCCGTGATCGCGTGATTTTTTTTTATCCGTGCCCTCCCGTTTGTCTCTCCACATTTAGAAACAACGTGCGTTTAGAGTATTCGACTGCTGTACATTCCCACGTGATGAAAAGCCACTTCGTTGAGCTATTGAGCTGTGATGGCCAGGTCGTTTCTTAAAAAGAGATATACAGCTCAGTGGGCCTTACCTGGTAAAATAAAGGGGGGCACTAGAGAGCCCCCTCTAATTTGGCCTGCTCTTCTACGCTGGCCAGACGTCTTGGAGGAGGTTGGAGTACCCACACTTTACTCCACCACACGCGACCCTCCCGATCTACTGGACGTCATATCCATTTTAAAGTCACTACATTATTAAATGAATAGCCTTCATCTGCGATTCCATAATTTTAAGAAAACGTCTGTCGGCATTCCAGACTTAAGTTAAACGGAATAAAACATTTTCCAGGACTAGTTTCACTCTTCCGGGGCTCATCAGCAGTCTTGCGTGCAAAACGTCCCGCGATGGTTTAAAATGTAATGATTATTTTCATTACATTTGTCAGTTCACTGCTTTGATTGCATTCACATGGAACCGTAAAATAACATTCCCCTAACGAGAGAGCAGAGGGGGCGGGTGAGACAGAGAGGGGGGTTGTGTGGGGGCGGGGCATGCAGAATGTAACCACGCACTCCGGGATTGTGAACTCTCACCCAGAAACCCAGGGCCGACCACCACCATCACCAACCCATTTCCCAACACTTCACCCACCCCCCTCCCCACCCACCCAGCCACCCTTAATCCCCACACGGCCGCCTGGGACACCACTCTACCCTCCTGGGAATCGCCGGAGGAGGTATTGGAGTATAGGCAATACTTTTGGCCACTTTCCAGGCGGAAAAAAGGCCCCAATTTACGAATATAACGAGCCAAGAATGTCTGTGTCCTGTGCGGGACGTCACTCCACGTCGGCCAGCCCCCCTCATTAATAATCATGAGCAGGTGACGTCACTCCACATGGGGGGGGCGAGGCGCCTCCTCCTCCCCCTCCTCGGCGTCAACTCACAACCCTCACTACAAAGGCAGAACCCTCACGTCACGTGACCTCCGTCACGCTATTGAGACATCGAAGTAAAAAGGACGTCATGATGAACAAGGGATTATAACCTTAAATTGAAATAGGTCTGTGTCACCGCGGCCCTTACAAATTGCACACTAATTTATACAATTAACATCACGTCGCGGTCTGCTTTTCGCTTGCAATACTCCCGTCATTGGACGGGCAAAAGGCTAGTATTGAAATAATACATGAGCAGAACTCCGTTGTGTCATTTCCACACGTGTAAGCAAATGAATTTAATTGTCTTTCCAGACCAAAAATTACCAATTCTCCATTATTATAAGCGTTCCGTGCAAGTTCAGGGGTCAGCGTTCTAATGTTAACAATGCATCATAATTACAGGTGCGCGCTAATTGCACAATAGCATGTGTGCTGAATACCCTGCACGCTCAAGATGTAGGCCCTGAAACAATCTACACATTTCCATTGGTCGGTGGGGTCTCAAAACACCCCTACCTCCCATCAATCAATGCCGTACATTTCGTATATATGCTCACATGATATAATGCTACGATCCCATTATGGAATAGGACGTTAGTATATCTTGTATATCTTGTATAAGAACACGCAAGAGCGTGCTCATCCACTGGTGGTTTGAGACGTTTATATTTCAATGTAGGCTTCGTGGCCCATGAAATGTCACTTGTCGGTGATGTGTAATCCGGACCGGTGAGATATGCTGCCCATTCTGTCGCGTGGACACAATTGAGGTGTACAAGAACACAGACAAATACCCCCCCCCACCCCCGTGTATCCTTAACGGATTCCTGGGGCAAGTGCTGTTAGCGAGCACACCTATGAAAGCCAGCATGGCACACGAGGGGATGGGTGGCCGCAACCGCGCCCGGCCGCCTTTGACTCCCCAGTGGCGATGTTTACACATTGCACTATGTACTCTTTTGAGGCTGAGTCGACCTAGGTGAGGCCCAGGACCGGTGCAGATATAATCGTCAATCGGTGTTGGTTGGCCGTGAGCGTGAATCGAACTCGGCTCGTCGGAGTTTCGTGGTGCGGACTGCAACCATTCACGTTGTGCAGACTGCAACCATTCACGTGGTGAGCGGCTCCTACGGCAGTGGGCGTGTGGACTGCCCTCCCTGGATCTCTCTGCCAACGTCGGCCACAACGCGACAATGACCCCGGCAAGGTTCCGGGCAGGCGGTCGGTGGACCGAAGCCGTCACCATAACCGGACGCGTCTAGACCAAGAGCCCCTTGCGAGATCGCAGTTTGCACAGCGTTCGCGGTGGTCGGTGTTGGAACTCGCCGCGATTGTAGCAGAGAGTGAGCGCGTGGGTGTGTGAAGAGGCGTCGTCGGTCATCTGAGTCGACCCGTGGCACCTGCTGGGTCTGCCCCGTGCCCTCCTGCCGGCGGGCGTTCGACGCTTCACGTGGCCTCAACGTGCACATAGCCTGGCACAAGCGTCATGGGGATGTCACCGCCACTTAGTGGCGAATGGCGGTTGTTGTTGTGGAGGGGAGTGTGGGGAGCGGTGGTGTAGCGAGCGGTGGTGTAGCGAGCGGTTAGCGCGCTGCGCTACGAACCTGACGACCCGGGTTCGATTCCTGCTCACGGCCAAAATGTTACGCTGTAATGGTTATTTTAACGTGAATTTCCTAATGAAGATAACATTTTAAGTTGTTAATATTAGAAACGGCTGCAACACGACAGTCGAATTTGTATTCTTGGTTCTTTCGGTAAAGTCACGTCGAAGGGAAACAATAAAATAATAAAAATATTAAACAATAAAATTCTCACGACGTTTCGACTGCAACACAAGCAATCATCATCAGGTGTGAAAACCACAACAAGAAAATTTGAAAAAAGTGGCGGTTATTTTTAACGTTAGCACCACGGAGAGAGAGAATTTTATCGTGATAATTTTATTGTTTTCTATTTTTATTATTTTATTGTTTCCCTTCTACGTGACTTTACCGAAAGAACCAATAATATGAATCCCTGCAATCACGAAAGCTTTCAATCAAAATTGAAAGTCTGATTTGTGTCTCGGGGTGGCTGTGAAGGCGTCCGAGTGAGAGATTTCCCTTCATTCGTTGCAATTTGCAGCTTCTAGCATTGTAGCCGCGCCGTTTGAGATCCATTCAGGATGGTGAAAAAGTCGCCCATGGCTGTAATGAGACGATGTCACAACGCTGGGTTGCGCTGTGCAAATACAGCAGCTCACGGCTTACACGCTCTAGGCTTTTGGCAGTGTGAAAGGGGTTGTGTTGTGTGGACTTGAGGGTCATGGGGACAGCATTTGAGTGCTTTGTTTCGCATTGTTTATAAATGTTATATCACTTTCACGGGAAGGCCAATAACATGACGAGGTTTTTTCTTCACATTTTCAGAGTTCACTCACAACAGCACCGCCTAGTGGAAATGTCACGGAGCCGCCACTGGTTGTTTATAGAGGGCATCATTGATGTCCTACGTTTCGCTCCGCGCGCTGGAAGATTTTGCAGAAATTGAATGAGAGTGACTCACTTTCTCCACGGATGATATAGCTTTGTCTGCTGCCGCTGCTGCCGGTCTCGTTAATTATTGACACTGATTGGGTCAGCTCTCAGTATAATCCTAAAACACACCGAGTGCTGTACAGCACAACGGCGAAAACGTACACAGTCGTAATGTAGTTTAAACGTTTACAGGACCCTAAAGATTTCCCCACCAATTGACGATTCGATCATTATTTGTCACGATTCACGACCGAATTCCGATGTCCTGAATCGATTATTGTTTCTATCTGGTTTGTACATTTTTCAAGTTTTTCCTGCTGTCCCACCTTTTGCTTTACAATTGTGTTCACTCCTTCAGCTTCAAGGCAACAGTTGTGGCGTGTAATTTGCCAATAATAACAATTTTTGTGGGTTTAGTTTGCTGTCCTTCCCCCGCACCTCCGATTAGCACGGTTGGCTACGTACGATGTAAAAGAAGTTCAACACACGGTACATACATTAACAGGAAATGTCAATCCACTGCTGGATGAAAGCATCTCTGCTCCATGTTACTGGGGGTTGTTTGACCATACTTCACCACGCTGATCAGTCAGTACGCGTTTGTGAATGGGACAGGCTCTGAGAGGTGAAGTGGTGACACATTCCACGTTCACATGACGGGACCCCTGTTTATCCGTCAAGTAAGGCGCTATTGATTTTGATCCAAGTTGTTCATCCCACCCACCCCACAAAGCTGATGGATTGGAAGACCCCGCAAGAATTTGAACTCATACCCTTAAAAGGTCAAGAGTAGGCATGTGTGACTTTTCATCCAAATCTCCCCAAACCTACCCACTCCCTAGAGACAAACTCGATGAATGTCCACGATTCCACGTTGCAATTTGAATCAGGAATCAACTCCACCGTCTCATTTTCTCTCACTCGTTTGTATATTTTGTCGGGGGGTTGTCTCCTTGGTTGTCTCCTTCCTACAGTTTCGTTCGCCCTATTATCCGAAATGTAATATTATCGTATTGTGCAATTCATAAATATCTTACGCTACGCATTATAAGACGCTCCGGGAAGTAAGATGCACCTCAAATGTGTGTCCGGTGTCAATAAAGGGATGTAAACTAGGCCATATGTCAAAGCAGGTAATGCACAGTGCTTTATGTGCTTTTAGTCAGAATACAGGCTGCAAATACTTTACCAAATGCATGATTGACATGCTATTGACAGGGTTTGTAACTTCCCATTCACGAGTTTCTTCCCATTGCCTCTCAAGGTGCTAATAAACCGTACATCATTTGGTCAAACAAACCCACTCAGGAACCTCTTTAAAAATATATAACTGAGACTATCTCAGGGTTTCCCAGGTAAAGAGCAAATGGAAAACCCCATCATTGTCGAACACGGTCTTTAAACAATGACGTAAGCTGCCAACTCGAGTGGATTATGTGGGGTATTGACCCACGTGCAGCTGTTACTTTGCCAGCTGAGAGTCCAATGGGACACGACTGTTTATTAGAAAAAAGGTTGCTAAATGCCCAAAACACCGATCGGCCAGCAACAAACGGCGCTATTGAAGTTGCAAAACGATGTGCGTTTCTTGAACTGAGCAATGTCATGCGAACTTGGGTAGAGGAGAAGTGACACAAGGGATTTATAGAATCAAGCAGTGGGGAGGTCAGAAGCAGAAATCAATGTTGCGATCTGCAGTGTGGGCGACGGACCTCGGTATGAGATGAAATGAGACGGTCAGTCTGGTAGACCGAGTCCTCAACATTGCTATGTATGTTGAACTTCTTTCGCAACGTACGTAGTCTGTTGATGTTCTGATACGGTTGATGGTTCCACCAGTGTCGTCAAGGAATGGGTCTAGAATGACGTGTTTATTCTGGACGTCGGCGATTCAGTGAATTACTAAAACTTGATTGCAAACGCATTTCTTTAGAACTGTTGTTTGTGTTTAGTTTGTTGCCCTTCCCCCCCCCCCCCCCGCATCTCCGGTTAGCACGGTTGGCTACGTAGGGTGCGAAAGAAGTTCAACGTACAGTTACCGCAATTTGAGAACGGCGAGCTGATCGAAACATCAATTATTTTAATAACACCGTGAGTAAAGCGGCCTCCAGAGTCTGCAGATGCCGTGTGAAACACGTTGCAAAGCGTACACGCATTATACAAAAAATATATACACCCAATTGTTGCAAACGCGGATTCGATGCGTGATGTATCCTGAGCTTAACAATTGGTTTCGGAACCTATAACCGATTAATCTAGCGGGTGGCTTAACACGGGAATTCACCAGTGCGAGTAAACGCGTAATTACCGTAAATTAAATTCACGTGCTGCTTGCTGGTCCTGAGAGAGAGAATTTGCCCCATTTAAGGGCTCACGGTGGGGGGGGGGGGGGTATTGAATGAAGACTCTGCAGTGAGCCAATCCGGCACGCAGTGAATGCGTCACTGAGTGCGACCGTCTTTGTTTGTGCGCGTGTGGGGGGTGAGGGTGCTGGTGGGGAGCGGTGGCGCAGCGGTTAGCGCGCGGCGCTACGATTCGAACCCGTCGACCCGGGTTCGATTCCCGCTCACGGCCAACACCCAGTGGCGATTATCTGAACCGCTCCTCTGGGTCTCCCCTAGGTCGACTCAGCCTCAAATGAGTACCGGGTGCGGTGTGTAAGCATCGCCACTAGGGAGACAAAGGCGGTCGGGTGTGGTGCCGGCCACCCTCCCTCCCCTCTGCCGTGCCGGCTTTCATAGGTGCTCACTAACAGCACTTGCCCCTACAGCCTGTTAAGGCTATAAGGGGGGTCTTTGTCTTTGTTTGGGGGGGGGTGTTTGTTTGCGTACGTGACCACTGGCACGTTTCTCCAGACTCCCCTAGCCTACGTGTTTTCTGTTGGAGCGGTGGCGCAGTGGTTAGCGGCGAGCTGAATTCAATTCCCCATCAAAGGTTACAATCAGTCGAGACTGATTTCACCACCCGTCTTGGGTTAACCGCCTTCAACCCGCACTGACCAGCACGGTGGAGTATGGACAATCAATCGACACCACCGTCATCCGGCAGTGAGTTGACAAAGCGCTGTAAATGAACCATCGTCATTATTTTAAACCTGCAGTATAGCCGTGCCAACCTGAGTTCGACTCCCGGCCACGGCCAACATGGGTAAAGTGGAGAGCGATATCAGAACTGCTCCTGTGTCGCCCCTAGGTCCACCCAGCCTTAAATGCGTACCTGGTGCAATGTGTAAACATCAGCACTGGGGGGCGAGGGGGGGGCAAGGGGGGGCGAGGGGAGGGCGAGGGGGGGCGAGGGGGGGCGAGGGGGGGCGAGGGGGGGCGAGGGGGGGCGAGGGGGGGCAGAGGGCGAGGGGGAGCGAGGGGGGGCGAGGGGGGGCAGAGGGCCCCCCCCGTGTGCTGGTGATTTCCACAATAGGTGCTCGCTTGTCCCAACAGTCTGTTAAAGGATCATTAGACTTCCTTTGCCAGTACCAAAATATAATAAGATTTTCCCCCTTTTTTCTGGAAACAAAACTGAAACCTTTTTACAAGGAATCACGTGTGCATTAACCACAATATTTGTGATAAAAATGCAAACAAAAAACACACTGATAATATATGCGTTGTCCTTGAAACTGATTGGTTCACACCAGAGACGGCTTTCTTGTGAGCCTCGTCTCAATTGGTGCTAGGCCAGAGGACGCCAAAAGGCGAACAGCTCAAAGACAATGCACTATCATTGTTTCAAAGACAATTAATATATTATCAGTGTGTTTTTTGTTTGCATTTTTATCACAAATATTGTGGTTAATGCACACATGATTCCTTGTAAAAAGGTTTCAGTTTTGTTGCCAGAAGAAAGGGGGGAAATCCTATTATTATTATAGTCTGTTAAAGGCTTTAAGCGATGACAAAGGGTTGATTGTCCCAATAGAAGCATCCGATGGAACGTGTGGGGAGATGAAGTTGACAAATCTGTGCAATTTTGTATGCAAGCGGGAATAAATAAAACATTTTCAGACAATTGCGTTCAAGGGAGTGGTGGCACGTCGGTTAGCGCACTGCGCTATAAACGCTTCCTCCCCAGTTCGATATTTCTTAGAGAGACAAAGGCGGTCGGGCGTGGTTGCGGGCCACATCACTTAATAGGTGCTCTCTAACAGCAATCCGCCCCATCAGAGGGTTGCCAACCCTCCCGGACCGGTCAGGAGTCTCTACCTGAATTGGCATCCATTTTCCAGTGCCTATTGAAAGCAATGCGAGATATTTTAATGTTATGTTTTTAGATAACGCGTTAATAATAATTTGCATAGGTTTCCGGGAATAGCTCCAGTCAGAGCTAGCAACCCTATCCATCAGTCTATACAAGACTATCTGGGGGATCTTTGTCTTTCTATGTGCATTGTCTGTGGGCTTGTTGTCGACGTGATGACTGTCGCCAGTCTCCAGACTCCCCCGGCTCCTCTCTGTTTAAAAAAAAAAATGATGCTTTTATTTGCTATGCATTGCTATCGGCTAACCACCAATTGCTGATATCACTGGAAAAAATTGACGTTATAGCAGTATAAGTACAATGATATGATTTGATCTATATATTTAGTAAGTGTTTACATATATTAAATATGTACATTTTAAGACTACAAGTGTCCTTTACGTATTGCACTCAGCGGTGGAGAACAAACGCGCAGTGGTTAGCGCGCTGCTGCACTTGGAACCTATGAGAACCTGCAAATGCCTACAAACCCGAGTTCGATTCCCAACCACGGCTATTACTAACACGGGCGAGTGATATCGTGACCGCTCCTGGGCATCTCTCTCCCTTCACCAATGCGCACTCGCCAGCGTTGGTGAAATACGGGCCGAGCAACTCTCGCGACTGACGCGACATCGGGAGACGTTCATCCAGCAAGGGGATTGACGTAGGGCTATAAGTTACCGTTTATTATTTTCGCAGTGGAGTCATTAAAGGGTTATAGCATCACTTTATTGCACCGCTATGGGTTGCATTGACAAGCGGTGTATGTGTATCGCTGGATGCATGCCCGTTGTGGACAATGTTACGTCTTTCCCACTTGTAGCATTTGCAATGATGTAATATTCCGTAATGCAGTCACATCTCAAGACGTTGCGTGCAATAGCCTAAGGAATGATCACATTGGGTCGTGGCTAAGTGAGTGGGGGTGGGTTTTTTTGCATTGAAATATTAATGTGTTGTCAGTGGCATCAGAAGACCCATTACACAATGGCAATTTAAACGAGGAGTCCTCGCCATTCAAACTCATCAGGGCAAAAAATATCCACGGAGCCTCTAAATGCGAAGCGGTTTTCGCCGGTTTCAAGACGCTTACCCACCCACTAATGACTCCCCCCCCCCACCACCACCACACACACACACTACCCCAGCAGCCCGGAGGAATCTAGGACAAAGGTGACTGCGATCATTTCACAGCCAGAGCGCTGGCCGCGTCTCAAACCCTCCCACAGCCAAACCCGCGCGCAAACACTGACACACACTCACGCGCAAAACGCCCGGGTGAGTTTAGACGGAGCCCTCCGGAATGGGTAGGGAGGGGGGAGAAGTGGGCCAGGAGAGGGGGTTATTTGGGTCATTACGAGGCGGTTCCATCTGCCCTGCAGTCTTCCCCTTCCCCCACGCCTCCCAGCGAGCTAACCTTTCCCCTAGTTTCCCAAGCCAGTGCGGCCCCTCCTCCACCCGAACGCCGAAGAGCCACTGCCACCATCGGTCAGCCATCGCCAGCAGCTAGCCGTGCACGATGGGGCCACGCGTCATCGCGCTGAGCTTCAACGCGACAGGGAGAATGCTCATCATCATCATCACCAACACGGTCATCGTGAACATTCGCATAATTGTCAATGGGTATTACGCCAATCACCATCATATGTATCATTAATCGTCATCGTATTCTTCGTAATATATAATACATCTTCATCATGGTGTTCGCAATGAATATGGCCATCATCACAATATCTCATCGTAAGCACATTCGAAATACGTTCATACTTTTCATCATAGTATATCATTCAAAATCGTAATAACGTGTTCATTATTATATTTTTCATCATATAATTCCTAATCAATATTCCCATCATTGTCTTATTCATCATCACGATAGATCTAATTCATCATATAGGACAACACTCATCCAGCAGTGGATTGAAACAACGGCTCTACATTCACACCGCGTTTGATGCCCTTTATTGTTCTGCACGCGTTCACAACGAACTCTGCCTCTTGTGTATTATTTACAAATATAAAACAACAGGTAAATTTCGATTTAAAGCTTCCGTGACTGCAGGGATTCATATTCTTGGTTCTTTCGGTAAGGTCACGTAGAAGGGAAATAATAAAATAATACAAATATGAAACAATACAATTCTCACGACGTTTCGATTGCAACACACCTGATGATGATTGCTTGTGTTGCAATCGAAACGTCGTGAGAATTGTATTGTTTTATATTTGTATTATTTTATTGTTTCCCTTCTACGTGACTTTACTAAATAAACCAAGAACAGGGAAATTATAAAAAACAACACATTCCGAATGGTAGGTTTTGTATACTGTCACTCATAGGGAGAAACACGGTTTAGACGTTTCGGCCGACTGGTCTTCTTCATGAAAACCTGTTATTGTATGCGTAACAAGTCCACTGACGCAGCAAATGGATAGTTGCCGTTAGGTGCGCAGTCGATGGGCGACTTTTAATGGGCCACAAATAAAATACAAAAACAACTACAGGCCACATCAGTGTTTGCGTGAGATTGTGAATCTTCATAGATACGGTCTCTATTGAGGAGCCACAATGCTCACATCATCTTTATGACGTCTTTGCTTGCTTCCCAAGGCCACGCGAGCAAGATTGTGGGTGTGTTTAGGAGTTATTGGGGGGGAGGGGGAAAGGTTTATTGACCGGGATACGACGTCGAAACTGGTGGAATTTGAGTCACGAAAATGTTGACATCCTTCTGGTCACCCGATATCACCATCCACATATATACGTGCATGTAATATAATTCCAATGTTTGTTTAATTCCATCTGCCCGATTGGCTTTCCAGAACCAATATTACCAAACGGTATTTGTTTAGTTAAACAACAAAAAAACCTCTGGACCACATTTGGACCTTCTGAGTCTCGTCAACAGTCAGGCGCCTATCATCAAACACGTGTCTATTGCAGCTCAATGTATGCAAGTATCTGTACACATTTGAAATATGTATCGAAATCACGCTCAATGAAACAAATGGCATCTGTCTTTGTATCGTTCATTCATCTAAAGAGGCTGACTACCCTTCTTCAGGAGTGTCCCGCTTTGGGATATTTGGAAAAAAAATCTCGTTAACAAGGAGAGTGTGGCCGCGTGGGAGAGGGAGCTGGGAGTAGCAAGAAACAGCCCACCACCACGCCGTACACGAGGGGGTGACACTCAAAAGCTCCGCACAGATAGATTCAAGGCTCAATGTGCTGCATTAGCCTGGCTACCTCGCCGCCACAAGCCTACAGCACCTGCTATTCCCAGGCAGTATCCCGTCCAAGTAACATCCAAGCTATGAGGTCGCACTCATTGCACACAAAGTGCTTGCCACAAATGAACCACAGCACCTTGCCGATCTTGTCAAGGAGCATGCACCATCACGTGAACTCCGGCAATCCTCGCAGCGGCTTGTGGCTAAACCATCGAACAAAGACGGTCGCCGCATCGCGCGCTTTCAGATGCTCTTCTGCGGCCGTCTGGAACGCTCTTCTTTCGGATATTAGGAAGCCAATGGAGTTATGCACTTTAAAATAATCTAGATTAAAAATGTGTTTCTTTAGAACTGCTCTTCGTGCTTAAGTTGTTGTCCTTCCCCCGAACCCCAGATTAGCGCGGTTGGCTACGCACGGTGCAAAATAAGTTAAACAAACATACTTACATACAACCAAGCCAATCCTTTTATTAAATTACTGAAGCTGACCACTGAACATAATTAGCAACAACAGAAAAAACCGCCGAGCAGCCAGCGACAAACAACACTGCCGAAGTTAAAATCGCATTTTGCTAACGCAGCATAACTTGCGAAGGTTCACCGCTGTCGCGTCAAAGGCCATAGGCACGTGGGCCACGGCGATCACCAGGGTCAGCACACAGGCGCGCGTTGCTGCTGCTGGATGTTCGACAGTCGCTCGTGATGGTGGCGGGGCCGGGGGTTAGTAGCGAGGGGGTTGCCCCGTGATCTGGGGTGGCGTGTCCTGCACGTGGAGGCATCGTGGTCGACCCGTCACGTCCTCCGTGCACCGATGGAGGGAGGGGGTGGGGTGTTACAATTGCAGGCGGGGAGAGCGGGGGTGGCCTCAGGGGGCTCCGCCCAGTGATGTGCGGAGTCATCCCAGCGCCGCGCTATAAAAGCAGCACGGGAAGAGGCATCGGTTACTCACTGCTCCCTGCACGCCGCTACGGACGAGAGCCCTCCGTGTCTGTGTGCCTACTGAACTGGGCCTGCCCTTCACTTGAGCTGCTCAAGTCCTCGAGGTAGGATGCGACGCGCGGGTGCGTGCGTGTGATCTGGCGTTCAGTGTGGGGGAGCGGTGGCGCAGTGGTTAGCACACAGCGGGACGAAGCCTGCGATCCGGGCAGGAATCGCGGGCTCACGCAATGGCAAGTGGTGGCAGAGCCGATGTCTGGGTCTCTCCGTAGGGTTAACTCGGCAGTAAATAACACCCTGGCTGGGCGTGTAAACATCAGCACTGCGGGGGGACGGCGAAGGACGGCCGCCTCCTCGCGTGCTGTGATGGTCCGCAAGTCGCGAACAGCGCTCGTCTCAACAGTCTGCTGAAGGCCGTGAGTGATTCCACGAGGAGGTGCCGATGTTTAAAACAATCCCAATAAAAAGTGGTGGGGGGGGGGCTGCTTGACAAAGCTCGGATTTTGTAAGCAACGTGAATAATGACGGAGTGATTGGGTCTAAGAGTCGTTGGTTTTATCTTCAGATAGGTCAAGAAGAGCTATTTACTTTTGTCGAATTCGGTAAAACAAAAAAAACCCGAAACATTTCAAGAGCCGCAATGCATCACTCGGTGATTACGAGACGGCGATGGTCCTCAATAAATAACGTCACGAAGCCGGTGATTATAAAAGAGCCCACGATGGAGGTGATTATAAAAGAGCCCACGATGGACTGATCAGTGATTTTTGTAAGGGGGAGCAGTGGCTCAGCGATTCGCGTGCTGCCCCACAACGCCGCTTCCCCAATTCGAATCTCAGCCACACCAAAGCCACATTGACCTACGTGGTGAAGTATGGCTAAACAACTACCCCCTCCCCGTGATCTATATATACACACACCGTGTTACCCCACTAACGGGACACGGTGTTGCAGATCGTGCACCACGGTTTAGGCAGACCTTAAATCAGCAGTGGGCCGATCACGGCAGATGTCAGTGATATCAAGAAATGCTCGCGCGTTTAAATGTCGTGGTTAGCGCACTGCGCTATCAACCTGGCGACCCGGGTTCGATTCCCGCTCACGGCCAACACCGGTGATAGCGATTATCTGAACCGGTCCTGGGCCTCCCCTAGGTCGACTCAGCCTCAAACGAGTACCTGGTGCGGTGTGTAGTAAACATCGCCACTGGGGAAACAAAGGCGGTCGGGCGTGGTGCTGGCCACCCACCCCCTCGTGTACCGTTCCGGCCTTCATAGGTGCTACTCGCTAACAGCACTTGCCCCTACAGTCTGTTAAGGCTATGCGGGGGATCTTTGTCTTTGTTTTAATGGCTTGAAACGTGACATTCATCTACCTTCAGGTCGACAGACGGCGAGAGGCCACTGCTGTCGCGAGGAAAGCCGCCAAGAGGCGAGTGGAGGGGGTGGAGCGCGAGTTGCTCCTTCCACCAACAACAATGGCCTTCCCGCTGTGGAAGATGAAGTCGAGCGTCTTCAAGATCTACCTCATCGGCGCCGTCGTCTCCCTCATCACCCTGCTGCTGAGCCTGGCCGACAGAGCCACCCAGAGGAGGAACGACGGCGGCGGCGAGAGGGAGGAGGAGGTGGACAGGCGAGAGAGGCCGAAGAGGAGACGGGAGCCACGTGCCGTGCTGCCGTGGCTCATGAATCACGGCGGAGGGAGCGCCACGCTGCTGTTGCGAGGCGGGGAGGCGATCGGGCCAGTGTCAACCCGCGCCTCCCACAGGACTCGAGCCTAGTGAGGGGGCCCACGTTACTGGCCGAGAGAGGCCACTCGAAGTTGGCTCTTTGTATGTTTTTTTAAATGAAGAAATAACCCAGAAATGCCTCTGGGTCTTTAGAAGCTAAGCAGGTTTCCGCGCGGTTCGAGTGTTTTTGATATTGTGCGATACCGGTGACCGACTTGCCTGCCTGACTGCCTGGGAATGTCAGGCGTTGTATCTCGGGGCCGCGAGGTAGTGTGGAGATGGAATTTCAGTAATGATTACTTGAATATATCTGTGCGGAGTTTTGTGTCATCCCATCGTTTGCACAAGTGGTGTAAATTCCGGTGTCCATGCGCACGAAGCCAAGCAGAATTATGAGAATATTTATTTATCCTGGAGAAATCCGATGAGCTATGAAGCTCTTTTACATCCAGTAATATGCTGGACTCGTGAAGACTTTGGCCAAACATCCCAATGCAGCTACCTCCTGAAAAGGAGGCTTTATATTCAGGATTTCGTGGTTAAACGGATCGTGGAAGGACATTACTAATGTTTTTATTACTATTCTTATTTCACTACACGTAGGTCAACTTAGTCGCATTGCGCTGTGCAGTGTTATGGTCCTCGTCTGAGTGGCGATGCATGTCAACTAACTACCTGACATCTATAGTACGGTATCGTATCGTGAAAAAACATGTAAAGGTGCAGCCCTGCCATGATTTGCTCACGCCACTGCTGGTGGAAGGGCCTGGGGGTGAGGAAGATCTAGAGAGCTAATCTAGAGTGTCGCAAGTACAAAACATGAACTTTGCACTCAAAGCGTTAACTTTGCGGCTAATGAGCCCTGCAGGTCAGTACGTTTAGTCGAGTTGTTGTTGTTACAACGTAACGCGTTTTCTTTTTAATGCGGATTTCGTGTATGTTGGTGCTCATCATCGGGGCCATAGCCGGTCAACGCAATCACCAAGGTGTTTGAGACCTGAATGTGAAAGGCGAAGAGGTCCCACGGACTTTTGAAGCCGTGTGTCCCGAGTTAATAAAATCTACAAATACTGCAAACTGGGGGGGGGGGGGGGGGGTGGTGGAAACCGTGTCTTGCAGCATGGGGAACACGAAGGTTCCTGCTGCCTCGGTGAATCGCGCAGGCGGGGTGGGGAGGCTGCTGATGGTGCTGCTGCGTGTGTACACAACGTGCAGTTAGTTAGTCTGTCAGCAGCTCAAAAGTGCTTTTCGTGATGCTGCTTTGGCAACGGTGCACTGAAGTATTGGCCAAACAACTCACACGACTGACGCGACATTGGAAGACATTCATCCAGCAGGGGATTGACATAGGGCTAAAAATGACCATGTATTTTCGCAGTGCATTCGTGAAGGGTCGTAACATAACTTTATTGCGCCGTATGGATTTGCATTGACAAGTGGTGTATGGATATCGTTGGATGCATGCCCGTTGTGGACAAGTGTCCATCCCACTTGTAGCATTTGCAATGGTCTAATATGTTGTAATGGAATCGCATCTCAAGACTGATAGCAAAGACTATCGCATTCGTCAATAATACTGCCCTGAAAATATATATTGTAATAGGCGACGTCTCGCACAATGGGCCTTCGTTGTACGAAGGCGCAGAGTTTTTGCTGGCAATTCACCAAAGACATTTCGCGAGTTGAGACCTCGCTACTTGTGAAGGCCGATTCACGTGTTGGTGGAAACTTGCCCATCCACAAGGTTTCCAATGAAGACCGAGGAGGAATTTATGCGATTTAGGGCGAATCTTAATTATTGTATTTTGATGAAGTTGAATAACTTTTACCGTTGTCCCCAAAATGGAATTATCATTTGATTTGTTTAGCGGTCACTACTGATTTCACGCGAGCAGCCCGATTAATACTCCAATTGGATTAATATTACCACGTGGAGCAGGTGACGTCACAGGGATGTTCTGAACGATCACGTCTGCGATAGGATTGATTTGTACTTTAGATCACGCGTAGTAGCAAAACTCTTATCACTGCCACCTAAGTGAATTTATTCGACAGAATATTAAGGACGTATACATTTAATCCTGGAGGTTTTTTTTTTAGAAGCACACATTTCTAACAGTTTTTACTCGCACAAGCCATGGAATCTATTGACTTTTAAACCGGGTTGATGTCTATATTAATCACCACGTTTAGTCAAGATGGGAATCGAGCCCATTTCATGATGTCCCACACCTTATTCTTAGCTCTTTCGGTAAAGTCACGTTGAAGGGAAACGAAAGCTTTGAATCAAAAAAAGTCCCACACCTTGTCTTACATTTTTTTGTGTTTCTCTCTGCGGGTTTCACATTAATTTTTTCTATCAAGGCACGATTGTGACGAACGCGTAGTCGACGACTGTTGTCCTCCGAGCGCTGGATGAACAATTGTCACAGGTTAACACGACTAGATTAGCATGTCTACCTCAATTGACCATTACATATGTACAATAGTTTTAATACTCACTTTTAAACGGCTGCTTTCTTTTAATACCCGATGTGCAGATGTGATATAGGTTTACAACAAAAAAACCGTCGCTGTTTACCGATATCTAATACTTGAAGCAAATTGGAGGCATTGATACCAATGGTGTATAGTGGTGAGCATGGGCCCTAGTGACACCCCCCCCCTCCCTCCCCTTTGCCCCTGCAGCTACGGAATCTGGGCCCCGGTACAGTTGCACCGCCTGCACACTTGAGAGCTGACGCCACTTGTGCGTGTCGCATCTAATAGAAGGCAGCGAGTGTTGTGAATGTGCCCCCGGGGATAACACCTGGTTGCATTGTAATACCTGGTCGTATCGTTGTATACTTGCCAGCATCTCTAGTCTTGTTACTACTGTGCGTTAAATCGCAACAATAAATTTATTTACCGATGACAACCACCACCACCAGCCTGTGTGTAATGCGTTTTAAGTGTTCCGATTCGTCGCGTTCGAACGATTGATACGTTTTCGTAGTCAATACAAGGGTGTGTATTTGTGTTTTAGGCCACGTGGTAGTTATAGGTTAAACAAAGTTCGTCTCGTCCATTCACAAGCCTCCATCACCCAACAATCTTTTTTTTTGCATACAAAAATAAGTTCCACGTAGCACACCCAAAAAATAAAGATGGAGTGCGTCACACCCATATTTAAATTTGCATTAAAATACAGGGGGAGGGGCTTCGTCAGTCGCGGGTTACCACGTCGCGCACGTAGGCCAGGCACCCTTTTGAAAACAAATATTCCACGCCGTGGAATGATTCGCAATTGAAGACAAATCGGATGCACATCCCGATTGTCAATCCAATGCTGAATGAGGGCCCATGCCACCGCGTGGGTCGTGGGCGTTAATTGGCCACACTTCACCACCGCTGGCTCATTGCGAGTTGGTGAATGCAGGGCACAGAAATGTGGTACAGAATAAATAGGATTCCTCGACTGTACTGCCCAAAAAAAGGCGATCTCCCCGATTGTAACTACCCATGTGCCCCTGTGGATCCTGGTGATGATGCACTGCCCTCTGTTGTCCATAACGTAGCGTCGCAGTAGCCTATAACACCTGCTGTGTCCGGATTTCTCCCACCCAAAAGCATTATCCAGGCGCAGTTCTGCTTTGGCTTCTGGGGAAACTGAAAAATATCGGGCACATTCGGCGATTTGATCACAGATTAAAATGCAAGTGCGAGACAAAAAAATGTGGCGTCGTCTCAACTCAAACATTAACTGCGTACAATTTATTAAGTTCAAAATATCAAACAATACTGCGTTGAAATGTATGGCTCAAATTGTGACAACTCCACTCGTGTGTCTGTGTGTGCGCACTCCCTAAAGTTACTAGGTACGAAGAATCTAAAATTATTTAGGATTCGGTGACAACAAAAAGCATCGAAAAAGGCATCAGACAACATCAACACAAACAAGCTACCACCAAAAGTACAGCCTTAATATTTTAAAACGCCCATTAATTGGTTTAACATCGCACGGGGCAGAAATTGCCTATACCCCCCCGTCTTTGAAGCTATGAATATACTCATAGGAAATAAAGGGGTAGGAGGCATTCTTTACCCGTATTGTATCACCTGCATTCAGCACCAAAGGTGGATGTTGTTTTGTTCAGAGAAGCCCGACTTTGAACTCCACCCAGTCCAGGTGTAACGGAGTTGATGACAACTTCAAGTCATTTAAATTTAGGATTATTGTTTTACACTTGCACCTCGTGGGGCAAGTCATGCTCACCGGTCGCATACGACGAGTAACAATCGACACACAACGACGCAGGTATTGACGCTTAGCAGTCAGTGCGATGAAGCAGGTGGTACATAAAAGCACATTTCATTATGAGCGGTGCATTATGGAATGAAATGGGAGCACATAAACAATGTCATTGTTGTAAATTATGAATATGCGCTCCACTCTCTCTATAAGTTATAACAGTATTAAGCCACCGTCCTGCTCCAATAACCAGGTCAATGTAGGTAACGGTGATGGAGCTGAATTCGACGAAAAAATGTAACTACAAATGATAATTGCAGTGTTGGATCAATTGAGAAAAATGAACCAGCAACCCTGTGAAACCTTTACCAAATGTTATCAAGCACTGAAGCACACAGCTACAATGAAAACTACATCCAAAGAAATAACTATGAAACATACAAAAACCTACCACTGCCAAAATAAATACAGTAATGTGCTTCCTCCAATTAACCACGTTCGCAAACCTGGCACACGAACTGCTGCTCGGATGTACGAGACCCACTGGCTGCCAGAACACCGGAGGACTCTTCCAAAACAACACGGCGCTTTCTCACAATCAACAAGTCGACGAACACACTTCACAGGCCCTGGCTACAAACGTCCCACTCAAGCACTGCAGAACCGGTGCAGCACTGCACTTCGCAGAAACGTGATCTTTCTCCGGAGCTCGGTGGGATTAAGCGTTGAATGGGTTCGGCAAGCCGCCACCAGTGGAAAATCAAGGCGGGGGAAAGGCCCGGATTTTCTTCTCCCAAGCCCGTCTGCGATTCTGCATCGATTCGCAGCGCTACTTGTAAGGATTGGGAATGGACTCCTACGGTACCCCCCCCCCCCCCGAGCTACTCTGCGGTATTTGCGGTGGCATAGGACTCCAACGATGAAATTAATCGATATCTTTGCACTTTGGTGAATGTAGCGGCCACTGGTGGCTGCTAGGCGGTGAGAGGAGGGGGTGTCACGTGAACCCATTACATAAAATACAAATTGAAAAACATTGATTGTTTATGCATGCCGCTTCTGTGCATGTGCCGCAAGCTTAAGGATCAATATTGGCAGATCGATGCGATTTGTTAAGCCTCGACTGCATACAGCGCTGCAAGGCCCCTGTGGAGCTGCACACACACAGCCAAGCACACAGCCTCACACCTGGTTCGTTCGCAGCAGCACAAGGAGAGGCAATTGGCGCTTAGAAGCCAGCTGATTCCAGAGCAACAAGGGGGGAGAGGGGAAGGGTGAAGGCTGCCCGCTTCTGAAATGTCGACGCCAAATATGATCAGTCGTGGTACACAACAGGTCGAGTGCAGAGAGCAAACCTGTGAACATGCAAGAGGCATGTGCATTTGCCTTGTGTACGTGGATATTAACAAAAACCCCACAACGATGCAGCTTTTTTATGTTAAGTATAACGTTAACACTGAACGAAGCCGGTTACTACTTTATTGAAGTTGTCAAATGTAGTTGTTTGAGGTTGCTTGGCCTCGGGCCTCCCTCGATACCGAGACTTCCATCTCAAAGCGACCTCCCCCCCCCCCCACTCCTCTCACAGCCCCTTCTAAACGGCGGAGCACAGGAGGGGTGGGGGGGTCAGGAGGATGAACGGGGGGGGGGGGGGGCGACATTCACTCTGCCATCGTCACTCCGCCGCCATCGTTCCCGCCGTCCGCAGCAGCCACCGTTGCCGCGTCGGCCGCCCCCTCGAAGGGGCCGGAGAGCTGGACGTTCTCCTCGAAGGCGTAGTACACGAGCGCGATGAACGCGCACGCCACCACGAAGGCGACCAACCGCGCCCAGACGGGCACGGAGGCCGCCAGCGGCCCGGCGGAAGCGGCCGCCTCGTGGACGGGTCCCGCGATGGGGCCCTGCCCTCGGGGGCGGGAGACGGGGGAGGCGCCGAGGCCGAGCGACGATCTGGACGCCGGGTCCGGGGAGAAGCCGCCCCAGCCGTCCTGGGCGCAGCCGCGGATTGGGCGCCGTCGAGTGGCGCTGTAGAGACGGGAGAGCTCGGTGAGGTCGCCCCGCCACCATCATCATCATCGTCATCGTCATGGTCAATCCACTGGAAAACAAGTAGGCCTGGCCAGGAAACATTGCTACGATGGATGACAGGCGGCAGACAAGACTGGTGACGGGACTGGCAGCCAAACGAGGGAAGACGCTTAAGGGAAAGACCAGCGGAGACGGAGCTACGCGATCGGCTCTTGGGCAGGAGAGAGCCCGTGGCATCGCAGCAGCGCGAGAGGGACGGCGACGGCTCAGCAAGGCCTTCATCAACAGTGGATAGACCACGGCTCACGATAATGAAGATGATAAAGCCACCCACCGAGACCAAGAGTGACTTCCGTATTGACCGTGTGTCCGGCAGAGTGGCATGTGCAGCTACGCTGGACAGCGTGCAGTCCGCGGATCGTGAATGCGAACAAAACAAGTTATTTTATTTTTTACGGCAGCATCGGTTGGTCTATTGGGCAACTCGCCCACGCCACACGAACGTGGAATTTCCACGATTACCTCAGGGTTGCAAACAGGATATGACACCACCTCACACTCATCTGAGTAGCGAACTACTCAGACTTGTTTATCCTGTGTACCTGTGTAGGTGTATGATACGGTTGAACTGGTTTTGATGCAGTCCCACCCTACCCCCTAACCACATTTGGTGGCAGGGGATACGACGCTGTGCTGATGATCCCAAACAACGATGGAACCGGTGCAAAACATCTTGCGAGGGTTACCTCATGGTCATAAAATATGCTTAAATGTCAGCATCATCGAGTGACGGGTCCTGTTAACACTCATTTGATTTTCTTACAAGTCAATGACGAGGTCTCCATAATCTGCACCTGCGTTCTCCGCCTCACCTGTCTCGCGGTACCGGCTGTAATAACGAACGGGTAGTAGTAATGATAACAATTATAGTAAATGACCTTACGAAGCTAACCGATGACCCTTGGTGTAATTGCTTCCCGCTAGACATGTGACGGCGATTCGTGCCCCTTGTGAGTGAACGCATTCTCAATATATTTTTGGGGAGTGGGGGTCTCAATTGACTTTTTAAAAAGTTTTCTATTTTTTTAAACAGTGGCGATTTAGCACCTCTAATTGGCTGCAGAGGTCACAGGAACTCATTACATGGGAGTGTACGATTGGAAAATAATCAATTCGTATACACATTAATGAATGCATGCATCCATGATGAGTATACAAAACCGTCTGACCGATGCATCATTACGTGCCAAGTTCTAACACTGATTTGGCAATCAGCCATGTATACCGCACCTACAATTAGCAACGTTGGCTACGCACGGTACAAAAAAAAGTTCAACATACATACATAGGTATACGAAAGAAGATAACACAATGTGTGCGGTGAGGCGGTAGCACAGTGGTGAGCGGAGCGCGCTATAAACCCGAGCCACCCGAGTTATAATCCGAGCCAAGGCAAACATTAGCGGTGAGCGATATCTGAACTTGTCCTGGGACCCCCCCCCCTCACCTTGAACTAGCACGAGCCAGCGTGGTGAAGTATGGTCAAACAACCACCATGGCCAATGATACGGTGCAGGAGGGCAATCGTTGTGCAGTTGATTAGCAAAAGGGCTGTGAAAATGTAATTAATTTAGTAAAGTAAGCATTAAGTCCCTTTAAGTGGGAACCATAAATCAACCCAATTGCTGAAAACGGGCACGTGTTACGCACAGCGAGCGAACAGGAGCAAAGTGCACGGAGAGTCCCCCCCCACCACTTCCGGCCGCGAGCGACCCAAACGTTTCATCACGGTCTGTCACGGACGCACTGGGGAAGTTGTGAAACGGGCAGTGACATCACTACTGAAAGATTATGAATGAGCAAGCAAGACTATTAAAACGAGCTCGCACATCGTCACCGATACCCTTTGGCACAGTTCTGGTACGTGCCCGGTAACCACCGGGGCGCTGACAGAGTAGCGCGGGTTTTTGAGTGTGCTCACTTGTCAACACCTCGCCCGTTCACATTTTAGCGGTGATACGGCAACGTTGGAAATACGCCGAATCGACCGAGTTAAGAGTTCCGGTTAAAATGTACCCAAGCAAATATTCGCTAGGAATACAAAAAAATGGGATCACGGCAACAACCAGGACAAGAGGTGAAACGTTACATCACATCCCGGCGATGATTTTTGGAGCCAAGATTCAATAAGAGTATAAATGTTTATGTTTTAGCCAATGTAGACTCTCCAGCTGCTGCACGGGGAGAACAAGAACCCCTTACTTACAACAGACACGAATTGAAAAACAGACTCTTGCGCGAAACAATTTGACGCCTGTACCGTGAGCTTAAAGTACTGATATATTCATCGACGAATCGATAAACCCCCCCCCCCCCCCCCCCCAAAACAATTGTGAAAATGTCTTCAATCTTAAAACTTACGAGTGGTGTCGCAAGGCGGTCGAGAGTTTAAGGCTCTTGGCACTAACGGCTGATATTTGCCCTCGTTAATGCCGGCACATGCTGCGAGATTCTCAAGTCATTCGCAGAAAACAGGCGAGAGCCACACGCGACCATGAGTCTCACCTTCAAGGGAGAGACTTGCCGTGCAGGGCAATACAAGAGGCAAGAGAGATTTATGCTTGGAAATACATTGAGAAAAAGAACAACACGTGGATTCGAGGGCACAGGCAGGTTTCATGCCATCATTCGTATGATTGAGAAAAGTAATATGGGGCTTGGCAGGACGCATCAATCAGACGGATGACAGCCGATGTTCGATTAATAATTACGGAGTGGCGGGTAAGGTATGGGACGCATCCGAGAGTACGTACACCGAGGATATGGGAGCGATGAAATCGGTTAGTTTGCAGGTATTAGGTGGATTGTTTTATCGTAGGGTCACGAGAGGTGGCAACAACACCTTCACCCAGCAGTGGATTGATCCTGGTTGATGATGATAAGCGCCAGAAGGCAACTGCGCAACAAAACTCAACGTCACATTTGTTGGCAAAACTAAAAAAACGTGACGTGTGGCAGCGCCCGCCTCACCTTATTCCTGACGGCGAAATAAACAAGTCTGCATCGTTGCCTCCACCAAGCTTCAAGTCCTGAAGAGACAACAATGGAGACAACAGCCACAGGATTACACAGGGCACACGTGCAGAGTGGTTCATCTGCCAACACAGGTAGGCCGGCCTCAACCCTGACCAAAGATCCCCCCGTGTAGCCTGTACAGACCTCTTCGGGCACGTCCGATTAGCACGGTTGGCTAGGCACGGTGCGAAAGAAGTTCAACATACATACAAGTGCCGTTAGCATGCGGCACACCTATGAATGTCGAAGTTCACACGCGCACAGTCCTTTGTGTTAACCCACTGCTGGACGAGGGCTTCACCATGCCATGTGTATGGGCCGTGGGAGTTATTTGAACGTAATTCACCATGCCCGTCAATGCAGGCTGGTGTAAGCAGCAGAGGTGTGGAAAACACAGTACAGAACGACGACGGATTTTGCTTCATTGCCCGCAACTCTATGAAAACCTGTCCGTGCATGGTGGAAACCCATCCAAGCGCCTCTCCACCAGGCCTAAGGCCTGCTTAAGCTTCCTAGATCTCACGAGATTGGGGCACGTTCGGGGGAGGTGATACGGTCATGCTGTAATGCACAAAGAAAACTTGAGCGCTCCAAGCTGTGACGCGCGCATCACATTACGCAGGACACACTATACGAGAGCAATGCGCTACGACGAAAAATAATAGGGCCATACAGCAACATGGAAAAAAACTCGCAAACCATATCAGCTGAAATAAGGCATCGGCGCACAGCAGCAAGTTGCAATCACAGGCCAGAACATAACTGCAGCGCGTTTTACAATTGTCGGAGCAAATTACCCGTTGTGCACATTTAGGAATCGATGCCCAAAGTTTCGGCTCGAGTTACTCGGCACCCAAACCCCCACAACCTTTTCGTTCCCCCCACAAGTGAACAAACGGCTTGCGCAACATCAGAATTGACTTTTCTCCACTGTTGCCACTGCAAAGTGGCAGCTGGCCGTGCCCAGCTCTGCCCTTCCCAGGGCACAAGCACGCACCGGCCTTGACCATGGGAAGGCCCCGGACGTCGGCGGAAAGCGCGACGGCAACAAAACCCCCCCCCCCCCCCAAGCCATCGCCGCCGCGGCTTGTGCAACGCGTGACCGCGGAAGCAAAAAAAAACGCCCCCTCCACCGTGTCGGGAAAATAAGCCCCGCGTGACGCGACCGCTCGCACGTGCAGACAGGACACACGTGAAGAAGCCGCTGTGCGAAGGAAAAAAAAAACCGTCGTAAAGCAACAACTCAAGAGCCCTCTGGCGTGTAGTTCGGATAGTACCACGTGCTTGAGAGCTCCTTCAGAACTTCCTGAAGAAGCTCCCTTTCTCTTGGAATCGAAACCTCGGGGCCATCGTTTTACCAGAGCCACGTGCGGCACGACCCGAAAACACATCGGAGAGCTGTACAACAGCGTGAGCAATCGGGCCGAGCGAGAGTACCGCAAAGTTTTTGCTCTGGTGGGCTTGGCCTTTAAGGGTGCAAGGAGTTGCACGTTTCTGTCTGCGCTCCTGCATCGCTGCAATGTCCTCGGACGATCTTCCCTGCAGGGAGGTTAGACAACGTCAGCGAGCGCCGTTTCCCCCAACGCTCCGGTCAGGCGTCAGGACGACGCCGCCGCAATCAACGGGAGCGGGGGTACGGGGGGGGGGGGGGGGGGGGGGCGCTCGCATTAAAAGGACATAACCTGCATCATGGCCGTGTCCAGCTCGCAGAGCCCTTCGCCGGAATCGCTCTTGGAAAGGGAACGTTCTATTGGAGAAATGTTCTTGCTGTCAAACTGTGGGGGGGGTGTTTAAGAAGGCGAGCGGACGGGAGGAAAAAAACAAAGAACAGTTCAGTCCAGAACCTACGTAAGTTCTCCCCCCCACCCCCCACACATTTGCTTTACGACAGTCTGGCGGTCCTCCCACTTTGATGATTTCGACGAAGGCTAATGTTACAGCAATGCCACCATGAAATGCCATCGTGTAGATTTACAGCCCCTTGTCGATCCACTGCTGGAATAAGGCCTTGCACATGCCGTGCGGGCCCGTTCGTTATTTCACCACGATTCACAACACTGGAGAGCGTGGGGGGGGGGGGGGTCATCAAAGTTGGAAGCAGAGCACAGAAGCACAGTCCAACAATGAATGGGAGCGTAGACGTACAATACAATAGGATTTTGTGGCACTGGCCACCCTCGACACCTGTTGTAACACACGGTGGTCGCCCATCCAATCACTATCCGGGTCTAATCCCGCTTAGCTTCCAAGATTGGACCAGGCTCGGGCGCACTGATCAACATAGCCCCTTGCCTTTTGTACAAGCGTCAAGTACTCGCCTGCCCTACGAGGTGGGAAACGTTTAGGCTGTCGAGCTTTTTCTGGCGCCGCACCGACACAAAATCTTCTTTCTGTGCGGGATGCAAGCGATTATCAGTACATGCATTGTTGTAATATATATAGCTGCGTACAGATGTATAGAAATGTTGCTTTACTCATTTGTTTGGCCAGAATATAGTTACAATGTCTTGATTGGGGGGGAGTAGGGGGTGTGGCCCTGTGAGTCTATAAAAAGGCAATAAAATGTACAAGAGGTTCTTGTCTATGGCTGGGAAGCCTTCAAGTCCTCCACACAAATCCAGTAGTCAGGGAGGTCTGGTGGAAAGGCCCCTACAGTGCTGGCACAAATCTACGTTTGCTCACAAAATATAAACTTGCTGATACCGATATGCATTAGGTAGTTTGAAGCCTCGTTTAAAGACCTGCTGGAACACGCTTTCCAAATACGTGCCAGGTCGCTTCCGTGGATTAAAATGTTTTGTTGTTATAAAAATGGGATATTTAAAAAAATACAGAATTGACATTGAAGGCTATTCTTAAAAATGCAAACGAACTAACCCATTGGCAATAGTTAACCGATGTCATTTGAGGGATTTGTTCGTCCATTTGGGCTCTCAACTGTTAATAAAATGTAATCTATCCATAAAGCTAATACACCTATTTGTGCGCCAGTTTTCAGACAACAAAAGCAGCATGTCATGTGACCCTATGCTGTGGAATCCTCTCCGCAAAATAATAATTCACATTCGTTACTGAAACCTATACGAATTAAATTAGCTTAATTCATTTAAATGCGGATCGCTCAACATAATTGCTACAACTTCTACAGCGCCGGCGTCGCGCGGCAAACCATGGCAAGCCTCTCCTAAGCCTTCAAGAGCTAAAAGTTTTAAATCTTAACGCTTCTAAGCGCGCACACATTTGCCGTCAATCAGTAGCAGTTGTTGTTACTGTGAACTTGAATTCGTCATTTCGTAAAAATTTCGTCGCGGAAGAAAAATGTCGACGAGCCACGACGATCGCGACCGATATAAGCGGACGATCGCTACGATTATCGTGGACCTTACACCATACGATATATATATATATATCGCAGCAGCGCCACGTGGCACGCAAGGCTGCGAGCTCGGGAAAATTATGACTCCTGGGCGGGCGCGGAAATGGAAGGAGAGATGGCAAGGACGGTGCGATTACTGCCGAGAACCAAGGCTCCCAGTCCGACGCGGTGCGGCGGTCGTCTTGCTTGATGGACGGCCTCTGCCAAACGGTGCCACCGCACGAGGAGAGGCTGTCAGGCACGGCGGAGGCCGCTGCTGCCGTCAACCGCTGCTCCAGGCCCTCGGACAGCTGAGCACGCGTGCGCAACAAGCACTACAATTCAGCCAGAGCCCATCCTACAAGCCGCTCTTCATCATTATCACCATCAGCCAGGGTACTATCCCCACTGCCGGATTAGATTACGGCATAGCCAAGCCGTCGGCATCTCTCGCGGTCACGTGACGCGTCGATCCACCTGGCCTCGTGCGCGTGAGCCGATCTCATCACTTCATCGCTGTTCTGGACATCCCCGTTGGGTGCGTGCTCTCGTTTGGCTGCCACTCCGTTGCTAGACTTGACCACCGGATGCCGTGCCTTCTAAGTCGATGTCCTGCCAAAGCCAACTTTCACCCATGTCTGTTCCCCGATGAAATGTTCTTGTCTCTCGCTGCAATTCCTACGCTTCTTTGCGCACTTTTCACCTTCCGCTCCATTTTTGTTGTTGTCAACGTCC
Organism: Petromyzon marinus; assembly: GCF_048934315.1. Taxonomy (NCBI): domain Eukaryota; kingdom Metazoa; phylum Chordata; class Hyperoartia; order Petromyzontiformes; family Petromyzontidae; genus Petromyzon; species Petromyzon marinus. The sequence goes on from NC_133680.1 coordinate 5,526,548, forward strand.
GTGTTTCTGATCCAAGTTTCATAGCATGTAGAACAACATTTGCGCAGAACAAACAATGGTCCTCGGTCGCCTGCAAATTTGGTCTCGTCAAACTTGACGCTTGACGTCGGCAGGGTTGGCGTAGGAGATGATCAGAATCAACTGGTAGCAGACCCGTGCAAACCGCAAAGGAGTTGACACGTTTCCTTGCAAACGACAACCACCTGCCCATCAACCAAAACCTCAACAATGTACCTCGCCACCAACTCAAAGTCTCGATATCCCCCCCTTCTCAGATCGCATCGTCACCATCCTAGAATCTCGCCTGGATGCAGAAGAACGCTGGCGAAGTGAGAACAATGCGAACGTCCAGAATGAACACCTCATTCGAGATCCAAACATCGCACCTCCCCTGGCTTTGATAATCTTGAACACAAAAATTCTAGACCAAAACAAAATAACTTAACGCTGTTCACGGTACGGAGGGACGAGATTTCAACCTCTGCTGGAAATATAAACCACGCGCAGTTAGGAAGTGTGAGCGGGTCGGGCGAGGCGGGGAAAAGAGAGAGGTTGAGAGAGCTCCACCGTGGGAGCACAGCGACACAAGCAAGCCGTCATTCACGCAGTCACCAGGGAGATGTCAAAGTTGTCGTCCAGGCCGGTGGGCTGCAAGCTGCATCGCCGCATCGTGCACGGGGTGCTCGCCTGCAAAGAGTCAACGACCTCTGCACCCACGCCGACCCCTCACCACCACCACCACCACCGCGCGCGCGCGAGAGAGAGGGCGAGAGACGACGGCGGTGACGGTGACAATCAAAACCCTCCGCATGGACGACTACGCTTGCGGCCAGGAAAGCGCGCAAGTAATTAAGCGTAATATTTCGCAAGTCGTTAATCGAGCGCAATCTTCGCAGTTTGATCAATTCAGTGCAATCTTCATAAGTTATTTTATTGGCAGGCTGGTTAGACACTGCTTAGCAAGTAAGAAAGTGTGAGCATTTCTTATTGTGCATTCTTACGAGTGCAGTCCATCACTATAGCGCACTATTTTCACGTGGTAAGCTCTTTGGAACAACATTGTTTTAAGTCCCTTGCTAAACCAGCTCAGACTCAGGGATGGATCCCGAACGTGAGCTGGTAACTCTCGTTCCAGATCTTCAGGCCAGAGACCCCGAAAAACCGCACTAGCCGAAAAGTTGTGTATAGTTTCGTGTATAGTTTTGCCAATGTTTGGATGTTCATATTCTGTAATCAACCGAGGTGTGTTCTGGAGAAGGTTGATAACCCACATTCACATTTTACAAAGAGAATATCTACTGGCTTCAATGGAATGCTCATATATTGCCATGCAACGAACTTAACTTTTCACTTCTTCCATCCAATCAATCTGCCCGCTAGATTTCGTGGGTCATCAATTTTTTTTCCACAAAGCCTCGGAGAGATTGCCGACTGTACTTCACACCATTTGTGCACCCAAAAAAAAACCCATTAAAGTGGCAAAAAGTAGGAAGAGTTCACAGCGCTGTGAGACCATGCCCAAACCTAGGGCAAAAAACAACACAAAAACACAGGTAAAGAGGGCGAAATTCGAGCAGAAGCTGTGACCTCGTGTGTTCAAATAGCAAAAGAGATTTGGCTGTGACACTTCCAGCCCCAGGGCACCAGCTAAGCGCACACACACACAGACCGAAGTGCAAGAGACCAAGAGAGAGTAGTGAGAATCTCCTGAAAGGCAAAATCAGGAGCGAAGTAGCTGGGAGCCGCACGCACTGTTGTTATGTCGGTGTTAGCACCGCTAACGGCCAGAGCCATCTGATGGGCAATGGCTCGCCGGTGCAGAGACACCAGGCCCGGCCTCCCCGTGGGGCTGTCCTGCGACGGTCCGGGAGAAGTGTTTTCCTGTGTGAAACCAACAAAGCACCATGGTACGTGAGCTCCGCAAGAAAAATGTGCGGCCGGTCGCAAAGGCTAGGACTCTCCCCCGCACCTCCTCTCCCCGTTGCCACCGTGCGGGGCAGGCGGTCACAATGCCTAGGACCACCCCTACTCCCGGTGCCAACGTGCAGGAGCAATCCAGCTTCCGGCTTTTCTGTGGGTGGTAAAATCTTGCCGTGTCTACAGGAGTCTCCGGATCATAAGACGCTCCGGACAGTAAAGACGCAACACGCCCCCCAAACTTTTGCCCTGTGACCATATGGTTATGCAAATGTGATGGCACACAGGCGCAGAGCTGCCGGGTTAAGAGATGGCACGACAACTTTTTGGGTTTAAAATACAGGAAAATAAAGTGTGTCTGACAATCTGGAAAATATGGTGTGCACACACAGAGACAGAGGTCCCCTGTGTAGCCTTAACAGACTTGGGGAAAGTGCTGTTAGCGAGCAACTATCAAGGCTGGCACGGCACACAATGGGGTGGGTGTCCAACACCATGCCCGATCGCCTTTGTCTCCCGAGTGGCGATGTTTATGACCGAGCAAGGTAGTCATTTGAGGCCCAGGACCAGTTAAAATATATTCAAAACCGATGTTGGCCGCGAGCGGGAATCGAACTCGGGTTGTCAGATTCGTAGCGCGGCACACGCTAACCACACAAAGACACACGTATGTACGTTTTGCTATCGTTAAGAGTTGCATACAGACCTTGGTAGAGTGCGTTGTGAAGGGCGACAGGAAAGACGTCTGAATTGCTTTTTCAGTTTCTTCTCCAGTTTGTTCGTAAACTAACAACAACGGCGACAACGAAACAAATCTGTGAACAAATTCAACTGAGCCAGAAAAACAAATACAATTTCACAGCAGAGTGCCACAAGTTTGCACACAGGCTGCAAGTCACCGCGGCCCCCACGTGATCATCGTCATACTCACCCTCTGCCATCTCGTCCTCCTCCTCGTCCTCGTCCTCCTCCGTGTCGCTGTAGCGATCGGCCTGCAGGCTGCCGTTGACGCCCGAGTTCCCGGCGGCTGCCGTGGATGGGGCGGCGTCGCCGTGCTCCAGCAGCCTCAGCAGCTTCTTCTCGTAGAGCTTGCGCGTCGTGGCTGCACCGCAACGGTGCCAGTGGTTGGGAGAGAGAGAGGTAGACAGAGAGAGGTGTGGTGGGACCACATCTCGACGATCACGTCTGGCAACCCGTCAGCAGCATCATACTTATCTTTTTTAATTGTGTTTTTATTTTATTTGACGAAAGAGCCCAGTATAAAAAGGCACGAACCGTAACAAAGCAGGTAGGGGGGTACAGAAATTTTAAGGACCAAAGCCCCAAACTCGGTGCTCCTGGGTTGTAGGAAGCGGAGGAGATTGGGCTCACTGCCCCACTCGTGGAGTCACTGTCAGCAGCATCATACGTCTATAAAAAATGATAATTTATCCCTCGAGTTTCCTAGCTGGCCGCTGGGCTGGGCTACTCCCCACCCCAACAATAATTCTGCTGTTAGTGGCTGTGAGCCATTGCCACCAAAACTCGCCAGGGATTTTCAGTGTTACAAATAAACATTGAGTTGAATCGGCGGAAAGAGTTCTGAAAAGGTTTCATAATAGATAGCGACACCAAAAGGTCGGAGTAACGAATACAGGGACTGCTATGGTTAATTTAAAATTGCTCAAACTTTTCAACTTGTTCTTCTATGCATGTAATTCGTTCGCCAGAAAATAAACAATATTAACTTCACAATACATGTTACCTTGTAATTTTATTCTGTAAAGAAGTGGAATGCTTCTAGTGCTCCGAGGAAACAGGAGGATTATGAGAAGAGAATGAAAATGACAGCCGCCTCTTATTTCCTGCTGCAGACCAACAGGTTCTCTACTCGTTCATTTAAACAAGCATGATTGCTGATGAGAAACCAGAAGTGGGAACTGGTTCAGATTGTGCTCGCTTAAACAAATTCTATTCGGTAAAATATATCTGAAAAGTTGATCTGCTGAAATGTTTGTTTCTGTACAGTGAGGGAAAAAAGTATTTGATCCCCCTGCTGATTTTGTACGTGTGCCCACTGACAAAGAAATGATCAGTCTATAATTTTAAATGGTAGGTTTATTTGAACAGTGAGAGACAGAATAACAACAACAAAATCCACAAAAACGCATGTCAAAAATGTTATAAATTGATTTGCATTTTAATGAGGGAAATAAGTATTTGACCCCTCTGCAAAACATGACTCAGTACTTGGTGGCAAAACCCTTGTTGGCAATCACAGAGGTCAGACGTTTCTTGTAGTTGGCCACCAGGTTTGCACACATCTCAGGAGGGATTTTGTCCCAATCCTCTTTGCAGATCTTCTCCAAGTCATTAAGGTTTCGAGGCTGACGTTTGGCAACTCGAACCTTCAGCTCCCTCCACAGATTTTCTATGGGATTAAGGTCTGGAGACTGGCTAGGCCACTCCAGGACCTTAATGTGCTTCTTACTGAGCCACTCCTTTGTTGCCTTGGCCATGTGTTTTGGGTCATTGTCATGCTGGAATACCCATCCACGAGCCATTTTCAATGCCCTGGCTGAGGGAAGGAGGTTCTCACCCAAGATTTGACAGTACATGACCCCGTCTATCATCCCTTTGATGCGGTGAAGTTGTCCTGCCCCCTTAGCAGAAAAACACCCCCAAAGCATAATGTTTCCACCTCCATGTTTGACGGTGGGGATGGTGTTCTTGGGGTCATAGGCAGCATTCCTCCTCCTCCAAACACGGCGAGTTGAGTTGATGCCAAAGAGCTCCATTTTGGTCTTATCTGACCACAACACTTTCACCCAGTTGTCCTCTGAATCATTCAGATGTTCATTGGCAAACTTCAGACGGGCATGTATATGTGCTTTCTTGAGCAGGGGGACCTGGCGGGCGCTGCAGGATTTCAGTCCTTCACGGCGTAGTGTGTTACTAATTGTTTTCTTGGTGACTATGGTCCCAGCTGCCTTGAGATCATTGACAAGATCCTCCCGTGTAGTTCTGGGCTGATTCCTCACCGTTCTCATGATCATTGCAACTCCACGAGGTGAGATCTTGCATGAAGCCCCAGGCCGAGGGAGATGGACAGTTCTTTTGTGTTTCTTCCATTTGCGAATAATCGCACCAACTGTTGTCACCTTCTCACCAAGCTGCTTGGCAATGGTCTTGTAGCCCATTCCAGCCTTGTGTAGGTCTACAATCTTGTCCCTGACATCCTTGGAGAGCTCTTTGGTCTTGGCCATGGTGGAAAGTTTGGAATCTGATTGATTGCTTCTGTGGACAGGTGTCTTTTATACAGGTAACAAGCTGAGATTAGGAGCACTCCCTTTAAGAGTGTGCTCCTAATCTCAGCTCGTTACCTGTATAAAAGACACCTGGGAGCCAGAAATCTTTCTGATTGAGAGGGGGTCAAATACTTATTTCCCTCATTAAAATGCAAATCAATTTATAACATTTTTGACATGCACTTTTCTGGATTTTTTTGTTGTTATTCTGTCTCTCACTATTCAAATAAACCTACCATTAAAATTATAGACTGATAATTTCTTTGTCAGTGGGCAAACATACAAAATCAGCAGGGGATTAAAAACTTTTTTCCCTCCCTGTATGTTTCGAGACGGAACTAAATTTTAGATTTAAATTTTACTCGATGCTGCTCCACAACAAACGTATAAAAAATTTAGGAAACAATACTGATTTTTGTATTGAACAGAGCCTCGTCGTTTAGACAGAGTGCTCTTGACAATAACATCTGGCAACTCACTTAAACAAATGCTGCTCGATAACATTGGTCTGGAAAGCCGATAGGCCGATGGACTCTTTTTTTTATATATATATAGATTTTATCTATAATGCACCACAACAACACGTAATGAGTTCATATCTGAATTTGGGCAGTATTTCGGACACAGTGAATTAGAGTTATTTGGCTGCAATAAAATTCCACGTGATAAGCCACTTCGTTGAGCTACCAACGTTGCTTCTGAAAAAGAGCCATATAGCTCAATGGGCCTTACCTGGTAAAATAAAGATAGTATTAGTTTAGAATTTACATATACGTATGTATGCTGAACTTCTTTCGCGCCATACGTAGCCAACCGTGCTAATGAGGGGTGCGGGGAAGGAAAAACTAAACAGAAAAAGCAGTTATAAAGAAATGAGTTTTCAATATAGATTTAAAAGTGCATTGCTCCAGTGGCTTCCTAATATCGGAAGAGCGTTCCAGACAGCAGCAGAAGTGTATCTGAAAGCGCGCGATGCGCTAACCGTCTTTGTTCGATGGCCAGCCAAAAAGCCGCTGTTGCGAGAACGACCGCGACGGTGCCACTGCGCGTTTGTGTTCAGGCTTACCGACAATAGGTCCTGGGCTGACTCCAAACTCCCTGATTTTCCTGGCGAGTTCCGCGTTGGAGAGCGAGGACACATCCACGTCTAGGCCTCCCACCTCCACCTTGCTTGTCATGTCACTCGTTGTGCCGACCTGCTCAGCGACGACCACCGGGGGAGGGGGGGGGAAGGTGGTGGATTACAGCACGGGTGTCACGGCAAACACCGAGCGAGGGCAGGCTGCCACCAGCGAGCCACAGACATGCACACGTGGACAATGCAATGGTAAAGCATGAGCAGCAGTTTCACAAACATCCGTGTCTGCGAGCAAAATTAGCGCCGACCGAATGTACGCGGTGCCCCGGTTTAATGCGCCGTCAACTACAATGACTGCAATACATTTGACTAAATAAAATAGCAACTCAGCTCTGCAGAAAAACTTTCAATTTGATGTCATAGAATTGAAGTATTGTTTTGATATGAACAATAACATTACAGTAAGAAACTTATCGGTCTAAGTTTGTTTTCAATTACAGAAATTATACAGTATATGCGTGAAGTGTTCAAAGTGTGAACTGGAAAATCGCCGAGAAAATAAGTTAAATCCAAGTTTCAAAACATGCAACTTGATGGTACCTTCCCTGTTTCCAGGTTCTTGGCGTTTTTTAAAAAATGAACACCACGGCTATCAATGATGCAAGCAGCGCCACTAATACACCGACTTGGCAAAAGCATGCTTGAGCGCAGTGACTATCGATGTCGGGTTGGCAGAAAAACACCCCGAGATCAAATAAATAACTTCTTCCTGAAAACTTCTCCATCCATCCACCCACACGCGGGCAAAGGTGTCAAAAGCACACCCAATGCTTAGAAAGCAAAGTAAAGAGGCAGGTTTAAGAGGTGACACTGATGACCAAATCACCCGGTGGGCACTCAGTCTCTTCAGAATCTTGAAGCTAAGCAGACTGAGCCAGGATTAGCCTTTGGATGGGCACGCACCATGCATAAAAGAACAGCTGCAGGCTGCTGGTAAGCTTAAGTTGATTTTGTTGAACCAGATGAGAACTCAAAAGAGAGCAGGATAGTCTCATATGTTGTGCAAGGGTGACGCTCGAGTTACAAAAATGACAATAAGTAAAACAAATTAAGCAACGTACAGCAATGAAGCACACGAAAGCCGGGCAAAAACACGTGGGACTACGTGGTGGACACAGCAGTGCAGCAAAATCCATTGTTGTGCCGTACTACGCTCCCTCCATGGATGCTCTCCACCTTCACGATCCCGCACCGACCAGCGTGGTCGAGCACGGTCAAATGACCCTCGTTATTCACCCGGCGTGGGATGGGCCCTCATCCAGCAGTGGATTGACAATGGGCCGTACTTGCACGTGTTGAGGATAGGCAGCGCCTAATTTTGGCTGCTGAAATAGTCCACCCAAGGCACCCTGCGAGTGCGAGGGAGCCCTGCCACCTGTCCCACCAGGCTCCTCACATTCCACGACATTTATATATAGACACAGCTCGTCGTAAAAGTGAGCTTCCCTCACTTCTCCGGTGAACACGTTTCAAACACTATGCCGGGTGGAACCCACCGATGGCTTAGTACGTATGTAGAACTTATTTTGCAATACGTATGCAGAACTTATTTTGCACCATACCTAGCCAACCGTGCTCATTGGAGGTGCGGGCAAAGGACAAACTAAAACACAAAAAGCAATTCAAGAAATTAGCTTTGTATGTACATGTTAAACTTCTTTCGCACCGTACGTAGCCAACCGTGCTAATAGGTGTGGGTAAAGGACAAACTAAAACACAAAAAGCAGTTCTAAAGAAATTCGTTTTCAATCTAGATTCACTGCCCTGTCTCCTGCACGGGCTGGCAAGCTTCCAGCGGCGCAAGCGGTGGCTTTTCACGGCTGACAGTGCTACACGAGATCAGTGAAACCCCTGCTGCAAATGACCACTTTCAATGTGGCATTCGTCATAAACTGGGTCAGAACACAGCTGCAGGAGCAGCAAATGCTTATAGCACAGCGTGCTTCTGATGCAAGGTCAGATCAGATGTTTGAAACGTATTTTAGTTCTTGGTATCTCAAAGGGCTTGGAATTTTAAAATAGATTCCATGATAATCATGCACACGGCACACTGGAGATGTTTTCTGACAGTTTGAGATTATACGTTTCTGCTCATCAATGACAATACGGCTACTTTAAAACACGTGCATTATATTAAATCGTAAATATGCCCCCTTCAGGAAGGTTTGACTGAATCTCGAAGCTCATTTGGGAATTTGGCCAATTCCCTTAATCAGTGTTTGGCAGGCGGGAGACCTAAGTACCCCGAAAAAACCCCCATTTCACAAATAGATTCAAGGATCCATTGCTGTACTGCCATCTCCTGGGTACATTGCAGCCTCAGCAAAGGTAACCAACCCTGCTTAGCATCCGAGATCCGACGCGATCGGGCACAATCAGGGCGATCTGGTCACAAGAAAATCAATATCACGCACGTCAAACCAGACGACAGTGAGAATATTCCCGCCCATGTCTAGTTCAGCAATGTACAACAACCATCGCACACCGCATCAACAGGTCACATGACACACTTACATAAAACCGCAGCTCTAAATTTGGCTGGCACGGTACACCCGCGGCGCACGCGCTCGGTCGCGCACGCCGTGATGTAAGTGCCACCCACGTGCAGAGTACAAAAAGAAATGCATGCAGAGCAACACCAAAACGGCGGTAAGAGCGGCCCGAGCAGAAAACACAACCCCCGGGGGGCTTGCTGACCCCATCCGACGACATGACGCCGCCGCCCGCTCCGTGCAGCGACGGCGTGGCGCTATCGTCCTCCTCGTCGCTCGAGAAGTCGGCGCCACCTGTCGGAGCCACGTGCCGGTGGTACAGCCGCACGTACACCTCCTTCTTGTGCTCTCCCGCCGGCAGGGCCACCTTGTGCGCCACGAGCTCCCGCTTGAGCTTCTCCTTCGTCAGCAGCTGTGGGTCCTCTGCGAAGCCCGGCATTGTTGCCGCCGCCGCCGCCACCGACGCGTTTCCCCTCCTCCGCCGAAGAGCCGACGCAAAACGGGGGCGTGCTGTCGCCCGAAGTTAATCCACCGCGGTAGCACGAGCATGGGCCTGGGCGGACAGCTGTCGGCGCGCTGACATCAGCAGCACCTCGTATCCCCCTCCCCCATTCCCAGAGGCGTGGGGCGTTACGTGAACCCCAGCGAGGGGCTCCTTGGTCGTAGCGGCTGTTGCCAAAGGGAGGGAGTCCCACCCCGCCCTACTTGAATAAAACAGGCGCAGGGAGCGATGACCAACAGTCGTGAGATTTTGCTTTCTCGGTGCAGGTAACAGCGTCACTGGCCAAGCGGAGCTCGACGCATGGGTTGGTGGCCCGTTAAAACAGGGTTTGTGATTTTCCAAAACCTGCTAGGCTCCGAGATGTCCAGCAGATGGGAGTAGAGCAAGCAGGTTTATAAACCCATCGGTGTGGACCTTTGAGGATTATCCTATCGTATGTACGGTAGGTGTTCTAGGAGTGCTCCAAATCCCTCCCACAACACAGAATATTAATTACATTGGTTCTGGCCAAACATCTAAAATACAGGACCATTGGTGGTGGGATGTTTATAGACCTTTCAGAGCCAAGATGGAACCATAACCTATGAAAGCGAACCCTCGAATTATTGGTGGAATGCTTATGCAGAATGTTACGACCCGGGAAAGAATGTTTCCAGGTGACACTGGAAAAAATAATCTGTGCTGTTGGCAGCATGAAAATTTTATTTTGAAGGTGGTCAGGGACCCAAATGAGACAGACAATAAGCGAGGAATATCTTTTCGAAATTGTAATTAATTAAAAGCAATACACCATAGTTTTCACCGAGTGCATATTATTATTATCACTTACACTTTCTGATCCAGGAAAGCCTCACCGAGTCTCACAACTCTTATTCAAGAGGGTCCCATATCATTTATTTGGCAGTAGGGGGGGCTGATTACTATCACCATCAGTAGTTAATGTATATGCACGTGATCTGCCATGTACCTTATATCGCAGGTTCATACACGCAGTTGACAAACCCCGAGAACACTGCCAAGACGAACAGCTGATCTACCTTTAATTGGAGGGATCTTTCCGTTGATGGAAACTCCGACCAAATCCTTCCAAATCCGCCACCTGAACAATCGTGCAGAAGATGTCACCCTCGATATGTGAACCTACTGGACATTTGTGAAAAAATAGCTGTATAGCCCTTCGGATTCCTCCAGTACAAATACATATTCTGATTCCGATTAATATTTCTCTATAGCCGGCTGTTAATTCAGTCACCATACAAGCCAGTAGCGCCCTCGCCTGGGCAGTGAGCAGATCTCACATCACCAAGCGCAAACACAGCTGAATGAACATGTCTGCCCGCGCACGCATTTGTCGGGGGGATAAATGTAACATTTTTTTGTTCCAATTCGGAACGACACTTGCGACTGGGTAACCCGCCAGATATGAACAAATAAAAAAATACCTACGGCCACTACAAAAAAAGTAAATTAAGGTGGGTGGGGGGAAAAAAAGTTGGAAAAAAAATTGCCCACGTTGACCCCGACGTGATTTGAACACGCAACCTTCTGATCTGGAGTCAGACGCGCTACCGTTGCGCCACGAGGTCCCGCGATAGCCCAGGAGCTCCGGAGCGCTTATGACATCGACTCGGCTGGGAGAAAGACCCGGCGCTCATTCATTCTCCACGAGAATTAAAATTAAAACACACTTATTATTATTAACGCGATAAACGATACTCGCTTAGATTATAATTCGTTCCGGAGAGTAAGATGCATGCACACCCCCCCACCCCCGCCCCACGTTTGTGTAATCGAAAAAAAACCATACAACGCGTATGTGGTTCAGCGCATACCGGAGAATAAGACGCACTGCGGGCCACAACAACTGCGTCTTATACACCGGCAGAGCTGCGTAGCTTTTCGCAGTCGTTATCATATCCAGCACGTCGTACAACTCTGCCCCGATTGTGTGCGTTTATGTGTGCGTGTGTCGAGGTGTACCACGGTGCCGTTTGGGCCGTTATATCCGAATGAAACGCATCATCATCATCCTCATCATCCTCCTTACATAAAGACAAAGGATCCACACCTTCCCCCACCCTACCCACCACCACCACCACCGCTCCCTCTCGCCACCGTATAAGCCTTAACAGACTGTTGGGGCAAGCGCCTATGAAGGCCGGAACGCCACCAAGACAACAAGAGACGTGAAGTGTCTGGAGGAGGAGGAGGTGATGTAGGAGGAGGTGATGTAGGAGGAGGTGATGTAGGAGGAGGTGATGGAGGAGGAGGTGATGGAGGAGGAGGTGATGTAGGTGATATAGGAGGAGGTGATGTTGGAGGAGGTGATGTAGGAGGAGGTGATGTTGGAGGAGGTGATGTAGGAGGAGGTGATGTAGGAGGAGGTGATTAGGAGGAGGTGATAGAGGAGATGGAGGAGGAGGTGATGTAGGAGGAGGAGGTGATGTAGGAGGAGGTGATGTAGGAGGAGGTGATGTAGGAGGAGGTGATGTAGGAGGAGGTGGTGATGTAGGAGGAGGAGGTGATGTAGGAGATGTAGGAGGAGGTGATGGAGGAGGAGATGGAGGAGGTGATGATGATGACTCTGGCCCCGCCGCGTGTCGCATCAACATTTGCACCGCAATTCCCGCGCTAAATTCGGACCGCCTCAGACACAAAAGCACTTTTGTTATCTCTGTAACAATTTGGCGCGGTATATATACACACGTGTGTGTGTGCTAAGTAATAAGTCGTCGTCGTCACGGCCCTCCTCACGTCCACGAAGGCGTTAAGACGACTTCACAGCTTCACACATTACCGAGCACATAGTACAGTAGACGCAGCACTGTAACTACCACAAATATAAAGATTCCCCCTTGTGTAGCCTTAACAGAATGTTGGGTCAAGTGCTGTTAGCGAAGGTGCACCAAGTAGTGGGTGTTGTGGGCCAGCAACCACCACGCCCGGCCGCCTTTGTCTCCCCAGTGGCGACGTTTACTGCACACCGCTACGCCGGGTAACTTGTTTAGGCCGAGTCGACCTAGAGGAGGAGGGGAGGGGGTGGGATGAGGTGGCCCAGGTTACCGGTTCAAGAGAATCGTCACAACTCGTGTGTTGGTAGCGCTACCCGCGTTCCGCTACCACAAGCAGCAACAGCCGCCGGGGCCAATCCACTGCTAGATGAGGCATCACACGCACGCCGTGCAGGCCCGTGAAGGATGGGGATGGGCGCAGGGGTGTTTGACCATACTTCACCACGCTGGTTCAAGTTGCGGCTCTTTGCCCATTGTTTGCGGGGTGAGTGCACGACAACGGCATTGTGCTGCGCCTGCCGCTTGGGACGCGTCGGCACGCAGCGAGACGACGACTACGACGCGAGACGGAGCAGTCCAAGAAGCCTCCAGCACGCTTTAAAGTTGCCCGACCGCGGCGTGCGGCGTCAAAGGGTGTTGAGAACGAGGGGGCTGGCACCCGTGGGCCACGCAAACGCGTTAACGCGCAAGCATCGGACGAGCGGAGCGGTGCGAATTCCCGGACCGAGAGATTCTCCAAGTGGGAAGTGTATGAGGGAGGGAGGGAGGGGGATTTCAAAATCGTTACAAAATACACGGCAGCGATCACTTTAAATGGGACGCGTGTGGGAAACGGAGCCCGCCATGCTTCGTCTCTCTCTCGCTCACCCGATAAATGCAGGAGGAAAAACGGCGTGGTGATTGGGGGGGGGGGGGTCACGCTTCTTTCTCTCCCGTCTCTCCCCCTCTCTCTGTATCCTGCTTGGGACGAGCAGGAGCAGCAGCAGCAGCAGCAGACGAGTCGCAACCAACCCAAGCGCGCCGACCTCCCGTGGCGGCAGCCTGCACAGTCGCTTTGCCGGCTAGGCGAGAACCCACGTGGCGGCGCTGCTGCACTTTTTGACCAAAGGAAGAATCCCTCCCCCTCCCCGCCCCGAATCCACAATCGCATCGCCTTCTGTCCGTTCACGAACCCGATGCCTCGGTTTCTAATTACGTCGAGCTCCCCCGCTGTAACGAAATCGTTCCCGCCGCCCCCCTCCCCCCGCCATCGGCGGTTTCGCTCCACGCGCTGTGAACGAATATGGCTCGTGCAAAAGCTGTGGCACAACGCCAATGATGAGTGTTGTCAATTTTGATTTAAAGCTTTCGTGACTGCAGCGATTCATATTCTCGTGACTTTACCGAAAGAACCCAAGAATATGTTGTCAATTTGTTGCCCGTGATCTTCCCGATCGCACAACAATCCTGAAAATAAGACGCACCTCGGTGTCGATCGTCCGGCGCGGCAATTGCATAGCGGACAAAAGGTTACGTACAGTCGAGTCACACGCGCGACACACATGACAAACCCTCTCCTGGATTATAAGACGCACTCAAGTTTTGATTTGAAATGCAGATAGCCAATTGTAGAGCTAAAAAAACACTTTTTTTGACGGAGCGGCAGTCAAAGGAGCAGTCGCCTGAGATCCGCAGTCGCCTGAGATCCTCAGCCACCGTGGAGATGGAGCACCTCTGTATGTTGAACTTCTTTCGCACCGTACATCGCCAACCCGTGCTAATCGGAGGTGCGGGAACGATGACATGATTTCACGTGCAGGTGGTGCTTTCGACTGACGGCTTACCGAATTCTTTATCCAGCAGTGGATTTATCATTGTGGTGATGGCAAACCAAACAACACCTTTTTTAAATACACGATTTCTATTAACTCACTCTGTCTGTTGTTGTATCCTCAAATCTTGTAACTCAATTTAAACCCACTTCCCAATGTGGTATCGACTGCAAACTTGGTATGCTTATGTCATACTGATGACAATAATATATTATATCATACAAAAAAACAAACATTTTTTTAAACATTCTTTCTCATATGTTATGTTTCGGCTTGGGTATAATTGTCCACGGTCCCTTACGTTATGGCAAGCTTCGGGGCCACTTCCTGGAGTCGTGGAGTTCTTCCATTTCCAGTACGGTACATTTCATTAAAGCGTGTTTTAAAAAAAGTTTTTTTAACATTACTTATTTTGGGTCAATCCCCATGCTGAAATGAGGGTTCCTCCCCCACACTGTCCATGTCATGGTGGGTTTATTTAACCGTAACTTCACAAAGCTGGTCAGTGCAGGCTTGAGGGCAAAGAGCACAGATTTCTGAGCATGGTGAAATAACCGTTCAATAATTAACATTGCTGCACTGCCCTCTGCTGCCCACTTCATGGACCCGCGGTCTGTGGATTTGCAGGTGCAACGACTGTCCTGTAGTTACAATCAGCATTCATCCAGGTTCCAACCTGCTTAGCTTCTCATATCCGATGGGGTTGGGGAGATGCCGGGTAATCCGATTATTTAGTAAAAAATCAATGGTTCTTCAAAACGTGTTTAATTAAAAGAAATCGGTTCGGTGCGAAAGAAGCTCAACATACATAGACTTAAAGAGCATAAGTATTGAAAGGTTCAGGGTTCTTTAAAAGTGACACTCTAGTTCACTTGTATGCAGGTACCTCCATTGGGGGGGGGGGGGGGGGGGGGCGGGGAGTGCGGAGCCCGGGCCAAATCCCCAATGTGTGGGCCCCCCAGGGGGAATGCCTTCGGACTGACATCATGACGTCGAAGCGCAGGGCCCCCCCAGAGTGCGGGGCCCGAGGCGTTCGCCAGAATTCGCCATACCCTAGGCACGGCTCTGCTTGTACAATTACTCGCTTTTGTATTGCACACACTAGAAAATGGAAAGGCTTTACACAGCCACTAAACAGTCTCTGTAGAACCAGGGCAATCAAGTAACCTCAATGGCAAATGCAGGATTATGAATTACAAGGTCAATAACTATACAGTGTAGTATTTCAGTTCAGTAGCTTTCATAAACGCAGATAAGAAATCCCACCGTTCCCAAAACAATTTCCAATAGGTGTGTTGGTACGTAACGATTTATTATGCAGTAAAGTAAAAAGTCGTCCAACAATATTAGAAGTAAATCATGTACCGGTGTAATGTGAGCAGTACCCAGGTCACTCTTGCAAATTAGACCATCTTGGGGGCTCGAGTACAGAAAATGCACGTAAGATCCACCTGGCAGCGATTGTCATATGATCAGAAACTATGTAGGTCAACACGGCAAGTATCCATGCAGGTGCTGGCGATATCGTAACGCTTGGCCCACGACAGTGGTTACTAGGGTCTACGTCATAATTTCTGCCACACCAGCCAATCAGCTGGCAGGAAGACGGCCCCCATGCAATATGGCCACGGTGCAGTCCCTATGCAACATGGTCACCATCCCTCTCCGTGCTTCTGCCGGTTTGCGGCTTCGTATGTGTAGTTTAAAAAATAATTCGGACTGCATTTATGTATACGAGTATGTGAGAGTACGTGTGTGTAACTCTTCGAATGTGTTACTTTGCGTCGGATTGTCTTTCTCTTTGTGTCTGAGAGTGTGTGCCTGTGTGGTGTATTTGTATGCGGCTGTCCATGCGAGTATTTTATAGAGCGTGTGCCTGTCCCACAACCGCCTGTCAGCGAGCCTTCGAAACTTCACGTGGGCCTCGGAGTGCACCTGGCCTGGCACAAGCGCCGTGGCGACGTCACCGCCGCTGAACGCCGGCTGTTGTTGTGGGGAGCTGTGGTCAAGTAGCTGGCGCACGATGAACCCGGCGATCCGAGTTCCGATTCCCTCTCACAGCTCACACCAGTGACGAATGTCTGAACCGGTACCGGGCCTCCCCTGACTTGGGCGTGTGTAAACATCGGCATTGGGGAGACAAAGGCGGCCGGGGCTTGGCTCTGGCCACCTACTCGCATGCCGATCCGGCCTTAATTAGGTGCTAGTTAACAGGATCTTTGTGTTTGTCTAGAATACCCATCTGGATAAACACGTTAACTTGAACTGGTAATAACATTCAGATACATTTATAATTGTACCTATCACAATACACACATTACTGTGCATTATTTCTACAGGCATCCCTTTAACTATATACACATGTCAATGTACTTTATCGTGTTGAAATGAAATCAATACACTCTACAATGCAACTATAACAATCGGCATACAAAGAACAAGTGACAACATACAGCAATCAATATATTGCAAGTTTTGGGCAGGTTTGGTTTAATAGTACCATTTGTACAATGTCATAAAACAACAATAAACATTATGTAACAGCAATAATACAATGAAAATGCATAACTTGTCCACCACGTCACAAGATATAAAAACACAAGCTGGTAGTGTTTGTATTAATGTGCAGTGACGTCTGGCTATTTAAAGCATCTCAAAGCAAACAAAATGGTGCGTGTGTTTGTCGATGGTATCCTCAAAATCCAAAAGCTGCTCACCCCCAAAAGAACTATCGCCGAAGGCTTTTTTAGCGATCACGCTTAAACAGGGGATGTTCATGCACTAAGTGAATCTCACCATTTCAAATGCAACTCTCAGCAGTGTGAACCTTATTGTCAGGATGCACGGGGCAGTTTAGCCGTGGCTATGCAAAGAGCAACTAAGAATCTGGCCAGACTGTTGCATATACATGAAGCAGGAACGGGCATATGGGCGTGGGTACGGGCCGGTGGCAACCACAGGCCCCCTCTGTATTTAACTGAACTCCCTGCCAGAAACGGGGTAGAATTGAGCCAATTCTGCATAATAGGCATCGGTCATGGATTGCAATGGCTGTTCTGGCCACATGGAATGGGCGATTATTGTCATTTTGCCCAGATAGACTAAGCAGTACCTAGCAGAGTTGGTTTCAAGATGTAACCCCCCCCCCCCCCCATTCTATTATACAAATATCTGATAGCAAAACCCCTGTTAAACTCCCATTTAAATACATTTGAGATTGACATTGAATCACCAATAGATACATCACTTCCTGCAGGAATTGTCCAGGGTGGAATCCTGGGACTCAAATACCATATAATTATTGCAAGAATTGCAGCTCTAGTGAGCACACTGTACATGAAATGCACATCATGTAGCTTATAGCAGGCATCGACTTTAAATAACGTATCCTGACAAATGCAGTGATGAATACACCACCGTTTTCAAACCAAGGTCAAATATGCAATTGCGTTAAAAGAACACCCCACATAGATGTATGTATAGGTGGCAACACGTTTAGTTTTTGGGCTTATTACCGGTCTTCACAAGGCCAGATGCTATACTTTTATGTCCAATTAAGTTCTTGTCGTAAGGACAAAGCAAGTGGGCTCAATGGGCGTTAACCACTCACGTGTAGTATGCACAAGCTAAATAAAAAGTTAAAACACACCCAATGGTGACAAGCTTATCAACGTTTGAACACATTTTTCTTGACCATCAAGGCCATCTTGGCCAGCTTAGTGCAAATAATAATAAAATCAGTTTTCAGACAATACTGTAACTTAAGATTGATACATATGTACATTTTACAAATATGTTAACAGAGAAAATCGAACCCATAGTTGGGTTGACATTTGTCTATCGCATATTGCCTGCCTAATTTATTGCACGTTTCTTAAGACTCATCAGGAGTGTCTGCTGTGGACTTTTGACCTCTTTATTCGGCATTTCTGCCAAATATTAATACCAAGATTCAGCAAACAAACGTACAGCAAGCGTAACCATCAGCACATCACATGTGGCGATGTGCCCGTAAAAAAATGGCAGTCTGTGTAACATTACGTGAGATAGTACCAAACCTCTCGGTAGTTATGACCGGGATTGAATAGTTAAAAACCATTTCAACATACACAAATCCCTATCCAAGACAACACAGTATTTTGATTTAGATTGTAAAATAAAGGAAAACATTGACTTCGGTCACTTGAGATGCTGCGGTATTTAGATGAAAAAACACTTTCAACAGAGGAGGCAATAACATGAATACAAATAATAAAATATCAAGGAAACAAATGCCAAAAAAGGCGCGCAGGAAAACACCCCCTTGTGTTTGATTACTCGGCTGCAGTAACATTTCAGCCTCTTGGGAGCGATTTACTAATGGGCATCTTCGCCGCTGCTGCAGGAAACGAGCGGCATATGTTTTGTCAACTCGCTCTTCGCCCTCCCTGCTTTAGGATTTTATCTTCCAAAGCTGAAAGAAAAAAAAACACATAATTTCCCTGGTGTTGGACCTGCACATTTGATAATACAATCCATGCAGTGTTGACTTTGATCAGTAAGTGACTACAGGACTGTAATATTTACCATGGCGAGATGTGCGACCATGTGGATTTGTCTAAAAAAACTGAAAGACCAACAATTGGAGGGTAAGCACTTTTGATCTGTGTGAAATTAACAGGTTTCATTTTTTTTGTTACACAAAATAACTTTTACACAATCTATAATGCAAAGTTGATTTTTAAAAACACATTTACATCATACATACATAGGACCCTTATCAGGACAAACCTCAACATACATGGTGCCCTGGCAGAAAACATTTTCGTCTCAATGTTTCTGTTTGTCTATCTATCTTCCTGCATCACAGTTTCTGTGTCCTATCTCGCTCTGTCCCCTATGTTGCTGTGTCTGATTGTACATCTGTCTCCCGGTGTCCCTATGATTCTGTGTCTCTTCACCTGCATGTACATTCTGCATAACCATCATATATTTTTGGCTCTTCTTACAGCATTACTCCCTTGGCAGCTGCCCTGTTCACCCACACCCAAGACCATCAATATATCATCGCTTGTGCAGGTGTGGCTGATGCACGTGTGTGAAAATTATCACACACCCGTGATCTGCTTGTCTCTATGAACACCAACACTCACCTTGAGGTTGAAGCCCAGGAGGTCGCTGATCACACCGGAGAACGCCGACAGAATGACGACACGCGTAATGTTGTAGAGCATGGGATTCATTGTGAGGCCATAGAGCCGGAACGGCGAGTCCAGCTCCTGCAAATGCAGTATAGAGCACATATGGGCCTTTATTTTAAAGCCACTGGCAGCACACACAGCCAGACCTCCCGGGGGCTATGCCCCATTCTCTCAGTTTAGACCTGTGCCCAATTGGCAGGTCCTTGGCTCAAACTCCCTCCCCCATCCTGTCCCATCTTGAGATCACTTAATCATTTAACTCTACGGACCTCGTTATTTCAAGTCACTAAGCAGTATTATTTTTTTTTCCTCTGGGACTCTTTCCCAACATAATTTCTCCCAGAACTGCCTTCATCAAGCTTTAGCTCCTGAGTATGTCGTCAATTCATACGTTATGAATTTTTCCACATTGTTCTAATACTGCTTTACCCCTCCTGAACCTACCTCAGAACTTCCTCTTTCCATCCAACCGAATTTCTCCAGTCTTAAGAAAACAAACGAACATCTAAAAAAATTGTTGGCCCCCCTCCAAATATTATAATTATTGAGTTATCGACGAAACATTTGGGTGTGCACCTTGAGCAGCTTGGTTGCAAGCTTCAACACATTGTTCACCAGATTAAGCTCTTCCTTCTTGTTCGGTTTCTTCTCCATTTTCAGGTACAAGTTAATCTGCACACAAAGCCAAACGTATCCGACGACGAGCCAGAAAAGGGGAACGGTCAAACCACTGGAACAAGAAAATCTCAAGACGGTGACCGAACAGCAGGGGTCAGCGACCCATGGCTCCGGAACCACATGCGGCTTTTTTACAGACTACAGTGGCGGCTCTTGAAATTTCCCCCCCAAAAATGGCTTTTCTTGTTATTTTGGTTGCCGATCTCTGACAATGGAAATCCAGTTCACCATGGAAGTCCAGTTTACCATGCGCAGGGGTCGACAATCCGTGGCTCCGGAGGCACATCCAGATCATTAAGGACCGCTTTATGATGTCATTTATTAAGGACCGTCTCGTATTCACATTCATTTCGGCTCTTGAAAAAAAAAGCCTATTCTTGTTGTTTTGGTTGCCGACCCCTGCCATCGAGCAACAGACTTCCAAGCATAAGGTGAGTTCAAATCCTGGCTACGGGTGACCGCCCAATCGTTACTCCAGGGGCCGGTATAAAACGTGGCATCAATCACAGGCGTCCTACCTGCTCCGTCAGCAGAATGGACGTGTTGCTGTATTTTTTGTTCGTCTCCGAGCCGAGCGTGACGAAGCGCAACAAGAAGATTCCAAGCGAGAGGCTCCACGCCAGCAACTCCCAGTTGTAGTGAACGTCGAGAAAGGTGCTGTGCCCGTTCAACAGCTGTCCGCACGCATGCACGCACGCACAAGCCGCGTGTTAAAATCACCAGCCAGACGTCATGACGTTCCCACACACCCGCCTTTTTCTTCCATACGGTGGAGAGTTGATCAAACATGTTCATACGTTCACTTCGACATTGGTGAGCTAGTGGATGGCTACACTGGCTTGGTGAATATCTGAAATGCTGCCGGTAAATTATCAAAGCAAGCAGTGGTGTCAATGTGTGTTCTATCAATTGAGTTCGGTGACTATAGACACAGTAGGCAATTAATTTTCCATTGGTGTAGAAGATGTCCGCACAGCAGGTGCGATGTTATAACGTGAGTCAAGTGCAATTACATCCGTTTGATGTTTTTGTAACTTTATCTGGAATTGTACTTGAATCAGGTACAGGATAATCTGCCCAAGCTGACTTGCACTGCAGGGAGTTATTATTTGGCATTCATTTGTGTTTGTGCAGCGTTTCAATTTCTTATGTGACGGTTGTTTTTGTTCTGATTTCTCGGTGTGCTTTGTTTCCTCTACTTTAGTTTGTTTTGCTTTCATCATTTTGGTGACCCAGGTCACTCAGGTCACTCTTTCCAATGGGACAATCCTGGTCCCTTGGGTTCTCACCTGGTTAAACAAAATAAACAGAAAAAAATGTATAAATGAATGAGGATAACGCTGACCTGAGCACAACAGATGAAGACCACAGAGAGCTCAAGCAGGAAGGCGGATGACACGATGACGTCCACCGAACGCTGGGGACCCCGCCTCTGGAGTGAACACCATACACGCACAACACTCGGTGAATGAGTTAAAAGCTACCCAATGCCCTGGTGTGGCCGGGACAATACAGGGTTCACAAAGGCTGTCTCCGGTGTCCCCCGAAGCCTAATTGCGATTTGATCCCACTGTAAAATATTCTGGCCTCGTGCTCAACTCAGTTATGGGCAATGGGCGAGGCTACGTGCGTAGTGGATAGGGCTTGCAGAGGAGTCTGCAGGGCCTATGAGCGAGGCCAATTTCAGAAAGGGCAAGAACACTCGCTGTGGGAGTGGGGCTTGTGAGTGTGTGGTCGTGGCTATGTAAAATTGGTGGGGCGGGCAGAGGGAGCGGCTGCCAGCTTACCGTATATCTCAGTTGAGCCACCCAGAAAATTAGCAGCTTTAAGATAAGTGCACACTTATATTTAAGATAAGTGCACGCTGTATGGTGATACAGAAATAGCCGTCCACCTATTGCAAAGTTATTTACTGCATAAACCACGTAGAATTCACTTTTGCTTTTTCTATTATTTACGTTTCTATTGTGAAACGAAGACATTGCAGTTTCAAAACTAGCAGTCTACCACACTGTTTCAGAGAAAGGCCCAAGAAGATATCAGAACTACGCTAACGTTACATTAAAAGACCTGTTCATCTGCACTTGGGGGTACATCCTTTCTTTGCACTGCAAAGAGGGTTCAAAGCAAGTCGATCACAATTACATCTGCAATCCTTAAAACTGAAAAAAGCTAAAGTAAATATTTTTGTAAATACGAATGTTTTTTTGTGCAGTCATTGATAAACAGACAGTGGCCACCAACTCCCTACACTTGACAACCCAGCTTAATCACAAGCAAGTATAAGAGTCTTAGTAGTACCAGCTCAGTGCACTGTCAGCCAATCAGACACCAGTATTACCACAGTTGTTGGAGCTATTTAAAATATCTAAGTGAGCATGCCCCGGGCTGAACCATAAAATGACGACACGGCCGTAATATTTACAATGTCGATCTGTGCTACCGTGTGGATTTCTCATCAATCGACTTAACAAGATGCACACCTTCAGGTACGAGCGCAGCGAGAGCCACATCTTGATGTTTTGAACTTTCTTGAGCCGGAAGTGGGGGATCTCCGACTTGCGCGCCCGTCTGGCCGATGTCAGGTGCCCAAACAGCTTGGCGAACAGATACCGCTGTCGCAGAAACAAACCGCATGCGGGGTCAGGTTTGCAGGGTGCACTGGCTTGTACTTCCATGCTGTTCAGTGCATGGGTGGATTGTGTTGAACAATTAAGACACGATGGCATGTATGTTGAACTTCTTTCGCACCGTACATAGGCAACCATGCTAATCAAAGGTGTGGGGGAAGGACAACAAATTAAACACAAAAAGCAGTTAAAAAGATACATATGCTATATGCGTAAATGAGTGTACGACTAAACTGTATTAACATAACCACAGTACTTTTATATGTAATACTTATTTCGTACTTGCACTTAATTATCAATTTAAATAATATCCTAGCTTCATAAAATTGCGTCCTGGAGTGAAGTATTTTCTCTTCTAGCTAGGCATCGTGGCACACAGCTATAATCCAGCGATGAGAAGGCATGATGTAAATCGGTAAATCCCCTTAATCTTATGGGTTGCAAGGCCAAGTGATGACAGTACATCACGTGGGACAATGAATGTCTGTGCAGACTTTTCAGTTCTTGTTCCTCGGATGAATGGTGGGTTTACTCCAGGTAATCGATTTTAATCCCACGGATGTATGTATGTATGTTGAACTTCTTTTGCACCATACTTAGCAAACCGTGCGGGGGAAGGCAAATTACCTCCTTAAAATGGAATTGGCCAAACATCCGAATGCAGGACCCTCTGAACGAATCTCAAGAATCGGTGGTCTCAGTACCCTTCAACGGGCATCAACGCTATCCACCTCACGCCACCCTGCCCAGCCACATCTGACGAACATCCCGCGGGCCCCTCGCGCCCAGGCACCACCTGCTTGTAGGTCTTCTCGGCGACGGAGAGCATGAAGAAGAGCAGCCACACGAGGCACACGCGTTGCACGAGGCAGATGACAACGATGGCGGCGGCGGCCGGGCCGGCGCCCAGGCCCAGACAGCACCAGAGCACGTCGAGGGGGGACGCGGTGCTCGCCTGATCCAGCCCCATGTGCCACAGCAGGCGGAAGGCCAGCGGGAGCGCACCCATCAGCAGCGTCATCAGGTTGCTGAACACGTGGTACACCTGGCCTTGCTTGTACGTGTTCACCTACCGCGCGGAAAAGTTCACGCGGCGAGGCGACGCATATTCAGGGTCGTGAGAGATTTGAGAACGTCGTGATTTTTTCCATAAGGTCGCAATCGTTACACACGAAGTGCTCGCCACAAGTGAACCACGATAACTAGGATTTTTTCGTCAAAGAACATAAACCCTCAGACGAACTCCGGCTATCCTCAACAGCAGCGACTTTTGGCTAGCCATCGAACAAAGACAATCACCGCATTGCGCGCTTTCGGATACGCTTCTGCGGCCGTCTGGAACAGTTTCTTCCATGATTAGGAAGCAATTGGATCTATGCACTTATAACCACCATGCACCAATCATTTTCAATATTTAAACTACTCTAAATTGGAGTGTGTGTAACAAATTCCACACACCACTTCTCATGGCCGAGGGCTGCAAGTATATATGTCGATCTACTTACAACTCCGGCCAGCGCGGTTGGCTACGTACGGTGCGAAATAAGTTCAACATACTTACAATGTGTTTAATTTAAAGACATTACGGATGATAAAACGCACACAAATTAGGTTTCCAAAAGTGACGTACATTTCCGATTCACTATCCAATGCCTGCATTGGTCTGTGCAACATACAATCACTCTTCAAGGTCGCCGCGCTTACGGCACTGGCCTTACCCGGTTCATGATCATGCCGCTGATCTCCAGGACGGACATCTCGGCCTTCTTGCACTCGTTGGCCTCCCACACGATGGCACTCACGCGCTCCAGCCCAACGGAGGAGCTGCCTGGGAAGAACAGCTGGCTCTGCTGGGAGAGGAACATCGCCCGTGAGAAGATAACGAGCACGCAACTCTCCAGTGATGGGAAACCCACTGCCCGCCACTTCATTTCGCACCTCCGATTAGCACGGGTGGCTACGTAGGGTGCGAAAGAAGTTCAACATACGTACGTACATTTCATATGGCCCGCGGCCACGGGACACCCACCACTTTAAAAAGGCCCATGAACGATATTTATCTGAGATTGCCAGCATCTCGGCCAAACTAATCAAGCAAGAGGGAAATATTTCAGATCTGGCAACAACACTCTTTCCAATATTCGAGTACTTAGTCACAGTCGATACGCACGTTTTTTTATATTATTGTTAATGCATGGTCCAGAAAAAGTATCTGAAAGTACTATTCAGCTCTCAGGCGCAAGGTACCAACAACTCTGATGTTACACCCAGCAGTAGCGTTCCTTCTCAACTTGTTACCCATTACGCAAGTTCAGCCAAGCGGTAACTTTCTACTATGCTCACGTTTAAGTTGAGAAAAACTCCAAGGATTTAGAAGTACGTGGAGCGAAACGTAGGACAACACTTCGAACGGCACAAATGAATCACAATATCTTGCTGATCTCGTCAAGTAAGATAAACCACCACGCAACTCCGGTCATCCTCACAACGGCCTTTAGCTGGCCATCGAACAAAGACGGTCACCGCATCGCGCGCTTTCAGATGCGCTTCTAAGAGCCATCTGGAACACTCTTCCTTGTGATATTAGGAAGCCACTGGGGCTATGCACTTTCAAATCATCTCGATTGAAAACTAACTTCTTAAGAAATGCTTTGTACGTTTCGTTTGTTGTCCTTCTCCCGTACCTCCGATTAGCACGGTTGGCTACGTACGGTGCGAAAGAAGCTCAACACACGAACCGAAATCTCGACAAGAGAGCTGCACACTCGCGAGCTCCTGGCGGCGCCGGGGCCAACCCACCTGCTGGAAGGGGTCGTCCCGCGCGCGGGCCAGGGTGGCGGCGCTCGCCACCGTGTCCTCGCTGTCCGTGGAGCCCGTGGAGCGGCACTCGGCGCCCAGCAGGAGGTCCTCCCACAGCAGCTCCTCCGTCTCCGACTCGGGCCGCGTGCTCTCCGAGTCGTGGCGCGACGTCGTGCAACTGCGCGAGCTGCAGCTGCCTGACGAGCGCAGCACCTCCTGCCAAAGGCGGTGGGAGCGGCGGGCACAGCGGGCGGGGTGGTAGGAGGGAGTGCGGCAAAACGGAGGTACACAAGGGCACATATATACACGTGTATATATATACAAACGTGGCCTCAAAGTGCAGCTGGCTTGGCACAGGCGCCGTGGTGACATCACCATCACTTTGTGGCAAATGGTGGGTATAGGTATAAAAAAATACAAAGACAAAGATCCCCTGTACAGCCTGAACAGACTGTTGTGGCAAGCACTGTTAGCGAGCACCTATGAAGGCCGGCACGGCACACAAAGTGGTGGGTGGCCAGCACCACGCCCGACCGCCTTTTTCTCCCAAGTGGCGATGTTTACACACCGCACCAGGTACTCATTTGAGGCTGAGGCGCCCTAGGAGAAGCCCAGGACCGGTTTAGATAATCGTCACTGGTGTTGGGAAAGAGCGAGAATCGAACTCGGATCACCGAGTTTGAAGCGCAGCGTCCTAACCGCTGCACTACCGCTGCCCACTTGATATATATACACACACACGCATATACATGTACACACACAATGGGCTGACATGAATAACCCAGTAGCAACCAAGGAATGGAATACGTCACAGAGGACGTCCACCGAGCGAAGAATTTAGTCTGTGTGCTGGATCGCCTGAGGTGGCCGTAGCGGCAGCCCGAGCAGAACTTCAGCATTGGATTGACCATGGCTGATGATGATCACGAAAAACACGAGAACGAGCACACAATGGCCAAGAAAAACGCTATAGCCGACATAGGCCGTTGTGGAAAGTGCTGTTAGCGAGCACCTATGAAGGGCGGTGCGGAGCTCGAGGTGGGGGTGGCATGGTTAGCACTACGCCTGGCCACCTTTGTCTCCCCAGTGCTGATGTTTACATGTGATTTGAGGCAATTATTTGAAGAGGCACAGTGCAGAATCAGATAAAATGTGCCACTCATGTTATCCTTGGCTGCAAGCTGCAAATCAAACTAGGATGCTGGAATTGTAGCCCAGTATACAAACCACGGAGCCATATACAAAGCAGTGACGTGCGGTTAGGTCAATGGCTGGGGAGGCACTGGCTAGTGTCAGAGCCAGATTCACACACTGAAGGGGGCGTGGCCTCACGGAGGAGGGCGTGTCCTCACTGAGGGGGGCTTGTTAGACACGTCCCCCTCAGTGAGGCAGATGTGATAGCTGCCTCCCCTGGTGCTTTTTCATTGCAGTTTCATGACGAGACCAGCGAGCCTTAATATCTTGAAACACATACGTGAAATAAGTCACCTGGAGTATGGAAGGTGAGGACATGAAATGAAGGGGTCTACAAACATTACATTGGTGACATACTGAGATAGTAACAGGCACGCGCTTATTGCCTGCGCTCCATCCAGTTACTGAGGGGTTGCGCAATCAGAGGGGAGGCTGAGCTCGTCGCTGCCTCACCTCTCGTCGCTTCCTGTATTTGCAGCGGAGCTCCGCAAATATGGCAATTTTGACTATAAAAATGATTGGAATCGTACAGAAATGACATTTATAACACAGATCAGTGGAAAAATCTTAATATTTATTTTATTTGATTGTTCTTTTTTTGTACTTTTCGTAACAGCTATTTCCATTGGAGTATGAGAGGTGAGGCTCTGCCTCCCCTGCCTCCCCTGACCGCACGTCCCTGGCACAAAGACACACACACAACAAGCACAGGAAACTGCATTCGGACGGGAGAAAATGTAAACAAGCTGATGTAACATGTCTACTGTGCACAGTATATATTACAGTTGTACATCAAATGAAGGTATGTGTCTGTTGTGGAAGATCATTTGCATTTAAGTGCAGATGCGCCAACATGGCTTTGCACGGATACCATCATTTGACAGTGAATTTATAATGTGCATGTTTCCCTTCATTTTATGAAAGTAATGCTCTAACGAAATGAAAATGCAACATCTGGACCAAACAACATTAAAGCAGTGTATTTATTAATAACAAAAACCGCTATTCATCATTTACCAGCGCAAACAACACAAGGCAAGGTTAAGCAAAATGAAAGAATGACGCAACAGGACAACACATGGATTCAGGAAACCTTCAAAGGTCAAATAAATTAATAAACATTAGTTATGATTGGAACCGTTGGCTAGGCGAACTAGACGATGGAATCAAACTGTAATGCAAAACAGAGACGTTGTTCATCTGGACAGGAAGAGGATGACACAGGCTTGAAAGGAAACGGGGTCACAGTTAAAAAGCAAAACCCAAATGTTAGTATGATTCACACATACATCAAGAAGAAGCGGGGGGGGGGGATCTATTTAGGCAGAGCCCAGAACACATTTACACTCCTCATTAACAAATGCCACGTTCCATATTAATAACATCGAAGGTTTTGATAGCTGAAAGGCTGTTTTTAACCCAAGTCAATAAATGTTCACTTGAATTGCACCCAATGCGATGGCCATTTCTTTAAATAGTTATTGGTTACAGTTTCTCGATCTGTTTGTCACAACCTGACCAGAGGGCACACACGGGCAAAGTGTCCCTAAACAGGGAGATCTCGCCAAGCAAAACAACAAGTACCTCGTGGTTTGTGTCACCACGCACAGGTGCAAGGGTGAGTCACTCGCTTGCATTGTGTACAGAGATCCTATGGTTTTCAATGGCTTCCCATAGAAACTGTCGGATCTGCTCGGGTGTGAATGTCAGAAACGTGTGAAGTGTTGCCTTAACAGAGGCTGGCTCTAACATTCTGCGATCACGTAGCCACTCGCACAACATTTTTTGCCCCGCGTCATACCAATTAGACAGCACGCCCCCGAGCAAGGCACTTGCGTACGTCAGTCTTTGCTGCGGCCAGAATTCTTCACAAAGGTCACAGTTGTGGACGCGCCCGTGCTCGCGTACACTCGGAAAGCAATTTTCAACCTCGGCTGTCGCAATGCAATTGCCATTCGGCCAATTTCAGTCAAGGAGACTATGCCCTCCGTTCACCCGACATCAGGTGCGTTTTCAAGCATATATAAATCATAAGTGGGACTTCTAGACGGTTTGGCAAAAGTGTCACTTTTGGGCACGCAACCGCAGGGATCTCCAGCGTGGCGGCGGCAGAGACACAAATCAAACACAAATACGGAATAGGAACAGAAGGGGCTTCCCAAGCCATTGCTAAGGCGCTGCAAGGACACTGAAAAGAGCGCCGCAAGAAGACATTGCACGTGGGCAAGCTTCGACGCAAAAGCATCGCTGCTCTGCAAGGCAAAAACGTCTGCGAATATTATTGCAGCTCAGCATTGCCTGTGGTGGCGACGGAAGTGTGGGGGGGGGGGGGGGTTGGGGAAGGGAGAGGTGGGGAGAAGCCCCCCCCCCCCCCCCCCCCCCCCCCACCGTTGGTACCTGGCAGCACTGTGGGAAAAGAAAGGAGTCGTTCTCTGATCGATCACAACTCTCAGAGCCGGAGGCCGTGGCACCGTCGCGGATGGCGTGCACGCTTCCCTGCACATGGGCATTACACGGGTGCAGACACGCACGCACATACAGACACAAAGACAAAGATCCCCCGTAATAGCCTTAGTATGCCTGTTGGGGCAAGTCCTGTTAGCGAGCACCTATGAAGGCCGGAACGGCACACGAGGTGGATGGGGTGGCCAGCACCACGCCCGGCCGCCTTTGTTTCTCCCCAGCGGCGATGTTTTTTTACACCACACCAGGTACTCATTTGAGTCCGAGTCCACCTAGCGGATGTTCAGGACCGGTTCAGATATTCGTCACCGGTGTTGACCATGAGCGGGAATCGAACTCGGGTCTTTGGGTTTATAGCGCAGCGCGCAAACTGCTACACTGCCACTCCCCACACATACGTACACAAACACAAAGATTCCCCCATATGGCAATAACAGACTGTTGGGCCAAGTGAACACACATGCACACGCATTCAGGCAAGTGAGCATACATTCACACGGGCACACGTATGGCATGCAATACCGGTTTGCCTTATAAAACACTTGGTTTAGTGATCAAAGGTACAAATAGTTCCATATGAGACTCTAGGGGGTCAAATTAAACTGTCTGTCGTTAAATAACTTTCAAGTGAAAGCCACCTCCATTTGCACACTCGCGTTTTTCAATTCACAGCACGGAAGAATACATTTGAATCAAGCAGCATTGGAACAGGTGTAAGAGGCAATTATTTACAAGTTATACAAATGACATGCTAATTTACGTTTAGAATCATAAGGATAATATCAAGAACACGACAGAACAAACAAAACGGACTTCACGAGACAGACAAAAAATACAAGACGCTACAGAGAATTCAAAAATAATTGATTCTTGAATCAAGCCATGGCTCCCGAATGATAACAATTATTTTAATCTCCTTCGTGATAAATTTGTGTACGCTTATTAATGAGCAAAGCATTCCCATATAATTAACAATCAATCAAAACCAAGGGCCTTCTACATAAATGATCACGATCTAGCTTTACAAAGCCGATGAATATGAAATTTGACAGCAGAGACACTAACAAAGGGAGGCATGGGTGACAGTTGATGAATTTCCATGGTTGCCATCCGATTGCTCTATAAATGTATTACGAGTGGACAACAAAGCACTGATGGATCCTCATGATAGACAACCAACCGCTAATAACGTGTTTGTTTTAATGGTTTGATGCAAGACTGAAGGCGCAATAAAAAGGAATGATTTACGATTAAGAATTCAAGATATATATTCGTGCTACGCAGGGGGGAGCATGGAAATATAATTCTCCTGTTAAATAAAAAAATGCAGTGTAAAATTCCCAGCTCAATTAGCGAAAATCACAGCATTAGATGGGGATTACTTACTGTTGAAAAGACCGTGGGGGTGGGGTTAAACTTCTAACATTTACATTCCTTCCCTCATTTAAACATTTAACAAGTTAAATTCAAAATATCCCGCTCACGTTTGGCATGTTAACGGTACGGGTAAATGATGATATTATTTCAGCTGAAAAACATTTTATTTCTGAATAATTTTTTGGAGGTTACAACTCACTACTGTTATTTTTCATTTGATTGATTACGTTTACAAAATAACAAGCTATTTCTTTACTAGGTATGCAAAAATTTCCCCCAACGGTGATTTGTCCGGAGTCGGAGTCACGATGCAATTCAAGAATCAATTATCTTTTTGTCTCTTTGGTACCATCTCATCCATATTGCTTCTCTATTTGTGTGTGTCTCATTTGTATCGTTTGGGTCATTCCAACATCCAAACGTAACATTAGCACGTCATTTGCATTTAACGTAAACAACCTCCTCCCATACGCATGATTACATGTGTATACCATGAGCGAATAAATACATTTTATTTGATTAATCAAGACATCGTTATAGGCATGTTCTTTACCTATCAAGGTACATGCTTGGTCAAAATGAATGCAAGTGCTTTTGAAGTATACCTTATATCTAAATGTAATATACTCTTTCATTGGTTATTATTACTTAATATTCTCACGTTAATTAGGATCCTGCATACCCTTGTTACTGGAGATATTTTACAACACGTTGGCAGCAATGCTTCATTTCACCCACGGTGAGTCACAATGGGCTCTCACCTGGTTAACAAACGAACGCGCCGCCACTTTGCCGCGTCCTCCCGAGACACGTTACGCGAGAAGACGCGTCACGACGGTTTACCGCTAGGACAACGCGCAATCGGCGCCAGCGCCGGGGGTTGCGGGGTCAATGTGAGCGTGCCCGTACCTCTGCGGAGCAGTGCTTCCTGCAGTGCGTGTGAAGCTTGCGTTGTCGCAGCCCGTCGCACGACGGACGCTCCGCGCCGCGACGGTACACCGGCGTCTCCGGCGCCCGCAGTCCGCCACCCTCTTCCTCGCTCGACAGGTCGTCCGAGGCGGCGGGGCCCAAACGGCCCGCCTCCTGATTCCCGACAGGAGTCACATAAAAGTGCGTTGCAAGCGGTTTTCTATTTGATTAAATTGTTGGCCAATTCAGGTGAGAAGCGTGTACACATGGGCTCCGTCTGTCCATCTGTCCTTCTGTCCGGAACGAGGGGCACTATTACCCTCCGTTTAGAGGATCTAATATTACGAGACTTTAACATAAAGTTGTGGTGCTATTAGGCACTTGCCCGATTGAAGCTAGGCCAAATTTATCCAAGGGTTGCCCACAATTTGGAGAAACGCCAGAGCACAAAAAGGACTAATTACAAATATGCAAAAGATGTTGTTTTTTTAATAGCTCCCCGTTAGTTTCCATGCTAATTCAACACATATGAAGACAGCACACACTGAAAAGAATGACATTATCTGTACATATTTTCGCACTTTATATTTTTGTGTTTTTTTACAATTACAATTGTGCTATCGGCATAGTGTTAATGGACAATGTATCAATTCAGAGCTCTGGCAGGGAAGCCCACAACTCCTTGTGTTAGAGAATGGTTCGCGGAAGCAGACAGCATCGAGCCACTTGTGAAATCTCTTTACATGACCGCTCTTATCCATACACTTGGGCGTGCACTTTCTGCTTCAGAAAATGTTTTGTTGCAGAGGACAAATCGATGTTTTACTTTTGAAAAACCAAACATAATATGACGTGTGTTTGTGCAATGATTGGCGAGTGGGTTGAGACAAACTCACTAGTTTTGCTAACCTTACTTAATCACGCCACGCGAGTACACATTTTTCTCCACACACACACACGCACGCATACACCCCCCGTTTGCCACTCGAGTATATGGGGGCACTGCCACGTGTGTGTGTGTGTGTAACAGGGCACCGCCCGTACCTGCTTGCCATGTGACCCCTGATGGGGGCGGCCCTCTGCGGAGAGGGCCTCCACGCGGTGCGAGAGAAGGGGGCCGCCCCCGGCAACGCAGTGCCGCGAGGCCTTCCCCTCCAGGCAGATGTAGCCATTGTCAGTCTCGGTGGACTTCTCCTCGTAGCGCTTCCTTTGCTCCGGCCTGGGGGTGCGGAGACGTCCCCAGGGGACTCGTTACTAATTGCCCAGGGGACTCGTTACCAATTCATTGCGTGACATTTGTCACTTTCGTAAAACGACGACACGTTTTTTTAACCTCGCCCCTTCAGAAAACGGGCAGCAGTTATGAAGATCGGCCACCCCTCCCACACTTATGGTCTGAAAACCGGAGAGCGGTAGCACAATGGTTAGCGCTCTGAGCTATTTATTTTAGGGGCAAACCTAAAATGATTCTTGAGTTATATCAGAGCTGGTCCTGGGCACCTTCACACATCTGCCCTAACCAGTGTGGTGAAGTATGGGCAAAAACCACCCCACAAATAACATGGTTTGGCATAGCCTTTATTCAATAGTGGATTGTCTAAGGGTTATAAACTATATTTTGAAAAAAAAAAACCCCACAAAATGTTTCAGCCATGGGCAACAGCACAAACACACAGGTGCGCATGTTTGCGTGGGAAATGCAATGCACCCATCTGGCTAAAGTTTTAGCAAATCCCTGCAGGAAAAGAGAGGTGAGAGATAGATGCTAGGTCAATGGCAAAAAACAGGGTAACAAGCTCGACAGTGAAATACACAAATTCTCACCCAAAAAAAACAAACATAAAACATGAGTAAGCTATTCCCATCCACAACAAATGGGTAGAGTTTTATTGTATGAAAACTAAACAATATCTTTTTCTCTGATGTGATATGTCTGACATGGAAATGGTGTGGTTTTTTACTGATGAAACCCAACTTAAGAGCTCCTTAGCTCACAGGGTACTTCAAAATAAACTGAACTAAACTGCACTGAACTATTAGCATGTGATTTGGACTCCAAGTAGTCATGGATATTTTTTTCCCATTTAGCATGGGATTCGGGCTCTGACTAGTATGAATATAACGATTCAAGTGCCGCCCCAGCGGTACGATTCAGGATCACGATTTAATAAAACAAAAACATTTCTTCGTGTGCCTTGTTTGTTCCATGTCGTATTTTTTTTCACGTCGGGTTTGTACAATATCATTTTCTCCATTATACTACATGCTTTAGAATGCCATTCATGTAAATTTTGCATACATCGGAAATAATGTATTCTCACGTGCATGGCTCGATGTACATAACTGCTTGTATAAGAATCAATGCGACTCGATTCATCGTTACCAGCACAATCACGAGTATTGCTTCCAAGTGAAATTTAAAAAACGTACCCAGATCAAGTATCATACGCAATATATTTTGATTCAAGCGGTGAGCGAGTTTTGTTGTTGATGTTGTTGAAGTGTATGTATGTATGTGTAGTGTCGTAGCGACGGCTGGTGACCAAAATCGGCAACTGTGGTGTACAAACAGTACACACGCCAGTGAGCGACAATATGCACGGGTGTGTCGGCAGAATGGAAGAACTGGGGCAAGGGTCATGGAGGGGTCCATCGGGAAGCCCCTGGAATCTGCTAGTGGGTTCGAGAAGGGGGGCGTGGCCAGGGCAGAGCGAGGCCACGCTGCTAGGATAAAAGGAGCCAAGAGCCGTAGCTCGAGGCTGCTCGTGGGAATCGGATCGTCTCGTTGCCGTCGTCGATGCCGTCGCCGCTCGACGTCGCACTGCTAGATAGCCTGTCAGCTATCTTAGTTAGCACCATCGATGCTAGATGGCTAGTGTTGTGTTAAGGCTAGCGAGTGACTCGTGTGTGTAGTCGAGATAGTGTGTGTTAATAAAAGGTGCCTCCACAATTATCGTCTCCGAAGTCCTGCACTACGTATGTATGTTGAACTTCTTCAGCACCGTACATAGCCAACCGTGCGAAATCGTGCGGAGGAGAAGAGGAGGAAAGCAGCACTGACCCAAAGACACGATGTCTCCCCCACGCGCGTCTCAGGGCCGCCAGAACCCCGGGCCCGTGGCTCCCACCGCCTGAGCGCCTGAACTCGTCCTGGTTATCGGTCGTACTCGAACCACCTCCATCTTTGCCAGGGTCACTCTGTGATGCTTTACGCAGTCTCCTGTAGAATTCGGTGGAAGGGGGGTGGTGGGGGGGGAGAGGAGGTCTATTACCACTTTTCTACTGGCACATCTGTGCTGATCCAGTGAAGGGCTCTCACGGTTCGGGTGGTTTTCCACTGGCTATTTGCCGAGCCGGAAACTGAACTGCTACTACGCTCGGCTCAAAAGTAGACATCTGAACATAGCTCTGGCTCAAGCAGGGCCGGGCCCGGGGCTGATGATGCAATCCAATGCGTGTGATGTCAGCCAAGAACTGCGAGGACACGGCGTACAGCATCATGCACGTGCGTCTTTGCCTCGTTCAATGTGGGACATCAGCGGCACAACTCGGGTTCTGCAGTGAAGAACAACTTGTCCCCTCCCAAGCCATACTGAGCTGGCTTGGCCTGGTCTAGGAGTGGCTCAGTTGTAGAGTGGTAAAGAGGTATCTGCCGCCCTGCCTGGCGTGGCAGGCAGGGCGGCGATCACTGTGCTTGTGGGCCTGTTAACAGTGCTTTTTAGCACAAAAGAATCGGTACATTTTCATGAATCGTTGTAATAAATAAATTTAAGAATTGAATATTTTTGTCTTGTTTAATGTTTTATTTGCATTCTCATTTTTTTTGTTTTACCTAGCTCGGAGAAACGTTTTCGCCTC
The DNA here is from genome assembly GCF_048934315.1 of Petromyzon marinus. Lineage (NCBI taxonomy): Eukaryota > Metazoa > Chordata > Hyperoartia > Petromyzontiformes > Petromyzontidae > Petromyzon > Petromyzon marinus. Next base: position 5,561,575 of record NC_133680.1, read on the forward strand.
ATGTGTATAATTTTCATGACTTGTAAACAATTCATTATTACACGTACAATTAATGCCCCATTTGATACATGTATTGAAAACATCGCCACGTACCTCCTATAAACATTGCTACGTACCTACTATGAACATTTCTGAAGCTTTACACTGTCGAGTGTACGATTTACCAGAACAAAAGCAGGACTCTTTACGCTAGATAAAAAATGTCCAGTCAGCGTGAGAGTTCTCTACCCGGATACAGTGAAACCGAACCAGAGTTCAAGCAGCACTGCACAATCCAGCTTCATCTAATACTGCACAGATTTTTCAAAAGGGCAATAACAAATTTGTATGTCGACTGTGGATATTTTGTAATGTGAATATCTGAGTGGCACATTATCGCACATCTACAACATTTTGGTCAATCCACTGCTGGATGAGGGCTTCCCCACGCTGCTTAGGTCGTGGGGGTCAATTGACCGCACTTGCCGCTGGTCAGTGTGGGTCAGCGAAGACGTGGGAGCATAGAAACATATCACAACAATAGATTTTGCTGCACTGCCCTCTGCTGACGACCACATAGCACGGCCTCACATCCGCCTATGACAAACTGGCATGCGTAGCGGATGCCCATACAAAGCACTATTATCCATGCTCAACCATAGATCTTTCCAGGTTGTTGTTGCTCTGGAGAATGGGAGATCGATGATCAATATTCGGTCGCCGCGTAATAGCATTCGGCGTGATTTCTCACTTAACAGATTGGGCCGTGTGAAGGCTGCCATCTTCCAGGTGATTTTGGTCACAAGCATACGGCTCAGCTAAAAAACAACTGACTGCGTATGCCTCTGTGGAAGCAGCTGTTCCGCAGGCAGCATATGCAGTGGATGTATGGTGGGGGGAGCTATGCCAGCATTCCACTGCCCTGGTCGGCCCTCACCGTCTTCGCTTGGCCCCGAGGCTGCTCTGCGTCTTGTAGAAGTGAGTGGAGACGATCTGGCAGTGCACGGTGCCCAGCAGCAGCATGAGCCACACGGGGCACAGGACCTCCGTCCACGGCACATCATGCTCGCTGGGTCCGCTCACGTACAGCACGACGGCTAGTGCTGCGCACGTGCGCACGCCATGCACACAGGCGGTACAATCAACACTGGCCGCAGAAACGTCACCCACACTACCAATGGACTGTGCGCCTTACACCGAAAATACACATGAAGAGGTGGCTGAGCATATGTGCGTATGTATGTATGTATGTAGAACTTTTTTCGCACTGTACGTAGCCAACCGTGCTTATCGGACGAGCAGCAGGGGAAGGACAACAATTTAAACACAAAAATGTGCTCGAAAGAAATGAGTTTTCAATATATATTTAAAAGTGCATAGCTCCAGTGGCTTCCTAATACCGGAAAGGAAGAGCGTTCCAGATGGCTGCAGGAAGCGCATCTGATAACGTGCAATGTGGTGGCCATCTTTGTTCGATGGCCAGTGAAAAGCCGCTGCTGCGTGCATGACCGGAGTTCGTGTGATGATTTACGCTCCTTGACGAGATCAGGATGGTATTGCTGTTCATGTGTGGCAAGCACTTTGTGTGCAATGGGTGGCTAAGGGGGCAGAGGGCTGAGCTGAGCTGGCACCACTGAGATCCTGGGTTCAAATGTGGGGAGTGTGGCTGTGATTCAACTGAGCTTTCTAGTCTAGTGGAGTGTAGGCAGTTCAAGCCTAGTCACAAATGACCGCAAAACAATTTACATCAGATCAAACTTGGATCTGCACTTAATTTGGCTGAATTTCAGCTCTGAGAATAAAAAAAATTAATTTGACTGCTGTGTGGCAAAAAAATTACTCTCAGTGGTTGAACAAGTAAGAAAGAGTTGCCCCCTAATGTGTGGAACACAGGTCACTGAAAGCCAAAGTGGTGACATCTGCTTCTATGGAGTATTCTCTTACACCCCGTGATGCACTGCTGTGTGAGAGTTTTGAATGTATTGTTGGTCTCATGACACTGAAAGTGCAATCGAGTTAACATTCGTGCAGAAGACTTTTTTGCTGAAATGTTTCTCAACTTAGGATTTTTCAAAATGACTAATCCATACACAAACTCTGCAAGAGCCAGTATTTAAACATGCTTTTCTCAGAAGCCACACAAGGTGTAGGCACGTACGCAGCGAGTACACGCAAACAGCACCACAACCAACAGCTTCGGTCACTAATCAAGACGGAAACAATCTCTGCCAACGTTTACGATGGATCAAGCCGAGCAGCAGCGTTGAGCTCTTCCCTGCGGCGTCCCCACCCCCCCTTCCCAGGCATCCCCGCCACGTCGTACCCTGCAGCACGTAGAGCCCCAGCAGCCACAGGTAGATGCCCGCGGAGGTGACCTGGATCCACCAGCGCGAGAAGAAAGGGAAGAGCAGCACGCGCACGATGCCCTTGCGAGTGATGGCCGTCCAAGCGCTCTCCGGCTTGGCTTTGGCAAATGTGGAGCCTGCACGCACGTGGGGCTAAATCAGGACCCGGGCAGTGCAGCAACTCGACTCGCCCACTCACTTCCTGCAGCGAAGAGAATTACAAAGTACTCTGGACAGCCTTTGTTAATCCATGGATAGATGAAGGCCTCCTACCCCCCCCTTCCCCCATGCCTTGCTAGTCATGGGGGTTGTGTGACCATTGGGGCACCACGGTGGAGAGAGGTTAACTACTTTAACTAGTATGCAGGAGGTCTATACGCCCGATTTATGTTTTGTGTCTTGGGACCTGAACGGAAATCCGTCGACAAGAACAATCCTAGACGACTTTCCAAATAGCCAACACAGACCTGTAGTGATCCATATCGGTCTTCAGATTCCGTTATTCCGCTGCGCTCCAAAACCACGTTGGAATCTGAGATCAGCTGAATGGGTGAAGTTCACTGCGGACTTGGAAGCATCAGTTGGAATAATGCCTCCACACGGTCAACTACCGTCGCTTCGTTGGTCTCATCAAGGCAGTCGCCAAGGCCAACATCGCAAGAGGCTTCAGAAAGGTCTTCACTTCATGTTGGACTCCAGAAAGCGAACAGCTTTTCCGGAAATTCAATGCTGATAAGAAGCAGGAGTCTGCAAAAGCCTTACTCGAGTCACTGAATTTCCAAAGAAGAGAAAGGTGGCACGAAACAGTTGAGGCACTTGACTTTGACAAAATCGAGCCGTAAAGCCTGGCGCCTCCTGAGGTTGATGGGAGCTGTCGCGACGCCAGCCTTACAAAACCTCCGCAAGTCACTCCTGACGAGATTGCTAGGCAAATGATCAACAATTCACGAACTTCAATCGACAAGAGCATAAGACAGCAAGTCTACAAAAAACTTTATTGCACACTAGATAACGGCCAAGAAACCTCTGAATTCTCCCGTCCATTCTCAGTGGAGGAAGTAGATGCCGTGATTGCCCAGTTGAAATGCGGGAAAGCCTCAGGTCTTGATGCTATTCATCCAGAATTCGTCAAGAACTTGGGACCAAGAGCAAGAAAATGGATAGCCACATTCTTCACTGACATCCATTCCACAAGCATCGTTTCCGAAGGAGTGGAAAGAGGCAAGGATAATAGCCATCCTGAAACCAGGCAAGGACGCATCAGACGCTTAAAACTACCTTCCTATCTCCCTACTCAGCGTCTACTAAAAAACTAATGGAGCGGCTTCTGCTCAAAAGGCTGATGCCCACGCTTGAGGAAATAGTTCCCCGGGAACAAGCAGGATTTAGAACTGGTCGAAGTTGTTGCGACAAGGTGCTTGCCTTAACGAGTCACATCGAAGCCGGTTTCGAACGCCAGCTCAAAACAGCAACAGCTTTCATCGACCTCTCTTTAGCTTACGATGCCGTGTGGCGGAAGAGACTCGTGCTGAAGCTTGCGAAAGCCATGCCTTGCCGCCCGACAATTATACTAATCACCGAAATGCTGAGCAACCGATGGTTCACCGTCCACCTTGGTGAAGCTGCCAGCAGCCCACGAAGATTCAACAATGGACTCCCACAGGGATAAATTCTGGCACCAGCGCTGTTCAATCTATATACTAGCGACATTCCAGCGACATCTTGCGGTATATGTTAACATATGCTGATGATATTGCACTCGCAATCCAAGCACGGAATATGGAAGACATTGAGGCAGTCTTCGAAAAATCTGAAGACTCTGGAAGAATACTTCAAGAATTGGCGCCTTAAGCCAAACCCATCGAAGAGCGTCGTCTCCGCCTTCCACCTGAACAAAAGACAAGCTTTGAAAACGTTGAACGTTAACTTCTGCAGGGTGAAGCTAAGGCATGATGAACACCCTCGGTATCTAGGAGTTACCCTGGATTGGATGCTTAACTACCATTACCACCTCCAACAAGCTCAAGATAAAACCAAAGCACGAGTGAATATTATTCAGAAACTTGCAGGAACCTGAGGAAGCGACGCCAGCACGTTGAAGATATCGACGCAGGCCTCTTGTTCACTCCACTGCGGAGTACTGTGCCCCGGTGTGGGGTGCAAGCCCTCACACGAACCTTGTCAATGCCGAAATTAACGCGCTTCGTATCATCAGCGGTTCCCTAAAGTCTACTCCGCTCCCGTGGCTTCCGGTGCTGGCGAATACCGCTTCGGCCAACATCCCAGATCTAAAGGAACCCCAACGCCCAAGGCTAAAATCCAGAAACCGTTCTGGATACGCGCCTCCACTCCAGCGGCCGAAAATAAAGACACCGCCACTCGGTGGTCTGAACCATGGGCGGCTATGGACGTGGCAAACAAAACGTGTTAAACCAAAAAAACATAATTCACGATCCGACGGTGGAAGAACCGGCATTCTCTCTTCCACGACGACTATGGACCACACTGAACCGCGCTCGAACACGACACGGCAGATGCGCGTCACACGTTCCATTAATGGAAGATCAAAGAATCGCCGAACTGCGTCTGTGGAGAAGTCCAAACCATCCAAGCACATCACCGATGAATGCTCCATCCATGCACATCCTGGCGGTATCGCTGAAATCCACACTGCGTCAACCACATCATTGGACTGGATAAGGAACCTTTGCATTCATTTATGACGATCATTAAGGAAAAATAAAAACTGTTGCTTTTCACAATGCCATACAAAAGAAGAAGAAGATGGTAAAGTAAAAAAACAATGAGTAAGAAGAAGATGGGTTCAATCCCGACGGCTGTATATTAGGATTTTGCCTGTTTTCCCCGTGGTCGCGTGGATTTTTCTCCGGGTCCTCCGCTTTTCCCCTCCACATTAAGAAACATGCACTTAGAGTATTTGGTGGCTAGAAATTTCCACATGATAAGCAGCAAGATTTGGCTATCATTGTGGCCAGGTCGCTTCAGAAAAAGAGCTATAGAGCTCAGTAGGCCTTGCCTGGTAAAATAAAAATAGTTTAGTTTTAATTTAGTATCTCACCACGCTGGTGACTGCGGGTTAGTGGAGGGGTAACTAAGGCATGGTTCAATTATCACTTGTCAACATCTTAGCTGTGGTCGGGATTAAAACTCAGGGCAATGGAATTACAGCGCATGTTCATCACTAGTGCGACTGCTCCCTCAGTTAATCATGCATTATTCATGTGATCATTATTACAACTACTATTACGGGTTTGGTGACCTGTCAAAGTCGATGGATAGACTCCGTTTTTTCATATCAAGGTTTATTTAAAAGCGTCAACCACATGAAGGTGCATTGATAATTCGTGCAAGTGAATTATTTCTCACCAAAACCGGTTTGGCAGTGTTTATCATTCCGAAGTCGAACCAAATGTAAAGCATTATATAATACATTATGCAATTCATTTTATAATCGTATACATGTTTTTTTAAGAAACATGCCTTGCAACAGCTAGGAAAGTGCTTTGACAAATAGCATAAAAACATTCCTCCATTGCCAAGAATTTATATTCTAGCAAGATACTGGTTTGTTCATTAAACATGTTTGTTTTCCTGCATAACACACTCACCAACTGAGAAAAACAAAACCTTATCTGGGCATCAAGCTACAATTATTTTTCCAGCAGTGCAAACTTATAAAATGCTCTACTAAACAGTGAGGGAAACAAGTATTTGATCCCCTGCTGATTTTGTACGTTTGCCCACTGACAAAGAAATGATCAGTCTATAATTTTAATAGGTTTATTTGAACAGTAAGAGACAGAATAACAACAAAAAAGTCCAGAAAAACGCATGTCAAAAATGTTATAAATTGATTTGCATTTTAATGAGGGAAATAAGTATTTGACCCCTCTGCAAACCATGACTTAGTACTTGGTGGCAAAACCCTTGTTGGCAATCACAGAGGTCAGACGTTTATTGTAGTTGGCCACCAGGTTTGCACACATCTCAGGAGGGATTTTGTCCCACTCCTCTGCAGATTTTCTCCAAGTCATTAGGGTTTCAAGGCTGACGTTTGGCAAATCGAACCTTCAGCTCCCTCCACAGATTTTCTATTGGATTAAGGTCTGGAGACTGGCTAGGCCACTCCAGGACCTTAATGTGCTTCTTCTTGAGCCACTCCTTTGTTGCCTTGGCCATGTGTTTTGGGTCATTGTCATGCTGGAATACCCATTCACTGCCCATTTTCAATGCCCTGGCTGAGGGAAGGAGGTTCTCACCCAAGATTTGACGGTACATGGCCCCGTCCATCGTCCCTTTGATGCGGTGAAGTTGTCCTGTCCCCTTAGCAGAAAAACACCCCCAAAGCATAATGTTTCCACCTCCATGTTTGACGGTGGGGATGGTGTTCTTGGGGTCATAGGCAGTATTCCTCCTCCTCCAAACACGGCGAGTTGAGTTGATGCCAAAGAGCTCCATTTTGGTCTCATCTGACCACAACATTTTCACCCAGTTATCCTCTTAATCATTCAGATGTTCATTGGCAAACTTAAGACGGGCATGTATATGTGCTTTCTTGAGCAGGGGGACCTTGCGGGCGCTGCAGGATTTCAGTCCTTCACGGCGTAGTGTGTTACCAATTGTTTTCTTGGTGACTATGGTCCCAGCTGCCTTGAGATCATTGACAAGATCCTCCCGTGTAGTTCTGGGCTGATTCCTCACCGTTCTCATGATCATTGCAACTCCACGAGGTGAGATCTTGCATGGAGCCCCAGGCCAAAGGAGATTGGCAGTTCTTTTGTGTTTCTTCCATTTGCGAATAATCGCACCAACTGTTGTCACCTTCTCACCAAGCTGCTTGGCAATGGTCTTGTAGCCTATTCCAGCCTTGTGTAGGTCTACAATCTTGTCCCTGACATCCTAGGAGAGCTCTTTGGTCTTGGCCATGGTGGAGAGTTTCGAATCTGATTGATTGCTTCTGTGGACAGGTGTCTTTTATACAGGTAACAAGCTGAGATTAGGAGCACTCCCTTTAAGAGTGTGCTCCTAATCTCAGCTCGTTACCTGTATAAAAGACACCTGGAAGCCAGAAATCTGATTGAGAGGGGGTCAAATACTTATTTCCCTCATTAAAATGCAAATCAATTTATAACATTTTTGACGTGCGTTTTTCTGGATTTTTTTTGTTATTCTGTCTCTCACTGTTCAAATAAACCTACCATTAAAATTATAGACTGATCATTTATTTGTCAGTGGGCAAACGTACAAAATCAGCAGGGGATCAAATACTTGTTTCCCTCACCGTAGTTGTTTTTTATGTTGAAAGTAAATATAGAATGATAAACACAACTGCCTTTAACTATGACAACTCCTCCAATTAACTATTAATTTTGGGATCTGCCATTTGTTCTTCAATATGACATATATATGTGTGGCATCTAGGTTAAAACTATGAACATATAAAATAAGCTCCACAATGAGAGTGAAACAAGACAATGTTTTTTTTTCCTGAAGCAAGAAAGCCGAGAAAAGCCTCAAGACATTTTTTTTCTTTTCCAGTCGGTCCAGCACTGGGATGTGTGGCCCATTTCTTTAAAACAGTTTTTGCATATGTGGTAGGAAACGAAGCACCCAGAGAAAAGGGACGGATATAAAGGGCAAATACTTAAAGGATCTCTACAGACCGGGTCACTAACAGAAGCCTGAATGTGCTCATGAGACCAATGAGGTCAACACCAGTTCACAGTTTGTTTAAACAAATGATGTTGGGCGATGTTGACCCGGTAACCAGTCCCATGGACTAAAATCCAATGTATTTGCATGCTGACACACAAACACGGAGGTTTCCTTATATAGGCATTACCCATAATGCTCCACAACAATGCATAATGAGGCTGACCCTTGCTGTACTTGCACAAACGCGCGTGGCTAAATACCAGAGTGAACTTACGTCAAGGAAACTAATGCACAGGCAGATGCTGTGTTCAACTATCGAACAAGGAAGGCCCCCCACAGCTCTCGCATTCACCCCCTGAACCCATCGGCCGCAATGACGCGTGGAGCCCGCGGACAAACGGTACCTCTGACCAGATCGACGTCGATCAGGTCCGGCTTGACGTGCCCACTCTTCTTAGGCTTGTTTCGGAGGCCCTGCACATCGAGATGGAAACGCAATCACAGCTTGGGGCGTCCACGCAGCATCAGACGCACGCTTCATGCACTGCGTAGTGGCGTACAGCTTGCGAAAAAAAACCAGCGACCCCAAAATTACGTGCAGCTACGCCACCACCTGCCATTGCAATGTACAATGAGGGCTCAAACAAAATCTTGACATTAATGATAAGCATATATCTCAGAGGAAGTTTTTAATATGAAAAAATAAGAATAGGTTTCACCCTTTACGGCAATAAAACAGGTGTTAAGATGTTCAAACAACAAATAGAAGCCTTTAGCAAGGAATAATGTTTGCACATCTTAACAGCTGTTTTATTTCCAGAAAGGGTAAAACCTATTCTTATTTTTTCATACTTTGATACTGGCAACAAAAGTTCCCAGGAGGTTTTTAGTTTACTTTAAAATAGTGGATGTTCAACTTCATATTTATAAATACTATGTGCTTAATAGTTATGGGCTGAGCTTGTATTGAGGTAAAAACATTTTTATGAAGGCTTCAAAACATTTAATTTTAGTTACATTGAGTAAATAACGTAATAACATTTGAGCCTCAGTAGCATCTAGAAATACTGCTGGCATTTAGACGATGAAGATAAGTCAAACATTTTTTTCCCACTACAATTGAGCTTCAAAGAGTGGGCCAAATTAAAATAAGCACGTGCCTTACACGCATCACAGGAGTCACCCAATGAACACAATGCCGTAGCGTCGTACAATTAGTACACGGTTACACATGCAAGAAGAAGCCACCAGCGAATGACGTTTGCGAGGGCGGCCGGAGACGGGTCTACGATACTCCACTCGAGGGCTCACTGTGCCCTCGGTACCCAGCAGCGATGCAAAAGGGGATGCCCCCTCCACCTACCCCCCTCTGCGATTGGGTCTCAAGGTTAACGAGCCCAGGCTCTGCCTCTGGGAGAGTGGCCAACTTCAGCGTGGGGTGCGAGTGAGTTTGGCGCGGAGGTGGGTGGGAGATTTTTCCAGGGCAGCCCTCTCGTCAGATGCGGCCAAAAATGCCTTCGTGTGGAGGGCACGGAGGAGGGCACTCAATCACCTTCATTAACCGCACACCGGCCACGCATGGTTGCGTGTTTGGAAAAGGCCGCTTGGCTCGTTTGGCTAATTAAGGCAGGATTTGGTTCCTACGCATAATATTATACCTGCTCACCTCCTAAGTATAGTGTGTCTCCGGGTATGTCTACACAGACCACTGCATATGCGTAATGCGGTACGTGCAACGTGTACTGTGTAAGCAACAAACGTAATTTTGACACAGCTATAAAACCTATACATGCAGCATTGCGGATCAACATTTGCTATACCCAATCTGGGTTATCTTTCCGTAACAGTGCTGTGTTCAGTTCTGGAGTAATGGTTGATGTTAAAGAACACTCATGTTCACATATTAAGCACACTGAATGCTGCAATGAATACTGATCTTACTCCAAAAGAAAACACATATTTGGCTCTTCACAGACTCGTGTCTTACCAATCAGCTGACAAGGCCCAGTGCCCATGCATGTTCTCGTTTATGAATAAATGATGGGTGAGAGGTAAATGAAAACCATGCCATTTCTTTCAGTCACAAATTAAAAACCAAATTACAACATGGAAGGGTTATCACATGTGTCAGATTAGTTTGCTGGTTTAATATATATGTAGCAGCCTGAGGTTGTGCTTAGAAACAATTGGCTAATTGGCACACACACAGTCACACGCTACAATACTCACCAATCTAACAAACTGTATGAAACAAAAGGAATAAGAATAATGTGAACTAAGCGAGCAAAGGCACAGATACGCAGAAATCAAATGTAAATGTTACTCTGCACAGGCAACAAGTGGATAAAAAGAAACACACTGGAGGAATTGTACACAAAACACAAGCATTTTCTGTTCAATCAATTTACTTGCTATTACAAAACTTCAACTGAAAAAAAGCAGTCGATTACAAAGAGCTATTTGGAGACGGAGTATAAATGGACAATTTACACTGCGCAGACTGCTCAAACGCAGACTGCATTTAAATGTTGCAGTGCTTACACTTGGACGACAGCAGTACTACAAGACAATGAAATGCGGTCATACCATGATGGGCCAGAGCAGAGTTCAGCACCACTGGCGGAGGATAATGTTTAGCGATAGCAGTTTCTATACATGGTAAAGAAAAGTCGATTATGTGATTACATGCTTTTTTAAAAGGAAGTTATTGCACAATTCGTTTTTATTGGCCATTTAAATATGTTCGTACAATTCAAGTGTTATCATCTGTGATGATGCCAATAACTAAAATATTAGATCCGAGTCCATCGACTACAGTGGACATGGCATTTTTTTTTACTTTGCTCAAGAGCACTCAACACCTGGGACAGTATCGGTCTTGCATGTGCTCGGCAATAATGTTAAAGCAGCAGCGGTCATCATTGTTTGAGCTTGCTTGCGGGAGCAAGCTTCTCCAGGGCGAAGTTCTGGGGGGGGGGGGGGGCATTCTGTGCAGCGTAAACACAGCGCCATAATTTCCAAACTGGCCCAGTGAGATCGCCCCAAACTGCATCAAGCAGTTGGCTTGAGTGTCGGCAACTTCTCTTCCACGATCTGCACTGTCACCGTGCGCGTGGCATGGCCGGGGGCCATGCGCGATGAGCAACGAGGCATTTTCCAAGACTATTATGCGACCACTGCCTCTCTCACCACATGTAGCCCTTCCTTCCCGCCGGGAAGCATAAACCACCAAGAGCAATACGGGCTGCACAGCTCTATAAATGTGGGTTATGGCACCCGTGCTGTGCACAAGTGTCAGGCAACATTGGATGATTGTGCCTGAAAGTTGTGTAGTCGCTTGTCTGGTGTGTTCCGTGTACATATAAGGTTACATTCAAAATGACCGCTCTGACAGGCGCACAAACCAATGCCCTCGTTTTGTTTGGATGACAGCTCGCAAGGACGTCAAAAGGACATTCTGTGCAATCAACAAACGGGTGTACAATGCATCCATTGATTCCGTACCTTGATTTCTCTTTGCTCTACAGATTTTTCCCATATTTGCTGGTCGTAGGCACCAATCTAGACAACACAACGCGCGATTGTTACGTTCATTCCGTTCGTGTGGACAGAAAATTATACTCGAGGGCAAAAAATGAAATTTAACACATGCACAGAGCCTTATTGTTATAGGAGGAAAATGAACAAAGTGCGTGGAAGTTTCCATTTCAATAACGGAGTTACGTTTAAAGCTTGATTTTAATTATTTATGAGTTTTTGTATTCACCAGCCAGGTGGCTCAACTGTACAGTGAGCAACAATTGGAGGTTGATAGTTCACATCCTTATTGGGGATTAACTCAGCCCATCATCCATCTGAGGTCAACAATATGAATATCATTTTGTTTTTTTTTGGAAAGTCAACAAAACTTTGTCCGATGGAAAGACTCACCCTCACCACAGGAATGTGGAACTTCCACCACTGTCTGAGGACTGTGCAAATGGAGCTCATTTGAGCAGAAAACCACCGACTTATTTTGACTATTGACCCAGGATTAGTTAGTTAAATAACACCATGCAGTCATTGTTGTCTCAAAATGAGACTTCCTAGAGCTTACATTACCATTTGCTTTTCCTTTCAAATTACATTTTATTATTCTCGAATCACATTTTCTGAGAGTGTATTAAATGTATACTGTATATTTATCCCGGTCTAGTGTCGAGGTGAGACCAACAGCAAATCACTTGGGATATCTGTGCAAGTGTGGGATCAGAATCAGAATCTTTATTTGTCCTGGAGAAATCCGATGAGCTATGAAGCTCTTATTCACAGATTAATAGAGGGCGGTTCAGTAGGGACATGTCAATGCTTTTACTGAAGAAGTTCAGGACAAAAAAGCAATTTACGGATAACTCCGCAAGAAGATAAATCCGAACGTCAAAGTTTGAAAGACAATCCCCACTGTACTTCTCAAGTGACATTCCACAATGGAGGGCCAAGATGATGGTTTTTTACGCTCTTCTTCCCTGCAATCTCACTCCGGCAAGTATCGGTACCACGGAGAAGGTCAGGATAAAGGTACCTTCACAAGGGAAATCACGAAGGGGCCAGCCGACCGTTAATTATTCATGGATGTGTCACTGTATTGAATGTCCAAGCGTCTATGAACTGCCTTCCAATGCCTCTTACGAGTCAGCCAAGGATGTGACAATGGGATCGCCTGTTCACTCCACTGAAGGGCTTGGCACCACGCAACTACGTTCAATGGAAATTTGTGGAAGTGTTCAAAAAGATTCAACATTCTGCCAAAGGTAATTATCATGTGTTGTGCGTGGCTGTGAATTACTGTAATTTAGCCTACTCTGTAAAACTGCTATGGTTTGAACAACAAACACATCACTCTTCAATGGTCTTCATTGCATTAAAAGAAACATTAATTTAATTCAAAGCATGCTGCACATTTCATTTGCAAAAGGTTTTCTGTACCTACTGGGTATGCTAGTGTAACATTAAACAATGCATTAACATCCACAGTATAATTCAGTGTTATTTGCTGTAAAAAGCCATTCCAATTAAATTATACAGCAATTACTGTTTTGAATGTGGCTGGTGTTTTCAGTCAGGTCTGGAGTAAAAAGTCATGGGTTAAATAAAAATAAAATAAAAACAGGCTGCACTTCGCATTTCAAGTGCCCCGAGAACATATCCTGTTACCTCTGATGACAACATTCCATTTAGTTTAACACGTAGGCTTTCGCGACCAATATCATCTATAACAGGTTTTTTTCGGGTTAGATCGCGAAAATATATAAATGTGTCGTCAAACCCGCCACCACCCGACATGGTCAATTAGTAAGGTTTGTCGCGTAAACAGAACACGTCATTTCCTTGCCTTAGATTATGCATTTCCGAGTATCTGCTCGGCATTGCCCATTCATCTCAAGGTTAGACAGCTCACCTGAATGCCTCTGCAGAAATGCGACCAGGTAAGACGTAGTAGGGCTGGACAAAAATTTCGCTGGCTTTTTACCGCGCACATGGGTAATTCGCGATGCGCCGTCACGTACACGTGAAACGCATCACAGGACCTCTTTGAAAGGAGGGTGTCACGTAGGGACATTGGCAGCCCCAACCGTGCTGCACTAGTAAATGATATGCGGAGTAGGTGTTTCTCTTCGAAGGGTTAAATAATTTATGGTCTCGTTAAGGGTATTTGCATTTCCACTTCCGATGCATAATAACATCTCTACAAAATTACATGGAATACAGGTGCTCTGTGCCCGGTTGGCAGAACTTCTTTCGCGCCGTACGTAGCCAACCGCGCTAAACGAAGGTGCAAGCCAGCTGTGTGTTCCACAGTGCCACGTGGCTCACGTCAGTAGAATTGATCGGTGAGTTTCTAATTAAAATAAACATTAATCTGCGAGGCGAGCATGTTCTTACAAAGAATTTGGCTGGCGAGGCCCAAGCCTGTTTGAGCATGTCGTGCGTAGAACTAACATCCAATCACGCAAATTCTTGCACTTACTTACAAATACATTTGACAAGAAATACACTGTGTGAAATTATACTGAAACAATATTCAACATATGCTGCTGGCAATAATCTAATACAAATACATTCGTGAATTTAGACAAAGGGTGCCTCATTTTTTATTTGAGGTCCATTGTAACTCCAGATGCCCAAAACTATGAAAGGAAATGTTTTAGAAATCATTAGGCAGGAAAAAGAAATTTACTGAGTTACACGCAACACATCTGGGGTGCCAAGGTGGCGAGATGTTAACTACCTCGCCTGGTATACAGTGACTCGTGGGTTCGATCCCAAGCCTGACACCTGTACATGTGGAATTTGCATGTTCTCCTCATGGTCGAGTGGATTTTTCTCCTGGTCCTCCGTTTTTTTTAGAAACATGCATTTACAGTATTTGGCTAATATAAATTTCCACATGATAAGCCACTTTGTTGAGCTATTATTTGTGGCAGCCAGGTCGCTTCTAAAAAAGAGCTATATAGCTCAGTGGGCCTTACCTAGTAAAATAAAATGAAAAATTGATAGTTTCCGACATTTCAGGAGGCCATAAAGTTTCTACCCAACCACAAACTCAGTGAAATCATCACACAAACTGAGAAACGGCACTAAAATCCACCGCTGGTAATTTATTAAAAGTCCCGTAGCACGAAAAATTACCACTCCCTCATGCAGCATTTCTATATAAAGCTCAACAAAAACACCACCCACCAACAACAGTACCTCAAGAACACCTTCAGTGTCAACATCAGACAGTGGCAAATATATAACAAGAGGATAACTTCCGCGCAACGCACTGCGCATAGAACAATAATGGAAAAGTCATATCCATAGCCGACGTGCAGCACTTTCAAAAACGTGCCCCCTTAGATTACTGTGCTGGCTTCTCAGATTTTTGCATGCCGAAACCCCAACCTTTTCAACTGGGAAACTCTTCCACGTGTGTATGTACGTTTGTACGTTGAAATTCTTTAACACCATACGTTGGCAACTGTGCGAGCGTAAAAGTAGGGGGGGCCGGTATCAAGCTGCTGACTGTTGTAGCGCTGAGCAAGTGGGGCTGGTGGTATCACACAACAACCATCTTAAGCTTGAGATCTTAACGATATGTGCGCGAGTAATTCTAACAACTCATGGGTCTCAAACGTTACTCTTTTACGGTGATTAAACTCACGTCTTCCCTCTTAAGTTATGTATTATTACTACAATGTGTGGACTTTATGTGAAGAATCGAACCTTTGCACGATTGAACACATGGATGAGAGAACATGCGCAGGTTAATGACATCTGTCAAGAAAAGCAAGCTCGGGCAGGACACGCCGATGAAAGGGATGATGACCGATGGTTCAATAATAATGATGGGGAGGTGGCAGCCACTGAATGGAACGTGTCAGCAGAGAAGACGTCCACCAAAAAGAGATGGAGCGATTAAATCAGCCCACGTGCAGAAGCGAGGTAGATTATTACATCGAAGGACCGTGAGGGATGGTGGCGGCTCGGAGAGGGGTCTTCTTCCAGCGGTGGACCGATCGTGACTGACGACACTCTGTTTGACAATTGCAGGATTACCGCGTCACAAATCAAATGCAATTGTACAACCGTTGGCATTCGCCATTCACCAATGTGCGTCGTCCCGCCCGTGGATGGCAAGTTAACAGAGAGGGGCACGAGGGACGCCCGGAGGATGCGAGTGTGTACATGTGTCATCTCTGCTGCTGCTGATGCGAGTTCGCTTACCTTTTTCTGATACCAAGCAATGGCGTCTGCAGCTCTTGTTGCCATCTGAAGCCCCCAGTCAGAACTCCCACATTTTACACTGCGGGCACAGCGAGGGCTCGCAAAGTCAACATCCAAAACGCCCTCGCAGACCCATCCACGCACTCGCGCGCACGCGCGCGCACACACACGCACACACTTTCATAAGAGAGAATATAACGTGTAGAAATATACCATTCACATATAGTTGTGCATTAAATATATACGTACATTTACCATTTTATAGCACCGCCTACTATTCATACAATATATATTACGGCAAACTTAGCAATTGCGTAACGAATATAGCGCATCGGCATTGTGGACTGTATTTTATAACATATCGCATTAGTGTGCAACGTGGCTCAATGCAATTACAGTAGTATTTACGAGTATTATATGTCGCATTACTGTATTACTTAAATGCCCGAAGCATACGCACATTAAGTATGGCTCTGGCAGCAGCAGAGATGACACATGTACACACAAGAAGACTCACGCAGAAGGCCAGGCGCTGTGCGTTACGCATGGAGTGGCATTCGAGTCAGCGCGTGTCGCTGCACGGCTCTATATATATATCAAGGCGACATGGCAACGCAGTGCGCTGTCATTGCCAAACCATTGGTTGACGCCTCCATTCATTAGCACCACGCTGTGGCATCTGTACCACCGTGTAGCGCATGACAGCGTAATCCTTAGCACAATACATTTTTAAGAAGTAGCTTATGGCCATCGTTTTAAAAATCAGACGACTGATTAAAATGCCATGCACACATTACATACGTGTGCGTGTTAACCAAGTAGAAACATTCGACGCACAAACTTCTTACCTCTGTTGTATCGCCTTCCAAATGTTCCAAGCTGCAATGAAAGAAGAGCGCAGCGAGTGGATCAGTGTGATGATACTATGCGGGTGCTCGAGCCCTTGCTCAGCGGGTGGTCGGGCACGCAAGACAATGCTGGGGCCAACCGCGCCAGCTCACACCATGATCCGAGTTGGCAACCCTAATAAGAACGGTCGTCCCGTGGAAGATGTCAGCCGTAAGGAACCGCGAGAAAAACGTGCGATGCAATCACATGGCCGCAGAAAACCTGTACCCAAAACACACCAAATACGTGCATGCATCCTACGTGTGTGTGCTGCCAAAACACCATGGCTCATTTTCCAATGCGGCTAAAGTGCTTTGTGAATGACAAATGCAAACTACTGGCATGTGGAATGCAATAATATGCATGTGCATATCAAGCCTGCTTTTTTCCCCAATGTAGTTTTTTTCCCCCCCCACAAGTTAAAATCAAGCCAATCTGCTGATGGCTCGCAAGAGCAAAACAACACTCAGTGCTGAATAATTTCTTTATTTTTTCCTGTCACTCAATCCAACAATGGCGAAAGGCATCCCTTCCCAATGTCGATTTTGGGTATTTTCCCCCATACTTTTGCACACTGGCCAGTGCTAGTTGGTAAATGGGTGGAGGGCGGGGGAATAGGAAGGCATTCCCTGACGTTATCTGTGGCTGGAAATTGAAAACGGCTGGGCGTGTTTATTGCGAAACACGCTCACACAATTTTAATGCCGATCCCACACCCATCCTATTGCATCGTGTCCACGGCAAATACAAACTCATCACGGGGAGGAGATGTTGGGGGGGGGGGGGGGTGTCTGAATTAGTTAGGGAAGAGGATCCATCGAAACAAAATAAAAACACCGCCTGCCACGGCCGTACACCCCGACTTCCCATTCGTTGCTCCACTCGGCTCCCTCAATTCCCCCCCAGAAGCCACGGTGACCGCGG
The DNA here is from genome assembly GCF_048934315.1 of Petromyzon marinus. NCBI lineage: Eukaryota > Metazoa > Chordata > Hyperoartia > Petromyzontiformes > Petromyzontidae > Petromyzon > Petromyzon marinus. The sequence goes on from NC_133680.1 coordinate 5,579,133, forward strand.
TTTTTTTGAGACGCTGCATCCTGCGTTGCTGGTACGTGGTGGTGCCAACACCACGGTGCTATTTAGGGGAAGGTGAACAGCAACCATCGTTGTTTATAAGCGCGAGGCTTTGCGCCGCCGATGACAAAAACACACGCTGAGTGGATGGGGAGGTGGGGGGTGCTCAGGGTCACACATTGTGGCATAGGCAAGTGATTCATTCATGTCCAAGTTGGGATAGAGCTTGCCAATATTCAAATATGCTCAAAATGTCCCCCCAATATATTGCTATGAAATAAATATATGGTTGTGGTTATGGCTGCACTTTATTAATCCCTAATCTCTGCCATTACAAACAATGAAACAAGAAAAGGTACAAAGGAACACACATAGCAATGTAATAAAATACACCATTAGACATTGTAAAAAAGAAATAAAAAGTCCATCCTATGTGTTGGTGAATTTTTTTAATATTTTAGGCAGGAAATTCGTTTTCAAATTTAGATTGTTTCTGGTGGGGGGGGGACCCCAGACCCCCTGGAAGATTTGGTCCCCCCAATGTTGACTACATGGCTACGGCCTTGCTGTAATTTAACAGCCATGGACGTATCCACTGCTGGATGAAGGCACCTCCGAAGCCATCGACATTTCTCATGGTCCTCTGTGATGCAATTATTGCCAATTCAATACGTAGGCTTTCGCGGCCGATATTATCCATAATAAAGAGGGTTTTTGTTGGGTTAGGTCGCGTAAATGTGTCGCTAAGCCACCCCCACCCAATCAGTAAGGTTTGTCATTTAAACAGAACATGCCAATTCACTCCTCGTTCAGCACACGGGCGTGATTGAGGGCAAACGCACAACATTTACAATTCAAGTATCCTGACGTTTTGCTGGTTGATTACAAACAGCTTCATCAGTAACTACTGTACTTACAGTGAGGCAAAAATAAATCAATTAAATGCGGAAGCGTGGGGCTGGGGGGGTGTGAGTTTAAACGATGTAAAGAATATTTATCTAATTTATAATGCATGCTGTAAAGGCTTCCTGTACTCTTTGGTTATTTCGGTAAAGGCACGTAGAAAGAAAATAAAATAGAATACACGACGTTTCGATTGCAACACAAGCAACCATCAGGTGTGAAAGATTGCAAGCTCGGAGAAAGACACAAATAGAGAGACACACACACACAGACACGGAGAGAGACACACAGAAAGAGAGCGACACAGAGAGAGGGACATAGAGAGACACACAGAGAGAGACACACATGGGGGAGAGACACACAGAGAGACACAGAGAGAGAGAGAGAGACACACACACAGACACACAGAGAGACACACAGAGAGAGAGACACAGAGAGAGACACAGAGAGAGACACATGGGGGAGAGACACACACAGAGAGAGACACACATGGGGGAGAGACACACACAGAGACACAGAGAGAGAGAGAGACACAGAGAGAGACACACAGAGAGAGACACACAGAGAGAGACAGAGAGAGACACACATGGGGGAGAGACACACAGAGACACAGAGAGAGAGAGACACACATGGGGGAGAGACACAGAGAGAGAGAGAGACACAGAGAGAGACACACAGAGAGAGACACACAGAGAGAGACAGAGAGAGACACACATGGGGGAGAGACACACAGAGACACACAGAGAGAGAGACACACATGGGGGAGAGACACAGAGAGAGAGAGACACACAGAGAGAGACACACGGGGGGAGACACACACAGAGACACACAGAGAGAGACACAGAGAGAGACACACAGAGAGACACACACGCAGAGAGAGACACACATGGGGGAGAGAGACACACAGAGAGACACAGAGAGAGAGACACACATGGGGGAGAGACACACACACAGAGACACACAGATAAACAATGCCTCTGTAACGGGGCATTATATAGAGAGGGGGCAGAGAAAGTCAACGGCGGCAGGGGGAGAGAAATTGGAAGTTAGAGAAAACAAACCAAGTAAACTTATAAATGTAATGCAACACAGAGAGAGTCGGCTAACACAACAGTTAACACATTAACTGGTTGATTACGTTCTTCCAAAGATTGAAATTGGAAGATTGAATAAACAGTAAACGGCATACTCATACATACAACTTTGGGGGGTAGAAATGAAAACGTGTAAACCTAAATCTGCTCTTTGTGACTCATAAACTTGTGAGATATCCCTTACACTGCTGCCAACGGATCTCTGCACGTGATGGTTTCATAATATGAGAGTACTGTATTTATAAATACATCCTGACGTAGTAAGCGGAATCTTCTGTATAAGCAAACGCTGGGACAGAGTTAGGAGATGTAAAGGCAGGGGAGGGCACTGCACGTAGACCCACCATCACCTTCTTCTTGTTGAACGCAAAAAAAACCTAAGGGAATGGAACGATTTAGTGACCACAATAGATTCCTACGCTCAAGATACGCGCATGAAACGTTGGGGGCGTGTGAGGATTCGTACACATGTCAATATTAACATCACTGCAGATTCCACACCTGGTAACCACGTCGCCCGAAATGGGTTCTCCGGCTTCTCGTCACACACATCTCGGGAGGGCGAAGCGGATTTAAGCGTGGACAGCGCTTCGTGACTCGACTACCACAGCTTGTTGTTGTTGTGGGCTGCCTTCGATGCAAGGTTTGAGCATCAGTTTGCAGTGCAGGAAAAATACATTCCCTTTGGCTCTTTCGGTAAAGTCACTGTAGGTAGAAAAATAACGGATGGCAACGTTTTCGATCGCAACACAAGCAATCGTCATTGGGTGGGACAACCACAGCAAGAAAAAAAACTGCTGAAGTTGTCCCACCTGATGACGATTGCTTGTGTTGCGATCGAAACGTCGTAATCTCTTGGTTTTTTTATACCCACTTGACTTTACCGAAAGAACCAAAGAGTATGGATTCCTGCAGTCACGAAAGCTTCAAATCAAGAAAAAATACATTGTTGTACTGCACCTCCTCGAGACCATGCTCCCGTGTCTACGCTTCCCACCTTCGCCCAACAGTGAATTGTCCAGCATTAGTGAAGTATGGTCAAATGACCTCCACGACTCACACGGCGTGGGAAAGAAGAGCATATTTGGCAGAGTAATAGATTTAACAGGAAGGCTGCTACACTTGTACACGTATATTTCACAGATTCACACCAATGACGATTCTGCATGCGCCGCAATTGAAAAAAAAGAAACGGATCGTGAATCAAACCCTTCAGCCTGAATCGTGAAAATAGAATCGTGGGGGAAGTGAATAGATACATTCCTGCAAAATAATATGTTGACATTCGGATGGGAAGTTTGCGGAACTACGCACTAAATTCCACTTCATGAATAAAATCCAGTTTAATATTGCACCACGTATGCAACCGCATCGCAACACGCTGCCCAATCCGCAAACACGAAGGTGCATAATTCATCGGATTGTTTTCGGCCAACGAATGAGAGTTTATGCATGCAGGGGGGGAATCGCAGCACCTGGAGGAACACCCCCGCTTGCCGGGGGGGGGGGGGAGCACGACCAGGGCCTTCTCTTCAACAATCGTTCGGGGCCACCAACCTTCGCCTGGATGAAGAGAGGCGTGTCCCAGAAAGCCATCATCGTGCCCGTATTACTGCAATATTTCACGAGTTGCAGTGTGTCGACTAGTCCAGGGGGAGCTGTTACATGTGGTGTTTAACAGGCGACGATATCATTTTTAGCTTCACGCTTTCAGTGACCATTTCCTACCCTTGTCGTTTATTAATACGTTTTATCTCTGGTATACTGGAAACAACTGCAATGGGCATTGCTAATGAGTAAGGACTGCTAGAAAACATTAATTTATAGCTCAATTCATAGATGTGCGTTATAATCAGGCTGATTTGTACTCTAATAGAGCCATAAAATGTAACTGCTGTTGTATATCTGCAATGGTTTATTAAAATTATAATTGAGATGACAGTAAATACAAACTTCCGGCCAAAATATTCTGTAACTCGACGAGAGAACAATAAAATAATAAAATATATATTATTTTATTGTTTCCCTTTAACGTGACTTTACCGAAAGAGCTAAGAATATGAATTACTGCAGTCACTAAAGCTTTAAATCAAAATTCGACGAGAGAAGTAAAAAAAAACAGAATGTCCACTTCTTAAATTCAGCCTAAGCAGCCTTGCAAGACTTCAAGGTATGTGCATGAAACAATAAAGACGTGTGATCATAGTGTCTCTTACCTGGTTTAAAAAAGGCCATCAGGTGATGCAGGTGGAGGTGCATTACAACTGAATGACCAAATAATGCATGTGACTGCCATCTATTAAGAGGCACTGGAATTGCAACTTCATGAATTCACGTGGAAATGACTAAAACGCAGCACCGACCCAAAAAGAGCCACAATACTTGCACAGGATGCACTCAATCTTGCAATCAATTACAATCTAAAAGCAGGGATTCTCATTCTATTCAAAGGATACAGATATCTTCAATGGCAAGTGGCTATACACCTGGTTAAAGACACGGGACGCCGATACTGTGTACGAATGGGTCATCACCTAATCAATAAACGACCACTAAATTCATCACCTGACCAAAGACACCCTTGAAAATGCGAATACCCCGGTCTCTCCTCTTGAGTTCTCGACTGGTTAAGCACACGATTAATTAACTTCGCCTGGTTACAGTCACCACCTTTAATTTGCTAAGAGTGGTTAAAAAAAGCATGCAATAGGTGACATTCAAAACCACGAGTGAATCGGGGATTCATCACCTCGTGAAAGGGGGCACCGATATCCGTGGGTTATCAATCGGTCACATGCAGCGCACCAACCTCAATGGTCAAATGACACCAATGCATCAACGAAGCATTATCATCTGCTTGAACGAAATTAATTGATGAACACCCAGTTAAGGGACGCTAATCAACAGAACATCATCCGGCTAAATCAATAAGCACTTTTTGCGATGCTGCATTGGCCAAGTGATGCATGAGCACCTCACAACGCTACTGTACATAATAGGGGACTACATTTCTTAAAGTTTCCTTTTAGGGAAGTATTATTGACGAATGCTTTCTTAGATTCTGCTCAAAGGTCACCGCGCTGTTAAGGGTCGCCACTAATTAATCAGTGGCGACGTGCCGGCTACATCTGCCAAGCCCAGCGGGCCACCAGCCTGGCCAGGTGCCCACTGACCATGCACACCACAGCTGCTTATTATGATAAGCTGCTACGTAAAGCAAGAGGGAAGTTTCTGCAAAAACCCATCATTTTTTTTATTATAAATGTTTCTATCTACGTGACTTTACCGAAAGAACCAACGAATATGAACCCCCCCCCCCCCTCCATCGTTGTGCTGAACTTCTATGCTCTCGTATACCGTACATCTATGCCACCCCCACCTGCCCAAAGCGCCTTCGCTCGCCAACCCCGCACTCGGATCGGCGTGGTTAAAGTCTGGGTCGAACAACACCACGACCTGCACGGCGTGAGAGTGGCGTGTTGGGCGGGGGGCATCAACCAGCAGTGGATAGACCATGGCTTACACTGCTTCGTAGCAGCAGCAAAGGATCTGTCACAGAGGCCGCAGCTGGCAAAGCCAAAGGGCTCTCCACCCCCCCTCTCGACCGCCCGCCAACAATGCCAAACGCGACGTCAAACCACAACAACATCGACACACAGCGACGCAGCATTGCGGTCAGGCAATTGCGCTTATTGAACTCCGCGCTTAATTACCACCGAACGATAATAATGAACAATGTAAAAAATATATATGATTAACAGCTGGCGCGTTATTCAGAGGCACTCACCAACGTGAGGGGGGGGGGGGTGTTGGGCGGGCGGCGGCGACAGAGCGGAGCCGCCGAGCTCCGCCGCTGCAGCCGCGGACCCCCGCGAGGAGGAGGCCTCCTTGGACTCGCCCACACCTCCGAAGCCGTCTCGGCCAATCAGCGAGCGCCTGCTATTTGGGGTTGCGACGCAGCAGCCAATAGGAAGGCTTCTTTTTTGTCTCCCTCGCTGGCGATTCTTGTTGGGCGGGCGGGGCCAGAGGGCGGCGGACTGTACCAAGTGTGGATGTTGATTTCATTTTTTTTGCGGTTTGTTTATTTTGTATTATTTTACAGCGGAGAAAACATTATTGGCTCAAAATGCATCCTCGATAATGAGCATTAAATGCCGACTAATAATTGTAGCCGTAGTAGAGATTTTTTTTTAAAAAGCACCTGCCATGCGATAATTTACAACGCGGGCTTTCGTGGGGTTTATAGTTAGCATTGGTACAGTCCGAGCGACTTGATTGTTTTCCCAGTCTGCATAGGCAAGCCCCCCCCCCCTTCCCGCCACACGCACGCACGGACCTATGGCGAGAATGGCCAATCACAGAACGGGGAGCAACGGTCGCTGCCGATGCGCGCCAGCAAATACAAAAGGGTGCCGATTCGCATCGTCAATGCGGCTCGGGTCAGATTCCCAACCGCGACGACGACTCGAGCAACCGGCGGCCATCTTACGTGAGGAGGAGGGGGAAGGAGGGGGAAGGTGGGTGGGAAAGGGGGGTAGGAGGGGGAGGGGGGGTAGGAGAGGGGGTAGGAGGGGGGGTGGGGGGTAGGAGGGGGAGTAGGAGGGGGAGGGGGGTAGGAGGGGGAGGGGGGGTAGGAGGGGGAGGGGGGGTAGGAGGGGGAGGGGGGGTAGGAGGGGGAGGGGGGGTAGGAGGGGGAGGGGGGGTAGGAGGGGGAGGGGGGGTAGGAGGGGGAGGGGGGGTAGGAGGGGGAGGGGGGGTAGGAGGGGGAGGGGGGGTAGGAGGGAGGGGGGGGCAGGAGGGAGGGGTGAATTTTGCTTCTCCCCCCTTAGCAAGATGGCTGGCGCCTTGCACGTGAGGCTTCCGGGGTCGAGTGGGAGGAGTGGGGGAGGAGTGGAGGCGACTGGAAGTGAGCGCCTCTGCCGCCGATCGCTCCGGACATTTTGCGAGCGTGGAGGCGGCGTGAGCAGCGATTATTATTATTGCTGTTCGCGAGTCGAGCGTGCAGATAATAGCGAGAGCTGTTTGTTGTCGTTGTTACCCACGATACGAGGTGACACGCGCGCGTCGCGGCGGGGAGAAGGAGGAGGGGGTTCGTCGTGCGTATTCGCCGGGCTGCGCGCGGTAGAGAGACTCTCCCCTCAGTCACGGTGCGATGGTGGCGATGTTGTAAGACGCCGGACTTGTCGTTTGTGTTGCGACCAGGAGAAGGAGGTGGCCGTGAGAAGGAGGTGAGGGCGTGAAGGAGGAGAGTGAGGGAAAGGTCGAGAGAAGGAGCCCGCAGAACGACGCGGAGGAGGCCATCGTCGGACCAGGACGCGGGAAGAGGCTGTGGGAGGAGGAGGAAGATTTGGAACGAGGTGTTGAAGAAAGAAGCGCAGGTTCAACGGAGGAGGAAGACGTGGAAGGAAGAGTAAAAAGGAGGAGGAGGAGCAGCAGGAGAAGAAAGAGGACGCCAGGTTGGAGGGGGTGGCGGGGCTAGGAGTTGTAGGAGGGGGACGTGAAAGCAGGAGTAGAAACAGGATATGCAAGGAGTCGTTTAAGTAGCAGGCAGTGAATGGTGGAATAGATCACAACACTCCACCACCACACTCCGCCACCGCTCCACCACCAACACCGCACTCTACCACCACACTCCACCACCACACAACACCACCACCACCACACTCCACCACCAACACCGCACTCCACCACCACACTCCACCACCACTACCACCGCACTCCACCACCAACACCGCACTCCACCACCACCGCACTCCACCAACACCGCACTCCACTACCACCACACTCCACCACCAACACCGCACTCCACCACCAACACCGCATTCCAACACCACCACCACCACACTCCACCAACACCGCACTCCACCACCACCACCACTCCGCCGCGATGCCGCTGGTGCACCGGGTTCTCTTCACGTGGCTCTTCACCATGTCCTTCCTGGTGCTCGCCGTGCTCAAGCTGGACAACCGCGTCAGCTGGAACTGGTTCCTGGTGTTCGTGCCTCTGTGGATCTTCGACACGGCGCTGCTCGTCATGCTGGCCGTGCGAATCGTGAGCCACTGCCGCACAGGCCACGACCAGGCCGACGTGACACTGCGCAAGAAAGCGTGGTACTTGCTGGCCGTGCTGCTCAAGCTCGCCTTCTTGCTGGCCGTGTGCGCCTGGCTGCAGTCGGCGCCCGCCGCCGCTCCGCTCTACTTCCTCTTCGTGCCCCTGTGGCTGCTGCTGCTGGGCGCAGCCGCCGACCTGGGTCACCACGTGTTCTGGGTGCTCGTCTAGCAAAGCGGGCGCGGATCGCTGCGGCGACATGCGGTGGCGATGTTGTTGTTGAGCTGGGATGGAGGAGGAGGAGGAGAGCAATGCTAGGCAGTGTAAACACGCGCACGGGGATGATGTTAAATGTGAATGCATTTCGGGTGAATGGTTCACGCGCTGTCAACTCGACCACCAGCCAATCTCGGTTGTTAACTCGACTGCCAACAAGCCACTCAAAACGACACTCCGCTACACCACACACACTCTCAAAACAACACCAAAAGATAACAACCCACGCAAACCATTAACCCACTCAACCAGCCAAAAACACACAGCGCACTCGATGAATACACGCGGGACAACACATTCGGCTCAATCATCAACACACTCAAACCAACCCACATAACTATCCCACCCAATCAGCAATCCACCGAATTGGCAACCTATCCATTAACCAGCTCAACTTTGCTACGAATTAATGAATGGTGAATGCGGGCCATCTAGTCCGCAACTCTAACCTACCCCAGCAGCGGCAGTGAAGACGACATCCCTAGACGGACATCAGCTCCCCAACAGACATTCGTAAACCCACACACCCAGGAGCGTGGAACGAGACATTTGGAAAAAACTTCGCTCCAAAACCACCATTATCCTAGAAGCTGGAGATTGTGCTGTATACGGAGGCGTTTTCTCCCGAACCAACGCTTCCATCTCGGCAAGCAGTCACTTTGGTTGACTCCCGTCCTCTGGTCACCCAGCCGTGAGCATGGGACTTGACATTTAGTGTGGAGGAAGGCTCTGCTTCCACCCGTGAGAATTGGAGAGGAATCTTGGCTGCGAACAACGTGCTGTTATCGAGGATACGCGGGTAAATACACATTATGGGGCTGTGTGCCTTTTGGCAGGGTTTGGATACTCCACATCTGTGCATGGTGTACGGTGGTGGGAAAAGCTCAGCGTGTAAAAATGTAAATCCACTGCAGGCTCAATATCAACGATCAAAGTATTGTTTTACTTCCAATAACGTGCTTTTTCTCCACTGCGGAATCTGCCTTCCTGTGATTTTTTTTCAATCCTGCCCTGGGCCATCATTCTCCACTCCACAGTCATTCTTATCCTGATTTAACGTTTCGAACCACCCTTGTGTGCCCTGGTGTTTTTATTCCATCTACACTCGATACACTTTGTGTCTTATGTCCTCGCCATCTGAGTAAACGTAGTTTCATATCGTCTTAAGGGAGGCAACACGTACACAATTATTGCAATTTGGATCTCCATTTGTGCATTAGCTTTTACACCATTGTCAATTTCTGCTCGGTTTGGATATTGAGGTGGTTTTGGGATTCCAGAGCTCCTGGTGGGGTCCAACTCTCCTCGTGGCTGATGGCACTAAGGCAACTTCGAGTACTTATTTTCATTAATTCACCTATGTTGGTGGCAACTGGAGAATACGTGGTTGGTAGTGCAATCGCCTGAAAGTATGTTTATGTTAAACTGCTGTCAGCCAATTCCAGCTGTGCTCTAGCAAAGCAGTCAGATTTATAATTCCTGGGATCATATATATTCAGGTCCAGTTTGTGAACATTTAAACCATAAAATACATTATTTCGTAAGGTTTTGCATTGGAAAAGGTCCATCACAATTATACAATTTGCAATACAACTGTGAATGGGATGGGAAGGTTGACCTTAATGAAGATCTAAACATTTACGACCGTATAAACCAAAGCATTGCAGAATATTAGACCCCATTGAAATATACTGCTGTAGCTCTGGATGTTTGTTCCTCCGAATTGACTTTGAAATGTTAACTTTACCCCTTGGCCTTGTGTGATCATGGTGTAGGTGGCTGGATGCCAACAAGCAGACGGTTGCATCAACAGAAGCAGACATTACCACGGCCGACTCCCACAGCACAGGCAGGCACCGAAGGCTGGGCTCGCGCATCCACCTGGTACGAGACCACGGGTCTCGGATGTCTCCAGTCTCTCCAGGGCCATACGGGCATGGGACACGAAAGGGCTGATGGTTTTGTGGAAGCGTGCCGGTAAAACTTGCTAAGCGTGTGGTGGAAAGACTTGTTCAATCCAACTGGACTTGGCCCAGACGTGTAGATTTCCTGGACTGTGTTACCTGGTCGTATGGGCTGCTGGACGTGGTGGTTACAGAGCCTTCTTGATGACAAGTTAGAAATGAAAGTCATATGGCACTGCTAGGGCCAAGTCAAGAACCGCATTGCCCACACACACACACCAATGCAGGCTTAATGCACACAAGCATTGGTTTAACCTACAGTGACATGTTTAATGAATAAACAGGACTGCTGTAGTTTAAAGGTGAAACCAATCGTTGGGCATGGTTATGTTCACGTGGAGATCCTACAGGACACCCGTTTCTTTAAGGAACTTAACAATTATCTACTCATCTGATGAGAATTGCTTGTATGCCATACACCTGCTGAGCTCCCATGTGCATGTTTGCATCGAAACATTGCAGCAGCACATAGTGTAAGTTTATTTAGAGCTGTTATGGGGCTGAATGGTGCACCAGAATTTAAATTGAGACGAAGGCTTGTGGTATGGTAGAGGGGCATCTGTGCAATGATTTATGAAGTGTGTAGCGTTGAGTATTTGAATGTTGCGTTTGTTAATCTTTGCAACCATGGTACCTGTTGTATATTCATGTTTTTGACGATGTATACTTGGCATTTTAATTCCATTTACATTCAAGCTCACTTGGTTAATAAAGCTAATAAAAATTGGTGTTTACATTTTGCATAAGTATAAGATAAGCTTTACTCATTCAAAAATTGCTGCAGTAGTAAGCTGCATGCATGCATTCATTAGTTTTGGTGTAAAGAGCACCCTCAGATGATGGTTTCATGCTGTGGAAATGTCCATGCAGATGGGACAAAAAAATGTATGTTGACAGGTGAGGCTGAGGATCAGCACGGGCAGACTAAAAGTCTGAACCATTCTGTAAAGTGACTGATAACCCTTAACCTTCACACCATCCCATTTTGCACATTTCATTTTTCAAACTGCAAAGTTAAAATTCGCCTAATTAAATATCACTAACGTGTGTTCAACAGTGGCTTCAAATAACGCAAAACTAACGGCCGTTCATAGCGCTTAAATACAACGCAATTCCAGGTGTACATTGGAAACTAAGATTTATTTATGCAAAATAGATTGATACAAAAACTTAAGACAATACAAAGGGGAAACCAAAGTGGAGCTGTAGATTGAATGAGACATGAGTCACTGATGGGGCTGGTCTGCCTACAAAGCCAGCTGCAGAGCAAATGAAGCAAATGTGACTCGATAACTACTCGCCCTCAAGTGGGGGACCCCCCCCCACTAGGGGGCTACATCAGCACACAAAACGGGTGTTTTAAAAACGTTAACCTCCGAGACCGGCGATTGGAGGGGAGGCCAAGTGCCACTCAATTAGTCGATCGCGCGCAACATTGTTGGCGTGCCCGAGGTCGGTGCAATGAAACTGAAAAGCAAGGGGGGGGGGGGAAAGACTGCGAATTTACACGCAAAGACCGTTTTGCGCACGCGAGTCCTGCTTACCCTCGAACTAGCCCTGAAAATTCCCACGTTTACGCACCGTAATACTAACGCTAGGATATTCTAGTGGACTACAAAAGCTCAGCTGTTACAAAAAAAACTAATGTAAAAAGAACTTTTAAAAAAACAGTATTTTTTTTTACATTTCATTGAAAAGGCTTTGTACATCCAAGCTTAAAATGTGGCATTGGGTTTTGCAAAAGCGGATGAAACAGATGGCAGCAATTAGCAAAAGACATGACACTATTTTGTTGAATTGTCTAAGTATAACTTTAAAAAAGTTACATCCATTCACAGATTCATGTTAAAGTTTGTATCTTGAGTGTACAACGTTGTTATCCGATAATTCACAACAGCTGCACCGACATTCAATAAAATTGCCACATTTCTAAAAGCCTAAGGTAACAAGATCTAATATTCCTTTAGGAAACACAGCATGCACTTAAATACATTAAGCCCCAGATCCATTTTTATCACGAGAAACCTGCCCTTCATAATTATCTTCATAGGTTTACAAACTGAATTCATGCACTTTTTAATATATTCATATACGGCTTATATGCTGTAAACAGTTTTGTATAAATATACAGCTGCCAACCTTATTTTATGAGATTCTGAAAATCCCCAATAAATATGCAGTTTATAATCAATAGTATTGATAAAAAAAATCATTAACGAGCTTTTACTGTGAGTGAGGTTGGCTGCGCTATGTACAAGTGGGTTTGCCCGTAAAATCACTTGTGTTAACAGCACTGCAGGTGTACAAACAGCTGTCCAAAAAATAAACCGATACAAGTTTGACTTTAAATAAAAGGGAAAAAATTACTCGTTACACTTGGCAATCTCGACCTTGGTGGTTTGCCCATGGAAAATATGGTTTACATTATGAAAACAAATGCAAAACAAATTGTACACGTTAAAAAATGAATTAAGCCGGTAAAAATTTACAAGTGCCGATTATTGGACTTTTGTGTTAAAACAAACGCTTCCAAATTAAGTTTTAGAACAAAGGGAGGGGGGGGCAGGGAATCACAAATCAAATAAGAATGAAAACTGGGGGCTTTCAATCCACTTGGCAAAGACTTCTTCGTCCGACGATCAATCATTTTGCCCTCTTAACAATGTCAACTTAAGCAAAGTGTGCATTTATCACGGTCAAAGCGACACCCGAAAGTATGGGCGACGTCCGCACAAGTCGGACCCCTCACATTCAGGTAAATATTCCAGAAGACTTGAAGATATGAGAAGCCAATGCTTGCGCCAATTTAAAATTGAGAAAAAAGTGATATTGTAGGGAGTGGCTAAGATTCCGGGAAAATGCCAGCAAGCCTGTCGGACCAATCACAAGCGAGTGCGAATAACATTTAAAAAGATTGGGCCAAACGTCGTGTAACACACTACTGTAGTTACATTCTTTAGCTCACACTCTCGATCGGTATACTGCTACAAAAGTGTGCTGTTAATTACCACTTAGACTGATTCCCACTGGTTGTGGAAGAATATGTGCCTGTGCCACCTTTGAAACGTGCACGCTTCTCGCTGTGGAGTGCACACGAAACTGCTCATTTGGAGAACTTCAAAAGCACACATTCGGGCCTTAAAGTCTAAATGGCATTACATTAGACCGGAGAGTTCACTGGTTACTGCATGAAGGCTGGGGTGACAGTCTGCAGTACACTTTGGTGTTAAATCTGAAAATGAAATTAAAACGGAATCTACCATCTAACAATGCACACGGCGCAATTAACTCAACTGCTCTACAAAAAAAACTTGGCCACATACGTTATTTTATACATCTATTGTTCGGCATATCGTTAAAAAGTCAAATTTGAGCTCCAATGAGCTACCCTGTATGAATACCATGAAGCTTTTTATTGTATTTCAAACAGCAGCCACCCCAGCCATTCCTCATGTTCTGTGTCAAAGATCACTCAACCCTCGCGATCAGGACACCTGAGCAACAAGGCACTATGCTAAACATTTATACTCATGACTACCCAAATAACATCCTTTGGTCTCAAAGCAACACATGGAATGGGCCCAATGTATAAAAGCCGACACTGCTATATATAGCTTCTGGAACATGACAGTACCACACCCACATCCGTTTGCCATCAGAGAACATGCAGAAGCCTTTAAATGACCAAAGCCAGCTGAAATGTGCGTCAGCATCTCCAACCTTAACCGTCCTTGGTTTTGCAGCAATTTATGAAATTAAATAATGAACATGCATGCTTTATGGCTGCGAATGGCTCATTATAGCTCAGTTTTACCGAAACCAACACGGCGTCTTAATTAAAGTCCGCCAGCTGTTCTTGCTTAGGGATTCCTCTGACAAGGGCATAAAAGCAATTGGAGGTTGTCAAAATTTATTTTAACGTTTTTTTCTTCACAGTGGGATATCCCGACCTTAATAACGGTCAGGTTTGCTGTCCAGTGTTACCTTCGAATTCCCCGACCATCTAAATGACCTTGAGTCATGGGCCGACCCAGAAGTTACCGTCACTCCGAAATCCACCGTGGTATCTGCTCAGACCAATTAAAGAGTCCACCGTGGGAGTTGCAAGGTCCTGCCGTGTGCACCAAAACTGAAAGCCGCCAAAGGTGCATTTTTCTTCACAACACCAGAATGTGACGCTGATTTTAAGGATTCGGATTTAAATATTCCAGTTCTGGGCCAAAATACATCAAAGTAATAGATATGTAATCAACAACAATTCTATGAAATTTGGGCATAAGTCGACTTACATTAGCATAAATTATACAAAACGCATCTACATAGGGCTACCATGTAAAAATGCACAAATATATTTCTGCACTTAAATTGGAGCGTTAGCAAACAAGATTAATGCTTTCTCTCACCAATACTTTTCCCGTGACAATTAATCTTATACACTAACCTTATACTTTAAAAAAGGTAATTAATTTCAAGGTTCGAAAACGTTCTAATGGAAGACACCACAATAATTTATTATTTCCTCGGAAATTACTCGTGGAATATTGGTCGCAGCTTCGCCTTTTCTCTACAAAATTACCCTGCTCCGTTACACGCTATGGAGTAAAAACGAACGTGTAACCATTCTTTGTCCCTAACGAAGCTCAGTGATGAGTGCCTTCTCATAAAAGTAACAATCAATGCGTCTTGAAACACTGCAGAGCACTTGTCCCCTCTTCGTTTGCTTGATTTGGTTTCATACAAAACAATCGCAACATGTCAAACTGGCTCTTCATTTTTAACTATGACCCATTTAAAATGAGAACCAAACAGCATTTAGCGTGTGCAATGAGAAAAAAAAAACAGTATTGCTATCCGGCATATAGGTTAATGGGTAACATTTTCAGAAGCAACTGTACTCAAATGATGGAGGAAAACGCAGGCCCCAAACTCAAGATTATACGCATGGCTAGGTGGCACAATTCAGCATCACCAGATCAGTTCCCGAAGTCGAAAGTTTGAGCCAATGCTTAAGTCCCAACGATGAAGCTTTGTTCTGCTTTGGAGACAACTGCCACAGACTGGCGGGGAATGGAAGGCTTCACGAGGTTGCGACACACCGCGGGATTCCCTGGGGAGCTGCTGTACATGTTGCTGCATTGCCCGCATACCGTTGAGCGACCTGTCTCAACAGGGTACCGGTAATGTTGGTGTCCCGCTAACGGTTGGTTCCATTGGGGCACGACCGCCGCACACATTACTCATTGATGAAGTCCACTGCGTTAATATGAAACAGGCGAGCGGATGTGGAAGCCACACGTTATTATTTTGTTTTCTACCGCTCTACATTCTTACAGGGCCCTCCCCACAAGTAATGTCGATAGGCCACTTCATCAAGGCAAACATTTTCGTCTGTGGTTTGAGCCAAAAATTATTGGACCAAGGAAACATTCAATTTTTGGACATACTTAAAAAACATAAAAAAAATATAATACATTGAGATAATGAAGACTGTTCCCCTATTCAACGGCAAAGTTTGTAAAATTACTTGATGTATTATCTGCCAAGACCCTTTTAGGTACTTGAAATTTACCATTTAGTTTAAGTAGGATTCTTGCAGACTCCAAACAAGACTACATGTCAAATTTGGATGCAATATTAACAAATTTGGAAAGAACACTGGTTTGGGGAAGTTTCACGACTGCAAACTGACAGACCAGACTATTAATTAAAACTAGCCCAACATTTACCCCAGATTCTGCAGTTACTACACTTGCCAAATAAAAGCAAACCTGGCAAGTCAAAGAATAATGTTACGTAGCTCACACTCGTCAGACAATCATTTGGACAGACTGGACCGAATTAGTTTTTTAAAAGAGCTAATTATGACTGAATAAAATAATGAAAATAAGCAACTAAAAACGGAAGAAGCTAAACATTAAAGAACTCACGTTAAACAGACAAGAAAAATACCAGCATTGTAGCAACAGTTAAAGTGACTTGTAATTTAATCTGTCAATCTGGTTTGTACATGGTCAAAAAAAATCCGCAAAGTTGATTTGAGGCTAAAAATCAGTTATAGTACATTACATGCCACGCGGTCTTACACTATAGCTATGAGCATTCACAACCCACAAGTGAATTCAGTACAGTATTTTCAGCTGTTTGATGACCAATCACAAACCTATAAAATGTATTCTAAGTTCACTCTTTCTTCAGCTTTACGTAAAGAACTTCAATGTGCGCTGCAAAACAAGAAGCACTCTGGATTGAAAAATACACAAAAATGGAAGACGGTAAAAATCAGAAGTGAGCAAGCACTCCCAGATCTCTGGAGGGGGGGGGGGGGGGCATGTTCCCAGAATGCCGTGCGTTCCTGTCACCCATCAATGTTGCTGTGTTTCCAAAAACTCCAATTACAAATGCCTCTACCTCTCCCCCAGCTTTCGGGGGTTTTTCCCCCAGATTATTTTTGTTGTGGGTATTTTAGTTTTTCTCCATCCCAAACTGGAGTAATTCCTATACAAATTATAAGAATGTCAAACAAAATCTGAGAGTGCTGGTTCGAGTGATAAAAGGCATATTTTTTTCGCTACATTAGCCTCTTTCCTTCGGTGATAGCACGCGCTGCTGCTGGGAAGTCGAAGTTTCGCGGTGTAGCCAGGCAATATTCTCTTATCCTTCAATTAAAACAGGCTAGGCCACTGTGCACTAAATATTTACATGCACAATGGCCTGAGCCGACAGACCGCTAAATGCACTCTCCGCCTAGATCAACTCAGCAAAGTCTTAAACGCTTTATAAAGCGTAGCGCATGAAAGTTTGGAAGTGAAAGCACTAGACGCTGGCTTGAATGGGAAGAGGCTAGTAGACAAAATATGGACTTAAAATGTTTAACACAAGCCATTCTACCATTGAAGCAAATAATGAAAACATTTTGGTTAAAGGCTTTTTTTCCGCTTTTTCTTTAATTATAAAACACGTATTACTCTACAGTTTTCCCGATAAATTCTGGTGGAATACCTTACAGAAGTAATGATTTTGGTTTCTTACCATTGTCACCAACATTACAGATAGGTTAGGCATTGGTACATACTGAATCGTTCAAAGCTGTTAAATAATATTTTTTTAAAAATAATCTGTTAATATGTTCAAAGTAAAAAAAATACAGTAATAAAAGGCCTATGACTTTCCTTAAGATGTCACTCTACTTGTGGCTAATAAAAAACACAGAAGTACTGAATAATTTTGTACTGTATTTATAAGTTCATAGTGTTTACGGATATCCTCTATGCTACAAAACAAGACTGCTTGTAAATTTCAACTGTCTTGCACCAGTGGATTTGAAATGAAAGTAAAAATTGACTGAATAAAATCTTTAATAAAACAGGCTCTGCTTAGTCAACAAAATCTCACACGAATGTTTAAGTGTGCGGTCATTCCACTCATGTGCAACACACGTCTTTTTTTGCAAGCACTGACGCAGAAGCAATACTAATAAAAGCATTAAATTTAACATAGTAAATATTAAATACAAAAAAGAACCAAAAATAAAACACTACAGCAAGCAGGTCTCTTAAAAGTCTTGCGGTATTAATAGTGGGAATAAAAATTAAGACAAACCAAGGAACTTAAGTTAACGTACAGATATGAAGTGTTGAATTTCCATTTACAATTGCCTTTTTATCTTCTGATGAACAGGATTATTAAAATGCCCTCATTTTGTATACACTTGAAAAAAGCAGAAGATACATCAAATATTAAGGACGAGCCTACTGCTTTTCAAAAGAATACTTATAAATACAGTGGATACAAGTAGGGCAATTTTGCTCCAAAAACCCCTTCAGCACTCCTTCATTCCACATATACAGGGATATTACAAAGAGTATGGTATGTCACCCCTCGCCCCATCCACCTGCACACTGACATCAGATATGATTTGTACTATTATTACAACAATGGAGGGAAAGTAAGCTGTATGTAAACGGAGGAGGATGGAAAGAACAGTTGCATTATTACCCAGGACGATTGCAGGGTAGAAGATGATGCTTGTGTGGAGGATGCTGACGTGGTTCAATTACACTGGACAGTGGTGCAGTCGGCTCTTCCCCTTAACTGTTACATTTCCCATTTTCAGAGGGCTGGAGCTTGAATTTTTTGTTCAAATTGAATATTTTTTGTTAAATGGAGAAAAGAAAAAAAACAGAAGTAATTTTACTATCCTGGGGAACCTGCACAAGATTTTCATGCACGTCCGGACACGAGACTTTTTTTTTGTTGTCGTTCAAATTAAGCCTCGCATCAAAAACGGGTGTCTTAACAGGGTATAATATTGCCTTCGTACGAGGCGGTGGGCCAGCACAAGCGACTGCGGCGGGGCGTACTTTGGAAAATTAAGTGTGTAAAAAGGACGTGGAAGGCTTTGATGTACAAATTACTGCGAAAAGCAGGCAGCCCTGCTGGCTCACCAAAAGGTGTGGTGGAACCATTTTGGCCTTCAGGAGACCTTGCACAAGCAGCAGCGCCAAGTGCACAGAACTGTAGAAGGGAATAAAGTGATGATTGTAGCGGTCGGGCACCGACGGCTGAGCGAGGTGGGTGGGGTGGGGGTTCAAGCGTCGCAGGCAGCCAGGACGGAAGGCTGAGGCTGCTGCTCTGCTAGAGTTTCCCGCACGGCGTGCGAGCCGAGGGCCGCGCCCATCTCGGGGACGCTCACGCCCACGTTCACCGACGGTTCTTCGACGGGGGGGCGCGACGCAACACCGATGCCGCCGCCGCCGCCGCCGCCCGACGGGCCCCCCGTCGACCCTCCCCCCCCCTTGGCGCCCTTACTCGTCGTGGCCAAAGCGGCGGCCTCGGAAGTCACTTCCATCCTCTCGCCACTCGCCTTGCGCTCGCTCGTCGGGTCCGGCCTGAAGCCATTGGAGCCAGATTCGCAGCTCCGCACCGGCGCGAAATTCCCCGGCAGCGTGTTGCCCGAGGAGGAGTGCTGCTGCGTCTTCTCCGACGCCTTCCCCTTGCGGCCGCTCTCCGCAGGCGGACCCTCGGCGCCACCGGGCCTGCGTTTTTCCGAGGGCTCCGCCGCTTCCCCCGTGCTCTCCGTCTTCACCTCCTTCGAGTTGGCGACCTCCGCGCTGTTACTGTTGCTGGCGGCAGCGGCGGCGCTGGCGGATTCGCCGACATTGGCGTGCTCGCTCTCGGGGTGGTACTGCCGCAGGCGCACGTGCCACGCCAGGCTGCACACGGCCGACACGGTACGGAACTGGTGCACCACGTTGCGAGGGATGAAGTAGATGTCGTTGTGGCAGAGCTGGACGCGCGCATAGCGGATGCCGTCGCGTCGCATCAGGTTCAGCTTGGCGTCGTCCACCCACTGTACGCACTGCGGGTTTTGAGGGGGGGGGGGGGGGAGGGGGGGTGTGGTGACATCACGTCCCATGACCCATTGCAGATATCCTACAAGGAAACTGCAATGTAAGAAACAAAAAGCTCTTATCTTGGCTATGTCCCAGGTTGTCCGAAATGGGTGTTGAGGTCCATTCATTGTGGGGTGGCGTGGTGGTGCATTGGTTAGTCCACTGCACTATGAATCCGATACAGCCACAGCTAACATCCGTGATGAGTGATATCTGAACGGTTCCCCAGCTCTCTCCCCTCACATCCTCTCCTCCAACACACACTCACCAGCGTGGTGAATGCAGTACGGTCAAACAACCCCCATGAGCAACACGGCGTGGGGAGGCCTTCATCCAGCTGCATCAATACGGGGTGCACATTTACACTGAACACTGGTGCACATAGGCGACAGTGGCTATGGCGAACAGGGCTTACATTTTGTGCTGTATATTTGATCTTTTTACTATTTTCATTACAGCGATGTTGAACACGATGTCAATGCAGCCACAGGAATGACACGCCAGAGCACTTAATAGTGATTCTACAAACCCCTGCCGGCAAAGCGCGAAGACCAGAGGTGTGCGTCACCCTCACCTCCGCGTTTCCCTGGCTTCAGTGGCTTGGCCACGTTGGAGAGGGGGTGGGGGGGGGGATTGAGTGTACCTGTGACATGGGCGGCTCGTGCAGGTCAAGCTGCAGCCTCTGCACCACCTCCACAAAGTCACCCGCGTGGAATGCCACCACGTCCTTGGTGACGCGCGCCTCGTCGTCCCTGCGCAGACACGCGGCAAAAAGCACACGGTTGAGAGAGGGCAGAGTCAAGGATACCCCGGGCAGAGAAATTACAGAACAGGAGGTATACAACATTTAACCCTTTTGAGAGGCGATGAACCGTCACAATTCTGGGGTCACGATTTTATTCAAGAACTATTTGGTTGGTCTTGTATGTACTGTGTTGTGTACAATGTCTGTTCATTTCATACGTTCATCTCATACCGTCTGTGTCAATTGTATCGTCATATCTATCCTGTCTTTGTAACGTCTGACTTGTCTGCACTGCACATTTACTTTGTACTATGTGTACCGTCTTGTAAGATTTATTGTATTCGTGGTCTTATTCTTTCCATTAGCCTAAATATATATTTCCATAAAATCCACAATATAGCGTATAATTAATTCTTACACTCGCAATTAATTGCATATATCACAAATGCAAGAACCTGCTTGCATTAATAGACTGTAGGAGCAAATGCTGTTAGCGAGCACCTATGAAGGCCGGCACGGCACACGAGGGGGTGGGTGACCAGCACCATGCCTGGCTGCCTTTGTCTCCCTAGTGGCGTTGTTTACACACCGCACCAGGTACTCATTTGAGGCCGAGTCGATCCAGGGGAGTTCCAGGACCGGTTCAGCTAATTGTCACTGGTGTTGGCCGCGAGCGGGAATTCAACTCGGGTCGTCGAGTTTGTAGCACAACGTTCTAACCGTTACACTACCGCTCCCCATAACCAAACAAGACACACGCACATTCTTCACGAAAACTGAACGACTGATGAACTAGGGGTGCTGCGAGGAGCCTGCTTAGAGCACCTTTCTCCAAATCGCACAGCCTTGAGCACACCCACGGCCGCCGTTGTCTGCCGGTCAAAGCCCTGGCCAATGTGGTCTGCGTGCGCGCGCGTCCGGTCCTCGAAGAGGACCTCGCGCGGCTCCGACAGGCGCGGAAGATAGTGCAGGTTCTTCACCTCGCTCCTGCAGTGGGGGTTCCGAAACACATACACACACAGAGCCACGTGGTGAAACGACCGGTGGAGTGACACGCGGGGCTTTAACGAGTGCAAAACAGACAACAGGTCGTTACAGCAGCTTGTAAGAGACAGCGGTATTAAATGTAATAGGGGTGTAACTACGATGCCAAGGTGTGACGTAATGGTCCTGTGGCCAAATATCTCAGAATGTGCTCAAGTTCGTCAGATCTTGGATACCAAGCAAGGCTGGGCCTGAATACTGCTTGGATGGGTGACCACTTTTGCACACATAGGTTGTGATGAGGATGAAGGAGCTACATTGTGCACAGCAGGAGCAATGTAGAAAAATGCACTTCACTGCTCCACACTTTCACCAAACTGCATGGTAAGGTTCGGTCAAATAACCAGCCACAAGCCACACTGCACGGAAAGGCCCTCATTAAGCAGTGTATTGACAATGTCCTTGTGCGTCATGTATAAAACACATGTGACGTAACGGACGCCTGAATGTGGAGAAAGTTAGATATTTTGAAGTTCTCGTGCCAGGATAAGTGCGTGCGGGGGTACATACGAAAGAGCGTGCAAGGCGCATGTAGAGTGCAAAGGCTGGCTAGGATGTGCCGAGTCGACACTCACCGACGCTTCTTGCAGGGCGACTTGGGCATGTCGGCCGTAGGTATCATCTGCTCGCCCGGCCGCACCCAGAGGATGGGGCCGTCATCGCTCTCCATGCGAGACTCCAACCGCAGGCTCGAAATGCTGCCCCATGGCAGAGTCAGCTGTGGTAGAGCCATAGGGTCGAGGGACAAATACGGATATCTCCCGTTTAGCCCCTTTTCGAAAAACGAGCGGTTGTGGGGAGCACATATTCAAGCCGTCACGACACACGAAGGGGGCGCGGAGGCAGGGCAAGCTCCAGTTAAGGTTCGGATACCCATTGCCACTGCTACTAGTATGCATGATAAAAAATTGCACCCAGGTTGTTAGAATCGTAGCACAGTGCAGAAACCACTAAGTAAGCACTCCCCAGGAGTTATAATGCACTCACACCACTCGTAAAAGAGCGAAGCTATGGAAAATCTAGTTGCATGCCAAGAGATGCCAAGCATGAACATTAAATGAGTGCACATCAGCAGGGCAATGTAGATTCGTGATTTTCTGAGTCCATGTCCATATTTGTAATATGTAGACAAGATTTAACTTTACTTATAATTATCAACACTATGTAATCTACAATTAGGTACTGGGCCTATATTAAAATGAGTATCATTGCTGGTTGGAA
The DNA here is from genome assembly GCF_048934315.1 of Petromyzon marinus. Classification (NCBI taxonomy): domain Eukaryota; kingdom Metazoa; phylum Chordata; class Hyperoartia; order Petromyzontiformes; family Petromyzontidae; genus Petromyzon; species Petromyzon marinus. The sequence continues at coordinate 5,601,818 of NC_133680.1, forward strand.
TGTGACATTACACAGAATTCAATGCCCTCTCGGGATCATAATTGACCACGGCCTATCCGCTGCTGGATGGACGCTATACCAAACCATCTCTTTGGCTTGCCATGAATTTAACCACTTAGCACCTGTACAAGAGCCGGTGTCATCTCACTCACACACTCCCTTAAGAGCGGAAGGTATTATTTTGGGCGTGTTCGGTCACAATTAAATATCGTGTCGAGACCTTCCCAAGCCCACTTACTTTTTACCAGTCAATACAACGTCTATAAATTGTGTATCTTTTGAACATCTCTTCTGTGCACAGCGGCTACCACTGCAGGAAGATGCCTGTAACCCGACTGGATTATCTATACCTCTGCGGGCACTGATACGGACGCAAAAACAAACTGTTCAAAACCGACTGTGTTATGACCAAATCTCTCATCGGATCTTGAAAGCTACGAAGCAAGCTTGAGTCTGGACACTTCTTTGGATGGGCAAGTAACATGCATAACAGGTTGTGAGAGCACTCTGCGGGACTCGTGTGCAGCAAATAACATAGCAGCAACATCGATTGCTGTAACTGTGTACTTCGCTCCACACTCTTCTCAACCTGCACTGACCGGGATGGTAAAGTCTGGCCAAATAACACCCCCGCCCCTCTCATCCACGTACAAAACGTACAAAACCATGAACATTAGTGTTGAAAGCAATGTTGTTCTCTTATAGAGACATTTCTCTCTGCTGCATTGTTCGAAAAACACTCAAGAGATGCAACGACAAACAGAGCTGAATAAGGTCGGCATCCTTCTCCACACAAAAAGCCTGAACTTAAACAGGCAATGTGTACAAACTTGGCATTTCGCAGTGCTTATCCGAACCACCAAAATGTCAGGAAAAGGCCAAGCCGTCAAAAATAATAGCAATAACAATGCTACCTTTCAGCAAATAAACCTTCGATTTTTACCATCAAATCATTTTAATTAAACACACCATGACTATGCACTGCATCACCCAACAGAATTGGCATGCTGTATTACACTCCTGCCACAACAAAATGTAAATTTTAATTCCGGGTGGCACCTGTGCCCTTTAGCCAAACGTAATGAACAAAATTGACGGAGAATGGATGAGTCAATGAATGCATAAATGGCAGGTGCCAGCATGGTTAAAATATTAAGTGGATTTAGGTGGGAGAGGTGGTGCTGTAAAGGTTTTTAAGTTCGTAAAGAGCAGAACCACAGTTATTTTATTATTCCTTCCAAGTTAGACACCAGGCTAGATAGCTCTGTTGTAAGTAGACATGTAATGACCCCACCCTCCTCAGTGCAGTGTTTTGACGAACAATCCATGAATTGGGGTCGCAATTCCATTCAAGAAATGTTCTCTCATCATTTTTACAGCACCCTGGATGTTTTATATCATCATATTTTAATCTTCTTTTGTACGGTATTAGGTTATGCCAAAAATCCTGAATAAAATTACGACGCAATTAGGATAAACTTCGCATAAATTGTAAATAATTAATCCTCACACAAGATTCACACGCAAAGATATTGAAGCACGTGTCATGAAAAAAAACCGTTTCATTTTAGATCTACGCACACAGAGTAGCGACTCACACAAATTTTGAAGACACCCCCCCCCCCCCTTGCACAAATGGAATGGCAAACACGAGGGTCCTGTTCAGCACTACGGACTTCGGCCCTTCAGTCACCTTGAGGAAGGGCGACTCTTCCAGCATGTCGAGGAACTCGGGGAAGTAGTCGCCCACCTCCTCGTCCACCACGCCCACCAGGCTGATCTGCCTCATGGCGCCGGCACGGTACGTGCCGTTGCAGTACGTCCGCTGCACCTGCACGCGCGCGCGCGAGCACACACACACACACACGACAGTAAGGAAATGCGCGGCCCACGCAAGTTCCGTGCCACAACCAGGAGTTAAAGCCATGGGAGCGGAAGTCAACGAATGGTGAAGTGAGAGGGGGGGCAGCGGTGGGGGCTTACGGGGAGTGAAGCAGGTGCCTCAAGTGCTTGGCGCGGAGAATTACAAACAAAATCCACCTTCCAGAAAATTGCAACTGCGGAGACATGGTTTTTTTTTTCCCCCCCGTGAATGAAAACAAATAGAAATAAATAAGTGCTCGATACTTCACGCACGGGAAAACACGACGGAGGTAAATAAAACAGTCACAGTGCATATGCCGCAAAGCAAATTCTATTTCGAACTAATTTGGGAATCGTCACTGCTTGGCTTGGAAGGGGCTTTCAGTACGATGCCAATATCTGACCACAGATGCGCTGGTCGTTGCCCCCTTAAACCTGGCCTACCTACCGTCTGCATCACTCCAACCCACCTATCTCATCAAAGCATGCCGGCATTGCATTGCACACGTGTTAAGCTCCCGTGTGTTAACCGCCACATCCTCCCTGCTAACGTAACACCATGCAGGTGAACTATTGACTATCTGACCAGTGTTCCTCTTGCGCAGTTAATTCACTCAATATTTCTTGCTCAATTCAATGTCTAATTATAACAACAATGACATCGGTTTCATCTAAGAAACTATTCCAAGTATAAATGTGGGTTATATGCGAATGACCTAGTAAATTGCATGCTTGCTTTCTATTTTGGCACTTAGCAGCAGTTCTTGGCAGTCAAACTAAAGTCAATGCCTTCTGGAAAGTCAGGTGACATTTTACGAGCCCTTCATTCAAATCGCAACATTTCATTCAACAATCATTGCCGATACATCCCCTAACATTGCACGATTTGACCAAAAAATGTATCGCAATCACGTTATGCATTCCTTCAAAGTTACAGCTGATCAGAGGACAAGACAGCTGCTGCAATATCTGCTAAAGATGAAAGTGCCCTTGCTCAAATGCATACCAACATGTAAATGCCACTACAAGGACACAGGCTGCCCACTGTTTTTGTGCGGATAGGCCTTCACGTAACATTTAATAATTCAACATTGGGAGACAAAGACCACCCCCCCCCCCCCCCCTTCCGCACGGCTTATGGGTGGGCATGCAAAGTAAATGAGCCGCTTCGCACGAAATGGCAAGGGCGGCCCTGGTTGGTGTGCGGTAAACAGCAGGTGCCTGTAGCCTGGCTGCTCAGCATGCTGCACGCCACATACAGTCGCCAGGATTAGCGCGTCACAGCCAGGCTTAGCGGAGGAGCAGCCGGCGCTCGAGGCACCGAGCCAAGATGCCCTTAACCTCTTCACCCGACGGACAGTGGTTAAGGATGTTAAATCCCACATTGTTATTAGGCAGGTTAGCCGAAGACGCCTAACCAAAAAGGAGTTACGACTGTGCAAAGGATTCGCCAATTACAGGCACATTCCGTGCACCCAAAGCGATAGCCATTTATTTTATTAGTAGAAAATAAACACACAATGCTCCCTAGAAAGGTGTTACGGCTCAAAGTTAGGTAATGCGTTTGTTTTGACAACACCGGTTTGTGTTTGTAGCATACATTACTCAAAGACCAAAGAGGAAATTACACAAGGCGGTTTTACTGTAGCCCAGGAGAGTGCTCGCGTATAGTTGCCACGCTTCACCCCTAAACGAGCACGCAGATAATTGGGTCGTACAGGATAAACCTACAGCCATTCACGCATCAAGTGGCCCTCATTAGCATGGGTTCTCCTTCTACACGGCTTGACACAATTGTGAAAAACCGTTCTGTTTGCAAAATCAGCGGTCGTCACGGGATACACGGTCTCCTTGCAGGAAAGCTCCTTAAAAAGCGGGTGTTGCTGCATTTGTTCATTGGCCTCTTGAACGTCAGGGAAAAACTGGAAAGCATTATTACGCGTGGCCTACGATAGAGCATCTGTCGCTTAAGCCAAACGCACATTTGCACAAGGTCTGTGAAAATGGCTGGGAAAAAAAGTGGTGCAGAACAGAAGCCACGGTCAAAGTCTGCAGACTCCATGCATCCTCAACGATGGCCATAAAAAGGTTGCTTTCTGAATGCAGTTTTGGTGTGCAGAGCATGAAGAAACAAATGTACTCCTGGTACAGTGACCTAATAGGTTTGTTTTTCCACACTGCCACATTATTACCAATGAATGCACACACACAGCTGATGGCGCGTGCTTAACGGTTGCTAGTTTATGTAGATCTGGGCACGTGGTGAAGGTAGTTAATTAAAACATAATCAAATTAACGGAAGACTATTATACAATGACAAACTACGCCAGTTTCGGCGACATGCATGGCATTACGCAATTCCACGGGGGAATGGCAAGGCAGGTGTGCGGCGGCACCCACGTGGATCCGCACGCTGCACAATCGTTCGGAACAATTACGGGCAGTTGCACCAGGCATTTTACTTTTAATGTTTTTTCAAAATGTCTGCTGTAAATGCTCTGCTCCAATAGACAACATGAATGCTGAAATACTGTAGACTGAGCAAGTATTTTTTTTAAAGATGGATCTCAACAGCCAAGTGCACGACAGGCGTCTGCACAGTGCCAGGGATGGGTGACCACTATGGACAGACCGGTTGCCATAGGGTTCGTGGCGCGCTTTATTAAGCAGCAGAAGGTCGTGTGCCAAAGTCCATTGCCGTACTATACTATATACTTCTATACGCTACGGTTCTACTTGACAATCCTGGAGTAGCGTGAAGCATAACAAAATAACTCAGACCCGCACGGCACGGGAAGGCCTTCATCCAGCAGTGGATTGACAAAAGGGCTGTATATGGATACAGAATTTTAAGCTGAGTATCCAGGGCTGTCCAACACAAGTTTATCTTCATGAATAAGAAAACAGCCTTTCGAGTTACAATTAACATCACTGTTTCAGTAAGTCAATTCAGCAATACCCCTAATGGTGCTATGATGCCGTGCCCGACTGTGATAGTCTACTTTCTCTTTAAATAAAGCTCTCACATCTGCCACATCTCAGCCTCCTGACGTGCAACAAGTTAACTGGCAACAAGAATCATGAGGTGGACATGCTGCACTGGTTGTAAATGATGGGCCAAGACCAAGGTAGAAAGGTACGTATCTATAACAGCCGTTTATGTTTTTGGGTTGCAACCTAACCAAACTTAATTGTTCACAAGAAAACTAGCGAAAGCCAGCACACCAATGACCAAAATGTCACTCGGAGTGATAAAAACAGCTAGACGGAGGTCCGGCAAGACCTCAGAAGTAAATCTTGGACCACGATATCAAAAACCTAAGTCATTGAACTACCACCGCTCAACAGCAATGCACATTGCGCCCCGAGTGTCTGTATGCCTTGGCACCAAATACACCACCGGGACAACAGGTTAGGCTGCAATTAGAGCAGCCACAGGTAGGTGCTGGCCAGGGGTCAGGACAACCAGTTGGGAGGCAATCAAGATAACCCGAGCATTCTCCCTGGCCACGTTCTCAAGATCCTTTGGAATAATGGGAAAAAGGTGGTGGGGGGGGGGCAGAACACATAGTCCAACTTGCAGCATGTCCGAGTTTGCGGCTGTCAGTGCACCGGCTTGCCAGAACGGGGACAAAGCGGGGCACACCTTGGCATTTCCTGGTGGTGCGAACCAATCTGTTGATGGTGCGATGAACCCTGGCAAGGACTTGACCAAAATTTTATGCAAACCTCAAAATCGCCCAGATCTCCTCGTTGATTACAGTGCATTGCCAGCCAGAAACCAAGCCACCAATCAATCAATCCATTTTTATTTTACGTGTCATACATCGCCCTCAAAGTAGGCATCGCTGCAAGTTACAATGGAACGGTTTACAGGGGGCTTACAAAAAAACTGGAATGAGAAAAGAAATTCGCCAAGCCCTCAGCGGCTGACAATAACCGAGCAAAGTAAATTGCAACCTATTCTTTTTTTTCATACATTGATACTGGCAAAAAAGGTCCCATGATATCAATTGCAACCGCACGCAAAATAAAGCGCAACAGTGCGCAATGAACAACATAAGAAAGGTAATTCATAAATAAAAGAATTGAAGAGTAAAGAGACAGTTTTTATGTAACATTTTCGATTTTGTGGGAAAGCAAGTCTGAGTTAGGTGCGTCTTGTACAGACCACGGAATTGAGAGGCACTCGGTGCATTTCGGATGTCCACTTGCAAGGCAGCGCGGTGTTCCACGTTTTTTGGACTGCACTCGAGAAGAATCGATCCCCCCAGTGCCGAGTGAACAATCCCGAGCTAGGCAAGTCTTGCCATTCCAGTGGAACGGAGTGTGTATGTGCCCGAGGATTGGAGGGAGATACGGCTTTGCAGGTAGATGGGGGCCAAGCCATGCAGTGCTTTGTAGGTTAGAAGAGAAACCTTGAATTGGATGCGGACGCGAACCGGTAGCCAGTACAAGCTGTGGAGAGTAGGTGTAATGTGTTTAAAACGGATAATCCGCCGGATCATCCAGGCAGCTGCGTTCTGGAGCCTCTACACCAATCCAAGTGGTAGCCCTGCGTAGAGGGCGTTCCCATCATCTAGGCATGTTTAGACGAAGAATGTTCACCATCACTATTAGAGGTGGTGTTGGTCACAATAAAGGGCCACGTCTTTGCCTGCGACGACATCCACCAACTGAGCCAGAGCCAAATGGCTCGAGCCGCAATTCCATTGCGTTGATGCTGGAGCTGCGATTCTTTGGCAACCGGCAAACCCTGAACTGCTACCCTGCCAGAACATTGCCCCCCAGCCGAGCAGGCTGGCATCGACTTTGACTATCAGGTCTTCCTTAAAGAACCCCAGGTTTCCCCACTGACAAATTGGCTGCCTGGGTCCACAAACGGAGGTCCCTTGAAGCATTGGGACGAAAGAATCACGAACCGACCCATGCGGCCACTGACTGGAACTGGATTGTACTGCCTAAGAGATACCACCGAAGGGCCACCGCAACTTCTACAGAGGCCATGTGACCGAGGGCAACGAGAAAATCCTTTGCTAACCTGCTGCTGCCAGCCAGCCAGCTTGGTAGCCTCGAAATGCATGTAGACGATTTTACCTCTAGTCGTGGATGTCCAAACCACAACTGTGTGAGCACTGCCCCAAATGTGTTAAGACGTTGAGCATGGGCGAGTACAAACCGGCGTAGAGACGCACGTCCACCAGGATCCCCACCAACTGATGCAATGCTCCTTTTGTGTCTGCCTGTATCAAAATGACTTCCAAATATTGCTCAGATGTTGCGCGGATCACCCAGGGGACATGATCACACCATGAGCACTTGAAAAAGACGCAAGGAGATAAGGGAGGCCAAAAGGAAAGAGTAAACTTTCAGTGCTAGCCAATCACGCAAAACAGCAGGCAGCAAAGGTGCCACAGCACAATTGGGAAGTGCAAGAATGTATCCTTGAGGCCAATGTAGGTGACCCAAATGCAATACCTTGGCCATGGATGCCAGTGACTCAATTTTTAATTCACGGGAGCAAATGTGCTTCTTCAGCCCTTGCAGATCAAACATGGTCTGGTAAATCCTCGATATGTAGGTATATATACATATAACTTTTTTCGCACCACGCGTAGCCAACCGTGCTAATCGGAGGTGCTAATTATGGTCACCGTATCCTTGGTGACCGTAAAGAACTGGCGTAGAAACCCTAGTGCCTTTCATTCCAGGGAACTCGCAGAATAGCATTTACATCTGCTGGTCTTGCCATTGCATCGCTAAAGGATCTTGAGAAGCTTGAGAGTCTACCCACAAACCGTCGGGGTCCTGGCCCACAAATTCTGGCATGTATACGTGTGCCACTCTGTATGAGGCCCTATGATTCTGGCTCATTACCCTCAAAACACCTGATGAAGTGGGGCAATCGACTCGCCAACCGGGCTGGCACGGGAACTGCTGTGACCCTGGTGCCCAACCTCCTCGCACTGCTTTGCAGGTGGAAAAATGGGTGGGTGCCCGTCACCTCTCGTAGACTTTCCTCATCCCTTGTATTGATACCTAAAAAGAAAAACCTCCACTCCCTGAGGGAACCTTCTTTGGTTCTTTCGGTAAAGTCACGTAGAATGAGAATAAAATAATAAATTGATAAAATAAAATAACACAATAATATTCTCATGACGTTTCGGCCACAACACAAGCGGCCTTCATCAGGTGAAGGGACGAGACTGAGGGAAGTCGGTCTACATTACCGAGAAGAGAAAGCTGTTTTTTGGAGATAACCTGGCCCTTACGATGAGACCAAAAAGGGCCATTGAGAAAAATCTCTCGTCCTTCTGCTCCTGCTCAAAAACTTCAAAAACGCACCTCAAAAGGCAAACTGGGTTAATGACGTTATTGTTTCCGGGGTGCAAGGCTTTTGCTGTCAAAAAGGGCCCTCATAGCCACGAAGAAGTCGAGGCTCGTGTCTGTGACAAAGGCCACCAAAAAGCATAAATATTCATAAGCTGTCTGCAGAGCTGTGCGGTCATGTGCCTTGTAATCGAATTTACCCAGAGCATTGTGACCCAGCTTTCCCACATCGTCCACGCAGGCACTGGTCTGCAAGGACAGAGGCTTTGCCGCAAAGGTCTTTCTCGCCTCCCGATTAGCAGTCCTGTCGAAGGGATAAGGCAAAACCAGTGACGGATCTTCAGCTACGGTCCATTGGCGAGGGATAATACGCCAAGCCGTAGGCAAGTCCACAAGTGGCAATCGGAGCTTTTCCCGCTGATCCTCTGGGACCGAGCAACGGCAATCCAACGTTTTGGGCACCCGGAAGCCTTTAACTGGCTTGGCCCACTCGTGGTATTGACTGGTCGTGGGGTGATTCTGCCGACGCCGAAGGCTTGAAACTTTTGAAAGGGGAAGGCTTCTTGTCCCTATCCATTTTCTCGACGATAGCCTCCACCAACACATCGAGATTTGGGGTCACTTGTTTGACAACAGCAATGCTATACCTGAGGAAGAACTCCAATTCACCGTGAAGGTACTGGTGTGGCTAAAACAGGAATAGCACGACGAGTGCGAGTCAGTCATCTTGAGCTCGACCCCAAACTTTGTTGCAAAGAACTACATGGTCGAGGCCATACCTTAATCGATGAGCATATACCACAAGCTCACCTTGCCCATTTCTAGTATGGCTGGTGTGCTGCAGAGAAATCCACAACCATCTTGGGAAGAGCCTACCCTCGCCACAAGCTAGAACCTCCAAACACCAACACCGCTAATTTACACTAAAGTGCGGGAGCCAAACGGAGCTCTGGACACAAGCCAAGAAATTGAAAAACAAGAGAAATATTTGTAGATTTGGAGGTGCTGTTGTGAGAAAAGGCTCAAAGGGAAATAATTGGAGTGGAGCAGTGGCCGTCGGATGAATAAATGTGAATAAAATTTAGTGACCTTATTTATTTACATACACCAGGAGAGAACCTTTGCTCTGCAATGGAAAATAAGAGACAGCTGTCTTTTTCACACTCCTCACAATCCTCCTATACTCGGAGCACTCAAAGTAATATGCTATTAATAGAATAAAATGCAAATATACACGTGTATCGGGGGTGATTTATATTCTCTAGGATATACAGAATATTCTGGTAAAAGAATGACATTAATAGGAGCACAAATTGAAAAGTTCAAGCACTTTTAAATTAACCAAGCCAGGCGTCTGTATTCGTTACTCCAGCTTCTTCGATATTGTTATCTATTAGGCCTTTTGAACTTATTTAGCCGTTCCAATTCAATTCAATGTTTGTTATTCAGAAAACCCCGTTTCTAGTCTGTTACCCAGCTAGTTTTGGTGGCAACAGCCCACAGCCACTAACAATAGAGTTATTGTTGGGGTGGAGAAGAGCCCAGCTAGCAGCCAGCCAGAAAACTCGAGGCACAGACTATTTCAATAGCATATATATCCAATTACCATTTTTGATCTTCCGCAGTGCACTACAGTCTCTAATAATGCTCCCTAAATTATCTCGGTCTGGTCTTAATTCATACCATTTCAATTTATCTCATCAGTCGGTCACACTTAACTCTTCGGTGACAAGTCATAGTCATGCTGGAGGATTATCATCCACTCATAACAATCATTGGCCAACATAAAAAAAACTTTCATATTTTCGCCACTAATTTCATTAAAAAAATATAATACAGCCCAGCAGCAATGGGAGCTTTTCAATAGGAGATACCAGCAAACCTTCACCATCCAAAGTGCCAGACCACAGGCGTACACGACAGCGCCAAGCTCGTTCCTCGTACTGTGGATCCCCGGTTACGTGGGTTTCGGGGGGGGGGGGGTGGAAGTGGAGACTCGCGTTATAAGACCTCCCCCCACAGTATAGCCGAGGACAAGGTCGTATTACCAAATAAAGTATGTACAGAACGCATCTGAACAAACCATGTGCGTAGTTGTCATCCACCATCTCGTTCCTGCAGAGCCTAGGTTGTCTTCCTGTCAAGTCCTGGAGTTTCATCCAACTTGTCAAAGAACGAACGTCCTTCTGCTGTCCATCCGCATATCGTACCCTCCGAGATAATGAACTCCCTTTTAACTTGGGCTTTTGAAACCCCACTTTTTACTCTTTCAATAATGATTAGTTTTTCCTTCACAGTACGAGACTTCTCTTTTTAACTTTCGCCATTAACCATAAACAAAAACCATCCAATATAACCAATTCTGTGCCTGTAAACCTCGCAGTCTTTAGATAATCATAACACTAAGGATGCCACTAAAGAGTCGAGAAAGACAAAGCAGACTACAGTGGGAGGGGGAAGGGAAGAGGGGAAGGTTCCACGCTGGGCACATCCAATGTAGAATGTAGGGGGGAGGAAGAACTACGGTACATCTGAATGCACGGTGTAAGTCACGGCGTTACAACTAGGGAGTGCTGTAATAACAAATATAAAACGTCCCACACACCCACCTGCGTGCTGAAGCTCTCCATGGTGGTCGTCTCAATGTCCTTCTTGCCTAGCACCTCCACCTTGACGGAAGTGCTCGGGAAGCTGAAGGCAAAGTAGTCGAGGAAGTCGGGCAGGTACGCCGCGGCGCCGTGCACGATGGCGATGGCGTAGCGCGCGCAGCCCTGCTTCTCCTCCTTGAACGCCAACGAGGTAAACTCGCGCGCAAACCTCTCCAGCGCCGCTGGCGACAGCCGCTCCAGCTCGTGCCAGTACGCGTGCAGCACGCTCGCGCCACCATTGGGCTGCGACTCGCTGTACACGAAGCGCGCAAACTCGGGCGACGTGTCCGGTACACGGTGCTGCTGCTGCTGCTGCTTGCGGATCAGCTGGTCCCTGTTGGTGCAGAATGGTGGGAAGCTGTTGAGGAGCTCGCCCGCTCGGGCAGGCTTGCCCTCGTTGGGACAGTTCTCTTTCTTCACCGGCGTCGAGCATTGGCCTGGCACGCCCTTCGGCTCCTCTTTTACGGGCACCGTGGGTTGGGGTCCTTGCCGATCTGGGAGCGTGCGCACATCGGCTTCTGGGATCTGGGGAACAATGCTGCTGCTGCTGTTGTTGTTGCTGTTGTTGATCAGCGCTTCCCGGAACTCTAGGCCCGAGCACATGGTCTGCACGCCGCGGTGGTAGCGCTTGGGCCGCTTGTGTTTGCGACGCTCCTCCTCATCTTCTTGACCATCACGGTGCTTCTTTTTCTTTTTTTTCTTGGCCTTCTTGTGGTGGTGGTGGTGATGCTCCTCCAGCATGGGGCTGGGCTTCTTCTCCCCCCTCAATTCTCCTGCAACAAAAAGCGTACACCGCTCAGGTACCTGTGCAATCAATGGAAAAAAACAATATATTTCCCGAAAAATTCCAACATTTCATACAGCGCAGACAAATAATGATGTGAAATAGACAACTTTCGCATTCAAAAAACACCACAAGCTGGGTTATCCAATTAAGTAATCCATTACTCTACAGATTCTCGGTTCAAAGACTCAGTTGGATATCAAAAAAACAATCGGAAACCAGTCTCACCTCTGTGCCCACGTGAACCGTGAGACAGGAGGTGATGGGCAGGGTTTAGGGACGTCGTCAGCAACATTACGCTAGGTGTATATTGTACGGGGTTTCCTGCCTTCAGGATGGAGGATGTGGACGCAGCGGCCATTTTAGAGAGTAATCGAGCACAAAACGGCAGTCGATTACAATTCAGTCGATGTGTATAATAACAGTACTATCTATCCCATGTCTTAATAATACAGTGACCGGTTACGAATAAAAGTGGTGCGTAAAGATTCTACAAAATATTACCTGCCGATTCTGATCTTACCTCTCAAATCCCTCTATTTGCATAGAAGAACGGTCTTCCCATCAGAAACCCCCGAGTTATGTTGTCCTACAATCTTCAATCATTGGCCCCTATATTCTTCTCAATCTCCCCTCCTTCTTGGAAAAATCATCTCCAGTGTTTATTTCGATCATTATTTCCGTGCCAATGACACCCAGCTCTGCATCACGAATGACCATGAACCAAACCTCACCATTTTCGCTTGCATTATGCCTGGAGGAGAGGTGTCATATTGGGTTAGTTCCATCCTCCAAGCAATGTTTTTCCTTCCATACGTGAAGCACTACACATCGGCAAAGACAACTCTCAATACACACTTTCGCTTGAGTGTGCACCTCAAATTGTGTCCCTCACCACTGGAGAGTGTGCAACCACCTTCAGTTTCTTTGGTGACGAGCTATCATTATTTCCTGACACATCAACCCTACAGGAGCTGATACCTGCATTTGCGTAACATCTTCCGCATCTGCCATTTCCTTTCCACAGCTACTGCGCAGACCCTTATCCATGCCTTTTATCACATCGTGACTTGATTATCATCTCTCCTATTTGGCCTCCCCAATGCCTTATCTCAAAACTCAAGACGATTCAAAATGCCACTGCCAGAGTCCTAACTTGCACCCGTAAACAGGCCTAACATCGGCATAATACCCCAATACAATCCTGGATTAATTTCAAGATCACACTTGCCGTCCTCAAGATCCTTCCCAGACTGGCACCTTACCTACCCTTTTTACCCCCTCTCATCTTACTCCATCCCCTGAAAACACACATTCCACTCCAGCAACCAACACTTGCCACTGAAGCCCCCGGTCAACTGTCACTTGGTGATAGGTCTCTAACTCTTCTCACCACAGTGATCTGTAACAACCTTTCCTCAGCCATCCGTACTGCCAATTCCCTTCCCCCTGTTCAAATCAAGACTTGAGACCCTCGTTTTTCTCTTCTCTGCATACAACCGAAATGTCTCGATAAAATAAATATGCCAACCGTTTCCATGCAGAATCTTGAAACGTGGTTGCATTTATAGACACTATAGAAATTCAAATGGTATTGCATTATTTCTGGAATGTCTTACAGGCAATGTAATGTTAAAAAGTTGCTTATGTTAAATTACAGAAAATGCAAGGTAAAAACAAGAAAAAGCACGCGCGAGCGTGAATTCTTTAACGCTTTCCAAAATTCCCTTGTGCTCAGTCATTATCAAAAAAATATGACTGCATGACATTGATCACAAAAACGGACGTGGAGAGGTGAAGAAGAAAACAGAGAGCGTGCAAATAATGGAAAATGTTCCAAAGGTATGGAGAGGTGCAATATTGGAATTACACCAAGACAGAATGCAGTACACACGGATCTGTCAACAACAACAACGAGGAGACATCGCTGTCATCTTAGATTATTGCTCGTGATGAGTGATTTGGGCCTACCTAGATTCTTTGCACCAGGGAAGGCATGGGGATGTGAACAAGGAACCCAGGTGAAGTATATCCGTTTCCAGGAGAATAAGGTTAACTGCATTTACGTAGAAAAATTACAATGCAAATTCAAACAAGATGTCTCATGCAATGGCACCACCAGGGAGGTGGAACATTGAGTGATGTCATTAATAATTGATCTATTAATTTTAAAATATAAGCGCAGTTGAGGCCACGCAACCCTGGGCCAGATGCAAAGCATGCCTTGCCTGGTTTCACTCCCCGGGTCCCAACGCCTCCCCAGGAAAGGGAATCTAGGGTAAGACCAGCTTGAGCCCAAGTCAACGATCATCATCATCAGCTATGGCATGAAACATCATCGTAATAGGTCAAGGAGTGGATGTAATTCGTGATGAGGTGGTTTTTTTTTGCAGAGTTTTGGTCAACCCATTTATACATTTGTGCAGTTGTCTACAGTTTACAAGTTCGTCATGGCAATACAATTTTATAAGCATTCAATTTATCTAACATTATCTCTGAAATGGTTATCGTGACCCTCCCCCAATGTTCAGACAAAGTGTTAATGCATTTAAACGTAACTAAAAAGTGTTTAAAAAGTGTTTAAAAAGAAAGTTAGAAGCAGTTAATAGATGAGGAGCATTGGTTTACCTGAAAAAAATTTCTGAAAGTCACACAAGCAAACTTATGGATTACAAATGAACCAGGAAAACATAACAAATGTGAACAAGAAGTAATCAAATGCCCTGTAATTACATTGCGGTCATGTTGCCGTGAACAATGTGCGAACGAACAGCCAATAACAAGCTGCAAGCACTGCAAGTTCACCGTAAAAATCCTACTCGTATTTCCAATGCAAAGACAAAGATCCCCCCGGATAGCCTTCGCAGACTGTTGGGGCTGTTAACGAGCACCTATAAAGACTGGCACGGCACACGAGGGGGTTGGGTGGCCAGCACTACGCCCAACCGCCTTTGTCTCCCCAGTGGAGATGTTTACACAGTTTTTTTCAGTTTATTTATTTTGGTATAGCCCTGTGAGCCATTCGGCTCTTGAATCGGGTGCAACCACAACAAACAAAAAACACGAACAAGAAAACATCTTAAAGTGACTGTGCAAACAGAAAATCCACGAAAAAACATCAAAATATTCCTGAAAAAAGCACCGTACACCAACGCTGTGTGCAAAAAAATCCCAGTGGGATGCAAGTCAATCAACAACAACAACCACAAGAAAACTTAGATTAAGGCCATCAGTCTAACTCCGTACTACAACAAAACAAACATGTCCAAACCAAAAAAACTTTTCGAAAATCACCAAAAAATAAAGCCATAATTGCAACGTAACAGTGATCATAGAGACTGTGACCGAATTTGTACAATAAACTACATACATAACATGTAACACCAAATCCTAGAGCCATAGCTGGCTGCATGAGTTACTCCACAACAACAAGCATTAGTCGGAGTATCACATTTTTCAATGCACCTTTAAGATCAGCACGCTAAAGCAAAATACAGATAATACTTTGCAGCGTCATCCGGAGCGAAACATTTTATTTTATTTTACGCCAATGAATAGCAGTGGCAGCTAGAGGTGTACAACTCCTCTAGAGCAGTTTTGAAAGATCTCATTGGTAGCGATTCAAGTTGCAGTTTATTGGTAATAGCATTCCAGACCCTGGGGGCATCAATAGCAAAGGCCCTTCCTCCAGTTTTTGTACGGCAATAGCGAATGTGAAGCTGGTAAATGAGCGAAGACCTGAGGTCGAATTTGTTCTTTAAAACAGAGAGGAGATCCAGCAGGTAGTCTGCGGATTTTTTTGTAAGTACATCGTGAATGAATAAGATCTGGTGCACAAGCCGTCGAACACCGCACCGGGTACACTATTTAAGGCCGAGTCGACCTAGGAGAGGTCCAGGACCGGTTCAGATAATCGTCAGCGGTGCTGGCCGCGAGCGGGAAACGAACTCGGTTCGTCGGGTTCTTAGCGCAGCGCGCTAACTGCTACACTACCACTTTTACAATGCAATCAAAATCCCACAACAGCAGTAAGACTAAACCAACGGGGAGGGGGGGAATATTACAAAAACATAGTTATATAAACCCAATATAAATTCACAAGATGCCAAAAAAGTCAGTATTTCAGCAAGAGGATATTGTTGGAGTAAACGAGATTTGACAAAAAACTATATATACACACACACACTTGTGTAAGAGGTTCATTCGGAAAAAAGAAAATCCTTTTCATTTAAACATTTAAAAATCCTCGTTATGCAATGGAGAAAGAATACCCTCGAGTATAATAAAACACAATTAACGAACTGTAAATTCAAGCCGCGATATTTCTTAACAGCTTTAACCGACCGGCGGATGCAACCAATACCCCTCGCCCCGCCCCATACGCTCTTTAACAACACACAGACACAATTAATAAAACCCTGCGTCAAGCACAACCGTAGACGTTACAGATGGGGGTTGGTAAGCAACTGACGGTCACGTAGCATAAAACTCTCGGCTCGAGGGGGATCTCCCCCCCACACCACACACACCACACAGCGACAAACAGCCAACTGCCTCAAAATCCACAAAACAATGAGACCCGTGGGTACACAACAGCGTTGCGGTCTGCCCCGCTTGTCAAGGTGAAGGAAGGTAAAGTGAGAAGGGTCGGACGCAGCAGCAGCAACTCAGATATTGTCACACACACACACGTCACACACACACACGTGTGTGTGTTTGTACTGTATACGTTCTGACCGTTAAAAACGCCAGGTCGCTCTTTTTTCCGGCAAGATTTTGGCATTTTTCGCACGCAAAACGTGACCCCACTCGCGTAAAAATATATATATTCTCAGGGCAAACTGCTCACTGAAACAAGCGCATACGCCGTGATTGGGGGGGGGGGCGCTTTTGACAGACCGTAAATGGCACGTATTGTACGTACCAGCATATTAAAACGTTCACTTTCAAAGTGTAAACGGTGTCTGCGACGTTACTTTTTGTTATGGCCTCATCAACGACCACACCGAGAGGAGACGGGCAGAGCGAACGGACGTATTAAAAAAACCACGGCATCTAGACAACAAATGAAAGGCGACCACGTCTAGGCGTTAAACATAATGTTCTGTCAGCCGAATGGGATGGACATCACACTCCTACAACATCAGCACGGTTGTTAGGCATTAAGGGACTTAACCACTAACTTCAGTCGCAAAATGTAAACGTACACCTTTTCTTGAATTAATGGTCTTCTCACCATGACTTTTAATATAAATGCAGTCACATATACCGTTAGAGTGTAACCAGATAAATATTCACAAGCATGAAAATAAAATGATTATCCATGAACCCAGCTCTAAACGTACGAGGCGACATTACAATACGCATTACAGCTAATCATGCCGTTAAAGGCATTTTGTACATGTCATTTTCAACCAATTATTGAACTTACCAGTTGTCTGATTTTAACAAGCTTTGTGTAAAGCAAGCTTTATTCAAATCATAGTAGCAATATGGACTTAATACGGGAGATTTGTAGTAATATATATGGCACACTTAAAGACGATGGCATGTACATTAGCCAATTTAATGTCTGCGTGTCCATTTTTTTACGGAAGCAAGTTTAATAACAACGTTACGGACTGCTTAGTGTTATTTTTTTTACTACAAACGTGACAACAAAATGGAAATCACAGTGCGCCGAGAATACATTACAACACTGAGCCATTCGCAAGGCAGGAAGCGTACAGTGCTTGGACATGTGGCTTTGTACAGTGAAAACTAAAATAACCCCACCACTGGCACGTATTTAAAAAAAAGAGCAGACTGCCGGAATATTTGATGCCACTTTCCATTTCGAATGCTACAATGGGTGTGCATGCGGCAAATGTTGTTGTCAATCGGTGAACAATGTCCAGACATTCTGCGGAACTCTCAAACCACCTACCTAACTCGATGAGTCCTAAAAGGAAAACATCGCCCAAATAAAACATCCCAATAGCTGGCGTTGACGCCACACGGATGCCATTCGCATTACACGGCTTGGCTGCAAAAACAAAGTTGACATCGGCGACACAGGGAGAGTGGAAAGCCAACGGTTAACCACCACCGCCGCTGAGAAATATTAAACATTAATCTGGTGACACGGCACTCTCATCCAGTGCAGTACTTTACAATTACTGGACAGAGTTCCACGGAAAACTCCAAACGTCTCCGTTGTCAGGCGTGCAGATTTAAATAACGATACCACTAAACTGTGAAATCCACCTTGCAGTGCTAACCCACAGGATACACGTGTAACACTGACTGCATTCGTAATCATGGATACGTGAGAGAAAACAGAGCTGCTGATCACGGAGGCAAGATTTGTGTCCTCCGAGGACACGACCGAGGCTGTATCTTGCTGAAAACCGGCAATGCATACAGCAGCTCTTAGCAGTTGTTCAATTTGGCCACAATCTTGCTCAACGGAACACTTTACTTTCATAATGTATTGTCAAGGTAGGGACCCTTTTGAACAGTTATGACATGTGTAAGACTTTAAATTAATGCTTCGGGTGAAACACAAAAAAAACCCACATTACATCGCTAAAAGCGACAGTTACTTTTTCAAATAAATTATAAATTGGGAACAATATTACATTTCCTCGTCAAATAACCTGACAAAAGTCAGATGTGCAAAATGGAATATTTTTTTCAGGTTTTCAATTACAGCTTTGAGGAAGTAGACCTCTGAATTTGAAACTGAAATCAGGATAATAGCAGCAAGCCATCTCTTACCCAGCCTGAATGATTGCTCCACAAATACATAGCTAGGGCATTAAAAAATATATTTTTGGAATTCACCAACAAGAATTCTTATTTTTATACACTGTGGACAGGCAGAAATAAGCAAAACAATACGTATACATTACTAAAACCATTTATAAAGATTAAACTTTAACAATTGTAAAAAGGTAACCAAATCCAAAACAAGCAGAGTTGTCAGGCAAGGATATACAATTCTCACCAAGCCTATTCACATAGACACTGGAAAATGTTGTAAATATTGGACTGAAGAAAAAATGGTAGAAAAATAAACCTGTGATAGTATTAACCATCTCAGATTCTCTGATGACAGCTATGATAACAACCAGCGGTAATTCAGTGCAGTGAAACATGGAAGAACTTTACAAAGGCTGCAAAATAAAAATCACGCACAAGAGAGTAACAAAAATATTAACTAAACTATTTTTATTTCACCAGGTAAGGCCCACTGAGCTATATAGCTCTTTTTCAGACGTGACCTGGCCACAAATGATAGCCCCACGCAGTGGCTTATCACGTGGAATGTATAGCAGCCAAATACTCTATATGCATGTTTATTCTAAATATAGAGGTAAAATAACGGAGGACCTAGACAAAAATCCCCAACCACGTGGAGCGAGAACATGTAAGCTACAAATATACAGGTGTCAGGGTCGAGATCGAACCCACATCCTGTATACCAGGCGAGGTAGTTAACATCTCGCCACCGCAGCGTCGAGACACGTCTAAAAAACCTGAGTGTGTATTTAGGGAAATTACTGAGAATCAGAATATTTATTTATACTGGATAAATCCGATGAGCTATGAATCTCTTTTTGACAGATGTCCAATGGACATCTGAAAGCGGACTGAGACCTAATCGTGAAATAAAGAGGCGAGCGAGAACAAGACGGAGCGCTTTTGGAAAATAAAATTTTTATAATAAGCAAAATAACAATTTGCTTAAAAGAATAACGTTTCCATTTAGGGCCTATTACCTATGTAGTGACATCGGGGATGTCACTGTGTAATGCCGGCCCGAGAGAGGCACGGCGTGCGATATATATTGACATCGCGGGCACCACTCACATGTGGGTGCAGTACCGGCCCTAGAGGGGCTTGGTGAGTGCTGACCGGCAGTGGTGGATGGCACCACGCTCTGCGTGCAGTGCCGACCCCTACAGGACAGGGTGTGAGAGTGCCGGCCATGGGAACGGGGTTACTAAGGGCCATGTCACTCTGGTTGACCCCGAAGGACACGTGACCGGTAAAGTCTACACAAGGCCCCCAGGTGGAGGCCAGGGGTGGTGACGTGTCAGGCTGGAGATCCTGCTCGAGGATTCTAGAAGGTGGCCGTGGCTAAGGGCGGAGCCAGTCACGCCACACAGAGGATATAAGCCGGGTCCCCGAGAGGGACCGGCTGCTGTAGTCATCCTAAAGAAATCTACGTTCTACGTCCTACAAGAGTCTCCAACACGTGGACCCGGACCCAAGCTGTGGTCTGGTCCGTGGTAGCTAGTTACATTGTAATTAGTGTAGTTAGCCTGGTGGTCACCACCATAGGTTGTTGGTGTTAACCCAGTGTTGGTGTTAAAAAAATGTGTTGCCTACAAAAAAATACGTCTGCGATTCAACTGAACTCACTACACCTATAATAAACGGGTTGGTAATACGGACTCCAATAAAGAACGTGAAACAAAGGATCAGAAATATACAGAAAACAATGGAAAGATGTACAATGGGAATTAAAGACTGATAAATGGTGAGAGGAACATATGGATTATAAAAAAGACAAATTAATCAGTTTAACATGTAGGCTTTTGCGAGCAATATTATTCATAATAAAGGTTTTTGGGTTAGATAAATAAATAACGCGATCTAACCCAAAAACCTTTATTATGAATATTATGAAGACAAATTAACAACATCGGATTGACTAGATAAGAGTTAGGAGCATTGCAAAGGACATATCGTAGAGGGGATAACATATGGATGAGACTGGTGATGGAATGAGAACCAAAGGAGAGAACAAGCCAGCGAAGAAGACCACTGCAGAGATGGATTCATCAGATCAGCTCATGCACAAGAGTGACAAATTGTGACATCGCAGGGCTATGATGGATGGTGATGTCATGGGGAGACCTGCATCTAGCAGAAGAAAATATGGCTCGTGATAAAATGATAACTGTTCACAAACAAATAATAACAAAATTTAAGTCGTGCCCTCTTGAAAGCTCACCGCAATGATTCTCGGATTAGCCTATGCGAGTCGTCGGCAAACGCTGGTGCCTTTGCCATTTGCCAGTGACATTACATTTAATTTTTTCAGAGCAGATCAGAGGACACATTTGAGCTGTACGTGGTTTAAACAGTGTGTGGAAACGGAGCCTGGTAACAAAGACACTCGAGGAGAATAAGACAATTTGATTCCTTGTGGTATGCCCAAAGCAGTGTCATGTATGTAAGTATGTAGAAGTTATTTTGCACCATACGTAGCCAACCGTGGCTAACGCCTACAAATAAACAAATCAGATCATAAAAACGATGTTCAAAAACACACTATCATGCCTTCGTAAAAAAACTGGTCAAAAAAACAAAATCCATCGTACAAGCTAACGAAACTGATTATTCGTCACTAATAACGTAGCACCGTGCATTTACTTGCATGAAACGATACTGTACACAGTAATACCAAACCACATGAAAAATAATATAATCATTGGCAAATGGCTCACATATAATTAGAATAATTCTCAACAACCATATCACCAACATTAAATGATTCTGCCAATAAAAAAAATCACACTTCACAACTTATAACGATGAACGCTGGTAGCAACAACAAATTCAGAAAATGTAACCCCGTGAATGTCGTGAATCACAAAAGGGCTAAACCACGGCTGATGCAACGAGACGTTCGGAACATGGTGGAGGTGGCAGCAGCAATGCCACAACTCCTCTGGTCGGGTGGATTCAAACGGCCATGACGTGAACGGCGGCATGGGCATATACACCGGTAAAAGGTCACAAATTCAAGCGACGAGGAGAGCTGGGGTTTAAATTCTCACGCCTACATCCACATTCAGGAGGGGTTGGGCCATTCACCAACCGCAGTGGGGGGAGGGGGGGCCCATGGGACTGCACCTGCGAATGACTGCAGGGGATCTTGCAAATTGGTATAAAAAATATATTTTCATTTTTCCAAATTAACTCGCCCCGTCACATTGGGGAATTTGCGCTTTAGCTTCCTTTCATTTATTTGCGTGTGAAACACGTTGATATTGTAGTAATGGTCGATAAAAAAAATGTTTACATTTAAAAAAAAATGGGATAATATTGCAAACAGGCTCATGCTTTAAGTGCCAGCTTGCAGTTTGGAATTAACTATTTTTTGTGCAACCCTGTAGATTCGTGTAAAATCACTACATAAACGTTTTACAATCTAAGCACAATTTTACATCTTGGGAAATTAATAACAGAACACACACAAATGCCACGACTTCACTTCATAAAACGGCGAGCGCCGGCACAAAAATAAAAAAAACATCCACAGAAAAATGTACTGGGTGGGGGAAAAAAAACCCACCACAATGTAGATTACTGTATTGGAAAATATTCTCTGTTGGTAGAGCAACACATCTGCTGCCGCCTTATCATAAAATAGCTCTTGGTGTGCTGACGGCAATTGGCATTCCGTTTTTTTTTCTAATTGGCTTCAGTTTTGTACGTGGCAAGAGACCCCGTCGCATGCTTTAAATTATGACGGACACAAAAAAAATGTCAACTGCCCAACAAGCTCACGCAGCAGGCAGCAGCTTTGTGTAGGTTACCTATTCTGCGACACTACAGCCATCTTCCGCCGTTGCTAGCCGACAGATTATAGCACACACATCACACCACTTGACGAGTTGTGCATATGGCAAGTCCAGCATGCTTTAAGTGACGGACAGAAAAATGTCAACCGCTCACGTAGCAAGCAGCAGCAGCAGGAGCTTTGTGCACGTTACCTATTCTGCGACACTACAGCCATCTTCCGTCGTTGCTAGTTGCCAGATTATAGTAAACACACACACATCGCACCAGTTCTGACTAGTTTTGTTCATGGCAAGACCAGCATGCTTTAAATTACGGACAGAAAAAAATCGACTGCCCAACACGCTCACGCAGCAAGTAGCTTTGTCGGTTTTACCCATTCTGCGACACTTCAGCCATATTCCGCCGTTGCTAGCTGACAGATTATAGCAAACACACACACACACCACTCCCGACAAGTTTTGTACTGTACATGGCAAGAGACCGCCGCATACTTTAAATAATGAAAGACAAAAAAAATGTCAACTGTCCAACATGCTCAGCGGCTTTGTGGGTTTCACCTATTCTGCAACACTTCAGCCATATTCCACCGTTGCCGGTTGCCAGATTAAATTATGAGCAAACACACACACACATCGCACCACTCCCGACAAGTTTTGTACGTTGGTAAGACACCGTCGCATACTTTATATCATGAAAGACAAAAACATATCAACTGGCCAACATGCTCACGCAGTAAGCGGCAGATTTGTGTAGGTTACCGATTCTGCGACACTTACAGCCATCTTCTGCCGTTGCTAGTTGGCAGATTATAGCAACACACACATACACATCGCACCACTTCCGACAAGTGTCCCCTTTCACGGAAACTTCAAGGCACCGACAATGCATTTGGGGGTCAAAGTGAGCTGGACAATTATTTACTTATTAATGTATTGCATGCACAAGGCACCTCCCCCCCCCCCCAAAAAGGACTTTGAGTTCTTAGGAAACGACCTAAATTAAACTAGCAGCTGAACAAAAACCACACAGATTCAAAATGTTGCGTGTTAAGGTCAAAACGGTGTAATTAGATTAGGGGGAGGGGGGGGCGAATGTCACTTTTTGCTTCGCTTCTGCAAGTGCCGTGGGTCAGAGCGGCTTTGCTAATGCTGTTATTAGTTTCAAATCCTGGATAATAAAGCACTGATTAAGGGCTCGATGTGTGAAGAACAAAAAAAAAGCATTCCTGCACTTTTCAATGATGTTTCCGTGCGAGAAAGAAAAATGGGCATCGAGCTCAAACAAGCAATACGTACAGAATATTTAAAAATTATGGCGGAATTATTAACGTCTACTGTAAAATGTTTGTACAATAAAAAAAACCGGGAGATTGACAAGTTCAAAAACAAATAATCGCTCGGCCATACACCTGGCCTTTGCTAACGATGAACAAGTTGACAAAGATCCGGTGGAAACTTGTTGTTTACCGACGAAAATGATCTAATGCTGGGGACGGTGTACCGCAGACTCGCGCACATTCAAAAAAAAATATAACAAACAGTTGTCGTCCTTCAATTAAAACAACGTCGTCTTTTGGTACTTAAGGGCCTGCTTAAGAAGTTTCAGACGCAATGTATGAACGTGTGTAAACGTGTCCGTTATCAACAACTCCTTTCGGTTGATCTCATTTTAGTGTGAACAACGTGTGTCAACGCAATGACCCATGTAACTTTACCCAAACCTGGAACAATGATTTATTGAAAAGCCCTTGGCAGGTGATATTTGCGTATAAGTTCAGAATTGTAAATATATATTCATTGGATGCGTACATATGCATACGTAGGTTAAAGCAACTTAACCAGTATCGCTTTCTAGGATGTATTAATGTAATTCCTAAGGAGCAGCAGTGTCAACGGATGCCAAATAATAATCTCACTTTTAATACTTTACCATATGATGAAACGTTCCAGCTCTTTATTATAAAGGTGTTGATAATTAGTTTCAATTAG
The DNA here is from genome assembly GCF_048934315.1 of Petromyzon marinus. NCBI lineage: Eukaryota > Metazoa > Chordata > Hyperoartia > Petromyzontiformes > Petromyzontidae > Petromyzon > Petromyzon marinus. Next base: position 5,626,012 of record NC_133680.1, read on the forward strand.
GCACCATGTCGGAGAAATTTTCAAATGATTTAACAGGAGAGCAATTCTAGCACACTGATAATCAACTTATATCTTGTACATTTTATAAAACTAATTCTTGTCAAATATATATTATGGCCCGAGGATTTAAATATGCAAAGTTTGTATTAACTGCTTGTTATATACTGTATGTATTTTTTGTATTAACTGCTTATTATATACTGTACGTATTTTTTTCAAACTGCACGTGGGATGCATATGGAATTTAGACCACTTTTACTAAGCATCAAAAATAGGGGGTTAAATATTATTAAAAAAATATTGTCGTGTCATAAATCTTTGTGTAGTTCATTGGAATCGTTTTGCTAAGAAATACCACCAAAAAAACACTAAGACTTTACCTAACCGTGCTAATCTTCCGTAGGTAATGCAATAAGGGTGATTCTGCACAGCATTGACAGAATTGTAATGATTATTAAGCAGCTATTTATACTGTAAGACATGTATTGCTCTTTACACAATTGTATTGGTATCATGTCACGAGACAAAATATAAATTCGGAACTCTGGCAACGTAGTGCAACCATGTGTTGGATTATTGCCCGTGGAAGGTGATATCATAGAACTTTTATCCAGAAACTAGGGCACACTTCCCCAAAAACTCCTGCTACAGGGAAACATTTATACAGCACGGCAGTGAAAGTGACATAAATATTTGTAATTCTCAAAGCTAGAACTTAAAACAAATGTAAAGAATAACCAATATTAATATGGTGGCTTTTGTACGGTGACCAGGCCGAGACCATCAACTTACTAATCGGGTCTGTGGATTTGGCTCAGAGCTCACATGGTCACTCAAATGTATGTATCTAAATTAAAGTGCATACAACTGAAGCTTTAAGCAATATACAATTCCGTTTGTAATGGTTTGTAAAAAAAAATGCAAGTGTTCATGGAAGCATTACATAGCTCCATTAGCAATATTTGATTTCAGATACTGCATTAGTTTAGATACAACAACAAAAGCGTGGAGTAGTTAACGTTTCACAGTTGAGTTGTAATTGTGTGTAATTAACAGATTAGGTGAAATAATAAAAACGTTTAATGTGTTGCAGAAATTATATGTTCATACTGTAATAACTTCAATTATCAAGAACTGTTGAGAGATTTGTATTTACTGTAATAACCAACTTGACTAAATCACAAAATGCTCCACACACATATCTACATTTTCTCCTTGGGAGATTTGTTTCACAAATAGAAATATTACTCATGTTCACCACGTGGAATTTCTGAAACTTCAAATCATGTATAACTGCCAAATATACCACGGAAAACTGTATAAAATTATTCCCCATATATCACCATAAGCAGACTAACCTTTCATGTAATGAATGGTCATACATCTCATTTCAAAATGTTAAAATATAATTACAAAAATATTCCATTTGATTTATGCGAGAGAAAACTTAGAAGATAACATCAAATTTTTACTTAAACTGATTATTATCTTACATCTGAAATAAGACTAAAGATTAAATATAGAACAGTCGAAAAAATACTGTAAATTGCTGGGAAGGTATTTAACATTATTTAAAGAACACAAGTACAGTTTCACTCATTGTTTTTTTCGGTAAAGTCACGTATGTAGAAATACAATAAAATTATATTAAAACAAAAAACAATCACGACGTTTCGATCACAACGCAAGCGATCTTCATCAGGTGCCTCTACTGAAAAACCCAATGAGTAATTTTATGCAGTCACGAAAGCTTTAATGCTTTATTACAAGTACAGTTTGTCGTCAACTTGATTATTTTACTGTAAAACATTCAAATTTGTATCAATTGCCTTTTATTGTAAAATAAATCAGTGCTGGCTGCATTATCACTACACAACATTCCAGAGTACAGTATATGGTCTTGCTCTAATCATTGCATCTTTCACTAAAACAAGTACGAGCACACTTCAAAATCCAGTTACCCCAATTCCCATACGTAGATACAATTCTACATCATTCAACTGCTAAAATCACGCGTTCAAATTTTCACTCTAAAAGTAAAAAAATGCCCGTTTTATGATTTCCGCATTATTTATTTATATGTCACAAAATGTACATTGAGTTTACAAAATATCTAACTTCACCCACAAAGTTTGTGTAGTATGGTAATTATATTACACCACCTTATATCTGTGTCGATCCTGATACACTACAATGTATATTTTACAATTAATGGGCATCCATTAGTTAAGGTAAATGGGTCGCTAATAAGATTAATTTTGTTGGTTACTTAGTTGCGTTTGAATATGCCTTCATTAATTACTTAAGAATTGAAATCAAGCATATCCTATGCACGTAAATGCATAATCAACACAATAACCCAGACACGTCAACAAAAAGCCACAGCAATTACCAAAAGCTGAACGGTGCCAATTGTAAACTTGGTTGAAACAATGCGCAATGTTAATGCACGACCAAGGCAGCACATATGTAATTATAATTAAAACACGGACACATTATGCATATACAGGATTTCTGCAACGCTTTGCAACACGTGCTTGTCCTTAAATCGCGTCTCCCAAGGTTTTGGCAACCTATTTGGTCAATTTGGCCAGTTTTCTATCGGGTTAATTTGATTATAGCAAAACTGTTTTTTTGTACAGTTTAGAACATTAAATCATCTTAATAAGAGTTCACGTGACCCACCCTGCCAAAAAAATGATAGACAGATGGACAAAACTAATGCATACATCATTTCAACCTCCGTTGAAAAGCATTTAATATATCTTAAGAGCAACACCATCGGTGCCTTTGTGTGTATTGCGAGTCACGTTTTGCTTGCACCTCCAGACTCACACTATTACCCTGCACAAATTCTATATTATACCTTGGAATTACAATCGAAATCCACTCCACTATTCCCACCAGAAGGATATTACATTCTTGGTTCTTTCGGAAAAGTCACGTGACTTTACCGAAAGAAGCAATAATACGAATCCCTGCAGTCACGAACGCTTTAAATCGAAAAGAAGGATGTTTATTCCCCGTTGACATCGATGAAGAGTCGAGCGAGAAAAGTTTGGAAGCGTCTCTACTACACGTGCGCTTGCCCCCAGCCAATGCGGTTTCCTCCTACCACTCAGAAAACAGAAAAATCGTACAATACATCAAGGACGTGCGTAATTTAACGTGATGTAATGTGACCCATTCATTATAAATATAATGGGTCACTTTTCCAAGAGTAAATCAGGATATGTATTATGCACAGCATTCCCTATAGTCACTTGCGTCTATTTTCCAAGAATTTTCTTTTTTTTAAACGATAAGTGAAAAATGTGCCTTTGCTACCACACTACAGTAGGTCAAATTATATAATAATTATCTATTTCGATTGCCCTCTTCCTTCCCACTACTGGATGGAGGGATGGAGGCCTCACCTCCCCATACAATGTCTGTCATGGTGGTTTGTTTGACCACACTTAACGAAGCTGGCCAGGAAGGTTTGGTGAAAGGGGAGGCTCAAAATCGGTTCTAACATGCCAATCAATCGAGTTACATTCGTAAAAATAAAACCAAAGCACTCAAATCTGACTTTACTGGGTAAACGCTGGCAAGGCAGCTGGAGACGTGGCTTAAGGGATGCAGCCATAAACAATTCCGCAGCTTTAAATGAAAAGGCTAAAATACGCGCAAAAACACTAAACCTTTTCAACACTAAATAGGCCCCCGTGTAGTAACAGGCTGTCAAACACGGCTTTGAAGCTTTTCTTCCAGGAAGACGAAACGTGCCTCAATAGCAAGAGGCGCTCGAGTGACGCCAACGCATAGAGGACATGAGAAAACACGCGAGTGACGCCGAAATCGTTGCAAGTGCGCGTTTTAAACGCGCTTACTCTATTAAAGTATTCTCACCGAAGGAGATTTCAAGCCTGTGTTGTTTCACAAGCCCCGAGGACCTCGTGGTTCTAGGTGGTATCTCTACCAGGACCGCTTGATTTGTATTGGTTCAATCTTATGGGGTGTTTGTGTGGATGTTTTTTTTTTAGAGGCAATGCTGATGAAAAGTGGCTGTTGGAAATCTTCCCCCTGGTAAGGTGCTCGCTTGGCATGAACTAGTTTAATTGTTTAGCTTGTTTATACCTTTGAACTGTAAATAAATCACTGAGTGTACAGGAGTGGTGGTAAGATGTAAAGTATAATGATTGCATGACAAACATGTTGCATCCTTGATGTGAATAGTTGAATAAAGTATACTTATATTCGCAAAACGTGACCTATTTGCACGTAAATTGATCACAAGCCCAACCAATCAATTCCCCCACTGTTGCAGTACAGTAACACGTAATTTGTGCAAAGTTAGTAAAACGCACATAAAAAACAGGTGTGTCCCATCATATTTACAGATGACTTAATGTTGTGGTACATTTGGTATGCAGCAAAATGCACATTGATGCGTTTAGGGTTTTTTTTTAAAATATTCGCATCCTTGGCGTGTGCCTTACGTCTCTGTGCAACCTAGTTCGCGGTTGAGGTTTATTCAATACAAAATAAACCTAAACTATTCGCACAAAGGGAGGGCTATCATCTGGCCCCCCAACATCAGCGCGCACGAGATGCATCGTCAACATTTAGTCCGATTTTCTTGTCCTTCAAAACACACACAATCTTGATTTGAATCTCTCGTGACTGCAGGAATCCACACTCTTTGGTTCTTACGGTAAAGTCACGTAGGTAGAAAATAAATCACGACGTTTCGGGCGCAACACAAGCGTCCGTCATCAGGTGGGAGAAAGCACGATCTGCTGCGGAAGCAGACTTTTATTCTTACTGCGTTGTGGAATGCATTCAGGGAAACCGCTACGCCATCTCCGCGAAAATAAACGTGCAAAAGTCCATCGGCCTATTAGCATTCCAACCAAATATCATCCAGCAACCAGCATTTGTTTAAGAAAGTGAAGGCGAGTGACGCAAACAGGAACTGTGCAACATACCCAGCCAGACGCGTCGAAGGCGCGTGGCCGACGCTCGCTCGACACGCAACGCACAATACGCGTGCGGTCCACCTCTAACCCAACACTCTGCGCGTGCAACCAACATCACAATGACAACATTACAAAGACTCCAATAAACACACCTACAACAACACCACCACCACACACCATCACATCGCACGAGGGCCGTACGCAACTCGTCCCACATTGCATAGTTCGCATAAACAACGCGCGGCGAATCGTCGCTTCCTATTGGTTGACACTCAGCCAACGACCAATCGGCGCGTAGCTCGGCCCCCCGCGTGCGCCGCGTCAGCCAATGGGAGCTGCGTAAATAGAGCGCGGTGCGCGTGTGCTCTACCAAATGCAGAGGGGGGGCGAGACGGCATACCCAGCTCGCGACTGACTGCCCTCCTCACCTTTAAGTTTGTGCTGTGGCCGCGGCGGCGGCGGTGGATCTCCGCCGCCGTCCTTCACTACCCTGTGGGGCTTCTCCGTCGCCTCCCTCTTCCTCTTCGCCTTCTGCTGCTGCTGCTGCTTGATCGCGCCAAGCGGCCCCGTGGCGCCGCCCGCGTCTGCCTCGGCGCTCGCTGCTGCCGCCGCCGCCACCGCTGTCAGCAAAGCGCCGTTGCTGCTGCTGCTGTTGTTATTATTCGCGTTGTTGTTGTTGTTGTTACTACTGCTGCCGCCGCCGCTGCTGCTGCTATTGCTGCTACCGCCGCCGCCGCTGCTGCTGTTGTTGTTGTCCAGGTATCCCGCCTTGCTCAGCTTCTTGTAGTCGTGGTGTGCGCGCTTGCGCTTCGCGGGGCCAAGCGCCGAGGGGGCCACTCCGCCGCCACCACCACTACCGCCGCCACCGATACTAACACCGCCGCCGCTATTAACGCCGCCGCCTCCTCCTCCTGCTGCTCCGCTACCCACACTGCCGACTCCTCCGCCGTGGCCCTGGCCGCCTGCGGCAGCTACGGCCGCTGTGGCCGCAGCCGCCGCCACGGAAACGCGGACACCGCCGCAGCTCACTTGCGCCATTTTGAGCGCGAGGATCGGCCCGTACGCACACGCGCCCCCACCCCGCCCCTCACCCCCCGCGTCCCCGCCCCTCACCCCCCGCGTCCCCGCCCCTCACCCCCCGCGTCCCCGCCCCTCACACCCCGCGTCCCCCCGCCCCTCACACCCCGCGTCCCCCCGCCCCTCAAAACCCAAGTCCCCTCCATCCCCCCCGCATCCCCGCCCCTCACACTATCCAAGAGGCCACGCCCCCCCAACCGCTCTGCACTTGGAGACCCCCCCCGTTGAGGAGCTTTAAACGCGAGGCCCCACCCCCTTTTGAACTAAGGCTCCTCCCCCCGCAGCGTCACTCCTTAACGTGAGGCCACGCCTTCTATAAACACGCGAGCCCCCCCCCGCCACCTCCACTCATTCGCTCCGCTCGCGCTGCTTGCGAGGCCCCCCCACTCCCCCCTCTGTAACGCCCCGCCCCTCTAACGTGAGGCCCCGCCTCCCTTTTCCTGGCGCGCACGCCAATCGACGAGTAATCGATTTAAATCTTGGACTTAATCATGAATTGTTAAAGTCGATTTTATTTTTAATTGCTCTTTGGCGCCGTTCGGGCAAAGTTCTGCCGTCTTAAGTGGGGATTTAGCTGCTATAAATGTTCACATGATAAGCCACTTTATATTCTTTGGGTAAAAAAACTACTAGTTTTTATTATTTTTCTATCTCCGTGACTTTACCGAAAGACCCAAAGATTACTAGCAGTTTTTTGTTATTTTCTTTCAACATATCTCCGTGACTTTACCGAAAGACCCAAAGATTACTAGTAGTTTTTTTGTTATTTTCTTTGAACATATCTCCATGACTTTACCGAAAGACCCAAAGAATATGAATTCCTGCAGTCGCGAAAGCTATAAGCCACTTCGTTCAGCGATCATTTGTGGTTAAGAGTCGCTTCTGAAAAAAAGCCACATCGGCATAGTAGTTTAGTTTATAGTTTTCGTTTTATACCCATTAAAGGTGACACGTAAAAATCGATTATCGATTAATCGTTAGATTAAAAGAAGTGATTCTGCCGACGATATGCGTATGGAATCCACTTGTAAGAAGACATTTTAGATTAATGTACGTGTATAGTTATTACGTAATTTGTATGCTTAAGCATATATCCTGCGTGGTGCAAACAAAATAATCGAAACTTGACCAGCATTCAACAAGCCCGAGACCCAGCCGCTTATTGGTCGGCGCACGGACAACGTCACAAACCAGCCGGGCTTTCTCATTGGTCCGCGCTGTTGTTGTGGGGTCAGTGGGCGGAGGGGGGTCTGGGGGGGGGGGATTTGACGGTTAAATGGGCGTGGCTACTTGGTAAGTGGGCGGGACTACGTGAGGGGGGGGGGCTATGCGGGTGAGGGGCGGGGCTATATGGGTGAAGTGGCGGGTCTCTGAATGAATAGTCGTAAGGAATATCGGGCACGAGGAAGGCATGGCTTGTAAGTGGGTTATGATATTGATTGGTTAGTTGCTTGCTCGTTTATTCAAGCTTTGCACTATTGCCGTGGCTGCTGGGACATCGCTCGTTTGCTGGAGTAGCAGAAACACAGAAGTTTAATGGGACTGCGAGTTCAAATCGTGTCCAGGATCAATTGAGTCCTTGCATTATCAGCGTTAATTAATTATCGTGACTTACAATAGCCCGGGTTGGGGGCCGTCCATAAATGACGTCACGCGATTTTGGACGATTTTTGACCCCCCTCCCCCTCGTCACACGGCGTCACAAAAAGTCAGACCCCCCTCCAATATGACGTCACAAAGCTCTGCCTCCCCCCCCCAAAAAAATATAAAATATGCTTCAAATCGCTTTAAACGATTGTTATTGTCGTGCGTATTTAACGCGCTGCACTCTGATGTAGGATATTTTTATTATTATTAAAAGGTCTATTTAATTAACTAGAACGTGTTGCCTATATTTATTTAAAGTTGCGCATTTTGATGTGACGTCACATTTCTCACCCCCCCCCCCTCGTCACACATCGTCACAAATGTCTGACCCCCCCCCCCCCCCCCTAGGTGTGTGACGTCGTTTATGGACGGCCCCTTGGTGATTGTCTGAAATGCGAGTGCTCGTCACGGGAACGTGGAACTTACATTGCTGGCTCAAGATCGTGCTGAATGAAAAATGTATGAGCATGCATTTAGACTAGTTTGACATACTTTACGAAGATGTGTTTTATCGGGCCGTGGGAGGGAAACTATACTTACCGAGTGTGGCAAGACTGCTCGTCAGAAAGGTCACATTTAAAATGTTCCGACAGTTACATTTTACTTGCAGGAGAAAACCAAGAAATGCACCCAACAGGTCAAAACCCCCCCGAGAGTCTGCGACACGTGGTCTAGAGTTCACCTGGTTAAAGAAAGGATGTTGCATATGCTTCTTTTGAAAAAGTACACAATGAGAAAAAAATAATCTTGACAATTCCCCTCTTTTGCATGAATTAAAAGCGAACGCATTTGTTGGCCGTGATATTAGGAGACAAAGGAATTCCCTATTATAGATTAATTGTATTAATATAAAATCGTAGTACAACAAACTAAAATAACGATATAGTCGGTGACATTTCGCGCAACGAAACTTATCCACAGCAGTCCGCGACAACGGACACAATGGACGAGAGGGTTGAGATCTGTTTGGGGGGGGGGGGGGGGGCCTCTGGCACGAGCAAAAAATCATTATAGTGCATTGAATCATTGCGGGGTCTTTAATGTCCAAATTTGTAGCAGATTGTCACACGTTGGTAATATCTTAAAACTTAAAAATATTTTCCTCCATAGATCTTGGACGCAGGGCAACCACGGTGCCCTGTATAATGCATACATTTGGAAAATCTTCCCAACGTGTTTCAGCACATTAGCTTCAACAACCTCGTGGTGGCCTTCTTCAAGGCTCGAGAGAGAGAGAGCGAGCTTTACTTTCGAAGCTAAAACAGAAATGAGTAGATTCCCTGTTGCTGGAGGAAGATGTCATCGATACGCAGGCCAGAATTCCTGAACGTTGCATGTGCGAACAGACCCGGGTCACGTGAGGCCGCGCGTGCCCGAATGGGCCAGAAACGTGTTTGGCAGTGTGCACCACCCCCACACCGCTACCCCCATACTTTACCCCACGCCCCCAGCTCCCTCTGCTCTCAGATAACCCCCGCACGCTGCAGCTCTCAATCTCCCACCCCCAACTTCCACCCTCCCTTCCCTCCCACGGACCTCGTAGTGACCGCTGGATCCAACTTTCCCTTTCACCCCCTCTCAAATACTGCCTCTTTCTGCAACCGACCACCACCATCCACTCGACTCAACTGCCAATGCCCCCTCTTAACCAGAACCCCCAGCCAGCTCACCCCTCTGACCCCATATCCACCCACTCTCCGCCCCCCCCAACGAGTTGCATCACGCATATGATGTGCAGCGGAGTGACAGTCATACCGAGTATGGAATGCGTTTTAATTTATAATCCGACGGTCGTTGCGAGCGAGCGAACGCGCGCACGCGCACGCACACGCGCGTTGACAGGCATGGGGTTTTCATTGGGGGGGGGGGGTCTTCATTCATTCACTCACCCCGCACGTTAATGAATACATGAAGTCATCATACACTGCTTTACACTGCACGACTACAGTGTTTATGTTAGTCGGTTTAACGCGGAGGCTTTCGCGACCAATATTATCCATAGTTTTGGGTTAGATCGCGTTACTCGAATTGTAAATGTTGTTGAGTTTACTCTCCAACACACCGGTGTGCTGAACTAGTAACAAATTGGCATGTTTTGTTTACCTGACAACCATGACCAATTGTCTGTGTCAGGTGGTGGCGGGTTTAACGACACATTTATATTTATGTACCCCATCACCAACCCGCACTGAAGTATGATCGAACAACCCCCACGAGTCACGCGGGAGTTTTGAGACCCTGTGCCAACAGAGGATTGACAAAAGGGCTGTACGTTTATTATGTGCATATCAATAAACAGCTTTCAACATCGCTGATAATAAAGCACATCTTATTTTCTGTCCACGCTATAGTCTACGGCCCTTTGTTAAACAAAATTTAAGCAAGAAATTTTAAACAGAGCGCAAAGGTTCCATTATACAGCCCTGGGGTGGCTCTACAACGCATACTTTGGCTTTGACGGTCAGAAAATTAAGTGAGCAAATGCAATTACCGGCTTTGAGCTTTTGGAGTTATTAAGGAAAATCAACTCGAACGAGTAGTAGTACAACGATCCTGACGACTTGTGAGTGTGGGAAATTTTCAGTGGAAAATAACTTTACAATAAAAAAAATGCCTCGCCTCTATTTAGTGCACTGTCTGGTATGCTTGTGTTTTTCGAAAGTGTAAGTCAATGTAACACCACTCCTATCTGTATTCATACCATACACCGCCCACACAAAATATTTTTGCAACAAACACTGCAATTTACAATTGTATTTGAGACATACACTTCCTTCATGAATCCACACTGGCCCAGCGAGGTGGTGTTAAAGTTAAAATGGGATATACATTGTTATTATCGTATTACATTTCAGTGGGTGAGGTGTGGTGTGGCGCAGTGGTTAGCACACTGCACTCTGAACCCATATGTAAACTGAGTTTGATTTACAGCCAGAGCTGACATCAGTGGCGAGTGATAGCTGAACTGGTTCAGTATCCCCGCCCACCCCACCTTGACCATGCCACAGTAATCAACGTGGTGAAGTATGGTCAAATAACCCCCACGACTGACAAGGCATTTACAGGCTTTAATCATGCAGGGGATACATGGGTGTAAATAACTGATGTTTTAAATAGTGATGTTTTAAATATTTTACATAAAAGCCTCTATTTGGATCTCAGCCACCTTAAAGGCCACATTGTTGCATGTAAGCTGTTCACCCCGGCATGACATCGAAAGTAAATGTTTGCGATTCTGTTGAATGTTAAACATCACAGTGCTGCACTTGGAGAAGTGGAGTTGATGTGATGGCCACAGTGTTAGTGCTTGTGTTTGCCATGTTACACAATATATCGTAAAGGTGCATTCATAAACAGTGGGTAATCCCCGCTGATTAAAGAGCCAATGGCATTATTCTAATCGGCAGGGACTTGCAAAACAAAAGTCGATTACAGACCGAGTGGTTTGTTAAAGAAAAAAAAATACGATTACAAGCCCTCTCTGTCGCCGCACGTGGGAATTCAAAAATCATTCTCCATCGAGATTGAAGCTGCCTGCAGATGAAGGAGTCGTAATGAACTATGCAGGACCTTTGTCCGGCACTTTATTCGGCTGGTATGTTATTGATAGAAGTGTAAATCACATGACAATACTGCATTCCGACAGTCTCACTTGATGTGCCAACGATTCTTGGGAAGCAACTTATATTTGACGAGTTGCAGAATCAGATTATGTATTTATCCTGGAGTAAGACGATGAGCTATAAACAGGCAAGATACTAAACACGACAGGAGTGCAAAGTACAAGAGAGATAAACAAATCACCCAAACACAAACAAATACAACTAAACCATCCCCATCCTACCAGGCAAAGCCCGCTGAGGTATCAACTTATTTTTAAAAAGCAACCTGGCCACAAATGATAGCTCAACACAGTGGGTTATAATTTTGATATTAATAGCAGCAATATAATCTAAATGGTCTAAACGCATGTTGCAAGCTTTCGTAGCAAACAGGAGCCAATCACACGATCAGCAAACCACAAGGACACGCAGGATTACGACCATTAAGCAATGCACAAAACACGAGACGTTACAATATTTAATTGTTAGTCTGTGAAACGAACATCAATGTCAAAGCCATGGATAATCCAAATTTAAGGTTGCCACCGCTGAGATACAAAAACAATCAGGGACATATGCGAACATTTCACAATACCAAAAAAGAGGATAACTATACACACGCACACATATGTAGTGCCTTCAGTGGTGTGGTCTTACTCAACTGACAAAAAGCAGGAATTATGTTGCTGGTTTATCCCAGGACGGCTACCTTTAAACAAGATATCCTGGGAAAACCCAGACGGGTGGCAACCGCAATGCAGACCATCACGCACTGACCAAAAATGCTTCAAAGCTATTCCTGCTTCACGGTGCTCATGAGAAACGGTTTGTGCGGAGGGAGGAATCTGGACAGGCGGAGATAAAGACAATGAAACCAGCAGCTGCCTTCAACAGAGATTCGTTATGGGTGACCCTGAACTTCCAAAGCCAGGGGCGTCATTAGGTGGATTAATGACTGCACAGAACGCCACCTCGTGGCCACGTTGATGGGATTTTACACATTAAGTTACAGACAATAACTTTATGTATGTTAAACAACAAAAAACTGAGACATATCCTGGGAATATGAATATCGCACAATACCGGAAGACGAGAGAACTGCATGTCATTTGCATTGTCTTGAGTAGAATATGATTTCGCAAAAGGCAGTAACTGATACTTTTAAATTTAACAGATTTGCCAGCAACAGCTACCTTTAAAACATACGAATGATCCTGGAAAAACCAGAACAGGTGGCAACTCTCATAATACCAGCCTCAACCCCCTATACGTGTGATTGCAGCCTTAAAATACAGGAATACAAATGCTAAAACAAAATAAGTTTAAACGTGGTTATTTTTTGTCCCATTTTAATCTTCTCCCACAAACCACTGGAGTAGTAAGCTGTCAACCGCACACACACACACATGGAAAAAAACATGAGCAAGGCTATTCAGGCCACCGTGTTTGATCAACCGTGTTTGAATTTGAAGAGTTTATATTTAACGTGGCGCCTTCCGTCGAACTCGCAGCCAACAACTTGATTCCACGACCCACCCCCCTTGCTACGGAGAACAATTTTTGTGAAATGTTTACACCAAGAATGAAACGGCTTTGCACGACCACCCCACACGCACACACGCACAGTGCCACCTCCAATCGCACCCCTTCGGAGCAAATTACATTAACATCACCCAACGGCTTCTGTAATCCAAACCCTGTACCTTCCTGCTCCAAGTCATTTCAAAGCGGTGTACGTGTGCTGCATATTGCTTTAAGAAAAACTGCAGCACCTACTCGTGTATTATTTTTTGTTGTCGTTACAACCATCATTAAAGATCGAGTGAGTTTTTTTTTGCTGGTTCCAGGGTGTGCGAGTGTTGCGCTCCCCAACGCCAGGTGAGCATCTCCACCAAGCCGCAATGATCAGCGTGGTTGAAGTTCCGTCAACATTGAAGTACGTTCAACATACATTGGTCGGAGCGGCTTGAAATGCGGCGAGTGAGCACATGCGCAGGTGCCGGATTGATTGTTGCATCGTAACACCCGCGAGAGATAGCGACGGCTTCGAGGGTCTCTCATCCAGCAGTGGTTAAAACATGGTTGGTGAGTGGATATAATATGCAGGAGGTGGGCCTTTAAAGTGAACGCTTTGATAAACACGAGCTCTTGACACTTTCGGGGCCATCCATTTAGTCCGTACGCATGAATGACTCCGAGCCAATGACTTAAGCTCTACAAATGCCCGTGCAGTCTCTTTGGTAAAGTAACTGATGAATGAGACGACAGGCAACAGGCCACGCTGAAACATATCCAAACTTGCCCCCCCTCCACCCCCCTGGACAATTAATCCGAGGACATTTATCTTTGAAATAATTCATATCGTTATCACACTCGCGCCTGTAAGATTGCGCTGTTTACATTGGCCCGCATATTCGGGAAAGTGAGAATCCATTAGCTCCATTGTGCTGCAAGTTTCGCACCAAATTCAGTTGAATGAATTTTGGTATTTTATTATCATGCACAACATCGCCTATGTAGGAAAGGGAGATTTGGTGGTAAAACAACAACCATGTACACAAATTCACTTTTTTTAATTGGTGTTTATTTGTTAATAGTTTCGGACAGTGTGCAGTTAAGATTGTGGGAAAGATATTTGAACAAAGGCATTATTGTAGAAACATGCAGTATTGTTCTTTGCGGACGAAGCAGTTTTCATGATCGATTCTAACAAAATTGCTGGTAATTCCACGACGGCGTGTTAAGCGTATCTGTGTGTAGCTGCGGATAATATAAAAATAACTCTTAAATATGCAGTGAATTTGTTATGCCCAAAAACGTTCCTGGAGAAATCCAAAAGTTTGAAAGTCAATGTTGTTTTTAATTTGTTGTTTCGTTTCCAATAAACACAACTTATTTATAATTTTCTTTTCCGCATGTATAAAAAAATCTAATATTTTACAAAGGCACAGATGAATACATCTATATTGATTGTGCATGAGACTTCTTTACATCTTTTGGACATTAGGATAAAGAACATCCTATACAGCCCAGGGACGAACCGATTTGCCGTCAGATCCTACACCACATTCCCTCTCTAGTTAAAAACAATCTCCCCAAGTTCCAAAAAAAAATGAAAAAACACAATACAGTATACAAAACTATTTTGGTAAGACTAGCATAACACAATAAAGTAATACCGTTATGACTGAAGACGACGAAAGAAAATAAATGGTTCCACCCGCGCAGAGTTGTGAAGAAATGATATTTATTGCCAAATTAAAGTGGCCAAATGAATTCAGAGGGAATGATCGTTAGCTACCGTGCACTTTCCATACGTATACGTGTAAAGGCAAGTCCATGAAGACCGCGTACCTGCATATAGGTGTTGGCTTCTGAAATGTTTGGGCCACTGTCAGTATATACTCGGCATAGTATGGTTTACTACAACATTTAAGGCAAAGTGGGGAAACAAGCCTGAAAGCCCATCAAGTGTCTAAAGAACATGGGAGGCGTTTCTAACTACAGGGCTAAGCCACGGCGTAACGTGCTGGTGCCCGTGTCAAAAAACAAAGCCCTTTAACGCTGCAAAACGCGTCTGAAATAAATACGTAGAGATTACAACGGATTTAACAGGGGAGCAAACGGCACTGCGCTCCACGGCAGAGGAGCGCAGTTGGTGCACAGAATTGAGCTCGCTTCCCCTTCACACGTAACCTGACCTTTGGTTGTGGTTGGATCATTAACCCGGCCAGAGAAGAGGTACTGCCCTCCCCAGCCATCGCCTAAATAAACACCTTCCCAGTCTCTCAGGACCCATGCTTTGCTTACGAATTTTAAAATGTTTTTTTTCTGAATTATATGTTCTCATATTATGCGGTAAACTTCCATTTCAAATACCGCAAATGTTCCCAACAGTTTGTTTTATATTATGCACAGCTTAATGTTTTTGTCTTTTTTATTTTTACTTCCCCCCCCCATTCTCCAGAACACTTGGGAAAATCGGAACGCTTGTGTGCACTACTGTCTTCCAAACTCTGCTTCTCGGCAGATAATGCTATTTAAAAATCAGCTGGGCTATACAGATAACAGCATGGTCCAAATAAGAATAACTTAGTATATTATGGCAGTTGGCCAAACTATCGTGCACAAGGACAGTACTGCATTTCACAACAAGCTGACCATTAGTTAATAGCACTCGAAAATATCTGATGGAATGAACAGGTTATTGCTTTATACTGTTCCACATTATATATATAAAAAAATGCATATTAAAACATGACCAAACAGTCAAGCGAATACAATACTCAAAAATAACAAGCAATAACGTTTGCGAACAAAGGAACTGTCAAACATTTCTTTCTCTTTGTGTTTTATTCAAGTCCATCACGATCATCTATTAATTTTTATTCCATTACCATACGGTTTGATTGTCGCACAAATACCTGCTTAATTATTAGTACAAAAACCATCCTTGGGCAGTTTTTTCAATCTTGCAGCTTGCACTGTGCTGCTTTTCTTGCGTCACCCCACCGCACCACAGTACCGGTTCGAGCAAAGCACGGCGCTTTCCTGTCGCAAGTTCGACTTCGTGTTGGACGCGAGGTGGTGGGTCTGCTGCTTCGTGCCACGGTCAGTCAAACAGCCGTCGCGGTTTGATCACAGGACACCAAGATTGTTTTTGTCGTATTATTATTATTATTAATGATGAATGTACTGTACTGTAGAATGTCTAAACAAACTCCTATTATCCTGGTCTGCATTTTAACAGAGTGCACATGAACATTGACCTGAAACACACCGGACAAGGCAGTCGAAGCGTATTGACTTACGGAGCAAATTAAACACGTAACAATGTTATAATGTTTGGTTGAAAATATTTGGTTGCTTTTAAGTAGATTGGAGCACCCAAAATAAAATATGCAATTTAATAAATCTCGTCCTGCATCTTGGATGAAATGTCTCATTTGTTGTCATGCAGTACATCTCTTAATGATTAGCAGACCCTGTGTCTCAGCAGAAAGGCAGAGGTATGCTGCTGGCATTGAGTGTGGTCCCCCTTTACGGCAGGGCTTGCTCAAGCTTTGGCTGGCTTCTCTTGGTCCCGCCGGATTACTGCAGCACTGGCCCGCAAGCTACGGGCAGCAAAACAGGAGTCACGTAAACAAACGGTCAACAATCGCATAGCTTACTGAACCCGTTAGGGCAGGGCTGCCGGCTCATTATTTTTGGCACACAAACATTGAACGAACCGGTGACCATCCACGGCAGCACCCTCGGGCCGGGCGAGGCCTGGCCGGAGCCTTCCCACCTGGTGTCAGAAACCGTAAAGCGCTGGGAACGGAATTACGAGCCATAATCTCCCAACGCGGCGGTCTGTAGTTTTCCATAAACAGGTAGCGGCTTTCTAGTGCACAGCAGGTAAGCCTCCCTCGCGAGAGCTGAGAGCAGCATGTGGCACGCACTTACCCCATGACAGTGTCCTGCCTACGCGGGATTTTCAAAATAAATTACTTTCTTCCAAATTTTATCTCGATTGTGCTGCCAGAATCATATGGAGCAGTGCAACCGTTCCGAGTTAGAGAACCGTCCACAGAAACAGATATCCCTACTAGTGATCTCCGTTCTGCACAGCAGGGGATGGTACGTGCCCACTTACTCTGCCACCGAGGCTAATGTTCATTGCACGACAGCGAAATCGGCATTTATTAATTTTCAGAGTTGATATTTGGACAAATAAAGAGGGTAAAAAAGACACATTTAGCATGAAAAGGATTTTTGTTGTGCAGTCCATGTTGACCAGGCTGAGACCTTTAACCATTTCAATTCGAACCAAAATTGTCAACGGTGGCAGCCGACTGTTCTGACCTTTGAGCCACCCGACCAACTCTCCCACCACGCCGACCAATGACTCTCCTACCACATGCCGCTTTTAAATAACCGACGCCAGCCGCCCACGATCTGACCCTCTCCCCACCGGGGGGAGTAATTTGAGGCCTTATTATGCATCTTTTGAATGTCGATCCATTTAATAAGTTTCATCCGCCTGGGTCGGCTCCTTTCTTCTCAGCCTAATCCTCCGTGACTTCTCCATCGCCATGGGTATGATGTCATGCAGATCGACACAGAGCTGCTAAAGTGAGCGGTAATCTCCGATCTCCTGAGTGAGGCTCTCGGCTACTTGGATGATGTCATGAAGTGGGTCAAACGTGCACGAGGCGGGTTTAACTCAAGGGAGGAGGAGCGGGGGGGGGGCAGTGCTCGCTTTGTCAAATGCCCGCTCCTTTCTAGAGCCCGCTCATGGGACGGCGGATTTATCTGGCTTTGGCTGCTGGTCTACACACAGGTGGGCGGCATTTATATTTGACAACGCAAAACAGATGCAGGGGAATGCGAAGAGTTTCTTCTCTCTCGATACGAACCTCGTAAGTTTACAGATGTTAGCCACAGCTGACGGCCGTTCAACTGCGCGTCCGCAAATGAGCGATGCCATCGCGTGAGCATGTAAACCATCCATTCTTACGCTCACGGTACGTGCGTCAAAACTCGCGTGTGCAACAATCATTGTTTCCAATTCATGCACGTTTTACAACAATCATTTCCCGTTATATTTAGGTGAATGCTGCAAAAAATAATACAAGTGAGACAGAAAAAAACCCAATAAGCGTTACAAATGAGATGGCAAACATAACACACACAACATAACACACACACACACAGACAACATAACATACACAACAAAACACACACACACAAAACACACACACACCATAACATAACACACACACCATAACATAACACACACACCATAACATAATACACACACCATAACACACACACACCATAACACACACACAACATAACACACACACACCATAACATAACACACACACCATAACATAACACACACACAACATAACACACACACACACAACAAAACACACACACAACAAAACACACACACACCATAACATAACACACACCATAACATAATACACACACCATAACATAATACACACACCATAACATAATACACACACCATAACACACACACCATAACACACACACACACCATAACACACACACACAACATAACACACACACCCCATAACATAACACACACACCATAACATAACACACACACACAACATAACACACACACAACATAACACACACACAACATAACACACACACAACATAACACACACAACATAACACCCACACACACACATAACACACACACACGCAACAAAACACACACAACATAACACACACACAACATAACACACACAACACACACAACGTAACACACACCATAACACACACACACACACCATACCACACACACAACATACCACACACACAACATAACACACACACCAAAATACACACAAAATAATACACACAACAAAACAATTATTGAATAACTTCGTGAACCCATATCGTGAAAGTTTATCGAATTGCTTTTTCCATCGTGTTAATTGTTACATGCCTATTATTCTAATTGTTTAAAATGGCTACTAGCCCTCGAGATGCATTTTCCTCTTCTGCTGACGTTTTCAAAAGTAACGTTGAGACGAGATGGGACGGTGGCACTCACCCTGCTCTTTCAGACTCGATGCTGTGCTTCATCTCCACGGGCAGCCAGGGATTCTGCAGTGACAAAGTCAGTCGATACTTTTAGTAAATATACTGGGGCATTCAAAAAACATTTGCAGAAACAAAAACATCCCGCGCCATTTACGTTACACGCGTAAGTTGTTACTAGTTACGTTTGTAAACGCTTTGTCGATGATGGTAAAGTCTAGAAGTATGAGAGAAACCTTAAACAACATGACATGGTTGAATATGAATTGTATATTTTATAACAGTGTTTTGAGATCACATTTATATCATGATAGGAACACACCAAGATGCCCAACCGAACATTATCGATATAATTTAAAATAATATAAGATGACCCTCTATAAAGTTTACAATTCAGAATATTACTTTCACATGCTAATTAGAGCATTAACATAATTCTGTACTTCTGTTCATGTGAATGCAATGCAGTGTTCAATAGTCTCAACGTTCATGTGAATGCAATGCAGTGTTCAATAGTAATTATAAACGACACGCACCAGGATCGTTGATCGGTTTCGAAGCAGAACTCTGCATTCAGCAAATAAAAGAATGTGATTTAATTGCATCCACTAAACAAAGCATTTTCATCACTTACAACCAGGGTGCGGCAAAAGTCAGGAACCATACGCCTGCATAATAAATGATAGCTTGCACCTCCGGTTAGCACGGTTGGCTACGCACGGTTTGAAATAATTTTTTATTTAAAGCTTTCGTGACTGCAGGGATTCATATTCTTGGTTCTTTTGGTAAAGTCACGTAGAAGGGAAACAATAAAATATTTTTTTTGTTTTATATTTTTATGGTATGAAAGAAGTTAAACATACATACGTACATACAGTGAGGGAAAAAAGTATTTGATCCCCTGCTGATTTTGCACGTTTGCCCACTGACAAAAAAATGATCAGTCTATAATTTTAATAGAAGGTTAATTTGAACAGTAAGAGACAGAATAACAACAAAAAAGTACGGAAAAACGCATGTCAAAAATGTTATAAATTGATTTGCATTTTAATGAGGGAAATAAGTATTTGACCACCTCTCAATCAGAAAGATTTCTGGCTCCCAGGTGTCTTTTATACAGGTAACAAGCTGAGATTAGGAGCACTCCTTTTAAGAGTGTGCTCCTAATCTCAGCTCGTTACCTGTGTAAAAGACACCTGTCCACAGAAGCAATCAATCAATCAGATTCCAAACTCTCCACCATGGCCAAGACCAAAGAGCCCTCCAAGGATGTCAAGGACAAGATTGTAGACCTACACAAGGCTGGAATGGGTTACACGACCATTGCCAAGCAGCTTGGTGAGAAGGTGACAACAGTTGGTGCGATTATTCGCAAATGGAAGAAACACAAAAGAACTGTCCATCTCCCTCGGCCTGGGGCTTCATGCAAGATCTCACCTCGTGGAGTTGCAATGATCATGAGAACGGTGAGGAATCAGCCCAGAACTACACGGGAGGATCTTGTCAATGATCTCAAGGCAGCTGGGACCATAGTCACCAAGAAAACAATTGGTAACACACTACGCCGTGAAGGACTGAAATCCTGCAGCGCCCGCAAGGTCCCCCTGCTCAAGAAAGCACATATACATGCCCATCTGAAGTTTGCCAATGAACATCTGAATGATTCAGAGGACAACTGGGTGAAAGTGTTGTGGTCAGATGAGACCAAAATGGAGCTCTTTGGCATCAACTCAACTCGCCGTGTTTGGAGGAGGAGGAATGCTGCCTATGACCCCAAGAACACCATCCCCACCGTCAAACATGGAGGTCGAAACATTATGCTTTGGGGGTGTTTTTCTGCTAAGGGGACAGGACAACTTCACCGCATCAAAGGGACGATGGACGGGGCCATGTACCGTCAAATCTTGGGTGAGAACCTCCTTCCCTCAGCCAGGGCATTGAAAATGGGTCGTGGATGGGTATTCCAGCATGACAATGACCCAAAACACACGGCCAAGGCAACAAAGGAGTGGCTCAAGAAGAAGCACATTAAGGTACTGGAGTGGCCTAGCCAGTCTCCAGACCTTAATCCCATAGAAAATCTGTGGAGGAAGCTGAAGGTTCGAGTTGCCAAACGTCAGCCTCGAAACCTTAATGACTTGGAGAAGATCTGCAAAGAGGAGTGGGACAAAATCCCTCCTGAAATGTGTGCAAACCTGGTGGCCAACTACAAGAAACGTCTGACCTCTGTGATTGCCAACAAGGGTTTTGCCACCAAGTACTAAGTCATGTTTTGCAGAGGGGTCAAATACTTATTTCCCTCATTAAAATGCAAATCAATTTATAACATTTTTGATATGCGTTTTTCTGGATTTTGTTGTTGTTATTCTGTCTCTCACTGTTCAAATAAACCTACCATTAAAATTATAGACTGATCATTTCTTTGTCAGTGGGCAAACGTACAAAATCAGCAGGGGATCAAATACTTTTTTCCCTCACTGTACATACATACAGAGGCACATCTCAATCCATTTCACATGGGGTACCTAAACATTCTCCACAATGATCTTAACACACAAAGCTCGTATTTTCGCCAGGATAAATATTTTTTGGTTTTACCAGGTAAGGCCCATTGAGCTGTATAGTTCTTTTTCAGAAGCCCAATGAAGTGGCTTATGTGGAAATTTATAGCAGCCAAATACTATAAACGCATGATTCAAAATGTGGAGGGAAAAACCGGTGGACCCGGTGAAAATTCCATGCGACAACAGGAAGATAGACGTGCATACTCCAAATATACAGGCGTCAGGGTTTGGATCAAACCCACGACCTCCTGTATACCAGGCGAGGTAACTAACACAGTAGCACCCTCAGTATGATCCATACGGTCCTGAAATCCCTGCACGCTGCCATCGTGTAACGGTAAGCACAATGGACTCCCACAATCCAGAGGTTGCCTGTTCAAACTCCCAGCACGTGGCTGTTGAAATAGTGGCCAATTTTCTTAATTATCACCCCCCGCTTCCTCGGGCCACACCTCCACCTCCAATCCCGGCCTCTGTCCACCCAGCAGTATAAATGGATTCACCAGCTTTTGCTGGTGATTACAACCAGCTTCATCAGGCGATTTGCCATAATTGTTAAGAAGTCTTCAACTTCCGGTCTTAAATAGAGCAAGACGACATCATCACTGCGAGTGGTTGTAATCACCAGCGAAACTTCGTACTGAACTGTAAATGCTGTGGGTTTACTCGCCATCACACCGATGTGCTGAATGAATAGTTAATTGGCACGTTTTATTCACATGGCAAACCTTACTAATTGGCTGTGTCGGGCAGTGGTTGGTTAACGACGCACTTATATTTATGCGATCCAACCCAAAAACCTTTACGGTGAATATTGGTCATGAAAGCCTACGTGCTAAATTGAGTTCACCAGGGTTAGTCAATCGACAGTTCACACGTGGTGGGGTAAAGTGTGGATAACCCCCACCCCTTCTAAAACTTTTGCCAGCGTGGAAGCGTAGGCCAAAATAAAAACCCTACAGGGCTTAATTTTAGTGGAGGCCCTTGTGTCAGCAGTGGCATGAACAGGTAATTGCGGGGCTGCACCTTAACCTGTTACCATTACCTGAAATCGCTTTGGTTTGTGACTTTGGAAGCACCTTGTATACACTCAACATTCCTGGCACGCTGCATGAACAGATCCATAAAGCATGCATGCGAGCTCTCTCAGTGGTATGGGAGTATCACAAAGCACACCAGTACGTGTTGAACTTCTTTCGCACCGTACGCAGCCAACCGTGATAACTGGAGGTGCGGGGCTAACCAGGGAGTATCACAGTTCTCACCTCGAGCCTGCTCGGGTGAGCTGCCGCAGCAGCCGGTGGCTGTGTTGGGCTGCGTGGAGCCTGGGCAGCTGGGCGAGGGCTCTCCGGGCTCTCCTGCAACGTGGCTCCTCCTGAAACCACGAACACACGTGACCATCCACCACCCGCCGATTGTACCATCAGTTCCCCACCCCTACAAGGCCCATCCAAGGTTCAATCGTAAGATCTGATTAAATCCGGCGCATTTAAGGTGGTTTGGTCTATATGGAGTAATCATGTAATGGGATATGCGTATTGATTTTAATTGTTTAATAACGTGTAATGTAATGCGCAGCTTGTTGTCATTCCACTTCTGGATCAAAGCCTCCCCAGATTATGACAGTTGTGGGGGATGTTTGAGCATACTTTACCCCACTTGTTATTGCTTGCCACAGATGTTAGCCATGGCCAGGAATTGCACTCAGGTCACCGGGTTCATGGTGTGGTGTGGGAACCACTGCACTAGTGTTACCGCCAGTTTACACGAAATTTGTCTCATCTGGGACTTGATCGAGCGATGTTGGCTCTCAACGCTTTTTACTGTTGCATATGATGTCACTTGGTATTGAAAGTGCACTCCTGGCTCACTCGGGCGATTCCCTGCAGAAATCATATTGCAATCATGAGAACTGCACCATGAACTCCATAGAATATAGCTCAGTGGAGTGCACGGACGAATATGCTACCCCTACCTTGCCTTTAGAACACACGTTCAACAGTCATTCATCAATCGCCTTTCAGCTAATCCTCAGCACTGTTGCATTAGCCCACTAAATCGAAGGCTCGACACTAAATTAGCACTCTCACTTACAACCGCAAATTAAGCCTATTTCCCGCAAATTAAGCCTATTTCCAATTAACCAAGAAGCACTGTGATTGCGAGGCGAGTGTCTCTATATAATGTAAACCAAACAATATTTGTCCAAGTACTTGTGACATGGCCATATAATACACACGTGTTATCTTAATGGGCACACACCCAGTTTTAATTATAGTTCTGGCGCACCAATTGGAAAAATACAAGGCCACCACAACAATAATTGGGGAGGGAGAGGAGGAAGAAAAACACGATGTTTCTGCCTGTAGTGTACCACCCGGTTTTTAACGTAGGTCGCGTGTACACATAAATAGATGGCCAAATTACAAAGTACAAGGTCGCCACAACAATAGCCTCACTTGGAAGGAAATGCCCCTAAAATGTGCAACCGCATGCTGTGCCCAGACTGCACTGAGGATACACGTTTCCCATAGGTGCATTCTCCAGGTCAACACAGTCCATCTGCTTTCCCGTTCTTGGGTGGCACTCATCTCCTGTTTACAGCCCATAGCTAGTGGAGAAAATTCCACAATTCCTATGACAGGGGACAGTCATCCCAAACGACACACGGCATTGATTTCCCACAAAACGATACTTATTTCACCCGAGGCAATTTCTGGGTTGTACCACGTGTTGTTTGGCATGATGTCCGACGTTACGCTCCACGTGCGAAACGTCGGACATTGTGCTTAACAACACGTGGTACAACCCAGAAACCACATCGGACAGCACGACTGCACAACCGCGAGAACCCACGTGGTGGTTCTTCTTTTATCGATCGCCAAAGGACGGCAAGCTGCGTCGACGTGCAACCGGAGTTATGACTCAACAAATGGTAGCTTGTGATATCTGAACCGGATCTAAGCATCCCGTTCACGAAGCTGCACTGACTGATGTGGTTCAGTATGGTGATCTCAAACAACCCCAAAAGACGGTCACTGCATCACGTGTTTTCAGATGCGCTTCTGCGGCCGTCTGGAACGATCTTCCTTCAGATATTAGGAAGCCACTGGAGCTATGCACCTTTAAATAATCTAGATTGAAAACTAATTTCTTTAGAACTGCTCTTTGTGCTTAAGTTGTTGTCCTTCCCCCGCATCTTCGATTACGTACGGTGCGAAAGAAGTTCAGTATACATACTAACATGGTAAGGGGAACCCTACAATCAACAACTGTGTTGATTGTGAGCAATGCACATTTATAAACCACTGCTCCACCCCACGACAGACATTTTGCAGGCACTCTTTCATAAAAAAATGTTCAACTATCTTATTGGATTTCTCCCAAAAGCGCTATGAGGCAGTCGCATTAGTGGGTTGACGTGCCAACGCGTTTGTGAGCGACTCGTGTGTTGCAAACGTATTTTATGCTACTGTCATGAATCAGAGGCCTGCTTAATGCACGCTGTTGTGATATAATAAAACGTCACTGTGAGGACAGCTGCCGTTAAGAGCGGCTGAATGCAAGCAGTAACAAGCCCGCACGCAGCAATAAGCGAAGCAAATCGAGGTGATGCTCATAAGGCTGCTGTTGCTGCACTGTGTTTTTTATGATGCCCCTGTTATATATTTGACGCTGTCAAACGCTTAGGGTGTCGTGATGTATTGAGTGTGCACTGCGCCGCTGTGCGAGTGAGGTCAATATCAAAGACAAAGATCCCCCATATAGCCTTAACAGACTGTTGGGGTAAATGTTGTTATCGAGCATCTATTAAGGCCGGCACGGCACATGATGGGGTGGGTGGCCAGCACCACGCATGGCCACATTTGTCTCACTTGTGGCAATGTTTACACGCTGCACCAGCTACTCATTTGAGGCTGAGTCGACCTACTGGAGGCCCAGGACCGGTTAAAAAAATCGTCACTGGTGTTGGCCGTGAGAGGGAATCCAACTCGGGTCGCCAGATTCGTAGTACAGCGCACCAACCACTACACTACCGAGTCCGCTATCACAGACAAAAGCATGCAAGAACGGTGCGCAATCATTTACATGCACGCAAGGATGCACAGGGGCTTACGTACCCTTATCGGGGTCTTTGTTCGCTGGGTGGCTTACACAGTCTGTGCGCTCAGCAGGCTCTAATGAGCCTTTAAAGGCAGCATCTGCAACAAACGCATCATAACTATTGTGCAGGCGTAAACATCTCGCTTGCAAAATAACGATCGAGCCGGATGTGCACCTTCATTTTAGGAGTTGAAGCTATGAAGGATGCGTTTGCTGTAAACGATGAATATTGATTCATGCAATATAGATTCTTACGCTCACTGCAACACAAGTCATTGTGCGTGCGAGAATAATTTGTTAAATGAAAATGCAAATGTAATGCTAAACTTTCATTTAAGCGAATGAAGCAAGCTAATCTGTGCAGCGACAAAAAAAACAATACAAAAGAGGCCAAAAACCACTGCTTCTTGATTCGAATCACAAAACCGAATTGTGACGGTTCATCAAATTACTGCTGGGAGGGAGGGGGAATGTGGGTGGGATGCATCGCTACAAGCCGATTAATCACCATCTCAAGTACAAAAACTGAGCAGGCGAGTGGGAAGGAGATTATTTCTGCCGCCGCTCACCGTTGCGGAAAGAAGCCACGACGCCGACAGCGAAGAAGGTTTCTTTGTCCGGGAGCGACAGGTCGAGCAGTCTGTGGCTCGCGCGTGTGTCCCCCGGGACCTCCTCCTCTGCGCGCGCGGGAGCAGGCGTGCTTTCCTTGCCTGCGGCGGCGCATCCAACGTCGTCCCGCAACGATTTATCTCGGGAGCGACCGTCGCTTCCCGCGGGAACAACCGTGCTCTTGGCAAGGTTCGTCTGCTTGCCTTTGAAATGGTCCACGCGGCCCGACGCCAAAGCAGCGGCGACGTTCGTCTGCTCGCCGAAGGGCCGATGCGGCCCTCTGTCCGCGTGTCGATGCGGCTCCGCCTTTGAGTCCTGCGAGTCGGGTTCGGGAGCGTGGATCGATTCCACGGCAGTTGATGGCAGCGGTTGATTGTCGCCGAGCGAGCTCCCATCTAGGGTTCGTGCGGCCGTCCCCTCGTCTGGCTCGCTCCACCTCGTCGCCTCCGCGCTGTGCGGCTGCGCCGCCTTGTCTCGGGGGCTGGCGGGGCTCGGCGCGCCCGCCTGTGCGTTCGTACCGAGCTGAGCCGGAGACGCGACGTTGAGGTTTGTCGAATGGGCGTTGAGTTTCTCGGCGGCGCTGCCCGGTTTTGGCTGCGGAGCGCTCACGCTGGAATACCTGATGTTAGATTGTCCGGGATGAAATCCGATGGGAGACACGGCCCGCTTTCTGATGTGTTCAACAGAGAGAGTGGCTCGTGGACCGACGTTCGGTTTCGAGTCTATGGATTGCACGAAATGTTTAACATTGGAAGTGTTAGGAGGGACGGAGGCGTTCTGATTGACCTCAACATTTTTGTTGCCATCCACGGCCGTCCCTCTGCACTCCTCTTGCCCGGACACTTTCCAAACGGGCGTGATGGTGGCTCGGCTCGGGGTGGGGGCGGCTGCCAACTCAAAGCTCTTGAGGGTCTCTGGACGGGGGACTTTCTTCACCTCGATCGCCAGCCTGTTCTCCTTCCTTTTCAACTCAAGGTCTATAGTTCTGGCGTTCGTCTCTGCAGAATTACCGTCATCGTCCAGGCCGCCGACAGAAGCGGCCTCGTCGCCGGCGCTCTCCGCTGACGGCTTCTTGCTGAGCGGGGCGTTGTCGTCGTGGTCTTCGGTGGGAGCCACTTCCAGCTGAATGGGTCTCTCTGCCAAGGTGTCTGGGCCAATGTTGGCATTGGACACACTGCCCGTGAACTTGGTGTAATTCTTGTTCAGGTCCAACCGCTGCTGGCCGTGGTTTTCCAGGGTCTCCGCCGAGCAAGGGGACGTACTTTCCACAACTCTGCTCCCTGAACCGCCGAAGCCGTCGCCCGCGGCCTTGTTGGCGGCATTAAACTTCTCCGTTCTGCACTCTTCCGCCGAGCTCTCGGCCTTGTTCGCGCAATCGGCGTCGCCCGACGCGTTGCCGTCGGAGTCGGAACCCTCGACCGTGCCCCCGCAGCCGCCCGTCTCGCAAATCGCCGGGGTGCCCGTCGCGTCTCGCTCGTGGTAGCGCTCGGTGGCGTCGGCGTGGTAGCGGTCGTTGCGGTCCTGCCACACGCACGAGATGGTGAGGAAGCCGGCGGGCACCGACGGGGAGATGACGGGCGGTACGGGGATGGGCCGCGGCGGCTGCAGGATCTCCTCCATCACGTCCGCCTCGTCCCGCTGCGCCGCACTGCTCGCGCACAAAACGCGCGCACGATAAGTGGGATCCGTGCCGGCGAGGTGGCGAGGTCAAACACGTGCAGCGATGATAACCGGCTTGGCGTTGCGTTCGATGGTTTAACACCAGTGGTTCGCACCATTTGGCACACGTACCCACTGGTGGCAGCTGGCGAGTGGTACGCAAGCAGTCTGTAAGTGGCACACTGAAGAGTCGGGACGCGAGTGTGTGGATATCCTGTATGCATGCATCAGTGAGTTTTAATTTTTGAATACACGCACGTAAGTGCCCATTTGTAGTCAAGTAGGCAGGAGTTGCATGTGCTTATATATGTATATGCATAATTTAAAAGTAGAGTAAATTTTGAGACTATATTTTAATTATATTCTACAGTGTGATTGATAATGTAACCATTGGCTTTTTGAATAATATATTTTAACGTTCTTTAAAAAGACTTTAGTTGGGTAATATGAAAACTTTACTTTATATTGTTTCAGCGGTGGTATGCCACGTGAGCAAAGTTTAGGAACCGATGGTTTATATCATGAGGTTAGCTTCAGTGGCCAAGGCCAGCAGAATTATATCAACAGTGTGGCACCCAAGACACATGACTTTGGAGGCAATGAGTGGAACTGATGATAAGACTGTTACCTAACATGGCATTCGCACTTGCCAATGATTTGCATGCACATATGTATGCCATCTGTTATGCAAGTGTGACCAAATATCTGTTTCAGCAAAGCCTTATTGCTGTGTGCTATTGCATGGTTCTACTTTTATGTGTGTGTAGCATCCTAATACAAACAGGAGTCAATGGAATTCAACCGAGTGGCTTAGGGATTTATAGATGTGAGCATTGAGTTTTGGGGATACAGCGACAAGTATACAGCCAATACACAAGAATACAATTTGGGAATGTGAAGCATCCAAATCGACCACATCTAAAGACGTGGCACCGAGTCGGCAAGTGTGAGTTGGGTGAAAGCAGGGAACACTGACTTGAGATCATAGAAGTAATCTAACAACAGTGAGTACACACAAGCAGTAAACATGGGCAATGCTGCGAGTGCCACACCAACACAGAAAATTATGAATTTTTATTCTTGCTTGCCAGGTGAAGTTAACTCAACTGGACACACGTTACCTTTTGACACGTGGGGGTTTTGGGGGCGGCAGGTCAGGAGTTCCCGGAGGAGATGCCGATAGGTCGGCCTCGTCATCCTGCAATGGAAGTGCAGGCGTAAAAGCAAGGTACGCTCACGAGTAGAATGGTGGCATGCTCACCTTTAGCCTGCCTGCATGGATGTTGCTGCTAGAATGAGCATGTTACACACTCAGATAGTGAGAACACTTGTTATCCCGCACTCGTACGAGTCCAGTCCATCAAGTATGTGCACGACACGGCCACATTGATTCCATCTCCAAGTCACGACAGATAACTGCGTGACACAGGGGTGCAATATTTTCGATTTCTCATGTGCCACAGTTGTTTTTATACCCATTTCCATTTGCTTCATTGCTGTACTTTTTTTTTATTTTGCGTTTATGTTGGTGACCCAGATCAATCTTGCAAATGGGACTTACCTGGGGTTTCTTAAGTTCTCACCTAGTTAAATGAAATTAAGGTGAGGTTCAAGTCTTCTCAGTGCTTAACTACGCCAGTGGCCTATCCTTCTGCAGCCTCATAAACATGTTCCCCACCGACCATAATCTCCTCTTCCTGATTAAATACTCGTGTTACTCGCCTACGGACACTGGCGTCCTTGATTGCTGTATAATTTAAAGACATTTGTCAATCCTTCGTGGATTAAATGCCTCCCCGTGCTGTGTCGGTCTTGAGGATTGGGGGGCCACAGTGGTGAGACGTTAACTACCTTGCCTGGTATACCGGAGGTCGTCGGTTTGATCCCAACCCTGACGCCTGCATATTTGGAGTTTGCATGTTCTCTCTCCCCATGGTCGTGTGGATTTTTCTCCGGGTCCTCTGGGTTTTCCCTTCACATTTATAACCAGCGTGCATAAAGAGTATTTGGCTGATATAAAGTAAATATGGGCCTTACCTGGCAAAATAAAAAAAAGCTTTAGTCGTAGTTTTATAGGATCAATTTACTGTAATGCACTCTCATCATACTTCACCATATTCATCATTGTGAATTGATGAATGGGGGGGGGGGTTAAAATTTCATTCACCTCTGATAATTATAAAGTTACGTTGTGATGTGATAATAAGTCAATAAAAAATAGTTTTGTATGACCCGTCCTTTGCTTTTTCCAATTTCCATGAGAGGGCACTATAACACTGACACACGCTGTAGTCCCTTCACAAGCAAAAAAAAACAACTGTCAAACAACAAAAATCACGCAATAGTAGATTTCTCCACAAGTAATCAGTGAATTTATGCAAAGTATTCCCCGTGGAAGTTTGGTGTATATTGCAAACGTCCCACAAATGGTGTATTATTGTTGTTGCCAAGAAAACCGATTTAGCCTCCAAGAAAATACAAATAAATCGCAGAATGATATAATAACCAAGAATGCTCTTTGTTACGACTCTAAAGTTACGTTACATGGCCTAATAACGATAGTCCTTCCAGCCCTCTGTTAATATACGGTCATGGGGGTTACTTGACCCTACTTCACCATGCTGGTCAGTGCGGTTTGGTGAAGTGGAAGCCCAGGTTTGGTTTCAGATAACCCTTTGCCACTTATGATAGCTGTGGCTGGAAATCAAACTTAGGTCGCCTGGCGCATAGTGCAGTGTGCCAACCACTGTACCACCGTAATAGAAAATTACTGGTCTATTGAATATTTATTACCAAGTACTGTACAGCACTTAAACGTTGGCTGGCTCAGAGCAGGCTATGGGTTGGCTATCTTTACGCTGTAAAGCAATTAATAAATACGTTCGGGAAACACAGCTACACCGCTAAGAGTCTGCACAATTAGGATAAACGGAACCAGCGCTGACAAATTGACGTCGTCGTTCAAAGGGCCGTCGCAGAAGTAAACATCCGTGCTTCGCTCCCGCCGCAGACACAAAGCACAGAATGGCAATCGCCGCAAACTACGGGCGCTGCTCATACCATCACGTGACAAGATTACTTTCTGCGATTTTAAAAAAGAATAATCACAAAATGATAAAACGTAGAGGGTGAAACAATTTGGATTCATAAAGCGTCTAATGAAGACCGTATCCAAAGACTCGGCACAAAGTAGGGGGGGAGCGTAAATTTTGCGGTAGTTAGAAAAAAAGAGACATTTAAAAAAATATTTTTGGGTGGCGATAAGGGGATGCAGTGTAGAGGGGGAAAGGGGACAACGGAAAGGTGCCGATAAAGAAACTTCACCGAGAAAGGAAAGTCCGTTATAGGGAGAGGAGAAGAGGATGGTTTTGAACATGGTCTTAAACAGGGGAAGGCGCTAAAAGCTGCAGAGAGCGCCAGGCAGAGAGGATTCCAGACAACTGAGAGAGCAATGGAGCAAAGAGCGGCCTTCCTTTGACCACAGAATGCCTGGAGCTTTTGACAGCAAGCCTTGGTTACTGCCACACAGCGATCGCAAGTTGAGCCCACGAAGGAAATTTCGCGATTTCCAATCTCATCTTTGTGCAGAGCAGCGGAGCGCTTGCCGTGGTCGTTTCAGAATCAGAAAGGGTTTTATTCGCCATGTAAGTTCACACCGACACACGTAAACCGACTGTCCGTTTTCTCGTCAGCCCCTTCGAGCAACCCAAGCCCACGCACCGACAGCTGAATCCGGAACATCTCGTCCCTACTGCATTCCTGAGGTTTGGCAATGGGAGGGCTGCTCTGCAGCGTACAAGGAACAGAGTTCTGGCTAGCGGGCTGGCTCGGCTGTCTGGCTGCCTGACTGGCCAGCTACACACCACACAAACAGCCTCAGGACAAGATCCTGCACAGACGAAAAAAAAGTGTCACTGTAAGAGCGAGCAAAGACGATAACACGGGAAAGGTAACAGACTGTAGTATGGCAGGGCAGGCCCCCTGATGAAGCTAACCGGCTCACTGCAACTGTAGCCGTGCGCATTCACTTGCCACCTGCACCACCCCCCCCCCCCCCACGATGGCATTTTCATGCTTGGTTAAGCAAAGCCGTGGTCAGCGAAATGAAAACAAAATTACATTTTCAAGGGTAGACGCTGTTAAAGCTGCCACAAATGTCACTAGAATTGTCTTCTAATTTACATTCAATTTATGTGAGACATGTTTTTGTTAGTTTCATTCTGGATAAGAACTGAACACGGAGGAAAGGATTGAATTTATTACATCAAAAATACAACTTTGGCTCCCACTTAAATTGTTTAGCATTTCCCACTATATTGGTGCAGTGTTAAGAAACCCTAAGCATTTTAACCCCGGTTTAGAAATATTTTATACTGTGTATTTCCAATAAATAAGAGGTCTCATTGTATTCTCTCAATCACGAGATGAAAGGCTGGCTTGTAAGGGGGTAAAACTATGGGTGGAACAATGTATAAACTCACAAATTAATATCGATTCTTAAGCTCACGTGCGCAATTTTCTTTATCAATGTTTCTCTATAGCTCTTTTTCAGAAGTGACCTGGCTATTACAAATAATATCTCAACGAAGTGGTTTATTTCGTGGAAATTTATAGAAGCCAAATACTTTAAACGCACATTGATTCTAAATGTGGAGGGAAAAACTGGAGGACCCGGACAAAAATCCACACGACCACGGAGAGAACACGCAAACTCCAAATATACAGCAGGCGTCAGGGTCAGGATCAAACCCACGACCTCCTGCATACCAGGCGAGGTAGTTAACATCTTGCCACCGTAGCGCCCAAGTCATTACAGAGGCCAACTTTCACGGTAAAGTAAAAAAATGCTGTGCTTGATTCTTGAATCAAATTGTAATGCTGAATGGTGGAATTTCTAAAAATCTGATGATGGTAGGGCTGGTAAATGTATGTTGAACTTCTTTTGCAACGTACGTAGCCAACCGTGCTAATAATGGGAGGTGTGGAATTGCCCCACTCCCACGTGACGATGAAAAATAAGAACATCCTACATCACTGCCCATTAGCACACTTGCCAGATTTGGCTTAATTCAACAAGCCTCAGGGTCGGCATTCTCAGCAAAGTCAGAAAATAAACAAATACTTTTTAAGCGCTTTCCAAATTATGTTTGTAAGCGTTAACACATTAGCTCTGTTCGTCCGTCAATCTGTTTGCAAAATGGGGGCACAATAACTCCCAGAAATTGGATTCCTTATGAACAACATTTTTAGTAAAAAAAAGTTGCGTTACTGTAAAGGGCTAACCATTGAGAATACCAGTCAGATCGATCAATAGGTTTCAGAAATAGTTGGCAGACAAAACAACCTCCAGCACTACAAGGATTAGCCTTGCTGGCCAAGGGGGTGCATGCTTGTTGGCCTTCCCCTCCCCTCCCAACATCGCCGATACACATCATCTCACGATGCCGCAAGTCGCGTGCTGTGTGATGTCGTCTCGTTATGCGGTTTGACACACAAACGTCGTTGACGTAAATTAAATACTTCAGAGCATAAACGTGTGCTGGAAAGCATTGCAGAACCCATGCAAATGCACGATATGTCTTGCATGTTATCATTCACGGCAAGATGATTAATTATAGTCTGTGGCAACAACAGATACATTGATAAACTTCTTATTCTTATATTAGTTGTGTAACAATGTGTCCTCCTTGCGATTTGATGAACTGTTGCAATTCAGGGTGACAATTCGATACATTAATATATTTGTTTAAGTTTCTGTGAACGCTAGCGCCTCTAGTTGCTGCAGGGATGATGTGAAACCATTAAATAAAAAGTGTACAAATCTTAAAATATTGGATCACTTACTCACTGGATTCGCTACATACATCGTAAACAGAAAAATCGATGTTAATCAATAGAACGATGCATTAGTATGGACCAACTCAACTTCGCTGATGGCGTAGTCAATATAATAACCAAAAGTAATTCACTACGGGATACGATGGGACAACTTATAAAGGCGGCAAAAGTGGGTCCAACGATAAATATCACCAAAACAAAAGTCACGTCCAACAAGTTCGTTGAACAAAAATAAATATTTGAGGGACCCAACTGATCCTCATGGCGGTACCCCGGGGTACCAAATAATACAAAATGGCCGAGGCAATAAAATATTTTATTTCTGGGACACTATTTTTTCCAGGGGTGTTGCTTAACTCCGCGACCGGGGTACCAATCAATCCGAAGTCAGTGCCACTCCGCGATGTCGAAACACAGCGAGGACGATCGCGCTGAAACCCTGAACGCTCGTACGCACCGTGGTGGTGCATCGTGTGCCGCTCGTCGAGATGAGTCGATTGCCGAATCGCCGACCATCAACAGACTCAAAATGACTGCATCACGGACACTGCGCGATAGCCGGGGTACTATGGTACCCCGGGGTACTATGGTACCCCGGGGTACTATGATACCCCGAGGTACCGCCATAAGGTTCAACTGTAACTCAGTCCACCTTCAACTGGTGTTGAAGGTGGACTGAGTTCTCAATGATTAAATACATAGGCGTCTGAGCGTAGAAAGGAATGGCTTTTAGGAAATTGGGTTTGATAATGGACGAGTAACGTACCCCTAAAATGCAACACTCTTATTACGGGATAAGTCTCCATGTTTCTGACTGCCAGCGCAGTACACTAAGCCAGAGGTTAGAGTTAGAACAAAAAGCCAAACCATACTTGAAAAATATTAAATGCCCTCATGCGGTCACGCACCACCGCCATCCTGAAATCTGGCTGTGGAATGTATTAGTTGATGGGTGTGGACCAACAAGGACTTTCTGCAGAAAGGGCGAAAGATAAGCTCTCCGTGCTTCAGAATTCATGGCGATTTGTGGAATAAACATTTACCTCCAACTAGTGTGGCAAAAAATTCAAACAAAGGGCATCGCTTAAGGCCAGACAATAGGATGCGTGGGGCTGATTTTGCGAAAGGTAATGCTGTTATGGAGGCAAGTACAGGAATTGTTACCTCCGATTAGCATGATTGGCTACGTGCGGTGTGAAAGAAGTTCAACATACATACACACATACTTGGTGATCGTTCAATAAAATAAATTATTTACGGTCTAGTTTTTCCTGTCTCATTTTAGTGTTTTTCATTTTTGCCTTGTTTTTACAGATTTGTTCATTCCATTACACTAACCATAGCATATGA
Source organism: Petromyzon marinus (assembly GCF_048934315.1). Lineage (NCBI taxonomy): Eukaryota > Metazoa > Chordata > Hyperoartia > Petromyzontiformes > Petromyzontidae > Petromyzon > Petromyzon marinus. The sequence continues at coordinate 5,660,989 of NC_133680.1, forward strand.
TACGAAAATTATAATACGAACAAGGATGAATAGTAAATAGTTAATCATTAGATTATCACGCATGATTTGATGCATGTATCGTGAGCGTAAGAGGCGGTGGATCTGAAACATGCCTCTTCGCGCATTAAAGCCTCATCCCTTCTGTCCAAGCAGACATTTTTAAACAATTGCCTTTGAGGTTGTGGTATTTGAATGCGCTGTAAAGTGTTGCCACTACTACCAACAAGACAAGAGCCTGGATACAGCAGTGCGACACCAATCGCTGTGAATGCGATAACAATCAGTGGCAATCCACGAACAAATGGCTAGTGGCTCAAAAAGGTAAAGGTGCAATTGCTGTCAACTGTTCAGGCCATCAATGTTAGTGCAATGCAGATATACATCCTGTGGGAGATTGACGGCGGTGGCCCACAACGCAGTGTGTAAATAATGCAGGCAAGCGGGCTAACTCAGCGGGGAGAAAGGCCACATGCCACTGCAAAAGCTACGGGCACGTCCTCGGCATACAAGTGACCACCGGTTACGCTCAAACTTTTAATAAAAATGAAATTACAAAACAGCACCAGTGTGCAAACACGCAGACCGTGTTTACATTTAAAACGAGCATAGGCGAGCGTACGCTGGAACGTGTTTGATTAAATGCTTACAAGCGAGCATGCAGCAGAGATAATAAATAAATGTTACCCAAGCAAGAAAGCTCTGGTTGTTTTTGTAACTTTTAAATAAATAAATGAAACTATTTTTTTTTTGGGGGGGTGGGGGGCAGCAGGGGGAAAAATGCTTCTGTAGAGAATAACCAAGGCAACACACCGAGATAAGTGCGTGGAAGGGAAATGCTGGCAAGTCTAAGCTTGGCGGAACCTGGACTTGTCATCCTCGACTTGTCCCGCGCTCTCACCACGGTGGCGAGATGTTAAATACCTCGCTAGGGAAACAGGAGGTCGTGGCTTCGATCCGACCTTGACGCCTGTATATTTGGAGTTTGCGTGTCTCTTCTCCGTGGTCGCGTGGATTTTTCTCCGGGTCCTCCGGGTTTCCCCCCCACACATTTAGATCAACACAAGTTTTAAGAGTATTTGGCTGCAATAAATGTGCACGCAATAAGCCACTTCTCGTTGAGCTATCATTTGTGGCCAGGTCACTTCTGAAAAAGAAGTGACCTGTGGGCCTTACCTGGTAAAATAAAAATAGTTTTTAGTTTTTTATCTTCCTTCACAACATCCCCTTGCCAGCATTTCCCTTCCGCGCACTTATATCAGTGTCCAGACACCCATGGTACACAGCCAGGGGGTGAAACACACAACATTCTGGGTGAAACATACAACATTTTGGGTGAAACACACATTTTGGGTGAAACACATTTTGGATGAAACACACATTTTGGCACGAATAATGTCATTTTTCGAGCCCACCTTTTTCTCCCTTCAACAGGATGACACGTGTTGTTTATGCTAATGACAGAACTTTTAAATAAACTGGAGCTCTAAAACAGAGCCCCAGTTCTATGACTCAGGGGATGTAAAACAAGTATCGTATAGTATTCTTGGTTCTTTCGGTAAAGTCACGTAGAAGGGAAACAATAAAATAATAAAAATATAAAACAATAAAATTCTCACGACGTTTCGACTGCAACACAAGCAATCATCACCATGATGAAAACCACAGTCGAAACGTCGTGAGAATTTTATTGTTTTATATATTTTTTATTATTTTATTGTTTCCCTTCTATGTGACTTTACTGGAAGAACCAAGAATATGAATCCCTGCAGTAACGAAAGCTTTAAATCAATATTTATCGTATAGTAGTTCAATTTGCTTTAACACATGTAAACTAAGTTCATTACGATATATAGTGAAGCAACAGCAATTATCAAGTAATGAAAAACTCACATTTGTCAATAACATGGCCTTAAGAGAAAATAAAGGGTGACTTTTTGCAGAATGGCCTCCTCATGTGCTGTGAAGAAGAAACCATTGGCCGAAATATCGCCCATACAGTAAAACTTTGGATTGCGAGCATAATTCGTTCTGGAAACGTGTTTGTAATCCAAAGCACTCGTCTATCAAAGCACTCGTATATCAGTTGTGATCACGTGACGCTCGGCAGACAAAGCGTGTCCATACTACTCGTATTGCAAGACCTCGCTCGTTTATCAAATTAATATTTATTTAAAATTTTTGCTCGTTTTGCAAAACACTCGCAGACCAAGTTACTCGCAATCCAAGGTTTTGCTGTATTTCCCTTTTAAAGACAATGTTATTTACGAATGTATTGAGTTGTTTGTCATTTATGCTCATATCCAAAAGCCAATGCAGAATCACAAAATACACTGTTAAGTAATGGCTCGCTGTGCATCAGTAATCTAACCCATAACCACTGAAAAACCATTCGCGAGTAAACACTCCAGCTTCCAAAGTGTGTCAGCATCCCTGTCCACTAGCCCGAAAACGTATAAACTACCTCTGTTCACTGCTAGATTGGTGAGCACATGGTTTACTACCGCCCGAGGCCAGCCACCAAACACCGACAGCCAACAGCACAGCAGGAGGTCTGCGTCAAGTTGTTTTCACGATGACCGGAGCTACACTGCACCCACCCGCGCCTAACCTGAGCACTTTCCCGTTGTTTTCGCTCCGCAAAGGAGGAGAAAAAGATACGCAGCTTTGCACGCTGCCGTACAGCATTCATCTTGCACAAAGCACAGACTTCTCCCTGCGTGGTAAATTGCACGAGGACGTGTCTGTCATGTTTACTCATCACAAGCAGGTCTGAAAGTGAGTGTAAAAAAAATATATATATAAAATTTGTTTTAAAAAGGTAACCGATTCTACGCGAGTGTGCTCCGTCAACAGTAATGTCAGAATGCTCTGTCCACATCCTCATTATTTTTCCACCAAATTGGGATGTTGGTTTTGCTCAACTTCTCAGCACAAGAGACACAACCAATTCCTTTTAATACAGGAACATTAATAATGTTAACATTGTACATCGACAAAACCTCAACTGCTATGCTTACATATGCACGTTGAACTTATTTTGCACCGTACGTAGCCAACCATGCTAATCTGAGGTTCGGAAGCATTAATACTTCATCATACTAGAACTCATATTAATGAATGAACAAACGCATTAAACATCACAGAGTCGATACATGTAGACTTGGCAATGCTGTTCACGTTGGCAGCGGGTGCACAATGAACAAAAAATAACCCGGACACGTCAACACTTCCGTAAAAAGACAAATACAATCTATAAAACTGACGATGTTTCAGGCAAATTGACTTTCTTCTTTAAGCGCAATAAAGAAGGGCCATTGCCCAAAATGTTGCCGACTATATACGTTTCTCTCTAAGGGCAATCTTGTTGCCGAGTGTGTCGAGCCTTTTGTTATCGACATTCTTCAATGTCACCACGCGTCTTCAGAAATACAAAAAGACACGGGTCCAGGAGGTTGCTGCATGTAGTGAAAAGATTTTGGCCTCAGGGGAAATAAAAAGCCATTCGTAGTCGAGATTTACAATTCTCACAGCCCGTTGCCACTTTTAGTCTTCAATTTCTGGATTAGGTTGTGCATAGCTATTATACTGTATAATATTATTAAATGATTCATTCAAATTATACTATAGGACATCAGAATCATTAAGTGGTGTTGTGGAGTGCTAATTAAAATATATTTCTGCCTCTTCCCCATATTTGTCTCTCCACATAAAAAAAAGTTTTCATGACACAACTCATCAGCTGTACGGCCTTCTGGGAGTACATCTTTTTCAAGGGTCCTTGCCAATAAACATCGGTCACTTCACCAGCATTGGTTCAAGCAAGCCCGACTGCTGGTGAGAAAACCAAATGTCAAAACTGGTTGAGAGGTTACTTGTATCGAATCAATGCTGCTGATAAGATGCACACCCAAAAAGGCTGTGATGACGATGGATTTAGTAAAAATAAATGTGTTTTTTTCCGGAGAGAAATACAGGAAGGAGGCATTCTTTATTTTGTTATATTATGCATATGCTGCTCTTTGGCCACACACATGCAGCATGCATGGCCACTTGCCTGGGATGGTTATCTGCGGTCCGAAAGTGTATTCTAAGGAGAAGGGGAGTTCACGTAGGAGGAAGTTCTCACAGGAGAAAAATAATGGAGAGTTCACGCAATGGCTCTCTCTCTCTCAAGCTCTTACAATGTTGCGACAATGAATTAATAAAAAGCTGCGTGGGTTGCTTGTATTATACTCTCATTCCCATTATATCAATGGCCCTGTGTGCATAGGAAAGTGAATATTTAAACATTAAGATGCCCAACACAATGCACTGTGATATGGCTCATTTATGCAATTCAAAATTTGTAAGTAAAATGGAAAAATCCCCAGAAGCCAAGTGGTGTGGGCTTTTATATAACGGTGTGGGGTTGGGTTTTTTTTAAATAAAAAAAATATTTTTCAAAACGTGCGTGAAAAAACTGTTTTGTGGCACATTTCTCCGGGCACATCATTTCCTGCTGGCAGTCAAACGGAGTGCTCCTAACATTAGGTGAACGATTTAATCCACAGCCGACGGGGGAAGAGGGAAGACGAGATTGTGTTACCGCAACGTGGGTCGAGGAAACGCCAGCTTGGCTTACCGGCACATATCAGTTAAAGCCCATGAACGCTGCTTACTTTATTCAACGATACTTGGATTTTTTTTACAAACCCAAAGGATGCACGAACATAGGAAATGAGAGCCAGAACGTGCGTGCCAAGGTGTCGCTTGGGGGTTAATGCCCACCGTTCAACGCCGATGAACAATCAAATTCAAACTAATCACCTGCGATCTTGCTCCCATGTCCACAACACTCATTCATGCCATGGGCTGCAGCATCAACATTTCTTCAGATTCTAGGTCTGGGTATGGCTACCGTGACCCACTTCAGAAAATCCTATAAACTTAAGTTTGAAATTTCGATTTAAAGCTTTCGTGACTGCAGGGATTCATCTTCTTGGTTCTTTCGGTAAAGTCACGTAGAATGGAAATAAAATAATAAAAATAAAATATAATAAAATAAAATTCTCACGACGTTTCAGCCACAACACAAGTAGCCTTCTTCAGGTTAAGGAACAGAACTGTCGGGACGACAGCGCTTCAATGAACACTGCCAAGCTTGGCAGCGTCTTTTAAGCTGGGTGGGAGGAGCAGAGTGCCTTGACAAAGGAGTTTACATATCAACAGAAGAATTTAGCATTGAAGTAGCTGTGTTAATGTGTTGGATTAGCAGGGTGTTAAAGTCAGAAATTAGCATGTAACTGGGAGATTATCATGATGTTAGGGTGAGGGATTAGCATGTAACTGGTCACGGAAGTAGCTATGTTAAAGTCAGAGTTTACATATCAAAAGACGCATTTAGTATATTGATGCTAAAGAACTGCAACTACCCAACTATCATACAATAAGCCGATGTGAAAGAACTAAGTATAAACTACATCAATATAATAAATGTGCTCAATATATTCTTCAATAAGTTGAGCTATTAACATAAAGTAATTGGGTATAAACTACACTATATTATCAATACCATATAGTAAACTGATAAAAAAACTAAAATAGAAACTACATCAATGTTATCAATAAACTCAATATACTCTCCAATCAGCTGAGCTACTAACAATAAGTCGTTATACATTACAATTCTATGTCGAAAAAAGTGGCAGTTTCTTTTTGATTTTCAACGTTAGCACCACGGAAAGCGATGAGCTTTGTTCAGACGGACGAGTCCATCTATGCTCGGAACGGAGGAGGGGGGAGAGAGAGAAACAGCCACGATGCGCTGCTGTCCTGTGTTGCGTTACAACTATGCTATAAACTAGACTACTATACATTACAATATTATACCTTCCAATCTAAACTACATTGTATAATATCGTATACACAGCCCAATGTAAGCTCTAACATTGTGCATTATATTGATAGGTCTCCCAACTAAACTTTTTTCTACATTACACTACTATACACCGTAATATACACTGCCAAAGACAAACCCCACCCTTGAATTATACAATGCGTTACTATACACTACCCTATACTTTAGACTATAAAATATTAGACTTGTAATATTACACTATGTCTTATTCTACCAACCCTACTGTATACCTCACTGCTGTATATTTACTATACAATTACGATACTATATATTGCCTTATGAATTATGTTAAACATTATACTGTTATACCATTTATTATTATACAACATGCTATAAACCATACTATTTATTGACCATCGTGTGAAAGGTATTAAGAGGCAGTACCCAGCGAATGGACTGCGGTCTGAAAGTCACCGTACAATACAATCAATCGAGAACCGAAATGGTTTATAACGTCTTTCCAATGGTTACTAAGCCAGAATCCATCTTCTCGGTTGAAATTGTCTCTGTGTTTGTATGTGGATGGCCTCATCAACGAATCTCTCATGGTAGCCGGATGGCTTGCAGAGAACCTCCGTCTTGGAGAAGTCAATGTCATGTGAGCCCACTGAATGATAACAGTGATCTGCCACGGCTGAGGTGTTCGTCCTACCGTGTTTCTAGTCTGCTTTATGTTCACGGATGCGGTCCGAGATATGACGCTGCCAAGCTTAGCAGTGTTCATTGAAGCGCTGTCATCCCGACAGTTCTGTTCCTTCACCTGAAGAAGGCTACTTGTGTTGTGGCCGAAACGTCGTGAGAATTTTATTTTATTGTTTTATTTCTATTCTATGTGACTTTACCGAAAGAACCAAGAAGATTAAGTTTGAAATGTTAAAAAAATTCGAAATCACCTTGGCAATACAGTATTTAGTAATAAGCTATCTTATTCTGGCTATCTGGCCTTAGAAATCCACTGCTCGATGAGGGCCTCCCCATGCCCTGCAGGTTGTGAGGGTCACTTGACCAGCACAGATGCAGGGAGCATAGATGCGAGTGGACAAAAGTAGTGCAACATCAGATGCGTTTCCCTTTGCTCTCCACAATGTAGTCACGTAGCAGCCAATAACAACCCGGTTTGTAAACTGTGGTCGATCATTGAAGCACTTTGCAGGCTCAACTCCGGCTTGGCTTCTGAGATCTGATAAGATTAGGCACATTCTGGTAATTTGGTCTCAGGCCTCCAGCTTACATATACGTTTGTATTTTGTATGGGGACTGGAACCACAGTGTTTACTGTTCAAAGGGAATAAATACCTTGCTTAAACGTCAAACTCTTTAGTTGACTAAAAGAATTGCCACGCTACACAGACAACATCCAAGAGGCCTGACCCAAACGTTGGCGGTTGCTGTACGGACTACGCGCACATGCATGTGGGCGCATCTAATTAATTATTATCGTTTAATCAAATTTGCTGGGCACGGGCCAAAAACGTTGCGAAATGCCAAACGGCCAGGGAAGAAAAAAAAACCTCAAAGTAGGTTTGTGGGCGGATGAACATCGGTGCGCTGTGTTGTCCTCACCGTGGTGAGCGCAGGCAAGTTGGAATTCAAGCAGGGGCTGGATGCCAGTATCTGCTGCTGGAACAGCTGGGCTATTGCGCAGTGCACCAGCTCGTACTGGTCCTGGGAGCAGCGGCAGGGCACGGGACGCGAGCGACAAACGGGTGAGACGGGAAGCTCGGCTAGAGCCGGCATGCGCTCTCTCCGTCGAGCGCTCAACACACACGAGCGTTTTAAAACAAACACAAGGCACTCAAACGACGACAGATTATTAAATATTTTTAAATAACGAGCTTGAAGAGAGGCGGGGGGTGGGGGAGGGGAGGGAAACTATATACTGTAAGCGTACATGTCATTGATAACTGCTGAGGGCTTTGATTATAAGGCTGCATGTTGAGATGCGAGGCACTTCCTTAAATGGTTAAAGCCCACTGGGCAATAAGAGCAAGGCCAACATCAATCCATACAATACGAGTCCACAGACATTTCCTAAATATGGTCAGTACCCAAACGGTCGAGAGCTTACTTTCCCTCTCAGTGATTTATTGCAAGTCTGTTATTGTTTTGTATGTTTTTGTACAGCCACAATGTGCAATAAGTGCGTGTTATTTGACCATACTTCACCAAATTTGTCAGTGCGGTTTGGTGAAGGCAGGGAATATGAACGCTGAAGTGGATAAGAACACTACAGTAAATAGATTTTTGCTGCATTGCCCTCCGTTGCTAACAACGTGGCGCCCAGCATCCCATAACACCTTGTGATTTCATGTATGGTGATCGCCCATATAAACACTACCTAGGCTGAAACCTGCTTAGGTTCCAAGATCATACGAGACCGTACACACTGCGAGTGCCTTGGTCATTGGCTATGTTATCCTTTTGACTGGTTATTTTACGTACGAGACCCCCGAAGCGGCCACTTAACACGCAATATTGTCAGATGAATGAACAGCTACAACCCTGACCTCGATGTAGGCCCACGAACGCTTCACCGACGTTGTCGCACACGTCTTGCAATCCAAGCAAGGGAACTTAGAATGATGCGATAGCACCGGCGATGAATAACGATGCCAACATGACAAACCAAGCAAAAAAAAAACATTGGCGGCCACGACAATTCTGGTGAATTTCTAAATTAAAAGCCCATACATGGCTACGTAGAAATAATAAATGTGACCTAAGCCAAGTGGAGGCCCTCAATGTGCACTGAAGAATGTAATATTAACTTTCCCCCGTTGACGATGAGCAGACGCGGCACGAGGCAGGCCCCGCCGCGCTGATGCTGGGAAATTACCTTGGTTTGCACAGCGGATGGCCGCTGGGTCCTCATGTCTTGAATCAAGTTGAAGACGCTGAAGTTCTCTGGGATTTTCTGCAGCAAAAAAAAAGAAAAAAAACCCGCGCCCGCCACCACATTCGAAATTAAACAAACGAACGCGTGATGTGGAGACATTGCCTGAAAGGTTATAGCTTATTTTTATTACACAATCAAACGTGCAGTTTAACTGAGAAATTATGCTAAGCAAGTGCCTCTGTGAATATGCTCTGTGTAACGTCTCGGGGTTTGTGGTGGAGTGGGCGCACAGCAGTTCCCGAGCTGCGCTACAAACCCAGAAACCAGACTTCGATTCCCGGGCCATGGCTAAGATCAGCGGCAAGTCATATCAGAACCGCTCCTGTTGGGCCAGCACGGTGAAAGTATGGTAAAAAAAAATATATCACTTGTCACTGATGTTATCTGTGGCTGGGTCGTGGGGTTCATAGCAGTGCATGAACCAACGTGTCATCACACCACCCAGATGCACGACATTCATACACACAAATAAAAAAAACATTTTTACTTATGCCATTCAATGCATGAATCATGCGTTTAAGAATCAATAGTACCCGCATAATTGATGCATCGTTTCTTCCACTATATATAAACATTACACCCTAAACAATGTTAACAGAACTCTTCACAATACAAAATGCCATAGGTAGGTGTGGTATTGTTGTTTAGGTTCTGAGCACATATAAGCCAATTGTGATGTTGGCCAATTTCGATACGACTACAGTGGCCTTGCTGTGGTCAGAACATCTCAATTAATAAAAGGCTGGTATGCCTCGACTTTTCACGAGTTTAGATTGGACAGTGGCTATTACACGTCCCTCTATCTTCTTAAAAAGCACCTGTCCTGACTGTCTCACTGAACTGTGGCTTATTAGTGGCATTGGGTCACGGCAAGCCTTATACGAAAATGTAAAACTGCGGCTACCAGCAGGATGCAATCGCTCATTGAATAGGCTATGTGGGGTTTGGTGCTCTTAACACAATGTCTACCTGTTCATGGGACAGAATCCGCTTAACTTGCAATCGTCCTAGGGAGTCAACTTTCTACCTGTTCCTGCTGAAATGTCAACCGTTATATTTATTTAATTGTCAAAGGTTCCAGAGATCATAAAAAAACCTCATGGCTGGAAGGCTCGTGTCAGTTTGTAAGCAACAAGACTCGTGAAATCGTGATGTATAACACTGCATCACAATCGCAAAGGGGGTTGGCAGACGTAAGAAGAGAGAGCAACACACTAATTGAAATTGCAGATTTCCTGGGGTGTGAAAAAGAGCCAAAACATTCCACGCTGCCAGCAACGCGTCAGGCTCCAGAGTTATTGTGAAAACATAGCCGAAGGCGGACAGCGCGAGTCGTCCACGTTGTCTGGACAACGCGAATATTGTGGGATGGGCTGCCCACACGTTCGCTGTAAAAATGCGAAAAAGACAAACGTCCAGTTAATTTCAACGTGGCCAGCGCCAAAAAGGCCTCTGGAAATGCAAGTAGCGCCGTGGACGTTGACGAATGTAAGTTGGTGTGAACATGCATGGAATCTCCAAAAAAAGAAAACATCTGCGTTGTCTCTGAAAATCAGAAAGCCGTGTGGGAAAGCGACTGTAGTGCAAGCTACAACTGCACGTACCAAAGGAGGAGGGTATGCCGTAATCAATTAAAAATGACACGTAGTTTGTAAAAAAAAATTTTTCAAAGCCTTGAGCATACTTTGCACACGTACAGTATAGATATGTTTCAGTGTGGGTGGTCAGCACGAAGGGTGCATAACTCAGCTGGTGTACTGCCGCTTATCTTGACTCAAGGTCTACTGCGCTTTGTCTAAATATACCACTGGCCAGGTCTCCTTTCAAAGCTACGATATCCTATCGGTATCGAGATTTCCAGTGCATATTACCATTGATCCTACGGGGTTCGATTTCATGAATGATCTCGACAAACAAACAAAAAAATGGTGCGCTTTCATGTATGTTTTGTTAAACTTTATTTTTGGTACATCCTGTTCCTGAACGTGGTATAGAATATCAAGATGGCTCACCCCGAGCTTGAGTAGATTCCGAGTGTAGTCGATTGCGCAAATGGCCCCGGTCCTTCCGCAGCCTGCGCTACAGTCACAGCACGTGCCACAGTCAAACGCACGAGCCACAGTTAGCAAGGTGGAACAGTCGTCAAATGCACGAGCCACAGAGAGCAAGGTGAACCACAGTCAAACATACGAGCCACAGAGAGCAAGGTGAACCACAGTCAAACATACGAGCCACAGATAGCAAGGTGAACCAGTCAAACGCACGAGCCACAGACAGCAAGGTGAAACAGTCCTAGTGTTGCACACAATGCATTCAATCTACTTTTTAGAGGAGGCTACAGCAATAAACAGAAGGCGTAGCATTTTGTTGTCCAAGCGTATTGGCATAGGGTATACATATATTCCACCCATTATTGTACTTACTCCATAAGGACACATTTGTTTGTACGTAAACAGTATATGTTATGTAATACACATTATATTAAACAGCATGTAATGATTTGTATGACCACTTATTTGAATCCCTACCCAGATTGCACCCAATCCCTTCAGATCTCAGACGATAAGCAGAGTCGTGCTCGGATGAGTAATCGACAAGCCAGCCAGGTTGTTATAGGATGCTGCGGGACTACGTTAAGGGCAGCAGAGGGCAGTGCAGCAACATCCCCTGCTGCACTCTCTGCTCCAGCGTTTATGCGCCCCGTATTCACAGCCCCGCGTTGATGAACGTGGTGCAACACGGTCACACAACTCCAACGACTCGCCTGGATGGGGAAAGGCCCTATTCCAGCGAGAGACAAACGTGCTGGACATATACGTGTACTGTAACTACTACAAGAGCATTGTGATAAATCAATGTGTTTTCTTTTCATACACAGTGATCTGATTAATAGATACTCCATTGGAACATTGCGAGAGAAATACAGAAAAAAAATATTTCAATTCAAAACCCCTACACGTTTCCCACTAATCTTAATACGCCCATTAAATCTATTAACATTTTCCCGATAAACATTGTTCAACATGGGCAGTGTGATTTGCTTACAGCATTCAATGACGTGTAAACTGAGGTCATCACAAAATAAAGTCATTACACAAGCGGGGCATCTGCAAATCCATCATACGGTATAAGGAGCCTCGCGGAAACGCTGAACCGTGCCACGCTGCCGCAGTGGGAAATTTACTGCAGCCAATGGTGGCGGCTTGCAAACCCTGCTAAAATATTTCCAGTGGTGGGCGTGTGAACATGTGCGAGATCGTGAATCCATAATTATCAGTCCATCTGGCATCAACAGTGTGCGCTACAGTATGTACGATTGCAGTTCACGGGCGGTGATAACATCATGCCAGGCAGGCTGTTTATAAACATACACATACACGCTCAAGCATAATGACTACAATGAAATAACCCACTGCAGTTAATACTGGCAGGGGAGTGCAGTGCGCAACGGTTCACCCACTGAGCTCTGAGCACGGCTACCCCGAGTTCGATTCCTTGACAAGGCTACCGACATCAGTGGCGAGTGATAGTTGAACTGATCCTGGGCATCCCCCCCTTTCACCATCTCGCTCTGACCAGCGCGGTGAATTATGGCCAACAACACCCAAGTCCAACATGGCGTAGGGAGACCTTCACATAGCAGGGGATTGATCAAGGACCGTTATATGTTATGTTTATATATTTATAGACTAAAAATTCAATCAATTTTTATTTCACCAATGGACGGACGCGTCCCCACGTAATTGTCGATCGTGTGGGTTTTGTTGACCGTAATTTACCTACGTGGTAAGTGGGGTTTGTTAAAGGTGGAGGGTGTGCGGCAGACAGTATCAACTCTATCATCACCTGTTACTCATTAATCGAACCTGGGTTGCTGGATTCATGACGAAGGGTTGCTTAACAATTAGATTAACATCAGCATTGAATAATATAAGAAACGGTCACGGGCACTCTTTTACCAACTTGCGCAGACCAGCGTGGTGAAGCATGGTCAAACAACCCACCCCCCCCCCTCGTGTTCAATAAAGCATGGGCAGGCCTTCATCCAACAGTGTATTGACAAAGAACCACAATGTATTGTATTATACATATAAATTAAATTCCAGCAATTTTTTTTATTCATTCGCCACTGATTTTAGGCCTGGCTGGGAATCGAACTCAAATCGCCAGGTTCGTAACGCAGCATGCTAACCACTTTACCACTCTGCTTACCCTCCTCAATGTTATCACAGTTAATCGCCTAATTCAAACCGACCGCTTGGTGAGTTTCACACAACTCTCAGAGGTTGTGGTTTAATATTTACAGAACATGTTGACTTGCCACAATGTAGCTCATTGGGCTCCAGCACGCAGTGATCAGCGAGCGACCCATGCAGACAATGCAGTGAAGTCCGTAATTCCGTTGAGGCAGTGAACACTAATTAATAATTAACATTGACCGCTGTCCACCTGTTGACTGCCTGTTTACCTTCAGGTTTCTGAAGTAGCTCGTCTGTGTAGTATACAAATTTACGAGTCCTATCCGCGGAAGAAAGCTTTGTAACCAGAGCCCATTTCTAAGTCACCCGAAACTAATACATTTCCTTTAGATCCTCGCCTTTTTTATTTTTGGAGCCACAGATAAATAAAACAGGGGATGCACATTTTACAGTAAGCGGAAACCAAAAAAGGCAGGCTGGTTGCATTAATATTGAGGATGTAGTGCAAAGGTTCAAGAGTTTTAGGGCATTACACATGTATAAAGGTGGAGTGGAATGACGGGTGCCATCAAAGCGAGTCTTGAAAAAAACACAACACATTCATGGAATTACGATAGGTGATCTCAACTATGCAGCACGGCAATGGACTGCACTCTGCAGCAGGAGTCAGGGTTCTGCTTTGTGAAAGTCAGAGCGCTGGCATGGTCTCAACTACCTCACCACGTTTCACAACCCATGATTCAGAAGCGCGTCTCATTTTCTGGCCAATCATACTATCAGGCCAAAATCTCTGCCTCTTGTCAAGATAGGATGTTTGTAGTTACGAGGGAATCAATGTGGGCGAGAGAAACGTATGGGTCTAGACGTTCCGTGGCGAAACGCAGGCGGTGCAGGAGAGAGGTGGTCTGATCGCGGCGTTGCAAGCGGCTTCGGAGGGCGAGGGATCCGCACCATGCCACAACGATAAAAAAAGGTCACGAAAGGAGCACGGGCAAGCACGGTTACATCGGCACATGACGATACTGAGAAAGAATGCCCCCCCGTGCATTATCAGATTTTTTTCTAAAAACCCATCCTTCTGTTAAACGCTCCGCAGACTTGTTTGAGTAAAGCCAACTGAAAGGATTTTGCCCATTGGTTTGGCTCTAGCCAAGAGTCAGTAAGGAGTACTCTTGGCCAAAAGGAAACTCCTTGCTATGATCATTAAGCAATTGTCAGGAATTGTGCTTAGTCTTCAACTAATGTCGAGAATGATGAATGTATGTTCTCTCCAACAGGACATTTTACCCAATTAATTTTTTCTGCTTCTCTGGCACTGGTATATTTTTGTTGTTTTATTTGGCATCTGTTGGATGTATTTCTGCCTTGTGTATCCCTTCACTGTATGAGCAATCCTTTTTTTACTGAGCTAAACCAATCATGCTTAAACGTAACTTGCGTAATACTCATTAATCAACGGTGCAACCATTTATCCACCTGACATTTCATGTTTTAAAACGTTATGAACTCATTACATTGTAAAAAATTTAGAAAATACTCACGTGCTGTTATGTTGCAGTATTTAACTTTTTTTCTTCAATTTGGCACACTATCGGCTAATCTGGCAGAGACCAATTTACGATGAGACCCTTTCCAATCTTTCCTTTAATTTATTCTCCACTGGTCCATGATTTTTTTTATTTCAGCAGTCAATCTTGAACTCGGGAGCCACTTTAAACCACAGCAGAGGCTCTTTTAGCATAAATATTCATAAAAAAAATCTCGTCGTAAAAGGCAACATATTGAAATTGAAATGTTAAGAACGCGTACACTACTGATGCCTTGATTGTCAAAGTTTAACCTTTAAATGTGGCGATGGAGACATAAATGGTTAGTTGCCAGCTGTAGCGAAAACACACAAGGTTCACTGTTTTAATGCTGTAAAAGATACTGTGCATGGGGTTCATATTAAAATAAAAAGATGTTTGACTCTTTACTCTACAAGGGGTGGTATATACAAGGCTGCATACTCTCCAATGGATTTTAGTCTTACCGCTGGGTTTTTATGGAGTAAAACATTATGAAGACATTAATGCCCGAACACAACCCCTGCCATTCTTAGCTCACATTCCCCAAATTCTGTGGAAGCGATTGACTTTCATTAGAGCAGTCCTTAATGTGTACTAGAAGCCCACTTTAAAAACAATTCAGAATCAGTGAGTGGCCATGCATGTGTTTTTGTCATTACAGTCGCCAAATATTATAGTCGCGTGCATAGTTTATCCCCGTAGACAACTCAGATATCGAATAACGAATAATGTTACGTCTTTTCGTCTGTCTCGTGATTGGGCAGGGCAATATAGATCTCCTAAAGATGTTCCAAACTTAGTATAATGTTGTATTAATGTTAGAGACTTGCTCAAATGACATGAGCCAATAAAGGTTTTTAATGTTTTCCATACATCCGCCTGTAACCGGGATGGGGGGGGGTGGTCATGATAACGCTTGGGACAGTGACATGGGCTAGTGCATGCATGTCTGCCACTTGTTGTAGAGGTTCACAAATTGAATGCAGCAGGCCACCCTGGTTATTACTGCGCTGTGTGTAGTCACCATAAAAAAATACCCGCCGTCTGCTTCAGTGGACGTTAGAGATCCCTTGACGTCATTCGAAGTAAGTAGAGCATTGTCTGCTGGTGTCGTGGTCCAAATTTGTCAAACTTGAAAAATCACCAAGCAAATTGTTCAACTGGGATTACACATACCAATATCGCTCCTTACTGGCAGACTATAACCGCCTGTGAAATACAGCACCTTCGCATTAGCCCCTGAGCCACAAGAATGGCACAAACACCAAATGTTATAAATTTCAATTGTTGTAACTCATTTCTTACGTTACGTCAAATGCAGTCAAGATAAAAAAAAAACACTCAAAACTTCCTGCGTCAGCGAGAGTCCCCCGCAGGCGGCTCATGCAGATATGAGCTCGCTGCACGCGTTTCCGTTTCGTCGCAGCGTACGGAGGAGCCAAGTGTGGGCACGCGAAGGGGCAGCTGTTGCAACCGAGGCCTACAATCAACGGCCACGTCCCCCCTTCCTGTGTGTACCACCACCTGGCCGCCGCCACCACCACCCTATCTGGCAGGAAATACATGTCGGGCTCCCAACGCACCGCACCTGTGTGTGTGTGTGCGTGAGATCACGTCGCATAACGTCGCCCCCGCCATTGTATTTCATACGACACCGGATAACAATGAATGAATTAGCCTGCGACTCTTGTTTGTTCATTCATTCAAATGCCGTCACCGAGTTTTTAGTCGTCTGTGGTGGCTACGAGGCAATAGCTGCTCGGCTCACGTTACTCGAAAGGTTTGCTGTGCGTGCACAGTTTTAATTTAACTTAAACCTTAATCAACACGTGTTGACCATCTTTAAGTATGGTCACAACAACCTTTCTATCGTATTTATACATTCGTGCAGAGTTCTATAATTCATATCTCGGTAAGTAGGAAGGACTCATAAGCCAGGACTTGGTCTTGGAGCAAATAATATTTGACACTCTGGTGCCCTATGAAATGCCAGATGAAAGTTGTCATGCATTTCAGGTAATCATCATCATCAGCCAATCTACAGTTGGATAATAACCACCCCTAACCCACTGGCATTTCTCATAATCCTGCTATGTAAAAATCCACACCTAGCACCTGGACATGTGCTAAAGGTACCCATTTGGTGTGTAAACGTCTTAACACCTGTTTTATTGCAGGAAAGGGTATAACCTATTCTTATTTTTCATAATTCAAGTTCAACATACATACCTACATACAGACAGTGCTAGTGGTACCTGCAATGCACGCAGATGGGGCTGTCCTCATCGTCCTGGTACTCGCGCATGATGGCGATCATCTCGAGGATGGGGTCGAAGGAGGAGGGCACGTCGTGGTCTGGCCAGTTGGAGTAGTGGAACTGGAAGACGGTGCGGCTCTCCTGTGGGCAAGCACGCACAACGCGCCACCGTGCCATACTGTTCATGGTCGACATTATCATCATCAACAGCAATTATCTAGCCACTGCTGGATGAAGACCTCCCCACAGCGTCGCAATCCCATTCGGTCGAGGGCTGCCAGAATCCATCTCACTCCTGCACATAAACTGATCTCACTGCTCCATCTCCACACCTGGCATCCTCTAGGATGCTTTTTTTCTCTTTTGATTGCGATTCCTGAGATAACCCAACGGTAATGCATCCTTTATTTCCCAGTCACCCTTTATTGACGAATTAATACTGTTAATTTGTTATAAGGCACGACATTTAGGCCATCCATTGCGTGTTGCGAGCTTGTGGGCACTAGTGTGACCGTGCGTGTACGTACATTCCCATAGTGAACACTCAGTGTCCGTATGCAGTAGTCTTCGCCCCTGTGCTGCTTCTCCACCTGCAACTAGAGCGGCAAGGTTATTAGCAGCGTGCACATCAATCACGTCGCTCCTGCAAGTGTTTTTCCCTGGCAGAGAATACAAATCAGAATATTTATGTATACTGGACAAATCTGATGAGCTATAAAGCTCTTTTTCACCGACGTCCAGTTAGGGTTGGGTCAGAATGTTACAACAAACAAAACCAAAAACATGATAGGAGTGCAAAGTTTTGGAAAGGTAAACAAATCACTTAAGAAATATATACATATAAAACTAACCTATTTTTTTACCTTACCATGTAAAGCCCGCTGCGCTATTTAGCTTCTTTTTCATAAGCGACCGGGCCACAAATTATAGCTCAAGAAAGTGGCTTATCGCGTAGAATATTTAAAGCAGCCAAATACTCTAATCCTGCTTCTTCAACCACGAGGTTCCGTATGAACAAATCACCGAGTATATAATCGAAAAACACTGGAGTAGAAAGAAAAGTTGCACGAAGAGAGAAGAGACAGCAAAAAATATGTTTCATACAAATTATAGCTGATGATGATTGCTTGTGTTGCAGTCGAAACGTCGTGAGAATTTTATTGTTTTATATTTTTATTATTTTATTGTTTCCCTTCTACGTGACTTTACCGAAAGAACCAAGAATATGTTTCATACAATTTGTTGTTTGTCTGGAAGCTCTAAGTGTGTAGCGTACGTTATTAATTTAACTCTAGCAGGTGGCTAAAACTCTATCCGCAGTTCAATCCGAGATGCAGTGAGGCGTATGGTTAGTGGGCAGGCGAAGGTGGCAGGGGTGCGCACTCCAAATCTCTCTCCGCATCACATTCCATGACCCTAACGGGTATCGCTAATTGTTGGGATGAACCCAATACTCGTATGGGAGATTTCCTGGGAATATCTGATAGTGTAGACTTGGGCTAAAAAGTGGTCAAGAGACGACAGTAAAGCAATGAGTTTCTTGAATGTATCTGTGCGGAGATTTGAGTGTTATCCCCTCATATGCACAGGTTTTCCTCAAGATCACCCAAATTCCATCCGTATGCAAATGGCGAATGGCCAAACAAAAAAAATTAACGATGAAAATAATCCTCAGAACCAGTGGCGCTTCACTCGATAAGTAAAGACCATTCTTGTTTATTATTATGATGTTATATGGCAGCGGACTATGGTCTAGGGTTGGCCGAGTTTAAACCAACGAATATCATTGCAAGTATTTCCGAGCGGAGAACTAAACAACTTTATTTTCAAGGATATTGATCCAAGAATATGATTCATGTGATCAGGGCAGACTTGCGATGGGCCCATGTTTTCCCTGCAGAACTTTCTAGAATCGATTCGGAAAAAAAACACCAAACATGGCATTACACAAAAAAGTACACGGAACAAGATACAGGAAGATCAAAGATGCGCTGGATTGACAGTGAAAATTTACCTCGAACCAAAAAGGGCCACAAGAGGAAAGGAAGCCATGAAGTTTGTACAAGAAAGAAACAGGTGGGAAAGATCTCATTCAGCCCCATCGTCTCGAACAGATGATGGAAGGGAACTAAAGAAGAAAGACTCACCAAGGATATTGTGAATGGTCCCAGGGTGAGTGGCTCTTCCTGCGTTAAGGCATAGTACCGCTCGCACTTTTTCTGCAATAAAAAAAATGCATACGCATCGCTTCCGCGATTAATGACGGTCTTAAAATATGTGCATAGAGAACTGACAGCCGCGCCCATCCGCTTGTGTTGACCAGCACAGAGCCCTTCATGTGGCCATATCGCTAAACCACCTCAATGCACACAGCGTCAAAAATTATGAGTCAGGGTTACAAGGCCTTTAAGATAGCCGAGACAGCTTCCAGCAAATAAAGAAACAGGTGGTGGTGGTGGGACCATGACTGGTTCAGTTACCACTCGCCACTGATGTTAGCTATGGACAGAAATCAAGCTCAGCTCACCGGAATGTAGTGCAAGTGTGGAAGCCACCACACCACCATATCCTGTACAGAACTCAAATTTTATGGTGGGGGAGGAGTGGCGCCATAAACATAAACAAGTCGAGAGCGTATGTTTACAACAATTAGTGTCGGTGCATAGCAAGACTCAAGATTTTAACATTCATTCAGGTTGACTGACAATAAAAAAAAATGTCAGTTGACATAAACTAAATAAAAGTGCGTGTGTGTCGGTGGTCTGTGTTAGCAGTCTGCAGGCCACATGTTGAGAATGCATACATTGCGAGGTGGCCAGGTGGCTCAGAGGGCTAACATCAGAGCATTTAGCTCCGACGTGTTGTTGAATTCCTGGGTTGCAAATCTGGGCAACCGCCCACACTTTAAACAAGGTTTCGATTTAAATCTTTCGTGACTGCAAGGATTCATCTTCTTTGGTTCTTTCGGTAAAGTCACGTAGAATGAGAACAGAATAATAAAATAAAACAATAAAATTCTCACGACGTTTCGGCCACAACACAAGTGGCCTTCTTCAGGTGAAAGGGACAGACCTGTTGGGACGATACAATCCGCAAAGCTATCACTCAAACCATGAAGAAGGACCCTCTTGAGGAGCCTTTCAAAACCATCACTTTATCCTACATTGCGGGGATCACAAAAACTATCTCCAAAATCTTGAATAAACACAAGATCCAGGTCCGTTTCAACACATTACATAAAATCCGTGATCTGGTTCCGTCTGTAAAAGATGTGATTCTGGACATACAGTACCCTGGTGTCTAAAAACTAAGTTGCCTCTGTGGTAGTAGTTACATTGGAGAAACCAAACGACATGTCTCGGACCGCATTCATGAACACAAAGCAGACCTTAAACATGGTAGGACCAACACCTCGGCCGTGGCAGATCACTGTTATAATTCAGTAGGCTCACATGACATTGACTTCTCCAAGACAGAGGTTCTTTGCAAGCCATCTGGCTACCATGAGAGATTCGTTCATGAGGCTATCCACATATACAAACACAGAGACAATTTCAACCGAGAAGATGGATTCTGGCTTAGCAATTGTTCACGCTTACGGTGCCTTTCAGACAGCATACATTATTATTTTCGTCTCCCCCCTCCTCTTTTCCGAACATAGATGGACTCGTCCATCTAAACAAACTGTCAAATCGCTATCCGTGGCGCTAACGTTTAAAAGTAAATAAATAAATACAAATCGCCACTTCTTTCAAATGTTCTTGCCATTGGTTTTCACACCTGTAGATGACTGCTTGTGTCGCAGTCGAAACGTCGTGATAATTTTATTGTTTTATATTTTTATTATTGTATTGTTTCCCATCAACGTGACTTTACCGAAAGAACCAAGAATATGAATCACTGCAGTCACGAAAGCTTTAAATCAAAATTCCAAGGTAACTGCTTTTAATTAAATGCACGATCTTAGCGGTGCTGGCTCTTGGCCTCCGAGCCACTCAGACAGACATGTGGATTTTTTTTTTCAAGCGAGAATGTGCACATCTGAACGACGTGTAAAATAATTAATTATTGTCACATTGAGTTCCCGATGCATTGACACAATGCATCAATAATTGCCCCTTGCCTGATATCATTCCTAAGTGACGAATGCGTTTAGTAAAAAAAAAGCATACCCTTCCCATCTCCACCTCTTGACAAGCCATGACGATCACCTGAAATCATAGTATTAAAAAAATCAGTTTCATAAGAAAACATTTAAATATGTTGTTACCAGCTAAGGAAAGCTTCTGCTCAATTTCAAACAAGAATTAAGTGGCAGGATGTGGAATTCATGCCATGACAAAAGACAGAGTGAGTTGTGTTCTGTGTGAAGTCATGTGACATCTGATATATTTTCCTTCCATTCATGTACTGTAAATGTAAACTGGCAGATAAACAAGAAATATATTGAAATAGTATGCTTTTATTTGCAGTAAAAAAAAACATCATCATGTTCAATTGAGTGTTTGTTGATGATTATTTATAGTGGATTTACAAAAGGCTGTACATGTTAAAATGCACTTGCGAATAAGGAGTCACCAGCAGTGTCTCCCAAGATTTAGTAAATTCATCCTTATGGCTATATTTACTCAGACAGATGCATGGATAACAGGAGCAATTTCCATGGATAAACACACTAAGACTTTGAATTAAGTTTTTACGAAAGTGGCTTAAACCCACAGCACCCAGCAATGAAAAGTGTGGGAGAGATTGTGGGTAAAGGGTGGGGTAAATCAGCGGGCAGGGGTGGGCCTCCGAAGCCTTTTCCGCACACGTTCATGACCCCGCTGGAATTGGATGGCTGCATTGATGGAGAAATATAGCCCTTGACAACAGCGCCTCCCCCGCTTCACCAGGGATGAGAAGAGTTCTACCGTGTTAGGGGTCATCGTAACCATAAAAGTTTTGGCTAACCATTGAAAAAAGATGGTCACTGTATCGTGCTCTCAGATGCGCTTCTGCGGCCCTTTGGAACGCTCTTCTTTTCGATATTAGGATGTCCCTTTGAAATGTAAATTGAAAACGAATTCCTTTAGAACTTTGTGTTCAATGTGTTGTCCTTATCCCGCATCTCCAATTATCATGGTTGGCTAGGTACGGTGCGAAAGAAGTTAAACGAACATACATATGTAAGCAAGGCCAGCCAATGGCCGCATGTGGAGGTACCTTGACGTTGTGCTCCCAGAGCATGCTCCAGAAGTCGACGAGTGTATGTGGCAGGGGGCCCTGAGTGGCGATGTATGCCCGCGGATTGCTCACGCCCTGCTCACATGCACGCACACGCATGTGCACACACACACACGTCGTCAGCCAACTCCATGCAAACAGTGTTTCAGTGACGTATCGCGCGTGCGTGTTTGTTGCCGTCTTGCCATGCCAAGAAAACCCAGCACGCGAAACAATGACCTGACCGTCGACCACATAGGCAATGAACCACTGTGAACTCCGAAAGTTCAACGGAGACATTGAAGCAATCCACCGCAAATCAGCTGAAGACATTTCCTGGCTTACCAATCTGCACACAGACATATAAGTATTGTGAGGGAAAAAAAGTATTTGATCCCCTACTGATTTCGTACGTTTGCCCACTGACAAAGAAATGATCAGTCTATAATTTTAATGGGCGGTTTATTTGAACAGTGAGAGACAGAATGACAACAACAAAATCCAGAAAAACGCATGTCAAAAATGTTATAAATTGATTTGCATTTTAATGAGGGAAATAAGTATTTGACCCCCTCTCAATCAGAAAGATTTCTGGTTCCCAGGTGTTTTTTATACAGGTAACGAGCTGAGATAAGGAGCACACTCTTTAAGGGAGTGTTCCTAATCCAGCTTGTTACCTGTATAAAAGACACCTGTCCACAGAAGCAATTAATCAATCAGATTCCAAACTTTCCACCATGGTCAAGACCAAAGAGCTCTCCAAGGATGTCAGGGACAAGATTGTAGACCTACACAAGGCTGGAATGGGCTACACGACCATTGGCAAGCAGCTTGGTGAGAAGGTGACAACAGTTGGTGCGATTACTCGCAAATGGAAGAAACACAAAAGAACTGTCAATCTCCCTCGGCCTGGGGCTCCATGCAAGATCTCACCTCGTGGAGTTGCAATGATCATGAGAACAGTGAGGACTCAGCCCAGAACTACACGGGAGGATCTTGACAATGATCTCAAGGCAGCTGGGACCATAGTCACCAAGAAAACAATTGGTAACACACTACGCCGTGAAGGACTGAAATCCTGCAGCGCCCACAAGGTCCCCCTGCTCAAGAAAGCACATATACATGCCCGTCTGAAGTTTGCCAATGAACATATGAATCATTTAGAGGACAACTGGGTGAAAGTGTTGTGGTCAGATGAGACCGAAATGGAGCTCTTTGGCATCAACTCAACTCGCCGTGTTTGGAGGAGGAGGAATGCTGCCCATGAACCCAAGAACACCATCCTCACCGTCAAACATGGAGGTGGAAACGTTATGCTTTGGGGGTGTTTTTCTGCTCAGGGGACAGGACAACTTCACCGCATCAAAGGAACGATGGATAGGGCCATGTACCGTCAAATTTTGGATGAGAACCTCCTTCCCTCAGCCAGGGCATTGAAAATGGGTCGTGAATGGGTATTCCAGCATGACAATGACCCAAAACACACGACCAAGGCAACAAAGGAGTGGCTCAAGAAGAAGCACATTAAGGTCCTGGAGTGGCCTAGCCAGTCTCCAGACCTTAATCCCATAAAAAAAATCTGTGGAGGGAGCTGAAGGTTCGATTTGCCAAACGTCAGCCTCGAAACCTTAATGACTTGGAGAAAATCTGCAAAGAGGAGTGGGACAAAATCCCTCCTGAGATGTGTGCAAACCTGGTGGCCAACTACAAGAAACGTCTGACCTCTGTGATTGCCAACAAGGGTTTTGCCAGCAAGTACTAAGTCATGTTTTGCAGAGGGGTCACATACTTATTTCCCTCATTAAAATGCAAATCAATTTATAACATTTTTGACATGCGTTTTTCTGGACTTTTTTGTTGTTATTCTGTCTCTCACTGTTCAAATAAACCTACCATTAAAATTATAGACTGATCATTTCTTTGTCAGTGGGCAAACGTACAAAATCAGCAGGGGATCAAATACTTTTTTTTTCCCTCACTGTAGATGCTAATTCACTCATAAGCAAAAGAGATTGGTTTATTGAAATTCTGAACATTAATATTGGTTTTAGTAAAATGTTTTGCTTGTTTGATAAAAAGTTTTGCCACGAGCAATGAAACAGTTCTCGGCTTTTCTCCTCTGCTGCCCCAATATTCTGGAACTTATTTCTCCCAGTCACCTGTGCTGTGGTCTTCGCTACCCTCTTCATATTAAGTTCAAGAACCCCCCCTTTTTTCACCGAGGCCTATGACCGACTGCTTCCTCACAATAAATAAGCCCACTGTTAATTTACAGCATCTTGAGAATTGGTCGATTTGAGACGCCGTATGAATTCAAATAATAGCATGTTATGCAGTCCATTCTCTTTTTTTCTCATGAAATCACTGCTTGAGCACGCGAGCCTGCCTTTACAAGCTTGTTTCGGAAGGCTTGGTATTTTGGCACGTGTCACGCCGTACGAAAGTGGCGGAAGTGTGCGCGTGTTTGTTAAGACTGGCTGTGCTGGCACGCGTGACTCTGGTAACAGGGCTGGCGCTGTGCAGCCTTCTCACAAACCTTGGCGTACCGACTGAAATCAGCCCGTTCCGCTCGGCGTTGGAAGAGTGCCACGTTCCTGCTATAACGAGGCACGTGAACAGGATGAACAATTTAATTTGGGCTCGGTTGGTTTGTTGGATTCGTGTAAGCAGAGCTCAGCACCCACCTCCCAACCACCGACACCGAATACACAGTTATAAAATCATCGTAATTTGTTTGCATTTTTAATAATTACGAGGCATACTGTATCATGATTTCCCTTGGGATTAAGTCATTAAACGAATTGCAAGGTTTCAGGGTCACGATTCAATTCCAGAATTAATTATTTTGTTTTGGTTTTAAGTTGCATTGGTATTCTCTGTCTTCTGTCTCATATGTTGTTTTGGTTTGTACGTGCTATTATGAATTGATGCAATAATTAACTCTTCTTAGTCTTATTGTTTGTCTCGTCGGTTTGTCTTGTTTGTTATGCCTTGTGCTTTCCAATATCCTAAAAGAACATCCGCCAAGCAATTTGTACTAATAGTAAATGATTCTTAGTTGCACAATCGATGGATGCATCCGGAATGTAACAATTTATTTAAAATCAATTAATCATGACAAAGAAATAAAAACTGACAGATTCTATACTATTTCCTACCCCTGGTAAAGCACTGCCCCCTTCAAGGGTCAATGTAAGCTTCACAATCACACTTTGGTAAACAAAGTAGAGTGGCCGTTTGCACAAACAGCATACAGACCATGACAGCGGTCATTTATTAAAGCAGCAGTAGCGTGGTAAACTCTTACGCAGGTGTCCATTAACCAATGATTGAATGAAGCAAACTGGAAAAAGTCCATTTCACGAGTGAGCCATTACACTATTAAAATTATACCGGAATTAATTAAATTTGACCTCGTTATTACATGTAACAAAGGTATTTATGTACTTTTATTTTTCAGGCTCCACCGACCCCAGTAAGTGGCTTTACAGTAAAAAAGGCCATAACACACCATGCACCTATCAGAATCCACGTGCATTTGTGCATCATATATCAAAGCACCCACTCGCAATATGCATTTATTACACCATGTAATGTATAGGTGTACAGGAACGCACAAATACACAGCACAAAGGAAAACATGCACTTCCAAGGACACATTTTTTTACCATTTCCAGTGAGGTGGCTTCATGTTTCACAGGGCACTTAGCATGGTTAAACATCCTGTGCTTTGCAATGTTTTTATAACTAAACAAAGCTTCAGAAAGCAATACACAAGCGGTTATGATGTGGCACTATAAATAAATAAAATATAGCATTATATAAAATATGCCACCAGAATATATTTCACCCAAACAATGCACTACGAAAATGTTTTAAGTCTACGGAAAAAAAAATCTTTGTGAGCAGGGTGCCGGGCAAAAAAAAAGAGCTAAGCTCAGCATTGAGGCTTTAACTCTACACATATGGGACGTGATTCCTTAGCGCGGTGTTGAACGATTCATGCCGATGGTAAGGCATTTCAGCTTGTCCAAAAAGTAACAAATTAAATCCAACGCTGGAAGTAAAAATAGTTTTCCACCCTTACAAAAAAAGATTGCAAGTAGAAAACTCAAATGTATTCCTCTGCCATAAGCCCTAAGAAGAGACTCGTTTCTTGAGACCTATTGAGACACAACAGGGCACCTTTTTATTCAGGCGCTGAGCGTGCAAAAATTGTACAAACTAATGCTGAACTGTCTGTAATTTCTTCCCAGATCGTTAACAAACATTTAACATTTTGGATGAAACTCTTTTGCCATGACGACTGGGAACTGGCCAGGCCAGAAACGATCCAGGAATGGCACCAGGGTCCAGATCTGCATCCCCAGTCTCATTGAGCAAAGCGGCTACTTGGGGGTCACACACCCAATATCTGTCTCCCCTGCCCGCTGCACTCCCCTTTCCCTCTGCTGCTACGCTGGGGGGGGGGGGGGTTAGGGGCTGCGTGGGAGTCAGAAAACAAGGTCTAATGTCGGCACGAGTTATGGTCGACTGCCTCTGGCCAAATCACTCAGAAAGCGCTCGATCTCATCAGATCGCTGAAGCTAAGCAGGGATTTGAGCCTGGATAGTGGTTCTTGTAAGGAACATTAATCGCTGTTAATGGGCTAAATTTGTCCTTCACATAAATAATGGGGTTTTGCTGCGAACACACATGCACTTGGACACCCCAACGCTGAATGAACGTGGTATTTCAAGGACACGCTATAATTGTACGTTAAAATCAGAATTCTCTTTCTTACCTTTATGAAGTTCGCATTGATGTAATCAGAGTTTACAGCAGGGAGTTGGATGGCTAATTTAACTCGACTGTGTTCAACTGCACGCACACAGCCATGATCGGGAAACAGACGCGTAACCGTTAAAACATACACCCGTAATGCAAGCAGCACTCAATATATTTCACTCGCTGTTGAGACTCGTGCAAACATTTTCATATGATTATAGACCGGTGCTCTTTCTTTAACATTCAACAGCAGTAAAATAAATCTTATTCTAATGAAGTCACTTATAACGAAATTCATGAATTACACCACACCCCATGTTTCATTTACTCAGCTCCCACGGATGCAATGGGGAATTGTTTGCAAAGAGCTAGAAGCTTGCTCTGCCTTCAATATTCATATAATTAAGTTCTTATGGATATTTAAATAATGTGGCTGGGAAAGGATTTAGAAATCTGGCAGCGGTTAAAGAGGGGGCGCCCTTTCAGTTCAAGTTCTGCACGTGTGGCGGGCAGCAGTGCTCTGGCAGAACAACTGACGGCTTTTTTTTTGGAACGTGCAAAAACTTACGCAACATGAAAGCAAATCAAACCTTGCTCCATCAAAGGACGTCTTAAATTATGACACGAACGAAACCAACTACGTCAGGCTGCGCTTGGCCTCGGCTCAACAAGGGGTTTATTTTCGGTGGTAGGGACATTTCCACGATGCTGGACGGATGTTCATAGGGCATGCACGTGGGCGTATGGCGCACTATGGATCCAGAGGCTCGGCAAATGCGTCCCTGGGGGTTGTCCTAGGACTGGCATTACGATAAAACTCCGCAGAAGGTACCGTGTACATTTGAAAAGCATGCGCGTAATGGCATTTTGCACCATGGCGTTCTAACGAGACAACAAGAGCCACGTTCCGTAAACACCACCACGGTGCCAACCTTACGTAATCAGTGTGAGAAATGATTTCGTATGTGGCGAGTAAACGTTGCCAAAAATATTTTTGGAACGCTGTTATTTGTCGTTTGTCTGGCAGATTGTCCACGGTAGCGTTTGCGAAATTACGTTTATTTTGTCGCTTTCAGAATTCCCCATTTAAAATTTTGGCGTGAACTGCCGCGTTAAAATCCAGAGGAAGAATTGCAGGAAGAACTGGACTGGTGAAAATTAGTCCAATATGCGTCGTAAAACACTTACGGGCGTAGGAAACTAACTTCACGCTGCCCGTTATGCTGTGAACACCTGGTGTAAAAGCTGTTAATTTGTTAACAGTGACCAAAGTCCCCAATTTTAATACTATTATCGTAATGATTGTTTTGCAATGGTAGGTGAATTTCAACCGATTGTGTGTGAATACGGCAGCGTATTGTACAGGCAATGTTAACCAGCTTTGAGACCGCAACACCATTTACTCACACACCCAACGAGCTCAACATCACATCTGCCCTACACCCCATTTGGTGACACTAGCCAACAGACATAATTGCTGGAGTGGCGCCAAGCCATCACTAAAACAACTTGTATTTCATTGACTTGAACAGTGGAGTCCAACAGGACGAGGTCAGGTATGTGTTTAGGGCCCGCTCAGAGTACACAGCGTCTGAGGCTATTTAAATGCAAATATACAGTATTGCCAACAGCCTTTAAATGCATTCCCTTTAACAGAGGCTGAGGACTGCCCCCAAAGGCTTACCACACACTTATATTTAAGTATATGTATATGTAAGGAACCGATGATGAAATCGCCCAAGAACCTCTAATATCCCGCAGGTTATGGAGAAGTCTGACCATATTTGTGCAGGTTTGTGAAGGCAGTGAGTATAGATGTGGGAGCACATAAGTACAGTACACATTTGATTTTGTTGCACTACCCTCTCCTGCCCACCACGTAGCCCCACAGCATCCTATAACAACCTGTATATGCACAATGGTCCCTATTGCAAACACTTCGCAGGCTGAAATCCCCGCTTTGCCTTTGAGATCTGACGAGATCGGGAGCACTCTAGGTGATTTGGTCATGTGAGCATTTAGCGACTGCAAGGCATTAAGCGGAGAGGACCCGCGCTCGGGTCATCCGAGGCCGAGAATTAGGATGTCGGCGGAGAGTGAAAGACGTGAGATGTCGCGTGTGACAGGGGGAGGAGGGTAGGGCACTAACAGCGTGCCGCAAACGCACATGGCAGGATGTCCTTGTAGCGGTTCTTGCGCATGTTGTCCTCGTTCTCCCCGGAGGTCGTCGGGTAGGTTCGGTCACTGCGGTAGCGCATCGACTGGCGGCGTAGCCTCTGCAGGAACACAAGGATGGTGTGGGTGTAGGGGTGGACAGGGAAGGGGAGGGGGATGGCAAAGCCATGATCCAGGGAATCAGGAAGGAGGGTGGCGACCCGACAAGACTGAGCATCGCAAGGTCCACGCAAATCAAAGCCACCCATGTGCCGGAAGCTTTTTAGCAAAAGACAACATTCAAAACAAACCCACGGAAAAAAAAAACGAGCAGACGATTCCGTTAACCATTTATTAAAACCAATAAGTTTAGCAATAAAACTCAGACCTAATCTCTCCCAAATGTGCCACAATGTCAGGGATTTTGAAATATGGATTCACAACACAAAGGGCAGTGGGCGAAGGGGGATATGTATCTTCTCAGTGGTGGAATGGCAGCAATTTTCATTTGCACGTTTGTACACGTGCGCACGCAAACCGCAAACACACATACACGCGCACGGCGCTTACCACAGGATGTAAACGGCAATGCAGGAAAGAACGTGAACTCTCCACTGTGACCATTCGGTCCGAGGTTCTTCAAAGTGGATACGTCAGACACAGCAGTCTGCGAAGTAGCTTTTACCAACTCTGGTTACTCTTGCAAACGTTATGCTATTTACCCCGGAAAGCCCCACCGAGCCTCAAGACTTGTTTTCAGGATGCTCCTGCCAAGATTTTTCAGGAAGGAGGCAATTTTCTACGTGTAATCCCAATTGAGTAATTTTGAGGTAATATTTCAGCATTGGTATATTTGTGGTCAATACTGGCTACACTGTTTGTTTTGAAACAAAGTCTACTTAGACTTATTATAACTGTACATCGGATGTGGCCTATGACCGAATCGGTTTGGAATGCGCCCGATCACTATCACCAAATAATTAATCAGATCTTGGAAGCCAAGCAGGTTTTGAGCATGGATAGGTCGTAGATGAGTACTGCCATACATTAAAGAGGTATTTTAGGTTGTGGGAGTACGTGGTGGGCAGCAAAAAGCGGTGCAGCAAAATCAATTACACGTGCAGTTTGCTAAAAATAGATTTTGATTTCACCAGGAAAGGGTCCACTGAGCGATGTAGCTCTTTTTCAGAAGCGACCTGGCCACAAATGATAGCTCAACGAAGTGGCTCATTGTAAGCCTACGTGTTAAACTGGCTTATCGTGTGAAAATGTGTAGAGCAGCCAAATACTCTAAACGCATGCTCATTCTAAATGTGGAGGGAAAAACTGGAGGACCCGGAGACAAATCCACACGACCACGGGGAGAACATGCAAATTCCAAATATGCAGGCGTCAGGGTCGGGATCGAACCCACGTCCTCCTGTATTCTAGGCGAGGTAGTTAACATCTCGCCACCGAGGCACTTTTAAATCCATGTGTGCGAGGGCTTCTACGTGCCGTGCAGACCATGGGGCTCACTTGGCCATAACTGACACCAGGCTGCTCAGTGCGGATCGGTGAGCAGCAGGGAGCAGAGAACAAAGATAATCGGGTTTTCCCCTTTTTTCTGGCAAAAAAACAGGTGTTAAGATGTTAAAACACCAAACTGAAACTTTTACAAGGAATCATGTCTGCATTAACCACAATGCTTGTGGTCATGCAAAAAAAAACACTCTGATAATGTATGCATTGTCTTTGAAACTGATTGGTCTACACCAGAGACAGCTTTCTTTTGAGCCTCGTCTCAAACGGTGTGAGACCAGAGGACACCAAAAAGCGTACAGCCCAAAGGCAATGCACTATCAGAGTAATAAGAGCTCGTGGTGAGCATTTACCAGAAAAATGGGGAAACTCTATCATCATATTTTGGTACTGGCAAAGGAGGTCCCATGATGAAAGAGAAAAGTACAGTTCAACAAATGATTTTGCTGAGCTGCTCTCTGCTGCTCACACAGCAGCCCCGCAAGCAGCCTATACCCCCTGTATATCTAACTTAGTTTGCACCGTACATAGGCAACCCTGCTAATCAACCGTGCTAAACCAACCATGCTCAGCAACATATAGGAATCTAAAAAAATAAATCTTACATACGTGATTTACTGTATTAATCATGAGCCTAACACTCCACATGAATCGCTGACACCCCATTGCATCATTCCACCTCTACTGTATATACTAAAAGAATGACACACTTCCGCTCATAAAATCTGCACAACTCTGATAAACAGCACGAGCGGGGAGGAAAGTAAATAAGTCCACAAACAACCATTAACCCAGCCAAGCCGGTTGGGGATGGAGATGGGGGAGTTGCGACAGTTTATTGTAACGGAAGTGCCAGAATTATTCATCACGGCCGTGCGCTGCATTCATCGCCAAAGCGTCCGTCTTGTGTCCGCGGAGAGGCAGGCATCAGAAAGCGTTGTCATACAAGCACCGCCGTGAGCGTCATACCGTCACAAAGAGTCGCCCGCGCCCTCCTGACCGCTATCCGGCCTGCGTGCCCAGTGAGTCACGGCTGACAACGCGAAGCGGGGCTGGCTGGCTTCGCGATCTTAGAGCACGCAACAACAACAGGTCCCTGCAGGGTGGGCTGGTAGGAACATTGGAATTTTGCGCAATTTTATGACATTGTTACTTCCAAATGTTGGGTGCAATAAGACATATCAAGTCTCTGCGCTGGCTATTGCTGATTTTACACCCAACAGCACGAGATTTCACTTCGTTAAAGTATTGAAAGGGGACGGACGGGCACATTAATCTATTGCAGGCTGGTACACTCAGTTTACAACTTCGTTCCTACCAGTAAAAAACCCCTCTCTCATTTGGTCGCCACTACGCATAGAGACTGACCCACCATGACCCGAGTTAACTGCCGGGGATGGAGCTGGAAATTAAATTCACCCGTTGTTAATTGAAATGTCGTAATGCGGATATATGGAAATGAAACGGAAAGGCTGTGGCCGTTAGAAGGAACTCACGACACTTTGACATTTACAGTGCCCGATTGTAGTCACTGCTCAATATTTAACCCTTGTAGTGGCGATTCTTTTTTTTTTCGGCGAGGGAAATTCTGTCTGCGGAGTGAGTCACGTTTGAGAGTAATCCGAATGACACACTTGGAAGACTTCTCACCGAGCCGCACACCACGCTAATCTCACCGCTCTCACCACGACATTCCTCGTCCAGTTTATTCTTTTTTTCGTTGAGGTACAGAAAACTGAAGAGTGGACCCGGCCAAAAAATGTGTCCAAGCCTTTTTTCACAAACACTATTGAAACGAACGCGATTACTACATGCCGTTTTTAAGATCGCATCCCCGAATCACAAAGTTCATCCCGCGACATCGAAGTACTCTTTACATAAAAATACCTAAGAGGAAACCGCACGTCGTCTAATCTACTCGAGCGCGGAGGGGGGGGGGGGGAAAGGAAAAAATTGAGAAACAGGGCAAGCTTAAAAAAATATACGCAATATATTTACAAAATCCCTCGTGTAAAGTTATGGAACAGGAGGACATAATTTGTGATTACAGCAGTCGACAAGTATAATTACTCAACTTTGATGCTCAATTTTTACATTTTCACTAATCAGTCCCGTCAAAAATAACCAACGGAAATGTTTCTCGTTAAAAGCGCAACAGACTGCGCGTTTCAAAGTAAAACAAAAGACAAATGTTAGAATTATTTTCACAGCAGAGAGATAAATAGCGGAGCACTAAAATATAAAACAAATTCTCATTACAAGTCGGTCAGCTTGCTTTTTAAAATAAATACCTTCAAATAAACATTACGACAACGTTAAAGCGTATTCAACAGCGTTTATAATAATGTTATAGTGGGTACACCAAAGAACGAATGTTTGTTTGGTTTTTATTTCATTCACAGTACAGTGAAACTCATATTACCCATGATGTATTGGACGATATTAGCAGATCCTGCTATGCACATTTACCGAGGGGAAACTCCACAGTTATTATCCGTGCGGCTGGATATTTGCGAACATTGCGGATAATCTTCCGTCGCAGTCCGGTTGACTCCTCTATTCCACGGATTAGTGCAGATCTGCCCTGTTGTTGCGTTTAGTCCCTTGCCCATCACACACCTGCCCCGCAACCTCCGATTAGCACGATTGGCTACGTACGGTGCGAAATAAGTTCAAAATATTCGGCACTTCCGGAGACCACTTTTTCTCTGGTCATGTCTTATGCTCAGATAAAATGTGGATATAAATCAACGGTGGCAATTACCCTCAATATTAATGGGTGACTTACAACCCCCCCCCCTGTCAATAATCCACTGCTGGATGAAGACTTCCCCCCACAACCACGTCAGTGATGGTGTTAGCCGTGATAGTTAATCAAATTTGAGTCGCCGGGTTCAGACCGCCCGTGCGCTGCACAAATGTGCCACTGACCCCCCTCCTCCTTCTCCCCACCCGTACCCCAAAGGTGCATTGACCTGGCCGTCAAATTATAAGTCCAATGTGTGCGCACATAGCAAACGGTGGTTCTGCGAGCTGGTGCCTATCTCCGTCTCTGGGCACGTGTGCCGTACGCACACCGGAGCGAGAGATTGCTGCCTTGAGCCTGGACAGGAGAGTCCCGTGACCTGTGTCTCTCTCTCTCTCTGGGCACGTGTGCCGTACGCACACCGGAACGAGAGATCGCTGCCTTGAGCCTGGAGAGGAGAGTCCCGTGACCTGTGTCTCTCTCTCTCTCTGGGCACGTGTGCCGTACGCACACCGGAACGAGAGATCGCTGTGTTGAGCCTGGAGAGGAGAGTCCCGTGACCCGTAGCTGCACTGTACATTTCCTCCGCGGAGACCGGCAAACTCCCACCCGCCCGCCCGCCAGCGCGCACCAGCTGTGCTGGAAGTTTTAAAGGCCAAGGGAGGAAGCCATTGCGAGTCGAACAGAGAGAGAGAAAATAAATCCCCCGCTTGTAACGTTTTACCAAGACACGAACAATTTACTGTACAACCAGCGAACCTCCAAAAAATCCGCTTGTCAGCGAGTCGAACGCTACATTTTTGGCCCAGTGAAAAAAAATGGGAACATCTGGCCTGGCTCAGATGACGCATATGAATGGTCATATTATTTAAAGCGGCGAACATTTTCCATCCTAGAATGTTGGTAAGAGCTAAATGTTTTGAATGCTTCGCTTTCGATGCGGCAGCTGCCTCGGGGAAAAAAAAAAGGTAAACTCGCAAAGATTTTACAGCAATGTTAACACTGTCACTGGAAATGACGGGAAATTATTTCGCCGCGCGCGAGTATCAATCACTAAGTTACCAACGTGACTCAATGTGTACGTCAATTGACCATGTGCGTGTCCTGTTTATGTTCGTATGGTCGCCGCAAGCAGCATCTTTAGGCGCTTTGAACATTTCGTGACAAAATTCCGTGAGCAAATCTACGATCAAATTCCACAGAAAGCACTCGATATCACTAGGATTGGCAACTACCCTTGAATAATGCAGGTGCAAATAGGCTGCTGCGGGGTTAGTTGGCGGGCAGCACAGGGGCAGTGCAGCAAAATCCATTTGGTGCAATGTGCGCTCCCACCCATCTCTGCTCCTTGCCTTCACCAACCCGAACTGAGCAGCGTGGTTAAGTATGGCAACAATAACCCCCACAAGAAGCAAGGTGTGGGAAGGCCCTCATCCAGCGATGGATTGGCAACAGGTAGTACACGTATATAAATTCAAGTTATTATGATGATATTTCCATCATCAACAAAGTGACACTGTAGACCTGGATTGACCTTCAAAACACACCGGCGGCTGAGCGAGCGTAGTGTTTGTCTAAATAACGGAATTATTTGTGGGTTTCTGTCCTCCGCCCACAGCTATTCCTTTTGCTAGAATAAACTATCACCAGCTCCTGGGAGTTAAACACTGAAGCGATGAGAAACCTCGCCATCTGTGCCAAGACACCAACACATACTCTATGGCTACAGAACTCCCCTGGTAATATCCATTTCTGCACACACTTTTTATTTTCTTCATTTCGGCTCTGATAAAAAAAACAATGCACACCCAACCTCGTCCACAATCAAAAAGGGTCCTCAAAATGAAAAGTTTGGGCAAGACCAATTATATATCATGTTGTTTTAGCTTCGGGACAGATGCGGAGAACCCAGATGAACAGACAAACATCAACACAGAAAGGTGCCCAAGGTCATTCCTGCTCAGAGGCATAGTGCTACCACTGCACGACGCTTACGTGACGTGCAGATGCTGCCAAGCATTAGACGCCATATGGCCTCCGCCGTTACTCGCTTATATAGATTAAGAATAGCCCTGCAAAGCCTCTGAACATAATAAGGGCATTTAGGGCCATGGCACCGACTGTCAATCCACGTTCTAAGATCCGTTCAGAGCCACCGCCCCAGCTAGTTTCTGGGCTACGCATTAAACGAACCCCGACATATGTTTCCCTACGAGCTCTGTGTCGTGTGATGATGATCGCTGCACTTAAGGAATGCATACCCTTATCCCGCGTGTTTTGTGCGTCAATGGAAATGTGTGTTTTTGTGTGTGTGTGTGTGTGAGCGGTGGTGTTGAAGTTACAGCGCTGCGTTATGAACCCGGTGATCCGAGTTCGATTCCCCACCAGGATTAATTTTTGGCAAGTGATACCGGAATCGGACTCGTGACTCCCTGTGGATGAGGACAAGGAATTGCATCCATACGATGCTTAAATGTCTCAGCAACTCAAAAAGGCTTTTGTCACATCTGATCCCTAGGCCGACCCAGCCCTTAATTGTTGTACCTGGCGGGGTGTGTAAACATCATCACTGAGGAGACAAATGCTGAACACACCGCCTCCCTGTGCACCGTGATAGCCATCATAAATACTCACGAAGAGCACTTGCCACAACAGTCTTTGCGTTTGTGTGCATGGGCTTGGATTTGGGTTTCTTTTGGGCCAATCTTAACAGTGGCGGTCCATGCACACTCCCACATTGCACATATCTAAGGTCCTGACAGCGTTCGGAAAAGACGAGCGGAATAGCCGTGGGACAATTAAACATCCGTGAAAGACGCAAGGATAATTCACCCCAAAGTGCACTGGGAGTCGGCCCTTTACCTTAGAGCACACAGCCATCTGGCCTCTACTGTGCATTCAATGGCCGCCTTCCTTTTTTTTGTCATTTGTGTGTTGCGAGTGGGGGACCACAGGATAAGCTGGCCGCTTCCCCGGTACACTTTCAGCGAGGCTTTCACGGCACCCTTTGATTTCATCAAAGGCTGCTCTGAACCCGCGCCGATCGGCCCCCTTTCTAAAAGCGGTTAATTCAGCGAAGCCCTACCGCAGAAATAACAGCGCGGCCCGCTCTCAGCGCTCAGCGATTTCATAATGAAAACTCAGATGAATGCAATGCAGTGTTTCGTTTACAAGGGCGTGGGTTTCTGCATTTATATCAACGTAGGTGGCCTCGTTTACCGAATTGCGATGCATATATGATTTTAATTGGGTAAAAAGGTTGTTGGTGTTAACCAATTTAGGAGATGTCATTTTTCGTAGAAATGGCATTCTCCCACCAATCCCTCGCTTGCAATCGCTCTTGATGCTGGGAATGAGCAGAAAGTAAATGCACAGCAGCGGAACATCGAGAGTAGGAATGACATCAAAATCTCCTCGGAACGAGCAGAGGGCAGCGAGGGTGACGATAATATGGAATGCCATCTTTCGTCTTGCACAAGTGAAAAACTATAATGGGAACCCTTTGTGAGACCCATCGCACTGCTATATTTCACTCGATAACCAGTTTGGCATGTAAATACTTCCACGTATCTCGGTTTGAAAAACCAACTAAGTTTATTGACAAGGTGTAAAGATTCACATCCACCTCCCCAATGACGATTCGACGAATTGTTACAATGTTTCAATTTTATTTCATATTCGCTTCGTTACTAATGTAGTTACTTCCTCATAGGTGTGGATGTTCTCTGGTTTCCTCCCACAAGGAAATATAGTGGGCTCTGTGGCTGGAGGGGTCACATGAACTCATATAACATAATTTCCTTTGCATGCAATTAGATGAATGTAGAGGGAGTAAAAAATGTACATCAGTTGTTCAATCGATGCATTGTTGGTCTGTGACATGGCCCGATGGTAGCGTATTCACCGCTTATTGCAGAGGTTCGCTGTTTGAATCCAGTGGCCACCTTGGTTAATGCTGCCGGTGTAACACTTCCCGCAGTGTGCTTGACAGCGCACATTGAAGATCCCCTGACATTCCCAAGAGTAGGCCACATTTGAAAATAACCAGCACATTACTCAATTGGAACTAAACATAGCAGACTCATGCCCCAGATCACTCATTCAAAAGGGATATTCTTGGTCTCTTAATTCTTCACCTGGTTAAACAAAATGAACTTGAAATTTGAACACTTACTTATTGCTGCATGAGTCAAGAAGCCTTACACAC
Organism: Petromyzon marinus; assembly: GCF_048934315.1. Lineage (NCBI taxonomy): Eukaryota > Metazoa > Chordata > Hyperoartia > Petromyzontiformes > Petromyzontidae > Petromyzon > Petromyzon marinus. The sequence goes on from NC_133680.1 coordinate 5,698,405, forward strand.
TCCCACCATCTGCTGATGAAACTCAAAACATTGAAACTCGTCAGGATTTGCTTGCTTAATACAAATGCTCCTGGAAAACAATTCGTCCAGAATGCCCTTTGGGCACATGAACGTAAACGCTATTTATTGCTATTTCTTGCGAAGGAAATGCAGTTTGAAAATGTATTTAAACATTTAATTATCAGGTGGCTATAAGGTGATCGGCAGATGGAAGTATAGCAATGGAATCTTGAAATTCATCTGTAGAAAGCTTTGAGTTACTTTCTCATATGTGTGGATTTTCTCTGGGTACTCCAGTTTCCTTTTGCATCCAAACACGCATGATCAGAAATGGACAAACATCCCAATGTAGCAAGACCCTCCTGAAAAAAAATATCTGGAGACTAGGTAAGTCTTCCCTGGATTAGGTAGTGGTCATTATTATTACTACTAGTACATATTGTTTTAAAATAACATCTGTGCTGTTAAATGTGACTCGGTGAGGTATTCCTGGGTAAAAGATTTCAATGCAAGAATCTCCTAAAAAATAGTCTTGAGAGAGTCAGTGAGGGCTTTCATGGATAGACACTATTATTAGCAGGTCTCAATGCTTGGAAGGAGATGTTCCACTTAGCCATGATTCTCGCAGAAAATAGCTTTCCCGATGGGATCTGTTCCTCTAAGTTTGGGTAATCGGACGGATGCTATTGATCCAACTAATGTAAGCTGATTGATATAGCCATGTGTTTTCCTGTTTACCCTCTGCCTAAATCGCGCGAGACATCAATACTCGTTAAGACAATAACGTTCTGATGGTTAGACCACCCCCTCTGTAAATAATTCAGGACTGCGTTTCTTTTTAAGGGCTGGTTAACTGTCACGGCTATATTTTAATGGCACCGCTAACGTGGACGCACTGTTGGGCCCAATTTTTTTTGCACAAGAAAATCTCTTCATGTTTATAATGATGCAAATTATTTATCAGGAAACCGGAGTAACCAGAGACGATGCACTGCGCGTATGAACGAGGGGGTGACATTTGACACGACCATCTCCTGGCCACTTCACAGCCCCCATGCCTATGGCACCTGGCAAGACCAGGTGGTCACTCATCCAATTATTAACTAGGCTCAACCCAGCTTGCGTTTCCAAAATCCGATGAGATCAGGCGCATTCAGGGCAATTTGCTCATAGGTTACCCTAAACGCAGTGCAATTGACCTACTGATAGACAATAAATGAAATCGCCGAAAATTTGTACATGCTCAACAATTGCTTACTAAATGTACATGCCCTGTATTCCCTACTTGTTCTATACAATATTCTACTGTACTTGCAAAAGTGGCATTAGTAGGAGAAAACCACCGACATCAATATAAAGCATTCCTAAGTCTGTGTGAATGACATTAAATGAAAACAAAGACAGCGATCGATCGGCTGCCAGCACAAAATGACAAAACACCTTCACAATCAGATCAGTTAATAGTCAAAACAGAACGAACACACAAGCGGCGAGTGTATTGCAGGACCCCCCCACCCGAGCCTGCTCGTAGGCATTTATAAAGTGCCAACCACCTACTCCGGTTCCTCTTCACATTTCACATCTTAATGTCGCAGCCACAACCACGCCTTGCACCCTACTCCACCACGATGAAACGGCCTCAAGTAAACAAACGCATTAACTACATGCACAGTTACACGTGGGCACGCACGTACACGTTAACGTGAGGAGTAAAAACAATAAACACACAAACTAATATAGTTTTGTCCCCTGTGAAACTGCTGATGCAGCGACAACACCGAGTACTGTACACCGCTTGGTATGGTCGGATAGCAACAGCAGTTGAACATCGCGACTAATGCCAGTACGAGGAACAGATTACTATCTGTTCCCTAGCATTCTTGGCGAGATGGAGATCAAGATTCTCAGAGGCATGCCGGTTTCACTAAGCAGCATTAGGACCCAGGTGTGCAAAGTCAATTGGATAATATTATGCTGCTACCCGTGACAAAATTTGTATAAAGAGTGCGTGTACTAGTCACAGCCTAATCGACCGGAATGTGTCCGATATTGTCAGATTTCAGAAGCTAAGCATGATTAAGCCAGGATAGACTTTATATCGGCACCCACCACGCTTAACATGTGTTTTAGGCTGCAGGGTTACATTTTGGGCCGCGCAGAAAAAAATCAGTGTTGTACTCTACTTCTATGCACCCACGTAAAAGTGATAAAATAATCCCCACCCACGGGGGCTGCGCTTTTAAAGTATTTATGCAAATCGTATATATACGGATATATTTTGTCCGATGATTGCAATGGATAATTGACAGGCGAATCGATTATTTTGATAGTCTGTAGCCGCAGCTCTTCATTCGGGGGTGGAACCTGGCAATATGGCAGGGCAAGCAGTCAAATTTACCGCCAATGCAGCCACGACGCAAGACCGGTGCGGGAGGCCATGCGCCACAGTGGTTATTGCCTGCCGTGAAAGAAAGGCTGCGCCGTGAATTTTTACCGACGAGTCAATAATAACATGTTTTCTAAAAGAAAGAGAGAGAGAAATGCGCCATGTCCATCAGGTTCTTTAGCACCGGGCTACTGCGGTTCGTACGCGGGGACTTGCTTCAGAGGATTGTGTTGTGTAGCCAACAAAGAGTAAACTGTGTGCGGGGTAAAAAGAAACTACAGTACTCCCCCCCCCCACACTCAGCTGCCGACACGATGAATAAACCACTGAAAATGACTGGGGCGGCCAAAAAAATAATTGCCGCTCATACAATTTTTGCTGACTAAGGTTCTGTGTTGTAGGGAAAGTCAATATGGTGCCAACCGAAATGTGGATTTCGTTATACATTTCCATCAACGGTTGCGAAAACCTCTACAGAAAACATGAACCAAAGCTTCACATACAACAACAAAAATTTATAAACTCGTTTTTTGTAAGTTACTGACTGGGCATAAGTTATTTTATTTGTGACAGATTCGTTTTTACAATGAAAAACAGAAGCCATTCAAATAAATAACTGTGCATGTCCACTCAGTTGAATGGGCATGGACTTATCAGCAAATAGTGCAAGAGGAAAATTAGTTTGAATACTTCCGTTTCTTATTCGGTGTTCACACAACGCTTGCAAAAAACATCAAATTAGAAACATGTTTGTCTTTTTCTGAGTGCTGAGCTTCCCGTACTCGCTGCTGTCTCACAGTTGCACAGACACATTTTATGAACATTATTCCCTTATCAATAGCAGTAGGTGGTGGTGCTAATAATGATGAGTAAGGCTCATCTTTGCTGGCAGTCTTCAGTAAAAATGTAACCTCCACTCATCACAATTCAGGGTCACGATATGACAAAATAACATTTTCTTTGTTGAACACTTTAGTTTATGTAGCTGACACTAGTGGCTGGAGGAGTCAAGTGAAACCATTACATACAAAATATGTGCTCTGGTTTCCTCCCAAATGTAAACACTCAATAATTGGCCGACAACACCTTAATATGGGGAAGGGTTTGTGAAGTTTTGGTGACTGGGTTGAAACCAACTTGCTACGCTTTCCAACGAAACAACACAGCTCAACTGGGTGCTAATTATTTTACTGACCCTAAAAGGATGTTGGGCCAAGTTGACCCAGGCTAGAATTTTAAACTCGCGATGTCACAACTGAGAGCCCATACTGCTTTCCTTTTGAGCTGGACACTGCAACTGCAACCACAAATGCCAAACAGGAAGCATAGGTGGTATGCAACACGTAAAAAAATTATAACGACTTTCCGAGGCTCCGCTGTGCCACACCGCATATCAACACCGTACGGAGCTCACAAGGCTGCACAGTACAAAACTACACACCACGAATGACCTCCTTCACAATCCACCGCTCAAAAATAGGAGAGGGCTCCCAAAGATCTACATTTCCAAGTTCATTTTACAAACGTGGCTTGGTGGCGTTTTATTAGCGAGTTCAAAGCGCTGCATCAAACAAAGGCTGCATTTGCAGTTTCCCCCAACCCAGCAGGGCATGACGATAGTGTCTCGTCTGCGGTCTGCTGACCACCTATGGCTGGCGAGATGACTTCAGGTGGCGTCCACTGGCAACTAGCAGTACCCGCTGGCTGCTACTGTGAGCGAGCAATTTAAAAGGCTGCATTCATCTTCCATAAAATGGCAGCCTATGTAACCACATCATCCGGAATGCTTCCGAGATCCTGTCAGATCCTGTCGGATCTCGGAAGCTATATAGGAGTGAAGTTGGATTGAATGCTTGGATGGGTAACCACCATGCACAAGACAGGTTGCCATAGGGCTGCAGGACCACGTGGTGCACAGCAGAGGGCAGTACTGGAAAATCCTTTGCTGCACTGAACTTCTGTGCTCCAACGTCAAGTAGTATTCTCCTTCCTCAACAACCCCCCCACACTGAGCATTATCGAGAAATATTGCCAAATTACCACCATCACCCAACGTGACATGGGCAGGCCCTCATTCAGCAGTAGAATTACAAAAGAGGGATGTAAATGTACGCATACGGTACATTTTCTTCGTGGCCATTAGGTTAATGTTTCCATGCAGGAGCAAAAGTAAGCTGTCAGTGGAATATGTATCATTGGCTGAGCAAAAACAACTTCAAACCAACCGTAAACAGGAAGGTTTTTTTTTATTTTAAATGTCAAACATCTGACTGTAATGGAAATGTACCCTGTGCACTTCTCTATCATTGTATTCACTACACCAACAGGTCTTCACACAGGAGTTAAAAATGTACAAAGTTTAATCCTACAAATATTGGATAATTTATGATCTTGCAGAAGAGGCTCGTGTGTCTGTAACTGTTTCACTCAAATCATAGTGAGAAATTCTAATTCTTGTAACTTATAAAAACATCGTATTAAAATATCAAAATATTGCAAGCAGAGATTTTAACGTTATTTCACCAAGGTGATAATGATGTCCTTTAATCAGGAAAGCCTCACTTGGTATCAATACATTTTATCGGGAAGTTTTTACAATTCTATTTATGAGCATCTGGAACAAAAAAACCCATGCAGTAAGAGGGAACGATACTCAGAGCATCGAAAAGTGAGACCCAATCCACAAATGTATCCAATCAACTAAAGCAATCGTGGACTAAACCCATTGGTGTACTGTCATCTTCTGGCCAACTTGCAGCCCCACGTCTATATTACCTGGTATGCAACGGTGGTCACTAATCCAAGCATTCACCAGCCACAGCCCTATTTAGATTCAGAGATCTGATAAGATTGGGTATATTCAGGGCGATTTGGTCTGAGATAAAGTTTCAAGACGTTTACTTTCAACAAGCAGGTTAGGTGAAGAACACCCTATTGGCCCATTGCTCTATCAGAACAAACTTTTAAAATGTGGTCAAATACCAAAATGACCCATGCCTTTACAATATTGCAGGACTACTCCGTCTTGATAAAAAGAGGAAATATAGGCAAGTCCTGGCAACCACGGTGGCAGTGGACCATTAAAATTAATGTACACTGTGTATTTGCCCAAAGGGTTTTGTGCCCTTAAATTCTGAAAGGCCAAAGATAGAGTTTTGCTGGTGTTCAGTGTGGCCCAGGGCACGCTCAGCAAGTTTGGTCCCAATGCGAATGAAGATATCAGTCGGGATCGAGAATTGCAGAGACGTGGGCACTCCATTTCACAAATGTTTGGCTCTGCGTGCACCTCCTACACCAAGTGCAGCCTGCATAATGGAAACAAAAAAAACCTCAGTGTTAAATTGGTTTTCAATAATGTGGATTTGTTTGATGCTTTCAAGCAAAAGGGTTAAGAGGGCCTCTGGCACATGGCTTTTATTTCATTTAACGGCATTAGTCTTGAAGGCCGAAATGCAAGGGTACACTTAACCCACATTACAGCCGCTTCTTTGAAAGGCCTCACATCGAAACAGAGCGTATGACGACGCGACTACAACAATAAATAAAGGAGTGAATGGGTAAGTACATTGATTAGTTCAAGATAAGTCGTTTTGTCATGCAGGCCGACTTGTTTTTCGATCCCGTGCTAAAGAAGAGCAACGGAGCACCATTGGAGAAAAATAAATGCACTGTGGATGTTATTGCCAGGAGAGTGTACGTATCTTGTTGCACCGATAACAAATGCGTGTAATCCCGTGCTTCTGTGCACAATCACTGTGGATAAACTTGTGACCAAAAAAACCACAGTTTCACTAAAATGAACACAACCATCCTTTATAAATTTCCAGAAAAAAAAGCATTTAAGTGGCTGCTCATTAAGACACGGCTCTTACAGCAAAGGCTGTACCTTTTTTAGAGCATATCCATATTTTACATCTGAAAGCTCTCCACTTAGCAAAATTAAGCCAAGGGAAAAGGATGGTAGGTAGCAGGTTTGATTCCCCCACCCCTGAAACGCAATGCCATTATCAGGATTATGGGTCATGATTTGCTTCAAGAATTGATCATCTTGTCAAATTATAACCACCTCGTATGTATTGCTCAGATTTTTTTCTGCTTTGTTTATACAATTTGTTCACTTCTTAAGGCAACATATAACATTAGCAAAATGTTTCCATAGGACTTGAATACATAATTCCTGATTACCACATGCATGATTGAATCCACGTATAGTGAGTGTAATAACTGTTATTGTTTGGTGAATCAACATATCTTCAGATTATTTATGTAAGCGATCAGATGGGAACCCATTGAGTCTAAACGTCTCTTTTTCAAGGGAGACCTGGTTCCCAAAACCATACCTTGTTATGACATTTAATATCCGTTTTGTAATACCTAGTTAATGGCCTTACCGAAAGACCCAAAGAATATGCATTTCTGCAGTCACGAAAGCTTTAAGTCAATAAGTTAGTATAAAGATCTGCAGTTAGAAATATCTAGTTAGTTAATAGATGTCTGCAACTTATAGTAAATATTTTTTTGTTAAATTAACTGATGATGATCTCATTGTATACAGTATACATTTGTGGAAGTTAGCTTGAATTACTGAGGACACTTTCACATGTGCTTTAAACACACAAGAAAGCACGTATGTACGTACGTATGCTTCGCTGTGCTTACGTGACCTCATAAACAAGATTTTTTTTTGTTTACAACGAAGCGCTGAAAATGGATCAGAAGTCATATGCCTGGCGCTAAACAGTGCCGCGCTGTTTGTCGTTAAATAATACAATATGTCTGGCAGTGTGGCGGGGCCACGCCACTTATTTCAGCACCGCCCCGACGAAAGTGCATCCTTAGCGAACCGCTGGAGAAAATGTGCTTTTATTTATTTTAGCTACTGCAACCCCAGATTAATTCCACGATGCTGCAAATGCCATCTTAATACAGAAGTACTGCTTTGTTCCAGTAAATGATTTATTGCCATCTTTTAATTGGCCGTGACTCCAGAACACAATGGCCTACTTTTGACGAAGATCCCGTGGCATATAATAAACGTCGAGGACCAGCAAACTGCAATGGACATCTTAACGTCTCTGCGAAGGACAGCACACCCTTTGATACCGCCGCCTGCCAACACATTACCGGGCAAAGCCGCATTTGAGACAGATTCGGTCTAATTTAGCAGCGAATACACAGACCTTTCTAAATAACATATGAATTAGCAAAATGAAGCATCGATATGAAATACAAAAAATAAACGTGTTAATTGAGGTTGTTGCTAAATTTCATATATTTTAATGGGTAAATATTCTGGAAAATTGCATTATCCAAGTCCTAAAAGGTCCTGAAGCAGGTCAGGCAATTATCCAAGGTCATCCTAACATGCCCGTTCTTTTTACTATTTATGTTATGTAAAACAGCTAGTGGTTAATTGGTGCAGTCATTAATTTTGCATTGTGCATTAACACATGCAACAGAACTGGCTTGGCAAACACAAATAAATATTATTCAAGGAATGGATTTAATTCAGAATCATATTAAGATTAACCTATTAGAGCATAAATATTGCAAACGCCAAGTGAAGAAAAATAAATTCCACCCATGGGTTTTCAACTGGAGCAGTCTGTCGAAATTATGTTGTACTTGGAATGACAAACAAATCGTTAAGATTTTCAAGGTATCAAGTTGAATTGAGGGTTGCCCTTGGATTAAAGATTAGGTGTATTGATAGAGACTCAAAGATGATGGGTTGCTTTTTTATGAAAAGCTGAGCAATTGTGGTAGTTGTAGGCACAAAAACCTGACGCAGAAAGGGAATATTACTGACAAGTCTCCACGATATTCTTATTCCACGTGGAATAACACTGCCAATAACACACTGCAGAAAAAAAAACCCATAAATGCTGACCGGCATAATATTGAGTGACATTATTCACTGAAATGCGCAATTCACTGTTAAAAAAAAATAATTGGAAGCAGAGCAAGAAAGCATGCAACAAACTATAGCGGTTGGAGGCGAAGCTTGGAATTTAACGGCAAAAGGCAGCAGCTACGGGCAGACGGTAACCGCTAAGTATGTGGGGCGTATTTAGCCTAAATATGTGCAAAATCCAGCGAGTACACATGCAGAGCCCGAGGCATCACTGGGCCCATCCCTTAGCGGTGACAGCAGCCCGTTTTCAGCCAAAACCGCACGCACACCACTGAAACAGCAGCCATCGGGCAGCTAGCTATATGGCATCGTGCAACATGTAAACATCATTGCCCGTGCATTCTACACAGGCCATAAGAAATTTACTTTGGCCATATTTTTCATCTGGAATGTGCCCGATTTTGTCAGATCTCAGGAGTTAAGCACATCTGAGCCTGGATCTTTCTTGGATGAGAGACAAACCATGCACGACAGGTCTTATAGGCTATAAATTCCATGACTGCAGAGTGGACAGCCGAGGGCAGTGCAGCAAAATCCATTATTGTAATGTACTTCTATGCTGCCACGTCTATGATCCCTACCTTAGCCAACCTACACAACCCGGCATATATATACAAACATTCTCTATGACCCACATTATATGGGAAGGCCCTCATCTAGTAGTGGCCTAAACCACCGGCCCTCCCTAGATGTACAATCAATTACCTTTGACCGTAAATTCTCCGATGCGTTTTCGAATTGTTACCGCATAATGTCTCATGTTTTAATCCACGTGCTGAAAGCTTCTTCCTGAAATTTATACAGCAAAACTACCAAAACCTACACAGTAGCTTTAGCCCTACATTATTTATGAAATAGTTATTGAACTAACGTGTAATAATAAAGGTTATACGTTCAGGGTACCGGTATTGTGTTTAAGAGTTACGGTTTACAGGTGATCAGTTTGTCGGTTTTATCACTGAATGTGATAGGCATTAACCCTGCTTTGTACCTGTCATTAATTAATGTGGGTTAGTAGTGGTCAGTGCTTTAGGTTTATGTTTGGCATACAATGTTTGTGCTATCGCTTAGCCTTTGGTCAAAAATATGGGATCGTGTCCGGGATGACAGTCCAGTGCTTTTGATCAAAAGTCCCATGATTTGACTTACAATTCTTAGAGCCGACAAGTTTGACAGCTGCTGATGTGCTGATATGTTGCCAATCTGCCTCTGTGCACCAATACTTAATTTGTAAAGTGGTTCAGCATTCTAATAAAAGGGGCAGGCCTAGACTGCGGGTACCACAAAGGTACACAGATAATTAATCACGGCCAATTAGACCATAAATCATGCAGTCAGACGGCAAACTAGCATCTCATTATTCTAACGCGGAAGCTGGCCAAAACAGAGGCTTAACTTTTTACTGATACCTACTCAAGAAGTTGCCCTGTGGCAGACAACTGATGTAAATTAAATCAACAAATAACGCTCAAGATTACATGCATAAAAATGTTACATTATGATTGTCAGTTCTGCAATATAATCCCTCAACACAATCGTATTTATTTTCACGTGGACTGTGGGCAATGTTGTTGGTCTGTGCTGTATTTGTAGCTTGCAATTGTTGCATTTCGGTGTTAGTCCCAGCTCTCCCTTGCTTAAGGAAATTGCAGACTCAGAGGGCATTCGTGTAGTTGTAAGGTATATAGAATGATCCATTATCTCATATTTTATTTACAACCATGTGAAAACCACATTGAGAATAAGCCTTTTTTTTCAAGGGATGCCTGGCTTAAACAAATATATATACAAAATCAAGTAGCAGTCATAACCAATCCACTGCTTGATTAACGGCTCTCCCAAGCTGTTTCCATCTCACACCTCGCACCTACACACCAGCCGATTTCATGAAATCGGTGGACGTCCTCTTGTCTGCATTCCATTCCTTGGCTGCCACTCCGTGATTATTCTCGACTATCGAGCATCATTCCTTCTTAGCGACAAGTGCTGACGACCAAGCCCACGCTTGTAAACAAGTTGATATCTTATTCTTAGTTTTTTCGGTAAAGTCACGTTGAAGAGAAACAACAAAATAACAAAATATATATAAAACAATAAAAAAAATATATATATTTTGTTATTTTGTTGTTTCTCTTCAACGTGACTTTACCGAAAAAACTAAGAATATGAATTACTGCAGTCACGAAAGCTTTAAATCAAAATTTAAGTTGATATCTGCCATTAACATGTTTGTCCGATACCACACGACTCCTCTCTCTGTCTCTCAATGTAATTCCAAGCGTTATAATATCATGTCCTTGCTTGGGACGATAACATTACAAGCTCGACATTCCGAAAATTGGCACGTTCTAAACTCTAGAGCGTGCAGTTAAAAACTCGTTCATCTCGCTAAGTTTTCCTCTGATATGTTTACATTTTTTGTTAAAAAAATTATGCCGTTAGTCGTGGTAAAACATGACATATATGATCCGTAATGCATTCACGAACGGATACAAATTGAACAGATTTAACCAAAAAGAAAAACATACAAAGTTCAAAACAAAGCCAAAGGAAAAGACACGCCAGCTATTTTTCTCTATTCAACGTTCGTAATGTATCGACACATTATTTAAGATTTGGATAACTAAATGCCAAGGCTAAATCAGGAATATCGTTCATGACAGAGGCACGTTGTTGACTTGGCATCGGGCAGCGCCGCAAAACGCATTGAGGGTTAAGGAGAGAAAACGCGGGCGGCAGAGAATTGTTAACAGGCAACGAAAAGCACGGCGAGTGGAAGGGGAGAGAGAGATAAAAAAAAAGACATTGCAATGTTGAGAAACACCGGCGACTTGAGGGAAAACGTTAGCTGCCACTGATAAGAAAAAAGGTGACGATGCAGAAGAAGAAGAATAAGAAGACGGGGTGGGTGGGTGGGTGGGGGGTCACGGTCTCCTTCTCTCACCGCGAACTCCTCCGCGAAGCCGTCCTCCCCGTACGCGTCCACGTCTCGCAGAGAGGCGACCCGGGCCACCAGCTTCCTCAGGATGTCCACACGCTCCATGGCCAAAGTGCTCCTTTGCTCCTCACGACCCTTCGAAGGCTTCCCCCCACCTCACCTCACCAACGCAACCCCCCTTCACTCTTCCTATCCGCCCGTTGCACCTCTTCCTATCGTCCTCTTCGTTCTCTCCTCGTTATTCCTCGCACCTTTTCCTATACTCACCACCCTCCCCCCCACATACCCCCAATTCCTTTCACTCGTCCCCGTAATTGCAGCACCTCCTCAAGACAACTTCCCCCGCTTCGCTCTCTTCCTGCTCCACCGGCTCTCCGTTTCTTCTCCCCCGCCGCCCCCGCCACCTCCTCGCCTCTTCCTCCCCAAGCCCTAACCCGGCACGGCCCGGCCGCCTACCCCGTCGCCGGGGGAAGCGAGCCTCCTTCGCGATTGTCCTGCCCGAAGCCTCGGGTGCTCTTCAGCTGCTCCGCATGGCTCGTGTTGGTGTGGGGGTGGAGGGTGGTGGCGGGGGTGGTGCTGACTCCTCGCCCTTCCCAGTCCCGGAGCGCCCGGACCCTGGGGCTTCTTCTAAGGGGAGCGGCCGGCCATGGGTGTCCGGGTGATGGGGTGGGGGGCGACACGAAGCGAGAGGCGGCCGAGATTGAAGTCGGGGGGGGGGGGGGTCGTGAAACACACGGGGCAGGTCCGAGGGGGGGGAGCCCACAGCACGGGGGGCTCCTCCCTCTGTTCCTCCTCCCCCGCCTCTCTGCACGGGGGGCTCCTCCCTCTCTTCCTCCTCCCCCGCCTCTTAGCACGGGGGGCTCCTCCCCTCTGTTCCTCCTCCCCCGCCTCTCTGCACGGGGGGCTCCTCCCTCTCTTCCTCCTCCCCCGCCTCTTAGCACGGGGGGCTCCTCCCTCTCTCCACTCACTCCCCCGCCTCTTAGCACGGGGGGCTCCTCCCCTCTGTTCCTCCTCCCCCGCCTCTCTGCACGGGGGGCTCCTCCCTCTCTCCACTCACTCCCCCGCCTCTTAGCACGGGGGGCTCCTCCCCTCTGTTCCTCCTCCCCCGCCTCTCTGCACGGGGGGCTCCTCCCTCTCTGCCTCCTCCCCCGCCTCTTAGCACGGGCGGCTCCTCCCTCTCACCACTCACTCCTCCGCCTCGACTCAACTCGATTGGTCAATGCAGCGCCACGTGATGCGCTTCGTGACCGCGTCTCCTCATCCGCATTGACGCGGGGGGTGGTGGTAGGTGGTGGGGGGAGGATCCCCGCCATGTTGGGTAGGGAGACTGCGCGGCGTTTGCCATTAAAACGGCCACAGGAGGGCGGGCGATAACATCACGTCAAGCGGGCCCCCCACTACCCCCCACACAACCCCCCCCCTCCCCCACCTCTTTCTTGTCGAAGCAACGACGACAATTTGACGCTTTGCAGGCGGTCAAGGCAAAACGCAAACGACGTCGGGATCAGTTACGGAGTGCGGTTTTCGCTTAACCCCTTAGCAACATGGCGGCGCGACTTATGACCGCCCTCATTGGCGGAGAGGCCAAATCACGTGGTTTACCGGATATGACGCAACGCGAGGGAGCAGTGACCGGAAGTCGCGTTCCCTTCAACGTGACTTTACCGAAAGAGCTAAGACTATGAATTACTGCAGTCATGAAAGCTTTAAATCAAAATTTTTAAACAAAAGTGTTTATTAAATTGGGTTGCCGTCGCTGCGCATCTGTACGTCGTTGAAATGTTTTGGGTTACTTCATGGGGGGAAGTCGGATTGTGTCGCTTATCGAGATATTGAAGGTTGTGGTGGTGGGGGGGGCACGCCTTACACGGCGGCCATGTTACCACGGGGGTCGGGGGGGTGCTTGGCTGGCTTGTTGGGCCATGCAATAAACCTACACTCTGGGACCAGTTCAGAATCAAATTCTTCTATCCTGGAGAAATCCGTGCCGGGCCATGACCAGGGGTTGGCAACATGCGGCTGCGTCTCTTTACAAGGGACTGCCTCGTGACGAATGTTAAAAAGACCCATCGTACTCGTTTTCACATGCATTGCGGCTCTTGAAATATCGAGTTGGGGTTTTTTTTGTTTACCGAATTCGAACAACATAGATCTTGTTATGTAGGTTGCCGACGCCTGGGCCATACAACCCACACAGTTGAGAACATTTCAGATTGAGAATCTTGTCTATTCTGGAGAAATCCGATGAGCTATGAAGCTCTTTTTCCACAGGCGCGCCCCAATAGGGGCGGGTCAGAACGCTAGAATAACAAACTACAAAAATTATAGGCGTGCAAACTATAGGAAAGGTAAGCAAGTTACTAAAATTAAATGAATAAGTTGGAATCACATGAGTACATTTTTCTGCACTAAATGCAAGCGTGGGTAAGGCAGCAAAATAACGAAAAGTCCCAAACCAAACCAGGACAACATACAGTCCCTCAATACATTGAAAACTAATTTCTTTATAATAGCTTTTTGTGTTTAGTTTTCCCCCCGCCTCCGATCGGCACGGTTTGCTACGTACGGTGCGAAATAAGTTCAACTTACAGCACAAAATTAGTAAATTCAAAAGACAAGACATGTACACAGATACCCATAGAGACATAAGTGACATACATGACCGAAAAAGTCACGGTGCGATTGTGGCCATGCACCTCAAACTATGGAACCGTATTATAGTTAAGCACTAGTTTGCTCGCCTTCACCGGAGGAACATCAAAACTTCACGAACTCTTAATAATAGGGGTTTTCCACTTTTTTCTGGCAACAAAACTGAAACCTTTTAACGAGGAATCATGTCTGCATTAACCACAATACTTATGGTCAAAATGCAAAAAAAAAACACTGATAATATATGCATTGTCTTTGAAACTGATTGGTTCACACCAGAGACGGCTTTCTTTAGAGCCTCGTCTCAATTGGTGCTAGACCAGAGGACGCCAAAAGGCGTACAGCTCAAAGACAATGCCACTATCAAAGTAATGAGGGCTCGGGGTGAGCATCTACATCATTAGACCTCCTTTGCCAGTACCAAAATATAATAATAGGGTTTTCCCCTTTTTCCTGGCAACAAAACTGAAACCTTACGAGGAATCATGTTTGCATTAGCCACAATACTTATGGTCAAAATGCAAACAAAAAACACTGATAATATATGCATTATATTCTTGGTTCTTTCGTTAAAGTCACGTTGAAGGGAAACAATGTGAGAATTTTATTGTATTATATATTTTATTGTTTCCCTTCAACGTGACTTTACCGAAATAACCAAGAATATGAATCACTGCAGTCACGAAAGCTTTAAATCAAAAATATATGCATTGTCTTTGAAACTGATTGGTTCACACCAGAGACGGCTTTCTTTAGAGCCTCGTCTCAATTGGTGCTAGACCAGAGGACACCAAAAGGCGTCACACAGCTCAAAGACAATGCCACTATCAGAGTAATGAGGGCTCGGGGTGAGCATCTACATCATTAGACCTCCTTTGCCAGTACCAAAATATAATAGGGGGTTTCCCCTTTTTCTGGAAACAAAACTGAAACCTTTTTACAAGGAATCATGTGTGCGTTTACCACAATACTTAAGGTCAAAATGCAAACAAAAAACACACTGATAATATATGCATTGCATTCACGAACTCTTATGAAGCCCTCATTGTGACTAGCAAACCTGGAATAGAACTCAACGTGAAAGCAGATCGGACCGCAAGATATAAACCAAATGAATAAACTGAGAAGGTGTATTCGCGTAGAGTCATTTATATGGACAACAGTACTCTATAATGTAAGGACCATTCGATTAATGTCCTGTTGACTTCGCAAAGAATATTAATTCCTGCAATCACGAAAGTTTTAAGTCAAAATTTAGAGTAATATCCATTTTGGATTGCATATCACATTGCAGATGTTTAATATAACGGAAATCGCGTGACCACTCCAGCCACTAGAGGGCGCTTCCTTGGCTACAGAACCGTACAATGAAATTTAAAATAATTACACATTCTGAATGTTTGCATTACGGTATCACCTTCCACATCAAGGCTACATTTACACCACTGCCATCCACGAAAGAGGCCATATGTAGAATAAAATATGGCCTGAAAAAGCTTAAGTAACCTCGGAATAAAAAGAAAATTGAGGTGAAGCAAATAGGTACAAATTTAAATTCCAATAAACATAAAAAGATAATGCACACGAAGAAAGCTAAGTCATGTCATTCAGATCTTGTTTGTATCTCATTTAATCTAATCCATATTTGTCTTCATCTTTCGTATTTGTCTCGCCTGTCGTATCTCTTGTTTCTTCATATGCCGACGTCTCGTGTCTACATGTATTTTGTTATCTCACGAGATATTTTTTTTAAATATCTACGTGACTTTACTGATAGAACCAAAGAATAACTCACAAGTTGTTTATACATTCGTACAGGGGATGGGCCCTCCAATTAATGTATGATTTGTGCCCCCAATGAGCCAGCAACCTATTGTGCTGTACTTCAATTATTCTATGCTCCCACCTTCACCAACCCACAGTGACTGCCTCGCTGAGTCTCAAGACTTTCTTTTCATGAGGGTTCTACACTGGGATGTTTGGCCAATTCCATTCACGGGTGTGTGACTTGAGGGAGGCATCTACAGTACGGGGGGAAAAAAACGTTGGACGAGAGGACAACAGGAAAAGCCCCGCAAATATGGATTCAGATTCTATTGCTGTATGCCATCTCGTGGCTAAGGACCAGATGATATTATACTGCATAAATTGTTTGCAGTGCTTTATCAGTCCACTTCTGGATGAAGCCCTCCTCTTACTAAGTCAGTCTTTGGGGGGGGGAGAGGGGGTTTGGACCGTGTTTCATCACAATTAGTATTCAGCGTTGGAGCCCAGAACTGGTTCAGATATCGCCACTGATGTTAATTAAACTCAAGTTGCTAAGTTTAAAGTGCAATTGTAATAGTTGTAATATTTATACTGCCAGTATTTCTTTAAAATCTTTAAATCTCATACTTGTAACATTTTGTTTATCAACTGAATGTGAAGCACTAAAACAAAGTTGTAATGTTGCCATCTAGTGGCATGATACTAATATTTTATTTCCACTCGGGCACCTTAAACATTGAATATAGTACAGTACTTGCATTTCAATTTTAATAAACTAATATATGTATTCATATGCATTCCACAGTTTTGAAACCAGTTGGTCGGCCCTAGACACAAAGTTTATGTGTGTATATCAAAGATAAGAGATGTTTGTTTTGTTGGGTTACATCTTCCTTTAAAAGTAGTCGTCCTTACAATTCCATATGTTTATGACCTTTTGTGCCTCAGCTCATTGTTGCTAGTTTATATCGGAAAGTGACTTGCGTGTTTGGGAAGATATTATTAGAGGACAAGTACTACACTGAATATGAAGCATCGGGGTGGCTTGGTGGTACATTGGTTCACACACTGCGCGATACAACTAATCACTGGTAGTATAGTTATAAGCCACGGATCAGTGCATCTGAAAAAGACCTGGGTGCCCCCTTCACCAACCCGAACTGATTGACCAGTGCGGTGAAGTATGGCCAACTAACTCCCTTAACTAGCCAGGCAGTATATTGACAAAGGGCTGATATTATTATTGTTACTACTACAGTATATTGAGATTATCAAAGTATTTTCTGTAGCAAAATTCACCTCTTGGCATTGCAACATCCAAAATGTCACCGGTTAATAACGCTGCAGCAATGCATGCTATGTGTGTATTAAGATACAGGTAACATTAACGTTACATGTTATTTTGGTGTTTTACGTATGACGTGGGAGAATATGGATACTTCTATTCATCTGGCCTTCTGATAAGCCAACATTCAGAGCTACCATGAAAAACAACCTTACATTTAACGGGTTTGTAGTGCCATTACATTTAAGCCAAACCTTAAAGGAATAGATGTTAGCCTTATGCCTTTAATTTTCTTTGAGTTTTTTTTAAAGTCTACTCGGGCAGCTATAGACTGGAAATACCTTCTTTTTTCTTGCGAACGTTCTTTAAATTCTTAAGATTCCTTGGAAATCTTCAGGGCCCAGAGACCTAACAAGATACATTGATAAGGACATTTTATGAAGCCAATAATAAAGCAAAGAGGACTGAACCTGCAATTTGGTAAACACTTTAGGTGAACCACGCAAAAGTGTGTACCAATTCACCATATTTTAAAGATGGCATATGCAAAGTCAAAAAAGGTTTTAATAACACGAATACGTGTAGAAAGCGCACAGCCTCTGTGCATATGCAAACACCATCAGCATTTTCTAAAGAAGTGCATTCTGGTCCTTTTGCCTTCGGTCGCCATCAACATACATTTGAGCAATATGGACAACAATATTTCACAAATATAGCCTTGTCAAAGCATTCAGAAACAAATACATGGGATCTGTCGTCAAGGGAAGTTATATATTTTTTCGTTTCACATAAACTACTACATTATGGTTGCTGCTGTGACATAATGGTGAGCACACTATGCTTGGAAGAGTAGACCAAAAATACCCTCTAGAGCAGTGGTTCTTAACCTGGAGTGCACGCACCCCCTGGGGGTGCAAGATGCCCTTTCTGCAGATACGAGACATGCCAGAAATGTTTTAGAAGGTATATAATCGAAACACAAATTATAAGCACGGGCACGTAAGTATAAATAGTTTGTTTCATCAAACCTGAGAATTTATTAACAAATATTTGAACGATTGAGAACCAAAGGGGTATAAGGCTGCAATGAAGATGAAGAATCACTGCTCTAAAGGGGCTTTCTGGAGCTTCCTCTTGTGGATGCCGTTTCACCAGCAGTGGTAAGAGACGGACATAGCAGAGCTGCACCTATACATTTTCACAACAGTACATTTTTTTTTTTACAATTTAACAGATACATGTGCAGAATTGTGGCAAAATCACAGTGTATTTTCAGTTCAGCATTATGGATGTTTGTTCAATAACATAAACCACGGAAAAGCACAAGTCATACAATTGCTCAGGATGCTTCATAGGCAAATGAGAGCAGGTTCTATGAAAAATAATGTCCATAAATATACTGCAGCTCCCAAGACTGTCAAGTGTGAGCTTATTCATATATATAGAGGACTGCAGAACTATTAGGCCTATAGGCTAGGGACGCACTGCATGCATTTTTTGTAACGTATATTATATTAGAGATGGAGTGGTGGTGCAGCGGTAAGCGCACTCAACCCGGCAACCTCAGTTTGATTCTCAGTGGTTACTGGTGAGTGATATCTGAACCAGATCGGACCCCCCCCCCCGCCCCCCGCCATTCCGCTAACTTAACCAACACTTACCAGCGAGGTAAAATATAGTTAAAGAATCTTCACGACCGACACGGTGTGGAGAGGCCTTCACACAGTCGTGGATTCACAAAGGACTGTAAATTATAATCACGTACTATTATTGTCATCACCACAATATTATATAAATACGTACACATGTTCAAAGGGAAGGGAAGGTAATCTTGAACTGAACATGACTTACAATGAAGGTCAAAGCCATCTATTTCAGTCAATGTCCTTCCAACATCCTTCCTGATTTATACAAAAATGGCTTGTGTGTTACAGCCGATGACAGGTGAGGGCACTATATATGAAAGACAAGAATTAGAACGCAATGGGGGCTGTACCCACACATATATACTGTATTCTAAATGAAAGCTTGATTAGCTAAAGCACAATTAAAGCATGCGGTTGATAATTACTTGACCTCTTGGTTACCATCCACCACTGGGAATGTAGAATGAGTTGTTGTGAATTGTCTCTTCATGTCTTTATCCAATAAGATATTGGTAGACAAAACTGTTGCTTCAGTTATCAGTTCCCCAATAATTGCATATGCATATATTTTTAAAAAAAACTGCCTGAAAAGCAATTATCCTTTATTTGAATCACCTATTATGGAATTGTTTCTGCTTGTAATCGAATTGTCTCTTCACACCCATCTTTAGCCAAATGTGAAATACATTCAACTTCTGAATACCTTCATTCGTATAGTTTTACAAGTGCCGCAAAAATGTATTCATCTTAACTGCGTAATGTAGGGTTTATGTAACAACAAATTACATTACTGTATATGCATCCAGAACAAGAAAAAAACAGACAAGCCAATATAACATCGGGCTCAAAAGCTAAATCTTGTATGATGAAAGTAAAATTGTGTTTTATATGCAACAGAATATTTTTGCGAAGGCATTGAATGATAGTGTTTCATGTTCATGTCACATTCACTTTGGTCACATCCGTTTTTAGCTTGAGTCAAGGGGATCAGATATTAATACATATATGATGTGTGCAGTGAAACGTATCGCCGTATGCAAGATATCAAGTTACTTCCCTGGAAAAAGACAATTGATTTACTGGAAATGTTAAATTAATGTCCACTCCCACAAATCAGTTTTTTTTACAGGCCATTTTAAAACATACGGTACAAAGCAGTTCCCTGTAGTAGTAGTAAAAATCTACACTTCTAAAGCGCGTTTCGCGCAGAGGTAGCAAGGCGCTGCACAGAGCTAAAAGCAAGTAATAGGTACAGTTTGTATGTAAACTAACAAAAATGTCATGATATATATAAAAATCCCCAATGTCAGTGAAGCGTCGCTCGCATTTAATACAAATCTCGGCTTGACTTTTCCAAGACACCCAGCTCATGAACAGTACCATAGCACTTCTGGAGGCATAACAAAAATGTATTCTCTTGGTTCAAAACAGAGTTTGCCTGTCTTAATGTGACAGTTGCATACTTTTATTGTGAAATGGTCTGTTATATTGGACACCTTTCTTCGTAGTTGTCATATCACGTGCGTACAAGGAACAGCCAACATTTTCACGCGAGAAAATGGCTCAATGAATAGTGTGAACACTCAGGCACTCAGACTTGAAAAATAATAGTAATAATGTACAGTTATTTGTCAAGCCACTGTTGAATGAAGGCTTCCTCTTGCCATGTTCCTATGTATGTTGAACTTCTTTCGTAATCGAAGATGCGGGGGGAAGGACAACAAACTGAGCACAAAAAGTACTTCTAAAGAAATGAGTTTTCAATCTTGATTTAGAAGTGCGTAGCTCCAGTGGCTTCCTAATATCGTAAAGAAGAGCGTTCCAGACGGTCGCAGAAGTGCATCTGAAAGCGCGCGGTGCAGTGGCCCGTCTTTTGGGGTTTTATTTTACCATAGGGGCCGTCCATAAATGACGTCACGCAAATTTGGACAATTTTTGACCCCCCCCCCTCGTCACACGGCGTCACAAAAAGTCAGATCCCCCCCTCAAATATGACGTCACAAAGCTCTACCTCCCCAAACCACATTTCCATTTTGAAAATAAAATATGCTTCAAATCGCTTTACACTATTGTCATTGTAGTGCGTATTTAATGTGGCGCTGCACTCTGATGTTGTAGGAGAAAACATTTATTCAAAAGTCTATTTAATTAAGTAGAACGTGTTGTCTATATTTATTTAAAGTTGCGCATTTTGATGTGACGTCACATTTCTCAAACCCCCCCCCCGTCACACATCGTCACAAATGTCTGACCCCCCCCAGGTGCGTGACGTCATTTATGGACGGCCCCATACTTAACCACATCAGTCAGTGCAGCTTCTTAATGGGGATGCTCAGAAGCGGTTCAGATATCACAAGTGACCAATGTTAGTTGTGAGTGGGAATTGAACTCAAGGCACCAGATTCCCATGGCAGTGCGATAGCGACTCTGTCACCACAGATGAAGCTCCACACATGAATAGAATTCAGGCAGTTGAGTTCATAGCACGGTGCGCCAACCACTGTGTCACCACTCTATTTTAATTGAGAAATAAATGCAGTCTCAGTGGCGTATTTAGTTAACTCATTTTACATAAAATTATGCCCTGTGAGCAATGTGGCGTACGTCATGAGGCAAGGCTTAACATAGACGTATGACGCAGTGGTCTGTCCTCGTCTCACTCGTGGTTCCAGAGTCTGGTGGGACCCTTTCATTGTATTTCCCTTCAATTTATTTCAGGAGGGGAATGTGTGTATATTTGGAAGTTGAGTTTCGTGCACCCCCCCTACCCCCCCCCCAGTGAGAACGGAACACCTGCTCGTGCTGCATTAGGATCCCTTATCAATTATCACGCTCGAATACTGAAGAAGGAACTCACTTAACATTCCTTGCTATAGAGCTTGACAGACAGCAAAGTGGCAGGTTTTGGACATGGTGGAATGGTTATCATGTTGGACTTGCAATTCAGAGGTCGCAAAGTTCCATCTCCCTGGTGTGGCAGTCGAAGCGATTGGAAAGTTTCTTAAATCTTCCCACCGCTTTTCTCTCAGGAGTATTAAAAAAAATCGGCACACGATACTGTAGTTAGTCGATGGGCAGATCACGTGTGGTGGTCAAGTGTGGGTACGTATTCAAGTTGCCAGTCTTTTCTTTTCCACAAGGCCAAACCTGGACATATTTCTACATAAGCCTGGGTCTAACAAAACTGTGCAGAACACTGTAATACAACACAACAGAAAATATCACCACATCTCAGAACAAATCAATTCCTACCATCCAAACACAGATGAAAATGATGAGACCTTCCGGGTCAAACCCGGACAAGTGGCGGCAGCCCTATTGGGCACTCCTTCCACTTCCAAAACGTGTGGCCAGCGTAGAAGAGCGACGCCTTGAACAAGACATTGCAGGGCTGTACCTTTGGGAAGTACAGTGCTGCGGTTAATAGAGCGTGGCCTTGACACGAGAGAATGCAGTGCACTGGACTCTGCAACGCAGCCAAGACCAAACATATCTGTGTGCCTCATGAGTGCGTGGGCACTGAGTGTTGATCATAATTTGGTATATTTTGACAGCGTTAATGGGGTTTGCGATTTGATGGCGAGGGATTTTTTATGATTCTTTTTTTATCCCTTGGATTGAACTTTCAGTTGTTACCTCCCCATACTCCAGGATAAAAGCTACAAAAAAATATTTGTATTGAGCGTAATTAATAAAACACTGCATCTAAAACGTCAACTACAATTTGCAAAATGTGCAGTTTTTTTGCACAGGAACCCACAGTCAAGCGGCGAGGAGTACCGACACCAACAATTGTCCAAGCTCTATGATCCTTAATAATAGAGGTTGTTTTGGGTTAGATCGCGTAAATAAATAAATGTGCCGTTAAACCCCCCACCACCTGACACAACCAACTAGTAAGGGTTGTCACATAAACAGAACATGCCAATTCGTCACTAGTACAGCACGCTGGTGTGTTGGAGAACCAAGCCACAACATTTACAATCTGAGTACGACGTTTCACCAGTAATTACAACTAGCTTCATCAGGCGACAGACAGATTTGTGGAGAAGTCCACCTGTTTCGTTCCTTATATAGAGGCGTAGATGTGGTGACCAAACTTCTGCGCTCTTGAGTCAACGCACATTACGTATGCGCATTATGCGGGCCCTTTGACCTTGTCCCTCGTGTTAAACTCTTTGAGCCTATACGTATTGGGATGTTTGAGTGTGTATAGCTGTGGGAGGATACCGGAGTATTTGGAGATAACCCACGTACAGATGGAATACAGATGGAAATGAATCCACTTGCTGTACGGTCATACACTGACAAGCCAGGAGATGGCAGCCTTGATGCCATTGAAAGTCGGGAATTCTACGAATTCGTGTGATTCACCAACTCTTGCCTCCAGAGATCTTGGTTACAGGCGTGCCTCGCCAGCGCCTGGCTGGGAGGCACGCCTGGCTGGTGGGGTTGATGGTCGAGCCTGATTTGTACCTAAATGGGACACTCCTGGGGAATGCCAGGTGCTGTAGGGCAGGGACTGACTGCAAGGTGGCCAGGAGATGGAATCACAGCAATGGATTCTTGAATCTCTCCACGCAAAGCCTTTGAGCGTCATCACCTCCAATGCGTGGTGGCTTTTCTCCGGGTGCTCGGGGCTCCTGGCACAAGAAGCCAAACATTCATCATTAGAATCGGCCAAAGATCTCCATGTAGCAGGGCCCTCCCGAAGTAGAGTCTTGACGCTCAGCGCGGCTTCCCAGGATAAAATGCACTTAAATTATTATTTAAAAATGCATATAACAACACATGATGGAAATACCACTTATTTGTTATATTATTACGTTAATTAATTTGAACAGTCTATTATTGCATGAAGGTCTTCTCGTGATGTTTTAGTCATCGGGATCGTTTAACCATACTGCCCCTCCCCCGCCCACCCTCCTTCCTGGATATTTCATAAATCGTACACTGGTGGTAAGATATAAGCAGTATCTCATTTACCCTATAGTCGTATACTCCACGTGTAATAGCCTGCACATGTGCCGATAAATACAGTGGCGGTCCAGCATGGCCTTATGTGACCCAGGCAGCACGATGCACTTACGCCACCATTCAGTGCCTTCATTGTGCTGCTAATGAATAAGCGACCGTAGCGAGCCAGTCCAAGTGCTGGGCCTTTACAAAGAAAGTAATTGCAAGCACGTCAAACATCGTCCCATGCCGTGTCTGATATAAATGTGCAGTATGATATCTGGGAGTGACTACATTCCCCACATGTTTGTGCCCAGTCATTGTTCACATTTTCTTGGGTTGCACTTATCCATACGTGATCCTTTCCAAATCCTGCTTCTTTAACTTTTAATTGACTTACAAAGGGTTATCATTTCTTTAGTTTAAAAAAAAAATAGTTGAGGGTTAGAGGTTAAGATTAGTAGTTGAGTCTAGGGTTTAGGGTTCAATGGAAGGGTTCGGATTAGGGGTCAGGTTTAAGGGCACACTCGCTTTTCTTTGCCCTGCATCTATGGGAACAGTGGCCTTAACTATTATATTCTAACCTTGTGCTATCTGCCCATACACAGCTGCACCAGAATGCCACTTCGACCCGAAGCGTGGGCAGGAAACAGTTATCGTCATGGAGGAACTTTTTTGTTATTTGTAAAAATGGTTCCAGCCATTATGTGACCCCCTTGGTTCACAGTGATTTGACAGTCATTATCTGCGTCGAGCAGTCAGACAAAGAAGGGCATTCTCTTTACTCTGTGATGAAGTTGGCTTTTTTTGTTGTTGCTGTTTCTCTACAGTAGCTTGAGATGCGGTCACTCTTAGGCACAATATAAATCCACATTGTAATTTTAATCAGTCGGCGAGTTGGGGGAGTAAAACGCGGTCGGGCATGACTTTCACTCCTTCTTGAATGCACAGCAGCACACTTGATCACGCATTTGAAACCATCGTTTTAAATTCCATTTACACGCAGGGTCACCACTTCTTATGTTCAAAAACGCAAGGACATATCACGGATAAGAATATCTCACAGCATCAGGAGAAGGGAAAACTACGTGCAAATGAATTGAGTTGAGTGGTGTATTATTGCACAACTGACGAAAACTAGGACGTTTAACGTCCCGGGCAATATTTACAGATTTCCCATGAAGCTACCTCATCTAAATCAGCACAGGTGACAACCCCACGGTGGAGGCTGTCTTTTAATTATTTTTAGGTTCACATTCTGCCACAGTGGACAGGAACCACAGTGACTGCAGTGCATAGATAATCAGACTGTGTTGACTGCACTCGGCCTAAACCCAGTGTTGAGAACTCAGAGAAGCTCACGTTGTCCTCTAGGACCCTGAGCGGTGACCCCGTGACCCACACTGCACCTGGCAGATGTAGCCCAGAAGCCCATGCTACTCGTATGCACCATGATAAGTATCAATCATGGGCAGGGGTCGGCAACCTGCAGCTCTGGAGCGGCATGCGGCTCTTCAACGATTGCTTCGTGACGTTATATTTTATTAAGGGCCGTCTAGTATTGACATGCATTGCGGCTTTTGCAATATTTTTTTTGACCAAATTGGAATAAAAATGTCTCTTCTTGTATTTTCGTTGCAGACCCCAGGATCATGAGTCTTTAGTTTAGTGTATAAACCGTATTGTTTTATATTTATGTAGATGGTCCGATATTCTAAAGATTAGAAACACATATTATGGCGGTTGAGATTTAGATTGCTGTAATATCTAAACAATTATATATATCATAGACGTCTCAAATAACATTGGTGTTTTTCTTATGACTTGAAATTCCCTGTCAAACATACAGTACTACAATATATTACCCTTCTCTAACGACCTTTCCCCATAAAAAAGCAACCATGTTGACCTTGCTATAATATATGCTTGTGATATCGAGATGAAATGGTAAAAATACATAACTGTTAGCATTTGTCACCATGAGTGGTACCAATATGCATTTTTGGGCCAACGATTCCAGGGGCTGTAGTGTTCGCCTGCTTCCTAAGTTAATATTGCCCTCTGGTGTTTACTTTTTATCTTTTCCACCAAGACGCCAGATTTCCCGCTTTGGTTTAACCTCACTCACCCTTGCATCATTGCTAATGTTGTTCCTCGCCGTATTAAGTAGAAACCCACGCGTTACATCAACAAATCTGAGATTGTCAATAGTTTTACCAATTATGTTCATGATTTTATTTCTTCCATCGAATTTTTGAAGAAGAAGAAGAAAAAACGTATTCCGATGTCGCTGCGAATAACTGTGGAAAAATCGCGTCTCTCTCTCTCCCCTTTCTCACGTGGATTTGAAACAAACTATTTTCTGGCGCATAAGGGCAAATAATAACACGAAAAAACAACTCGACACATTCCAACATCCCTTGAACATGCGGTTAACGGGACCTGGCGCGTCTTGGCGCTGCAGTGTTAATTCGCCTGCCAATACTACTTGAGCGGCGCGGGACTTGTGTTTGCTACTTAGTGTCTGCAAGGTTATGCTTTATTCAATGCTGTAACTTCCTTCTTCTCTCACCAAGGTCCTGCGCGGGTCACTCTCGTAAAACGGGCTCGCGTAAAGATACGAGTTCAATGTTATTTGATTTGTTATAATTACACGGGTGAGGCCGTTCAGCCCCGATTGCAACAAAGACAAAAAATGTAAACATTAAGGAATATTGCACAACAAACAGGGTATTTAACCGGTCGTAAACGAAACACACACGAGTTAAAAGCAGTGCAAGTTCATTATAAAAAATGTAAACATTGATAATCCTTAATAGAGGTTTTTTGGGTTAGATCGCGTAAATGTATAAATGTGTCGTTAAAACCCGCCACCACCCGACACAGCCAACTAGTAAGGGTTGTCACGTAAATAGAACGTGGCCAATTCGTCACTAGCACAGCACACCGGTGTGTTGGAGAGCCAAGCTACAATATTTACAAACTGAGTACGACATTTCGTCAGTAATTACAACTCGCTTCGTCAGGCGACAACCAGATTTGTGGAGAAGTCTAACTGTTTCGCTTCTTATATAAAGGCGTAGATGTGGTGACCACCCTTCTGCGCTCTTGCACAATGTGTATTTACGCGATCTAACCCAAAAACCTCTTATGGATGGTATTGGTCGCAGAAGCCTACGTGTTAAATTGATAATCCTGCCTGAAAAGGAAAAACACATATACTAGGCACATTTTTGGACAATGGTCCTTTTGCTATGATAAAGGACCATGTAACCTTCCAGGGGGAATATTTTTTCGGAGCTCTGCACCAGACAGCTCTGGCTGAAATGAAAACCAGAAAAAGCACCAACCATACATATACGGCGTTGCAAACCCTCCCACGGGTCGAATTAATCAACTGTAATTCCTTCGTAGAGACGATAGATGTCACTCGCGTGCCTTTTTCGTAACACCGAGGCAGTCATGGTAGGTGTTCCTAAGCTCCCCCTCCACCCGAGGCATGTTCAGTCACCAGCCACATTCAGTTCAGTTTCAGTTTATTTATTTTGGTATAGCCCTGTGAAACAACATGACTATAATATTGGCACGGTGACACACACTATGGCTTTCCATGCTCAAAAGGAAATCGCCCCTAAAGGACAAACACTGGATTGCCCCCACCTGCCAGAGGCCTTGACACTTCACTATATATCTGCCCGGCAGGGCCTGTCAGCGGCGTGACGATATTTCAAGTCGTAATGTCAAACTCGCACACCGTAACGCAAGGCCAGGGCTCTGCGCTCTGCTACAGAGTTTTTATTTTACCGTCCCAAATCGTAAATTTACTTCACGATTCCGTGCCTGTGCAGCAGCGACGAGACGGAAGGGATGAGGGCCCTATGCAGACGGAAGACAATGTCAGATTCAAGGGTCATTCCAAACGGGTGAATGCCTCTTCCGAACACAATGCGTTATCTAAAACATCACGGGCTTTGACCAGTGCGTCCGGTCGAATCAGATCTTGGAAGCCAAGCAGGCCTGAGCCTGCCCAGTTCTTGGATGGGTGACCACCACACAGGCACAGCTGCTGGGCTACATTGTGGGGAGGCAGATGGCAGTGCGGAATCTTCTTCCATATTTCTTCAACGCTCTCACATCCATTCTCCTCGCCTTCGCCAACTCGCACTGAGAGCAGCGTGGTGAAGTATGATCATAACAACAACAAAAACCCCAAACACGACCACGCAACAGTGTGGGAAGGCGCTCATACAGTATTGTATTGACGCTGCTGGATGAGGGGAAAATGCAAGGTTGTATTTCGTTATTGACATTAGAATCTCATTTCATTTACATAATTTCATTATAATCTCACCCAGATCCGGAAAAGGACGGCTGGCAAACAGAGTTGAAACAAATTTGACGTCCAAAATAAACAGCTCATTCGAGACCGAAACATTGCACCTTTGACATTCCTCGAAGACACTAGTGGTGGAACCATCGACCGCGTCAGAACCCATCAACAGGCCGATCAGCAACATCTCATTCATAACTGGAAAATGAGTGCGACTGTGGCCATGCGACCAAAAATATGAACCATATAGAACAACCACTGTAGTTTGCACTCACTTCAACGGTGGAATGGCAAAATGTGCACTCACTTCAACGGTGGAATGGTAAAATGTGCACTCACTTCAACGGTGGAATGGTAAAATGTGCACTCACTTCAACGGTGGTATGGTAAAATGTGCACTCACTTCAACGGTGGTATGGTAAAATGTGCACTCACTTCAACGGTGGTATGGTAAAATGTGCACTCACTTCAACGGTGGAATGGTAAAATGTGCACTCACTTCAACAGTGGAATGGTAAAATGTGCACTCACTTCAACGGTGGAATGGCAAAATGTGCACTCACTTCAACGGTGGAATGGTAAAATGTGCACTCACTTCAACGGTGGAATGACAAAATGTGCACTCACTTCAACGGTGGAATGGCAAAATGTGCACTCACTTCAACGGTGGAATGGCAAAATGTGCACTCACTTCAACGGTGGAATGGTAAAATGTGCACTCACTTCAACGGTGGAATGGTAAAATGTGCACTCACTTCAACGGTGGAATGGCAAAATGTGCACTCACTTCAACGGTGGAATGGCAAAATGTGCACTCACTTCAACGGTGGAATGGCAAAATGTGCA
This sequence comes from Petromyzon marinus, assembly GCF_048934315.1. Classification (NCBI taxonomy): domain Eukaryota; kingdom Metazoa; phylum Chordata; class Hyperoartia; order Petromyzontiformes; family Petromyzontidae; genus Petromyzon; species Petromyzon marinus. The sequence goes on from NC_133680.1 coordinate 5,727,125, forward strand.
CTCACTTTAACGGTGGAATGGTAAAACGTGCACTCACTTCAACGGTGGAATGACAAAATGTGCACTCACTTCAACGGTGGAATGGCAAAATGTGCACTCCAATAGTGGAATGGCAAAATGTGCACTCACTTCAACGGTGGAATGGCAAAATGTGCACTCCAATAGTGGAATGGCAAAATGTGCACTCACTCTCTCCTGGAACCCTCTCGTGGCTTGTAAAATCTCGACATTGGCATTCAGCGCCTGAACATATTGTCATACGCTAGAAGTAGAATAAAATTATCGACAATGTGAATTTAAGACGCAAAGTCTTAGCTACAAATGTAAATACTTGTTTTCAATGTTAGGGGTGGGGGGGGATGTTGTTTATCGGTAATACTGTGCATACAGCACTACACAATGAAGGCGTTTGAAAAATGGTGAGGAAATGGAGGCTTCAAATGTAATGAGTTTTCAGGGGAATTGATCCCTAGAGTTCACCAAAAAAGAAACATTGCTTCCTTACTGTGAAAGAGCTCTCACGCGCAACACATTTTCAAACCAGTCACCGATGATTGGTAAATAAAATAAACTGTATTAAAAATATGTGGTTTTGCTTGACTGAACTATATGCAGGGATAGCAGTACACAATGCACAACAGATGTGGAATTGAAAAATCAGCCCTCCTTTCAGCAAGGGTCACTCACCTGCAGTGCTCGTACGTTGGCAGGTAATTTAAAAAAATTGGGATTCGGGCTGTGACACCAATGCTGGCCCATGATTGCAGAATTACGATGCGGAAGGATCTTATGACACCTCATTCGAGACACAAACATCGTACAGTACCTCGTGGCTACGTCCCTCGAAGACACCGGTGTTACCATAAACCGCAATCAGAACATGAACAGGCCGATGTGCCCATCTCTATTCATAAATGGACATTTAAAGACGCGTGGGCGTAGTGCGACTGTGGCACGCGCGTCTTTGGCAATTCCCTGTAGAAATAATCAGGAGACTGGGAATCAATCCACTGACTCCGTGCGAATTGCCCGTTTGATGAGATTGCTGACCACTTGGCTATACGGTTGCCTACACTGGAGAAGTAATAACACAGGCAGTGATATGACAATTATTAGGCATGTAAAGGGTCACCACTCCCCCATCTCTGCCTCGTGATTGGATGAAACATCAACATTACCATATCATACATGCCCGTACATGTGCAGCCCGTTGGCCAATCCACTGCTGATTGAAGGCCTTCCCATGCCTGTAGGTCGTGAGGTGTTCATAATTTTTACTATACTTTACCACGTTGGTGAGTGAGGTTGGTGAAAATGGGGGGGGAGTTGTAGAACAACCCTGGATTTTGTTTCACTGCCCCTTATTGCCCACAACGCCTACTGCAACTGCCTTTTACGCATGGTGGCCGCCCATCCACGCACCATCCAGGATCTGAAATCCGATGCATTACGGGCGATTTGGTCATAATTTGCACAAATCATCCATTTTACATACACAGTTCAATCGATGTTTTATTAGCACAAGAATCGACGTTTACGGAATTTAGCATCGTCGCATGCCTAAGTTAGTCTAAAGTTCGTAAACAAAAAAGTGCCAGTGCTGTTCTCACAAATGACCTTCGAATGCAACAGGGCATGCAGCTCAAGACCATGTGCTATGTATACATCGTAACATTATTCCTCATTCCAGTTTATTCTTGGCAATGGTTTGTTTGTTTTCAAAACCTTTGCAAGGGCGTTTGGAATTAAAAAAAACACGACGCCTCATGCCCTTTGCGTTCCAGCACAAAGAAAATACGAGTTACTACCTACTGTACAGTACCGATGCGATAAAAGTGAAACAATTCTTTTTTTAATTATAAATTTAAAAGTGCTGTGCAGAATGTGCAAGATGCGTGTAGGCTGACAAAACCGCCTGATCGAAATATTTATACTATACACGATCTGTTTTAAGTTTGGCTCAGCGTGGCCGTGTGGCTATTTCTAAGAATTTCTGAGAAAGGGGGGGGGGGGGAAACCTGAACCAGAGGGTGGGGAATTAAAAAACAAAAAAAAGCACGCTCATAGTTTTTTTTTAGATTTCACGAACTGTAAGATCAGTGGTTTCTTTATGCAGGTAAATTGGAGTGGCGCGAGAGGGCTCAGATTTTTTTTGGGGGGTGGGGGGTGGGGCAGGGGAGGGGGTGGGATCGGCCACAACACTGAGCCCTCCTGCGTTGGCACTGCTGCTTCTGACATCGAAGGGGAGAGGCCCAGTGAAGGAGAATTCGTCAACTTGCCCCCCCGCCGCCGACGCCCCCTGTTCCACTCGCGATGCAACGATTCGTCACGAATTTGGGGTTACGATTAAATTCGATGATCAACTATTTTTTTGCTTAAAGTTTGACCTATCGTTTGACTTTTTATCTTAAAATTCTATCCTGTTTGTGCAGTTTTGTCGACTTATTTCGAATAATTTTAACAGGAGTACATACTTTGCGTAAACTCACCTGAATACGATTGCCTGTGTTGCGATCGAAACGTCGTGATCGATTATTTGACTATCTACGTGACTTTACCGAAAGACCCAAAGAGTATGTGTATAGTACATTTTGGCACACGTGATGTTTTTCACGTATGTATATTTTTCAGCTTTAGTTGTGAAAATTATCTGTGTTGTCTCTGCAGTCTTATCCACCGCATGCACTATACATCTGCTTGTTCATCATCATCATCATCGCGCAATATCTATCCACTGCTGGATGAAGGCCTCCCCACGTGGTTTGCTACCCCCATGGTCCATTTCACTCATGCAGATGAACTGATCTCATTGTTCCATCTCTGCAGTTACCATCCTCTGATTGCTTTCTGTTCCTCGGCTGCCATCTGTCAACAGAGTCGTTAATTCTTGACAAGTCATTGTTGATGACTCTGCTTTGCATGCTGATCCCTTCACCGCGTGCTCCTCTTTCTTTCTCTCATTGTAATTGCGAGCTGGTATTTTTCAATGCTTTAAAAATCATAGGCAGTCATGTTCACCGATTTAAAACTTTTTTTATCTTCAGGCAGATTGCCACAGTAATACCCCGATGTACGTCGTTTCGCAAGTACGTTGTCACATTGTTATTAAAGGCACCACCTGAATTGCGTTGTCACATTGTTATTAAAGCCACCACCTGAATTGTGTTGTCACATTGTTATTAAAATCACCACCTGAATTGCGTTGTCACATTGTTATTAAAGCCACCACCTGAATTGCGTTGTCACATTGTTATTAAAGCCACCACCTGAATTGCGTTGTCACATTGTTATTAAAATCACCACCTGAATTGTGTTGTCACATTGTTATTAAAGCCACCACCTGAATTGTGTTGTCACATTGTTATTAAAGCCACCACCTGAATTGCGTTGTCACATTGTTATTAAAGCCACCACCTGAATTGCGTTGTCACTGTTATTAAAGCCACCACCTGAATTGCGTTGTCACATTGTTATTAAAGCCACCACCTGAATTGCGTTGTCACATTGTTATTAAAGCCACCACCTGAATTGCGTTGTCACATTGTTATTAAAGGCACCACCTGTATTGCGTTGTCACATTGTTATTAAAGCCACCACCTGAATTGCGTTGTCACATTGTTATTAAAGCCACCACCTGAATTGCGTTGTCACATTGTTATTAAAGCCACCACCTGAATTGCGTTGTCACATTGTTATTAAAGCCACCACCTGAATTGCGTTGTCACATTGTTATTAAAGCCACCACCTGAATTGCGTTGTCACATTGTTATTAAAGCCACCACCTGAATTGCGTCGCCTTAAACCCACACTTACATCGCTGACAGCATCATCCGTCCTTTCTCGTATCCTACGCCACTCAGCCTTCGCCTCCATCCAGGGCCGTATTATCCAATAGGCTCAGTGGGCACTGTGTCTCGGGCTTAGGAAAACTAAAGGGACTACGGCACAAATGTTTTACCATATTTAGTTGTTTTATGATAAAATACATGTATAACCAATATATTTTCCTGAATAAATACATTTATAGAGCAATGATAGACAGTGTATATACAAAGAGGCAGAGTGATGCCAATGTTAATCGGTTTTGTTTTTGTAAGGTGAGAGAAATTTACACCGGAGATGAACTTTTCGAGATTTTTTTAATTGCAAAATTAGCAAGTACATCTTCGAATGGTGTTTTTCGCACAATCTCATTCTCAATCGAGAGTAATGCAGGGGAAGACAAAGGTGGCGTTGTCGCGCTACGCGTGAAACAAGCGCAGTGACAGCGGCGGTAGTCAGTAACACGGGGCAGCAGCAGCAGTACCAGCTGTACTAAGTTATCGAAGGCCTACGAAACCGAAGTGCCTAGGGCCTACAAGAACCTTAATCCGGCCTTGCCTCCACGTTACCCTGCAAACCGCTTCGATGCACGTCGTGTCGATTTTCGTAGTCGGACCTTTCAGGAACGCATCTCCAACGTAAACCGAGGTATCACTGCATCTTGCCTTTTTCGTTATCGGAGTCATTTTGAGCAGCACCCCATCCTGTTGTTGTTCACCGCAAACCGTCCTCTGCTACGTTGCACAGTCGTGTCCCTCCAACAATTATTTAATTTGCCACCTGTGTATATGCACGTAAGCAGGCAGTACTGGAATGCATGTGTGTCATCCAGAATCAGAATGTGTATTTATACTGGAAGAATCCGATGAGATTTAAATCTCTTTTTCACAGATGTCCTTTCAGAATTGGGTCAAAATGTTACAACAAACAATACAAAACACACGATAGGAGTGCAGAGTATAGGAAAGGTGAGCAAATAATAAAAATGCGTGGTTTTTTTACACCAGTAACAGCCCACTGAGCTATTATCTCATTTTGCTTAAGTGACCTGGCCACAAATGATAGCTCAACGAAGTGGCTCAACACGTGGACATTTATAGCAGCCATATAATCGACATAATCTAAACGCACGTTTTTTAAATGTGGAGCGAAAACCCCGAGCAACCGGAGAAAAAGATCCACGCGACCACGGGGGAGAGAGACATACAATCTCCAAATATACAGGCGTCAAGATCGGGATCCAACAAACCGACCTCCTGCATACCAGGCGGAGGCAATGAACATCTCGCCACCGTGGCATCCTCTTGGGCACCTTTTCCTCTTTGAGCTGCAGTCACGTCAGCCTTGACCACCAACCATAACCCCTTCTCGCGACGGGGCGACGAGATCGGCTCGTGCGCGCGAGCTAGGTGGACCGTTGTTGCATCGTGAGACCGTGATCGAGGGATGGTGACAATTTGGCAAAGCCCTCATGCGGCAGTTGACAGATCGTGGATGCCACCAGGGGGTCCCATGGGCTAAAGACAAACGTTGCTCTGAGAGACCTTAGTTCCATCATGGGAACGCTACATATGCAAGGTTGTCGTTGTTGATGATGTATGTCGTAGGGCTGCGCTAGTTGTTTACAGTTTGTTCACAATGCTTTTTTTTTACAGAGGAAGCGACCCACCGCTTGCTTCCACCCCCCATCTCTCCTACTGCCGGCCACTCTGCCCCTCACCGCTCTATTTCCGTCACCCACCCCCCTTGGGTGTGTCGGTTCACTGACAAAAGCTAAAACGATTAAGTCGTCGTGCTTAATGCGACCCAGCCTGCCGATGTGTTGACGCCGCGAGCCCGGCCAACGAAAGCAGAAGCCTCCGAGTTGCCCACGCAACGTTGTGCGTGAAACTGACGCGTGCGTGCGTGCAGTGCCAGACATCTGCCGGCGCTTCCACGGAGGAGCGGATGAGGCGGGGGAGGGAGCGCAGTCACCGTGGGGAGAGTCGTGGATGCCCCAGGCTCTCCCCACCCCCTCCCCGTCCCCAAAACCCGTGTAGAGAGATGTCTGCGAGACCAAGAGTCAAAGTGGTCGCTTGCTTCAACGGGCACCGAGGAGGCAGTGTTCATCTCCTGTTCCACGGCCATGAGCGGACGGTGAAAAATCCATATTTCTATGTCAAGGGGGAGTTTTTTTTTTCCTCCATAGGACAAACACTGTTGACTTCACCACAGACTGGTGCTCAATACTTACCGCAGTCACCCCGGAGGTATTATTGGGTTGAGTTAACCGAGTCAACCGACATCCAGGATTTGACCAACCTTACCATGGCGAAGAGATACCCACAAAAATTATGGTGCTTTTGAGTTCACTTTGTTCTCCCTATAACAATGTTGATTGTGCTGATGATGACGCTTTTAAATATCGTACGCAGTAGCGCATGATCAGTAGGCTCAACCATCGGTCAGTCACCAGTAGTTGCGTAGATGTAATATTTGTGTTGTTTTTATTATTTTACCAGGTAAGGCCCATTGAACTATATACAGTAGCTCTTTTTTTGCAGCGACCTGGCCACAAATGATAGCTCAACGAAGTGGCTTATCATGTAGAAATGTATAGCAGCCAAAATACTCAATAATTAATGTAGAGTAGAACTCCCTTTATCCGCGGAGAATTGGGAGGTGACCTTCGCGAACCCTATCTATAATCTACCCGATAACCACCAGGAAGCAATCAATAGGACTAAACTTAACTTGAACTAAACTTTTATTTTTAGTTTACCAGGCAAGGCCCCACTCAGATAACTCTTTTTCAGGAGCGACCTGTCAATGAAGTGGCTTATCACGTGGAAATTTATAGCAGCCACATACTCTGAATGCATGTTTCTAAATGTGGAAGGGAAACCTTCAGATAAACCCACGTGACCACGGAGAGAGAGACACGCTTACTCCAAATATACAGCAGGCGTCAGGGTCGGGATCAACCCTGAACTTCCTGTATGCAGGGCGAGGTAGTTAACATCTCGCTACCGCGACACCCGAACTTCCCAAGTGTGGTTGGACCCCTAACTGAGAAGCACCCACTGATTTTAGGTTGCTTGGGCTTAATCCCTTCGGCTTTGGTAAATATAATTTTTATTGTTTAGAAATGTTAATTTACACAAGCTTTCCGCCCTCTGTCCTCAGATGTTTCATCAGCACCCTCGCAAGTTCAAACCTGTCAACACCTTATCAGTGTCCTGCTTTATTACAGACCAATTCAGACCTTATTGATCACTCCGTGCCCTTGTAAATCTCAACGTTCATCCTACAAAGTCCCATCAAAAGGAAGAAACACAAAACACATGTTGTTTTGCCCGCACTGAAACGGGTGTTTGCCATATGGACCTGGAACATCAATTTCCCTGTACAAGAATGCGGGTAAACTGTATGGGTTGACAGGTATGCAAGTCGAGGTTACTTAAACAAGGAAAGGAAGAAAACACATATATGCGTGCAACGTTTTCGAACATCCATGTATCTTCAGCAGCATTTAATGAGCGATAATAAATGATGTTGTGCGTGCATCACGTGTGACATCACCACATTGGCCGAGGTGTGGCATTGTTATGGCAGAGATGGGTCTATCCACTGTTGACCTCCCAGGATGAAGGGCGTTGGACCCCTCCATCCCAGGAATGTCTGTAACTAACTAGATGTGCTCCATCTTCAGGGAAAATGCTGCCTGGGTGGAAACCCACCACCAGCGCCGTCGTTGCTCTCTTCGAGTACCATCACCTATATTAACATGAGCTGCCCCGCCCATGCTGATGACACTTGGGCTACGCCCATTTCAAACCTTTACAAACAGTTTCCCTTTAGAGGCTTAACCACCTTTTCCTGATGACGACCAATTGTGTTGTGATGGAAACGTAGTTTTTTGTAATTTTCTTTGAACCTATTTACGTGACTGCACCAAAAGACCCAAATATATTTTTTATTTCTGCAGTCACGAAAGCTTTAAGTCAAGATTGAATGCTGCCTTATTTACAAATCGTCCGTGATTTGTTATTGCACTTGTTCGCTGCACTACGAATGCACGGATTTAATTTCAATAACAGTGTTTTAAAAAAAATACCCAGTTTATTCATGAGGTGTCCAGGTTGCTCAGAAAGCGGAGCTCTATCTCCACTGAGATCTTGGGTTTGAATCCATGCCTCCTGTGGCTAAACAGGGTAGCCGTGTGAAGTTGATAATCTGAATTCGGAAACCAATAACTGTGTCATACAAAAAAACCTCTCATCCCATTAAATTTGATTTTGCACTTAATATGATTCATTTATGACTCTGAAAATTAAAAAAGATAATATATTTATCAGTTTGAATTTCACGTCACGAAAATAACTCTCTGTCACAGGGTGGGTGGGAAAGTGCTACCCCCCCCTCTATTTTGTGGATCAGAGGTCACTGGAAGGTATCTTAGAAGTACAATACAGTAAAATTTAGATTTAAAGCTTTCGTGACTGCAGGGATTCATATTTTTGGTTCTTTCGGTAAAGTCACGTAGAAGGGAAATAATAAAATAATAAAAATAAAACATAATCTTTTATTATTTCCCTTCTACGTGACTTTACCGAAAGAACCAAGAATACAGTACAGTCGTATATTTGGAGTAAGCGTGTCTGTCTCTCCGTGGTCACGTGGGTTTATCTGAGGTTTTCCCTTTCACATTTAGAAACATGCATTCAGAGTATGTGGCTGCTACAAATTTCCACGTGAAAAGCCACTTCATTGAGCTATCATTTATGGACAGGTCGCTCCTGAAAAAGAGTTATCTCAGTGGGGCCTTTATTATTTGATTGTTTCCCTTCTACGTGACTTTACCGAAAGAACCAATAATATGAATCCCTGCAGTCACGAAAGCTTTAAATCAAAATTTACAGTCGTTGTATTACATCCGCTGCCAATGGACCGTTCTCTAACACGAAGCATTGCACTGCTCTGTAGCACAATTTGGATGACATCAAAAAAGGAGACAAAAAAAGTTGATATTTTGCTACAGTATATTGCTTTTGGCACACGATAGTTGCCTGCCAATGAGTCGCTGCCTTGATTCATGCCAGCACAGCAATGTTTCGTGCCACTTGAAGACCAGCACAATATTTGGCGTAATCTCTGGAGTGCTACAGGAGGCAACCATTGCTCGGCATGGGCCTTCAAACAAATCATTCGTTGGGAGATGGGAAGTTTGTGGCAGGTTGGTCCTGAGACCACTTCCATCGCACAAAGTTTATTCGTTTTTAGAATGACGTATGAAGGGCGAACGCTTTTTTTATCTTGGAGATGTGCAACCGATTTATCAATGGCTGAGACGAAAGTTTTATTTTATTTGTTTTAACAGAAAGACACCTGTGTTAATCCCAGGCGTCCTCAACGCTGGCTAATACAGGTGCCCGTTTTAAGCACTCAAGCTGCTCTCAAAGCTTAGAGAGATTCTCTTACACCTAAATCCCATCTGCTCGCCATCCCGCTTATCAGTAAAGCGCGGCTCGGTTTAACCACGACGCCTCGTCCTTGTTCGGGATTGGCGGGGCAGCCACCTCAAATCCTCGCAGGGAAAGTGGCAGAGCGGGGAACCTCGCGTTGCCTCTCTGGCAGCATCGTCCCGAGACTGACGATGCGAACCGGATCGCCGGCGGAGAGAGCTTTCCTCCTAATCCCCACGTCGTCGTCGCCGCCTCCCCGCAGCCGCCCACATCTCCGGCCGCGGCGTCCGACCTCTTCGAGCTTGCGCGAGACCCCGTCCCTAGGGTGGCCCTCCTTTGGGTGACCCAAGCTGAATTTGTACACGGTCTCCCAGCAGATCCGGGCGGTGTCGGCGACCTCGGCGAAGATGGGCAGCGGTGCCAGCGCCGAGGACAAGGACCAGGCCAAGCACTCCAAGGAGCTGGAGAAGAAATTGGCGGAGGACGCGGAAAAGGACGCGCGCACCGTCAAACTCCTGCTGCTAGGTAACGGCGTGGCCGGCTCCCTCGCGGAAACGGACTCCCTAAATGGTGTGGGGGGGGGGGGGCTATTTTTGGCCCCCTTCGCTGTCTGCCGCGCGTTGTTTGGGGAAATGGGTCCGCAAAAAATTAGGGACGCTCTCTCCTGAATGGTTCTTAAGTCCACAACTGGTTGCGGACTACTCTTTGTGCTGCACTGAACAATCCCAGTGGTATGCTGGGGGTGGGGGTGGGGGGGGGAGCGATTTGATGTATGTTTTAGAGAATATACTGCGACAGGCATCGCCTGCACACGCCATGCATCTGCAGAGCAAGATTTTCAGGATGGCACGGTACGCTGTGCTTGTTTATCGCGCTGTGGGATATTTGCAAAATATGGATCGGGGCCCATTTGCCCTCCTCCCATTACCCAGTGCAGGAAGCTGCTGATAAATGCGATGGGAATTCACACTGAAATAGAAAATTGATTATTTGATGACATACGTTATTTTAAAAGATGACAATACAATAATGGGGGAGTAATAAATGGAGAAAGGAATGGGAAAGTGGAAATTACCAAGAGGCTATTCCTCCTACGGTCATAAAAATAACGGCAGTAAGCAATTGTTACAACGTGAAACCGCGTGCTAAATTTTGAGAGGTTGCCGGGCTATGTAGAATCTGAGTTGTGTGTGGTGGGATATAGTGTCAGCAATAAGCAAACAGCTGGTTGAAGGAACCAACTTCAGTGATTCTTTGACCATAACTTCCAGTGTGTTGTACAACCAGATGTAGGATTCCACAGGACATTACAAGCGATGTAGGGATGAGTGGCTTATGCATCCACGAACAACAAGCAGGCTGCATTATTTTGTGGCCTGCTCACTCTGTAGCCAGGCTTATTCGATTGAACTGCACCATGTTTTTGTGATCATATTTTGTTTAGCCTTGTATATTTAAAAAAAAATGCATCGCTTTGCAGGAAAGCCAATTAAATTTGCAAACAGTTGCAAAATGTAGTTATATTGCAATACGTCTCTGATACTATGTCGAAATAACTTACACGGTAGTTTTGAAATGATTGCATTTTCATTGTATCATAAATCACAACTCTGGGTTTTGTTGCATGGAATGTACTTGGAAAAGGTAAAAGTGCAGCCATGCAATTACTTGCTCATGCCACTGTTGGCAGAACGGATTTCACTCAAGTGAGCTCTAGAGAATCCCTCGAGGGTATTTGGCCTACTCTTCCATGCCGGACAGACGTCTTGGAAAAGGTGGGAGTATGCACACTTTACGCCACCACATACACGCGCACTGCCGATGGACTAACTGTGGTTGCACCCAATGAGACAGCGGGTTTAGGAAACTCGTTCCATTATTTCAACTGTTGCGGTGGGACATGAAGTTGAACCGGTCCATCGCTGGATTGCAAGTCCAGTGCGCTCACTATTGTACTCTTTGTGACAAAAAATGCTCGAGTGCTGTGACCGACAGGCTGACTCGTAGACAGACAAATTCAGTTTCTCATGAAGGGGATTATAAAAAAGAGAATTCGGCCATTCTCAATTCATCAATGGATGAAGGTGTTGGTTATGAAGGTTTTTTTTACCATACTTCACCACACAGTCAGTGCGGGTTGGTGAAAGGGTGGGGGGGGGGGCTGGAGGGTGTAGGACCAATTGTGAAATTCTCCACTGATGTGTGCCGTGCCGGCGAATTACGCTACGAATTTGGTGGCCAGACTCATAGGTGCAGTGCGCGACCCATCTTTAAAATACACTAAATACACGAGAACATTCCCGGTCACCATTAAACTGCGCATACCCAGCACTTGCGGGTACGCAGCTGAGGCAATTAGTGTACAGCTATAACCCCACACGACGTGTCCTCCTGAAGCATCGTACGCAACGTTGTGCAGGCATTCAATTGACCCCAATTTCTTCTGAAAGCACCGCAGTTAATGCCCTGTGCTGCTGACACCATCGCGCTCCGAGGAGGTTTGCGAGATTATAATTTCGAAGCTCTCAGTGCTAATGTGTCCTGACATCGACCCTTCTGCCATGGGGCGGTGGGCGGGGAGGAGGGTGGAAAAAAATATATATATGCTGAGCCAGCTGCTTTAATAAATCTCTCGTAAAACTAGCTGAGTTTGTTGTTTGGTGACTTACGACGACACGCTAAGCCAATTTCTTTGCACGCCCCGGTATCTAGGACCAAAGGATTAGCGACGCGGAAGACACACGCTGCCCCTTTGTGCCGAGAGTATATGTGCTCGCTTTCAGGCATTTACCTGGTGTTGTACAGTACTTTCAGACAGCCTGCGGAGCCACGGTCCTCTTTGAAAAACGGAAAATAAATCAAAGCGTTACCTGGTGGGCATGCGCCACAGTATCAGCAACTGGATGCGCAGGCCTGAAACAGTCATTGCTGTGACGGAGAACCCGCTGTGTAAGGTCCGGAGGAAATAATTATCTCTGTTAATTTTCTCTGTAAAACACCAAAAATTATGGAAACCGCCACCACCACTCCCCTCCACCCCCCCTTGTCCAGGGATTGCAGGCGTCTGACCTGCGCTCTCTCATGTGTCAGTTTGAAATTTCAATTGGATCAACTTGCCCCATCCACACTCCTAGTCCCTTTGACCTTACCCACTGCCTCTTGTCTGAGTGTGTATTATAGATTAAAAAAAAATTGCGCCTGAGCTCAAGGGAACTCGATTACTTGAAGCTAGTATTTTTTTTTTATATACCGTGGAAGACGTTTATATATTTTTTTCTTTTCGGGTGCGTGATCATTGTGCGATTATTTAATAGTTTATTTGCATTTAACGTTTAGAAATATGTGATCAAATGCATTGGGGCAAACTGTTTAAAGCAGTAATATATCTTGAATGGCTTTAAAAAAAAAGATATTTTACCTGGATAATCCCTGCATGTGGAACATCTCGTTTGCGAAGGGTGTCTCTGGTGTTGAGACAATGTACGCATAAAAAAAACTTGGAACGCTGTAAGAGTTTTTTAAAGTGCTTTTTTAAATTATGCCAAATTTCTTCATGCAGCTGCCTGAAACAAAAATAGCAATACCGTTTTCTGAATAGCGTATACACACCAAGAGGAGTGAAATGTTAAACAAAGATAATTAATGTACAATAAATGTTTTGTATCGATGCGATCCTCACCAGGACGAAACGAAGGAAGTATGGAAATGTTATAGGTTTTACAATACTGTATATTTTATAGCTCTTAAATGCGTGTGTATACAAAGACATAGATTCGTTACATAGTCTGAACAGACTATTGGGTCAAGTGCTGTTAGTTAACACCTATGAAGGCCGACACGAGGGGTGGGTGGGTAGCACCACGCCCGGCCGCCTTTGTCTCCCCAGTGGCGATGTTTACACAACGCGGTAGGTGCTCAATTGCGGCTGAGTCGATCTAGGGGAGGCCCAGGACTGGTTCAGATACCACCGCTCCCCATACACACGCGTACATTAAAACATAATTTCAATTAATGACAAAGCTTTTAAATTGACAAACCGTTGTGACAATATACAGCATAAGTCACGGTTTTCACAAGTTTGCCGATATGTCAATATTGATGGACATTAATCTGTAAAATAGGATTTCAGATTGCACGTGCGCAAAGGATCATGGGGAAAAAAGTACGCTCCGTACCTGAGATTTTCTTGAACAGATTCGTATTTTTATGTCACGTATAACATTTGCATCGTTTCTGACATGAAACCTGAGAAACATATTAAAACTGTGTGTACATTACTCCAAACTTTTCCTATTTTGCTAAATAAGTTTAATGCTGATGCCCAATGCATTTTTATAAATGTTATTTAACTTGTCCATAAAATGCTTCTTTGTAATAGTGTTATGGCATATGAAAAAAAAGCAGTGTTATTTATTCTTCTGAGAGGTTCTGCCGTTAAGGTAAACATCACAGTGATATCCTCCTCAATTACGTGTGTGAGATAGTTCCCATCTCCTGTTAACAGCTCAAAGTTGGGGAAGGGATTTCCACATTCCTATGGCAGGGGGCAGTTTTTTTTTTAAAGGAACAGGCACTTTTGACTTCTCCATAAAGTGATACTCATTTAATCAACCCAAAATTAATGATGGGCTGAATCAAACTACCAACTGGGATTTTGAAATCGCAAACTCTACCGATTGTGACCCATGCAATGTACGACTGTACCACCTGGCCGATTTTGTTAGTTAAGCGGGTAAACAAGATATGTCTCCGATTAGCACGGTTCGCTATGTACGGTGCGAAAGAAGTTCAACATACATACATTATTTCTTACAATAAATCTACCCCACTCAAACATTTGCAACAATATTCATTGCACGTGAATACAGGACAAATAATGAATGTATATTTAATTAATGCATTCATCCTATATCTAATCATTGACCCAGTTGGACTGTAGTAACATTGATCGAGAGCAAATAAACGCAGTTAATCTCTTTCATATATAGTGTGTAAAAAAAAGTTTGACTGCGGTATTGTCTTAGAAATGATATCAGCTTGGGTGCAGGCGCCAGATGGATTTCTTGCATCGTAAAATCTTAACAGACGGAGGCGGCTAAGGGAAGCCTTCATCCAGCAGTGGATTGATCATGACTGACGGACATGATGGTATGTTGTCTTTGTGGGCATCGTGCACTCTGTATCAGCACGGGTAAAACGGCAGGTTCGACTGCACGTGGAGTGGGTGACATGCAATTGGCCAAGCATGAATAACGTCTCTCATGATGGATCGTTGCGCCATTTGTACGGTGCTTATTGTATCCCATCGCAAGTGTGTGTTTTTGCCGGCCATCGATACGTGATACATTAAGAAGCGAAGTGCACTTTTGGAAAATGAAGCCGCGTGATTCATGCAGACTTAGCCGAACATGTCTGTAAGAAGGATCGCGTCATTAAAACTCTACCCACACGATTCTGATCCATCACAATTGAGAGCGAGGGTTGTTGTTTTTTTGTATGATCGGTAATAATGTGAAAACCATACTAAAAGGTGGTTACCGGTTTGCCTCGCGAATATGCATATCCAGCAATAAACGTGGAATATGTTTGCCATTGTTAACTGAGAAATGAACGGAGCTGCCGTTGTGCAACGGTTACCACACCAGACCAGGGCCGGGTTAAGGTTCTTGTCGGCCCTAGCCACTTCGGTTTCGTCGGCCTTGGGTGATAACTTAGCACAGCTGGTACTGCTGCTGCTGCCCCGTGTTACTGACTACCGCCGCTGTCACTTCGCTTGTTTCGCGCTACACGCCGCCTCTGTCCTCCCCTGTACTACTCTCGATTGAGAATGAGATTGTGCGAAAAACACCATTTGAAGATGTTATTGCTGATTTTGCAATGAAAAAAAACCTCGAAAAGTTAATCTCCGGTGTTAATTTGTCTCACCTTATGAGAAAAAAAAACCCATTGACATTGCTCTGCCTCTTTGTATAAACACTCTGCCTATCCTTGCTATATAAATATCTTTATTTAAGAAGATATCTTGGTTACATTTTCTAATTACGCACAAACAAAAAAAGATGGTCAAAATTTAGTGCCCTAGGCACTGTGGCTACTGCGTAAAGTGGCCGACTGTGGCTATTGGATATGGCCCTGGGGGGGGGGGGGGGAGAATCGTGGGGGGAAATTTCTTCAATCCACTCCCGTCCTCTTTCCAACCAGCGCTATAAGTGGGGTATACCACAGTGTATTGGCAGGTCACGTGCAGTTGGGTCACCTCTTTCAAAAATGTCTGTTTAGCGCGGAAGAGTAGACTAAATACCGTCTGGAGTTCACTCTAGTGGAGGCCTTTCCGCCAGCTGTAGCGTGAGCGAGCGACTGCGGGGTCGCGCCTTTACCTTTTAACAGAGAAATGAGGGAAATGTGTCCCACGTGGTAATTCAGGCCGCCGTGCGGTTTGTACTTTACGTGCGTGCCAATCAGCGAGTTGATCACGAACATTCTGGTTACCGGTTTACCGGTATTCGTTTAACAACCCTAAATTTTCGGAATGCTGGTTACAGCTACAAATATAACGCTGTACGCACGGACAATGTTATGATACGCTTCCTGTGTGTAAGGGATGTCAGGGGAAGGATTCCCACCAAAAGGAGGGGGAGTGGGACGGTGGCAGTGGAAGGAGCAGGCGAGGAGATATCAGAGAGAGAGAACGGGCGGGAAAAAGGGGGAGAATTGTCGGGAACCGGATCGAGAAGGCTGGGGACGAGTGTGGACTGGAGGAAGAAATAAAAGACGCCCCCCCCTGCAACCTTGTGTCGGCTCTCCTCTACAAGTGTAATGAGCCTTAGTGAAATCTTATAAGACTCACCTTGCAGTGTATTGCGATAGAACTCACCTGATAGCGTATTCCTATCGGATTCACATAGTGGAATATCTGCGGAGTGGAACCCGAAGGAACTCAGCTTTTTGTGTATTCCTATCATATTACAATTTTGTAATCTCATGGTGTATGAGACTCATCATTTAGTGTATCTCTATTTGGTTGAAAATGTTAAGTCTATGGGGCATCATCCTCGTGTCTAACTCTACGGGGCTCTCCTTATAGTCTATTCCGATGTGACTCACATTATAGCGTAATTCTATGGGACTGACACCGTCGTGTATTTCTCTGTGACTGACATTAAATTGCAATTGCCATAGAACTCCCGTTACATTGTAACTCGAGTGGAATCAGCCCAAAGTGTACGTAACACTATGATACTCGCCGTATACATGTAAGAGAAGGCGGTTTTAAGATGCCATCTCTACATATTACTGGGCAGAGATTGCTGCTTAACTTAGGCGAGTTCTTCACGAAATGTTGAACAGTGCCTATCGACTTGAGACATCCAGCCTTACCTCTTGTCACGTGTGAATTCATTTTATATTTTGGTGTTACAAAAAACCCCATCTTAAGTTGGAAAATAAGCAAAACAATGTTTCCTTTTTTCAAGGGCTGTTGTTTCGCATGACAACGGCAGCAGAGCGTCACCGTAACTCAATCACCCAGAATGTACCTGACTTCATATAATATCATACGCCAAGTAGGGTTGTGCCTGGTTATCATTTAAATGGAAGACTGCCAGCGAATAACGGAACTTGTAGGCTTAGGTTGCGAGAAGGCCAAGGGATGGCAGTACAGAGATGGAATCGTGAATCTATCTGTGCAGAGCTCTGAGTGTTCTGCGTGGCCTTTTTTTCCGGGCTTTCTGGTTTCCTCCCATATGAAACGAAACTCACATTCATGGACTTAACCACATTCCAACACTGGCGCCGCCTGAAAAAAATACAGTCGTCATACTCAGTAAGTTTCTTTTCTGGAGCAAATAAATGGCATTAAAAAAATCATCAACAAAGAGCTAACTTTTGGGTTGTACAACTGTATTGTAAAAAAAAAAGCATTCTGTTTTCAAAACATTTTGACCATGACAGATACGTATACAATATATACACACACATACATGTGAAAGTTGCAAATAAAGCCAAAATGAAAACATGTGTGGTGTGGAGGCAACTGCTCACGTTGTAAATTCCCTGCATGAGCATCAGTGCTCTTGAACGTCCCTGGGCTGCAGTGCCCCCACGTGTAGCCAGAACCTCAGGGGTCTGCGATGTGATCGGCGTTGCCTCCTGCACGAACCAATTAACGAATTAAGGCGCACGCACACACACACACACATCCCTCACGATACCCGACTGGGCTGTAATAGCCATAGCAACAATTCCCTTTATTTATCCAACAAAGCCTCACCGAGTCTCAGGAGTCTAATTCGGGAGGGCCCTGCTGCATTGGAATGTTTGTCCTATACTCTTTGGTTCTTTTGGTAAAGTCACGTAGGTATAAAATGAAATAAATCACGACGTTTCGGGCGCAACACAAGCGTCCGTCATCAGGTGGGAAAGCATGGTCCGCTGCTGAGGCAAAATAAATCACGACGTCTGCCTCAGCAGCAGATCATGCTTTCCCACCTGTCGTGAATCCTGCAGTCACGAAAGCTTCAAATCAATGTTTGTCCTATTCTAGCAGCGAGAAGTTGACTCTTTGTGGGAGGAAACTGGAGAACCTGGAAAAAACTAACCACGTGTTCAATGGGGGTGACACTCAGCACCGCCATCCCCTGCCTATGGCTGGCAGCCCCACGCCTACAACACCTGACAAGTCCTGCTGAACACACATGCAAGCACTAACCAGGTTCAATCCTAACCCACTACACTTTCAAGATCTGATTAAGTCAGGTGGATTTAAGGTGGTTTATATGGGGTAATCATATAATGGGATTTGTGCATAGATTTTAAGTGTTTAACAACGTGTAATGTAACGTGCAGCTTTTGTCAGTCCACTGTTGGATGAAGGTCTCTCCATGTTGTGTCAGATATGGGGGTTGATTGACTATACTTCACCATCCAGGTGAAAGGTGAACAAGTGTGCAGTTCATATCTTGTAAACCACAACTTTCCTCGATATTTAACATGTTAAAACATGTTTTAATGCATACATTTTTAACTGACCGTGTTCATCATTATCAACACTGTCTCATAACAGGCAACATATATACCCTATAATAAGCCAAAGTTTTGGGTAATGGCCCTGCTAAAGAGTGTCTGCATTGTGTTGCATTGTAGAGGTGTCTATGTGTACACAAGCGCCATTGTCCAAACCATTAGCCTATTACGGTGTCTATTTTTCCATCATAAGGGATTTGAAATTACTTTATTCAACTTATGACAAGGATCATAGATGTTTCAGCGTTTAGCATATATATGTATAGGCAATGTGGAAAAGTTTGGTTGACCGTGCGCTGTGAGTGAAATCAATCAACCTCCAGGCTATAATTGTTGAGGGCCCAAATCACTAGAATTTCCCTTTTTCTAGTGTTTTAGCTATGCGCGTAGACTCTACTATATTTGTATGACAATAGGTTTTACCCTTTCTGGCAATAAAACAGGTGTCAAGATTTTAAAACACCAAACAGAATCATTTTTTAAGGAATCATGTCTGCATTAACCACACGTACTTGTGGTGAACATGCAAATAAAATACATGCTCCGATAATATTTGCACTGTCTTTGAAACTGATTGGTCAGCTGTCTCTGGTGTGGACCAATCAGTTTTAAAAAAGGATTCTGTTTGGTGTTTGAACATCTTAACACCTGTTTTATTGCCAGAAAGGGTAAAACCTATTCTTATATTTTGATACTGGCAAGAAAGGTCCCGTATTATTATTACTAGATTTGTGTAAAAGTTATGCTTTTTATCCCAGAACATTATTCAAATTCATTCACTCACTTGGTTACAATCATGAACATGTAATAAATGTGTTTCAGATATGTCTGGATGCAGTTGGGGCTTAATATCTCACTCGGTATTTTCCTAAACACTGCCAGGCTGGCTTGGAGTAGATTATCGGAGTGAGGCATTACCACTCGAGTCGATGCGATGCCTACCCATAAATAATCCCACATTATTGTGCCACGTATTCCGAGAATTCTATGAACCGGCATATACAAATTAGATGAATGGACTCGAGATAGATGTGTCGTGTTTGACTCTACGAGCTGCAATTCAACACCGGAAACAACTGTGGGACAGGTAACTGAAGATCGAGATTGCTACGAGGAGACATAATCCCAAATGACTCAACGTACACGGTGTGTGCGACATGTTGCGGCAAGATGTTAACTACCTTGCCTGGTATACACGAGGTCGTGGGTTTGATCCTGAACCCCTGACGCCTGTATATTTTGAAGTTTGCATGTTTTCTCTCTCTCCTTGGTCGCGTGGATTCTTCTCCAGGACCCCCGGTTTTTCCCTCCACATTTAGAATCAACGCACGTTTCGAGTATTTGGCTGCAATGAATTTCCACGCGATAAACCACTTTCGTTGAGCTATCATTTGTGGCCAGGTCGCTTCTGAAAAAGGGCCTATATCATCACGGTTGGCTGCGTACGATGGGAAAGGAGTTCAATCTTTCAACTTTCTTTCGTACGGCTAAAGTAGAAGATGCAGAACATCAACTACAATTTCACATCCAGGTGGTCAAGCCAGACAACCGCGTCGGGAGCAGTGGAGTCGTGTATCGCTGTGGTGATGTCTCCTTCGTATTTGTCGACCGACCATTGCGTCGTCACGTGTTCTCCGGTTTCTTCTTGATGACCCACACTCGCACTACGACTGGACAAATTTTGATTTAAAGCTTTCGTGACTGCAGGGATTCATATTATTGGTTCTTTCGGTAAATTCACGCAGAAGGGAAACAATAAAAAATAAAAAAATATAATACAAATATAAAACAATAAAATTATCACGACGTTTCGACGGCAACACAAGCAATCATCATCAGGTGTGAAAATCACAGCAAGAAAATTTGAAAAAAAATAACCGCAACTTTTTTCAAAATTTCTTGCTATGGTTTTCACACCTGATGATGATTGCTTGTGTTGCAGTCGAAACGTCGTGAGAATTTTATTGTTTTTTATATATATTTATTATTTTATTGTTCCCCTTCTACGTGATTTTACCGAAAGAACCAAGAATACTACTGGACAATTTTGGTTTTCGTTTTCCATTGGTGCATCGGGTATCCGCATCTGCCACGGTCCGTACGGGGATGCGGTTTAGAGAGAACCCCCGTTGAAAAGAAAAGTTAAACGGTAAATAGCGTCGCTGTTAACGTGAAGACAACGGTCGAGCATCCCCTTCTCTCCTCCCTCTCCTCCTCCTCCCCACCACGACTTGACGCCGAGCCAACGGCGGCGAGCGTCCGGCGGTCACGCCCGCGGGGTCACGCCCGCGGGGTCACGCCCGCCGTGACCCCGAGTGGCCGCTCGCGCGGGCGCTTTTGTCCCGACGTCAGGAGACCGTTTTCGAGGCCGGCCTCTGTTGTGGGTATATCTGGTGGGGCGGCGCATTGAAATGAAGGCGGGCGGGTATCTGGGTAACACGGACACGGCACACTTAATTAGTGCGATGGAAAGAGGATCAAGGATGGATTAAAGCGTGGCTTCGTGCCGTACACTAATCTCCTGTCAACCAGATAAGCTGTATCATGGTCAATATTCAGCTACGTCCGTTGCCCTTTGAGAGTGTGTTCGTATTCCTGACCTATATATACACACACACACACATATGTTCCTGGAGTTATATTATTGCCTTAAGTTGAGCCACAAATGTATTTGGTTAAGTAGTAACTAATGTCTCTCTCGTGTGCCAGACACTAATCTGTTCACCAGATTAAAGCTGTAACATGATCAAACATGCATCTGGGTCCATTGGATTGGAGATGTATACTCTATGTGTGTGTATGTAACAAATATCATATTATGGTCTTAAGGTGACTGCCAAATTGCCTTCTTATAGCCCTGGTAACGAAGGTTCCTCCAGTCACACAATATGTTTTTTTTTGGTCCAGCGCATATGACGAGATCAGACGTAATACACGTATTATTATTGGTCACATTACAGAAGGCTATCCTGATGTACGTGAAAAAGTTGCAGTCAGGCAAATTTTAATGTGGAAGGCGTTTAAATGCTGCTTGTGAGCCGGTTTTAAAATTGCTGATGCCTGTGTCTTGTCAAGTCAGTGCAACGTTTGTGTGAACTGCTGAACTCACTGCACCAGGGCAACCCACAATGCAATGCACGAACATATTTTTTTAAGTGTTACTTTTAATATAAATTCGCTTATTTAGTCACGCACTTTTTTTATCTGCCGTAATGTTCGTCTGTTACTCATTTACTTATAATAGGTAACTATTCACAATAAAATGTGTAATTCTCATCAGGCCTCCTCGTGTCAAGTACAGTCTCCGATTATTATCCACTGTATCTCACAGGCCTCCTTTTTTGTCTGCTGTAACGAACAGCCATTACCCAATACGTTGCTTATTATATATATTTTTTCCCCTTTTAAGGTCATGGTGTTATGAACGAACGTGTTGAGTTTTATGTTATTCGTGCACCGCTGCCAACGCAGCAGCAGCAATCTCTGGGTGGGGCCCCATTCGACGCTTGTGCGCGACACACTATCACACTGTCGCATTGTGAGGCCACCGCAACGTTGGGCGGAGCTCACCGTGAGCCAGGCAACTCAGCTCCGTGATCTTTGACCTAAACCATTGAGAAAACACGAGGCTAACACTTCATATTTTATGACCAGCCATGACTTGCATCAGTGATGAGTGATTGCATGGCTGGTACAGCTACCCCCCCCCACCAGCCAGCAAACCGTGGTGAAGTATGGTCAAAGAATCCCCAGGACCAACAAGGTACGGTGAGGCTATCATCCAGCAGTGTATTGACAAAGGGCAATTTCTAATCTAAGCACACTTTAGCCTTGCTCTGAAGGGATGTGTTTATATCTAGCTTCTATATTGTGTAAGGATGTACTGTCTAAAACAGACATGGGCAAAGTACTCCCGTTGGGCTTTTTAATCCGGCCCACCGAACTTGTCCAAATATTATTATTATTGTTATTAAATTAAATTTTACCTTTCTCCTGTAATGCCCCCATTTCTCCATTAGATGGCGCACTTTAACCGGGAGTGTGGTGTATAGGGCTCGAAAGGGCACATGATCTCGCAATGCATTGTGGGCCGTCAGCGCCATTTTCAGGGTTTGTTTACATTGCTGAGTTAGATACGGTGCTCCCTTCACTATTTCGCTTTGCCCTGTGAGCCCTTCTGTAAAATGAGCAGATCAAGGAAACGAAAAGTGGACAATGAGTGCCGAGTGTTTAACACGGAGTGGACAACAAAATACTTTTACATTGAAGTCCAATCGATGGCTGTATGCCTGATATGCCGAGAAACTGTCGCAGTTTTCAAGGAGTACAACATCAGCCGTCACTTTGCTACGAAGCATGCCAACTATGCTAGCAAGCAGTCAACGCAAGAACGGGTGGCTACGGCTTAGAGGTTGGCAGCTAATTTACAGCACTCAGCAACATTTTTTTCACCGACAAACTGCGATTCAAGAGTCAACTACCAAGGCAAGTTTTTTGGTGGCATTCAAAATAGCAAAGGCTAGCAAGCCTTTCTCCGAAGGCGAGTTTGTAAAAAAATGCATGGTACAGACAGCAGACATCTTGTGTCCGGAGATCAAAAGCAAATTTGAAAAAGTCAGTTTATCACGCAGGACTGTGACTCGCCGTGTGGAACTGATTGATGAAAATATAGCCAGCCAATTAAACAAAAAGTCTGATTCCTTTGAGTTATATTCACTAGCACTGGATGAAAGTACGGACGTAAAAGACAATGCTCAGCTCCTCATTTTTATCCGAGGCATTGACGACAGTTTTGCGATAACAGAGGAGTTTCTGACCATGGAGTCCCTGAAAGGAACAACGCGGGGAGAGGGCTTGTATAACCAGGTGTCTGCTGTCATCGAAAGAATGAAGCTACCTTGGAGTAAACTTGTCAATGTCACAACGGATGGATCGCCAAATTTAACTGGAAAAAATGTTGGGCTGCTGAAAAGAATCCAGAATAAAGTGAAAGAGGAAAACCCTGACCAGGATCTTATTTTCCTTCACTGCATCATCCATCAGGAATCCCTGTGTAAGTCTCTATTGCAACTTAATCATGTCGTGAATCCAGCCGTAAAACTTGTTAACTTTATACGAGCAAGGGGACTTCAGCACCGTCAGTTTATTACGTTCCTGGAGGAAACTGATGCGGATCATCAGGACTTGCTGTACCACTCTCGTGTCCGCTGGTTAAGTTTGGGGAAAGTGTTACAACGAGTGTGGGAGCTGAAAGAGGACATCGTCGCATTTTTGGAGTTGATGGGGAAATCTGACGAATTCCCTGAGCTAAGCGACAAGAACTGGCTTAATGACTTTGCGTTTGCTGTGGACATATTTTCACACATGAATGAGCTGAATGTGAAACTGCAGGGGAAAGATCAGTTTGTTCACGACATGTACATGACCGTTTGAGTTATGGTCGAAACGTCGTGAGAATTTTTTTTTTTATTATTGTTTTATATATATTTTGTTATTTTGTTGTTTCTCTTCAACGTGACTTTACCGAAAAAACTAAGAATATGTACAAAGATGTGAAAGCCTTCAAATCCAAGCTCACTTTGTTCTCCAGACAAATTGCGAACAAATATTTCGCTCATTTCCCCACATTTGCCATGCAGGAAGAGGCACCGCGAAACGCAAAAAAATACAGCAAATCACTTGAGGACCTGCACGGAGAATTCTGCCATAGGTTCTCTGATTTCGAAAACATTGAACAGTCACTTCAGCTGGTGTCCTGTCCCCTGTCACAAGACTCTGAAATAGCACCACAGGAGCCGCAGTTGGAACTGATAGATCTTCAGTCTGACTCCGTCCTAAAGGAGAAGTTCAACTCTGTTAAACTGAATGACTTTTATGCTTCACTTAACAGAGCCACGTTTCCAAACCTCCGGAGGACTGCACAAAAGATGTTGACTTTGTTTGGCTCGACTTATGTGTGTGAGCAGACATTCAGCGTCATGAACGCCAACAAAGCCCGTCACAGATCAAAGTTAACGGATCAGCACCTCAGATCTATCCTGAGAATTGCCACAACCAAAATAACTCCAGACTTGGATGCACTGGCAAAAATGGGAGATCAACAACACTGTTCCTACTGAAACTGACAGTGATGATGTGTTGCTGCAGCGAGGTTGGAGCCAAATCTCCGACACACAGCCTGCGTTGCTGCTCTAACCTGTTAATGTAGATAATAAAGAAGTTCAAGTGAGGTCATTGGTTTCGGCGCAGGCCTCAGATGTTTTCATGATGTTTGATCAGTCACGTTACGACATGTTTTTGTATTGTTCATGTTCGTGCAATTTGTTAAATTGCCTTGCAAATAAATGCTTTGCTACCTGTTAAAGGCCAAATCCTTTCATGTAATGATTTTTACATATCATTTATATTAGTTCACACAAACACTCCATCCATCTGTTCCTGGCCCGGCCCCTCTGTCAAATTTTAGAACCCATTGTGGCCCACGAGTCAAAAAATTTGCCCACCCCTGGTCTAAAACAAATACTGAGGCAAATTTGAATGTGGTCCAGTAGCTGGTTATCTGTGTCAATGTGATCCCCTCAAAAGGAAATACCAAGTTACATTCAATTGTTTATGTTTTCTCATTTTTCAGGGGCTGGAGAGTCTGGAAAGAGCACCATCGTCAAGCAGATGAAGTAAGTTATGAGCCTTTAAAAGAGCTGCCACTCAACTGAAGAAAACTTGGACATATTCATGTGCTTATGGACTTAACTATATTAAAAATAATCTCACGAATCGTCTCTAAGTTGTAAAAAAAACACATCTGATTAGGATTCTGCAGCTGTGGGCTTACATGGTTATGGATTTCTAATTTCTGTGAATTTCATATTGATTTTATGAACTTAAGCTTGTGATAACCTGTAAAAAAATACTACACGCAGGGTCATGGAATTTAAGCTTTATGCCTGATGAAAAACGCTAAAGTTAGTTCCATCCAGAAAAATCCAACACGAGAGAAAACAAATACAGAAGCAGAACCCCTGCCCATGTCTCCGCATATAAACAAAAATATGTGTTTGCCCATCGGCCTATTGGCTTTCAAGACCAATATTATGTAGCAGCATTTGTTTAAGCACGGACACTCCGGACCTGTTTCGATCTTCTCGGTCTCGTCAGCAGAGGACTCGAGCGTCTTAAACGAATGCTGCCGTGTTCCCAGATGTTGTTGGTAAAGAGCACTCCATTGAAGCTAATATGGGCCTGTTCAACGCAAGACGCGCGAGAGGCTGTTTCTCTTACACATTACAATTCTAGAGCACATTGCATTCCAGCATCGAATAGGTTAAAACGTTTAGGCTCTGACGACTCATCCTTCCATCATTACCGCCCCCTCTGCCACCCCACCACCCTCGCTCCATCTCCACCCCACACTCTAAGACCTCCCCAGCCCCTTCCTGAAATCCGAAAGTGTCACCCCGGCTGACCTCTCTGGTGTCATTTCTTTTGGACGTTGTTCCACCTTAATTTTTCTGGGGGATAAATTGGAGAACGAATTACGTTTGTCAGACCGCTTTGTCCTTTGTTCTCGAATTTGGCGAATCTGAAAGCATTGCGGCCGGATTAAAGCACGGGGCCACGGGGCCACAGGGCCACGGGGCCCCCGTTTTTGCTGGCACCGTAGATTCGGGCGACAGCTTGAGGGCAAGGATGCTCTCTGACATTCCCATCCACCACCCGTTTACACGCCCGTTTGTCTTCGTGAAAACAACAACAACGCCACCCATTCAATTTCCTTCAGCGTGCGACGTAATGAAAGCAACAGCAAACAAGGTTTCGGTGGGGCCATGAGACAAATTGGCGAATAAATCGGGGGGGGGGGGGAATCGAGGGGGATGCGAACTGTTTTTCCACCCTTGACAACTGAGGCACGGATACGGGTGCCGTTGAAAAATAAAAATGTGCACATCGCCATCGGTTTGAATTTTTTTTCACTTAAAGCGCAGGCAATTCCCGTTTAAGCGTCTTTAAATGTATTTGATGGACTTGCGTGATAAGGCCAAACACAGGCCACGCTTTTTCCTAATGGAACGCCTCGTTAAAGGCACCTCAATTTAATTAGGGACTGGATGGCTTGCCATGAGAGCTGATGCTAAAGTGGATAAGGGCAAATCCCTCTCCTCCCATTGCAATGAGAAGTGGGTTCCCGGTACTGTGCGTACTATGGAAATCAATGACGACATGAAACATTGATTATGATAATGCTAATATTGTAAATGTTCGCGGAGGTATACAATAGCGTAAAGCGAAGATGGAGAAGAGGCGAATTTGTATGAACTTTAGTAAGCAAAGATAATGGCTGATGACAATTGATAAAAAATATATATATATTTGCCTGTCATGTTTTGACATTTAAAGTTGACCGTTGTTACCTTATGTCATTGACATAATGCTAAATACAACAACAACAGCAGTCGTGGCTTTCTTTGTGTTGCTGTTATGAACATTAGCATGCATGTATCCACTGCTGGATGATGGCCTCACCATGCCGTGCAGGTAAAGGATGAGGGGGGGGGGGCGTTATTTCACCATACTTCACCATGCTGGTCAGCACGGGTTTGTTGAAGGTGGGGATCATAGATATTGGAGCATAGTACAGTACAACAGTGGATTTTTGCTGTTGACAATGCAGCAGCAGCCGACAAAATCTGCTTTACTGACAATGTGTTTTCTCACCCAAGCAGTGACCTGGTCAAACCCTAATTAGCTTCTGTAATCTGAGGAAACCGAGTGAATGTCAGGTCATTTGGTCATAGGCGTCACAGTGTAACCGAGGTTAATTCACTGCCACGCGAAAAATAACGGTAGCATCCGTCATCTTCCGTTCAAATGAACTCTATTAATTCGTGAGCGCGTGCGCACATGCACCACGCTCACGGATGCATTCGTCTTTCGTGTCTCTCCAGAATTATCCATCAATCGGGTTACTCCATTGAAGAATGCATGGAGTTCATTGCCATCATCTACAGCAACACTTTGCAGTCCATCCTGGCTATTGTGCGAGCGATGGGCACCCTGAGCATAGACTTCGGGGACTCAGCACGCATGGTTAGTATCATTTTTATTCGAGTGTCGGCTGTTTTGGTATGTCCATAATATGGTACTTTCTACGACCCTTTTTTTTTCCTTCCCAATCGTCGTTCCCAATTTCATTACAGTTCTACCGTTGTCATGAGGCGAGGCGTTCATTCCGAACTCTCGCAGAGCATTTCGCCTTGTTCGAGAAAGAGCCCGTGGAAGGTGATATTACAGAGCTAGTTCCGAGATCCCTTTAAGTGATATTGTATCTGCACTAAAGGTGCTCTACTTTCCCACACGCATCACATGACGATGAATTGCTCTTTTTTAATTCTCAGAAAT
Organism: Petromyzon marinus; assembly: GCF_048934315.1. NCBI lineage: Eukaryota > Metazoa > Chordata > Hyperoartia > Petromyzontiformes > Petromyzontidae > Petromyzon > Petromyzon marinus. The sequence continues at coordinate 5,754,808 of NC_133680.1, forward strand.
ATTTTGTTCGTAACATTTTAAGCCTAAAAGCTAATTTAAAATTATGTTTTTTGTGTGTGTGTATTCATTGGTGTCCTGGCTGAGACCAGCCACCAGCTCACCAGACTTGAGCACCCATTTTAATCCCAGTTCGCAAAGAAACCCAGACATACAAATGCACGATCTTAGGCAGTGCCAGCTCAGTGGCGCTCTGACCTCTGAGTCACTTGGCCACCCGTGTCCAGAGGTTATCGAACGCAAGGTCACACATGCCAGAGCACAAACCACTGTGTGACGAATCAGGTTCGTTCCGTCAAAGTCACCGCGGTTGGCGTACGGTGAGCGATGCCAGGTCTCACGGTGTGAAAAGCAAGCCAGAAGTCACCGGTAATGGGATTTGCTGTCGCAGACTCATATTTTGGGAATTCATCTGAATGCCACGTCCCACTTGAAGCTTATGTCAAAGTGCCAAGGCAAGTAAAATTCCAGGTAATTACCAAGCAGTCTATTCGTAGCATTTAAGCTTTGTAATGGCAAAAGCGTTGCCTGACCGAGTGGGATTTGGCAGACAGGAAGCATGGGTTTGTGAGCTTAACTCGGTGCTGTGTTATAGTGACGCAGTGTCAGAGGTCGGTGTGCATGCAGTGTTCGCACAAGCAGCAACAAAGTTATGGAACGGTTTTCCATTAACAATTCAGCCATTGACATTTTCAGATGAAAAAAATAAATGCGCACAAGGGCACTTGTTACAAGAAACTGTGCATTTAAGCTATGAATTAAACGATTCATAAATGTTTGTTTCCATGGGGAAAAAAATGCAGAGCATGTCACAGTATATTCATTTCCGTTATTGAATTTTCCTATTTTATCAATGCCTCATCTGTACTTTGAGAAAATTACGTGTAATGATAAAGTATGATGCTGATCAATGGTGATGACAATTATGGCAATGCCGATGCTGCTGCTGCTGATGATGAATGTGCTGCTGCTGATGATGCTGATGATGAAGACGATAATTCTGCTACTGCTGATGATGGCCTGCTGATGATAACCTGCTGCTGATGATGATTACGTTGCTCTTGCCGCTCTTGACGATGGTGATGATGATGTCAATAATGATGGGAAATGACTGCAACTGACAGAGCAGCATCCTGGGAATGAGCCTTGATGCTTTTTCACGCGTCGTCTGCTGAAGATCAGCCGAGTTACCACGTCACCCGAATGTCCGCGCCTTTGTGCATAAAGAACCCCCCCCCCATATAGCCTTAAGAGACTGTTGGGGCAAGTGCTTTTAGCGAGCACCTATTAAGGCCGACACGGAACACGAGTGGGTGGGTGGATATCACCTTTTGCCTCCTTTGTCTCCTGTCGTGGCAATGTTTTTACACATCGTACCAGGTACTCAATTGAGGCTGAGCCGACCTAGAGGAGGCCCAGGACCGATTCAGATAATCGTCACTGGCTTTCACCGTGACGGGTTCGTAGTGCAGCGTGCTAACCACTACGCCATTCAAACAAAGGCAAAGATCCCCCATATAGCCTTAACAGACTGAAGGGGCAAGTTCTGTTAGCAAGCACCTATGAAGGCCGGCATGGCACACAAGGCGGTTGGTGGCCGGCACCACGCCCGACCGCCTTTGTCTCCCCAGGGGCGACGTTTACCACACATCGCATCGGGTACTCGTTTGAGGCTGAGTCGACCTAGGGGAAGCCCAGGACCGATTCAGACAATCGTCACTGGGTGTGGGCCGTGAGCGGGCATCGAACCCGCGTCGCCAGGTTCGTAGCGCCGTCGCAGCGCTAACCGCTGCACCACCGCTCCCCGCGCCGCGCGAGCGTGCGCGCGTCGTGCTGCGTGCAGGACGACGCCAGGCAGCTGCAGAACCTGGCGGACTCGATCGACGAGGGCACAATGCCACAGGAGCTCTACCTCATCATCAAGCGCCTGTGGACAGACTCGGGGATCCAGGTGTGCTTCGACCGCGCCTCCGAGTACCAGCTCAACGACTCCGCCGAGTAGTGAGTGCCGCCACCCCTTCTCTGGGCTTGATGCGTAACTCGTCGCTGCGACCGTCCATCGTTCGCAAAAACCTCCGATGAGCAAAGCTTGGCTACGCACGGTGCGGGCGAAGTTTTCGACGCGCATACGTCCGTCATCGTCACTCACGGCATTCTCCAGACTATCAGATACTCAGATGTTTGGTGGTGGCGGGGGGGGGGGGTCGTTTTGGTGCGTCGCCTTTAATTTCCCATCGAGAGATGTGCGAATCAACAGGCCGACGCGCACACCCCCTTTCACAAATGGACGTTTAAAGGCAAGCCACAGTCGTGCGATTTTGGCCACGCAACTCAAACTTTGGACTTCTGAGGCGCGGTCCTCTCAGGCGACGTTCGCCTCTTCTTGGATGCCACTTCGTCACCAGTCTCGTCCAACGGCCATCATCCCTTACAGCCATTGATGTTCAGAAGAAGAAGTGCAGAAGTGTATTCCCCACCGAGCAAAGCCCATTGAGCTGGCTTGACAATATCAAAGCATTCCACAATTACAGATTAAAACAAACAAAAAAACAATCACGTTTGTAAAATTATATTCGCACTTAGAATGTTGTGATTTTTAAGAGAGCCTGTTTAAAATGAGGACAGAGATGGCAGAGCGGAGATGTGTCCAGCTGCAGCCCGCGCCACGTCTCTAAGGTCGGTGCCGTGCGTGCTCCTGCCGCGCAGCTACCTGACCGACATCGACCGCCTGGTGCAGCCGGGATACCTCCCCACCGAGCAGGACGTCCTGCGGTCCAGAGTCAAAACGACCGGCATCATCGAGACGCAGTTCAGCTTCAAGGACCTGCACTTCAGGTGCAGCACAGGCCACTGCGGATGCCAACCTGTCTGGGTTTAATCAGGGTCACACCTCTTCTTTCCATGACACGTCGCGTTTAATAATAATAAAAAATTATGTGACTCAGAGTTGGCAACCCCAATGGGCCAGCCGAGTCTGTGTGGGACTTTTTTGTTGGATCGGCAACTTTGCTGTCGAGTGTACAGACGGTGCAACCGCAGTGGTGCCAGGGCGCGCGGGCACTAGGCTATGAAATGGACGGGAAATTGGACAGGGGGCCCCATTTCAATCGTTGCCGCTGCCATCACGTGGACTACTAAGGCTGTACGACACCTGACAAGTTGGTCAAGGACAGGCAAAAGTAGAGAGACGGATGACAGTCGAGACGCCAGTGGCTGTCCGCATGAAAACAGACCAACCGCATGCTCCATAATTTGGTCACCTTTTTTGATCAACCCAACGCACCTATCGCACACCTTCCACCTCGAGTTTGACCTCACGGGGCTATAGTAAGCCAAATTAAATTATAATATCAGATGTACTTTGCTATTTTTGTACAGACATTGATGACTAAGCCGAGACCTCAATGCACTACGGTTGAGCATCCGGTTTAATCATGGGTGGTGGTTACCCATCAAACCCAGGATCTGAGCGATGCCAGCTCGGTATCTGACCTGCTATTATCCCTCCGAGTCACCCAGCCAACCTCCTATGTGATCAATATCTCTGGCTTTTCGTATATATGAAAAAAAAAACTTTAACTGCAATAATAGTTTCCACAATATATAATACAAAAAAATTCCCTGCAGATAGTACAAATGAATTTTGCGTTAGCACAATTTTTTTAATGTTTGCTTTACTTCCTGAAAACTTTGTTTGCGTAAACAAGGTACAGACTGCGTATACCTAATTACGGCTTTCTAATTATGTAGTGAGACGCTGCATAATTAGAAAGCCACGTGCTCCTCCATGAATGTGTGTGCGTTCGTGCGCGAGTGGTCTCAGCAGTGGGGAGTGGCAGTGTAGCAGTTAGCGCGCTACACTACGAACCCGGCGACCCGAGTTCGATTCCCGCTCATGGCCAACACCGGTGACGATTATCTGAACCGGTCCTGGGCCTCCCCTAGGTCGCCTCAGCCACAAATGAGTACCTGGTGCGGTGTGTGAACATCAGCATTGGGGGAGACAGAGGCAGCTGGGTATGGTGTCGGCCACACCACCCACTCGTATGCTGTGGCTGGCTTTCATTGGTGCTCGCTAACAGCAGTTGCCCCAACAGCTTATGGGGAAACTTCGTATTTGCGAGTCGTCTCAGCCACAGTTTCTCGAGCCTACCAATTGTTGTTTACATTCATTGGTTTAGCCTGCCGCACTTCCGTTTAGCACGGTTGGCTACGTATGGTGCGAAAGAAGTTCAACATACATACTTGTATACGACGAACTGATTCAGCCAGCAAAGACTCAAACAAGTTGCTTTGGTTTGGCTCCAGTTTTCACTTTTTGCCAAGTGCATAGTGCATTCCTAGTCTGAGCTGGCATTCCTCCCAATGTGCCAGCTCCACCTTGCACTGGCAAGGTCTTACTACAATAAACAAACAAATGTCAGACATTAAAAGCGATGATTAGTAAGCACACCAAGGATGCAAGCCATGGAAATATAATTGTTCACTTGTCTGCAAAAAGTGTATACGTATGTGTTGATGAATTGCATTCTGAATTGTGTTTTAAAAGCATATGCTACATGCCATTTTCAAGGACAAATAAGGTGTTATTCTCACTGTATTACAGTATATACAAAAAAGCGTTTCGTCTCCATGAGGGAATCTGTCGAGAATATCACAGCTAAAGTTTGTACAACCGCAAAACAAATTCATACGGAGATGCGAAATAAAACACGAAACAAAGTTGCAACAAAATTCATAAATGCGTACCGACAATAACAACACAGGGACAAAGCAGAGAAATGAACGAACCAATGTACTACTGCATGACAACGAGAAACTTATGACATCACTCATGATCAATGCTCGAACATAGCTCGATCACTGCTCGATCACGTAGACACACGTATTAAAAATGTCATAGCTTGACCACTGCTCGATCATATAGGCAGACGTATTTAAAATGTCATAGCACGATCACTGCTCCATCAAGTAGGCACACGTATTCAAAGTGTCATAGCTTGATGTTCACGAGCGATGCGGTAGAAGCGCAGAGCTGCCATGTCCTCCGCAGAATAAAGCGGTCGGTTGTTGCCGCACAGGATGTTTGACGTGGGAGGTCAGCGGTCGGAGCGGAAGAAGTGGATCCACTGCTTCGAGGGCGTCACCTGCATCATCTTCTGCGCAGCCCTCAGCGCGTATGACATGGTGCTGGTGGAGGACGACGAAGTGGTGAGTTTGAAACGCCGCGGCAAATACCCACCGAGGAGCCTCCGTGCACTGCAACAGGGCATGATGAATTCGTGGAATAATTAATGCTAAATTATGTCAATTATCAGGCCTGTATATGGAGTAATTGGGATTTTGCCCAAATGCGTTTTTATTCGGGGTGTGTCCTGCTTGCCGCAATAAGGATTACTGGAATAGAAATCGTCAGAAACGATACTGATATTTCAGCAACAAAACGATCAAAAGCTCAATCAATGCTCGATCACGACTAGATCACTGCTCAAATGCATAGACACAAGTATTCAAAATGCCACAGCTCAATCATTCCTCGATCACATTGACACACGTATTCAAAATGTCTCAGCTCGATCACTGCTGGATCACTGCTCAATCACATAGATACGCAGATTCATTATGTCCTGTTGCGGCGCCGCTGCCGCTGCCTCACCCAGCCACGTAAGCCCCCCGGGGCTCGAAAGGGAGAGAGGGGTTCAAAAGCTAGATTGCCGTCATGCACGCCCGCCATCAGCCGGAGCCGTTCGCACCCTACGTGCAACACCGTGGTCCCAATTAGGCCACGTGTCTATTTTTGCACTCGTTCTTCTCTCGCGTGGCTGCTGTAGACGCAGAGCAACAACAAGTACAATTTCACATTCAGGTGGTCAAGCCAGACAGCCGCGTCAGGAGCAGCGGAGTGCGTCGCTGTTGATGTCTCCTCCGTATTTGTGGATCGGGCATTACGTCGTTACATGTTGTACGGTCTGTTCTGGATGACCACAGTCGCACACCGGAGAGTTTTACATTTTCCACTTGTGCATCAGGTATCCGCATCTGCCACGGTTTTGTGCAGTGGATGCGGTTTAGGGTGGGCCGCACTGAACGTGTCCCACGGTTTTTTCATGGAGCGTGCTTGGCAATGACATTAAGCAACCCAGCAGCAAGTTCCTAAAGGTTGTTGGGCCACAATGTATTATTTGTACGTGGAGAGATGGGTGGAAACATATTTATTTAATTTGTTACCAACAAAGCACCACTGAAAGTGCATATGTGATATTTTTTAAATACAGTACGTCTTTTATTTGTGAACACAGCCCCATCGTGAAGGTGGAGTGCACCTGCCAATAACACCTGGCAAGCCAGCAGCAGCAGTAGTTTAACAGGTCTGACTCTGCAGACGAGGCCCTGAAGGTCAAAAGAGGTTCAGAATTTTCCTTGAAAAAAAAAGCAGTTGAAAAACATTGGTGCGGAAGAGCTGTAGGCTGATGGGTGAACACAATATTTTAAAGAGAAAGGTGGACTTCCTGTCTCTTCATAATTTTCTTGACAATAACTTCCCATCTGTTCGTGATATTCAGTGAGGGAAAAAAGTATTTGATCCCCAGCTGATTTTGTACGTTTGCCCACTGACAAAGAAATGATCAGTCTATAATTTTAATGGTAGGTTTATTTGAACAGTCAGAGACAGAATAACAACAAAAAAATCCAGAAAAACGCATGTCAAAAATGTTATGAGGGAAATAAGTATTTGACCCCTCTGGAAAACATGACTTAGTACTTGGTGGCAAAACCCTTGTTGGCAATCACAGAGGTCAGACGTTTCTTGTAGTTGGCCACCAGGTTTGCACACATCTCAGGAGGGATTTTGTCCCACTCCTCTTTGCAGATTTTCTCCAAGTCATTAAGGTTTCGAGGCTGACGTTTGGCAACTCGAACCTTCAGCTCCCTCCACAGATTTTCTATGGGATTAAGGTCTGGAGACTGGCTAGGCCACTCCAGGACCTTAATGTGCTTCTTCTTGAGCCACTCCTTTGTTACCTTGGCCGTGTGTTTTGGGTCATTGTCATGCTGGAATACCCATCCACGACCCATTTTCAATGCCCTGGCTGAGGGAAGGAGGTTCTCACCCAAGATTTGACGGTACATGGCCCCGTCTATCATCCCTTTGATGCGGTGAAGTTGTCCTGTTCCGTTAGCAGAAAAACACCCCCAAAGCATAATGTTTCCACCTCCATGTTTGACGGTGGGGATGGTGTTCTTGGGGTCATAGGCAGCATTCCTCCTCCTCAAAACACGACGAATTGAGTTGATGCCAAAGAGCTCCATTTTGGTCTCATCTGACCACAACACTTTCACCCAGTTGTCCTCTGAATCATTCAGATGTTCATTGGCAAACTTCAGACGGGCATGTATATGTGCTTTCTTGAGCAGGGGAACCTTGCGGGCGCTGCAGGATTTCAGTCCTTCACGGCATAGTGCATTACCAATTGTTTTCTTGGTGACTATGGTCCCAGCTGCCTTGAGATCATTGACAAGATCCTTCCGTGTAGTTCTGGGCTGATTCCTCACCGTTCTCATGATCATTGCAACTCCACGAGGTGAGATCTTGCATGGAGCCCTAGGCCGAGGGAGATTGACAGTTCTTTTGTGTTTCTTCCATTTGCGAATAATCGCACCATCTGTTGTCACCTTCTCACCAAGCTGCTTGGCAATGGTCTTGTAGCCCATTCCTGCCTTGTGTAGGTCTACAATCTTGTCCCTGACATCCTTGGAGAGTTCTTTGGTCTTGGCCATGGTGGAGAGTTTGGAATCTGATTGATTGGTTGCTTCTGTGGACAGGTGCCTCTTATACAGGTACCAAACTGAGATTAGGAGCACTCCCTTTAAGAGTCTGCTCCTAATCTCAGCTTGTTACCTGTATAAAATACACCTGGGAGCCAGAAATCTTTCTGATTGAGAGGGGGTCAAATACGTATTTCCCTCATTAAAATGCAAATCAATTTATAACATTTTTGACATGCGTTTTTCTGGATGTTTTTGTTGTTATTCTGTCTCTCACTGTTCAAATAAACCTACCATTAAAATTATAGACTGATCATTTCTTTGTCAGTGGGCAAACGTACAAAATCAGCAGGGGATCAAATACTTTTTTCCCTCACTGTATATATACGTTAAACCTTCGACGAGATGCCCGACCAGCAGGGTGGGAGGAGATTAAAATTGTGCCGTTATTTTCATCAAAAATGATAGATAAAAAAAATGATAAATAGATATTTTTAGTCATCCTGTTGTGCATAAATAATTTAGAAAATCAAACTCGCGCATGTGCATGCACGGATACGGATGCAGAGACACACAGACGCACGGGACGCACGAACCCACATCGATTTTCCTAGGCAATGCATAATGAACTGCGGCTGATGCTAAACCTGACAATTCCTCATCAGCTGCTGCTGCAACATAACAACAAATACCTTACAGTGATCTCATGAATAACGCCATTAGCCAAAATGTCAGCTTCAATTCCGCAGTATTTGTTTTATGGATGATCGTATTAAAATCCCGGCTTAAAAAAAAAACAGTGATAATAATAATCATCACTCCTTTTCCCTAAGACGTAACAAACACTGAAACATGATTTCCTGCATAGGCCAAGAGATTATCATAATAATGCTCGATGTAAACAGGATTTAATGAGAATTGATCTCGAAAGGAGTTTGTGGTTTGTGCCACTTGAGTGCATTGACGTCATTCTACGTCATTCTTAAGTCATTACAAAAAAATGTCTCCTGAAATAATGTGAATCCATTCGTAGAACAATCCTCTATGCACTCAAACTGTTCGAAAACGTCGCGTTCTTCATGCATTTATCCACAGTGATAGCTATTGGGGAACTGCGGTACTCTTAAAAGCGTAACGCACTCGACATGGCCATATGTTTAACTCTTAAAACAAGTGGGAACATCAGGCTTTTCGAAAGCACAAGGGCTCTGTGCTGTGCTTGACAGGACTGCTGGCTTTACCCACATGTGAAGCGCAACTTAAACATTCGGTTGCATAAATATTACAATCATAATAAGTTTGCAACGCATTGTAAATCAACTGCTGGATGAATGCCCCCCCCCCCCCACAGCATGTCAGTCGGACGTTTGGCCATACTTCACCATGCTGGTCAGTGTGGGTTGGTGAAGTTGAGGTGGTGGGGGGTTCAGGGTCCAGGACTCTTTCAAATATAATTCGCCACTAACGTTAGCCACGATTGAAAATCAAACTCAGGTCAACAGGTTCGTAGCGCAGCGTGCTAACCGCTGCATCGCTGCTCCACCAAAGCATTCAGTGTACGTCCAGTCATGTAACATATAGGATTAATACTGGACGTGAATGAGACAGCTTGCATTGTATGCTACATTGTGGTAATATCGCTTTGTATTAAAAGCAGCATGAAGCGTGCATGTTGAACTTCTGTCGCACCGTACGTAGCCAACCGTGCTCATCGGAGGTGCGGCGGAAGGACGGCAAACTAAACACGTGAGGCGGTTTAATAGAGAAATGGGATTCCAATCTAAGGTTTAAGAGCGACTCTGAAACCATTCGAACCTTCCAAACGGCGCGCGCTCGAAGCACGCGCCCTCTGAGCGAGGAAAATTGCCGCGGCATTTCTGATGAGTCGGGTTTGTGCCGCGATTGCCTCTTACAGCTCATTCGGTTGATGGAATGAATGAAAGGCAAAGGGAAAATAACAAAAACGTATTATGCCGTCCCTCAGGTGCCTCCTAACGCGACGTGGAATATGCAGTTTGAGCCCCGCGCCCGGCAACCTGAGCTGGCACCCGTCTTGCGTTTCGTTGAAATGTCGATGCCGTCGTTGCAAGCGACTGTTTGATGCGACATCGACGCGCCGACGGCGGCGTCACCGATTGCGATTCTCCAAACCTTTCTCGCCGCCCGTCTGGCCGCGTACGTGAGCACGCGCCTTCCTAAAAGGTGGAAAATGGATGGGTATTTTTAAGCCGGATGTGTTAGCGCACGGCCCTTCCGGCGTGTCGCCTATTTACGCTCATTTTAACCGGGCCAGCAGAGCCCGATGTGGTGCCCGCGTGTCCTCAGCGCAAAGAGAACGTGAACGTTGCTTGCCATACCCCAGTGTTTTTTGCATGCATAAACTAATTTCGTAGATACATCAACGAATTTCTTTCGTACTGATTTTTTGCGTTTAAGTTTGTTGTATTTTTTACCACACCTCCGATTAGCACGGTTGCCTACGTACGGTGTGAAAGAAGTTCGCACCGTACGTAGCCAACATTTGTAGACCGAGGGTATGAGAAACATTTTCGATTTGTGTTTCCTTCTTTTCATTTCACTTTTTTCATATTGAGAAGAGATGGTCTGGAAGAGTCCTCTTTTTATAATTCTCTTTGCGCGTTAACTTTTTTGTTCTTTTCAATTATTTTTACAATATTATTCAATTGTTGCCCTGTCACGAGATGAGGTATCCGTTTGGATTTTTCTTCATAACATGTTAGATAACAGACCGCACTGGAAAATGTGTCACAGGACCACTTCTGCAATTTATTTCAAGTGACCTCTGATCCACACTGAAGATCGCTGCACTTTCCCGTGTGCCTAGCTGTAGAAATGTTCAACACAGCGCTCCGATTGATTTTTTATATATATTTGGAAGCTGAAAGTTAGCCACATTACGTGAAAACTACATTAAATACGGTTGCTTTCGTGCAAAGCTAAGACCGTGAGATGCTGAACTTGAAAATCCATTTTAAATAAACCAGTGACTGAAATCCACATTTGAACCTGGGGAATCTCCATGGTGCTGGCTCATTGCTCTGATCCCTGAGCCACTTGCTCACTTATTGTTTTACTGTAATTTAAAATCAAGTTTGTTTCTACACATGTGGAGGACGATTTTTCTGGTCAGCATGCAGCGGCGAATGTCAGCGAGTGGTATCTGTGGTGTACGTTTCCCTCCAGAGCCAATGCACTCTAAAATGAATGTGCTTGCTCAAAAGGTGACCGGGCAGTTCCGGTAGCAGAGCACTGCGCATTCACCGCTGAGAGCCTGGGTTCGAGTCCAGGTTTTAGCTGTCTGTGATTTGGCTGGATTCTCAATGGGGAGCGAGTTGTTGATCTCAACCAAAGTCGTCAGTTACAACACAAAAAACAAACCCATCACAATGAGTTTGGGTTTTTCTCACTTAATTTGGCTGAATTCCATCTCTGAGAATGAAATATATTTGCTTGTCTGTCGTGCGATGAACAGTCTCTGTATAGGGACGTGTGGGGAGATGCAATGTGCCTTAGTCGTGTGGATTCAAAAGGTCACTTGAAGGGATCTCAGAAGTCATTTTATTATTTCCTTTTCTGTGGGTCATTCTGTAACACACAGGGATTCATTGCTCCGTGACAGTTCCAAATGGTTGCTTCATCTCATGACGTAAAGTCAATAGCACAATGGGAAAAGTGGAATGTGACAGACAAGCTACAATAAATAGACTACCAACAACGCTCAACACCACCCTAGTGCTACGTGACCATGCACACATGGATATTGTGTCGATGTTCCACCAATTTATTCACGCATTTATATGAAAAGCGTCGTCTCTGACACTTGTATTTTTAAATTGACTCGCAACATCCCATTCAAAAGGACATTCAATCCCATTATGGGAGTTTTAATGTCATTAATTTGCAAAGTAGTGTGACTTTGGCTTCAGGTCTTTTTTGAAATAGGATTCTAATGAGGACACCAAGATAAATAATTGCAACCCTACCCTCCCTCCCCCAGCCTCATTGTCTGTCAACAAAGGACCTTTAATATTCACACGGCGGTCACTGGGGAGACACGAATTCACTGTAAATGTCTCAATCATAAGATGACGTTTCTGAGAACACGGTGCCTCCTATTACCTCGTTGGGATAGGGCATCTAAAGTCCAGTGGTGAACGTGTTCTTTACTGAGAGTCGTATGCTCGTCACCTTACATTTCCTCAGTGGTTTCACATCCATATGCTGACCGGGCTCAAACATTGCTTAGTAGCAGAGGACACAGGGGTGCTCTGTCGGTACGTATGTATATTGAACACAAGTACGTGTGGTTAATGCAGACCGAGTTCCCTACAAAAGGTATCTATGTGTTTGAACATCTTAACGCCTGTTTCATTGCCAGAAAGTGTAAAACATATTCTTATTTTTCACACTCGCTATTTGGCCGCAACAAAGAATTAGCCTGTAAGTAAACCATTCGCTTGTCGATAACACTTATGGCACGTACACATGTACGTACGTATGTGTGTTGAATTTCTTTCGCACCGTATGTAGCCAACCGTGCTAATCAGAGGTGCGGGGAATCGGAGGTGCCAGGAGAGATGACACCAAGAACTGAAATCTCTGAAGCCTATGGTCACCTTGCTGTATTATTTCATGGTTTAATGATCTAAACATAACGCCACATAGCTTATCTGTAGACTGCAGTGGAAATTTAATGTTTTATCTGTCTGTCAGTCTGTCCCTCAGTCACAGCACTTTTTGAGTAATTTCCATCGATCTCACCGGAAGGGACCAGTGACCTTTTGTATTGACAATGAGCTATGTCCAACCTATAACCTTTGGCCTACAGCAATAAAAAACAACATAATGACTGACATTTTTTTCCCCGGGCTCATTTAATGAGATATTAAGCCTAGCAAAGTTTCAGCTTACTCATGTAATAATGGAGTTTTATTAACTAATGTAAGTTTATAAAACAACGATGTTGCCCTGTCCGCTTGACGGTCTGGCATCAGCTGGTGTTTAAAAAGTAAAGCGCGCAAACATAAAACTACTTCCCTCACAATGAGGGCTGCCACCTCTTCCTGGTTTCTTTCCTTGAGCTAGCTGTCCCGGGAAATCTGTACGGTCTTGCCGGCACGTTAAAAGTTTCGCTTTCCTGTCAGCCTGCGTAATAATACAACCACTCGAGGCAATGCAGTCACACGTGGTTGTACCCTCTTCTGGTATTGTGAGACGTTTTTCTTTCCGATGGGACCTTTGTTTTGCCAGTGTCAGAGTATGATGAATAATATGAGGTTTTTTTTCCTTTCCTGCCAATAAAACAGTTGTTAAGATGTTCAAACGCCAAATAGATACTCTTTGCAAGGAATCAAGTTACTGCATTAAAGCACACGTACGTGTTGCAAAAAATAATTATTAGAGGATGTTTGTTTGCATGTTTTGCCACAAGTACGTGTGGTTAATGCAGACTTGATTCCTTGCAAAAAGTATATATTTGGCGGTGATTTGAAGCTTTCGTGACTGCAGAAATCCATATTCTTTGGTTCTTTCGGTAAAGTCACGTGGGTAGAAAAATACAATACAAAATAATAATATATATTTACATTTTTAAAATAAAAATTTTAATAAAATACTAATATATTTATTCTTTTAAATATATTATTTTTCTACCTACGTGACTTTACCGAAAGAACCAAAGAGTTTATATTTGGCGTTTGAACATCTTAACAGCTGTTTCATTGCCAGAAAGGGTTACACCTATTCTTATCTTTTATATTCTTCTTCTATCCATGACATGTCCCTACGTTCTGCACCTCAGCGGTGGCAATCGGACTGTGCAACAACAACAACATCAGCAACATCTCACTGTGCTCAGGAAGATGCGGAACATTCCGGGGCGAGCGGCCAACGTAGTGGCTTAGCTATCGAGCGTGCAGGCGGTGCAACTGCACCGTGGCCCAAGGGCTGAAGGGGAGCAGGTGCTGCAACTACGAAGAGCAGGGAAAACTCAGGCGAGGGTGCCCTCGTTGATAAACAAGGAATGTCCTGGATTTATGTTGTTGTTGTTGTACCTCAAATGTGGCAACATCACTCACTACTTCACGTGTGGCGTGCAGTATCTGCCTCTGTTGTGGATTCGCACGGACTCAGATGTGCTGCACTGCCCCTGTTGATTTTAACCCCCAGGATGCGGGAGGGGGGGGAGCACCACGCTCTTGACTGCAGATCGGCAATCCCACCGAGCGCTTGGCAGAAAAGGGCAGCTTTATTAATAAAATATTGAGCGCACAGCTGCGGAGAAATTGCTTATTGACAGGTGTTTGCTCGCTCCTACGATTCCATTGATGACGAAATGGAATATTAATGTGTGAACCCTTTACGGACACCCACGGTACCAAGTCACTGTGCCGGTGTCAAGCATAAAAAAAATTCACCGGACTGGTGTGCCAAAGAGGAACACGTGGATTGGAGATCGTTCGGAGGAGATTCAAACTGTTAGGAAGAGCGAGTGGGGTTTGGCCCGGGATATGTCGTGGCTAGCAGGGATCGTGGTCCGATGGTGAAGTATGGTAGTGGAGTGGTAGCCAAGGAACGGAACGCCTCTTGAGAGTACGTCCGCCGTGATGAAGTCAGCTCACGTGCCAGTGCTCGGTGGATTAATTGCGTTGCAAAATCCTGAGACGTCTTGGAGGCTTTGAGAGGTCTTCATCCAGCAGGAGGTTAATCATGGCTGCTGCTAATGATGATTCACAAAAGGAAACCAGCGTCCGTTATGCAATGTGCGGATGATAATTGGCATGTGCTGGAATTCTGGTGATAAATTCTGCAAAATTTGTTAATTCAGCAAATGAACCGTATCTCATTTGGCTCATTCCAAATAACAGCACTTTATGAACAATAGGGAATGCCTCATTTGATATAAAACATAGTTTAGAATTAATAATGAACGTGTTTTTTTTATATACACCATGCGACAAAACGTTACTAAAATTAATACGTATTTCTGTTTTGAGATGCAAACCCGTCTGCTTATCCGACACAAGAGGACACAGGAAACGCTGCTGGGAATTCACGTGGAGGTCTGTAAATGTGGATGTCTAACTGCCATTACCATGGCCCCACGACTTGAATTATGTGGCACCGCAGTCCCAAAAGTGTGCAAAAGCCGTTGCTAATTGGGGAATTCCGATGGTGGCCAGGAATCCCAATTCGCAGCTGCATTGGGAATACCGCAAAGAATCTCGTTTCCGTGGATGTTACCGTGATGGGCGTGCACAAATTTGGGAAGCCGTTGTGTTCTAGAAACATTCGGAAGCATTCGTTCATTACCCAGAGAAGCCCCACTCATGTATAAAGCCAATTCCTTTAAGTATTGGTTTCCTTTGGATATTTCCAGAATTATTTTTTTATTCTCGTCTGGCGCATGGCAGCAATATGTTTAGGAGCTAAGTGCCAATGTCGAGGTTTGTTATCCACGACGAGAAAGCTTTAGACGAGTTCATATCGTTTTTTCCTGTTCCTCCTCTCCAGGAATTCATCATGTGGTCCATAGTTTGGCTCGCATTTTTTTCAGAATGAAATCAATGAGTAAAAAAATAATCGGACTTGCTCTGTGTGTGAATAGATACTTGGTCTCGTGCAGATGAGTAGGGCAGCATCCTGCTGTACGGCCTCCGACTGGTAACCCCACGTGTGTACTCTGTGCTTTCACGGATTAAACTGTGCTTTCAAGACTACTAACAACTATTTTTTTATATTTTACCAGATAAAGCCCACTGAGCTATACAGCTCTTTTTCAGAAGCGACCTGGCCACAAATGATAGCTTAACGAAGTGGCTTATCAGCAGGTGGAGATTTTTAGCAGTCAAATACTCTCAACGCATGTTTCTAAATGTGGAGGGAAAAACCGGAGGACCCGGAGAAAAAGCCACGTGACCATGGGGAAAACACGCAAATTCCAAATATACAGCAGGCGTCAGGGTTGGGATCAAACCCACGACCTCCTGTATACCAGGCGAAGTAGTTAACACATCGCCACCGAGGCACACCAAAGAAAAAAAACCCATCCCATACTGTACATGCTGCTTTACCGGTAAACATTGCAGTCGGTTTCCTAGGAACAAAAAACCTTGGTAAAAATAATACTTTTTTTAACGAAAAATATCTTGAGGTTAAAACTTTCACATTTGGATTGTTTTCAAATCCTGTTGCAATGTCAGTGCCCTCGCATTCTTTCGGGGATTTGAGGTCAGAAAGGAAGGGGGCTCGCGTCCTTGAATCATTTTCCACAGTGATGCTCAGCGGTGTGGCGAGGCACAAGTCCCGATACATCAGGGTTGAAGAACGTTTGGAACCCGTTTTCATAAATCTGGGTAATATACAAGGTCATATTCCATGGCCCACTTAGCATTCATTTTTCACTTTTCTCTGCCACGTGATTGATGGCTGGCTTTAGTTTTTTTTGAAGCTGTAGTCAGCGTTTTTTTCTTCATATTTCTATCCCCGCCGCCTCATGATTAGTACAGCTGCCACGGAATAGTCATCCGTGTGACTGCACCATATTTTTTTTCCGAGAGTGAGCAGCATTAGTGTTCTCTTCCAAAGACTTCAAATAAAAAAGGGCAGCATGAATATTTTACGAACCGTTAAGTAAAATTTGCGTTCCGCGCGTTACATTTCTTTTTCACGTCTGGCCTACTTTCAGCTTCAGTTCAGTTTCACGCAGTATCCGTGTGTGAAAGGCACTCATTGAAACATAAAGAGCTCATGCTCTGATACGTGCATTGTCTTTGCACTGTTCACTTTTTGGTGTTCTCTGGTCTGACACTGGTGAGAAGGCTGTCTCAGGTGTAGGCCAATCAGTTTCAAAGAAAGTGCAAATATCATCAGAGCATGTTTGTTTGCATGTTCACCACAAGTATGTGTGGATAATACAGACCTGATTCCCTGCAAAAGGTTTATATTTTGGTGTTTGAACATCTTAAACACCACCTGTTTTATTGCCAGAAAGTGTAAAACATTATTTTTTACACTCGTTATTTGGCCGCAACAAAAACTTGGCCTGTAAGTAAACCATTCGCTTGTCAGTAACACTTATGACACGTACACATGCACGTACGTATGTGTGTTGAGTTTATTTCGCACCGTAATAGCCAACCATGCGAATCGGAATTGCGGGTGAAGGACAACAAACTAAACACGAAGAGCAGTTCTAAAGTAAAACGAGTTAATTCATCTAGATGATGATTTAAAAGTGCATAGCTCCAGTGGGCTTCCTGATATCGGAAGGAAGAGCGTTCCAGACGGCCGCAGAAGCGCGCCTGAACGCGCGCACAGCATGCGGTGACCGCCGTCTTTGTAAACAGACGCAGCAGGTAAATGAGTGACGGGCGAACGCGTGCGACAGACTGTGTCAGTAGCCACGAAATGGCTGGTGACTTTTGGAGAGGCAAAGTTGTAAACTCGAATGCGCACAAATTCAGAAGGGGTGGGGATGCAAATGTGCAGACAGACCCATTATACGAGGTGGCAGGCGGTATAAAATGTGGGCAGGCAGGGAGACGGACAGGTCCATAAACCGCCAGACACAATTCTCTTCTCAGCTTGACATTAACTTATCATTCTCCAGCAGCGAACGGTGCTGAATCCGGCAGCTGGCAGCCGAAAGCCCGCCAGCGCCCGTGCTTGTGGATGCGGTGATTGAAGTCACCGACAGCGAGTTTGGAAGCACGCGTCCTCTTTTTATTTTTATTTAGTTATTTAACGATTGCGGCGTTTTGACCACGGCGAGGACATCGCAGAACTCGCGGTCAGCAGTCGTGATCCATCCACCGCTGGATGCAGGCCTTTCCGCGCCGAAGCGAACGGCACCGTCTTGTTGAAGGCTGCACGGGGGACCTTTTCGCTTTCTGTTGGTGGCTGTCGCGCCGTGAGCTGGCTGCCCCTGGCACCGCTCGCGGTCTGTGAACGCCACCGCTGGGGAGTCGAGGGCGGCCGGGCGTGGTTGCCGGCCACACCGCCATCTGTCGCGTGCCACACAGCGGCCTTAATAGGTGCTCGCTAACAGCACTCTATCCCGCTCCCATGGACAGGCATGATGAGGTAGCCGCTCACTCAGCACGTGTGGATGTTATTTTATTTTGCGGTTCTGTTTGGGCGAATACTCTCTCCACCCCCCACCTCCCTCTCTCTCTCTCTCTCCTACCTTCCTTCCTCTCCCCTGACATGACAAAGTCCCCGATCGTTGCCCCTGCGTGAGTGGGGCAGTGAGCCCAATCCCCAAACCTTCCCTGGCCCCCGTGTGCACATGGCCTCTGGCTTGTCGTCCGCTGCGCAATGTCTGTACCCCCCCCCCCCCCGCCATCGCTCGCTCGTACTTTGTAATGGGCTCTTGTTCAATAAATAACAACAATTAAAAACAGCACTTGCCCCACCGGTCCATCAAAGGCCATAACGGGGTGAGGGGGGGGGACCTCTGTCCTTTTTTTGTTTTGTGTGTTCTTGCCTCGGCGCCACACAGAACCGCATGCACGAGAGCCTGCACCTCTTCAACAGCATCTGCAACCACCGCTACTTCAACGCCACCTCCATCGTGCTCTTCCTCAACAAGAAGGATCTGTTCGAGGTCAAGGTGAAGAAGGCTCACCTCAGCATCTGCTTCCCCGATTACGACGGTACGGTTCGACCAGCGCACACCGAGCCCAGCAGGGCGGGGGAGAGAGGGAGGGAGAAAGCGAAGAGACGAAGGTCGCGGGGTCAAACGCATGTGGAGTTTACAGCCCCGTCGGCACGGCAGACGCTGGAGGCTCGTTCATTAAGGCGAGTCCTCGATGGGAATAAATGAACGTTCGATCTGATTGCGCGGGTTTTTATCATTGAAAGGAATAAAATAAAAAAAAACTTCAGTGAGTTTCGACAACTTGCCTTTTTTCGGAAGCCGATGTTTGGCCGATTCCATTGATGAGTGTTTCGAGATGTGTGGGCAGGGACCAAAGCACCTTGGCGAAAATCCACAGACGACGCACACACCATGATTAGCACTCGAGGCACCGCGCAGATGTGTGAAACGATCCACTCTTCTGTACTGTTCTCCTTCCGCCAGCTCACCAGCGGGTTCGGGAGTTTTGCAAATCCGTGAGATTCCCCCCCACCCCACTAGGCCTCGGCAAGGTAAGGTAATTTACCTTTTTTACCGGGTAAAAGGGTGAAGGTAAAGGGTAAAGGTGTCGACATGCCAAGGGGTAAAAGGTCAAGGGTAGGGTAAAGGTAGCTGGGAAGAATTACCCGGTAGGGTAAAGGTAGCGCGAAGAATTACCCGGTAAATACGGTGCCTTGTTTACCGCTAAAAGCTCCGTGGCGCAGTCCGTGGCTTCCATTTAATAAGTAGTATTAAAACAAACTTTTTAAAAAACACGCTGTTATGAAATCTACTAGTAATGGCAGAACTCCACGACTCCAGGAAATGGACCCGAAGCTCGCCATAACATAAGGGGCCACGGGCAATTACAGCCAA
The DNA here is from genome assembly GCF_048934315.1 of Petromyzon marinus. Classification (NCBI taxonomy): domain Eukaryota; kingdom Metazoa; phylum Chordata; class Hyperoartia; order Petromyzontiformes; family Petromyzontidae; genus Petromyzon; species Petromyzon marinus. The sequence continues at coordinate 5,774,087 of NC_133680.1, forward strand.
CGTCAGTTGACAGTGGACAATTAGACCCAAGCCGAAACATAACATAAAAAATAATGTTAAAAAATATTTTTATTTTATTTTTAATGATAGAATATAGTATTGTCATCAGTGTGACATAAGTATACCAAGTTTGCAGTCGAAACCACATTGGGAAGTGGGTTAAAATTGAGTTACAAGATTTGAGGATACAACAACGACAACAACAATAGAGTGAGTTTAAATAAAGCGTGTATAATTGGAATAATCGAGAGGATTCTATAGATGAATAAAGCACTCTACCGATAATTTACCTGTTATAAACCTTTTTCATGTATAGTAGTACCCCAGTAATTACCCTGTAATCGGGTGATTTGTATGGGGTAAGGGTAAAAGGTAGGGTAAAGGTAGGCTCGTTGCTTTTAACCTTTTACCTTACCTGCTGAAGGGTAAAAGGTAGGGTAGAGTGATTGTATTGTGGTAAGGTTAAAGGTAGGGTATAGGTAGGTTTGTTGTTTTTACCTTTTACCTTACCTTGCCGAGGCCTACACCCCACCCCAGGCTTCCCTCCGAAGCGGTGAATCACTGGTCTGCACCACCATACCCAGATAATTTGTAAACGAAGTATGTTGTACGTTGGAAGAAAGTGGATTGCCCACACATACACGCATGCATGTCCATTAAGGGTTGTGTAATAATGCATCGATTCGACGAACAAAATCGATTATGACGATCGTGCTATGTGCGTGTGAAGATCGTTTCTTTTCACTGGAGGCCACTATATTCACTGGAATAATCAACATGAATAATAATCTTGATTTGAAGCTTTCGTGACTGCAGGAATTACTCTGTGTATCTATGTTGTGTCTCTCTCTGCTTGTGTGTCTGTCTGTGTGTCTCCGTGTCTGTGTTTTGTCTCTCTCTCAAATGTAGTTCTACCTGATGACGGTTGCTTGTGTTGCAATCGAAACGTCGTACTCTATAATTTAATTTATTTTCTTTCTACGTGACCTTACCGAAAGAACCAAAGAGATTAATAATAATGATTAGTCCCAGCCCTTGTCAATTCACTGCTGAATGAAGGCCTCCACATGCAGTGTCAGTCACGGGGGTTCTTTGTTTGACCATACTTCACCATGCTGGTCAGTGCGGCTTGGTGAAACGGGGAATCTCGGAACCAGTTCAGATATTGCTCGTCACTGATGCGAGCTGGGTGGCCAGGAATCCAAATCAGGTGGCCAGGTCCGGAACCCGGTGCGTTAACCACCGCATCACTTCTCAAACTTCTCCATCAGTCTTGTTCATACTCTACATCAAGACGGTTCGTTGAGACGTGAGACTGAGGAGTGTTACTTTCCAGGTGTGCATTGCATTACGAGATGATTTTTTTAAATATATATTTCTGTTCGCTTTCACACAAAACAGGGCCCAACACTTACGACGATGCGGGCAATTTCATCAAGCTGCAGTTCCTCGACCTGAACATGCGCAAGGAATCCAAGGAGATCTACTCACACATGACGTGCGCCACCGACACCAAGAACGTCAAGTTCGTGTTCGACGCCGTCACCGACATCATCATCAAGGAAAACCTCAAGGACTGCGGCCTCTTCTAGAGCAAGCAGCTCATCACCGGCCGCAGCAGCGGCAAGCCGCCCTCAAGGGAGGCTGCACCCACGTTCAGTGTGAACGCCGTGTGAGCGTGTGGATCACCGGTAATCGTCGTCGTTGTGGTCATCTGCCCCTTCCATCAGCTCGTTCGCGGTAGTAGGGGCCGAACGAAATCCCCCCCCCTCCCCTTCCCATCCCATGGTTCTCCTTCTGTAGCCAACGTTTGCTGCTTCGCTCCGTTCTTCTCGAGCTTTCGCCGCAGGTTATATCGACCTTGATTTTTGTCGTCTTCCCCTTCTCCCGTTGTCTTCCATTTTTCTGCGCGCCGGAGTTGGTTTATCCGTCACGCGGCTCGTACGCTCGGCATCGCTTGGAGTGGCACAATTAAAATGCCCCGCTAATATTTGAGCGCATCGGCCTGCCAGATGATCCGGCTAACCAAGGTATTTGTTTTCCAACGGCAGCGGCGCTGCAGTACTCTCTATAGGACACACGTGCATGACGATCCACTGCTGGATGAGCGCATCCCCAGCACCGTGCGGGTCGTGGAGGTTATTTAACCATACTTCATCCACGCCGGTCAGAGTTTAATGGTGAAGGCGTGGGGTTAATAGGCGTGTGAGCATAGAACAATCGATTTTGCTGCGCTATCGTGTACGCTGTGTTATCTTCGACAGCACCATGGGGTATTCAACTTTTTGGGGTGCTGCACCGGCTCAAAAAGTAATGTCTTTTGTAATTTGTGAGACAACGTTGGCTTAGTGTTGTCAGTAATGCAGCAATAACAGTGTGTAGATATTGCACATTGTGATGTGTCATAGTTATAAGACTTGTTGGTATGAAACATAAAAATAAATATATTGCAAGGCTAGATTTCCAGTTAACTTTTTGTTCCGTATGAGTTGCTGTTTTTTCGGTAAAAAAAAAGTGTTTGGGGAAACTGATGGGAGGGATGCAAATGTATACGAAGTCGCTGAATAAATGACTTTAGGGCAGTGAATATGTCTCGAGTCAAAATAGACACGGCATGACTTCTGTCCAGATACAATCCGGACACCTGCTTTAACACCAGCACGCTCATCACAATGCACGTTCGCCAGCAGCAACTGTCAAACGTAAACAATTCCATTTCGGGGAGAGAAAAAAATTAACAAGAATTACTCAGATGAATCGAATCGGTGTTGATTCGAATCGGACGAGTGAATTACCCCCCTAACTCCTTATATTAAAACCTGATGAAGGACCTCACGCAAAAAAATACAACCAAGAGCAGCAACCAGTGGCCAATAGGCCACACAATACGATGGTGCGGGCTTCCTTAAGACGCGACATCAGGGGGTCGGCAAACAAAATAATAAGAAGAGGCATTTTTTTTTTCGAATTCGGTAAAAAAAAAGACAAAGCCGTAATCAATGCGATTGAATACGAAACGGCGGTGGTCCTTCATGAATAACGGCCATGAAGCGGTCCTTGATGAGCCCCGAACGGCTCCGGACTCCGCAGGTTTCCGACCCCTGCCCATGGTGAACTGGACTCCCATGGTAAACTGGACTCCCATGGTAAACTGGACTTCCATGGTGAACTGGACTCCCATGGTGAACTGGATTTCCATGGTAAATTGGACTTCCACGGTAAACTGGACTTCCATGGTGAACTGGACTCCCATGGTGAACTGGACTTCCATGGTGAACTGGACGTCCATGGTAAACTGGACTTCCATGGTGAACTGGACTTCCATGGTGAACTGGACTCCCATGGTGAACTGGACTTCCATGGTGAACTGGACTTCCGTGTTTGGGAGTCGGCATCAAGAGCCGCACGCGGCCTCCCCGAGCCGCAGGCTGCCGGCCCCTGCGCTCCATGAGCAGTACTGGCACAAGGCGGTTCTAAATCCACCGTTGGATGAGGCGCTCCCCCCCCTCCCACCCCCTCGGCGTGTTGGTCGTGGGATGGGCGACTCGACCATACTTCACCGCGCCCATTCATAAACGTTGCAGCAATAGTCCAGGACAACGAACATCGTTTACCGCAGTGTCCTCTGCTGACAAGCAACGACGTATCTCTAGTTCTATTGTAAAGAGGAGATCATCCTCGTCATTACTTTTTATTCACACCGCACCTCCCGCGCAGTCAAATCACGAGCTGTCCAGCGGCGGGTCGGAGCCTCGGCTGAAGCTGTCTCTGTGTAGCGCGGGACGAACGCAGCACCGGCCTGCGAGTGGGATTTTGTGTATGTACGTACGTTTAACTTCTTTCGTACCGTACGTAGCCAACCGTGCTAATCCGAAGTGTGTTAGGATGGGGGGCGGCGGTGGGGGTGGGGGGGGCAATGTTGTTCCTACGTGGCTTTGCCTATGAAGTCATTCGATGGCAATGTACAACATTTGGCACATTTACATTTGTGCCGTCAAATCACAGTTAAAAACGTGCTACGATTGTTGTTGGCGAGTAGGGACATGGAAGGAGTCAACGGTGAACGGGGCATTGTGTGGGGTGCATGGCGCTGGAATCCTCGCGTGCCCACTCAATTCCATCGTTGCTCGTAGCTCTCTCTCTCTTTCTCTGTGACTCGGTTGTCAGCTCCGGTTTTTTAGCATCTGGTGACGATAAGAGCAGCGGGAACATTTTTCCGACTCGGCAGGCCGGCTCTTGGCGGGCGGACGTGCCCCGTCTGCCAGACATCGCGCGTAATAGGACGCGTGGAATGATTTTCAAGCGCAGGCCAATGCGTGCTAATGTCTCGGCGCGCGATGCCCATTCAACCCACGATTCCAGGAGCGGGTGGACTCAGGCCAGACCTGTGCCGGTGCCCGGGCAGCACAGGACCAAAACGGAGCCAGGCTGTAATTTTCTCACAAACCCAATGGCCTCATCGCATCTCATCTTGTCCCACTTACCTTAACCCTACGGTCGGGCAGCAACTTTACACGCAAAAAAATATATTCGTTCGAGATGAAGCTTAATGAAAGCGAACTCATTTAAAAAAAAAAACCTCTGTAATGGTAAAAACACTCCCCTGCGCAGTTTTAAAACCTAACGGAGCCTCGTGGCTGAGCAAGATCATTGACGTCACGGCGCGGGCTCCTCGATTCTGCGTTGACCCCGTGAGATGACAACCCATTCCTGGGTCAGTCCGGCTGTAAAGTAGGTAGCACTGGGTCCTTTCATTCGGCTCACTTTGCTACGTTCCCACCGCCATTGGGAAGCAGACCCAAGCGGTGCCGGGCCATTCCAAAAAACCACCCCAGCAGGGTTCATTTATTATCCCACCGCTTCGAGAGCCGAGCAGCTCTGTGCGCCCCACCACCTCCTCTTCGCTTACGTGGCCCGAGAGAAACAAACCACTGTTGTTTAAAAACAACTTTTTATATCTGCTCCGGTTGATTTACACCATCCCAAGCTCAAATGTAATATTCTTGTAATTTACACATTTTTCTGTATACAAAGCACAGCCCTGGGATTGATATAATTACGACTGTTTTATAACGGGCCACCCAGGAAATAGTGCGTGGCTCCCAAGGGGAAAGTGAGCTACACAGCCCGGTGTCAGGGAGTAATGCGTTGGTGCCGGCTTAAACTGGTGAGGCTCCATCGCGGTAATCCAGGCTGAGCCCACGTGCCCAGCTTGCAATGCATGCCGGCTAGCTTCCCCCAGTGGTCGTGGGAACGTGGCAGCAGGCCCATTTGGAGAAGCTCTCGTCTAACTGTCCCACCTCGAAGTGGGACACAGCGGGGATAGATGGCTCCTTCGAGATGGCTGTTGACCGAAGCACGGTTCCCCTTTGGTTGCATAAATGAGACAAAAGACAAAAAAACGAGCAGATTTGTTTCTGGCAAATCTTGTAAATCAACCAAAATGTAGCCAACATTAACACGCCTTTACAGTAGGCACGGTGGCGATGTGTTAACTACGTCGCCCCTGCTGTACAGGAGGTCCTGGCCTCGATCTCTACCCTGACGCCTGCATGTTTGGAGTTTGCATGTCCTCCCCGTGGTTGCATGGATTTTTCTCCAGGTGCTCCGGGTTTCCCCCTTCACATTTATAAACATGCGTATGGAGTTTTTTGGCTGGTATTAATGTCCACACGATAAGCCACTTTGTTGAGCTATCATTTGTGGCCAGGTCGCTTCCTGAAAACGAGCTTTCTAGCTCAGTGGTCCTTACCTGGTACAATAAAAATAGTGAAAATAAATAGAATGAACCGAGGCTGTGGTGCTGCCCCATTACACTTGTTTGGTAGATGTAATGCACATTGTTCATACACACATTGTTCATACACACATTGTTCATACACACATTGTTCATACACACATCGTTCCATATACACATCGTTCATACACACATTGTTTATACACACATTGTTCATACACACATTGTTCATACACACATTGTTCATACACACATCGTTCCATATACACATCGTTCATACACACATTGTTCATACACACATTGTTCATACACACATTGTTCATACACACATTGTTCATACACACATCGTTCCATATACACATCGTTCATACACACATTGTTCATACACACATTGTTCATGCACACATTGTTCATGCACACATTGTTCCATACACACATTGTTCATGCACACATTGTTCATACACACATTGTTCATGCACACATTGTTCATGCACACATTGTTCATGCACACATTGTTCATGCACACATTGTTCATACACACATTGTGCATACACATTGTTCATGCACACATTGTTCATGCACACATTGTTCATGCACACATTGTTCCATACACACATTGTTCATGCACACATTGTTCCATACACACATTGTTCATACACACATTGTTCATGCACACATTGTGCATACACATTGTTCATGCACACATTGTTCATACACACATTGTTCATACACACATTGTTCATACACACATTGTTAGTACACACAGTGTTCCACACACACATTCGCGTGTTTCATTTTGGTCGTGATTGGGGGCTTTCCGCACGGGTATATTGGCAATGGGAAAATAAAAAGGTTGTCAGAGGAGCTGGGAGTGTTTTTTTCCAGTGCGTGCGTGTGCCTGGTATCTGATGTGACAGCTGCAGATAATGCATGAAATACTTCCCATCTTCCAAGGTTAATGTTACAACTACACAGTTGATCGAACACGCATTAAGGTTGCGCTTCACTGCATAATACCGTATCGCGTGTTCGCTTCAGTGATATTCGAACGATAATTTGTGCGAGGCTCTTACCGCGAGGTTGACTGTTACGTTTTCTAATTAAGTGAAATTCAATGTAGTGAGTTTCTGCAATAATAACAACATTAAAAAAAATCCCACCTGCCTCATTAAGTGCAGCTCAACTCAGGCTTAGTGCCGGATTGCAGAATTCGAGCTCACTTCATGGGGATTTTTAAAAAAAATAAACACAGCAATAGGGGGAGGTGCTGCCCTTTAAATTGCTTGCTGGTGGATGGGCTCGGAGGGAACTCTAGATCATCCCTCGAGGGAATTTTGGCCTACTCTTCCACGTTGTCCTGATGTCTCGGCAGAGGTGGGGCGTAACCCAACGTTTCACATAACCGCACGCGATCTGCTAACCCACTTTACACTGCTGCATGGACACGGGCGGGCGGGCGTGGTATTTAAGAAACGTGGCAGGTCTGGTGTGCTAACCATCACACCACGGCAAAGTGTACCTCGTAGAAGAGCGCATACCCACAACACATTGCTCCGAGGTTGCACGGCAGTTGCCTAAAACTCTCTTGGGATATATGTAACAACTGCGTAATAAAAGGGAGGAACAAAAAGTGAGAGTTGCAATCTTGCTTCCGGACTTGATTAGGAATCGTCGGTTTAAAATGTACGTCTTGCATAAAATGTAAGTGATAAATATTGCAAAAAATATTGAACGTGGCAATGGCACGTCAGCGTACTGAAAATGTGTGTTTGTTTTTGTTCCCGACACATTTTGCGTGGAGGTGTCACTTGGAGTGGGTGTTTTTTTTTTTTCCCCCCCCCGTGACATTTGCTCACCTCCTCTACAGTGATGAGCAGCCACTTACAGACTCTCGAGTGGCGAAGGGAGCCCACGAGAAATGAAAAGGAACTTTGATTTCATTAGATCGGAAAGGCAATCAGGACGGCACTTTCTACAGGGCCAAAAAAAAATACCGCGGTCGGAGAACGTATTAATCGTTTACAAGGTCTAATTGCTGCACGCACGTTTAGCGACTGAAAGCCGACAACTGCTTATAACTGCATATGGAATGTGTTGGAACACTGATAATATTACAGAGTGGCGTCAAATAATGAAGCCACGTGCAAACGTGGGACTCGCACAAAAGCAATGCTATGATGCGGCTGTTTTGCACGATCTCGAACATGGGAGTTGCATTCAACATCAGAATGTGTAACGGCGCGTCGAATTGCGTGCGCGTAGGGATTGGCTGGCTTTAATTTGGACGCGTTGAACATTGTTTACGTAACCGCATGAAGCTGCTTAGAGGCGCTACCTTCATCGCGACGACGTGAAACAATGAGTTATTCTCGAAAGAAATCGCGACCTAGAATTGTGACGATTCAGATATGCGGAGAAATGTGAATTGTTACGCGCATGTTATAGAAGCACATGCGGAATTGTGCTTCCGATATCATTTAAAATGCTGTATCCCACTTAACACTGTAGAGAGATAAATAAAGAGTGCAATATATTAAACAACACAGTCTGTGTTAATGTGCATATATTATCTATCTGCTCTGCTCACGATCATTAAGGACCTTCATGATGGTGAGCGGGCCCGGGTAAAACTACGTGGCCGGGAGTCAGAGCCATTCCCTGTACACCTTGGGGTGCGACAGGGATGTCCTCTAGCTCCCACATTATTTAACATCTATTTTGACCACGTAGTTCGTGAAGCCTTCAATAGCTGTACCGGGGGAATCTCCATTTGGTACAGATATAATGGGAGGTTGATCGATGCCCGGGTGCGGTCAAGGGATGGCTGCCTATTGCTCAACCACGTTATGTATGCCGATTATTTGGTAATAGCTGCTCATTCAGAGGAAGAGTTGGAGATGTTGCTGCTGAGACTGGAGCGTGCCACTAAGAGATGGGGCCTTACCATCAGCCCCACCAAAACTAAGCACCTGCCTGGGTATTTTGTACCATCAGACACTCCACCCCCACAACTCCCAATCGGTGATGGGGCTGTTGTGGAGAGAGTGGAGAGTTTCCCATACCTGGGCAGTGTGCTTATGACCGGCTCCAGTTTAACAGCAGAAGTCTCACTCCGAATCAGTCGAGCGGCAATATATTTTCATCGGTTGCGTAACGCTGTGTGGAAGCTACCTGGTCTGTCGCTCCGCATTAAGCTTCTGGGCCACGGTCATTCCCTCCCTTCTCTATGCTTGCGAAACGTGGACCCCCTTAATGGAGCATCTTCGCCGGTTGGAAACATTTAGGCTGGCCTGCTTACGATCCATCCTGGGTTTAACCAAGCTGGATTGTGTGAGGAGCTCACAAATCCTTGAAAGATCTGGGCAAGGTCCCATCGGTGAGCTCCTCCGGCAGGCAAGGCTGCGTTGGCTGGGTCATGTAGCCCGCATGCCCAGCCACCGCATGCCGAAACAGCTTTTGTTCGGCCGGATCGAGGGGACTAAACGGGCGCGGCACGGGCTAGAGAAGAGACGGAGTGATGTGGTACAGGAGGACGTGGGGCTGAGTGGACTTGCCGATGACTGGTACCAGCGGTGTCAAGATCGGCCTCTTTGGAGGAGGCTCGTGAAGGACGCTATTGGGCAGTTGGAGGCAGTCGCCCTCCAACAACAACGGAGGGCGGAGGAGCGACGCTCACAACAACGAGCGGAGCGCCGGGTGGATAAAGCACAGCAGGTTGGCACAGTAGGGGGCACAGGTGGTGCACCAGCCAGTCATCTCAGTCAGTCGACCCGTGGCACCTGGGTCTGCCCCGTGACCTCCTGCCCGCGGGCGTTCGACACTTCACGTGGCCTCAAGGTGCACATGGCCTGGCACAAGCGTCGTGGTGACGTCACTGCCACTTAGTGGCGAATGGCGGTTGTTGTTGTTGTTATATTATCTATAAACAGAAACTGGTCGTAAAAATGTATTTATTGTTCAAATGAGCATTTATGCAGTGCTCATCTCTCCGGTGATAGGGGCGAGTCTATCCATAGGACAACCACTGTTGACTTTCCCACAAATCAGTACCTATTTTATCAACCCCCGAGGGATGATGGGCTGAGTTGACACCCAACTAGGATTCGAATTCCAAAAACCTTCCGATCGCGAGCCGTTCGCTTTATCGCTGGGAAAATTGAATAAAATGTGGATTAATTAAAATGTTACGATCCAATCAAATGCTTATAAGAAAGACGAGTGTGGAAAAAATAAAGCAGTGAACATGCATTCGCAACTGAAAGTCTTACATCAACAACCTCTGATAAATAACACTGAAATTCGCAATTAGCAGCAGACCATATATCCATCGCAAACTTCAGCAAAACGTCACGGATGCCGGCCAAACTTAATCGACCACAACCACACACCAAAAAAAAAACACACGTGTCGTTTTTTTTTTAAATTACGATCTGGGGGGAAGAAGATACACAGCCGAGATGTTTCCTCTAATTTACAATCGGACGCTTTGCCGTTTGCTGATCTCCCCATAAAAAGAACCCCGCCCACCGATGGCCGTTGCATTAAAACGGCCCCCATCGCTGCCGGGGAGATTCACCGGGACAACTAACACCACCACACCAGCCCGTAAGTGGCAGCGAAACATTTATTTCGGTCAACGGGGGCCAATTTGCTGTGACCCCTCCCCACCCCTTCCCCATGGGTCACGGTGATGTGCAGATGCCATTGCCTCCGACACCGTCAATTTGGGGCTTCGTTTAACAAACAAACAACAAAAAAGTCGTACGTTTCAGCATTTTTCCGAATGGGAGGAACATTAAAAAGGTTCGTTTTTTTTTGCCGCTCCTGTTGAGATTGAACAGAATTCTGTTCGGTCGCAATTTCCGTGAGATGATTGGGTCTCTCTCCGCAGCGGAGAAATGAAGTCATGGCATTGACAGTTTAGAACGAGTAATGCATGATGAGATTTGCTCAATTTAGATGCCTTTTGGATAGAACAAAAAAGAATAGCATGTAGCTGATCATGCAGGGACATAACAAGCCAAGACAATTGACAGTATAGAGCTTCTCAATTTGTCAAGGTCAAGGAACATGTCTTTCACTAAGTGCCTCAAGCAGCATATATGTAAGTCCCTCCACGACAATCTAACACACACAAAACCGAGAACCAAAGTCGCCCTCAATGCGACCGATCTCATTGGATCTCAGATGCTAGGCAGGCTTGAGCTTTGATGGCGCTTGGCTGGGCATCCACGTTGCACAGAAACAGGCTGCCATCGGGTTTGCAGTGCTACACGACGAGCAGCAGAGGGTTGTGCAAACAAAACTCATTGCCGTACTGTGCTCGCGTACTCTCGCAAGGCTTTAATTGCCTTCAAACTCCATTGACCAGCGTGCTGAAGTATGTTCAAACAAGCCCCCACGACACGCACGGTGTGGGGGAGGGGACACTCATCTGGCAGTGGATTGACACAAATGACCGTAACATGCGCACACGGTTTGATACGTACGGTGCGAAAGAAGTTTAAGATGCGCAGACATATGTACGATAATGCATTTTAATCGATGAACTGATGTTAACTCCCTCGCCTGGTATGGAGGAGGTTGTGGGTTCGATCCCAACCCTGACGCCTGCTGTATATTTTGAATTTGCGTGTCTCTCTCCCCGTGGTCACGTGGATTTTTCTCCGGTTCCTGCGGCTTTTCCCTCCACATTTAGAATCAACATCACGCGTTTCGAGTATTTGGCTGCTCTAAATTTCCACACGATGAGCCACTTCGTTGAGCTATCATTCGTGGCCAGGTAGCTCCTGAAAAATAGCTGTATTACTCTGTGGGCTTTATCTGGTAAAATATGAAAAAAATCGTTTGTTAGTTAGTAGTCTTGAAAGCACAGTTTAATCCGTGAAAGCACAGAGTACACACGTGGGATTACCAGTCGGAGGCCGTACAGCAGGATGCTGCCCTACTCATCTGTACGGCCTTACCTGGTAAAATAAAAAAAATAGTTTAAAGTTTTAAAGTTTTATCCTCATTCGCAACGCGTTTGGGAGACGATGAACGCTGCTCGACGAACAGATCACGGTAATCCACTCAATATAGACGATCAAAAGACACTCCCATCTGATAAGAAACCAACTGAAGTTTTATTACAGACTTGCAAAGCTTCGTGTATCAAATAAATCATAAAATGCTCTCAAACAGCAAAAATGTTGGAATATATGCGGACGGTGAATTTTGTGTTGCCATATTTCAAACAATTTTTTTTGCAACAATCATTTCACTACCATTTTAGGGAGAAAAAAACAACATTGGAATATTACAAATTAAAACCTACTTACATACAATTATACCAGAAACATACCATTTACCTCACATTAAATGCATCGTAAAATATTCCCTGCAGAGGGTTAACAAAGCAAAACAAGGACAACGGTTGTTCCCCTATTGTAGCGGCAAATTTAATCGTAGAAAAAGTAACAAAATTAAACTTGCACATCACAGAGGCCGAGCCTAGGACTCGATGTTAATGAGAATAAGAATGTGTCTACAACAAAGGCGCAACAACAGTAAAAAACCAACTACCTTTGTGGGACATATCCTTGACAATGCTGAAGGAAATGCATTCCCAGCCACGCACCCCCCCCCCTCCAAAATAAATCATGCAACATTTGGTATTTCATCTTGGATGACAACAGATGACTTCATACAGGGGATGATAACACGCTGCTCTCACTCGAGCAACAGAGAAGACACAGATCTGTCGCCTACGGTTGGTGGTCCGTGTGCGTCGGTGTGCGCGCGTGAACACCCAGAGTAACCCGCGAGACTTACAAGACAAAAGACCCCCCCCCCCGTGTAGCCTTAACAGACTGTTGGGGCAATTGCTGTTAGCGAGCAGCACCTGTGAAGGCCGACACGGCACACGAGGGGGTGGGTGGCCAGCACCACGCCCGGTCGCTTTTGTCTCCCCAGTGGCGATGTTTACTACACACCGCACCGGGTACTCATTTGAGGCTGAGTCGACCTAGGGGAAGCCCAGGACCGATTCAGACAATCGTCACCGGTGTTGGCCATGAGCGGGATTCGAACTCGAGTGGCTGGGTTCGTAGCGCAGAGTAGCGCTAACCGCTACACCGCCGCTCCCCAAGACACACACACACACGCCAATGTTCCATTCGCTGTACAAAAGTTAAATTGTTTCTAAATCTAATTGGCATACAATACCGTAAAATGACCATGGTAAATATACCGGTTACTGTTTTTGTACATGCTCCCCCTCCGAACGGAAGTACGGGTTTTTTTTAATGCACGCGTGATTGTCTATCGTTCTACGAAATTACATTTACGATGACTCATTCCACATTTGCGTTGTGTAAGCGAGATTTAACTGAGTTTGCACATTTTACCAGAGGTGTAATGATTCACTTCCGATTCAGGTTCGTAATTTGATCACGGTTTGCACACTCAGAGGCACACACACACATAATAATAATAAAAAACGGGGGATATTTCATCGGAAGACAAATCTCACGATAAGCGGTCGAGGGAAGGACTGTGATGTGAATCGGCCGTCATGATTAGTGAATTATTACACAACGGACAAAACCTAGGACTGTAGATAAAATATTTCCCAGGATACCTATCTCCAAAAGAGGACGAAAATATTCGAATAAAGAATCAATTATTGGTTTTACAATGTGGTGAACATGTGGGCGCTTGTGGCTGCCTGAGTGCCATGAAGCCATTACATGCAGCGTATAAACATTTGAAAACATCACAAGCGTGATCGAATGCGTGTATCACGAGCCAAAGAATCAACATCAATCCATGAATTGATGAATCATTACACCTCTAACATTTATACAACTACAGCAAATCTGTTACTGCCAACAACTTCCTGGGTACCCATTAAAGAAACCTGAAGTGGCTTGCCCTAGACGGTGAACATGCAAGAATTTATAACTTAACGATTTACTTCAAGAGAAAAAAAGATATATAATTGCGTAAATAAATCTGGGAAACCTGAACCAAGTTTCGTGTGCATCAAGCTTGGTCATTCTGGCGGTGATGGGTAACATCTAAAAAACTTTCTTATTAAATAAAAACCATAGTCCCGTGTTTCATACCTAGCCGTGGTTTATAATAACAGTGGAAAAAGCTCCTGTTGATAGATATGCCTCTTTACATGCACGGCATCGTTTCAATTAAAAATAACTGCACTTAGCATTGTATCAACTAATGGGCGTCTATTTCAGCAGGAAACTGCCACGACAGGATTAACGTGCATTCGTTTAAATCCCTATTTAAAGCAACAACGTGAGCTCCAGAGAACGACTGAGATCAGGTCCCACATTTAGAACGGTATGGTCCAGACTACGCCATCAAGTCTATTCCCTGGCCCAACCTGCCCTCACCCCACGGCATTTTAAATTCACTGCGTAGGACCCAACATTAATCCCAAAGCTGCCAGCGGTGTAACGGTCAGCACACTGGATTGCAACCCAGAGGTCGCCGGTTCGATCTCACTGGCTCAGCATACGAAACAACGGACAAGTTTCTTAAATTCCTCCCCTATTTTCCAAGTTGTCCTGCCAGAATGAACGATTAGCCAGAAATAACCCTCCGGAGGGGCTCTATAGAAGTCCCTGAAGTGGAGTCCCTTCAATCAGGCAGTGGCGTGAGTAAGACATTGCAGGGCTGCCTCTTTACCTTTCACATAGGATCCGGCATGAATTTAAAAAAAAAGTTCGATTTAAAGCTTTCGTGACTGCAGGGATTCATCTTCTTGGTTCTTTCGGTAAAGTCACGTAGAATGGAAACAAAGTAATAAAAAATACTTCCATTCTACGTGACTTTACCGAAAGAACCAAGAAGTTAAAAAAAAACTTGCTTTTTAAATTCTCGAAGGTCATTTACATCCATTATATAATCATGAATGTATAATAACAATAATTATTTGTTATTATTTGCATTGTTATATTTACACACACGGGAAGGAAACTATGTAGTATGTATGGCATTGATAACGCGGGTGGCCTGCGCAGAACTTCTTTGTTGAGGGCGTGTATTGCTAAGCTGGAAGGTTATGTGTAGGGAGGGAAAAATCAATCAACAGTGAATTACAGAAGCAACGCCACCTAATTTTGTGTACATAAGCACACAATGAATGGCTTTCAGTTGAACAACCTTTGAAATGCTTAGCTTTCACCATGAGAATAAGATACCACACTGCCCCCACATGTCATCAAAACATCAACACAAAGAGTATCGAATGCAGTAGCTCTTCACTGTATGTATATGTATACATGTAAAATATCTTGAATGGTGTCTGCTATTTTGAGAGGTGCTGCAAGCCTTAAAAGCTTCTATCGATTCATGTTAGTCCAGCTTCACGTACTTAACTATATTAAATGTTTACCTTACGTAGAACATTGCTTCCACACGGATGAATATTTAAAGCGAACATTAACTTTTTTTACGCAGGCACCCACCGCACTCTGTTAGTTTTTGTTGTTGTTGTTGTTGCTGCTACAAATAAAGATACATTGCATAAACAATAACAATAACTCAAGTACGCTATGATTGCGGTGACTTTTAAAGTAACGGATGACGTTCGCATGTTACGCGTTCAAGAAAGATCTCTGCAGTGCAACAACTCTGTTTCTTGTTGGAATATTCCTAAACGTGTCACCACCGCTTGGCGCCCAAATATATGGAACCATCTCTCGCTCTCCCTCTCTCTCTCTGCAAAGTGACGGGCGACAGATGAACAACGCCAGCGCACTCGACGCGCTTGCACACATCTCAACCCACGCGACCACTGCATTGACGCCGGCACCAAATTGCAAAGGACATCAATGCGATTGCCAACAATAAACCATTACGAAAACGTTCATGCATGCACATGCGGACGTGCACACGTGCGGACACATGCAGAACACAACATCAAGGGTCAGGAAGGGCCCGAATGAAAACTAATTTAATAAGGACGCCTTGCCCGCTATAACCTATTGACTTATTGCCTCGAGAGATGTGACATGTTGGCCGAAGAGTGTTGCTGGCTTTGCGGCACAGAAGTGACCTCGCATGTGTTTAGACTGCACTCGTAATATTTCGAGGGTAGCAGGAAATGTGGCCTGGAGGCAGTCAGCGGTGAACACACTGCTGAACTCACACTCGCTCACTGACTTTCAGCTGTTACAACGCGAACATTGCACAATTTTTGGTGGCAGCGTCTCCAATATCCGTGCCTTAATTGACGTCAGCAACAACAACAAAAAAGCAGACGAAAAATCACAAACGCTGCACGGCTGAAATATTTTTCCAACACAGTACGATGTCGCATATCCACCCCCGACCCAATGAACCGCGCAAAACCCAGCACTCCATTTGTGCACGGTGGTGTAGTGGTCATATTCTGCCAATGTTCACAAAATCCGACCTTTTCGCACAAAAGTCACGTGCTCTTAATCTCGTGTGCGTTCGCTTGTTTCCAAAGCACAGTCGAGTGTTTCCCAATGGTTAGCGCAGCTTGCGCTTTAATCCTGTCCAGTAACCCGTTCTGGCATGGTGGTGCAACTCTCATTTGACAAAGATGGTCACAAACCTGACCTTATCGCGTTCCCACCAATATCTCAGTCCTCAGCGAAGATGGATAATCCCGACGTTGTACCGTATCTGCCACGCTGCTTCTGCCGCAGTGAAGTGACCACTTTCAAAATATTGAATGGCTTTTGGTTGCTGCCAAAGTGTGGGACTCTGAATGAGTCAAACCAGCTCTACATTCCACCAAAGGTTTTATATAATTCCATTTGTAAGCAAATTCACATCATCCGTTTTAACATCCTTAATTCTTCCTTCAGCCACAACAAAGCCACCTACGACAAGGCATCGAATCAGTCCCATTTCTTTGCAGCTTCTCATCTTTATCCTCTACCCCAATTTGCCAAGTTGTGATTTCAAGGTGATCGAAACGAGCCTAATGAACTGCACTGCAACCGTCTTGCCTTCGAGTCAATAACGGAGAACTACGGTGGAGCAAAAACGTTGAAACCTGGGGGGTGGGGGTGTGCAGAGGGGGGGGGGGGGGAGAGATGCGGGGGGCGGGGGGGGTCACAACAGACAGAGCCTGAGGCCCAGGCAGCCCTGGTGGGTTTCAGCCAACGGGGGATTACCGAAATGGCCTTTACCGCTTGTTTGTTTACGCGAGGAAAGTCTCACTGAGTCTCATGACTGCTTTGCAGGAGGGGCCCTGCCAAAGTTTTCGAAGCATGGGTGGAGGGGGGGGGGCCCAGGGCTGCGACCTTTATTCCAATCGAGTATATATCGCGAATAACGTCACGGGATCTACAGCGGGCGCGTATGGAATCACGGTTAATACACCGCGCCGCAGCATTAGTCACGGTTAATACACCGCGCCGCAGCATTAACCAGGGTGGTCAGCCAGATTCGAACCGCGAACCTCTGCTACGAGCGGCGAGCGTGCCCGCCCCCGGGGGCCCGCGTCACCGCCGCGCTTGCGCCGGGAATTTCACCGTAGTCAACAAGGCCGCTGTTACCATAGTTACAGTATCTCTGTGCTGCATTCACACGACCTTAAATCGTCGGTGTATAGCGACAACACCAACAGCACACGTGGGTGTGGGGGTGTGTGGGGGGGGGTCGGCCTGACTGGCGGAACTTTTTCTGCCGTGAGCTTTTGACGTCCGCGCGAAGCGATTTATTAAAACTGATCGGCGAGTTGATGAGTCAATGCCGCAAGCGAAAAAAAAGAAAAGCCATGCTCAGAAATGCTCAAGCGATTAGGGATTTATTTGTCTACGTCGGCATGGCCAAGCAGGAGCGGGTGATTGCCGCTTGTCGCGAAGGTTCGCGGTTCGTGACCGGCAGCCGCCACCCCCCTCCCTGGTTAATGCCGCGAGCGAATTAACCACGATGGCCACGCGCGTTGCCCTTCACAGAACGGCGTTAAAGATCCCGCGAGGCGGTTCAAAAACAACTGCGGCCACCGCCGCCGCCGCCGCCGCTGTCACGAAGGTCCAAGTTTTGACGTCGGCTCGCAAATTCCTTCCGTTTCGTAAAACGGCATCGCGACATCGCCCCCCCCCCCCACCGATTGTGCAGCTACAGAAGGCTGCTTCCAACTGAAATATTGCACCCTCGTGATAGCCGTGCACTGTATGAATGGTTGGGATATCAAATGTACTCATGATTTGAGTTGATTCAGCACACTGGATTTCTGTGAAAAGTTGCGCGAAACTGCCTTTTGGGATGAATGAAGGAACATGCTTTGTACTCTTGTCATGAATGGACTTTCTAAACCCGCAAAATGTATTTACAATGTCAACTTCACAAAAACACCAAACCAAAAGTGGCTCCGTGTAGGATTTTCTAACTCTAGGCTGCTCGCAAATGCCTAGCATCAAACTATCTACACCGCACTTCAAATGTACCAAAAATGTACAAGTCTGCTTTATCCAAACTTAACAAAGACATTAAACATCGGGCGAGATTTGATTTTTATTTCTTTTATCTTTAGAATTGGAACACGTCACCATCACTAGCAAAAAAACGGAATGCTTTTGTTACTGTGACTTACAACTGGTGTTAGCATGCACGACTGCAAGCATCTGCGCAAGAGTGGAAAATCCATCAAAGCAAAACGTTAACCGAGGGACTTTCATTAAATAACAATACCTGACAACATACTAATGCTACAGGTGAAGATTCATAGCAGGCTAAATATCGGTAAGACTAGAACTACAGAGGCAGCTACACGCTACGCACATTAAACTCTAAAACGCATTTTAGGTAAGCAGCGTTTACTTTGTAATTTAACTCGAATGTTATTTAGGTTTCATTTTCAAGCCTGTCTGCTTTCCCCACAGTAAAAAATAATATACTTTCGTTGAAGGACAGTACACAGAAGTACGGTAAACTTCGAGAGAGTGAGAGAGAGAGAGAGAAAAAAATAAAACACTCGCGCGGAGATCCAGGCATTTGGTCAAGAACCAGCTTCCGTCACATCACGCTATTTTACAGACACTTTCATCTACAGGCCGAATGCTATAAATATCCAAAGAGAGAGGGGGTGGGGGTGCCGTGTGAGAGTGGGAGGAGGTGGGGGGGGCACCGGTCATCAGAAGTAGATAGTGTCGCAGGATTTTAGAGCCTGAAGTTTTTGCGGTCAGGACTGCGCAAGGTCACCGTCGTTTTGTGAAACACGTTGAGAGTGGTAGAAGGTCACTTGACTTGTTTGGCTCGTGCGGCCGGTTGGTCGCAGGGCGGACGCGCGAGCAAACCTGGGGGACAGGAAAAACGCAGACAGCTCCATCATCATCATCGTCATCAGGCATGATTAATTCACTGCTGGATGAAGGCCCCCCCCCCCCCACATCTTCCCACCCCAAGCTGTCGACATCTCTCCTGACCCTACGAAGTAATAATCCGCCGAGCACCGACGCGAGTTCATTTCATCAATCCACCTCCCCTAGGTGGACGTCCCCATGGATGTATTCCCGTTCCTTGCTGGCCACTCCGTCATTGTCCTCGGCCATCAACACCCCGGGCGGCAGCGTCGCCTTTTGAAGATGTCGTTGAAAGTGCGTCTGTTCTCTGACCCATGTGTGGTTCCTCTCTCTCAATCTCTCTCCGTGTCCCAAAGCAATCACAAGCATGCACCTCTCTACGCTTTAATGTGCACTTGTCGGTATTTATTCCAATTTCTGTTGTTCATCACCGCGTTTCATGCGTCTGCCAAGCAGCTTGTTGGACAATAATCGGCCACTGCGTCAAGGGGCCTTTGGCAGCGTGCGCTTAATTTTGAATTTGAACTGCAAAGCAAGAGAGAGCGACGTGTTAACCCAGTTTCTTTGGAGACATCGTAAAATTGACGAAACAGTGTAGCCCGTTTCCACTCGCCCCCACTCTCCTGTTTATAAAACGTCCCCTCAAGAGTAACCGCCGATGTTGAACACTCTCGGCACGACGTTACGAGAGATACATTTTATACTCTTTGACTTTACCGAAAGAACCAAAGAGCATGGATTCCTGCAGACACGAAAGCTTCAAATCAAGATAAATACATGTTACATTGCTGGTTATGCCGTAGCGACCAGTTAAAGCGGTGGGACGCGTAGAGGGAGAAGCGTGCCCCTGTTTGGAGAATGCAAATATTAGTGTTGTGCTAACACTGGAGACTATTTTTGGTAGTAGGCGCACCTGTTGCCATGGTGCCAAGTACGGGACTTATCCCCAAATAGGCAGGGAGGGGTATTACGTGGTTAACAGCAAAATCCACAATTTACCTGGGGCTTATCTCCTTACTCTCCCGACAAACCTGGGATTCTATAAAACTATCAAAAATATTTATTTTACCAGGTAAGGCTCACCGAGCTGTACAGCTCTTTTTCAGAAGCGACCTGGCCACAAATGATAACTCAACGAAGTGCCTTGTCACGTGTACATTTAAAGCAGCCAAATAATTTATAACGCATATTGATTGTAAATATGGAGAGGAAAAACTGGAGGATCCGGAGAAAAATCCACACGACCACGAGGAGAGAAAACCCAAACTCCAAATGTACACATGTCAGGGTCGGGATCGAACCCACAACCTTATGTATACCACGTGAGGTAGTGAACATCTCACTACCGCTAACCATCCACGAAACACATGCACACTCACACTAACACATGTACGAGCATGTGCACAAGTACGTACAAAGACAAACATACCCCGTATAGCCTTGACAGACTTTTGTGGCAAGTGCTGTTCGCGAGCACCTATTAAGGCCGGCACGAGGGGGTGGGCGGCCAACGCAACGACCGGACGTCTTTCTGTCCCCGAGTGGCAATGTGTACACGCTGCACCAGGTACTCATTTGAGGCTGAGTCGACCTCGGGGAGGTCCAAGACCGGTTCAGATATTCATCACTGGTGTTGACCACGAGGAATTGAACTCGGGTCACCGAGTTCTTGGCACAGCATGCTAACCACTTAGCTACCTCTCCCCAGGTGTGTACATATTCAGGTACACACACGTGCACATCTACACGCACCCACACAAAATCTCACACATGAACTGACTGATGAATTGTCATGATTCATGGTCGTAATCCAAATCGAGGTTTATTTATAGAATTGATTGTCTCATCCGTCTCATATTTGTCCGTCTCGTATATTCTAATAGGCTGAATGTGACATTACCATACAATTTGCACATAGAATTCATGATCGATTCTTCCAATGGAAATTGAATGAATGCATGAGCACAGGAATCAGTTTTACACAACGAATTAATAAATGGTCAAGTGCCTAAAACACACGATCACAAAAACACAAACAAAGGTCCCCCATATTGCCTTCAGCAGACTGTTGGGGCAAGCGCTGTTCGCGTGCACCTATTGAGGCCGGCACCACGCCCGGCCGCCTGGTCTCCCGAGCGCTGATGTTTTTTTCACTGAAGGTCGAGTCGACCTAGGGGAGGCCCTATGACCGGTTCAAATATTCGCCGCTTTTATTCAACGTGGGTGGCCAGATTCGTAGCGCATTCCCGCCAACATTTGAACTCCGGATGGACAATCTCCGCTGCAGCTGAACAGCGACAGGGGCACAGCTACTGTGGGGGGGTCATGGGTGTTCGGATCCCACCAACATGTTTAGATATGGCTAAGTGACACCCACAACAAGTTGTGGGCCCTGGTTAGCACACATATACAGGGTCAACACAACACACAGCCACACAGTAAACACACACACACATTCACAGTGCAAGCACATACATGGACGGTCAGCACACACACACACACACACGCGTGGTCAACACATACACAGCACATACACAAAGTCAGCACACACACACGCGGTCAGCACACACACACACACGCGTGGTCAACACATACACAGCACATACACAAAGTCAGCACACACACACACATACACACAGGGTCAGCACACACACACAGGGTCAGCACACACACACACACACAGGGTCAGCACACACACAGGGTCAGCACACACACACACACAGGGTCAGCACACACACACACAGGGCAGCACACACACACACACAGGGTCAGCACACACACACACAGGGTCAGCACACACACACACAGGGTCACCACACACACACACACAGGGTCAGCACACACACACACACACAGGATCAGCACACACACACACACAGGGTCAGCACACACACACACACAGGGTCAGCACACACACACACACAGGGTCAGCACACACACACACACAGGGTCAGCACACACACACACACAGGGTCAGCACACACACACACACACAGTGTCAGCACACACACACACAGGGTCACCACACACACACACAGGGTCGGCACACACACACACACAGGGTCGGCACACACACACACACAGGGTCAGCACACACACACACAGGGTCACCACACACGCACGGCAGTGTCGGTGGTACCCACCGGGGTGCGGGGGGGTGGTGTGTGTGGAGGCGGGCGCTCGCGGCTCTAGAAGAGGCCGCAGTCCTTGAGGTTGTTCTTGATGATGACGTCGGTGACGGCGTCGAAGACGAACTGCACGTTCTTGGTGTCGGTGGCGCAGGTGAAGTGTGAGTAGATCTCCTTGGTGTCCTTGCGCTTGTTGAGGTCCTCGAAGCGGTTCTGGATGTAGGACGAGGCCGCCTCGTACGTGCTGGGGCCTGATGGGGTCACAGCGGCCAGAGGATGGCAGGCGGCGTCAAGGCTGGATGAAATAATATTTTTTTAATCAGAATCTTTGTTTGTCCTGGAATAATCCGATGAGCTACGAAGCTCTTTTTTCACCGATGTCAAGTAGGGGCAGGTCAGCAAGATACATCAACAAACAATGGAAACAACGATACGAGTGAAATTAGAGAAAAGGTAAAGCAGGTCGCTAACATCAATAAATATAGGATGGGAATCGGACAAGGAGACACACTTGTGCTAAGGGGCCGTTCATAAATGACGTCACGCAATTTTGGACGACTTTTGAACCCCCCCCCCCCATCGTCACACGATGTCACAAAAAGTCAGACCCCCCCTCAAATATGACGTCACAAAGCTCTGCCCCCCCCCCCTCCAACATAAATAAAATCGCTTTAAACTATTGTCATTGTAGTGCGTATTTAATGTGGCGCTGCACTCTGATGTTGTAGGAGAAAACATTTATGAAAAAGTCTACTTTATAAAGTAGAACGTGTTGTCTATATTTATTTAAAGTTGCGCATTTTGATGTGACGTCACATTTCTCAACCCCCCCCCCTCGTCACGAATCGTCACAAATGTCTGACCCCCCCCCACCCTAGGTGCGTGACGTCATTTATGGACGGCCCTTAAGATAGTTCACGTTGCCAAGGTGACGCGTTTTTATTCGTATTGGAGACATAAAGGCATGCACGGGAATTGAGAAAGAGGTTTTGGTGTCTCATAGCTCCTGACCACGTAGCCATCACCACGACCCACTGGAAATGAACTCCTGGAAATGATTGTGGAACTTTTTTTAAAAGAACGGCTGCAAAAAAGTTGGGCTCGCGATAAATACGAGCAAAACAAATGTCGCGAACAAATCGCTTGCAGCAAAAATATTTCTGTCAGGGTGTCACAACTGGAGCTATGCATACAGTTACTAGGACAGTTGCTCAATTGCAGTCATGAATAATATATATGTTATAGTATTGTTTTTTTTTACTATAATTCGCATATTATCAAGAATAATTATGATAACTGTAAATGCAATATTTGGCATGCAATCGATTCAGCGCGCCCCTGTGATTTGAACGTCACAATTCGGGGGTTACGATTCGATTCAAGAACCAGTTCGTTGTCATCTTGTTTGTACTGCTCCTATCGTATTTACCATCTTGATTTGTTCTATTCGCCTCAGGGTAACGTTTGCCTACGTGGCACGCAATACATTCTTAGGCTGCTCAATTCAACGCAGGTAGCGTGTTCATTCGAATCAACAAATGTAAAATTCGTGAATTCGTCACGTGGCTAATTCTAAGAAATATAATCGC
The DNA here is from genome assembly GCF_048934315.1 of Petromyzon marinus. Classification (NCBI taxonomy): domain Eukaryota; kingdom Metazoa; phylum Chordata; class Hyperoartia; order Petromyzontiformes; family Petromyzontidae; genus Petromyzon; species Petromyzon marinus. The sequence continues at coordinate 5,797,830 of NC_133680.1, forward strand.
GGCACCATAAATCATAACAAGCGTGAAGTCACTGGTCCCATCTCCCGGAGTGGCGGTTGAAACAACAGGCAAGTTTCAGAAATCCCCACACCTCCATCCTCCCAGAAGCAGACACTGGTACGGCACAGTTAAGTCGATCGGCAGGCTGGTCGCATGTGGCGGGTAATCCCACCTCTTCCAAGACATTTGGCCAGCATGGAAGAGTAGGTCAAATACCCTATGGAGGGGGCTCTCGAGAGCTCCAAATTAGTGGAGGCCCTACCGCAAGCAGTCTCGCCAACAGGAAATTGCAGGGCGTCGTCCTTATCTCAGCTAACAACTGGAGAGTTCGCCAATGATTTATCTTGTTATTTTTCAAATTAAACCACGCAATCTCACCGAGGTCAACTCTACGCACGACAAGTAAAGGCATCCAAGACGCTAACAAAAAAAAGCCCCACCACATCCATCTGAACGCAATCAAACCATAAGCGCTAAACCAATTTTGTTCGCTCTTTTCACGGCGGTGCCGCATCGTTGTTCACGCCTGCGAGCAGCAATCAAACATGAACAGCCCGGGGGCTTTGCGAGTCGTGAAATCCCCTCGACAATGCATATATCATCACAGAATGTTTGTTGGCCAGTTTTGCCACAAGTATGTGCGGTTAATGCAGACTTGATAACTTGCAATAGGCGAGATGTTAACTACCTTGCCTGGTATACAGGAGGGCGTGGGTTGGATCACAACCCTGGACGCTTGTATATTTGGAGTTTGCGTGTTTTCCCCGTGGTCATGTGGATTTTTTCTTCGCATTTAGAAACATGTGTTAAGGGTATTTGGATGCTGCTATAAATTTCCACGTGATTAGCCACTTAGTTGAGCTATCATTTGTGGCCAGGTCGCTTCTGCAAAAGAGCTTCAAAGCTCAGTGTGTGATACCTGGTAAAACAAAAAAAAATGTCCACTGTATGAACATCTTAACACCTGTTTTTATTGCCAGAAAGGGTGAAAAGCCTAAAAAAAAATCATATCATTGTTTTGAAACCGGCAAAAAGGTTCCATAGATAATAAATCCCCCCCGCTGCACAACATGAGCCCCTTCACAATGCTTTCTTTGTTGAATGCGGCCGCCGCTTGGCTTGGCACAGAATTGAATATATTTTTTTGCTAACAGATTTGCCGATGCGTTCGAACCTGCGTACGACGGCTGCTCTGTGAGCTGCGCACGGTTCCCAACGCCGCCGCCGTCTCTCACACGAGACGAGACAGCAAAGCGAGGCCTCGTGCGTCACCGCGGAATCTTTATCGTGAAGTGTTTTCGCAATGGATGAAATATGGCGGAGAAGTAAAAAAAAACAAAGAATTCGTAATACGCGACCTCTAATATGTTGGGAAGATAAATCTATCCCGTAACGGCCGCTCACGTGTAAAATTGCCCTCGAAATGGTTTGTTAAACATGCCTCTTAATGTTGCACATTGTAAATCATGCTTTTACCACCGCCTCCACAACTTTATGCTGTGATTTTGTCTGCGGAAAATCACGCACCTTTCTATAATACATGCACCGGCAGTGGAGCACACTCTCAAACAACAGTCACCGTTAAAAAGACAGATCGCGGAGACAGAAATGTATAATCGCCGCACGCGTTTCAAAGAATTGACAGCGCCACGGCCTGCATTTGTATTTTCACGCAATTGCCATGAATTTAATTAAAATCCACCCAACAATCAATCGTCCGCAATGCGCGTAGCCGCGCACAGAGGCACGAGGTCCGGCCCTTTCTGTTCAAGTCCGAGCCGGCTCGATTTTCCCACTCCGTGGAGCGGATGTTGAAGCTCGGCCTGCGAGGCGAGCAAGCCGTCAGCTCCCGACGTACCCGTGTACTCGGGGAAGCACGAGGTGATGGGGCAGAGGGCAATCTTTTCCTCGAAGATGTCCTTCTTGTTGAGGAAGAGGATAATGGACGTCTCTGTGAACCACTTGTTGTTGCATATGCTGTCGAAGAGTTTCATGCTCTCCTGCATGCGGTTCTGCGGGAGAGAAAAGCAACCGGTATTTGTTTACAGGCGATCCAGTGAAGGGCTGGCGGGAACATTCGGGGAAAAAAAGCGACCCCAACTAGGAGGACTGACAAGGTGATGTGTGTGGTGTGATCAAAGCCAAGCGCAGGTTTAACCACCGTAGGCTTTCGCGACCAATATCATCCACAATACAGTTTTTTTTTTGTGTTAGATCGCGTAAATGTATAAAAGTGTCGTTAAACCCGCCACTACCCAACACAGCCAACTAGTAAGGGTTTGTCACGTAAACAGAACGTGGCCAATTCGTCACTAGTACAGCACTAACCGGTGTGTTGGAGAGCCAAGCCACAACATTCACAATCTGAGTACGACGTTTCCCCAGTAATTATAACTAGCTTCATCAGACAACAGCCAGAAATATTTAGCTACCAGGCACAAAGATTGCTAGAGGTGCAACGACGTGCATATATATGTGTGCGCCAATTAATGTTGGTCCGTACGCTCACAACATATACGAATTGAATCACGTGTGCGTAAGAATGAATGTTTTTCGACTCATATGTTTCTCAGCGATGGGTTGACATAAACCCCTGCTATCACAACAGGCACTGTCATTCACTGCCCCGCAACGTTACAAAAGAGAATTTGGTTGTTGCACTGAATCGTGACCCTGAATAGAGACACTTCGTCGGGCTGCCAGGAAGGTGAATCTTATACCTCCAGTGCTCCTGCTGTTGTACTCGCCAAGCCGGACTGTGACAACTGCCACAAAGGCACCCGCGACTGTCCGTCAGCAGAGCCTCATTCGTGCAACACGGTGGCTCTTGTGGGAACCTCAGTGAGCCGGGCTCAATGGGGGGGGGGGGGGGGCGGGCAAACTCACCCACAGTCCCTCGGCGACTTTTACGAACGGTCACGATTCAGGGTCGCGATTTGATTCAAGAAGCGATCGGTGCACAGACGCTGCGGTGAATGCGTTGCGTGGACTTTCCGCGTTAAGCTGCGCGTTGAGCGTTTTTTTTCCCAGCCCCCCCCTCCGCCCACCCACCACCTCCTTAAGTCTTCCATCTCGCAGCCACGTGGGCATCTTCACCACCTTGAGGCCTTCATCGTCAACGCCTGAGGACGCCCGTAGTAGTGCGTGGCGAAAGCGTGAGAGGAGATACGCTCAATACCCCAGAAAACCACACTTTGATTCCGAGCGTCTGTAAAAAACCAACGTGCTAAATCGTGGTGAACGATAGCGCGCCTCTTGCAGCTGCAAAAACAACGTGGACCAAATGCAATCGCGATGCAATGGGAGCATTGCGAGGTTGGTGGTCGATATCGATATGAATTTAGTGTTTCGGATGAGGGTTTCCGTTTGTCTCCTCTGTTCAATTGCTGAGAGATAATAAACAATTACAGTCAATCCATCTGCATTGAATACGTGGCTAAAGTGAACTGCAGGGTGAAAGGCACGCGGCTAGGGATCCCATAGCTTGTATTGATAAACGCAAGCATTACGCAGACTGTGATTGTGCGCTCTGCCAAATTAAAATAGAAGACGGACCGCAGAGTGACTCCATCGCATTGATTTTCAGGGTCTCAAGTGACGCCAGCGCTTGCAATGTGGCGCTCGCGAGGCAGAAATCACTAACACCAGATACCACAACGCAGATTGTTTGCAGTTGCGGCTTCAGAGTAAATAATAAGCACGTCCCGACCCCCCCCCCCATCACAATTCAGGGCTGCGATCAGATTCAGGACCTGATCGTTTCGCGTCTCGTTTTTAAGCATTTGGTGTTTTACCGTTTCGCATTCGTTCCGTTGAGTTTGTGCCGTTCAGACGGCCCCGTTAGGCTAAATGTAGCATCGTTACATCGCTTGCACAACATTTGCGTTAAACGTAAGGAATCAACTCATGAATCCCCCCCGCCCCGCCTCAGTCTAACCCAGAGTATAAATAGTACAAACCAATGAGCGCGGTTGGCTTTGTATGTTCAACATATATACACACAGATAAACCACGGTCAGTCCATCAACATATACACACACACAGATAAACCACGGTCAGTCCATCAACATACACACACACACAGACAAACCACGGTCAGTCCATAAACATACACACACACAGATAAACCACGGTCAGTCCATCAACATATATACACACAGACAAACCACGGTCAGTCCATCAACATACACACACACACAGACAAACCACGGTCAGTCCATCAACACACACACACAGACAAACCACGGTCAGTCCATCAACATACACACACACACAGACAAACCACGGTCAGTCTATCAACATATACACACACAGACAAACCACGGTCAGTCCATCAACATATACACACACAGACAAACCACGGTCAGTCCATCAACATATACACACACAGACAAACCACGGTCAGTCCATCAACATATACACACACAGACAAACCACGGTCAGTCCATCAACATATACACACACAGACAGACAAACCACGGTCAGTCCATCAACATATACACACACAGACAAACCACGGTCAGTCCATCAACATATACACACACACACAGACAAACCACGGTCAGTCCATCAACATATACACACACAGACAAACCACGGTCAGTCCATCAACATATACACACACACAGACAAACCACGGTCAGTCCATCAACACACACACACACAGACAAACCACGGTCAGTCCATCACATATACACACAGACAAACCACGGTCAGTCCATCAACATACACACACACAGACAAACCACGGTCAGTCCATCGACAGGCTGCATTTGGTGGGGTAAGATGTGGGCACTCCCACCTCCTCCAAGATATCTGAACAGCGTGGAAGAGTAGGCCAAAATGCCCTCTACAGGACATCTCTAGAGGAGGCGTGCTTCTGTCAGCAGCGGTGTGAGCAAGCAATTGCAGTGGCTGCACTTTTACCTTTTCTACATTGCAAAGACAAAGACCACCCGTGTAACCAGTACCAACACTGGAGGAGCAAGTGCTATTAATGAGCACCTTTGAGGGCCGGCACGGCACACGAGGGGGTGGGTGGCCAGCAACACGCGCAGCCACCATTGCCTCCCGAGTGGTAATATTTACACACAGCACCAATTACTTATTTGAGGCTGAGTCGACCTAGGGGAGGCCCAGAACCGGTTCACTGGTGTTGACCGTGAGCGGGAATCGAAGCCGGGTCACCCGAGTTCATAGCGCAATGCGCTCACCGCTGCGCCACCGCTCCCCACACGCACACACGCAACCAAATGTAATTGAATGCACCGTTGAGCCACAACAAGGGTTTAGCGCAGCAGAGCCAGTTAATGTGCAGCTTGGTGAGCAAGAGACTCGCAGCGCTGACATTAAAAACCAAGACCCCAGGAGGAGGCGTTCCGCTGATGCAGGCACCGATGGTGGCCACGTGAACCTCCCTGGGGAAGAGCTGCCCGAGCGTTTGGCACGTAAGAAAAGAAGGTACGAGATCTTGTCGGAGACGGCCACAGCGCCCAATGTTGGTTTTCTTTCTGTACCCTGATGTTGCGTCACGGCACCGGGTGTTGAGGAAATTAGCGTTTGCCCACGCGGGCATGAACTACGGTTGCCACCTCTTGGGTATAAGGAGCCCGGGACATATCATGGGGATAAGAAGAGCGTCTCACAATACAAGAGGAGGGGAGAACTACTTGTGAATAAAATGTCTTTCGTGAGTGACAAAAAACACTAAACTTTTAATGCCACCGCAACTCTTGATTATCACGGTTGGTTACGTACAGTGCGAAAGAAATTCAACATACATACATGCCGGGAAGACTTGATATATTTCCCAGGATCGCAGGCTCTACAAGAGGACTCTTGTGGGGAAACCATGGACAGGTGGCAAACCTTAATATTATAAATCAAATCGCGACTCCTATTTGCGACAATTCGTCGAATCGGCAGGGGAGGGAGGCGAAATTGTTAACCCAAAATGACGAACGAGTGAAGAGTTTTATTTGTCTCCCTCGGGCCCATGCCGCCCTACAGCTGTGTGTCGAGTGGGGGAGCGCAGCATCCAGCTGCCCGGCCCCACCACACCTGTCCTCGCCACACCTGTCCGTGACGTGGGCCTCACCGCTACAGAGACACGGACTGCTACGGGTCACTGGCTGGGCTGGAGGGGACTACGACCCCTTTGCAAGTCAAGCGCAAGTGCAGTCGTCTCGACGCTGTTGCCCCAGCAGGCTGGCTCTGGGTTTTTTGTTTTGTTTTATTAAAATCAAAATGAACCGATTTATTAATTCACTGGAGGCTGGCGATGGGCACCCACCATCTCCTCGTCCTCGGCCAGGACCAGGTCGTAGGCACTCATGGCGACGCAGAAGATGATGGCGGTGACGCCCTCGAAGCAGTGGATCCATTTCTTCCGCTCGGAGCGCTGCCCACCCACGTCAAACATCCTGCGCCGGGGTCGCACACACGCGCACACACACACACGCACACACACACACACGCACACACACACGCACACACACGCGCACGTACACACACGCACACACACACACACACGCAGACACACACACACACACACGCAGACACACACACACGCACACACACACACGCACACACGCACACGCGCACGTACACACACACGCACGTACACACACGCACACACACACACACACGCGGACACACACACACGCACACACACACACGCACACACACACACTTACACACACACACGCGCACACACACACACACACGCGCACACACACACACACACGCGCACACACACACACGCGCACACACACACACACGCGCACACACACACACGCGCGCACACACACGCGCACACACACACACGCGCACACACACACACACGCGCACACACACACACGCGCGCGCACACACACACACGCGCACACACACACACACACGCGCACACACACACACACGCGCACACACACACACAAGCACACGCAGACACATACAAGCACACGCGGATACACACAAGCACACGCGCGAACACGCACACACACGTGCACATTCATGGTCAGGCTCATAAATCTCTCGCAGATCCTTTATCGATCCACACGTGTGCCACCACTATCACGGGATGGGGACCAGTTTTAGGCACGCGCGCGCATGCACAAGTGCGATACCAGCCAACAGACGCTGCTGCTGTTGTCAAGCTTACCGTGCAGGGTTTTTGCGGCGGTGCCGACACTAACACCACCGCCGCTACCAGCACCGGCCCCTACCAGGACCGCTACTGCCAGCAGCCCCGCCACTGCCAGCAGCACTACCGCTGCTAGCACCACCAACGCCAGCACCACCAACGCCAGCACCACTGCTGCCAGCAGCATCAGCCACTACCAGCCGCTACCAGCACCACCGCCGCTCCCAGAACCACCACCAGCAGCAGCAGCAACACTGGCAGCGCCGCGGTGCCCTCGCCGCCCTCACGGGAGCCACCGCGCGTGGGCGCCGCTCACTTGAAGTGGAGGTCCTTGAAGGTGAAGTGCGTCTCCACGATGCCCGTGGTCTTGACGCGCGTGCGCAGCACATCCTGCTGCGTTGGCACGTAGTCGGGTCGTGAGATCCGCTCCAGGTCGTTGAGGTAGCTGCGGGGAGGTGGGGGGGGGGGGCAAGGGGGCGGCAACGTGAGATTCCAACAGAGCGCCAGGGGTGAGCGCTGCCGACACGTGGAATGCATCGTCCGACGATGCCAGTTTCATCCATTCGCTGGCGACGTTTCATGAACTCACACGACGTCGCTCCTCATAGCCCTCAACTGGCCCAGCCCGGCCATACAGAATGAGAATGGTTGTAACGTTCTTACCCGCCAGTACTAGACAGTGGTGAAAAAGAGCTTTACAGCTCATCAGATTCCTCCAGAATGAATAAACATTCTGATTCTGAAAAATGCCGACGCAGAATACAAACGAGGGGGTTCTGTGGGGCCTTGAGCGAAAAGGATGCAACAATTACGGTACATAGGATCCACCGATCGCACCTCCGATTATCACGGTTGGCTACGCACGGTACGAAAGAAGTTCAACATACGCACATGCATTGATATTGATTCTCAAGCGCACGATATGTGCATCGAACCGCGTGCGTGAGAACGTACGCGGTTCGATTAGCGTGCTGTTACTGTATATAATAGGTGCATCTGACCCATGCAGCTGCTGGTGGCCGCTACATTCAACATCAACGTTAAACAGAGTTTAATCGGACCGCGACGACGAATTATGGCAATTCATAAACCCAACGCGAGGGTGCGGTATCTTGAGCTTGTTTGTATAACCATTGCCAGAGCGGGAGAGATGTTGTAACAATATGGCGATTACAAACCACTTCTGAGGCTGGGAACCAGTTCCTGACTGCTTGTGAGAGTCAAATTTAAGCTTGAAAAATAATGCATTATGAACTATTACAGGCTCTGGTCTTACCACAACATCATAGTGAGAGACTGGAAACAGAGCATTAAAATATGGTTGCGTCTCTAATTTAACACAGAGGCTGGTTGTGCCAGTTAGCTTTGACATTATTTTTATGAACTGGACCGCACGCATCATTACCCCTACTTTGGAGAAGACGCCTTTGGTTGGGATGATTTAAAATACTTGAAGCACTTTACAGTTTTAAATGAGAATCTTGCTTCCACTCACCGCCGAAGCTGAGAGAATTACATTTTACCTCCAAGGAAGAGTCAGACTTGCTGAGTCTCATCGCATACCCAAAACCACTATCACGAGCAGCGCTCACAATCCCCTGCCGCACAGAATAATCATTGACCCAAAGTCCACTGAAAGCCTTCCAGGGAGATCAATTGAACAGTCTTTTTTATATTCTTAGCTCTTTCGGTAAAGTCACGTTGAAGGGAAACATTAAAATTATAAAATATATATAAAACAATAAAAAATTTCACGACGTTTCGACCATAACACAAACGGTCGTCATCAGGTGTATGGTCGAAACGTCGTGAGAATTTTTATTGTTTTATATATATTTTAATTTTTTATTGTTTCCCTTCAACGTGACTTTACCGAAAGAGCTAAGAATATGAATTACTGCAGTCACGAAAGCTTTAAAACAAAAGTCTTTTTTTTGTTTTACGCCGTTGTGTTAATGCATCCGAGGCAGATGGGGCAAAGCTTCCATAAATGCCATGACCTCGCCGCATGGAGCATCTGGACAGCGAGTTTCGCGGCCCATTAAGCATACGGCGAGACGCATTTGCGGGAACACCTTTGTGTGCGGTGTCATTAAGTTTGTCCGAGGGAGCGGTGCGCGCATGACCGCAGGTGTCTGTGAGCTCAAGACACACAATGTAATGCCCACCTTATGGTGATCCGCGTGAACACGTGGGGCTACAAAGGGGCAAACACGACCACCTGCTTCTACTCAGCAGCAGCAGCCCTTGTGTGTGTGTGTGAGAGGGTTTGAGCGGGTTCAATTAAACAAACATAAAACAAACTAAATGCGAACAAAAATTTGGGCCAATTTAAAGCTTGCAGATGGCCGGGTTATAAAAATGTCATAAAAACGGTGCGCAATTTACCGCGATGAAGCAATATTCATTTATTTATTTTGAGAGAGAGGCCTTTGCCGACGTCAATGGCGAAGGGCGATATCAAACGCGGGCGAGGTGCAGACGCACACCGTGGCCCAGCTACCAGAGAATGTCTCTCGGTTAGTTCCTGGATTCGAGGATAGACAGGATGCGTGATGTTCACCCTTCCCTCCTACCCCAACCTACCCACGTTGCATAGGATAAGCGGAGTTCTGCTGCGCTGCGATTATGTTAAATCAGTAGCATGCACTGGCAACTGATGACTCAGTACGGAACCTACTGATTGTGCGCTGCTGTATCTTGAGGTTCCCACCATCATCGTAATCGGCATTTTGTGTCCCCTTGTTCAAGAGAGTAATGCAGACTCAAAACTATCAGGATTTCGTCCGAAACTTGGGTGTGTCTCATAGCCATATCGAGATATGTCGTGGGTGTCTCAAAGCCATATCTGTAAAATGTTGTACATGTCTGAATTTCTGGGTGTGTTTGGCCACCCACAACACCCACACAGTGGCTGCTCCTCTGGCCTTCCTTTCTCTGCTGATATTGACCGCTATATATTGATGGTGTAATATCGTGAGCTGCACCAGCAATGCTTTCATCCTGTTAAACGGTGCTTTAACTCGAGGTCAAAAATACGTGTGTGTGATATTATGGCAAGTAATGCAGACGCTCACGCTCATCTGATATAATTTAAAAACCCCCTTTGGGCTTCTAGGTTCTTCTTTCTATTACGCAAAAATGAAATAGCAACGAAATAGAACCAACACAAGGCACTTTGCACAGGCGCCAAAGGTCCAAGAGGTGGAGTGGGCAGCAACAAACTGCACTCGTGAATGCGTGAGAGATACGAGCGAACACTGTTCTTCACTTGAGCGAGGTTACATTAACTCGGGGGGCATAGATACGATGGGAAGAAATTCCCAAGTCGAGCAGTGCGAGAGAAGAAGCAGAAAGAGAAGTGGTTGTGATCTGCAGTGTGGTGAGTGAGTGTGTTGTTGTGACCTGTAGTGTGGTGAGTGGGTGAGTGAGTGTGTGGTTGTGACCTGAAGTGTGGTGGGTGAGTGAGTGTGTGGTTGTGACCTGTAGTGTGGTGGGTGAGTGTGTGGTTGTGGCCTGCAATGTAGTGAGTGGGTGGGTGAATGTGTGGTTGTGATCCGCAGTGTGGTGGGTGAGTGTGTGGTTGTGACCTGCAGTGTGATGAGTGAGTGAGTGTGTGGTTGTGACCTGCAGTGTGGTGGGTGAGTGTGTGGTTGTGACCTGCAGTGTGGTGGGTGAGTGAGTGTGTGGTTGTGACCTGCAGTGTGGTGGGTGAGTGAGTGGTTGTGACCTGTAGTGTGGTGGGTGAGTGAGTGTGTGGTTGTGACCTGCAGTGTGGTGAGTGAGTGTGTGGTTGTGACCTGCAGTGTGGTGGGTGAGTGTGTGGTTGTGACCTGCAGTGTGGTGAGTGAGTGAGTGTGTGGTTGTGACCTGCAGTGTGGTGGGTGAGTGTGTTGGTGTGACCTGCAGTGTGGTGGGTGAGTGTGTGGTTGTGACCTGCAGTGTGGTGAGTGAGTGAGTGTGTGGTTGTGACCTGCAGTGTGGTGGGTGAGTGTGTTGGTGTGACCTGCAGTGTGGTGGGTGAGTGTGTGGTTGTGACCTGCAGTGTGGTGAGTGAGTGAGTGTGTGGTTGTGACCTGCAGTGTGGTGGGTGAGTGTGTTGGTGTGACCTGCAGTGTGGTGGGTGAGTGAGTGTGTTGTTGTGACCTGCAGTGTGGTGAGTGGGTGAGTGTGTTGTTGTGACCTGCAGTGTGGGTGAGTGAGTGAGTTGTTGTGACCTGCAGTGTGGTGGGTGAGTGAGTTGTTGTGGCCTGCAGTGTGGTGAGTGAGTGGGTGAGTGGTTGTGACCTGCAGTCTGGTGGGTGAGTGTGTGGTTGTGACCTGCAGTGTGGTGAGTGAGTGAGTGTGTTGTTGTGACCTGAAGTGTGGTGGGTGAGTGAGTGTGTGGTTGTGACCTGCAGTGTGGTGGATGAGTGAGTGTGTTGTTGTGATCTGCAGTGTGGTGAGTGAGTGAGTGTGTGGTTGTGACCTGAAGTGTGGTGGGTGAGTGAGTGTGTGGATGTGACCTGCAGTGTGCTTGTGTGAGACGAAGCTGGTCTGGCAGACCGAGTCCTAGTACAGTTCTACGCTTGCACCAATGTTTTCATGACCCAATTTACAAAACTCAGTAAACTAACTTCACGGGATGCTGCTTGTTCCTTTTTCCCCATCTTTTGAAAATCCAACGTGTCCACACACAAGGCCCTTGCCATTTGCTGTGTACACAGCCCGTTGTATCTTTACGTGCACGCTCACATGCATATTATTGCCAAGGCGAAGGTCAACGAACAAAGAGCCAACGGACTGGATGGCAGAATTACGGCTCTCTGTGGGAGCGAACAGCCACAAAACCGCAATCTGGCAGTGTCGCCACCTGCGCCTGTGCTCCCACACGGTGGAAATAGCGCGTATTCTGCGATTTAAAAAAAACATATATCTCTCTATCCGTAGGGCCTCTCCAGAAGGACCGCCGAGCTTACGAGCGCCGCTGGGCCACGTCCCAATCCTTGATCGAACCACCCCGTGCGCGATTGAACTTAGGCAAGAAGAGGAAACGCAGCTTCCTTCCACCCTCCCCCACGGGGGCTGGTGCCAGATGCGAGTGGCAGATTGCCGCACACTTCCCCAAACGCAAACACAGGATGTGCACGCTCGCGCCGCTGCCTCCCCGCACGCCCGTGCCACCGTCGAGGCGCAAGGCGGCCGACGATTCCACGCGCATCCGTTCGGCCTTGTGGAATGCCCGGGCCTCAGTGCCGCTGGAGAGAGCCGCCTGTTTTACTGCACTACACTGCAACGGGGCCCCTGAGAAACGGGGACAGCTTGGGGAGGGCCTTCATCCAGAAGTGGACCGATCACGGCCGATGGCGATGACATTCCATTTGTGTTGGTCGGTTGGCATCGTGCGGATGCCAGCGGCGCGTCCGCCGGCGTGCAAGAGAACGGTCCCCGTGAGACGACTTCACACAAGGGGCTGCTGAAGTCACTTGAAGAGACCGCACCATTATTCACACTCGGTGCACACCGCGCACTGCCGTGGGTGTTACGCAACACCAGGAATCGAGCACGCACGCGCACATGGCCACACGTTTACCACACATATTATGAAACCACTGAAGCTGTTGCAACTTTTAAATAATCTAGATTGAAATCCCATTTCTTTAGAACTGCTTGCTGTGTTTAGTTTGTTGTCCTTCCCCGCATCTCCGATTAGCACGGTTGGCTACGCACGGTGTGAGAGAAGTTCAACATACATACACACACATGGCGCCACTGAAACCCTTCCCCATATTAAAGAGCATGCAGGGGTTAAGAGGTCGAAGTCAACTGCACCCTCGCGCATTCAAACACAGACGCACGTTCTATGGTTGGGGTCGCAGTGTCGTATCTGCAATGCTGCCTGAGGTCAAATCGCCCTGAATGCCCCTGATATCGTCAGACAGCCCAAAGCTAAGCTGGTTTAAGCCTGCTTTAGTTCTTAGATGGGAGAGTGCCCGCTAATGCCAGGTGTTGTAGGGTTTAGGCTGCAACGTGTCCAGAAAATGGCAGTATATCAATGAATTATTGAATCTATCTTTGTACAGCTGTGAGTCACCCCCTCCCCTATACATACGTCGGTTTTCTCCGGGTGCTCCGGTTTTGTCCGACATGACGGCAAACACCGAGTAACAGAACTGGCCCAACACCCCAAATGTAGCAACCTCCTGAGAGAAAAAAGTAATCGCCCCGCGATTCTGCGTGGCTTTTCTGGTTTAAAAATAAATAAAAAGGCCATTATTACTATTACGGTACTATTTATTTCATCATCAACATAATTTCTGCACACACCCTTGAGTATGCACACTGCTGTCTCAGCTTGCACTATACTGCAGCTCCCATCGAATGAATAATTATTATTTAAACACAGATGGAAATGTACTACAATTGTCAAATTATTCGGCTCAATACAGCCCCCTTCCCCTCGTTTCCTCTTTATACATTTAAATCTAAAGATAAAAACCACGAAACAAAATTATTTCGCCAAATTTTTGTTGTTGTTAAATTCCGCTTTTCTTTTCTGATATCGCATTGCTGCGTGTGCCAATGAGCTCCACAGCACTGTGGAGGGTTTTCCCGGTAGATGCCGCGTGTAGCTTATCTGACGTCCTTTCCGGTTGTACCATGTGTCGTTCGGCACGACGTCCGATGTTTCGCCCCGCGAGCTAAGCGGGAAGCTTTTTAGGGGAACTCAGTTCCAGATGCTCCCGGCACGTGGAGAAAACTGTCAAGACGCCGTGCTGAATAACAAGCGGTAAAGTCCGAAAGCACATCGGAGCGCGACAGCATGTTTGTCGATTAACATGGCTGGCGATGTATGGTGCGAAAGAAGTTCAACATACATACTTTCCACATCTCAGGATACAAGACTTGAAGGCCCAAGTGAACCATTACATCGCGGTACACATCAATGCCCTCCCTTTGCGACAGCCTCGGAGTCTTTTATTGTTGTTGTTGTTGTTCAGGTACAATGCAATGCCAAAATGGCTTGTAGCCATTTATCTCAAAACGGGCTTTATTTTATTCACACCTTGGCTGCATCGCTTACAAAGCTGCAAGCCATTCACAGCATCCAGTGAGAATAAATACCTCAGAGTGCAATGGGCACGTTTTCCATTTTACCTCCCAGATTGCAGTGAGCACCTTTCCCGTTTTACCTCACAGAGTGCAGTGAGCACCTTTCCCATTTTAACACTAACACCGTTGTACGATGTCGACTACTTCTAGGGCAGCTTCAGTGGGGCTTGCAGCCTCGTGTCAGAGACCCAAGCCGGTCAGAGCACCGAGCCGGTACAATCGCGATGTGCAGGCTTCAAACCCACTGTGGCTAGGAGATGTTCACTACCCCGCCTGGTATACAGGAGGTCGTGGGTTTGACCCTGACCCTGACGCCCGTATGTTTGGAGTTTTGCATGTTTCTCCCCGTGGTCGTTGTGGATTTTTCTCCGGGTCCTCCGGTTTTTCGCTCCACTTTTTGAAACAATGTGCGTTTAGAGTATTTGGCTGCTATAAATTTCCACGTAATAAGCCACTTCGTTGAGCTATCACTTGTGATAGCCAGGTCGCTTCTGAAAAAGAGCTATGTTGCTCAGTGGGCCTTGCCTGGTAAAATAAAAAAAAATAGTTTAGTTTAGACCCGGGAAGCCATTCTTGTAACTGAACCAGGATCTCAAGTGCAGGAAATTGATGGTCTCAGCCCTGCCACCGATGGCTACAAAATGTCATTATAAAGAGGGTATTGAGCGTAATACAGCTATGTTGTGGTCCTGGAAATCAAACGTCTCGGTTCGATTGACATCCGCTGAACACTATTTGCAGGGCATATAAAAGGTGTGCTGCTTCTAGCGTGGCTTTAAGGGGCGTTTTAAAGGGACATCAGCAGCAGTTCCGTGACATCATCTTTCATGGATGTTTCCGAAACACGGTGATAGACTGCTCAGTCACTGTGAGAGTACCGAGTGGAAATTTCTCCACCTCGTGACACGATACAGATAGCGTAATTAGAATACAGTTGGTAAATAAATAAAAGGCCAACAGCATTATTTTTTATACTAAAAATAACTTGCATAATAATGCCAATTATTTATAATAATGGCAATTATTTCGCCAGGAAAAGCCTCACTGGGTTCACAGATGTTTTCATAAGGGTCGTGTATTTTGGCAAAATCCCTTTAATGAGTGTATCGCTTGCAAGAGGAAAGCGGAGAACGTGGAGAAAATTCACTCGTACAACGAAAATGCACACGTACAAACAAGTTTCACACGTACAAAGAAAATTCACACGTACAAAGAAGAACACTGTGGCGTTGGAACGAAAAGGGTAAACATTAGGCAACGTTTTGGGCTATGGCCCGTCTTCACAGCACGCAGAGATAATCTACATCTGTTGGCTCTCGATCTGTTCTGAAGAAGGGCCATCGCCTGAAACGTCACCTGTCGTATATTTTAGTTCTCTTAAAAGCAATGTTAATGACGAATGTGTTGAGTTTTGTTGTTGTTGTTGTTGTTATTTGTCTACCACTGCCAACGCAGTATCACCAAATAATTAGGGAATACATTAGTAACATAAGTTTCTCTTTAAAATAACACTTATTTATTTATCAAACATAATCCGACACTGTATAAATACTGTTCGAGTTTTATATACGCCATTCAGCAGAAGCATCAGGAAAAACAGCGGTGAACTCGAGGTTAAGACTGTCAAAAGCCCACTGCATTTAACAAACATCATCATTGTTAGTGCTCTTGTTTATCCAAGAAAGCCTCATCGAGACTCATTACTTTTTCAGAAGGGTCCTGCAAAGTTTTCACGAGGAGGGGGGTGATGTTTGCTCCATATATATAGCATTTCAAATGAGAACTTTGCAGATAACACATTTTAAAAAATGGCAAATTTCGAACATGACTCTGGAACACAACGGCCTAGTTTTGCGAATGATCTCACTTGGATCTTTAATGTGCAATGTGAAGCAGACAGCGCGTCGCATTTGTACGGTTATTGGATGGCACGGTATTAACCAGGGCAACCGCTGGATTCTAACCGTGAACCTCTGCAACGAGCGGCGATCTCGCTACCGCTGGGCCGCGTCACCGCCCCCTGCAAGCACCGAAACCTTGCAGAACAAGACGGCGATTGCCAGTTTTCTCTGCCCGTCAGCACCGGGGTTTGAAGACAGGTCCCCTTCCTGCTAGGCTCGAAGTCAGAAGCTCAACGGGCTGCATTAGTACCCAAAGCCACACAGCCACTCACCCACAGCCTCGTGATTCATCTGCCCTGCTCGTAACTCCACCAAGCCTTTTAAACAGTCACACTTCCATGACAACCAGATTTAATATATATGCAGTATACATGAAGGGTAATCCTTCAATAATCCACGATTCGCTCCTCTGCAGACCGTGAATATTAACCGGCGGTGGCTACAACCCCTGCATTTTTATTGTGCTACATTATTTACCCATTTATTCCAATGTCAAATAAAGCCTGACATAACCACAGCGTAAATCAGATCGGCCACGCAAAGGTGCTCGAAATTCCTGCAAACGATCGCGATCAGAAGCTGAAAAATTCGCACCAAAGAGCATTTCCCACAAACTGCGTCAAGCATTTCAAGTCAGATTGACAACTCTCGTAGTACACCGCTTCCGTGTATGTTGCGCGAAGCCCATTCTTTCAAAGTAGCAGAGGGCACAATAAGCCTCACTGCTGGTGAGACCCAAAAAGGTCAAAAGCAGTCATATTCCACAATTCTCTTTGGTTCTATTCGGTAAAGTCACGTAGGTAAAAAAAATAGAACCAAAGAGTATGGATCCTTGCAGTCACGAAAGCTTCAAATCTAGAATATTCCACAATTACCTACTCTGCCTACATTTTCCACTTCACTTCGTGTGTTCGGCCCTTGGTCAATAAACTGCCGGATGAAGGCCTCCCCATGTTGTCTTGGTCACGGGAAGCTGTTTGACCATACTTCCTCATGTTTGCCCGCATGGGTTGGTAAATGGGGTGCGCACAAGACCTGTTCAATAATAATGTCACATGATTGTGTCTTTTGTAACGCACTGCAACAGATTTCCTTTCATTCGGAGAAGCGGAACACCATGGACAAAGCAATAAGGCAGCCAGAACTGGCACGAACAATTGTCAAAACCGTGTGGTCCTATATTGGGATGTTTGGCCAACTCCATGAATGAGTGTTCATACACGTGGAAGGGAACCGGAGTACCCTGACAAAACTCACCGTGCGTGGGAAGGGTGCAACACTCTAATCCCCATACAGATTGAAACAGATGGATATGAACCCACTTGCTGTGCTGCCATCTCTTGGTGAGCACGGAGACGGGAAGGGGTGTTTTACAACATGTGAGTGATCCACCATCCCTGGCCTCCGCAGTGCTGGATGGCAGGCGTGCACCACCGCCGCCCTGCAAACATCACTCGCCAGGAATTGAACTCGGGTGGCTGGGTCATGGATGCAATGGGCTTCCACACACACAAACACAAAATCGCTAGGTTTTTCTGCCGTTAGCTAATAGCGCGCGTCTTCCTTTTGCAACTGCACTGTATTCCGTGCAACCGCAGTAAAAATATACGCGGCTTCAATGATCACACGATCGTTAATTGCATGTATTTATCTCGGATGTTTGGTAATGGGCTGATTTTTCTCTGTACGAATGTCATTTTCACGCACTGCATGTACAAAACACGCATTAACACACAACATACAGTACACACAAGCATATGTACATTACACAACCATGAAAACACGCATGCATAATCGTTTGTGTATATATATAAAGCAAAGTACATACAAATTATGGATAATTATATAATTGCATATACAAACAACTCAGATGCTTTTTCACCACTTAAGGGCATCGGGCTGGAGATGCATTTACACAAGCTAATACCTGTAGAAGACAGTACATAAAGTATGTTACACAAGTACAGTATTTACGTAGGGGTGTAACATTTTATTGGCCCGGTGCGTCCAGTGAATTATCACAGGTGATAGTCATTGTTCTGATTTGTGTTTGATTTCGATGTTTCTATATCTTTTGGGTCCGTGTTTCTTTCCGTACTTTTCAGCTTTTTGATCCACGGTCGTTGTCAAGTCATCAAGTTTTTAATCTGTTTCAGCGCTGCCGTTATGCACGGATTGAAAAACTGCCCTCTCGCAGGCATAATGCCAATTCTGCTTTTCATTTCAAAAAATGCAGTTGTCTAAAACCATGAAATCCTGCCCTTCTACACCGATTTATTTAAACCATTTTCATCCCAGTCTGCCTTCAATCGTTTTTCGAAACAAAACCAGCAGGTGGAGAGACAACTCCCAAGTATATCACAAGCCATCGACTATCCACTGCTGGATAAAGGCCTCCTCACACTGTCCCCATCCCCAAGTGGTACAATTCTGCTGTCATCCATCTCACTCCTGTGCACGATCTGATCCCGCGGCTCCATCTCCGTGGTGGCCATACCCTTTAGGTGACGTTCTCTCCTTTGGATGCCATTCCATTCCCCGGTCTCAGGCGTGATCCGATCTAGCAATGTGCCCTGCCAGAGCTCATGTACTTTTCTTCATCGTCAGTGATGTCTCTGACTTGTGTTTTCTCCCTGATCCATGCCTTCCATTTCTCGTCCCTTCGGTCTAATTCCAAGGGTGCATCTCTCATCCATCATATTTGGTACGGGGTCCAAGAAGGTAAGGTACCTACAGCGCACCCGGCAAGAGAGTGTTTCAGGCCACTGAGTTTGCAAAAGACGATCCAAGTTTGCTGGGCGAGCATCGCCGTAGCCAGGTACAGGGGAGAGTGCGAGTGTCCAATGAATATCTCTGTAAGGGTGACCCATTCCCGGCGGATGAGACAATGAGGTCGAGACTAACGACACACCTGATCCATCACCCTCTCTGCGCGAGCAGCGGTGTTGATCAGACCACTTACGGCGCAGCGGGCGTCACCGCAGCAGCGTCGCGTGTTGCACAGAAAGGCAGTCTTCAAGATTGCCGACGCTTAGCATCAGCAAAACCACACCGCAATTGTCAGCCTAAATGCAACTACACCCACTGGGATGACAGTAATGGGGGAAGGCTTTTATATACTTTAAATAGCGCACATTACAGTCTTCATCTGGTTTGTATTTGTCATCTGTCTTTTTGTCCTTAATTTGTGGAGGTGGGCGGTTTCCCTCTTGGCCTCTGAATCGGCACGAGGGGCCAGATGGGGAGGCCTGAGGGCACGCCACAAGCCTCGGCACGGCACCACGGCCAGGCAGCTAATCGTGCATTAAATGTTACTCTTACCAAATGCCCCTTGTAACTTTCTCTCCAGACAAAACCACCCGGGTTTGGGGAGTCACACACTACATTGGAATCGTTCCTGCCAGATGCCACTTTTAGATATTAATTCTTGCCTGAATAATAGAGCGAACAACAATACTGCAATATCATTATACCTCCTTTGCCAGTACCAAAATATAATAGGGGTTTTTCCCCTTTTTTCTGGCAACAAAACCGAAACCTTTTTTTTACAAGGAATAATTTGTGCATTAACCACAACACCTGTGGTCAAAATGCAAACAAAAAAACACACTGACAATATATGCCTTGTCCGTGAAACTGATTGGTCCACACCAGAGACAACTTTCTTTCGACCCTCGTCTCAATTGGTGCTAGACCAGAGGACGCCAAAAGACGCCTTTTCCTTGTAAAAAGGTTTCAGTTTTGTTGCCAGAAAAAAGGGGAAAACCCCTATTATAATACTGCAATAGTGACATTGATAATAATATACACTGAAGTGGCAAGAATGCGCCACGGTGGCGAGATGTTAATTACCTCGCTTAGTATACAGGAAGTCGTGGGTGGAATCCCAACTCTGACGCCCGTATATATTTGGAGTTTGCATGTTCTCCCCATTGTCTCGTGGATTTTTTTTCCGGATCCTCCCGTTTCTCACTCCACATTTAGACACGTGCATTTAAGAGTATTTGGCTGCTATACATTTCCACATGATAAGTCACTTCATTGAGCTATCATTTGTGGCCAGGTCGCTTCTGAAAAAGAGCTATTCAGCTCAGTGGGCTTTACCTAAAAATAGCAAAATAAAAAAAATAGCTTAATTATAATTTTCAGTCCTTCGTCAATCGACTGCTGGATTGGTCAATGTAGGTTTCAGAACAGCAGATCACAACCGGTTGACATCACTCACCCATGATATGGCGTGGCCTGAAACCCAGGCTCGAGGCACAGTCAGATAACCACTCTGTCATTGCTCTCTTTTATTTAAAATGGTATATGAATTACCTACAATGCGCCCAATATTTCCTCAGCTTTTGAAAGTAAAACAGGGTTGAACCCGGAGGGTAATTGGATGAGTAACAGGCGTTATAGGCTGCTGTGAAACAACGTTGGTGCAGCAAGTCTCATTGCTATCCTGTACTTCTATACTCTCCCGTCTACCCTGCCCGCCTTAACCAAGCGGCACTGACAAAGCGTGGCGAAGTACGTTCCAATGATCCCGACGAACCGGCACGGTACGGGAAAGGTGCCTCGGCCAGCAGCGGATCGAGAAGACGGCACAAAGCGTGACGTCGCTGCATGTCGAGGACGCTTCCGCGGATGTCTCCTCGTAAAAGAATTAGAAAAAAAAAACCGCGAAAAAGGGACGAGCGCTTACGCACGGCGCCATCGGGTCACGCCGGAGCGGCTCATTAGGCGTTGCGTGCACCTGTGCGGCGCTAATGGGCTTCAGGGCCGGGCTGGCTGGGGAGCGGCAACACAGAGCGGCCGGGCCCTGCACGCGCCATCGTCACACGCTGGCGACGCGTGGGCCAGGCGTGCTGCCGGAGAGCCTCTTGCCAGAGTTTCTTGCCATTCCATATTGCGGGGCGCTCGAGTGTGGCCCTTTTGAAGCGGGTCGCGTGCGACGGACTCAAATTTAGCAGCACCGAGGATGACGTTGATGAATTATTTTTTACAGATGTTTTTACAGATGTTCTGCACGTGTCGCAATTCACTCAACTATTTTTAAAACTAAATAATTCATATTTTTCCAGGTAAGGCCCACTAACCCCCCCCCCCTTCCTCGCCCTCCCGACCACGGAGATTCGATGGATTGTCATGATTTGTTTTAAGAATCAAATTTTCTTCGCCTCGTTTTTGTAGCTCCGTTCATATTGTTTTGGCTTATTTTGGGCCCTGTCCATGGCTTTGCTCGCTCCGTTAGCCTCAAGGTAACGCCGGCATGCCAATTTGCAAAGGATTTATATGAATCGTAAAACTATTTATCTATGCACGGACAATTTGCACGTATTATGAAGAGTATAAATCTATTTTAATCGATGCATCACCGCACGGCATGCCCAATAGCCATGTAACAAACAACAGAAACAAAAACGAAGGGCCGCCAAAGATTAATTCGGATATTAAAACACACACGTGTGGCAAAACCACAAACATACAAGGACAAATATCGTATTGTTAGTCAGGGTCAGCCTGCCCCAGCGAGTATGTTGGCGAGCACCTGTTGATGGCAGCCATGGCAAGCGACGCGGTGGGGAGATTACAGCTAAACCTCAGGACGAGCGTGCAATATATTATATTGCAAGTGCCGGTGTTGACACAGCCCAAGGACTGCACGTATCTACGGTGCGTTTTCGGGGGTTCGCACCGGGTGCTGTTCGGGACGATGTCCGACGTTTCGCTCCCAACGAAGGAGCTCCCAGGACGTATAAGCGAAATGTGGGACGTCGCGCTGAACAAAACGCGGCACGGCTTGACAACGCATCCCGGAGATGTGCGGCACAACTGTGATAACCCATCCCCCCCTCGCCCATCGTAAGTACTTTACAAGTACTAACTGCCAGTGATACTCTGGGTGAGGAATACAATGTGGTTTGCTGTTACCTTGCCACACGACCGTCCTCAACAAACGCCAGGCATGGAACGATGCGCCATTTCGTCGATTATTCAGCTCACGGGATGCGCATATACAGTTTGTGACAGGTGCGAATGGATTATTTCCAATGTGTGCAAATGATATGCAAATAATATGCGAATGAAACATTTAGGCGAACGGAGCGGGGAGAAGAATTAAAAAACCTACGAAGAAACGAGACAGAAAACAAGGAGAATTCATAAAAATAGAGATGATTACAAATGCAAATTGTTTGGATTGAATTACAAGCCCTATATATATTTTTTGCATTTTCTCAAATCGTTGGGAGGGGGAAAGTGAGGGAGTGGTGGGTGAAATTTTCGTTTTGTTCAGTTTGTTGTCCTTCCCCCGCACCTCCGATTAGCGCGGTTTGACTCCGTACGTTTGCAAAAGAAGTCCAACATACACACAAGGGTAACACATGCTTAGGTTGCAGTCAGGTGGCGAGGAAGAGATCGCAAAAGCACAGAGCCCCACGGATATCCGAGACGACTGAAACGGGACAGAAAGAGGGACACGGCTACATTCACTCATCTCCCGGAACAACACAATATTACAGACATTGAGCATCACGGTACGGTGCACTGGCAAGGCAATAATCAAAACAGTTTTCTTGCCACGACACTGAACAAAACGAGCACATACGTTATTGTCACGAGGGTGACGCGGGGATGCAGGAAGTGGCAGCGGAATAAATAAGAGCTGCGATGAGTTCTGTGGGAACATGGATAATCCGGAGAGATTGAGACACGCTAACACAGATCACATTTCTGCGATAATGGAATCATCTGCCTGGACCGAATGAAATCGCTCGCCAAAAGTGAAGCTAA
Source organism: Petromyzon marinus (assembly GCF_048934315.1). Taxonomy (NCBI): domain Eukaryota; kingdom Metazoa; phylum Chordata; class Hyperoartia; order Petromyzontiformes; family Petromyzontidae; genus Petromyzon; species Petromyzon marinus. Next base: position 5,820,747 of record NC_133680.1, read on the forward strand.
TTGCAGCGTAAATATTTATCTAATAGCGGACGGATCTCAATCTTCTTAATTGTTGCAAATTAGGGTGCAGTACTTAAAAATGCAACAACAATAACGACAACGAGGGCAACGTCACAGTGCGAATGGCAGAGCAACAGTAACCTTCGTTAATTAAGCCTCCTGCTACAAAGGATGGCAAATGTCCAAACTGGCAACCTGCATTGACTCGTTCCCCATCTATTGAAAACGCATTTACTGCCAAAACGATGATCTCTGGGGCCAAGGTGAACACCCCCAGGTAGGCATACGTAGGCTTCCGAGCACCGGCAAACCTAACATAAGAGAGGCCCACGTGTTGGTTTTCCACCTCACATTAATATTTGTTTGTTCATGATTATTTTGTTTGGCTTGTGGATGAGTCTGGTGGCTGACTTAACAGATCTTACTTTGACATCGGCCCGGTGATTTAATTGCACCGATGACAAGTCGGAGGGCTGTCTGACGTAACACCGATCACAGCAACCCGGACAAGATGTAAAATCGCAGGCATCTCATTGAATCAGAAGAGCGTCTTCTCGACAAGTTACATTTGGACTACCCACTCTCAGCTATTAGCTAATATTGTATTTCTGATATTTGGTTGCATTCACCTATTGGGCATTGCTATTAAAAGCGTAAAGGACCCAAGTGTAGGGGGAGAAAGCAAACGAGGCGGATAGATGTGGTGGTGACAGATCGAGAAGGGAACGGAGAGTTGAACGAAGCTGAGACACTGGCTGACGCAAGGGAACTAGAGTGGAGGCTTGTTCCACCCCATTGTCACCAATGAGCTGACGAAGGGACGGGATGATGATTTCAAGAATAAACATACATCACATAGCTGTGCTGAATCTTACATAACCAATGTGTATTTTCTTTAACACGTTGCATGAACGTGTAGGTGACTGCGACAGAGATTATATTTGGAGTCCGTGAAAAAGTTGCATTTTCCTAAGACGATGACATCCAATTTTAAGTTAAAGTTGCAATATAACCAATGGCAACACAGAGGGATGGATAACGGGATTTCAATAAAATTAATAAATAATAATTATTCTGAGCTCTGTCAGATCAGAAAACTTTTCTTAGACTGGAAGAATCTGATGAGCTATGAAGCTCTTTTTCATAAATGTCCAATAGGGGCGGGTCATCATTGCTATGTCTATCGTGCGAGCTGTCTCACCATACTTCACCACGCTGGTCAGTGTGGGTTGATGAAGGGAAGCTACAGGACCTGATGAGAATCTCTCACTGCTAATGTTAGCCATGACTGAGGATGAAACTTATTTTGTCGCTATACATGTCCACATGATAAGTCACTTCGGAAAAAAGAAGCTAATAGCTCAGTGGGCTATACCTGGAAAAATAAAAAGAGGTTATTAGAAATGTTAGTGATTTGCTTACCTTTCCTATACTTTGCACTCCTATCATGTTTTTGTATTTTTTGGTGTTGTAACTTTCTGACCCAATCCTACTGGACATTTGTCAGCAAAAAAAGAGCCTCATAGATCATCGGCATCCTCCAGTACAATTAAAGATTCTGATTCTGAGCAAGGGTCTCCAGCTTCATAGCGCAGCGGCGTTAAACAATGCACCCCCTCTGTGTTCCACCTCTTTCAATCAAATGAGAGTCCACAGAGGTTTACAGTGGTTCTCGTCACTGCTGCGGTGGAGCGGTGGCGGCTCAGCGGTTCGCACAATTGCACTGCAAACCTGGTGGCTCGAGTTTGATTCGTGGCCACGGGGTAACATCCTTGGCGAGTGACATCTGTACTGGCAATGGGGGAGGAATTACATGCCGCAGTGGAGTGGCAAACCGCTGCAAGTTATAATATGTACGGCTACATACAGCACACACAATCACATAAATATACAAATAAAACACACGCCAAATATTGCTCAAACGCTGCGACCCCATGCACACATTTCAAATCAAACTGTTTGCGGATTACACAATAAAAAAAACCCAATGTTTATGATGGGCATTCGAGGTAATCAACTGCTGAATGATTGTATACCTTGACATGCCGTGGCTGTCAATCTATTAGGAGAGTGTTTCATTACATCTCAAAATTCATTTTTTGCGAGTGATTTAGCAAATGGGACCTGGTCACATTTCCATACGTCTTCTGAAATTGCCTTCAGAGTGTTGGCTTCTGGCTTTTTTTTATGCTGGTGGGAGGGTGTCATATTGAGTACAAGTGGGATCTACAAACAATTATCCTCTTGACAGCCTATACCTCTTCGCGTGACTCATTGGCCAAAGTGACGTAACGTTGCCACCGCGAATCGTTAACAGCACTGACGCATTACCGTTGCCAGTCCGGCTTTACTTAAATCCTGATTGCGGTGACAAATGACTCTTTGCCTATTGCTAAAGGTGAAACTAAATAAATAACTACATAAATACATCAGCAATAGCGCTCGAATGCTAGCGAGGCATTCGCGGGCCACTTGACATTCCGCTCATGGAAATTCCACGCTACAAATGTACTTGGTTGCTGCATTGCGAACTACAAGGTGGGCCCAAGTGTGGCAGGACACATCGGGTTATTTACTTTATTGCAACACTGGCATTAAATACATTTTTACGTTTTATTCTTTAATTACATGTTTAATTATTCGTCATTATTTCACGATAAAAGCTAGAATTTGTGGTCAGGTCGCTTCTGACCAAAAGGAGCTACAGTATATATAGCCTGTGGGCCTTACCCGGTAAAAAAATAAATACAAAGTCTAGTTTTAGTTTAATATCTTTTTTAATCTTAATTTTTCAGGTGACATGTAAAAATGGAAAGAAGACTGACCAAAGACGAACAAGTTCAATTCGTTTTTATGTACGCTAAAGAGGACAGCTGAAATGTAAAAAAAGGTCATAAATTCATTTCAAAAGAGAAATCCATGCGTGCATCATTGTTAATGGAAGGCAGTTTGTTAAATGAAATAACCCGATGTGTCCTGACTTTTGGGCCACCCTGTACAGTAAGTGAAGGTGGCCAAGTTACTCAGGGGTCAAAGCAGTGAGCCGTCACTGCTTTGGGTTCAAGTCTGGGATTCAAGTCTGAGGTTAATTTAAAAAAAAAACCTCATTATATTCAAAATGGCTTTTCAAATCATTTGGCAAAATTCCAGTTCGATTTGGTTTCCACGCGATGGTTATTTCTCTGGCTGCACACAAAGTGTGGTGCCCATAGTACGGTTAAGAGGCTCCTAAAAGGGATCTCAGAAGCAGTTCTGTAATATCGCCTTCTGAGGGCCACTCCCAATTAGAGTGTGACGCATGACCAGGTACCGAGAGCACAGCTGTAATAAGAGTCGGGAAGAAAAAATATATAATGATTACAAAACAAATAGAGAGCACATTTTGGTTGATACAGCTAAGGCACCGCTTGGTACAAAAGGCTTAGCCCATTCCGTGGTGAAGCCCGACCAGGTGTCACAGTGTATTGCAACATCCGGCGCGTCGTTTCGTTCTTTTACTGCGGCAGTCTGGACGACGACGGCAACGTAAGCCAAGTCTGCCATTCGTGTCCGTTGGTGGCGGTAACTTTTGATGTCTTTTTACGTCCGTAACGAACGGACGTCCACAGAGCGAGCTTCTAACCCACGTCACCACGGCTGCTGTTTTGACCTCCTCGACTGTTTTGACCTCCTCGGCTGATTTGACCTCCTCGACTGCTTTGACCTCCTCAGATGATTTGACCTCCTCGACTGTTTTGACCTCCTCGACTGTTTTGACCTCCTCGACTGCTTTGACCTCCTCGACTGCTTTGACCTCCGACTGCTTTGACCTTCTCGGCTGATTTGACCTCCTCGGCTGATTTGACCTCCTCGACTGTTTTGACCTCCTCGACTGCTTTGACCTCCTCGGATGAGTTGACCTTCGACTGCTTTGACCTCCTCGACTGATTTGACCTCCTCGACTGTTTTGACCTCCTCGACTGCTTTGATCTCCTCGACTGATTTGACCTCCTCGGATGATTTGACCTCCTCGACTGCTTTGACCTCCTCGGATGATTTGACCTCCTCGACTGTTTTGACCTCCTCGACTGATTTGACCTCCGACTGCTTTGACCTCCTCGGCTGATTTGACCTCCTCGACTGCTTTGACCTCCTCGACTGCTTTGACGTCCTTGGCTGATTTGACCTCCTCGACTGCTTTGACCTCCTCGACTGCTTTGACCTCCTCGACTGCTTTGACCTCCTCAGATGATTTGACCTCCTCGACTGTTTTGACCTCCTCGGCTGATTTGACCTCCGACTGCTTTGACCTCCTCGGCTGATTTGACCTCCTCAACTGTTTTGACCTCCTCGACTGCTTTGACCTCCTCGAATGCTTTGACCTACTCGACTGCTTTGACCTCCTCGGCTGATTTGACCTCCTCGGCTGATTTGACCTCCTCGGCTGATTTGACCTCCTCGGCTGATTTGACCTCCGACTGCTTTGACCTCCTCGGCTGATTTGACCTCCTCGACTGCTTTGACCTCCTCGACTGCTTTGACCTACTCAACTGCTTTGACCTCCCGGCTGATTTGACCTCCTCAGCTGATTTGACCTCCTCGGCTGATTTGACCTCCTCGGCTGATTTGACCTCCTCGGCTGATTTGACCTCCGACTGCTTTGACCTCCTCGGCTGATTTGACCTCCTCGACTGCTTTGACCTCCTCGACTGCTTTGACCTCCTCGACTGCTCAGGGCGGCGCGACGTTTCATCTGAACGCTCATCCCAAACCCTCCGTCCCCCACCTCCCGCCTGCACCTTTTCTCCACAATTAACGATCCACGAACGCCCATGACACCGGTTAACATTCGCGATCCCTTTTTTCCTTTTATAAAACAAGCAGGTAAATTAAATATTGTTAAAGTAGTTTCCTTTTTTTTTACAATATTCACGTCAACCAGCTGTTTGATATTCAATTCCGTGTAAAATGTAATTAACCCCGGCTCGTAATACAGTCTTTTAGTTCCAAACTCCCGTAGTCCTGTACTGCTGCTCCTGCAGTGCTGCTGCTACCACTACTAAAGCAACTACGACTGCTGTGGTTACTAAGGCCACTGTGCTACTGCTACTATTATGACTACTGGTGCTCATATGACTTCGAATGCTAAAACTAGCATGACTACTGCTGCTAATAATACTTTATTTAAGTCTGCTTTGAAAACCCATCTCGTTAAACCGGCCTTCCCCCCTCTTTAGTTTGGTTGGTGGCCATGGTTGTTTTTTGTTTCCTGCTTTCCATGCATTGAACATTGTGATCCTAGGATGGAATGCGCATTATACATTTGAATTATTATTATTAATGACTACTGCTGCTAATATTAATAGGCTCACTGCTGCCTCCAATGACTGAAGCTGCTGCTACAATACAACAATGACTACTGCTGCTCCAACCACCTCCGACTTCTGCTGATACTAATATGGTTGCAGCTACGAATACAAATATGACGACTTACGCTGGTACTAATATGACTAATACTGCTTCTAAAAAAAACTGTACTTTGTAACCACTGCTCCGATTAGCACCGTTGGCTACGTACGGCGTGAAAGAAGTTCAACATACATGCATACATACTGCTGCCGATACAACTGTGACTACAGCTGCTGCGACTACTACTACTGTGACTACTGCTGACGTGATGAGTAACGCTACGATTATTCATATTCCCCATAAAACAAGGGGCGGTCCGTCGATCCCCCGGCTGTGTGATTGGTTGAGGTGACATCACCTTGGGGATTCAGGACTGTCAACACCCGAGCGCTGAAGCCAACAGTGACAGCAAGGGAGCACTTGCTGGGAATTAAATAACGACAACCGATTCATCTTCGTCCAGACGAGGCACGCACTGCCATTGAGGTGGAAACCGGCTTCTTGGGGGTTCATGGGGTAGGAGGGCAGCGTAACAACTGTGACGGGATGGCATCGGCGTTGCTTCGCCGAAGGACCGACGGCGTTAGGGTTGGTGAGTTACGAGGGGAATGGATCAAATGTGAAACTCCGCGCGATCCAACGCGAAACGCATGCTGGGTAGTGCCACTGTTTGCAGCGGCAGCAGTCGCTCTGAATTTAATTAGATGCATTTATCCATGCGCCCTCCACGTAATTACATTTATTGGCATGATCTGGGATCGTGATTTGATCAAAATAGTTATCATTTTTGTGTAAAATGTTCACCACGTGCTTTGTACGACTGCATTTTTTTTCTGTCCAGCAATAATAATAATTTATGGATATTTTGCAATCTACTCCTGAAAAAAGGCTTATTCATGCCGTTTCAGTTGATTGGCCACGCTTTGCCATGCTGGTCACTATGGGTTGGTGAAGAGGAGGCCCAAGATCCATTAACAAGCCACTCATGACCGATGTTATTAGTAAATAATTTTAAGAGATCTTGATTCTAAAATGCACGATTTCATGCATGTGCATTTTTAAATTGCAATAGTGCATTGGCAGCAGTACTGCAAGAGCACCAACACGCTTTGTCAACAATACTGCCCCGAAAGATTAAAACATACGCAACAGGTGACATTTTAGACAATGGCCTTTCTCTCTGCCAGCAAGGGACGTTGCCCCAGACATCGCCTGTTCTGTATTTTCCCCACTCTAGGGCGTGTGTATGTTGATCTTATTTCGCACCGTACGTAGCCAACCGTGCTAATCGGAGGTGCGGTGTTAAGGTGCTGTCGACGATGAGCTCAATGTCCCCCGCTCCTTCACTAAGCCCTGCCGCGCCAATCTCGGGCTTTTGTTCGTGGAATTTCTGTGCCCCCCCCACCACCCCCCCACCTTTTGTTCTGTGATCGGTGCTCTGTACCGGTGCTTGCGTCAAGGAGTTGACGTAAAAACAATGCGAAAATAAAGGGCTGTCGATGAAAACGCACTTCAATTGGCGGTTGGCGTTCGAAGTGGAGTGCGGCCCTCAAAGGGAATGGCGCCACCCCCCCCCGTGATCGCCCCCCCCCCCCGTGATCGCCCCACCCCCTCCCCCCCGTGATACGGTGGATCAAACAAATCACTCGAGAGCGGTTTACGCAGATGCTTCTCGCAAGAGGTCACACGTTTGGCGCAACGGTACTTCGCCGACGATGCGTGGTGGACGAACGACGAGAGCGCCGAGTGTCGCTGCTCGATGAATGGACGCCGTGAGCCGCCGGGTACTCACTACGCAGCCGAGTCGTTGAGCTGGTACTCGTTGGCACGACCGAAGCAGGTCTTCACACCCTCGTCCATCCACAGCCGCTGGATGTTCCCAGCGAGCTCCAGCGTGAGCGCCACCTCCTCCGACGTGCTCGCCAACTCAAACAGCTGCCGCGCATCGTCCTGTGACCGAGGAGCAGAGAGAGGGGGGGGGGGCGGTGGGGGGGGGGGAGTGAAGTTGTGGGACGAGCGGATGGGGAATTCGTCGTTCAACGTGGCGAGATGTTAACTACCTCGCTTGATATACAGGAGGTCGTGGGTTCAATCCCGACCCTTACGCCTGTTGTATATTCGGAGTTTGCGGTGTCTCTCTCCCCGTGGTCGCGTAGATTTTTCTCCGGGTCCTCCGGTTTTTCCCTCCACATTTAAAAACGTGCGTTTAGAGTGTTTGGCAGCAATACATTTCCACGCGATAAACCACTTCATTGAGCCGTCATTTGAGGACAGGTCACTTCTTAAAAAGAGCTGTTTGGCTCAATAAAAATAGTTGAGTTTAGAACGTGGAGACATCGTTCGGCACGTTTATTACCCATGCATCGGTGGAGAAGCTATTGAGTGTGCAGGCGGTGCAATTGCACTCCCTGCAGGGGGGAGGGGGGGGGGGAGCAGCAGGGCCCATGCCAGATGCATGACTATGCCGCTGTCAGGCAAATGAAAATAAAACATTTATCAGATTGTACAATTAAATTCATAGACCGTGTACTACAGTATGCAAACTTAACGGACTTGTTATTTCGGAAATGGAATGATAGCAGAGAGGGGCCACTTTCACCGACAAGACATCATCAGCGTGAGGGCTGCCACACATTTGAAACCATTGGTGGTTTGACAGCACAATGGGGGTGTTTTCATGTCTGTGTATTGTCAGGGGCCGCACTAAAGGCCACCAGGGGTTTCCAGTGGCCCGCTGGACTTGCAATGAAGAACACCGAATTATAGAGCTGGAAGCTGTTGACGTGAGACTTGAAAAACTGCAAATAGCATTCGGGCAGTAAGACAGGGGCAGTGAAGAGGTTTAGCGTAAACGTTCGGGGTATGAACGATGAGGGAAAGTGGTTTGTGTGGCAGGTTGTCAGGGCACAGACCGTTGTATGACATCTTGAGCATTCAGATGGCACGTGAATCCATTTTGTATCAGAATATTTATTTATACTGAAGGAATCCGATGAGTTATAAAGCTATTTTTCACAGTTGCCGTGCTGTATTTTGAGCTGCCACCCGGTGAGATTTAGTCTTTTGTAAATCAGTATGAGGGTTAATGTACAGCGTACTTTAAGCATCAATGGGGATTATTAAAATGTAAACTCACGCAGCTCAAGCCATCGACTTGACAGTACTCCACAGAGAGGCGTTTTAACGTGGCCCGGGCTGGAATGTTTTAATGGAATGTGGGAGGGGAACTCGGTGATGGTGGGGAGGTAGTGGCGGCTGAAAGGGACGGACCGGAATAAATGAAATACACAATAACCGTGACTCACTATTGCCCAACATGGGCAGCATTTTATCAACTTGCAAACATATGTTTTCTGGAATGGTGAAATGAAATATTACATCATTTAACATTGAAAAAATTGAAAATACGATAAAGGCCACATTAATATGAAATATTATAAAAGTCGCGCATAGAAGGCATATTTTCTGCGTAATAGTTAGGCTTGCCATGATATCATTTTTCATGATGAGATATGATATCCGTTTTCACGATTTGACAATTATAGAGATATTCGTTTCTCAGAAACTCTGTTAGAGGAGTTTGGGCATTAATTGAATTGTTTATATGATTTGTTGTACTTCATATATTAATTTTGATTATTTTCAAAGTTCACCAACTCCAGCCATCCAATTTCTCTAAAGAATGCATTGCAATCTGCATTTCTTGCAATGCACATGCTATCAGCTATACAACAAGGTAATTGAATCAATTCTAAAAATTGTGATATCGTATTACCAGGCCATCAATGACTCTGGAAAACCTTTTGCCTTCCGATAATTTAATGGAAAATAAATATTTATTTGAACTTTTATTGTTGTGTTTTCTATCTCATGAACCTTTCGTGCGAAAGGTAAACATTCAAAACATAAAAGGAGCAACGACGATCATAAACATTACGATATTTGGCAAATACCCGACGATGGAATTATCGTGGGCCCAATATTCAACGGTATATCGGAGCGCCGCCATATTGCGGGCAAACCTTGACCTAACACGACGAGGATTCGCCAAGGAGCATAAACCGTCATGCGAACTCCGTTCATCGCCACAGCGGCTTTTGGCTGGCCATCGAACAAAGACGGTTACCGCATAGTGCGCTGTCAGATGCGCTTCTGCGGTCGTCTGGAATGCTCTTCCCATCGATATTAGAAAGCCACTGGGAGCTATGCACTTTTAAATATAAATTGAAAACCAATTTCTTTAGAACTGCTTTTTTGTGTTTAGTTTGTTGTCCTTCCCCCGCACCTCCGATTAGCAGGGTTGGCTACAAACGATGCGAAAGAATTTCAGCATGCAGTATGTACGTACGTCTTAGAGAAGAAATGTTCTCATTCGGTAGACCTCTCTGCGGATCGGAAAGTGAGCACTAAAGGGAATATGCTCACAATAACGGAAGCGACAAAGAAAAAACACGTGGCACTTCACTGTAAGCCCCCTCCGTCTGTTGTAGACGTGTGGTCGATGCGTTGCACCATCGGCGCAATTTCACCGCTGTAGCCGTCTACTGCTGTGGACTTATGTATGTTGAACTTTTTTTGCACCCATACGTAGCCAACCATGCCAGTCGGAGGTGAAACGGTGGATAAGCGGCTCTCCTTTCATCTTCTTGCGTATGGCATCCTGAATAATAACAGGAAGATCTGTGCCCAAGTCTGAATGCAATTTGACTAACTTCAGGTGAGGCCAAATTAATTACTGCTGCCGCCTCCGTTGAATTTGCGAGGTTGGCAGAGGTTCGCAAGGTGCCCTATGGTTTGTTCGGCATTTTCGCAGTTGCATTCCAGGCTTCCCTTTGATTTCCTACTCACGAAGGTGGCGTGGGCCGGCTGCGTGTATTCTAATTGAGCGTGCTCCATTGTTTGTGCGGAAGGTCGGCACAGGCGGCTCAGGGTTGGGATCTGATATTAGATATACGGCTCTCGGTAAATCATTAAGTAATGCTCTATGAATCAATCAATAGGTGTCGATGGGGAACAAATTATAACCAATCACTGTGTTTTTGCTCACGCTACAGGTCAGGTACACGCCCTCTCATAAAACAAACTTGCATTTCGATTGCTTTTTGTGTTGAGTTTGTTGTTCCCACTCTCCGCACCACGGATTAGCATGGTTGGCTACGTACGGCGCGAAAGAAGTTCAACATGCGTACGAACGAATCCTTGAACTGCTTTTTGTTCTCGAGTTGTAACCGAAATGACAAACAACCTTTCGGTGAACCAACAGCAGTCTTGGCGAACCACAGGCACCTCCGTGGTAGCCGCACTCAGCACCGCACGCACGCTACGCGTACCAAGATTGATGATTTTTATGCGCAGTTACATTTCACCCCGTGACGTGTCGCTCCACGCAGCGGCAGCCATCTCAAAGGTGCCAACAAAAATGGGACAAAGCGCACAACTGTACAGTGATTTTGGATTCGATTAATGCCAAAATTCCAGCACACTGCGACACTGTTCCCCCCTTTGTTAGTATTCGGATGGTTGTTTTGGAACAGTGTTTACTGCAACTAAGATTCAATACGAGCAAAAGCGGCGAGAGAAATGCCAGCCAAGGAAAAAGCACGTAGTTAAAATCGCATCGACCATCCGTAATTAACTTTTGTCCATTTCCTTTCGCTCGCGCGATTTTCGTCCAAAGTGCGTGGGTGTCCTTGGCGGTGGATCAACAACGCGGGAATTTAATAGACGGCGACGACCTCCGGCTCGTTAACAAATTACTCTGCCCGACACCAACATTTGACAGGGCAGCCACCACAGAGGCATGAAAGGCCTCTAGACTTGACCAAATGAAAGTCAAAATAGCTGACAGGAAGAGATATATAACCGCAATAATTGTACAAGCCTGCCCTCTATGTGTGTGTATACATGAGCCTGGCAGTGAGCTCTGTCCACTTTCCATTGGCTTCAGCGTGACACTGCGGGCAGTGTATCCAGGGCGACCCTCGATCGGGCTCACCACCCAGGGGCGTGAACCCGATCTTCCAGATGCCGAGCCCGGGAGACGCATCGAGCGCACATCAATCACGCGGTGGACGGGCCGTCCGCCTCAGAGGCTGTCCGCGGGTTACTCACCGCTCGGCTCATGTCGGAGAACTCGATGCGGAGGTTGCCCATGGCGCGAATGATCGCGATGATCGACTGTATGGTGTTGCTGAACACCACGGCCTTGTATTGCAGGCACTCCTCAGGCGTGTAGCCGTCTTCGTGGATAATCCTGGGAGGCAAACAAACGGCGGTAAACGCGTTCCTGATCGGGGTGCAATGCAAGAGAGAGGGGTTTTACAATGCAGCCGCTGTTTTGCTTTTGTGTGCCCTGTGAAATTATGAGAGCATTGCCGGATTCCAAAGGATTTCCGCGTGAGCGTGATGGGCGCAACATCACGCCAACATCCCGCAAAGACGATTTAACACGTAGGCTTTCGCGACCGATATCATCCATAATAGAGGTGTTTGGGTTAGATCGCTTAAATATATAGATGCGTCGTTAAAACCCGCCACCACCCGACACAGCCAACTAGTAAGGGTTGTCACGTAAACAGAACGTGGCCAATTCGTCACTAGTACAGCACACCGGTGTGTTGTAGAGCCAAGCCACAACATTTATAATCTGAGTACGACGTTTCGCCAGTAATTACAACTAGCTTCATCAGGTGACAGCCAGATTCGAGTCAATTTAAGAGCAGCGGTCGGGTTATTACTCAACGTAAAATGCTGTTCGCGTAAGAATGCCTGACAATGCCTAGAATTGTGTTTTTGTTGGGGGGGGACATGGGAGAATCAAATGGATAACTGTGCCGATATGCAGGTGTTGGCAATGAATTGCAGCTCACTCCCACCCCTGGCGACTCACTCCAGGCACAACAACCTGCAACCGTGACGCGGGGTGCGATCACGCGTACCCCACGCGGCGCTCTGCGTTAGAATAAAAACAAACGGCACACAAGGAGGCCGGGGGAACTTACTTCATCTGTTTGACGATGGTACTTTTGCCAGATTCACCGGCACCTGAAACACAAGAGGAAACGAAACGGCGAATGAGATGAGTGAAGAACGCGGACAACGAATGAGGGCTGGGACACAATCTGCAGGTTTAAAGATTTTCCAATTGAAGAAAATCTAATCGTGCTCACCCAGAGGCTGTGATCTGCACACAAAATAACGAATAAAGGCGCCTCTCAGTGGACATCATTCTTCAGTGAGGGGAACGTTTAAGTGTCACGGTCCTTGTGGCCGACGTAACCGTCGCGTTATAAACGTAACTGCGCAACAACAGGCTGTGCAAGTGCTGTACGTGAACGCACACGCATCTGAATTATTAAAACCCAACAGGTGGATACACGCACGGCTGTATTAAACAGTGCAAATGCCAAACGGTGTGCATGCAGCCACACAACTATTTTACTATTTTTTTTTCTACCAGGTAAGGCCCAAATGAGCTATCTTTTTTTTTATATAAGCGACCTGGTCACAATTGATAGCTCAACGAAGTAGCATATCACGTGGAAATGTATAGTGTCAGCCAAACACGGTACTATGAACGCACGTTGATTGTAAATATGGAGGGAAAGGCCGAAGGACCCGGAAAAAAATCCTCGCGACCACGGGGAAAACATGCAGACTCCAAATATACAGGCGTCAGTGTCGAATTGGAACCAACGACCTCCTGTATGCCGGGCGAGACAGTTAACATCTCGCCACCGTGGCTCTCTAAAAAAATAACCTAGGACGAGCAGCTCTGCAATTGGTTGCTCATTGCCACCGCTGGTGAAAAGGCCTCCACTTGAGAGAGCGTTCGAGAGCTCCGTATGGAAGGTGGGTTGGCCTACTCGCTCACGCTGGCCAGAGGTGGGAGTGTCCACACGTCACCCCGCCACATGCAACCTGCCAGTTGAACAACTGCAGTGAGCCCGTTCAGACTGGTGGATGGACAGAGGCGCTGGGGGATGAAAGAAACGTGCACTTCTAGATTTGAAGCTTTCGTGACTGCAAGGATCCATACTCTTTGGTTCTATTCGGTAAAGTCACGTAGGTAAAAAAATAAAACAACAAAAATCACGACGTTTCGGCCACAACACAAGCGGCCCCCATCAGGTGCAGGGACCAGACTGTCTCGAAGACTGCGCTGTTTGCAGGGGTGGAGCCAGGATTTTGACTTTGGGGGGGCTGGCTGACTTCAATATTCTGACATATCCAGTGTTCATGTTTTCCAATGGGCGCCACAAATGTATAAGACAAATTTTATTGGATTTGAACGCGGAGTTTATTAATAGGTCGGAGCCGCTGGCTAATAAGTTCGATAAGTTCGTACTTTTGCAGCAGCCGGATATACGGTTATCCCGATACCGACTTTCCCAAAATTTCAGGGGGGCTAAGCCCCCCTCAGCCCCCCCTGTTGCTCCGTCCCTGACTGTTTGACAATGTGATAGTTATATTCTTAACAGTTCTAAAAAAACACAAATTATAAATTCCAGTAAACGACACGGGAAAACTTTTTTGACTAATCAGACGATGAAGGGAAGGAAGAGCAAATGGGCTATCAGATCATAATAATAATGTATTTACATGAAGTGTAAATGCTACAAACGTCTCAAGATGGAGCATAGGGCAAAGAATGTAAACACAATCAGCGCATGCAGACAAAATAAATAATGAACCCAATAGCGAAACAAAAAACACACGTGTCGGGCAGATGGAGCACAACACCGTTTGTGTGCCGACCCGCTCCAAACCACTCAAACAAACCCACGAGCACGTCGACCTGTGCCGTAATGTGTAACTATTGATGCGGCAAAAAAAAAACATCTCTCATTTTGACTCCTGGAGGGTTAGAACGGGAAAGGGTGATAATTATCACCCCTTCTCGTTCTAACCCTAATTATAATTAGGGTTAGCAGACAAGGGATGGGGGCGCGGGGCGGGGGGGTTTAATTAGGTAGGGGCGTTTCGTGAAGCAGAGTCGAGACAATGTCAGAGGACGGGAAGGGGAGAAGAGGTCTGGGAAGACTCACAAAGAAGAGAATCAAGCGTGGACAACTGCGGGAAGAGCATTCCAGACGGCAGGGGCAGCAGAGGAGAATGGGCAACCTCTCACGGGTTCGAAGCCCGACTTTGGGTTATACCAAAAGGGGGTAGGTGGGACACTCTCTTGGCACAAAGGGATACAACCAGGTGACTGCACAACTGTGAGGACCTGCATAGAAGCTGTTGGTTTTTTACTCTGCATTCCGGAACATGTACACACGCAGAGCCCTTTTGTCAATATGTTTCTGGATGAGGGGCCTCACCCACGCTGTACGGGTCGCAGGGGTTACTTAACCACACATCACCACGCTGGTTGGTACGGGTTGGTGAAGGTGGTCAGTGTGCACGCGGGAGCATAGTACAATATGAGAATTAATTTTGCTGAAGTGCGGTAGGACACACATGTAGCTTCAAAGCACATTGAATTTATGTGCATTCTGGTCCATTTTAAATCACACGAGGATATCGCTTTGGGATTTCAAACAAAGCTTTGGGGAGTAAGGAAAGAACAACAAAAACTTAAATAAAGTTGTTTTCGCTCTCTCTCTCTCTCTGCTGCTGCTGCTATTGATTTGTGCAAGCCTAATCTTTCACAGGCAGTTCACAACTGCTAACTGCGCCCAGAGGGAGTCTCGCCCACTTATAAAGCACAGCGGCCCTCACCCCCCCGTTGCAGGCAGATTGAATTATAAAGCAGGCACGAGAGAGGGAAGGAGAGTTAGGGGCGGGGAGGTGTTCACGTGGGATCGCTCGCTTGGAGGTCATGTGTTTACATTTTGCTGACACGATCAGCCTTCACCAAGAGCCCGCCTGCAGTTCGGCTTTCGTGTTTGCCGGACCACGCGAAAGCATTGCACCGATGTCTATACTCCATGTGAATGGCGAGTGGCAAGCACAAAAAAATGTGATCCATGTTAGGACATGAGTGGAAGCAAGGAGGGACTTGAATTTTGCAGTGGAGGTGAAAAAAAATTAAGTGCAAGTTGAAAAGTAACTTTATCAGTCGAGGTTAATGATTGTTCCAACTTACTAACTTGTAAGTGAGCCACATTAATAATACACAGAATGCACCTGGGGGTGAAAGTGCTTTCATCTGGCTGGGAAACCCTGTAATGAGATTGTTTTGCGGAACACGTTTCTAAACTAAACTATAAACTATAATATATTTTTTATTTTACCGGGCAAGGTCCACTGAGCTATATTACCCTTATTCAGAAGCGACCTGGCTACAAATGATAGCTCAACGAAGTGGCTTATCATGTGGACATTTATAGCAGCCAAACACTTTAAACGCGCGTTTCTAAAATGTGGAGGGAAAGAACCGAGGACCCAGTGATGAATCCACGCGACCATGGGGAGAGAGAGACACTCCAACACACAGGTGTCAGGGTCGGGATGAAACCCACGACCTCCTGTATACCAGGTGAGGCAGTTAACATCTTGCCACCATTGCGCCCCAATAAGTTTCGAAAAAACTCCACCAATATAACGCAATCTGTGCCGCTTTGCGATCAGCATGCCACCGCGCGTTATGGACATTATCAACAGAAACGCGAGGTTTGCCAAGAAGCGAACATTTGTATCCAGTGTCCTTTACTTACCGTGGCGATAATAGTTCTAGACAAAAAGTGCCACATAAATTCTATGCAAAACTTGTTTACAATAGCGGAATATATATATTCGTGAAAGGCCAAATGTTTTGTTCACAGATAGATGTTGCGTGCGGATTTGAGGTTGGCTCATGCAATGCCCTATCATGTGTTTAAAGAGGTCACAAGACTAAGCTTCAGCGTTCTCATCACAACAGTAAGGCATACCACAACAGTCCAATTAGGTTAGCCACCTACTCGTGCATTAAACACAGTGCTAACATTGTAAGATAGGAATGAGCGCGTGTCCTTTTCTATCTAGGCATCTGACATTTTACAACCTTTAAATAACAATACTTGTTTCGTGGTCAAGCCTAACGAAGCTTTGCGGAAATCCCTTTACTGCCTGAAAATAATAACTCTCTTCCAAAGCATTTTATAGGTCCTTGAAAGACCATTTTTTACTTATTTTTTTTAAATAACACATGTGGTCTCTTTTTAATAAGAGCAAATATCTTCCTACAATCGAATGAATGATTACGCTGTGGCTTTCCAATAGCGTGCTCATTTAGATTACGATGCTTCTCTTTTAGAGGCGACGTTCCTCGGGATTCAAATCCATATCAGTTTTTTTTCGCTCAAAACGCACACGCATGTGAATGCAGCCGCTCGTGATACGGTGGCCGTTCAACTGCTACATTTTCTCACATCCCACAAATAATTTATAAATCATCTTTTTTTATTGCGCGACTACATTTTTTTTGGCGGGGTGATTTTCGGGGGGGGGGGGTGGACATTCCAAGATGAATACAAACAGCATGTGCAAATAGACAACCACAAACAGCAGTGGCGCGTACAGTGCCGGTCTCAAGCAACGCGCACAAATTTAAACGGCAAAACACATGCAGGAATGTGTTAATGAAACCTCGAAGCCTTTGATTTCGCCCCCCCCCCCGACCCAACTCACTCGCTTCCATTCCAATCAATAATGACATTGGCCGTGCAGCAGTTTAACAAGGGGCCTCATCACCGCAGGGCACGATGACGAGGGGGTGCCCGTGGAAGGAGGCCTCTTGGAAGGGGCAGAGAGGAGTGTGCTGCTCAGCTGAGCCGGCGGCGTGCGGAACCAATTAACCACGCCAGCCCCGAGACGATCAAGCCACTCTTGAAGGACGTGCAAGGGTGGTCGTCGCACGCTCAGCGCCACTGCTGCTCAAGCTGGAGGAAGCTCTGGTGCAAGGTGTCCTTAAACTCAATTTTCGAGGGGAGGGCCCCACATTCGCCGAGAAGAAATCGTCAGCGTTCAGGGCCACCACGCCGCCTTCAATGGGGGGGGGGGGTGTTGTCACACGCCGTGTATTGATGGGGTCCGCATGGCAGGGGCCGCACTAAAGGCCGCCAGGGGCCGGCAGTGGCTCGTCGGCCTTGCAATGAAGAACGCTGCTCTGTAGAGCCCCTCCAGCAGGGTAATTGGCCTACTCGTTCCCGCACCTCCGATGAGCACGGTTGGCTAGGTACGTCGCGAGAGAAGTTTAAAATAGGCACATGTTAGAAAAGGTGGGGGTATTCACACTTTACCCCAGCACGTGCAACAATGCTGATCCACAAACAAGGGCTATACCTATTTATGCTACAATCCCCTCTCCCCCACCCAAATCAAACACACGCGCCCGCGCATCGCTCACATAGACACATGATCTCTCTCTCTCTTTGTCCTGGTTCATTGTGATAGGAGTTAGAAGCTATAAAACTATAAATCTTACGGTAGATTGCGTCACTATCACACTCGAGTGACGTCACTCACATGCATTTTAATACAAAATCAATACAGTGGCGTCACGAGAAAAACTCCTGATGGAGTGGCAAAAGGCGACATCTGGTCGAGCAACAATTGGGTCGAGGCTCAAAAGAAAGCCGTCCCTTGGTGTGGACCAATCAGCATATATTATCATAGTATGTTTTTTGTTTGCATTTTGACTGCAGGTATTGTGGTTAATGCAGACATGAATCCTCGTTAAAAAAAAAAGGTTTCAGTTTTGTTGCCAGAAAAAAGGGGAAAACCCCTATTATTACATTTTGGTACTGGCAAAGGAGGTCTAATGATTTAGGCTTTTTGTTCTCATCGCTGCAGCTTCGCACAAGCCTACAACGCAAGTGTTCGAGACGCTTGTGTCAACGGTTCGCCTGCCCCCCCCTCCACCGTGGCAATCCGACCACCCGTCGTGATTCATGGTGGCGATTTAATTCCAAAATCGATTCTTTGATTCGCACCGTGGTGCACGTTGAGCGGTTTCTCGTGGCTGCAAGGAGTCGCGTCAAACCCACGATGTCTCCAGATGTAATGCGGTAGGAATAAAAAAAATAACGATGATGATAATACACACAATGCATACAATATATATATACACACACACAAAAGCACATTGATTCTTACTTGCACGCTTGAACTGCGAGTTAGAGAATACAATATTAACTGAAAAACCGGCGTATTGTCACACCCTGCATGTCTACGAGGTGATGAGGGCATGCGTTCTCTGGACTGCGCCGTTCGCCTTAATGAACAACAGGTAGCTGACCTCTGAGCTACTGCAGAATCGGAAGTCTGAGTGCTGCCCGAACACAGCGCGATGCGTACCTACAGTCTGCGTGGGTCTAGACTAGCAGGGGTGGGGGACGTCCGGCCCGCGGGCCGTATGAGGCCCCGCAAAATCATTTGGTGTGGCCCTGCCAATGCAACCGCAGGCGGGACTCGAAATTCAGTCAATCTAGGAGCAAACCTGGAAAAGCAGTTGCGAGTAGCAACACCATCGTCAATACCAGCTAACATCATCACACTCCTCGCCAAAGAGAAGCAGTTCCAGCCATCGCAATAGGGGTGAGTTAATTAAATGTTTGACCAAATATAACAGGCTAATTTTTAAGTTGATGAATTTGTATGGTCAGCGAATGATGTTATAAATATCCAAATGGCCCTTGGCAGAATAAAAGGTTCCCCGCCCCTGGTCTAGAGAGACACGAGATGTGAGCGGAATAGGTACAAATGATGAGCAGAATCACAAAACTAATAAATGCACGTGCGTTTGCGGTGATCACAATTTCCTTTTCAGTCGATTGTTATTTCCAGGTGTCGGTTATTCCACTGCTGGATAAAGGCCTTCCAAAGCCGTGTCAGTCATTGGGGGGGTTGTTGCTTGACTATACTACTTCACCACGCTGGTCAAGACGTCTTGGTAAAGGTGGGCAGTGCAGACGTGGGAGCACAGGGCAGTGTGAGAATGGATTTTCCTGAATTTGCAGTAGGACACACGTGTAGCTTCAAAACACGTTGAATTTACGTGCGTTCTTGTTCGTTTTTAAATTTCACGAGGATATCGCTTGGGATTTCAAACAAAGCTTTGGGGAGTCAGGAAAGAAAAACCTGGGAAGAGTTCTGTCGTCATTGACGTCAGCCACGGGCAGCAACTAAACTTCGTCGTGCAGTGTGTCAACCACTACACCACCACTCCCCAACCCAACCGTATTATTATATTGCTTGAATTAATTTGAGCGTTTGTTAAAAGCGTAGCATTATTTTATAGAACCATGAGGTTCTGCATAAATAACCCGGGCCTGCTTGAAGGGACGGGGTTATGTCTCAAGCAAGAATGCAGAAACAAACTAATGTATTCCGGCTTTTTTTTTCCCTGGCTGCAGCCAATTCGGTGCCTGGCCACATGAAATGTGCGTCCAATAAGTTAGAGGCAAAACACCCCAGCAGCTTTTTATCTGCTCCGAGCCTAGTGTCTCTCATCGGTATGCTCTGCTTTGTACGGCCGGCTTTTCACAAAGCCTCTGAGCTTCTCTTGGCAAGCTTATCACGGTCTTTTTTTTTTCTGGAGATAGAAACTGCTGGTGGGATATAGGAATTCCCACACACAATAGCGTGTGACTGGGTGCGAATGGGAAAAAAAAGATGCAGAGAAACACCTCTGCAGATTCTGGTAATCCATCCCTATCCTTTGGCGAATACAGGGGCAAGAAATTTCACGATATTTTCATTATCTCTATAATTAAATGACAGTCAATCGTGTACACTTTATTTTTCGCACTCCAATAAAGGCCTGCTGATCAATGCAACGATAGCCTAAACTTCAAGTTACTTTCCATCTCCTTTTTATCATTTTTGTCCCATAGCAATTGTAATGATGACACTTATTTGCGACACAAACACCTCACCGAGTCTCAACAATCGTAATCAGTAAGGGTCTTGCATGGGGAGATTTGGACAATTCCATTGTCCCATTGATGACTGTTTTGGCTTATCGTTGTCATCATCAGCCTGCTTTCAACTGCCGGATGAAGCCCTCCCGGCATTGTTAAGTGAAAAATTAGCGAGAGTCCAGTTTGTGACTGTGGTGCGACATCTCAGACTGTGCAACATATATCGTGAACGACTGCCCAATCAGATCATTCAACGGCGATCTGAAACAAAATCCACGCTGCTTCTCCTGATGCAGTCGAATGAATATCAAATGTCGACATACATTTGTAATCTGTTGCAATCCCCAAAAATGCCAGACGGAGAAGAAGAAGAAGAAAATTGTCACCACTCAACCAGAGCCACACAATGCCACAGTCCAATGGCAGAGCCAGTATTTTCAGGTAGCGGGGGCAACCCCTCCAGCAATGAAAAATGATAGGAGTTGTTAGTAAGTAAGGACTTGTCCCTTGCTTTTTATTCGACGCATGTGCGGAAATGGCGCAGCCATCGATCGAGGGTCGAATTCGAACCGTGTGTGATCGGCATCGCGCTCGCTGAAGGTGAATGCCTTCAGGGAAGTCGTGTGCTGTATACGCAACTGCGCACAATCCTGTGAGTGACTGCTTTGCCGTTACTTATTGCCAATTATGGACTCAGACTATTGTCCTATCATCTCACAGAGTCCCTGGCACATAATAATATGCTACACAGTGGCAGTCGAAAAATGCCGATTTATTACTAATCAACCCCAATGATCCAATTGAAAATAGGGATTTCGATCAGATTATTGTGGGGGGGGGGGGGGCACGTGTCACCCCCCCCCCCCCACTGGCTCTGCCAGTGCCACAGTCCAGTATCGTTGCTCAATCTCCTACGAACGTTGTCCTCCGAGGTGCAAGTGCTCCGCTGGCTGCCACTCAGTCAAAAAAGTTCCCTCCATCGGCGATGTCATCCGCTCTTGCGACGCGTCCTGCCAAGCCCATTACTGTTGTCAATAGTCAACATATGCATCTGAATTCCGTTCATTTTCTTATTCACGTGTTTCCTTTTCCTGTCTCTCATCGTCGGTAGCAGCAGAATGTGGCTGATGTTTCTGATCCATAAAGAACTATTTGATTCCTGAATCAAATCACATCCCGGAATTTACGTGCCTATTTTAATTTACTAAGCAGGACAAGCCTCAACAAGTGGTGTTGATTTACATTCATATGTTAATTTTACTTGTACAGAAAAACAGACCTAACTATATAAATAAACACAAGCACTCACACACAAAGATTAACAACCATGAACACCACAATTCAATACACTGCACAATTCCAGCATACATACGCACACAAACACAGTATACATACATCGTGATACATATGTACATACGTGCATATATAGAGAGATATTCAGTACAAGGTAAAGACGCAGCCATGCAACTGCTTGCTCCCGTTGCTGCTGGTAGAAGGACCTCGACTATCGAGCGCTCTAGAGAGCCGTTCTAGGCCTATTCAGCCGACTCGTTGAGCTATCACTCATGGCCAAGTCGCTTCTGAAGCAACTAAGCTCAGTGGGCCTTACCTGGTGAAAATGAAAAAAATAGTTTAGTAGCAGTACTCTTTGATGCTGGCCAGGCATCTTGTAAAGGCTTGGAGGACTCACACTTCACGCCACAGCACGTGACCTCCGGATCGCACGACCACTGTGTTGACCGTTCCACGCGCGTGTACGTAGCAGAACCCCCCCCCCCCCCCCCCCAAAGTAAACAAACAAAACAATATGTGACTGCGGTCTCCTCTGGAGAAGGATGAAATGCAGGTAAATTAATAAATAAGTGCCAAGATTACTCCAAGGAGATGCTATCATGGTTTTTCTTTCCTTCTTCCAAAAGGCATGTTTTAGGGCCACGTTCACTTTCCACATTAAAGTAAAACCTGTAGCACATGCGACTCTTACGGGAAACCAGGGGCTGATTTCTTTGAACGGCTATTTATTTTCACGGACCCCCCACCCACCCGTGCTGGGTACGTGGTGGAATTCTGACGCAATGCCCCTTCTGTTCTGACGCGGTTACTGCGTTTCTTTATCGCCAAACTAAACTAAAACTTGCCGTTGGTTTTCACACCTGATGATGACTGCTTGTGTTGCAGTCGAAACGTCGTGATAATTTAATTGTTTTATATATATTTTATTATTTTATTGTTTCCCTTTAACGTGACTTTACCAAAAGAACCAAGAATATGAATCACTGCAGTCACGAAAGCTTTAAATCAACATTTTAATCTAAAACTATCAACTTTTTATTTATTTTACCAGGTCAGACCCACTGAGCTACGTAGCTCTTTCTCAGAAGCGACCTGGCCATCGCTAATGATAGCTCAACGAAGTGGCTTATCATCACGTCGACATTTTACAGCAGCCTCATAGTCTAGATGCATGTCGATTCTAAATGTGGGGGGGGGGGGGGTGGGGGGGGAATCTCGAGGATCCGGAGAAAAACCCCACACGACCACGGGGAGACAGACACGCAAACTCCAAATATACAGCAGCAGGCGTCAGGGTCGGGATCGAACCCACGACCTTCTGTAGACCAGGCGAGGTGGTTAACATCTCATAGCCACCGTGGCGAGAGCATCCGACCAGCAAGCGCACACCTAAACCAGCAGCCACGATGGCATTCACAGCACGAAATTACGTGTGACACAATATCGCGGGATGGCCTGGGGGTGAAGGAATAAGTAATCTTTTGGGGTATTATTTTTTTCACATTTTGTAACATTTTCCCGCACCTTCGATTAGCACCGTTGGCTACGTACGGCAACAAAATAAGTTTAACATACACACGTGCGACATTCATTAGAAGAAGCTAAAGTGATTTCCGGCTAAAATGAGCATTGAGGCAGTGCTCATTTCCTGCTTACAGCCCTGAGCCGGGGGGTGGAAATCCCTAATTAATAATACAGCAAACAATGAGTTTCACGAAAGGTGCACCACGCAGAATTCGCTCGCTCTCATAGACCGACAACGACCAAGACAAGCAGGGAAGGGAGCGGCCACGCGGTGAGCCGACGCCAACGATTTGCCCAAAGGCTCTGCGGTCCTCTCTATTTTAAGACGTTTTCAGCCAATTCATTTAAGTGCTTGCACGTGGAAGGAAACCGTGGCACCCGGAGAAAAACCGCACGTGCGAGGGGTGGCGGCGGGGGGTGGGGGGGGCAAGACTCATCCCACGCAGACGCGTCGAGATTATAATATGAGCCCACATTTCGCCGGCGAGCCATGAAACGGGGCAACCTCGACGCCGACGGGAAGGGAGCTTCGCAACATTTGTGCCACCCACCATCCCTCGTCTTCACAGTGCTGCATTTGCAGGCCACGTGCATAGCCACTGCCCAACAGAGGCAAAGGCTTCGTGGATCACCGCAAATGTTCCTATGGCAGAGGTGGGTCTATCCGTCGTACAACTGCTGCTCGACTTCCCCACAAATTGGCACTTATTTTATCGACTTGCAGATCGATGATGAGCTAAGACAACCCCCAACCAGGTCTTGGACTCATCGCAACCTTCCGATAGCGAGCTGTGTACACATGGTCATATTCATATAGGCGCATGAACAAATCCCAGTTCTAAAATTAACGACACCGAATAAAAACACAAGTGCACCTCTGCATGAATTTATTTTTACCATAAGGGCATTTGTTTGGACAGGCAAACTCAAATGAATAGACTTGGAATCCCACACTAACAAAATAGCACCAGCCAATGCTATTCTAAACTATGTGGGGCGGCAATAAAACACGCTTTACTATTTCTGTGCAGGGCTTGAAAACGAGCGTGCAAAAAAACACAACAGTGGAAAAAAACAGCAAATCAAGCTAAGCTACCAGACAAGACACAAACATGATTTACAACTCTCCTAAGTGGGATCCCGTCACAAGGCAGAGCCAGCCCTTTTATGGAGGGAGACATTTAAAGTGCTAAGACCTCTCTCAAAGCACATGGGAACAATTGGTACCACTGTTCAGAAATGGCTCCGAGCAGTGTTGCACCATCGCCACAAAAGCAGCATTGTGAAGCCACTTTACGGAATGTTAAGACAGATGCCAATACGTGGACGCAGAACCGAGTGAGTTTTTTTTTCATACTCTGCACCGCGGGGGAAGGCCAGCGTGAGTTCCGTCAGCTCGCCCAGTGTTTAGTAAGAGGCCTTGTTTCTCAGCCTTGATGATGCATTGACTACGACGGTGCCAAACGTTCCCTGGGGCCGTGCTCCCTGGCGGAGTGCTCAGCTATCCCTGGTTTGCGCCCTCACTCCATACACGGCCAAATTGCGTGCACCTAACGGCATTTGCGCCGTCAATCCACCGCTCGAGTTGTCGCCCCTGAGGACCGGCATGTCCGTTGATCGATGTTCGGTCGTCGGGTTGATGGCGTGAGTCATGATTTCTCACGTGACCGCAGAAGGCTGCCATCTTCACAAATACGGAAGGAGGCATCCACAGCGATGCACTCCGCTACTCCCGACGCAATCATCTGCTCTCAGCCACCTCACGTTGAAAGTTATATCTTTTGCTCCACAACGGTATCAGCCAGACGAAGAAGACGGCTCCGCTGCTGAACGAGCACATCCCCACAACGTGCGGGTCGTGGGAGATATTTGACCATACTTCATCATGTGGGTCAGTGCGGATGGGTTAAGGAGGGCTGCCGAGAGGTTGGAGCATAGTACAGTGACAACAATGAAATTGTACGCACTCCCTCTGCGTCCCACCACGTAGCCCCAAAGCCTATAACGCCTGTTAACGCATGGTGACCGCCCATCCAAGGACTATTCAGGCTCGAACTTGCTTCGCCTCCGATATCTGAAGAGACTGGCTGCGTGCCGGGTGGTTTGGCAATCAGCACACACGTCCAAGGAGTACATAGATTACACACTATAGCCGAGGCCGCTGTGTGATAAATACAAATTAACAAGTCACTACGTCTGCCTCCAAGTCCATGTTGGCAATGCATTCCCTGCCTTGTTGATCTTGCTTCAGAGCCTCGGGGGCCAAGACTATTTGTTTTCTTCGTTATGGATCGAAAAGACGCAAGCCTCAGAATTCCGGGAGAAGAGTTAAGCCATTGTGCACCGATGTCATGGGAATATTGACCACCCTTAATTGTGCGGTTGAATCCCCTGAAAGAAAAACAGGCGCTCATTGTCTACAAACCCTAATGTGCTGAGCTCAACCATACATGATGTTTGTGTCAAGGATCAATTCCATCACATGTGCCCTTAGTGAAACACCACGTTCCCCGTTCAACCTTGAAACCTCCTACATAACACGAGGTGTGTGCAACGATTCATCCACCGCCAGCGATTCAATAATGAAAACAAAAACAATAATTTGAATGAATAAAAAAGGTTGAGATGCAAAGGTGCGGTCTTGCAGTTGCTCACTCTCACGCCACTGATGGTGAAACGACATGCAGTCGGGGAAGCTCAAGACAGCCCCTCTAGAAGGTGTTTTGCTCTACTATTTCACGCTGCCCGGATGTCTTAGAAGGGTGATGGGTGAGTGTCCACGCTTTACCTCACCACACGAGACCTACCAATCGACAAACTTGAATATCTGTAGCATCTTAATGCTGCGATAATTTCAATCGACTGTACAGAGGGGGCAAAGCGCATTTAGAACTATGCGTTTATTCCCCGGGTCACCTGTACCCCACCCCCTGCCCTCATCAAGCAGGACGCTTCGAGTCAATGAGGCCTGGCGGATTTTCGCGTGCGGTTGTTTTTTGGTCGCCCAACGTTCTAGAGCAGGCCTTTGTCCTTGTGTACAGCAAAAATGTGATAAAGTATTTTTTTTAAAAAGGAAAAATATTCCTTTAGAGTAATTGGCTGCTGTAAATTTCCACGTGACAAGCCAATTCGTCGAGCTATCATTTGTGGCCAGGTCACTTCTGAAAAGATAGCTACATAGCTCAGTGGGCGATAACCTGGTAAAATAAAAAGTTAAGTTTTGTTTAGTACATAGACATATACGGTATCACATGCAGCTAAAAAGAATTAAGGAAAAGCACAAACATAAACCCCACGGGGTTCAGGCAGATTGAGCAGTTGCACGAGCCTACTGAAGGTGCGCGCAAGGCCATCTCAACCACCGTGACCAAACATCGAAGCCGAATTGCACAGTGACGAGCAATGATTGAGGCAACTTGGCAGCTCTGTAATTTATACAACTAGAGGAAGGGGCAGGAGGGGTGGCGATTTGGATTTGAGAAGGGAAATGGGTGGGAAAAATTAGGCGATGTGACAAGCAGCCTTGACCTTCTGGGTTATAATCACAAGGGTCTGGCGATAGTTTGTCATAATTCGAAATTGCAATTAGATTCTCGAATACATACCTTTGTGCTGTACTTACTGTAACACTGTACTCTGTTTTGTTATTTATTTTTCGTCTCATATATAAGTTTTGTTTGCTCCATGAGTGCAACATTTGATATCAGCATGAACTGTAAATAACCAATTCTCTCGCACAAAAAATTCCGATGCATGTGTCACGAGGACAAGTGTCGATCACAAGGTGCGTTGTTGCAAGCCGACTGAACACACAGACACATTGCTTTTGTCAGTAACCACCTGAGTTTGCGCGTGTCAAAATGAAACTCCTAACCCCAGTAAATCCAAACGGAGCACACCCTATCATGAGCAAATGTAGACCGCTCTGCATGAGTATGCCACATGAGACGCACTCTACGCGTTCTTTACGGCAAAAAAAATAGTTTATACGCTGCTCGTGGAGAGAGTGCCACTGATGCGGTTTTCCAGGTGGTCCTGTGTGTTGTTCGGAATGGTGTCTGACGTTTTTGCTCCATGTGCTGGGAGCTTCTTCAGGAACTCGCAGAGACATACTGTAAAACTGCAACAACAAAAAAACCCTAGCCAGTACTAACAGGTCGCGAAGTCAGCCTAAAGTCAAACACAAGCGGCCTGCTCACATGGGCGGGAGATGAACACGCTGGAGTAAATAAATGATAAGCCGGTGAAAGTATGGATGGACAATGGACAAACAACGGAATAATGGAGGGCGGAATCAATAATTAAACAACGGCGCATGGCCGCACAGAAAATACCATGAGCCTCAGCCGGGCCTTTCTCGCATTTGAGGAAACACTGCCTTGTGTGGGCATGGCCAATGAGGGCAAGTGATTGACAAACAATGGCCTGCCTCTTAAAGCATGCCATGAACTCCATTACTCGAACATGGGCACCGTGCAGTAGCCTGCAAATACCTTTCATCAGTTCCATGCCCCTAGCTGCCGTGACACACACGTGCAAGCATACACACGCCCCGTGCACACACGCCATGCACACAAAAAACGCCGGGGGTCCGAATTGGCTCACGAACCATCGTCTCACAAGGTCATCCTCTCGAAGACAACGCTGCTTTCATATGCATCCAATGCCACGCCAAGCCGGAAAAAAACACGAGACGCAAACAATTCACGTTTCTGCTGAGCACTGCATTGTGCTTACACCACTTTGCTTATAAATTGCAGTACCTCAAGTGGTGAATTACACACAAAACACTGGAGTCGCACATGGGAATACGCGAAGGCAGTTAATTAATTACGGACATTAAATGTTTGCAATTGCAGTAGGGAAGTGGATCAGAGTCTCAACACACAAAATAAAAAAAACTATTACATTACAATTGGTTATGCTCTTCAAGTGACTAAATGCCAGCTCGAAGAATAAATAAAAATATGATTGGACTGTAACGTGACGATCTCAAAGCAAAAATAAGTGGATGAGATGAAAAGGCCACTATCAAAAAAAATATCTTCCGTGGGAAGTTCTCGTACACAAAGAACGCAGTGCTCTGCCATATTTCCGTACGGATTCTTCCTTCGCATCCCACGATGCCCGAGAGCTCAAATCGAATACATTACGGAAGGATAAAGGCGAAGTGCTGCAATGTCTCGCTCACGCCACTGCTGCCGGAAGGGCTTTCACGGGAGGGAGCCCTGCAGGAGCCCCACTAGAGGGTACTTTGGCCTACTCTTCCATGCTGGCCAGACGTCCTGAAAGAGGCGGGAGTAACCACACTTTACCCCACCACATGTGACCTGTTGATTGACTAACTGTGATGAACCCATTTATGCTGCCCGGGGGGGGGGTGGGCGGTTGGAGGGTTAAAAAAAATTTCGGGGCAAAAAAACAAAAAATATTTGGTTTCATTCACATTTTTTTACAAAGAAATCTCTGTAAACATCAGAAGTGAGGCAATGCTGGGGGAATACAACTATGAAAGCTATTTTCTATTGTACTAGGTAAGGTCCACTGAACTGTACAGCTCTTTCTTTTTCGGCAGTGACCTGGCCACAAATGATAGCTCAACCACGTGGCATTTCATCACGTGGAAATGTATAGCAGCCAAATACTCCAAATGCACGTTGATTCCAAATGTCGAAGGAAAAACCGGAGGACCCGGAGAAAAATCCACGCGGCCATGGGGAGAGAGTCAGGGCGAGAGAGAGAGAGAGAGAGACGCAAACTCCAAATATACAGCAGGCATCAGGGTCGGGATCGAACCCACGATCTACTGCACACCAGGCGAGGCAGTAAACATCTCGCCAACGTGTGGCAGCGCTTGGTGGCCGTGGGGCTGCAGCTGGCACGGTGTTTGGGGCGCGGCGCGGCGCAGGCAACCCCGCCCAGAGACCCGCGTCCTCAAGCCGCGCTGCCATCTCCAAACGCCGTTCGCTGCAGCAGCAGCAGCAGCAGCCAATTTTTGCGAGCGCGCAACGGAGCGAGCGGGGGTGGGGGGGAACGCAAGTGCAGGGTCACCACGTGAACATTTCAAAGGACTCCTGTGTACACACATGACCACGGGGACATATGAGTATTTTAGAATCAGAATCTTGTGTTTAGACTGGAGGAATCTGATGAAGCTATGAAGCTCTTTTACACAGATGTCCAGTAAGGGTGGGTCATGATTCTCATGTCTATCGTGCGAGCCGTCTGACCATACTTCGCCACGCTGGTCAGTGTGGATTGATGAAGGGAAGGTAGGGGTCCTGATTGGTATCTCTCTGCTGATGTTAGCCATCAGTGAGAATATAACTCCGGGCGGGAATCAGCAAGGTCCATGAACAAAACATACAAAAAAATCATAAGAGCAAGCTAGAGGAAAGTGAAGCAAGTCACATTTTATCGGGAAACATTGCTTTTTGTGGGCATGACCAATAAAAAAAAGAATAAATAAAGCGTTGAAGTACAAATTTCACAATTACGTAAATTCCTGCACCTGAACATGAACCATCATCAATACGTGGGTATATGCTTAGGCAATCCAGAGCACCAAATTCCAAAAGTTTGCTATGAGCACTCTAGGACGTGCTTAAAATCTGATTGGGCGGTGCAGCGGTAGAGCGCATGCCTCGCGACCAAAAGGTTGTGAGTTCAAACCCCAGTCGGGGTTCCAATTGGGCCATTGTCTCTCTGGCATCGATACAATCGGGACCACTTTGTGGGGAGATCAACAGTGGTTGTCCTGCGGATAGACTCAGCCTTGTCATAGGAACATGGACTTTCCAGCACTTGGCTCAGGGTTGCGAAGAGATGGCTGCGGACGCGTGCATTTAAGACTAGCGTTGCTTCTGCTTGCTTGTCTTGGAGGGTTGACATCACTTACGAGTCTGAGAAGGATTATAATGACACGACTGCGCGCAGTCTGGGAATTATGATGATAAATCGGCATAATATTACTGTTTCTCAGCTGTTTAAAATGGACAGTGGACATCACCGCTGCCAAAATGAGCCTGGGAAGCATACAACGAGTTTTGCTGTTGAAATCTACCATCATTGTATCGAAACGTCAACCAGCAGAGGTGGAAAACACTGCCACTGTGACCACAATATGAAGAGTGTGGCACGCAGTTCTGCGAGAATCTTGCACGGATTTAAATGCGAGCCTCGTTCAGGAATCGCGACGAAGCATCCCCTTCTCAAATCCGCGACTGCGGTCTTCGTGAAACGTTTCGTTCCCAGTTACCCCCGAGCCGCTGGGTGCAAACGCAGCATTTGTCTACAAAAAAAGGATGGTCGGTTAATTTTGCTTCGCTCGTCGTCACACTGAAAAAGTCCGCCGAACACATCCGAACTAGTGGATATCGGAGAATTTTAAAGAGGCTTGAAATCAAGTCACGGGCCGTGCTTGAAGCCAGGGCGACAAGTGGAGCCACCGTTGGCACGTGAGTAAGCCACAGACGCAGTCTAGACTCAAGAGTCTCAAGCGAGAAAACCTCAACTCTAACCGTCAGCTAAATGCCCTTCCTTCCAGTGGTTCGGCTATGCTTATTTTTGTACTTTCGTTAAGTAAAAGACCCACACGAAAGTGCACGTGTGTGTGCGGTCGCGCAGTAATGTGGGGAGCGATAGGGTAGCGTTTAGCGCGCTGCGCGAAAAACCTGCAGACCCGAGGTTCGATTCCTGCTCACGAACGATAACAGTGGCGAATATCTAAAACTGGTCCTGAGTTCACCTCGAGGTCGACTCAGCCTCAAATGAGTACCTGGTACGAAGTGTAAACATTGCGTGCATATGTTCTCGCCGACAGCACTTGTTCCCAAAAGTATACCGTGGCTATATGGACTTTTGTCTTTGTAGCGTGGTTTCAGCAGTCGCGCAACCTAAGTTCGAATCCCAAAACACCAACCTGGCAACCCTACTGGCCAACCCCACTGACCAAAATGGTATGGTTAGGGCCCTCTTCATCCGGTAGTGGATTGATAAAAGGGCTGTCAATATGGTCATAATAATCATCACTGTTTATTGCAGACAGCGTTTGCGTGTGTGTATATTATGTACAACTTACAGCCCCATTTTGGCACAGCCGTGACCCTTTTAATTTACAACTACAAACACGTTGCGTTCCCCTCGTGGGCATGCACGAGCTGATAATTCTGAGCGCGCAGTTGCACGATCGGGAATGTACCGCCACGGCAATAAACAAAGGCGGTTATTATAATAAACGGCGACGGCCACAAATAACGTGGCTCCATTGGCCACCGATTGGTAAAACACGAACGAGTAACGGCATGACGCTCGTATTGCTCGTGGCCGTTTGAGATAGTCACACCACAGCCATATACTGTCTAAGTAGCAACGTAGACATTCATTCATTCCCCCCCACCAAATCACCCCCTCCCACCCCCCCCCCCCCCCCCCCGGTAACCCAAGGCAATAAGTTGTTTCGATTCAGGGTCACAATTTGTTAATATGAAAAAAAATCGACACATTTATTTTTAAACACTGGATTCAATGTAAATATCGCGGCCAAATGAACCCATTAGTTACATTATGAAAATTCCCGTATGTGAATCGAAAGGCATAATGAACTCCTATGGAATGGATTCGATGCACACTTTCGCAAGCTTAAGAACCGACCGGTGGATATAACGCAAGTAAAAAGGGGTTGACACTGCTGCCCTTTAAAAGAAAACGGTCGGGCCAACACGATGATGCATATCAACTCAAATGTGAAGAGACTTTTGGCACCAGTAGCTTGTTTATGCTGCGTCGTGGTGATTCGTGTGAAAAGCAAAACGCATTCACGTGGGACCCATCGCACTCACGGCACTCTGGCCCAACATGGTAGTGGAAGACTGCGCTACGTGGCGCATTTCCACATTTTAAAGCCTTAAAATGTGCTGGGAATTAAAAAAAAGTGCTGACTGTGCCCAGAGTATTTTAATTTAATGCATACCGTGTAAAAAAATGTGGCTTCTAAAATCACGTACGCTGCCTGCATACATCTTCATGAAGCGAGCAATGTTTTCAATTGTTAACCATCACTGACATTTTAAACCGCGTGGGTTTTATTATTTACCCTCTCTTGGTGGTTATTAATATATGTCATGAATATAAATTGTCATTTCCTTTTAAATAATTACACGGGCATGTTTCAATCTGAATCAATATTGAAACCAATTTCCAAGCGATTTAACCATCGCATGACCACCTGCTAAAATAACTCCACTAGCTTTATTCCATAAGATAATGCGTCACTATGATATACGAATATTCCGTATTGGATATGGAAAACATACACTGACATTCCTTTTATCTGCACTCATTTTACCCACCAGAATATTTCACACCTGTGAATCAGTCCTGAGATCATCCTAATCATCGCATGTCCCATCTTCCTGTCCATCATGTGAAAACGTAATGGATATAATTAACCCAACGTTTGTATGTGCAGATGAGTCACTCAGAAGCGGTCTTCTGGAAGCGCCACATTAAAATTGTCAACCGCGCGGCTTTCCACGGATAAGAGTAAACCGGAAGTTGTGGCAAATGCATCCTATTATGTGTATTTATTCAAGCTTCTTCGCGCGGATAAGGGTGGACAACTGGATAATTATATTCAGTGAAGCTTTCCTGGATTGAAAGCGCAAGTCTTGAGAATCACGCTACAGCCTCTTCCTGATCCACAACAGCAACCATGCGCAATGGATAGCCCGCTAAATCCAGTTGAATTTCCATTTGAGATATTTCTACAATTCACCCGCACACTTAATTGGCATAGGGCTTATTAACACAAAGCCCTAGGCTTAGTTACGCTGCAGAGGATTATTTTTTTTGCAATTTGTTAGCATGACAATAAATCTGCGGCATTAACTGCTGCGGAATCTCTGGCATCGGCATGGAGATGGGGAGGGGGGCTGGGGAAAGGAGCGGGAGCGCAATCGATTTGGGGTTTTTGTTTTCAATTAATGGCGCTTCCACAACGATTACACAGGGCAGGACGCTGGGAGCGGCACGGAGCAAAACGGGCGGCGGATCCCAACGCCACGGAGGTGCCCACCTACGCGAGACCTTCAAGCAACCCAACCGCCACTAATTTAATGCCAGTTAACACTAAACTGACGTGGGGGGGGGGGGGCACTTGAACACCGTCTATCAACAAAGCACGTTGTTTATCGCAGTCATAACAACAAGTCCAAACCGCACACGAAGTGCTGCGTGCAAATTCCCAACCACGGTCACCAGAATGATCCGGCGCAGGTTGTAAACGATGCGGGCTTGTGTGTGGTGTGTGTCAGAGGTGACAGTGCCCTGACCTTTTTTTTACATTTTTGTTGCAAGCGTTTCATTGGTTTAATGCTCGCGATGGCACTCGCGACGCCCATCAAAGCCACGCACGGTCGCGCTTAAGGAAAGCACGACGGGCAAACACCAGAAATAAACTCAAATTCCTTTGTGAACCCAAATCAGATCTAAGCGGCTGTAGGAAAGGCTGTGTGCTTAAAAAAAGAAACGGTGGTGTCGTCTTGACGCGCTAAGCAAGCTGGCTGGGATGCCTGCCACGTGTTGGTGCCAAAGACACGTTTTGTGCACGTATCGTCAGTGGTTCTGGTGTTAACGTAGCAATTACCATAACAAAAAGTTAAACGTCCAGCATTGCGATTTCTTGCTCATACCACTGCTCTAAAGTGCCCCCATCTTAGAGGATATTGGCCTACTCCTCCACCCTGGCTAGACGTCTTAGAAGCTGTGGCAGCAGCAGCCACATTTTACCCCACGAATTGCGACCTGCCAACACACGACCTGTGGCGTGTCCATTAACACTGCTGCTGGGTGGACAGAAGCAGTGGGAGTATTAAGGAAGCTTACCCACTTATCGTACATCTCATAAACCCAGTTCACGCAATGTACAGTGAGGGAAAAAAATATTTGATCCCCTGCTGATTTTGTACGCTTGCCCACTGACAAAGAAATGATCAGTCTATCATTTTAATGTTAGGTTTATTTGACCAGCGAGAGACAGAATAACAACAACAAAATCCAGAAAAACGAATGTCAAAAATGTTATAAATTGATTTGCATTTTAATGAGGGAAATAAGTATTTGACCCCCTCTCAATCAGAAAGATTTCTGGCTCCCAAGTGTCTTTTGTAAGGTAACGAGCTGAGATTAGGAGCACACTCTTAAAGGGAGTGCTCCTAATCTCAGCTTGTTACCTGTATAAAAGACACCTGTCCACAGAAGCAATCAATCAATCAGATTCCAAACTCTCCACCATGGCCAAGACCAAAAAACTCTCCAAGGATGTCAGGGACAAGATTGTAGACCTACACAAGGCTGGAATGGGCTACACGACCATTGGCAAGCAGCTTGGTGAGAAGGTGACAACAGTTGGTGCGATTATTCGCAAATGGAAGAAACACAAAATAACTGTCAATCTTCTTTGGTTATTTCGGTAGAGTCACGTAGAATGAGAATAAAATAATAAAATAAAATAAGACAATAATGCCATATGGCATTGATATATAACGACTTATTGTTGGTGGCTCAGCTGATTGGAGAGTATATAGAGTTTATTAATAACATTGAGGGAGTTTATATTTTGGTCTTTTATTGGTTTACTATATGGTATTCATTATATAGTGTAATGTATACCCAGTTGCTTTGTGATTAATAGCTCAGCTTATTGAATAATATATTAAGTATGTTTATTATATTGATGTAATATAGATTTAGTTTTTTCACACCGGTTTACTTTATGATAGTTGGTCGTTGGAGGCCTTTAGCGTCCATGTACTAAATGCCTCTGTTGATATGTAAACTTTGACTTTAACACAGCTATTTCTGTCACAAGATAATCCCTCAGCTATTTCAATGCTAAATTATCGTGCTTTGATAGGTAAACTCCTTTTTCAAGGCTCTCCACGCCTCTCACCGAGCTTAAAAGACGCTACGAATCTTAACAGCGTTCATTCAAGCTCTGTCGTCCCGACAGTTCTGTTCTTTCACCTGAAGAAGGCTACTTATGTTGTGGCCGAAACGTCGTGAGAATTTTATCGTCTTATTTAATTTATTATTTTATTCTCATTCTACGTGACTTTACCGAAAGAACCAAAGAAGATTAATCATTGTAGTCACGAAAGCTTTAAATCGAAACTGTCAATCTCCCTCGGCCTGGGGCTCCATGCAAGATCTCTCCTCGTGGAGTTGCAATGATCATGAGAATGGTGAGGAATCAGCCCAGAACTACACGGGAGGATCTTGTCAATGATCTCAAGGCAGCTGGGACCATAGTCACCAAGGAAACAATTGGTAACACACTACGCCGTGAAGGACAAATCCTGCAGCGCCCGCAAGGTCCCCCTGCTCAAGAAAGCACATATACATGCCCGTCTGAAGTTTGCCAATGAACATCTGAATGATTCAGAGGACAACTGGGTGAAAGTGTTGTAGTCAGATGAGACCAAAATGGAGCTATTTGGCATCAACTCAACTCGCCGTGTTTGGAGGAGGAGGAATGCTGCCTATGACCACAAGAACACCATCCCCACCGTCAAACATGGAGGTGAAAACATTATGCTTTGGGGGTGTTTTTCTGCTAAGAGGACAGGACAACTTCACCGCATCAAAAGGATGATAGACGGGGCCATGTACCGTCAAATCTTGGGTGAGAACCTCCTTCCCTCAGCCAGGGCATTGAAAATGGGTGGTGGATGGGTATTCCAGCATGACAATGACCAAAACACACGGCCAAGGCAACAAAGGAGTGGTTCAAGAAGAAGCACATTAAGGTCCTGGAGTGGCCTAGCCAGTCTCCAGACCTTAATCCCATAGAAAATCTGTGGAGGGAGCTGAAGGTTCGAGTTGCCAAACGTCAGCCTCGAAACCTTAATGACTTGGAGAAGATCTGCAAAGAGGAGTGGGACAAAATCTCTCCTGAAATGTGTGCAAACCTGATGGCCAACGACAAGAAACGTCTGACCTCTGTGATTGCCAACAAGGGTTTTGCCACCAATTACTAAGTCATGTTTTGCAGAGGGGTCAAAAACTTATTTCCCTCATTCAAATGCAAATCAATTCATAACATTTTTGACATGCGTTTTTCTGGATTTTGTTGTTGTTTTTCTGTCTCTCACTGTTCAAATAAACCTACCATTAAAATTATAGACTGATCATTTCTTTTCCAGTGGGCAAACGTACACAATCAGCAGGGGATCAAATACTTTTTTTCCCTCACTGTACATGATGTGCCAAGTTCACCATTTCTCACAGTGACACGATTCATTTTACAATTTTATTAAATGGACACATTCCGTAAATCCTCCGTATCTGGTTTGGCCCCTGCTTTCCAAAAGCCCTCTTGAGATCGGGTTCTCTGCAATGTTTGCATCCACATCGGCGTATTGAGACGTGGCTGCGTTAAAACGCTACGTAAATACAAATTGCATTGCATCGTGCTACACGATGCATGCACATGCTCTCATTCTCATGACTCCAGTGAAATAATGCTTTAGTGTCAAAGAGGGCACATGTGAAGCCATCGCCAATAAACAAAGTGAACCTGGGCAGAGTCATGTTTGAGCAATTGCCTAGTCATAAAATGCAAAAAGAAATGGTAAATCTAAACCCATTTATTCTAGATTTGAAGCTTTCGTGACTGCAAGGATTCGTACTCTTTACACACAATTTGCGACGAATAAAAGTAAATGCATTGCAGTAAATTGTAGTCGAGCAGTGGAAATTGCGGAGGCGGTTTGTTAAATTAAGATCCATTAAATGTTGGGAGTATTTTCCAGCGTGGTTGTGCACGATTACTCAATTCATGATCGTATTCGCAAGCGAGGAAGTTGAACCCGGGCAACGCCACCGCTCCACCACACACCGGCAACGGTGCATTTTTTCCAACAATTTGCAAGGAAGGAAAAAAAGGTCACGAGTTTTTTTTTTTACACATGAACCCTTTCCTTTCTTTCTTTCTCAATCTAATGCCTCTCTGTTTTCTCCAATTCTTCTCCCTATCTCTCGATCTTGCTTCTTCCCCAATGCCTGAGTCCCAGCCGGGGATCACCGCTTTCATGCGTTGTCTACGTCGGTCAACCGCAGAATGTTGTGCCCCCCCCCACCCCCCCCCCACCCCCGGTTCTTTCTGTCGCTCTCTGTATTGTCGCCTAAAATATAAAATCAAAGTGACGAGGTGAAAATTTTCACTGCTTATGTTATGTTGCACGGCAGGGGGGGGGGGGCAGGGGGAGGGGGGGCCACTGTTTTTGACCTCTTCCAACAACAAAAAAGTCTTCAAACATTTGCGATAAGTGGGTTAACTAAGAGGGGCCAAAGGTTTGGTTGTATCAGTAAGAGACAGAAAGCACGTGTGTTTTTTCTCAAACATTATTTATTTGTCTGCTTAATGGACTCCAGGTGACGGTTTCACGGCTTCCATTACTTTTGCTGCCGCCCCCTTAGCAGCTCCGCGCCCGGGGGACAGGAGTGACGCCACAATCTGCAAAAAGGGGCACGAAAATGCCCCGTACACCCTCCCCGCTACCTGCCGCCTTAAACCCTCGAGCAATAGCCTGCCTCTCCTCTCCCCGTCAACACCGCGGTGAGACGGCCCAGAGCCTGTCTGTCCGCAACGTCGGCTCCTAGCGCCGTGGCATTTCGGAAAGTCACGGCCACTTCCTCCGCTGAGCAGCCGTCGCGACTCATTTGGGAACGGGGCAGCTCTGGCTGTGAGCACGGCGCAAGGGGGAGAGGGAAAGAAGGGGAGAATGGATGACCAATGCCTGCGTGAAAGCAGAAGTTGTCATATCTCTCTCCTTCCTTCGCTTGCATGTACGTACACGTGCGTACGTGCAGACAGACACACGCACACAGCATGCCCTGCTTCCACGGTTTGAACGGTGATAAACCAATTTTCATATTCTACGCAAGAAGGCATGCCGTACATCAACGCTGTGGCAGATGGTTATTTTTTTAAAAAAAAGTTATTGCTTAAATTAAAGTGACAAACGCTTTAGTATAAAATACTTTCTACACGGTATTTTTTTTATTAACTCAAATCCTATTCTGGGTCGATGCAGCCATCACTTCCGCCGTGGGGAGATCAAACGATCGCCAACAGCAGAGCAGCGTCTGGTGGAAAGTCCAGCAGTTGTCCGATCGTGAGAATGGGTTTTCCCCTTTTTTTCTACAAAACAGCTGTGTTAAGATGTTAAAACACCAAACTGAAACCTTTTACAAGGAATCATGTCTGCATTAACCACAATGCTTGTGGTCAGAATGCAAAAAAAACATACTCTGATAATATATGCATTGTCTTTGAAACTGATTGTGTCCACACCAGAGACAGCTTTCTTTCGAGCCTAGTACCAAGGTACTGATCCCTGCCACACGAACATGGAGTTTCCAGCATGACCTTTGCAAAACACTGCTTTGAGTCTGGAAACAAACCAACGTATTGGATGTAAGCTGCAAAAACCGAGGGCAGGAAATGAGTGCAAGGCTGAACAGGAAAAAAATGGTCAGCCATTCGCAGGTTTACTGGGAATTTAATTGACTACGCCCCAATAGAGCAAAACCTGCTTGAGGTCAATTTCGTCTCTGCTCTGTTTTTTCGTTTTTAAAGATACATTTCACTTGTACATGCTATATGTGCCACTTCTGATCACGTGCAGCAAGAAGAAACTGGACTAAAAGCATATTGTGTTGCTTGAATCATAACCTATATGGCCTTCCAAAGATACATAAAGAAGATACACCCCTTCGTCCCATCGTCTCCACTATCAACTCCCCCACCTACAAACTGGCTCGTTTTCTGTCTGATATCCTGCGACCTTTTACTGGAAAAACCACCTCTGCGGTACTAAACTCTACTCACCTGGTATCGACAATCAAGGGTATTTCCCTGTCCCCAGACGACCTGCTTGTCAGGTTTGATGTGGTTTCCTTATTCACCAAAGTTCCTGTACCTGACACCATCGCAATCATTGAAGACTTGGTTCATAAAGGACTGCATACTGATGTACCTCCCCTGGTGAGACACTGCTTAACCAACACATACTTCACCTGGAATGGAACTTTCTACAAACAAACTGAGGGCACCCCAATGGGCTCCTCCCTATCTCCGGTTGTAGCCAACGTGTTCATGGAAAAAATTGAAACTGACGCCATCCAGACTGCCACTCTACGCCCGACCTTATGGAAGAGGTACGTGGATGACACTTTGTCATCTGGCCACATGGCCGGCCTGCTCTAGACCAATTCCTCGACCACATCAATTCCATACACCCAGCCATCCGATTTACCATGGAAGTCGAAAAAGATGGCAAGCTACCCTTTTTTGATGTCCTAATTAAAAGGAGACCTGATGGTTCAATGAGCCACTCTGTCTACAGGAAAGCTACCCATACAGATGCTTACTTAAAACCGGATTCCCACTACCATCCATCCCAGAAGAACTTCCTCATCAAGACTCTATACCATAGAGCCCAATGCATTTCCGACCAGGAACACATTGCCAGTGAACTCAAGCACGTACACCAAGCTCTCAAGGCTAATGGTTACTCCGACTACACAATCCGCAAAGCCATCACTCCAGTCATGAGGAAGGATCCTCTTGAGGAGCCATTCAAAACCATCACCTTACCCTACATTGCGGGGGTCACAAAAAAGATATCCAAAATCCTGAATAAACACAAGATCCAGGTACAATTCAACATAGTACATAAAATCCGTGATCTGGTTCCATCTGTAAAAGATGCTGTTCCAGACATACAGTACCCGGGCGTTTACAAACTAAAGTGCCTCTGTGGTAACAGCTACATTGGAGAAACCAAACGACATATCTCGGACCGCATCCGTGAACATGAAGCAGACTTGAAACACGGTAGGACGAACTCCTCAGCCGTGGCAGATCACTGTTATAATTCAGTGGGCTCACATGACATTGACTCCTCCAAGACGGAGGTTCTTTGCAAGCCATCCGGCTATCATGAGAGATTCGTTCATGAGGCCATCCACATATACAAGCACAGAGACAATTTCAACCGAGAAGATGGATTCTGGCTTAGTAACCATTGGAAAGATGTTATAAACCATTTCGGTTCTTAATGGATTGTATTTTACGGTGACCTTCAGACCGCAGTCCATTCGCTGGCACTGCCTCTTAATACTTTTCACACGACGGTCAATGGTATGGTTTATAGCATGTTGTATAATAATAAATAGTATAACATTGTAATGTTTAACGTAATTCACAAGGCAATATATAGTATCGTAATTGTATAGTGAATATACAGCAGTGTGGTATACAGTAGGGTTGGTAGAATAAGACAGTGTAATATTACAAGTCTAATATTTTATAGACTAAAGTATAGGGTAGTGTATAGTAATGCACTGTATAATTCAAAGGTGGAATTTGTCTATGGATATGATATTATACGATGTAGGTTAGATTGGAAGGTATAATATTGTATTGTATATTAGTCCAGTTTATGGCATAGTTATAACGCAACACAGGACAGAGCAGCTCACCGTGGCTGTTTTCTTCTTTTTACTTTACCTAGCCCCCTACTCCGTTCCGACGCTTGTCCCTCATTAACATGCTAATTCATATGTTAATTTCACCCACACAGCTTAAAAGACGCTGTCCATGCTTGGCAGTGTTCACTCAAGCGCTGTCTTCTGGACAGTCCTGTTTCTTCACCTGAAGAAGGCTACTTGTGTTGTGGGCGAAACGTCGTGAGAATTTTATTTTATTATGTTTAATTTTTATTATTTTATTTCCATTCTACGTGACTTTACCGAAAGAACCAAGAAGATAATAACCTATTGTTAAGGATAGCCTCCATCAATCTGCAAGGCAATATAGGTTCAGCCTATCTCACTAGCAATCCCTTTTTGTTAAAACATTGCAACGTAAGTCACAAGTGTTTTTGCATCATCTTTGTTCGTCCGTCTCTCTGTCCAGTCGTCCATACTGGAGGGGGTACGATAATAATTATCGTAAAGAAGATCCAATGTGAATTAAACTTTGAACGTAAAGTTGTCTTGCTGAAAAAGCCTTACCTTCATGAAAATCAGTAAAATTGATCGAAATGGTGACCCTAAACTTGTAGACAAACCAACGGCTAAAAGGACCTGCCCCGGTATCCCAGCGCTGCCGGATGTGACACAGCCTGCTGGGCCGCTTTCGCCGATAAGGCATCAGTGTGAGGGTCGCCACACATTTGAAACCATTGGGTATTGCAGCATAATGGGGGTGTTGTCACACGCTGTGTATTGTCAGGAGCCACCGGAGGCTGCCAGTGGCCCGCGGGCCTTGCAATGGAGAACACTGGGCTAGCTCGAGCGCTACCGCTGTTATCACGAAATAAATCATACGGCTGAGGACAAACGCATGTTGGAAAGCGTTACATCATCGATGTGTGCGCATGGTTTTTCTTGATATTTAATGGAACCGTTCGTGGTGGCTTACAACCGAGGGTACGTTGGCAAGGATTGCTAGCTCATGCACATTTGTTAAACTTCCAGACCTACTGAGCTACGAGGTGACCATGAGATTAAAGTACAGCAAAAAGGTTATTGAAACCATGTGTGGTTTTCTCTGGGTGGTTTCCCTCCCACGAGTGAAACAGCCTTTATTTAAAAAAAATATTAGCCAAACATCCCAATGCAGTAAG
This sequence comes from Petromyzon marinus, assembly GCF_048934315.1. Lineage (NCBI taxonomy): Eukaryota > Metazoa > Chordata > Hyperoartia > Petromyzontiformes > Petromyzontidae > Petromyzon > Petromyzon marinus. The sequence goes on from NC_133680.1 coordinate 5,862,496, forward strand.
CTCATAAATAGAGTCTGAAGAATTGGCGAGGCTTCTCCTGGGTAAATATAATATTAATGTAATTATCTTATTATTCATTATTACTATTACTTTCATCATCAACAGCCAAGGTCAATCCACTGCTGGATGTCGTCTCCTCCCAAGCCGCCACCCATCTCACAATCCTGCGATGCAACAATCCACCTCGCACCAGCCACGATGCTGATCTGACCGCTCACATTACTCCTCTGTGCCACTTAAAACAATAACCGCAGGAAACAAAACACGGCCTGAACTTCAGCCGGGCTTGCTCGCCGGGCCGGACCGGGCCGGAGCTGCCACTGGTGAGTCAGACGGGGCATGAAGAGCCGCAGGGCTGGCCTAGAACGCGGCGACCGGGGAGCGGCGTGGCGCGTGGCACGGAGCGGAGACCGTGGGCGTGAACGGGCGCCCGTCCCAACGCGTCTGCCCCGGCGAGACAAGGCGGTGGGTGTCGGCTACTCCCGCGCCAGACGTCTCGGTCAATATCGCAGCAGCAGCAACAGCATCATCAACAACGCCGCCTTTCCTCTCCACCTGCTAAGCGCTCGCCCGGGAAACGCACCGACGCGCCTTGCTCGAAGGTCAATTGTGACTTCACCTTAACGTCTCGCGCGGATAGCACGACGGAATGTCTCGACCATTTGCAACGAACGCTTGTCAGTTTAGGGTTTAGGCAGTGCCGAGTTCCGATTTGTGAACAGTTTGATTGAGCTGCAGGGAAAGCAACGTGTGCATTTAAACCATATTGATGTGGTTAATGAATCAAAGATTGGACTCTTATGGGGTTGTAACAAGACAGAACAGAAAGAGCAAAAATTCACCAATCTGCCCTTCTAATACCCACCCTTATTATTATTAGCAGCATCGCCAAATCGATCCAGAGATCTCCCTCATATCATCTGAGCTGATAACCTGAAAGTGACGGCAAACTCGTGTTATTATCTGCACTTATCTGTGGATGAGTCACCAGGAAGCGGTCTCCCACGAGCGCTAAGTTCATCCTATTATCGGAGCATTTGAGCAAATGACAGGAATATCCTGCAGGTCGCGGAAAATGTATTCCTATTTTCCATGGCCCTGCATGGTCAACGGGAAGTGACCAGGAAGCGGTGGCACATTCATCGTATTATTTGTACTTCTCCGAGGGCAGGAGTCACTCAAAAGTGGTCCCTCGGATGCTCTAATTCAGAGTTCTTCACGAAGTTTCAGAGATGGGGGGGGGGGCACTTTCGCCCATAAAACATCAGTGTGGGGGGCCGCCACGCATTTGAAACCATTGGGCTTTGACAGCACGATGATGGGTGGGGGAGGGGGGTTTCACATGTTGTGTATTGTCAGGGACCGCACGTGAGGGGCCACACTATATGCCACCCAGGGGTTGCCAGTGGGCCCGCGGGCCTTGCAATGAAGAACACTGCGCTAAATCCTTCCAATTATCCACCCAAAAAGTGTATATAAGAGGAGGCAACCTGGATGCGGTGGGAAAATAAATCCGTTTACCCGCGTTGATCCACGCTTCTCCGCATGGATGAGGGGAGGTGATGGGGATCCACCGCCAGTGCCACCACTCCCCCCCCCCCCCCAAAAAAAAAAATCGGGGTGGATAAGTGGACGGCCCCAGTGTCCGTGACGTCTCTGAGAATGTACGTGTTATACTATAATAAATAATGATTGCAGAACATCAAAGGTTACGTCATGAAACTAAATACACTCCTGTGACTCGCCCTAAAAACTGCACTCAAATGCCATCACCTTTTGCTCAACATCTAAAAGAGCTTAATAGGTTAGGTGATTTTTTTTAATGACACGCTGCGAGGAGGTGTGTGTGCGCCAGTGATTTGTTACGTTTGAGAACGGTGACAAGATTTGCTTGACAGTAAAAAGGAAAGTCTCAAAATGCGGGAAACCGCTCTGCGTCCGGTGCCTCTGCCACTAGAAACCCGTCAGCTGGCATAAGTGGTGCGACGCTTCGGCTTTGCCGCTCCCACCACAATCGCATCGACCGTGTCTCCCCCACCTCTCTCACAGAGCTGCTCCTCTCTTCAGGATCATAACAACACGACCGGACAGCTCATAGGAAATAAATACATTTCATAATGACGCTTGTTTGATTAATGTGTATGAACACAAAACAGCCACGTCACTGATTTAAAAAAAAACTTACTCGAGAATTACCCGTGCATTGGCCAAGGCCACTTTAAAACCACACCATGCCATACATTAACAATCCGGGATTACTGTGATATTAAAAGTCTCTCTCTGGCCCTCAGTGCACGCCACTTCTCAATTAGTGGCTATGCAAAAAGTTATCGAGCAGAAATAAACTAAAACTAAACTATTTTTTTATTTTTACCAGGTAAGGCCCACTGAGCTATACAGCTCTTTTTCAGAAGCGGCCTGATCACAAAGGATAGCTCAACGAAGTAGTTTATCACGTAGAAATGTATAGAAATTTGGCAAATCATCTGATAGCACGTTGATTCTAAATGTGGAGGGAAAAACCGGAGGACCCAGAGAAAAATCCACATCTCCCAATGGGGAGATAAGACACGCAAACACCAACTATACAGCAGGCGCCAGGGTCGGGATGGAACCCACGACCTCTGCATACCAGGCGATGTCGTTCACATCTCGCCAAGGAAGGAATAACAGCACTGAAATCCTCACTCGACTTGGTTCAATTTAACCGAAATACGCCCGGATCTCGTCAGGTCTCCAAAGCTGAGCAGGGTGCAGCCCGTGGTAGTGGGATGGGTGACCACGTGCACAGAGGACAGGTGCAGTTGGTATCGAGGGAAGCGCAGCAAAGATCCTTTCTCGTTCTGCATTGCCTCCCCCACCTTCCAGCGTTGACTGGCTTGGTGAAGTATGGTCACATATCCTCCCGCCCCCCATGGCTTGCAAGGCAAAGGGGGAACCTCGTCCACGTACATGTAAGTTCAAATCAGAATGACTGCCGGTAACTTCACACCATGGATCACCGGGCGGTAGTTCATCTTACCAACCCCCGAAGTCATGATGGGCTGAGTCAACCACAGTCAGAATTTAATGTCACGATCTACGAACCGACCTAAGCTTCAGGCGTCGTGATAATATAACACTCACACAATAATACGGCAATTGCAATATCGTACCACGGTCAAGTTGAATGCTATTTATCCTCGCAGCCGCAGAGAGCCTCTGAACAGGTGCATCGCATCCATTTCCTTAATGGCCCGTGAAAGCTTATCCGCTCGAGTCTATTAACACGGACACTATACTCACACTTTCAATTAAGGGAGGCTGCCACTGGGTGAGCATCACCTTCTGCAGTGAGCCCTCTTCCACAAGTGTGCTCACCAAAGAAAACTATCTACAAGAATCTCTTTCAATAACGGAGCGCTTGCTGTTGGGACATAATCTCATAATCGCCGTTTGTCTCAACTACACAAACTCGTATTTTATCCCGAGGCAGAAATATGCATCTCTCTCTCTCACACACACACACACGAAACATTGTATCCGATGACTTCTCCTGTGGGATGCGTGTCTGTAAGCAACACTAATTGGCAGATATCTCGGAGGAACGAAGAAGATAAGTAATGTATGTAAAATAAGGATTAATTTCCCATTTTCAAAAATAACAAGCGCTGACAATGCACACGCGCATGCTGGCTGCGCCGTACGGCGTGTTGCTAAAGACTGACATAATAATAATGATATATGAACTGTCTATTCTCGTGGTATTGTTTCAGCTGGGTGTGTTTTCCAGCTCAATCTGAAACTTCGGATTATATTGTTATTACTTTTGGAACGTGGTTTTTGAAACCGCTGTATATTTTTTCAGCGTAAAGGACACTGGGCAGACAATTCCTAACGAAAATCCAAAAACCTTTCGTCGAATTAAAAACAAAAATTGTTTCGACGGTATCTGAGTGTTTTATGTTTGCATTGGTCCAGTTCCACCATACGGTCTCAATGTGAATGAAAACGGTGGCTTTCGTAGTTTGTATATATGTGCGAAATATTAACGTATACATCTACAATAATGTTTTCATAGCACTGTACGGTTAAGAGCTGACTTGTATTATTTATTTCAATATCGCACCGTTATTATTTTCTTTCAGTTTTTGTCCATCGCTCACTCGGCGTTCCTATTTTGTGACTCATTTTCCCCACAGATGCCCCACGCAAGAGACCCGTCTCAACGGGCCCTCACCTTGGTTATCTCCCGTGCCCGTGGGCAGCAGTCGAACAAGTAGGCTTGCGAACAGTTATTATTTTGCACGTACGGTGCAAAAGAAGTTCAACATACATACATGTGTAATGACAGTGGAGTCAACCTCCGGTGTCAGTGGACTAGTGGCCACGGGAGGTAATGATAGGGGAGTCAGCTTGCAGTACGAAAGGACTGGTGGCTAAGGGAATGATCGAGAATGGGAGCGTGGCCAGGTGACGGAAGAGGACGGTGGAGTCTGCGGGTAGAGCGAGCGGTCTAGAACCAGCGAGAAGGTTCGGGAATGGGGGCGTGGCCTCGGACCGTGTATATATAAGAGAGATGCACGGGAGACTCGGGGCTGTTGCAGTGGGGGTCTCCGCCTGTTCCAGTGTGAGCACGCGGCTCCTTAATAAAATAAACCATCTGAAGATGAGTGTGCTCAAGTCGTCATTACACATGCGTACAGTTCTGTATGCAATCTGAGTGTTATGCCCTCGTGACAATTTCGCTGACTGTTTAGAAAAAATAAAAGTGGGCCCTGGCAGGACAACATCGCGAGAAGGAACGACGGCCCCGTGGATGAGGGTGACGATGGGGCGGCAGCCAAAAGGAGAAAATGTGCCCCAGGAAACAATGGGGCAGTGCAATCGGCCCACTTGCGTGTGCCGGGTGAAACGTTACATTGCAAAAGCTTTACAGTTGGCGGCGGATGGGGGGGGGCTGTCATCCGGCAGTGGATTGAGCATGGCTGCTGATGATGCTGCTGCTGCTGCTGATGATGATGATATCGTCGTGTATGTATTTTATCCGACGTCAAACAATCCACACAAAAGCGAACTGCATTATATTGTACATCACAGGCTCAAAAAGACCTTCAATACGTGCTGAAAATGTCCTGGGAAAAGGCAGCATCGTGATATGAATAACGTTTACGAGAGGACCTCTCGGGGAAAAGCAGTTCAATTAAAAACTCATTTAGAAGTGCTTTTTGCGTTTAGTTTGCTGTCCTTCCCCCGCACCTCCGATTAAGCACGGTTGGCAACGTACGGTGTGAAAGAAGTTCAACATATAGTACATGCTGTCCGAGTAGAAGCTCGGCCTGGGTAGATATTGAGTAACAAGCAGGTCGGTCCTGTGCAACTAAATATACTGGGCAAGTTGTACTCAACAGCAATAGCTGAGCGAGTCGGTGCGGAATACATTTCGGCAGCATACGATCATTCCCGGCGCGTTTAGTCGCTGCTCCAACGTTTGGCGTCCCCTAAACTCCTTTCGGCTGCCACACTCAGTAAAATCCCCTGCAAATGCAAGCAGAACCTCATTCGCCTCGTCTTTCTGGTACATCAGCCCAGAGGCCACTTCTTGCGCGATATATGTCATGACATTTGACGATGTCGCCGTTGTGGAAATGAGCATGAAGCTGTGCTTCACGGAAGTGCCAAATTCCCCAGCGGTATGCCCAGAGAAGTCACATTTGGGCGAGGTTGGTGCGGGGGTGTATGTGGGGGAGGGGAGGAGGGCGTTCACAACCTCTCCATGTCAACGATGCCAGCCATAATCGCCATTTAGTCGGAGCGCGTGAGGAACGACCGAGGAAGCAAGAACTGTACGCGTGACGGTGAGAAGACGAAAGCCAGATTCTGCACCGATTCAGCAAAATGCCGTGATGGTCAGCGCAGTGGACTTTCAATCTAGAGGACACCAGTTCGATGTCCCAGCACGGCAGTTGAAACAATGGGCAAGTTTCTTCAATCCTCCCCCTGCCTCTGTCCACCCAGAAGTATAAATTGATACACCACGGTAAGCAGTTCGCACATGGCCTAGTGAAGTCAGGGCATGCAATCACACCCTCTTCCACAATGTCTGACCAGCGTGGAAGAGTAGGCCAAAAATACCCTCCACAGAGGGTCTCTCTCTCTAGCCGTGGCCCGTCTGCCAGCACTTGCATGATCAGGAACTTGCAGGGCTGCGCCTGCATCTTCCGCATAAAAAAACACATTGGTGGAGGAAACGCATCCAGTCGAGTGAAACTTTCACATTCCGCACACGTATTCCATGTATTTAGCAACGACTTGTCTCTGTGTTCTATTCTACCTTAGCGTGTCTCTTCTGTCACGGCACATTTTCTGATCATGGCTGCTATAAGAGAAACACCAGAGCTGATGTTGCAATTGGCCACGATGATGTTAACGTTCATTTTTGGTCGCTGGCTGTTACGTACCTCATTGAATACTTCCATTGCAGCTCAGCATTCACTTTCGCAGCGGCATGCTTATCTTACGCATCAGAAAGTGCAGCAATAACTGCCGTGCATGTTTTTTTTTAAATGGGGAATTCTGGTAGCAACGGAAGTGAGCCATTACAATAATTACTTCTTTATGTACCAAGTAAAGTCTCAGCGAGTCTCAAGAATAGTATTCATGAGGGTCCTGACTGGAATGTTTGGCCAGTTGCTTGCTGGGTGTTTTTATCTATTTATTGTGCGTGAGATAAAACTAGGATGGCGACGAGTAATTCAAGCTCCACACGCAAAGGGCAAGAACGTACTTGCTGTGTTGCCTTCTGCAGGCACTCCTCGTTATTATGCAGGAAGTATCAAGTGTACAAGATCTCGCAGTGATCCATTAAGTTTCAGTTTCAGGACCAAATGCAGAGGTGATGGCTAAATTGGGGGAAAAATATACCTTAAATATGCAGCTGTGAGCCAGGAAAAGCTTTCAAGCAAATGGCAAAAGCCAAACCCTTGTGCAAAAATGGCATTGCAAAGAGGATGTAAATGTTAGCGAGGTTTAAATATGAACCAGAACTGACATTTTGCGCAATCTGCTTTTTTGTGTGGAAAAATCTGTCAACGTTATCTTGTTTTGAATGGCGAACAAAAAATAAAGAGGGGGGGAAAAAAATATTGCGGTGTGTTTACATTATTCTCGGCCCGATGGATTTCCGTGGCCATTCTCAAACGTTCAAACATACACAGACGCAGTGAGAGAGAAAGCCTTTATGCTCATTTCCAGTAGCCATACGAGGCCGCTACATTACAAAAGCCAAACTGGATAAACACTCGGGACCAACACCCAGCCTCCAAAATCGTACGGCAAAAAAAAAACCCGACAAAAGCAACGCGCCGAGTCGAATTTCCTGTGAACAAAACATCCCAGCCTGCTCTCCACTCAGCTTGCCACGTCAGAACCATCGCCCAGCCAAGCCGCCCCCCTCCGCCCCCATCCACACCGCCACCTCACCCCATCCTGCGCTTCCAGACAGGGGACTGACACCGTGTATCGATAGTTCAATGTTAATGTGCCATTTTAATTGAGGGACTACGACTGTGTGTCATCTTCATATGGCCTGGGACTGTTTTTCTGTTGTTTTTGCTGCCTTGTCCAAGCTTGATCAATAGGATTTACGGAATTATTTATGTATTCACATTCAGTGACTTGCGTACCTTTTACTCTATCGTGCACGCCAATCGTTTGTTTTGTATTGGACGCTGTTGTAACTTGCTGACCCACCCCATACTGGACATGTGTGAACAAAGAGCTTCAAAGCTCATCAGATTCCTTCTCCCGTCTAAATAAAGTTTCCCATTCTGATAAATAAACCACCGTCCAACAAGAGACGGATTGTGCCACGAGAAACTTTGCACTTCATCTGAGCGACATCAGCTGCGCTCCTCCGTCCCGCGGCAACAGAAGCCACCGTGCCGGGTAAACGCACGCACACACACGCTGGTGCAGATATGCGTACACTATTGCACACAGGATGCATGCATGGAAGGTGCAGACTGGGCATAAATGCAATTGCAGCGACGCGATTCCTCTTATCCGTGTTGATATTGGGGGCAGCGGCTCTTGGTGGATCTTAATATTCGCACAAAACAATCCTGAAATCGGCATCAGCCACAATCAATCCACTGTTGGATGAAGGTCACCGCTAGCCATCGCTCACGATTCTACGATGCGACTATCCACCTCGCACCTGCACATGTTATATCCGCGCGGTTAACCGTGGGGGGGTTACGGACACTGTCATAGGATTGGTTATCTGCCACTTTCGAGCCACTCCTCTTACCTATGAATAAGCGCAGATAATGGGAAAAAATATATTCAAAAATTATAGCAATGTTTAAAGAGTTTCAATGTAATATTGCAAACAATAATAAATACATGCATGGTTATAAACTAATGGATGAGTGTATATATATACACACACACACGTGCTTCATGAAGAAAAAAAGAGAAACTGTACAAATATTGGCCAAACAAATTTATGATTGAATAAAATTGTCGGCGAAATCAGGCCAGCTCACAGTATCGCTGAGCTGCGAATATTTACTGGAATTTTTACTGGACATCTGTGAAAAAGCTCATAGCTCACGTTGTGTGTCGAGGTCGCATCTCCGTTCAATCGGTGACCTAGGGGCCTTTCCCGTGTTTCCCCCAAGCTGTGGAATTCACTTCCATCAAATATTCGATCTGCTGAGTCCCTCGGTTAATTTTGTAAATGTGATTTGGGGAGTGTGGGAGTGGGGGGTATTTGTATCTGTGGATAAATCATGAGCCTGCATGCTTATATAAGGTTTTAAAATTGCGTGAGTTATTTACTTGCTTGCTTTTAGCTCTGTGCAGCGCCTTGCGACCTCTGCGTGAAACACGCTTTATAAGTGTAAATTATTATTATCGGAACAAAAATTCGGATTTACATTCCCACCGTGTGCAGTGCACGTAACCTATGACTGAATTTTAATATCTACTGTAGATGTAAACTAATCGCAACCCAGCGCACTTCACCCGGAAGTGTACAAAGGGTATCTAAATATAATAGAATATAACGTTATAAAAAGTAATGTACTGCAGTCAGTGACGCACAAAAGGTCACCTCTGTGGTTCACCGATGAAGAGCGGCGAACTTTGGCCAGCCGCAGCCCTTCTCAAGGCTTCTGGACTCGTTCTCTCTCAAGGTCACGCGAGAACACAAACCGAGCTCTCGCAATAAATACAAAATAAAATATATTCTTCCATCAGCGATCTCTGCTGTTTACACCGCAGTTGCGACAACAAATGTGATTCTAATCAGGGCTGGCTTTACACATTCACGAGTGGAGGCCTTGCCATACCATCAGCCTGGCACACACAAACGCATGCACGTCTGTTTATCTGCCATGTTTCTGGCATCATCAGTGTCAGTGTTCACGGACTAGCTGAGAAGCTGTTCACCCATAAAACCATTACTAAATATTTTAGTTCGTTATTTGTAAATAATTTAAAGGCCCCTGCCAGTTCACTCCTGCATCAAGGCCTCCCCATGCCGTGTCAAACATGGGGGTTGTTTGGGAGTCAATTTCAGGTTCCTGGCTTAACAGAGCAACGTGCCACCAATCCCTCCCCCCCATCCTTGTTTTATTTATGAACATGATTCCTCTGGCCGATGGTTAAGAAGAGTGATGGAGCGGCAGCTAAGGAATTGAACGCGTCTGAGAGAACGTTGACCGAGGAGATGGAGCAACGTAAATAAGCTCATGTGCAGGTGCTTTGGTAATTATTACATCGTAAAACCATGAAAGATAATCCTATTTAAACTAATAAACTATATATTTTTTATTGTACCAGGTAAGGCTCACTCGGCTATATACTGTAGCTCTTTTTTCAGAAGTGACCTGTTTATAAGAAAACAACCGGAGGAACCAGAGAAAAATCCATGCCACCACGAGGAGAACACAAATATACAGGCGTCAGGGTCGGGATCTAACCCACGACCTCCTACCTACCAGGCGAGGCAGATAACATCTCGCCACCGTGGCACCCCAACAGCTTGGGGACGCTTTGGTCCAGCGGTGAATTGATCGTGGCTGATGATGGTGAATTTGGATGCCATTGACGACTCAACGCTAGATAGGAAGTGGCCCTCACCCACCACAGCTGGAGAACTTCAACCACTGCCAAGTGACAAGAGCACTGCTCCATTGCTCGTTAAGCAGACACTCTGACTTAACATACAACTCAAGCCACGTAGTCTAAGTTGTACACACCAGCCAATGAAGCTCAAAACAACTGTCACTGCATCTGCTGTTGCGCCCACACTCTGCGCAGGAAGACACCAGGCCAAAGCTAAAAGATCCCCGTGTGGTCTGAATGGAGTATTGGGGAAAGTGCTGTAAGCAAGCAACGTATTAAAGCCAAAACAGCACTCAATGAGGTGGTGTGGCCAACACCCCGCTCAGTAACCTTTGCCCTCTCTAGTGCTGATGTTCATTAGCCACTGCACAAGGCAACTCATTTAGGGTCGAGTCAACCCACGGCAGGCCGTGTACTGGTTCATGTAATCGCCATAACCACTATGCCACCGTTCCCCACGCGCACGCACGCGCACACCACGATTAGAAGCACGTCATGTGGCAGGAAGACGCACGCGAATCCACGCGCCTGAATGGCCACACACGGGGCAAGCACCAAGACAGGAAAACACGATTAGATGGGCCTTTGTTGTTCTACAAGACTCGTGCATAGGTTCGTTCATACGTGTGCCTACGCAATACCGCACGAGAAATGTTGCCCACACACCAAACGTATCAGTTCAACCAGCTTGCTCGTTGCGCTTGTTAACATGTTGGTTAATCGCGCACGCTGCCCAATAACCGCCAACATTTATCACGGTGGTTTTCTTTGCAAAAAACGTGCGAATTAACATTTAGCAATACCGTCCCTTGCGCGACTATGCGATACGCAACAGCAAATGCTAGGTATAATATTGCCATCGAATTTTATTGTTCAAACCTTGCCGATAATTGTGACCAACCATTCGCTGACAATGCTGATAATACGACGGATGGAAGGATGCATCATTTAATATGGAATAGCAACCCCAAGTTCCTGCACATGCATCAAATTGCACGTGTAGCATCAATTCACAGGCGCCCGTATGTTACGGGTTCGTGTGACGGCCACAGACACCAAATGCACTGCCATTCGCCGCGATGCAAACATTTTGAATTGTGACCCCGAAATCGCGAATGTTTATTGAATCGTCAAGGAGAGTAAAGGATGGGGGTGAATCATTGCAACCCAAATTATTGTGGTGCCGTATTAGGCCCCGAGCACTATCCAGGTTCAAGCCTGCTTGGCTTTTGAGATCTGGCACGAAGCAGCAGAATTCTGGGTGACATGTAGACATTTGGGCCACCGCCATGCACAGAAGGGGCACTATCGGCTGCTGTGAAGCTGTTGCCGGCTAGAGGGCCAGTGCACCAAAATCCATTGTTGTACTGTACTATTCACCCAACGTCACAAAAACCCACACTGACCAGCGCGGTGAAGTGAGGCCAAATGTCACAGGGAGGGAGGGAGGGCCCTAAAGCGGCAGGAAATCGTCAAAAAAAGCTCTTGAGTACAGGGTGGTCCAGATGTCTTGTGACCCCCGTTCAATTCTCTAAAACGTAATATTTTTTCCGAAGGTTAATTTCGAACTTAATATACAAAGAAAAAAAACATGTTAGGGGGGGTCAATAAATTGGGGGTCACAAAACATCTGGACCACCCTGTAAAATCAAGCCACAAAATTTGCCCGAAAGCTCCCAAACAGATCGAGCCGAATCTCCCCGCGCCAGCAGCGCCCGTTGCAAACGGACGCCCCCCCCCCTCGCCCCCACTCTTTTTCGCCCGCAAACGATCGCCGTCGGTCACAGAGACCTTGGCCCTCGTCTCAAGCGGGGGGGGGGAGCCGAAGGGGGCAATTTGCGAAGTGGCAGCGACGCAGCGACGCAACGAAGTGCGCGCAACCGATGGGCACCCGTGGACGGGAAAGGGCCCTCGACCGGGGATGTTTATCTGCCCGACTGACCGCCACGGCCGGGATCGAGCCGCCACCCGCTTGCACCCCCCCCCCCCCGCGATAAAGGACTAAACGCGCGCCACATGTCTCAAGAAGCCCTTCCGCGCCACTACCCAGCCAGAGGCCAGCGATGGCGATGGGGGGTGGGGGGCATGCGCCTGTGTGTGGCAGGGCACGGCCGGAATCTGCGCAACAGCCTTCGGATGTTAAATGCCCAAAAAAGAGAGTAAAAAAAGGCCATCACGCAGCGTCGACGGGGAGGGGTGGGGGTGGGGGCTTCACAAGCTCTTTGACAAAAGAAAAGAGCGGCCGTAAAACGCGTGTTGTTATTTGTGTGCGGTTTCGCCGTTGTTTTGTCCTCGTGCAACCTTTTTACGCCGGGAACATGTGGAAGCACTTTTGACCGTGTGTGTGTGTGCGAGCGAGAGAGCGAGCGCGTGTGTGTGTGTCACAGTACGCGAGCATTCGGGTCCTTATGTATTTATTTTTTTGTTTTTCACAGTTTAATTTTGCGCAGAAACATGGCCTGCAGGGATGCGTGCGGCATAAAGAACGAAACAGTTTAAGGAGCATATATTACAAGTGCACAACAACGTGGCAGGCAAGATCATTTAAACACGGCGCAAAAATAACAACTTAAGCATGAACACAAAGTGTTCCATTCGCTATTTTCACACGCAACCCTGTGCGCGCACTGTGTTTGAATGTTCAGTAGAGAGCTGAACATTATTTGCACTGTTACTTGACGGTCCCCGATTGGCAAATACAGAAAAAAATGTTTTCTTCACCGCAGCAGGATACTCCTCTAACACATGGCTGTGTCAAAAAAAAAAACATTTCACAGGAGGCATACAGTATCTCAATGGCCCTTGATAACACAATCAGTCGAGGCCATATAGCGCGAAGGCATTTCTTGAAAATGAAATGCTAATATTTTCCCCGTAATCGAACTCGGTGTAAACGATACCGCAATCGTAAGCGTGGCTTTGTAACGGGCCGGGGGTATAACGGTGGCCTGGGCGAGAAAGGCTCTGGCTCAAGATAGGTGAATAATTACAATCAGCATGGGGTAGCTCGCTGTAAAACTCTAGGGTCTAAATTAATGCAGTTAATCCTCAAAAGCTTCCAAAAGGGGTATTTAAATTCCAGTAATGTCTTGGCAAAAATGACTCCCTGTTTCTGCGTTAAATCTGAAGCATGTTCTCCAATCCGGGCAGCCCCTCAAGGATTAAAACGGAGTTCTCAAGTGCAGCGAGTCGAGCATCCAAGCCCAGTCACCCATTTGACTGCACTGTACACAATAAAGTTAAACACAATTACATTTCGTTGTGCACTTGGTTTGGCTAAATTACAGCTTTGAGAATTAAAAATATATATCTATTCGTATGAGTGTCATATGACAATCTCATAGCAGAGCTCATGGGGAAGTGTACCTCACCATCTGAAAGGCCACTTAAAATATTTTTTAGAAGTCCCGTGGAAAAATCTCTTCAAGAGGCGGCAGACGCAGTCCTTCGTGAGGTTAGCAATTGGATTCTTCACTTAGTGGCGCGATGCTGATAGCGCAAATTGAATAAATTAGTACAACAAATATTTTTTTTCATTTTCAAATCAAGACGTGTACGGCAGTTTCCAACAACTATGTACAGTAACACGTGTTGAAAATCTAACCACTGCTGCAGAACTATTTAGGGCAATGTTCCAGGAACTTTAAGTGTGGACGGAACAAACAAGACTCGCTCTATTGGTATAAACGTTGCCACAGCAGCACATGTGACTTTTGGAGGAATAGATGGACTTATGCTGATGTGTATATTTTTACTGTACTGTATAAGGTATACATACGGACAGAGACAGCAAACACAAGCATGCACACACACAAACTGGAGAGACCACACAAGGAATGATCACACACCAGCTGAGGAAATGCAAATGTAAATTCTGATCTTGACACATTTTGCAGCTAGATCTGGATATGAGTTTTTAGCTCAGAGTATCGCAGTGTGTATCTGCGCATACATACATGAATATCATTAAACATTGAGCCACAACTCAAAAACAAGATGCAATGGGAAAGCTCAGAAAGGGCTTTCAGCCAGCTGCGGTTACTCCAGTAGTGCGTCTCCTGTGGGCTCGAGAACCGGCGCTAGAAGTCCATCATGCAAATTAAATCGACAAAAAATTGTAATGTACTATTTTGACTTGTGGTTGATTATGCAAGGCCCCCTTTAAAAATGGTGCCCCCCCCGCCACCCCATCCCACTTCCCGAAAGTGGAAAACCCCCTAAAAGCAACCCCCAGTGTGACCCAATGAAAACTATGACATCTTCAGTCTGCCGCCTTATAAAGCATGCTTGGAGCTTGTGTGCAGATACATATTTTTTCTTTCATTTATTTACATAAATGTCAATACATTTTGTCACGGGTTTTCTATGATTGATCGACCCAATTAATGTATTGATAGATTCATTGATCAAGTCAATAGACGGTAGTTGCGGCTCTAGATAGGGCTGCCACCTCTCCGATACAAAACAGAGTGATCCATCATGGGAATAACAAGATCTCAAATGTCGCATGAAGGGAGAACCACTTAGACATGTATTGCCTTGCGTGGAAAGCAACAATAACCGTTACACTTTCATGTCCCGGGGAAGAGTCAAGTTTTCCTGCGATGGCAACTTAAACAAGACTATCCTGGGAGAGAACCGGGACAGGTAGCGAACCTAGCTCTCAGCTCTAGAGTCACCCTTGACATCGGCACGGCTCCATGTCTGGGGCAAGATACTGGCACAGCTACCGCAACATTCACCGCCCGCTGACCGGCACCAGGGAAGGTCAAGTCTTGGCAAAATATACGATAAGAGCACAATCCGGCGCTCTTTAACCGATTTAACGTTGACGTGACTTTGGCGAAGCGCAGACGGGGAAGAGCCGAGGCAGCTCCAGAGCCGGAGAGCAGAGGCCGTTTTCTTTGAAGAAAATGTTGAAAAAACTCTGAAGATTTCATATGTGAATATAAAATAACGTGTTTTAAATAAACAAATAAAACATCTGTATTGCGCATTGAAATGGAGTTATGAATGCGGGAAAGAACGTATGGCTGTGCATTGTGTTCCAGCATGTGGGTGCAATCCCTCTTGTGTAAGAAAAGCCAGAACCTCTGCATGCTAAAAGTGCTCACATCCAATTGGACGTGGGGAGACAATGAAGGTCGATCCTGTTATTTGTTGATCCATGCAAATGGATTATTTAATCTGCACTGTAAGGCATGTATAAATCATCATCAGCAACCATTATCAATCCACTGCTGTATGAAAGCCTCCCCATGGAATGCCAGTCAAGAGGGTTGTTTGATATGGAACTCGTAGCCGGATTCATAGTGCGGTGCATTAACCCCAATACCACTCTTATTATAGCGACAAAATTATACTACGAATGTGCCACCACTTCCTCGTCACCCCTCTTATGCAAACAAAGAATAAAAATTATAGGAAACCATTGCCATACGGAAAATAGGATTTTTTCTCTCTCATAAAATATGAAGATCGACTAATAGGCACATGGCCTCAGCAAGTGAAGTTGACAATCTAGAAGGGGTTAACACTACAGAAAGATTATACCTCTGGAGACACCGACACTGACAAAGTTACCCGATCACTGGGTTTTTCTCCGGATCCTCCAGTTGTTCCCTCCACATTTAGAAACATGCGTTGAGAGTATACGTATGGCTGCTATACATTCCACACGATAAGCTACTTCGTTGAGCTATAATTTGTGGCCAGGCCGCTTCTGAAATAGAGCTATATATTGCTCAATGGGCCTTAACTGATAACAAAATTATTTAGTTTTTTTTATAGTAGTTTACCTGATGACCTGGAGGCATCTGGTCTCTCAACAAATGACAACAACAACAATATTGCAATCCCATAGCACGTTTTCGTGATGGAGTCTGCCCAAAGCACTCTCCAAAGGTGTAACACTACAGTGAGATCCAGCCCTGGCATAAGCAAAGGTGCCCAATCATCACAAGCAACATCGCACAGCTGCACCGCGTGCCTTTTATTATTAAAATGAAAGTGCCTTGGTTTGGCCTCTTCAACATAAGAACCCTGTAATCCTGAGACTACACCGTATTACATATTGATATATTGGATTCCGGCGATGAATGATTGATGAGACTCCACGTTGCGGCTGGGATTTACATCGCCCGTATTAATAATACATCGCACGTGATACGGCTGACACATCCTGAAGTGCCACAATATGAGACAAAACGCTCATTTGCCCCGAAGGCACCTCCGATTTCGCCAACTGCTCTGAACGGAGAGCGCTGTGCAAGGTATTAGATTTACCCGAGGTAGCGCGCGGGTTACAGGATCACCGCGAGCACACAGCAGAGACCGCACGTTCTCTGCCGTCGAAAATTGCTCAACAACATGTGTGTCAAATACGGGCAGCGGACGATGAGCAGAGTGTGTGGCTGACGCTTGTTGTTGCTGCTGCTGCTCTCTCTCGTTTGAAAGCAGAGCACAGCACGATTAACTGTTGAGGACACGACCTGGATTGGATCACTTCAACCGCTGACCCCGAGTGCACTCCCCCCTGTCTATTCACAGTTAAATGAGCAATTGAGATTTCCCATCATGCCGGCATTCGTTCAGGGCAGCTCTCCCCGCGTGGTTTCGAGGTGCGCCGAGCATCGTTCAGCGCGGCAGCGTCCCGACGTTTCGCCCCACATGCCGCCAGCTTCTTCAGGAAATGAACGAAAGGTCGGGACGTTGTACCCAACAAAAGACAAAGATCGTCCGTATAGCCTTAACAGACTGTTGGGGCCAGTTCTGTTAGCGAGTAGCACCAATGAAGGTCGGCACGGCACACGAGGGGCTGGGTGGCCAGCACCACGCCCAGTCCACTTTGTTACCGCAGTGGCGATGTTGACACACCACACCAGGTACTCATTTGAGGCTGAGTCGACCTAGGGGAGGCCCAGGACCGGTTCACTAAACTATCGCTCCCCAACAACACGCGGTACAATCAGCAGAGTACGCATCGGGGAGCTGTAACCGTGTAATCGGACACACTGCTATTCCTTTCGAATTATTTTGCGCACTCGACACGCAAACATGCATCAAACCATAAAACTAAGAAACCCAATTTGGATAAATTCCATATATGAGAGTTAAAATGTAATTTTGACTGTCACGCGACGAGCATCTCTCAGTGGCAGAGCAAGCGGTGAAGCTCTTTCCCCGTACTGTGTGAACCAGAGGTCACTTGAAGGGATCTCAAGGGTAGCTCTGTAGTATCTGCCTCCACGGGTCGTTCTCGAACACAAAGGGATGGGCTGCTCTGCAATGGATTCAAATGGATTCAAATGGATTTTCCGTCACGTGACACGATGCCGATAGCAGGAACATCAGAAGGACGACGCAACTTTACATTGGGTTCGCAAGTTTTAGCACCCATCCATGGGGTACTAGAGAGCCATCGTAGGTTTATTTATCTTTTGAATTATTGTACGTATGCAGCACACTTTCATTTTACCTATGACGAGCAAAGCCTGCCTCTCCTTACCTCCCTCGAGCCAACCAGCAAAACTTGCGTCTAATAGTATGATATGATAGTATGATCGCTTATTCCCGCACATATGTGCGAAATACTTGGCCGGGATGGAGGGTGGGGAGAGGCATGATATCAGCGCGTACAAACCCGGATCAACGCCGAGAGATGCGGCTGATGTCATCGCACAGACACATACCTGTCAACCCCTTTATCAGTGCCCTACCTTCTTACAGAGCAATTCAGACCTTGTTGGTCACTCCGTGCCCTTATAAATCGCAACGTTCGTCCTACAAAGTCCCATCACAAGGAAAAAACACAAATTGACGAAAAAATGTTGTTGCCCGTATTGAAACGGCCGTGTGCCATATGGACCTGATAACTCAATTTCCCTGTACAAGAATACGGGGTAAACCGTGCGGGTTGACGCACGGGTATGCAGACGTCACTACTGCACACGCGCATTTGTGCATCAGCCAGGCAGACAGGAATCCTGGCAGGAACCCCGGTTGGCAGAAACTTTTTTTTATATCCGATGAAAGCGTTGTTTTAAAAAATAAAAATTGGGATTCAAAGTCACGTATTGAAAAAAAATCATAATTTAAGAAACAAATTAGTTTTGTGTGCGTTTACATTATAAAAAAAAAAACATTTCCTTGCTAGAATTATTAAGATAAACTAAGCGACCATTGGGCAGAGGCACGGAGGCAGAGAACATATGAAACCTGTTGACGCTCTCCATCTCCGATCCATCCCCTTCATTGAAATACAAATGGACGCAATGCAAATGCTGTTTTCTGTTACACAAATAAGCTTACCGTCTTGCTCTTTTGCAAACTTCCCATGGCACCAGATGCCAAAAATACCAATGGTTTTTATTTATTTTTGGGTTAAATAAGTTCACACTCATGATGCATCGGTATCAAAATATTAACACAGCGCTCAAGCTGAGAAAAATTACAAATTGTGTAATGTTTATTTTTGTTTCATAATACCTTCCATTAATGAAAACAAGAAGGGCATTTCAATAAAAATAAACGACAGGCAAGGCTCTGTGTAGCGGTCCTTCATTACCCTCGTTAGCATGGTGTTAGTGATGAATGCGTTGAGTTTTTGTTATTATTTTCTGCTTGTCCACCACCACTGCCAATGCAACAACGCACATTTTCGTTCACTCTTCCAAGGACAGAATACATACATATGCACTACTTTTTTTCCTCCTTGTTTATAGATTTAATTGCTCTAGAATTGTTGTCCAATCTGGCCAAAGACGCACACACACACGAGGATACAAGAACAATACACAGGGACGATACCTGAGCTGGTGATCAGACCCCGTGCTGAAATCCCATCCGTCTATCTGTCGCACAGAAGCACCACACCGTCTCGGAGTGCGTCTGCAACCGCCAATTGTGGCAGCAAGGGTTGCCGCGTTAGCAAGATGTAAACTACTTCGCCTGATATATAGGACGTCGTGGGTTCGATCCCGACCCTGACGCCTGCTATATATTTTTGGGTTTGTATCCTCTCCCCGTTGTCGCGCGGATTTTTCCACCGGGTCCTCCGGTTCTCCCCCACATTTAGGAACATGCGATTAAGAGTATTTATCTGCTATACATTTCCACACGATAAGCCACTTCGTTGAGCTATCATTTGTGGCCAGGTCGCTTCTGAAAAAGAGCTGTACAGCTCAAGAAGGCCTTACCTGATAAAAATAAAATCAAAAGTATCAGCAACAGAGATGGCTTGGAATTAATGTGATCTCAGACAAAGCTTTGCAGCACAACTTGCATTGATTTTACGAAAACAGCATGAGCGTGCAAGACCTGCAACCGCCATGTCTCTGACTGCCATCCTTTAACGCATCAATAATGCCATTATGGAATTTGAAAGCATTTCATATAAATCACACCGCTTCATGCGAGATGACATTAGTAAAGTGCTTTACTCAAACGCCACTGAAGTAAGCAATGAGGAGGATTTCCTCTCATTATGGCTTTACTGTATGGAAATGCAATTACGTTTAAAAATAAATAAATCCGACGATAAGGTTAAGAACTGTGTAAACACACGAAGGCTCGGGGGAAAATTAGTTTATGAAAAAAAAATCTAAATGAGTTGTCTGAATTTTTTTAATTTTCACCCAATTCTATTAAATCTCATTGAGATATTTAAATTAAAACTTGCATAAAAATGTCCCCGCATGCTAGCGATGATGCCGTTTCCCATGGCCATGCTTGTAGAATGCCACACGACATGATTTTACACGTGCGAACCTAGTTCGTTGTCTTCATAGTGCAGCGCGCAAAGTACTGCGCTTCCACTCCATCCACGACGACTACTTTAGATATATTTAGATATATATATACAAATACAGACAATTTCAACCGAGAAGATGGATTCTGGCTTAGCAATCATTGGAAGGATTTGAGAAACCATTTCGGGTCTTAATTGATTGTTCACGCTTATGGTGGATTTCAGACCGCATCCATAATTTTCGTCTCCCCCCTCCTCTTTTCCGAAGATAGATGGACTCGTCCATCTGAACAAACTGTTAAATCGCTCTCCGTGGTGCTAACGTTAAAAATAACCGCCACTTTTTTCAAATTTTCTTGCTGTGGTTTTCACACCTGATGATGATTGCTTGTGTTGCAGTCAAAACGTCGTGAGAATTGTATTGTTTTATTTCATTATTTTATTTCCATTCTGCGTGACTTTACCAAAAGAACCAAGAATATATTTAAAGAACCAATAAGATGAATCCCTGCAGTCACGAAAGCTTTAAATCGAAATTTAACCACCTCTACGGGGAGGGATTCCACACAACCTTAAGATCCTTCAACAAACTCCGGGATAAGAAGGCTCAACTAATCGAGTCTCTCACCTTTCTGAAGAGATGCCGCACACAGTTTCAAAAGACACAGTCCTTGCTTAACAGCGTTCATTCAAGTTCCGTCTTCTTGATAGGCCTGTTTCTTCACCTGAAGAAGGCCACTTGTGTTGTGGCCGAAACGTCGTGAGAATTTTATAATTTTATTTCATTATTTTATTTCCATTCTACGTGACTTTACCGAAAGAACCAACAAGATGAATCCCTGCAGTCACGAAAGCTTAAAATGGAAATATTTAAAGCAGTTTGTTTTATTTAATAAGGAAGGTATGTCCGTCACCCGAGTGGGTACTGCATACTCCCTCTCACCGTGCCGCCGACTCGGAGCCGCACCACAAACGCACGCACCGCACGTGCCCTCCGCTCGGCGGCAGCTCCACATGGGATGCCACCATCGCACACTCTGCATTTTGCATTATTTTAATAGAAATCCCACAATGGAGTTACGCCTAACTCCATTACATTCACCTGAATGTCTCCACGTTCAAATGGAGAAATAAAAAAACACACGTTTGAGTCCATAATTCTGTTGGTATTTCGGACCAATATTATCCAAAAGCATTTCAAGCATGCAAACTCTGACTCTGCTGATGAGACGCAGAAGGTGTAAAGCGGTCCAGAGTTTGCTTGCCTAAACAAATAAACAAATGCTGTGAGATAATGTTGGTCTGGACAGCCAAAGAGGCCTTTGGGCTGGAACATATTTGTGTTTACACGTTGAGACGGAACAGAGTTCTGCTTGTACACACACCATCACAGTAAATGTAAGCAGGCACGTGTCTGGGATGGGAAGTGGGTAGAGTGGAGGAGGCGGGCCGGGCGATATGGAGCATGGGCGTGCTCACTCGCGGTACATCCCATAGGTTCCGGCAAATGTGGAAATGACACCGGGGTGGAAGGTTGAACCGGTGTGATTGGGGTCAAGGCGAACGGGGGGGGGGGGGGGGTCACACGGTGAATTGCAACCACGGCCGAGCTCCACGCCGCACATCGGTCCGAGGCGGTTACGAGCAGCTGCGATTGTGCCGAGGCGTTGCCGCGCGATTCCTCGCGTCGTGCGTCGGGAGGCAACGGCAGCCCAATTGGTTACCGAGGGCCATCACGGCACGCGTAAGTGCCGGGAAGAAGATACTTTTGGAACGACAGCGAATACGCGAGGCGAACGGCCCCAACAGTTCGGCGGTGAGGTGCCACTGCGCCGCCGACACCGATGCAAGCCGTTCTCGTGTCACGACGTTCCGCTCCAAGGCTCCTCTGGGCTTTGTGCAGGCAGGGGCTTTCGAGGTATTAACGGAGGATAGCGAGCGAGGCGTTTTTCACTTCGGGGGGCTATTTGAAAAGCGATTGCACGCGTTACGGGCAAACGAGTCATTTCGTGAACGGTTTGACGAACCTCGGAAGACTCTTAAAAACCTTTCAAGGTTAAGTAAGCTTCACTCACACACAGACAACGATCCCCCATATAGCCTTAACAGACTGTGGGATAAGTGCTGTTAGCGAGCACCTATGAAGGCTGGAACGGTACACGAGGGGGTGGGTGGCCAGCACCACGCCCGACCACCTTTGTCTCCCCAGTGGCGATGTTTACACACTGCACCAGGTACTCATTTGAGGCGAAGTCACACACAGACACACGAGCGCACACACGCGCATATGCAAATGTGAGCACAAGGAGGTTGAGTAGTCCTTAGGGCGGTGGCAGGCAGCGGGAGTAAACTATAGCGAATGAGATTTGAAATTAATCATTGAAGAAGTAGCGAGGGCAACAAAGATCCCCAGTATAGCCATAACAGACTTTTAGGGCAAGTGCTGTAATGGAGCACCCATGAAGTCCAGCACTGCACACGATGGGGTGGGTGACCAGCCCCACGCCAGACGGCCTTTGTCTCCCTAGTGGCAATGTATACACACTGGAACCAGGTACTCATTTGAGGCTGATTAGATCTCGGAGAGGGCCCAGGACCGGTTCAGATAATCGTCACTAGGTGTTAGCCGCGAGCAGGAATCTAACTCGGGTTGACGGGTTCATAGGGCAGTGCGCGCCGGCCCGCTGCACCACCGCTCCCTGCGAAATTACAAACCTCGGTAGACTCATGAAAACCGTTCACACACACACACAACAACGCACCCACAAATGTCCATCCATCCCGGTGACTGAGCCCTCTGTGGGAGGTGGGTACGGTACACGCTGTACTGTACTCGCCCTGGCTCCTGACAGCCCAAAGTGTTTTCCTGACCGCAGCAGTTCCAACGGGAATACGCGAATCAACGTGTGTTTGTCAGCTCGCCGCCACCAAAAGGCACCAAACAAAATATGTTCTTCGCAAGTTTTACGGCCAAAATATTGCGCTGTTGGGATCATTTAGAAACGGATGTAATTTTCACGGCCACAAAGTTAGCGACAACGATATTCTGGGCAACATGCAAGTGGATGTATATAAAGGGTTTTTTTTTGTTCACATAGAGAACACTTTCAAGTTGTTATATTTAACTCGACAATCTAACGAGTAGCTCACACGATGTGTAACCACTGATGTGCAGTCTCCGCTGCGTTATGCAAATGGAATTACGCTACGAGAAGCAAAAGAGAATGATGTATACAAGTGTGCAGAGCAAGTATAACAGAGTATAACGATACGCGTGCATTTCGGGGACATATACAGGACGTTGTATATATGCGCACGCACACACAAGTGCACACCGATGTTTGCTTTTAAGAGTCTAACGATTCACCCCCCTAGTTTTGCGATTTCATCGAAGAATCAACTTTTTTTCCAGTGCTGAGTGTAGTGGCCTCTAGTGGCTGGAGTCGTAACGTAAATCGAAAAATGTCGACACTGAACAGGTTCAATTCTCAAGAAACCCCCACTACATTCAGGCACAGCGGATAGTTAATTTACATTACAATTTGTTCGACATCCAACACCGTGATACCTACAATACGAGGACATGTGCTTTCTAAAACCGTTATCGTCAAATGCCAAGAGCTTCGGTCGTCCACAGATCTTCGCAGAATGCAACTGCACGTGCACTTTTCAGTCCGCGGCTCTTTCTGGGCTGAAACGGAGAAGAGGATGAAGGCATGCCGGACTAACAGTCCTGGGATGTGTGTGTGAAATGTAGTCCCCAGCGCCATGGCACACAGCCAATTATTGCCTGGCTCATCCCCGAGTAATGCTGTGTCAGTCTGAAAGGAGTCGCAACCAACTTTCGTTTCTTTGACATTTTTCTGCTGGAAAATCCCTAACAAGGAGCGAAAAAAAAAAGCCCCACGGATGCTTGCAATTCGTTACCGAGACGACGCTCTTGACGTTAAGTCAATGAGGCAGTGTAACTCGGTGATATGGCATATTGTCTGTGAAACGTTCGGGACGCGCGCATATACAGAGCACCATAAACACAACGCTTGAAAATTAGACACAGGGTTGCTGGGAACCGCGATTCAAAGCACCCGTTGGTGTTGATAAAAGTTGTCAAAATTACTTAATTTATGGCCCTCAGGCCTGCTTCTTGAAAAGTTGCATCAATATAAGAAACGTCAAGCGAAAAAGATACACATCACACGTTAAAAATTGACGAAAACCATTCCAATCCTCTCCACTGCCAAGATTTCACTTTGAAAACAATAATTTGACAAATATAAGTAGAAATTACTTTGTGGGCTAGCCATTGGCAAACTGGAAGTTCAATTTTTTCCCTTGGTCATTGACTATTGTTACATAAAAAAAAATCCATCTACTCTATAAAGAGCGGAACTAATTTTAACTACTACAAAAAATATGGGGGTATTTTTTTAATACACAAGGTGTTTCAACATTGTTATCTCATGCCATTGGGCTTAATTCTATTTCATTGTAAAAAAAGACATTTGGATATTAGTTTGTAACCAATTGAAAACTCAATTGAAAACTCAATTGGCTTCGTTGCAAAAACGCAATAAGAAAATTAAGTTAAAATCAGGTGCCGATACTGGCACGCCAAAATCTTAAACTATAAACTACTATAATTTGTTTTTTATTTTACCAGGTAAGGCCCACTGATCTATATATAGCTCTTTTTCAGAAGCGACCTAGCTATCACAAATGATAGCTCAACGAAGTGGCTTATCACATGGACATTTATAGCAGCAAAATACTCTAAACATGTGATGTTGATCCTAAATGTGGAGGGAAATACCGGAGGACCTGGAGCATAATCCACGCGACCACGTGAAGAGAGACATGCAAACTCCAAATATACAGGTGTCAAGGTCGGGATCGAACCCACGACCTCCTGTATACCAGGCGAGGAGAGTTAACACCTGGCCACCGACACCACAAGAATTTAAAAAGCAATCCCTCACAACAGATGCGTAAACAAACGACGCACCAAATTTTGATTTAAAGTTTTCGTGACTGCAGTAATTCATATTCTTAGCTCTTTCGGTAAAGTCACGTTGAAGGGAAACAATAAAATAATAAAATATATAAAACAACAATAAAAAATGTTGTTTTATAATAATAAAATATATATAAAACAATTTTTTTTGTTGTTTTATATATTTTATTATTGTATTGTTTCCCTTCAACGTGACTTTACCGAAAGAGCTAAGAATATAAACGACGCACCAATCCATCAGCAGAAATTCGTACTCTCGCACATTTACACTACACACACGCACGTTAGATTCACCGTTGACAATTTAGAAATATACATGCAAATGAAGTGCTAATTTGATATATTAGCAAAGAGAGTGATTGAGACAGTACAAACAAGACCGAATGAAATAAGAATTTATTCTAAAATGCTTTAATGTAAAATTTGACGGTTAATCAAATCACTGGGGAGTTAGTTTATGGTTCTTGAGCCAGCTCGACAGGATTTTGAAAAAAACGTAGCTCACTTTTCCCCTCTCCTTCAGCATTACCAGGTGACTGCAGGAAATGCCCCTCGCCCTCAACCCCAGGCACACCACATCATGTGCAAGCACACCGAACCAAACGGACTTTACTGGTCGCTTGCTATGAACTACGTAAGTGAAGTGAACGTAGCGATACATCTTTTTGTACCTAGCAAGGTAGCGAAATAAATATTGTTCGCTTTAAGAGTTACGGCAGATGCGTACTTGCATGAAGCATTAGGCCTAAATGTGTGTGCGCGTGGTTTTTTGTTGTTGTTAAAGAACAAATAAACGTGACCGATATCTACGAATGACCTAACTTTTCCTGTTGTCAAGTTGCCATGGGTCCTGTGTCCACCTTGCGAAAGTGACCTTTAGCCGCGGTGGGCTCTCTCGCCTTGTTAAAAGTGAAAGATGAATGTACGTGCTGTAACATACATGAACCTGGACGAATATGTTCCCACCCCCCCACCTTCCGGATGGATAAACACGGGGAGCCGTTGAAGGGAGCCTCAAAAACGAGCAACCACACTTCAGACAAATTGACATTTTGCCAGGTGGCAGAATCCACAACTCTTCCCGGAAGACGGGAAGGGTTGCCGTCGGTGAATGAGATAGCCTCTCTCTTCCCAAGTTCAACGGTTACCAAACACTGAGCAGAATCAGATCAGAATCCGAATATTTATTTGTACAGGAGGAATCCGATTAACTATACAGCTCTTTTTCACAGATGTCCAGTTGGGGGGTGGGGGGGTAAGAACGTTACAACAGCAAACAGTACAAAAAACACGATAGTAGTGCAAAGTACGAGAAAGGTCAACAAATCACCCAAACACATTCAAATAGAACACTAAACAATCCCACCAGGCAAAGCCCAGTGAGATATTCACTTATTTTCAGAAGCGACCTGGCCACAAATGATAGCTCAACAAAGTGGCACATCATTCGGACGTTTATCGCACCAAAATAATCTAAATAATCTCAAGGGCTGGTGCCTCGGGAAAATGAACAAAAACTGACGATAAATCAACACATTCATTGGATTTACTTTGCTCGGAGGAAACTCAAGACACGTGGCGCGTGCGGCTCTCAGGCGTAATAGATTCTCTACGGAATTATGAGATGCAGTCAGTCGCATTACAAAAATAACAGAATCTATAAATCAATTACTTGTTCGTGAACTAATTTTATACCACGACGCTTGAGAAAGATTTAATAAGCGCACAGTTTGGCGATTACTGCTGGTTAAAATCTGCTACTCTTATTTGTAAACGAACGCATTCAACAACACTGCAACGCCGCGTAAGAGCGCGTGGCAACGCAGCATATCAACTACTTCCCATGAGTTCCGCGGTAGCCGTAAAAGAAAGTTGGGTAATATTCTTTTTACGAGTCGCAATAACAATCAATAACACCAGTTCTCTCTTTTTATTTTCGGAGGTAAAAGGTCACCCCCCGTAAACAGAGCGCCCACGCCAATCCACATGGGGAAGCCACCCAATTGATGGCGGAGGGAGGGGATGGGGCCAGATGGTTTTAACGAGGCGAAGAGTACCCACACTTTATCCCACCACCACCACCACCGCACCACTGGGCAACATTGCTGAGGGCACAGAGGTCAAGTAAAGTTGTACTTTTTTATTGCTAATGTTTGAAGGAGGAGTGGAGGTGCGGTGGTTCGTTCACTGTGAAATGAAGATGGTCACCTTGAGTTCGATTGCTCGCAAGTGCTAACATCAGTGGCGAGTTATCACTGAACCTGGGGGTTTTTCCCCTTCACGAACCCACACTGACCAAAGTGTTGAAATATGGCAAGAAAAATAAAACCCATTACTGGAACAGCATTGGCAATGAGCGATAAAGTGTAACTATTATTACTTGATTATGAAATACATAATGGGAATGTAATGAGACACTCTCCAACAACTGGATAATTATCACGATCTGGGGGTCAAACTTCGATTCAAGAATAAATAAATGTATGTTATCGTTGTGCACAACGTGTTTTTTGAAGGTTGATGCGAACCGACCGCATCCACCATATATACGAACTGAAAACAACTTATTCTTACGCGCACAATTCGACAAATGTATCGTGGCGATAAGGATCTATTTAACACGATGTAAACCTACGCAACGACAACAAGCATAACAACAAGCGCCGACAAAGCATAGAGACTTTAAGCCTCGGTTTATTTGTTCGACATTTATGACACACGATTATGTACATCAAGGACATTATGACGCAGCCATGAACAAGCAAAATAAACCCCCTACATCTTCTTTAACTGCAGGCAAAAAATAAATCTGAAGGATAATTCAATAACATCGACTGCAGCGATCAAGCCCTTGCAGCTATACAAAGAAATAGCAAGGACCCCCTGCTTGTGCCGTGCGAGCCATCTGTAAAAGGCACTTACTGGGCGTTGAAGCAAATTAATGTCACTACGAAGAGCCCAAATTAATGCAAATAGCAAGCACACACCGTTGATTCAACCGGCGATACCTACGGCGACCCAGAGTGAACACTGCGTCCGCAGCGTTTGTGCTGCTCATCAGCAGCACCACGCATATTAGGCGGTGCAAACCGAGCGTTGATCCGTCCAATTTCAGATTGGGTCTCATGTCCAAGAGAGAGTGGAATGAACGACACGTTTAACAATGTGCAAAGTGAGAGAGCCCGTCGCGAAAAACAACGACGATGAGGACAAAACTAACAGGGAAGACGTGGGGGTGTGGAAGCCTTGAAGCCTTCATCATCCAGCAGTGGCACAACGTAGCACTGAAGACAAACACTGCATGATTAGCCAGCGCTTGCAGCATGTGAAAGTGACCACTTATCCCTTTCGGGTCGTGAGTGCATGTGCAGTTGAGTTAAGCCGCAATTATTACCCTGGCAGAAAATAAACTGAAGCACTTGCTGCCCTTACACTCGAAGGCCTCTCCCTACATAAAACCAAAGCACCGTCCTCATTATCATCACCGTCACCAACTCCTGCGCGACGTAGCACGCGCCAAAAATGAAGCGCCGATATTTCAAGGCGTCTGTGCTTCTAGGATAAACCTTGCCGTTCGGTCCTGCAATGTATATTCGAGAGCAAAAATAAACGCAACCGAGATGAACACTCAACGTGCTCCAAAGACGATCGTCGTCTGCAATGGCTGCGCAAGCGAAGGCTGGAAGGTTGAGGGCGGACTGACAGTGAAATTCGCATGCCAAGTAAAAAAGTGCTGACTGCACACTGTAAGGGAGATAAATGTTTTCCCGTTGCTTGCCAAGTTGGAATTAATGCAAGCTTCGGGAGGCATGTGGTAGACGGGCATCCCTATGTATTATTCTCGAGCATTAGTTAAACTGTAACACGCGGCAAGTCATGCCAAATGCTCTTTCGCTTGCAGCCATTTCAACTGCACTTCGTGTTGTGGGCAATAAAAATGACGCTATATATGAAAAAAAATGAAAATATAATTGTGAAATGAAAACATTTATGGATTATTATTATCACACGACAAGCTGAAGGGGCTCGCATGGGCAACAAGTACTGGCTAGTCAATCCTTTCAGCATTGCCAGATTAAATATTAATCTCCACATTGTGTTTTCATCACAGAATGAGATAGGTATAATGATAATAGGCATGACCGCAAGATAATAATGTGCATGCTTTTGTCAATCCAAAGCTAGATGAAGGGTTTTCCATGCCGTGCCGGTCATGGGGATTGTTTGGCCATTCTTCACCATCCTTGTCAGTAAGCATGCGTTGGTAAATGAGTGCTCAGAGCCATTCCCGATATCACGCGCTGGTGACATTATCTGGGGCCAACATCGAAAACGGCTCACATTCATAGCGCGATGCCACGAGCCACTGCGCTGACATTCCACTCCGTACGGTTCATTAATATCCGAATGTTTTTGACGGATAAACATTCTCACAAACTGCAATATGCCATGATCGTCATCAGCAGTACTCTAGCCACCGATAAATTATGGCGTTCCCACGTCATGGCCAATGCCACAATCTATCCCATGCCGAAGCGTGAGATGATCTCATCACGCCATCTCTATGGTAGTCGTCCCCTAAGGGCATTGTTTTTCTCTCCTTTGTCTGCCATTCCATCATCACCAGTCTTGAGCATCGGGCCACCATCCCTTCTTGCAATGCGTCCTTGCCAAAGCCAGCTTACTTTTCTCAAACGTCACGCTAAATATAACAAGCGTGAGACGGAGGGCATGTGTCATCGTTCCATTAACCGAACGCTAAACAATTCAGGAATCTCCACCAATAGAGAGTACGCAAGCAAGTACGGTCTTGTCCATTTGCAAGGCTTCGTAAAACATGCTTGTTCAGCTACTTTAGGTTTGCAAGCAACACATAGCAGCCTAATGAGGCATCCCAAAGCCAAGCCATGGAACAGTCAGCAATAAAGCAGCAAGTTTCTCGAGTTTAACCTGGTTTGTTCAAATGGCCGAAAATTGTGTGGGACGACAAATGTTATACATTAATGGCCTGATTCACATGCTGACCAATAGCCCCTTTCCATCAACTTTTTGGCTGAAAAACAAGATGTCTTTATTACAATTGGGAAAAACGCCAAGGAAATATATATTGGCCCTTTCTTCAAGCTGTAAATCTGGCCCATAGTGTAATACATGAAAATGCATTTTGATACAGGAAGCACAAGATGCAATTCATTTCTTGGAATCAGAGCTGCTTTGTCCCGACCAGACAAAGCAATTGACAACAACGACGACAAAGCCTCTTAATTACATTTTTGTTACACAATTAAATACTTCCCTCCTGTTGTACGCTTCCTCTGCTGAACCCCAACTATTAAAACGTATTATAAAATGCCACCGCGATTCATTTCTTGGAAATAATCAGAGCTGCTTTGTCCCGACCAGACAAAGCAATTGACAACAACGACGACAAAGCCTCTTAATTACATTTTTGTTACACAATTAAATACTTCCCTGCTGTTGTACGTTTCCTCTGCTGAACCCCAACTATTAAAACGTATTATAAAATGCCACCGCACCATTAAGAGGAAGCCGATGATTTGAAGGTTTGACCGATCATTTAAGAGAAAAAGACAATGCGGGCATCTCTGAACAAACGGTGGAATGAAACATGAAGGCCAATAGACGCGGCAAAAATCACAGGTTGCCCTTGAGCGTTCCGTTTCAATGAGACGCCACTCTGGCCCAGATGAAACATTTTAGCCGGCACTTAGCGCGCATGTCGGCTACCCAAGGCATGCACAGCCAAATGAGAGGCGCCTAACCCGAAACCGCCTCTCTTATTAACCACCTACACGATTCCGAGCGACCGCAGCACGACAACAAATATGTCTTACTTACAGCTGTCCCGCGAATCATTTCGAGAGAGGATAGGGTTATGACCGTGCGCGAGGGATGGGCTGCTAGCGAGACTCCGGGTGATGTTTGGGTGGGAAGGGCAATTCAATATTTGAAAAAAAGAAGTCTCTCTCAAGAAAAATCGACCTCTGCGACAAATCAATGGCTTGCCCTCTGCCTACACAGAGCGGCAGTCCCCAACAAATGATGTTCGTGCCGAAGTGCAAGGACCTACGAATGCGAACTCCGCCGTGGCAGATTAGGAATTTCAGGGCTTATCCGTTGCTGTGGGAATACGGCCGATGGGGCTGGGGCATTTCCAGTCCACTATAACCCCCCCCTCCACCCCCCAAAAGCCCTCCAAACTAACGTCGGCGCATGGTGAAGTGGGAGAAATAACATCGACGATCCGTCGCGCATAACACTACCACATCGCCGAGGCGGAGGAGGTTTGTGCTTTGACGTGCAAATGTGATTTTGGGAGCTCAGAGCTTTTTAATGTCAACATGAAAAACAAGAGTGCCTTCGCCACGTGCACACTCATCATCGCTCGCTGCCGTGACTCTCCGATGCTGTCGCCGGGTTGGGCCGCGCGTTGTTTCGGCACGACCTCGGGCGTTTCGGCTCCAAGCGCCGGCAGATTCTTCACGGAGCTGCACAGTTGCAGTGGTATTGCTCGTTGCTGGCTAACGGCACGCCACCCTGCAAGGCGTGCACTGGAGATCTTTACTTTGCTGCGTGCGTGCGTGCGTGCTCGTGTGCTTGTGCGTGCGTGACGATTTAGCTGCACGGGTTTATTATTTTAATGGGAGGGGAAGCCTGGAATGAAAAAGTGTATCTTGGAGAACGCAGCTGACTGATGACCTAGAGAGCAATTACGGGGTCATGTTTTGGGAATGTGTAACCAATTCTCCGGTTACTGTAAACTTTTTTTTATGTTAGCATGTTTTGCAATTTTTAAAACGCTGTGTTGAAATAATAGGGAAAGTTCAGACGCACACGCACAAAACCACCCCACGCACAGTAGAAAAACACATACTTCTTGTGACATAGAGACTTTGCAATGCGCTCGAAACAACAGCCGTGACTTCACAGATTCGAGTACATTATCGTCGCTGGAAGTCGCGTACCAACAAGCGCATATTTCTCTTGCAAAGTAACAGGCGCACGACTTAATGCAGAAACGCACAGCAGCTGAGTCCACTCTACATCATCCGTCGCCAAGCACGCAATACCATCTCGTGTGAGAGGGCACTCGCAGGCTGTGTGGGGTGGAGCGGGGGGAGGGGCGACGAGGTTAGCGCACTTCGCTATGAGCTTTGGTGACCCTGGTTCGAATCCCAGCCATGGCTAACATCAGTGGCGAGTAATGTATAAACCGAAAGTGCCCCCCCCCCTCCTTCACCAATGCGCACAGATTAGCGTGGCGAAGCATGGTCAAACAACCCCCACGAACCGACACAGTGAGCGAGGCCTTTATCCAGCAGTGGATTGACTAAGGGATATAAATTATATTACACATTAATCTACCCCAATCGTGCATCGATAAAGATTAATGTTTGAGCTCACGGATACAAGCATCGAGTTGAACCACAAATAAAATTACGAGCGTTCCCCACGTTTATCTTATTTATCCAAATAAAGTATTACATGCAAAACGAGCTGCTCCCAAAATAAAACAATTCAGATTTCGCTGTGGGTGCAAAGTAGATACAAATAAATAAAATAAAAACCTAACTTCTCACATTATTTGCTTTGCGGACAACTTTATTAAAACATCTCGCACTTCATTAGTGCAGTACACTTATCATTATTCAACCCCTCCCACACATACACGCACACACATTGCAAGGACACACAACATCGCAAGGAGCTGTGATTTTTGTTCCTCAACATACACGGTCACATATCAATTGCCCTTATTTCCCTTCGCTTCAGGAATGGCTTACTCTCTGGGTCTTGCATGCACCTGTGCGTAATAAGTACGGTGCGAAAAAAGTTCAGCATACATAGGCAAGTACCGTACAACGTGAGTGTGTTTGGTACCCAGTTCGACGTGTTGCTAGATCAATGCTATTTGTTGGCAGTGATCCTCACGTCACTACTGTGTGCCAACAAAGCAGGACTTGAGTTGGATAGCAACGTCAATGAATGAGAGAGTAGAAATCATCGCACGAGCCGGAGACAAAGATCGAACACCTTACGGTCCATAAATGCGCTGAATTCCGTACACTTCACTCAATCAAAACGCTGCAATTAGACCCCTCCACTCCACTCTCCTCCCCAGCCCCTAAAAAAATGGCGAGACCAGTGCGTGATACAGTAGGTGTAGATCAGATTTCACTCGCATCTATTAAATATGCATTCCTTTTAAAACCTATGCATGAATGACAGGTATCCTTTTTCTGTGGCGCTTGCACTATTAATGAGCACTGGCACAGCAGCCAGCAATTAAGAGGGTTGGAAACAGAGGCTGGGCTCTGATTTCAGGGAGGTTTTTTCACAAACAACCGAGGAAGTCCGCTGTAATGCTTTTGCTGGAGTGAAATTTCACTGATATTTGGGCTCCAGTGGCTAAACCACAATTCCTCAAAGTGCACTTTTAACCGTGGGCCCACATTTTTTGCCAATCGCACAATTTCCTGTCGATGGCGGGGATCGGTGGCTGACAAATGACCAAAGGAGAGAGAGCTGCTGTCCAACCTGAGCACTTCAATCGTGGCGTGGGGTGCTTGTGATTTGGAAGGGATTTTACCGATGAAAATACTGCGATGTGTTTTTGCCCGTCGAGTGTTTTTTTTAGTTGGCTCGTAACAACGCAGTGATTTGTCGATTATTATTCGTTCTTAGGCTCACTATATGTGCGGTGAATCACTGAAGTAAGCGAGAGTTCACGCGACATGGAGACACGAGGGATGTAGCGATTAGTTGATTTGTTTTATTTTATACCTACGTAACTTTACCGAAAGAACCAAGGAGTAGCGATTAGTTAGTTACCTTTTGATGCACTGTCGCGGTTCGTGGTCCCGGTTCGATAATCGTTTATTTTTTTGTTTTACCTTACCACTGTGGTTATAATTAAGGGCCATGAGAACCCATTACATGCAACACTCATGGATTCAAAATAATATATTCCTACGCATGCGGTTTGATCTACTTCTCATGAGCTTACGAGTTCACATCATTGCGTAGTTACACCCACCCATATATGTATATGCATATTTGTACAATTTCTGCATACCTAACAGGCCACCGATAACTATTGCAAATGTGTCTCTGGCCTATAATTTATAATAAAAAAGTGTAATTTGTTACCATACAACAATCTGATGCCAACTGCCAAAACATCCCCTCTAAGTAGTTACACAAAGACAAAGATCTCCCATATTCTTGGTTCTTTCGGTAAAGTCACGTTGAAGGGAAACAATAAAATAATATATATATAAAAAACAATTTGAATCACTGCAGTCACGAAAGCTGTTAGCGAGCAACTATGAAGGCCGGCACGGCACACGAGGGGGTGGGTGGCCAGCTCCACACCCAGCCTCCTTTGTCTCCTTAGTGGCGACGTTTACACACCGCACCAGGTACTCATTTGAAGCTGAGTCGACCTAGGAGATGCCCAGGACCAGTTAAAATAAGAGTCACTGATGTTGGCCGTGAGCAGGAATTTAACTCGAGTCGCTGGGCTCGTAATGCAGTACACTTATCATTATGCCACCCGTCCCACACATACACGCACACACATTGCAAGGACACACAACATCGCAAGGAGCTGTGATTTTTTTTCCTCAACATACACGGTCACATATCAATTGCCCTTATTTCCCTTCGCTTCAGGAATTGCTTACTCTCTGGGTCTTGCATGCACCTGTACGTAATAAGTACGGTGCGAAAGAAGTTCAGCATACATAGGCAAGTACCGTACAACGTGAGTGTGTTTGGTACCCAGTTCGACGTGTTGCCAGATCAATGCTATTTCTTGGCAGTGACCCCCACGTCACCACTGCGTGCCAACAAAGCAGGACTTGAGTTGGATTGCAACTTCAATGAATGAGAGAGTACAAAGGATCGCCACTTGCTCCACCTAATTTCTTCTCTTCTCATAAAAAAGAGAGAATCAATGCCAGTGCAAATAACATACCTCCTCGTGGGAGATAGTGGTCAAATAATTCACCGCTATGCACACGGCATGCCTTATCCTCCACGGTAGTCAACTTCAGAGGTGTGAAAATGCATAGATTTTTTTTTTACATTTCCTGCAATATAAATTATTTTAGCGTGCAATAATGCAATTGTTGCGTAAAAATCTCGTGTGTTTATTTTTGTTCAAATATGTTGTTAAGTTCACATGGCCCCAGCAGCCACTAGAGGTTGCTACATTGATCACAATGTAATTTTAGTTTTTATAGATTCTTGAATTGAATAGTGATCATGGATCGCAGCAATTCATCGAATGCCTGGGGAGGGGAAAATCGTTACACCTCTCGTCATCATCTTCATCAGCTGTTGTTTATCCACTGCTGGATGAAGGCCTCCCCAAAGCCGTCGCCATTTATCACGTTCCTACAATGTAATAATCTACTAAGCACTTGCACACGAGCTGATATTATCGCTCCGTCTCCTTTGTGGACGACCTCTCAGAAAGACGTTCGATTCCTTGCTGCCACTCCCTGCATTAGTATTGACCATCAGCCATCATCATCTCTTCAAAAGTGCCGCAATTAGTTGTAAAATCTCGCTGAACCGCGCGGAGCTTTTGACCACAGCGTTTTACTTTAACCCCTTATAAGTGCTGGTTTGTGGCGGCCTTCTCGTGCCATAACAAATCTTTGAGAGTATAAACACCGCCTTTGCATTCGCTCGCAGCGCGAGAGAATACCATAGGGCTAAAGGGTTCAATCTACCTGCACTTAACCGCAATCCAAATTGAATTGGCTTAGTGTGCCGTGTAAAAAGTGTAGCGCGTGTAATGAATATTCCCATCAAATACGATGTTATCTCGAATGCACTTGTGTCCGAAATCTGAAGTATTACAAAGCACATGGCTAGTAGTAGCAATGCGTAAACACAGCTGCATAGATCAAGTGTGCTCTTTCCGTTTACGTAATAACCTAATCTGCAGTAATTCCTCACTGACATAACGTAATGCCTTGCTTTGGCTTTAGCTGTGCCTGCCAGAACACCCATCCCTTTCATCTTTGGCTTCATACTGTAAGCAGTAATTTTTTTCACACATATACTGTTATTGAGAGGAGGCCTTCATTCACCAGCAGATTGACTATGGCTAGTGACGATGTTGGCAGTCCTCTAGCCATGTGAATATCGCAGCAGGCGTATCAAGCTTTGGAATGCATTATTTTAATCAAAGCCTCTCACTCGTGCTGCAATGATATGTCACATGTAATATGATCAAAACATTATGGTGCGTGAATGAGCCAGTGATTGATTTTGTTTATCCCACCGATGGGCTGACAGTCTACCAAGCATGAGAATTATGTGGGCACTACTGCTATACTTTTCCCAATCGAGTTTGAATGAATTGCAATGTCACGAATACACCTTGAGCAATGAACCACCAACATCCAGTGCAGTAGCAATGCACGATGCAAATATAATTTCCCATCGATATTCACATATCCGACCTTTTTACGTATTTGCCTAGACCTCAGTTGGATAATGCAACGCTGAATATTACCCCAAACATGGCAATAGACTAACGTTGAAAGAAAAATAAAGGGAAAATTAGAAATATTTTTTTATTATATTATTTTGATATGCAAACATTGGCATGTATTTTCGGTGATTTTTCATTTGTTCACAACACCGGCAGAAGGCAAAAACACCCCAAAACATTCAGCAACAAATCTGGAACCCATTACCACATGGCATGTTTCGCTCAAATAGACAGTTACAGGAACCAGACCTCTTACCAATAATCCACTGCGATCACACCAAATACTCTCACTCGGTGTCCCATAACTCACACGAGGACTACGTTAAGCTCTCGAGGCTGCTTTTTTAATTGTATGTCGCCTAAAAATGTGAACTTCTACTTTAAATATTACTTTCACAACAGTAACAGTAAAATAACGTGGGCGCATAAATATTAAAGGTTTTATTGCTGCCAGCATAGAAAAAACCGGTTAAGCCTCCAAAAATGGGGTTCAAAGCTTCACCGACACGACCAGGTACATCACAAAAAAGCCCCTCGAGTCTTGAGAAATGTGTCGGATAACTGCGAAGTGCAATTGCAGCATTAACCTTTACTCCATACAACGAAGAACTTGGGTGATTCTCCGGTATATCAATCTCCTGTCACAGACCAATTCACGGTGCACCCTCTCTTGCCTCAAGCACAGTGAAGAAAATGCCCTCAGCTTTCCCCATAGTGCATTGCTTTTCATGTTACTCATTGAACGATAGGTGTCGAACAATTTGCCCCCACTCCCTCCCCCCCCACTCGGGATTTAATGAACCATCAAGATTTAGGATCGCGGTCCGATTCTTCACCACAACATTGTGGTGATTGTAGGGAGCCTCGAGTGAATGGCAGGTGGCTTATGGGTGCATTGCATGCAACGTACATAAATCCGAACGCACGGATTCTTACACGTGCGACGTGATGCTTACATTAGGTGGAACATGTATTATTCGATGTCTAAATATGCTGCAATTGGCTTCACATTCAATGCAAAGGCAACGTCGCTGGATGTGAAAATCTGCACTCGACATGATCATCAGGTCCCAGTGTTTGCGATAAACAGCGGTGGAGTGGTCGCACAGTGGTTCACGAGCCCCACTGTAACCCAGACCTACATTATATTATCATTGGAAAGTGATTTCTTAACCGATTTTTTAATGGGTTCTATTACTTAATTCTATATCTCTAACTGGCCATTAAAATGTTAAGGACATCATTTATATTCGATGTCTATCCACTGGTGGATGAAGACCTCAGCATGGCACGTTAGTCATGGGGAGGATGTTTTGACCATACTGCACCATGCTGGATAGTATGCGGCGGGTTGGTGAAGGGGTGCCAGCAACAGATTCGAATATCACTCGCCGCTGATGTTGGCCGTGGCAGGGAATTGAACTGGGGCGGCCCGGTTCATAGCATGGCGCATGACACACTTTCACCACAGCTCCAATGCAAGTCAGTCGCAATATGCCTGTACATTAAGCAGCATGCGTTAACAGGACTGGTCAGTATTTCAGGAATTGGTCTGCATTTGTGGAGCAGCAAAGGGCTGCTGATCCTGCCAAAGGGCAGCTCAACAGCTCTGCATTACACAACTGTGGCATGAATTGCAAGTTCTTTAAATGCTGCCACTATGGGACAAAGTTTCCTTATTCTGACCGCGACAACGATCCAATTGTGTGCATGGGATGGCTCTATGCCCGCGGTGGGGACTTGATAGGCAAGTAACGATGGACCGATTCCAGTCGATATTCACACTCTTGATACACGCATAGAATCGTGCGTGCAAGAGGTGATTACTTAAGATGCATGTAAATTTTATGCAAATGCTACTATTTGGGTTAGTGGAGTGAACGAACAGCCTTGGAAATGAGTGAGGCAACACAAAAAGGAGAAAATATTCTAAAGAGATGGTGAAAATCACACCGAAATATTATTGATTTATTACATGTCTATACTTAACTTTGAGCCGTACAAATACAGCGCATCTACACGTAATAAAACGGGGCAGTGAAAACATCTCTGAGAATTGTACTTTAACAAAAAAAACACACACATTTCCCTCGTGTGATTTGTACAAGACTCATACCTGGGGTGGAGAGCCAGCGCAGCGGAAATGAGCGCACTGCACAACAAACCCAGCAGCTGAGTTTGATTCCCTGCCACGGCTAACGTCAGAGGCGAGGGCTATCTGGACTGGTCTAGCATGCCTCCTCATTCGCTAACCCGCACTGAGCAGCGAGCGGTTAAGTATGGCCATGAAGCAAGCCCCCATGATTAAGACAGCATGGAAAGCACTTAGTAGCAGTGGATTGATATCGGGCTGCAAATTATAATTGCGATTATTGTTTTGCTGGTATACCTGATGTCAAAAGCACGAATTCAATTGTCCTATTAAATCTAGCAACACTTGGCGATGCATCTCCAGAACAAGGTCTCCTTTTGAAAGTATTTTTTTTCCACAAGACAGAACTGGGACTTTTATTCTTCTTCCCAAATGTTCTCGAAGACATTCTGAACATTTTGTATCAGACACTTAAGTGTTCTGTGAACGGCACATTGCTTATCATGATCATCTATTTGTTGTTTGACCTTCGCTAGCTCTGGTTTAAGGTACAATACGGCACTGATGTTTGCTGCCACTTGTTTCGGTGGCACTTGTTAAATTCTTAATGTTATTTTTTTGCTCCATTCATAGACGAATACAGTACACACATCCAGTCAGTTCCAGCCGGTGGGTAAACATATTATTGGTGTGGCTTGGAAGCTTGGGGAGGGCGGCGGGGGAAGGGTGGGGAGTGGGGGGCGAAGGGGCAGCGGGGGAAGGAGAGCGAAGGGTGGGATGTGCTTACAGTTTATAATCTTTATATCGAGTCGTGTGGTAGGTGTTGTTAGGGTTTTTGCCTTTATTAATATTTCACTGGCCCCGAATGACGATCCCGCCCCTGCATCCACGCTTCACCTCCCACCTTGCGATCTGATTTAGGGGAGCGATTCGACCCAATAAAAACAAACGCGATGTTTTTTTCGTTTTGTTGTAACGTTTCATTTGTGAAATATCAACAGTCCGCCCGTTGCCATGGTTGTATGAAGGCCTCTGCCATGCTGTGTTGGCAATAGGAATGGTTTGACCATACTTCACCATACTGGCCGGTGCCAGTTGGCGAAGTGGCGGGGGTGGGGCCCAGGACCGGTTCAGATGCCGCTCGCCACTGACGTTGACCGTGGCCGGGAATCAAACTCAGGTCTCCGGGTCTAGAGCACAGTGCATCAAACATCATGCCAAAATTGTCTCTTGCATCGTCCTAAATGTCACCTTAGCAAACTTTTTTGCCGTATATTTTGCTATAAATCATTCAAATTAATATTTCTCACAAATGAGCCTATTCATGTAGCGTCAATGTGAGAATTGATTTTAATCAATGAATCGTTGCATTGCTATTTGCCTATTAAATAGACATCGTATGTACATGGATGCATACTTCGCAACTGCTGGCCCCTACAAATATACTGTATTCAACATGCGCATGGCAATCGTAAATGTACCACAAGATTATTCTCTCTGTAAACAGTGGTCTTTATTGCTGAGTAGCTGCTGTATACCAATACTCATTAACGAACATAGTGACATACATAACTGCCGGGCCGGCTGGGATTCAACGCTCTACGTTGTAAGCTACTATATCTGAATGTAATGACGTTGACATTTACTGTACCATCGTTCCTTTCAGTGATTCACACCTTGCACAAATGTTTAACTGGGTTCTGTGTGTATGTGTAAATATATGTATCGGCCTGCTGGCGATATTTTTTTACTTGTGTGTCTGCTGGACTTGTATCGAGCAAATGTCGGGTTTAATCAAGTGCGACGCACCGACACGTTTAATCTTGGGTAAACCCATTCAGTCCGATGTTCCTTATTTACCGAGTATCCTTTGCAACGATATCAAGCCTTATAGAGTCAACTGTCAAGGCATCTATAGTTCAGTTGGAAGCGGCATGAGTTGGGCATTATTGCAGCAAAATGCGAGCCACTGTTATTAACGAATATCAGGACGTGAGCTGTAGGACGCTGCTACAACGCAGAATGTAAACATTTTAAAGTGGTCAAGAATGTGGCCCAGCATATGACAGCTCGAGTTCCACAAGGAAGTTTTAAAAGTGCTAGATACATTTTCGCGAAAAAAATCCATTTGTGAAATATGAGTAAACACATTTTTTTAATGTTTTGGGAAGTGAAGCACTTCAACACATTAAGCCAAAATAGGGGCCACATTCACGGTCAAATCAACTTTATCCTCTTTCACCTTCTCGTCAAGGACTTGTCATGTCTTTAGAACTGCTTTTAGTGTTTAGTTTGTTGTCCTTCCCCCGCACCTCTGATGAACACGGTTGGCTACGTAAGCGTGCGAAAGAAGTTCAACAAACATTCACACTTACAGGTTGGCGACCAGGGCCTGTGATGTACACACGTCTCACCCGTGCTCATAGCAAGGGTGAGAAATCTACGGACAACGACTTCATTTCAAACTGCCCACGGCCTCTTGAGGCCTACTTCCACTTTGAAACGGCCTGCAAATGGTGTTGAGCCGTCACTGCAAGCATATTGGCTGCACTAATCGGGTCCTAGAGGGTAAACGTTTTCAACCTAGCAACAACGACGACGCTTCGTTTATCATTCGAGCACGCTCAGTCAATTGCCCTTGCCGTAAGCGCCCCGTGCAGTGACAGAAGTAACCGAGGTGTGTGCTCATGTGCGACCCCCCAAAGATACATCTTGAAGTCTTATTCGGCCCTCAGACACCACCCCGGGAGACCGTGTGACTCAGTGCTAACCTAATGCACACCAGTGTTGACACATTGCCACCGCTGTTTGTAAGTTTGATTGTAAACCTGTTTTTGATAACGTAAACTACTCACAATGTTAAAAATATCACTAATATTTACACAACCACCAGTGGTTCCTTCCATTTTAACTGCAGCAGACTCTGATAGCATCAAGCTCGATAAGTATAGGTATTTACCATAATATAATCACTATAAAATAGTGCTTTGGGCCAGTACAACAGCACCAATCCTTAAACGAATACCACGGGCATCTTAAAATACCACGACACTTAACACACCACAATTAACACAGAAATCCATTTAAACAATTTATCGTGATAACAGCATATGTATGCATATTGAAATCAATACGAAGTTTCCAATACCTTGGTGAAATGTGCCATTGAACACAATCATCCTCAGACTAACAGCAATGGCATTTTGCAAAGTACTCAACACATTATTTTACTTTAAAGTACTCCTTGCAAGTGTGCAGCACGGTCCATGTATGCGCATTGTACTTAATACAAATAATATTCCACTCACATGGTGCCCTTTTTGCCATTCAACCCAATGGGCCCTGGCCACCAACTAAGTGGATTATGGAGCCAGGTGCAAGCTTCCAGCAGTCAGATCGTTATGGCAGCAATGGGAACATTGTCGGATGGAGATTGCACATCCTCAGAATTCCATACGGTCCTGGCTTTGAATAACCGGTATTCTCAGGCACATGGGGCACTCGGGAAAAGAATTATTTCTGATAGCACGAGGATGGCAGATGTCATTGCGTCGTAAACATTCACCCAGCCCAGAACATTTCGATTGCTGTATAGCCCAGGGACATCCCAGATTCTTACCGCTTGCTCAAGGAATCTCAGCTGGCATAATCCACTGCTCAAACTGCCAGACTTGGTTGATGTCATGGTCAAGCTTGGACCAAGGCTGAATGTTACGTTAATTCAGTCTACGCTCTTGTACATTTACAGCCCTATTGTCAATCCGCTGCTGGATGAGGGCCTCCCAGTGGCCCTGAGGGTCAGGAGGGTTGTTTGGTCGTTACTTCACCAGGCTGGTCAGTGGCGGGCTGGTGAAGACGAGCACTGTCCAGGAGCATAGAAGTACAAAACAACATCCGGTAATTTGCTGCACCACCCTCGGCTGCTCGCCGTGTAGCCCTGCAGCTCCCTGCCGGTGTATCGTTGCCGTCCACTGCCGAGGCTCAACCCCTGCTTAGCTTGTGCGGGGTATGAAGAAAATTGATGGCAGTGATTTTTGTCATAGTGCTCCCCCCCCCCTCTTGAGTATCGCATGGAGCTCCACAGTGCTTTTCAGTTGTATAACAGCGGTGGCGAATCACCCACACATCTCAAAGAATCGCCCCCCCCCCGCCACCCTGCCTTTTGCCGGGCCCAGGCACGTTGAATTCGCACGCACGCCCCTACTCGTGTCAACGCACATAAATTGAACAGACATAGGGCACATTAAGCTTGGGCACGTGGGCAGGAATGACGATGGACGATGATGAACGATGGTTCATATGTGCGGGGTCACAGTCACCCGCTAATAACCCGTACCTTTTTTTTTGGTTTTACCAAATAAAAACGCCATCAATATCTCTCGGGGTAGGCGCATCCACAATGGACAGCTCATCACAGCCTTTGCACGCATCCATCCAACCAGGACTGCATTGCGCACGCAAGCATCGTCTTTCTCTGCGGCTGCCTATGACTTTTAGCCTACAGTCTTGCACACAATTTGCAACGCGTGCCACATGTTATTCATTACAGCACGAGAACCACTGCTAGCTTCGCAGGCAATAATAAGTCGATCAATTGGCTTCCCTACTTGAATATCCGCCAAAATGTGTCATTTTATTTCAGCAGCCTCGCCGTTTTTTGGAGTAAACACGCCCATGCGCAACCATCTAATGGCTTAACAGATGTGTTCGAAGTGAGAAAAAGCGGTGCATTCTACCCAATAAAATACATCTGCTTGAATTCTCCACTTAGATAAAACATTACTAAAATTATGTTCATTTATAGTCCCCATAGACGTCAGTTAACCAGCCGCATTTGTTTAAGCATGCCTAGACCTTGGTTCGCTTTAGACCTTTAAGACCTTCTGGGTCCCATCAGCGGTCCTGCTAAACAAATGTCAAAAGGTTATTATTATTGTTGGTAACAGCATTCTCTCCATTGTATTGGGTAGGTCGATGGTAATAAAGGACACATTGTGTGTTTGCTTTGGCGGCAGTGTCGTTCTGGCAAGAACGCGATGATGGTCAGGGGCTATGATAACCACACACGCCTTTGTTGCTAAAGTAGTTGCAAGCTCATAGAATGGTCTTGTGTAAAAATGGCTATCCCCTTTGGCAAATGCGTTCAGTGTCCCAAAGGCAACTCGCAAAGCGAAACAGTTAATACCTGAACAATCATAACGGGAACAAAAAAATTACCATTGTTTCGTTTTTAAACTTAGTAGCGTACATGTAAAAAAAAAATGTTAACCCTGAAATTGACCCGCCGGCCGAATCGTCGACGACATATCTTGTGAAGTCGGCGACCAAGGTAAATCATTAACTTCGTGTCATATTGACGGAGGGTAGAACAGAACTATATTGCGTACGCCACTTTACGTTATTATGTATAACCCACCACATATATGTAAACCTGCAAACATATGTAACAAAACACACACAACGCGCGCCTTATTTGTGCTGCCAGTTCACAAACAAGTGGCAGGCAGCGAGTGGCTCAATCTCCATGATGATTCATCACCATCCTCCTCCTACTCATCATCATCATCTTCTTCTTCCTTACAACCGCCGTCGTATCGAGCCTGAACCCCGCGCGTTGGGTCAGAACCGTCGCAATCGCGGATCCTCACCGAGCAGGAGGAGTTTGACCTCCTTCGCCGCCTTCTCCCCGTCCTCCCGAAGATTGCGGTCGATCATCTTGGACCTCTCCACCGCAGCTTTGTCTTCGTTGCTCATGGTACAGCCCATGGCTGTGGCGTGCAGGGCGGCTGGCTGGCTCCCTCGCTCGTCCACACGGAGCGCACAAACTCCAGGCTCGCCTCGAGCTCCTCTTCAATCGCTACGCGTGGAACTCTTTGACTGCTGCCGCTGTTGCTGCTCGCAGGCAGGTGGAGAGAGACGGAGGGAAAGGAAGAGTCATATTCTTGGTTCTTTCGGTAAAGTCACGTAGAAGGGAAATAATACGAATGAAACAAAATAAAATTCTCACGACGTTTCGGCCACAACGCAAGCAAGCCGTCCTCAGGTGAAGAACGGCTTGCTTGCGTTTGTGGCCGAAACGTCGTGAGAATTTTATTATGTTTTTTTATTTTTTTTTATTTCCCTTCTACGTGGCTTTACCGAAAGAATCAAGAATATGAATCCCTGCAGTCACGAAAGCTTTCAATCGAAAAAGAAGAGAGAGTCGTAAGGCTTTCGGGGAACAAGATTGTTCACCATAACGGTTTGGGATAGTACGCACAAAGAGGATTGTGACACGCACATCTGTTAAAAAAATAGCTTCACACACAGAAGGGTAGACAGAGATAGCGGGTACTCACACAGACAGAGAGTACTCACACAGAGAGAGAGTACTCAAACAGAGAGAAATAACTCACACAGAGAGAAAGTACTCACACAGAGGGAATACTCACAGA
The DNA here is from genome assembly GCF_048934315.1 of Petromyzon marinus. NCBI lineage: Eukaryota > Metazoa > Chordata > Hyperoartia > Petromyzontiformes > Petromyzontidae > Petromyzon > Petromyzon marinus. The sequence goes on from NC_133680.1 coordinate 5,907,427, forward strand.
GAGAGAGAGAGTACTCACAGAGAGAGAGAGTACTCACAGAGAGTGTAGTCAGACAGAGAGAGTACTCACACACAGAGAGAGTACTCACACAGAGAGAGTACTCACACAGAGAGAGAATACTCACAGAGAGTACGCACACAGAGAGAGAATACTTACACAGAGAGATAGAGGATACTCACACAGAGAGAGAGTACTCACACAGAGAGAGAATACTCACACAGAGAGAGAATACTCACACAGAGAGTACTCACACAGAGAGACTACTCACACAGAGAGTACTCTCACAGCGAGAGTACTTACACAGGGAGAGTACTCACAGAGAGAGAGTACTCACAGAGAGAGAGAGTACTCACAGAGAGAGTACTCACACAGAGAGAGAATACTCACACAGAGAGAGAGTAGTCACAGAGAGAGTACTCACACAGAGAGAGAGTACTCAGCCAGAGAGAGAGTACTTACACAGAGAGAGAGTACTCAGACAGAGAGAGTACTAACACAGAGAGAGAATACTCACAGAGAGAGAGTACTCACACATAGAGAGAGAGTACTCACACAGAAAGAGAATACTCACAGAGAGAGAGAATACTCACAGAGAGAGAGTACTCACAAAGAGAGGGAATACTCACAGAGAGAGAATACTCACAGAGAGAGAGTACTCACAGAGAGAGACTAATCAGAGAGTGAGAGAGTACTCACACAGAGAGGGAGTACTCACACAGAGAGAGAGTACTCACACGGAGAGAGAATACTCACAGAGAGAGAGTACTCACACAGAGAGAGAATACTCACACAGAGAAAGAGTACTCACACAGAGAGAGTACTCACAGAGAGAGAATACTCACACAGAGAGAGAGTACTCGCACACAGAGAGGGTACTCACACACAGAGAGCGAATACTCACAGAGAGCGAATAATCACAGAGAGAGAGAGTACTCACAGAGAGAGAGAGTACTCACACAGAGAGAGAATACTCACACAGAGAAAGAGTACTCACACAGAGAGAGAGAGAGTACTCAGACAGAGAGAGAGTACTCACACATAGAGAGAGAGTACTCACACAGAAAGAGAATACTCACAGAGAGAGAGAATACTCACAGAGAGAGAGAGTACTCACAAAGAGAGGGAATACTCACAGAGAGAGAATACTCACAGAGAGAGAGTACTCACAGAGAGAGACTAATCAGAGAGTGAGAGAGTACTCACACAGAGAGGGAGTACTCACACAGAGAGAGAGTACTCACACGGAGAGAGAATACTCACAGAGAGAGAGTACTCACACAGAGAGAGAATACTCACACAGAGAAAGAGTACTCACACAGAGAGAGTACTCACAGAGAGAGAATACTCACACAGAGAGAGAGTACTCGCACACAGAGAGGGTACTCACACACAGAGAGCGAATACTCACAGAGAGCGAATAATCACACAGAGAGAGAGAGAGAGAGTACTCACAGAGAGAGAGAGTACTCACACAGAGAGAGAATACTCACACAGAGATAGAGTACTCACAGAGAGAATACTCACACAGAGAAAGAGTACTCACACAGAGAGAGAGAGTACTCAGACAGAGAGAGAATACTCACACAGAGAGAGAGTACTCACAGAGAGAGAGTACTCACACAGAGAGAGAGTACTCACACAGAGAGAGAGTACTCACACAGAGAGAGAGTATTCACAGAGAGAGAGTACTCACAGAGAGAGAGTACTCACACAGAGAGAGTACTCACAGAGAGAGAGTACTCACAGAGAGAGAATACTCACACAGAGAGAGAGTACTCGCACACAGAGAGGGTACTCACACACAGAGAGGGAATACTCACAGAGAGCGAATAATCACACACACAGAGAGAGTACTCACAGAGAGAGAGAGTACTCACACAGAGAGAGAATACTCACACAGAGAGAGAGTACTCACACAGAGAGAGAGTACTCACAGAGAGAGTACTCACACAGAGAAAGAGTACTCACACAGAGAGAGAGAGTACTCAGACAGAGAGAGAATACTCACACAGAGAGAGAGAGTACTCACAGAGAGAGAGAGTACTCACACAGAGAGAGAGTACTCACACAGAGAGAGAGTACTCACACAGAGAGAGGGTATTCACAGAGAGAGAGTACTCACAGAGAGAGAGTACTCACACAGAGAGAGTACTCACAGAGAGAGAGTACTCACAGAGAGAAAGAGTACTCACACAGAGAGAGAGTACTCACACAGAGAGAGTACTCACACGGAGAGAGAATACTCACACAGAGAGAGAGTATTCACAGAGAGTATTCACACAGAGAGAGTACTCACAGAGAGAGAGTACTCACACAGAGAGAGAGTACTCACACACAGAGTACTCACACAGAGAGAGTACTTACACAGAGAGAGTACTCACAGAGAGAGAGTACTTACACACAGAGGGTACTTGAAGAGATGGGAGTCCACAATACCGCTGTGTAGGACAAGGAGAGACGAGGTGTGGTGGTAACGCAAGTGTCGACTCACTCACTCCACGTACTCAGAAAGAGGTGTGCGATGGACTAATTTCAGAGCGGCTACTCACGCTAAGAGGAGAGAGGTAACGGGTCACACGAGTGTGGGTGGACTCACCAAGAAGCGATGGATACTTTTTTCCCACCCCACAGAAGGAGCCAGAGGTACGGTCACACGCACTAAATAATTAAACTCCAAAACCTAACGGAAATTGCACTGTGGTGCTTATGTAATGAATGTACAAACTCTGTAGTAAACGCGTTTCGGAATCTGATATCGTGTGATTATTGCCCATCAATCACCCAGCTAGTTATGTCGCTACTATTAATGTGTATGTGTGTGTTTGCAGCTTCTTACCTTTGTGTATTCGGTTTTTCCGCAAAAACAATCCCCCCCGCCACCCCAAAATAATGAGAACAAACAACGCGAACACGCGCAGAGTCCTGGGGAGCGCAGCTCTGAACGCAGCCCTCTCTCACCACACAAGAGGACCTCTCTCTCTCTCACACACACACAGCACACACACTGAAGATCCCTTCTCTCTCACTCACACGAATCGCGTTCAGCACCGCCCCAAGTCCTTCCCACCCCCACCACCCCGCCACCAGCCAAGCGAAGCACAGCACGATTCTGTTGGCCGAGAGCGACTCCCCACCCCACCACCACCACCACACTCTCTCGCTCTCTCTCTCGCTCTCCTCCACCCCACGCTCTCTTCTCCCTCCCCGAGTCCCTTTGCACCACCCACAAAGGCCGGATGCGCGGCTTGCATCTCGCAGCGCAGTAGGGGACGCTGGAACCAAAGGGCAGGCTCGCGAACAATTGAAGCTATTAAACTGACGTCGATTATCGATTACATATAATAATTATCCGGATAATCTCATCATTATTTGAAATAGCTTCTTATTTGTTTTACACGCTCTAGATTGACGTGATTTTAGGCGTTGCGTTAATGTGGGGGTTTTTCGTCTTTTGAATTTGTTTACTATAAGAAATTGGTTTAAATAAACATACAAATGGACGAAAATGAATATCCTCCTTTTAAAAAGTTAGCGCATTTACTGTACCGTACTTATTACTTCAATCTCGAAGACTCTGCATGGCGTGATGATAGCGGGGTGTATAATTGGAGGTGATTATTCAGCCTGAAATCAACTCCCATCAATTTTGTGGATTTGCTCTCCAACACACCGGTGTGCTGTACTAGTAACGAATGGGCATGTTCTGTTTACGTAACAAACCTTACTAATTGGCTGTGTCGGGTGGTGGCGGGTTTAACGACACATTAATATATTTACGCGATCTAACCCACAACACCTCTATTGTGGGCAACTCCCATCAGTTGTGATGGAGGTTCGCCGGATCGGCCCGGGACCGCCGGATAATGTTGGAAGCCGGATAATCGCGTGCCAGATAATAGATGATGATCTAATGTGTATTTTTTTTACCAGGATAACACCCACTGGGGCTATATCGCTCTTTTTTTTCAAGAAGCGACCTGGCCACAAATGGTAGTTCAACGTAAGTGTTGTATCATCACGTGGGAACGTATAGCAACTAAATACGCTGAACGCATGTTGTTGATTCTAAATGTGCAGGGAAAGCCCGGAGGATCCCGAGAAGATTCCACGCAATCACGGGGAGAGAGAGGACATGCAAAGTTCAAATACACAAGCGTTCGTGTCAGGATTGAACGCACGACCTCCTGTATACCAGGCGAGGTAGTTAACATCTCGCCACTGTGGCGCCGCTTTGTACCCCCCCCCCTCAATAAAAAAAAAACCTGGCATTGACACCAGGGATGTAGAGTTAATTGAAACACGTAACATAGCCACGTTCAAAATACAAAACGTTTGTAATAATCATTGCAATTCGCAGTGTCTACACTGGTGTCAATCCTCATACAATGCTCTACGTATGTAACTGAATGGTTTGTTCAATAAAAAAATTTTGGGGACCCCCCCCCGGCTAAATTATTGTTTGGCTGTAAGACATCTGAGTAGAAAGAATCGCAAACTGCTGTGATGAAATTACCCACCCACCTACCCACCCACCTACCCACCCACCTACCCACCTACCCACCCACCTACCCACCCACCCACCTACCTACCTACCCACCCACCCACCCACCTACCCACCTACCCACCCACCTACCCACCCACCTACCCACCTACCCACCCACCTACCCACCCACCTACCCACCTACCCACCCACCTACCCACCCACCTACCCACCTACCCACCCACTCACCTACCCACCTACCCACCCACCTACCCACCTAAATTACCCACCTACCCACCCACCTACCCACCCACCTACCCACCCACCTACCCACCCACTTACCCACCTACCCACCTAAATTACCCACCTAACCACCTAAATGAGGATACCAAAAATTTAATTAGATTTCTGAAATACAACACTGTACTGCAAACATGCTCGCTCACACGTTAACGTGGTAAGGATAGCATGATAATCCTAGTAACAGTAGTGCAGAACTTGATACGGCGTGCACGTGTTGATACTAGTACGGAAATGCACACAATGCGCAGGTGTTCTCATCCGGAGGCTGCTCATTCATTAAAAAATTCGTATATGAGCTGGTGGAGCGGTGGCGCAGTGGTTAGCACACTACGCTACAAACTCGGCAACCTGAGTTCCAACTGTCGGCCACGGCGAACATCATTGGTAGTGATACTGCATCTCAACTCCCAACGCACATGGGCCAGAGTGGTTGAAGTATGGCAAAACAAACCTCTCAGAACCAACGAAGCGTGGGAAGTCCTTCATCCTGCCAGGGATGGTGTGAGAAAAGATCTGCAAATTATTATGAATACTGCAATACAATCGAGAATTATTTTCAAGTCGATGATTTCATGCTGACGTTTAACGACTGATAACACAATCATTGGCGGTAAAGGTATTGAACTCCAAAGCAACGACGACAATACAAACAACTGCAATAATGTATTGCAGAATTATTATTAGAGGCCTTCGTCCAGCAGTGGATTGACCATGGCTGATGATGCTGATGAATAACCATAAACGTGACGAATGCGTGGAAATAGTCTGCGAAGACAATGATGATGAAAGTTAGCCGTGAAATACTGAACGTGTAATTGAACTAGCCTTCTGCATGTCACATACTGTACATAGATAGGAAAAAACGTTGGAAAAATATATTGGTGTTTTGTGTACGGCTAGTGTTGGATTTTTGGTCAAGTGATTTATGTTCGTGAATGAAGAGTAGGCCAAATACCCTGTAGTATGGTGTGCTTTCGAGCTCCCTCTAGTGTAGGCCATTATCCAGTAATGTCGCGGGCAAACCATTGCAGGGCGGCACATTTAGGTTCTCACAAATTCAACACAGGTTGTGCGCCTAAGGGAAAACAATTATGTTCACTATCAATGCCATCTGGTGGAGCAACTGGGATACGTGACCCTACCGCGCCCACGGAAAGCCTGTGGTGTCCTTGGCTGTACCTATCATAACCGGATCCCACCCGTCATTAAACTGACATTAAATTAAATTATTGAAATAGAGGTCATGAGTCAAAGCGCTTGTGTTCATTCAAAACCGTTCAGTTGTAAAGTGTCACAGGGAACCAATGGTGTAAAGTGCAATCCATAACTACACGGTGTATATCAATAAAGGTATCATCCATCACTAGATAATTAAAATTACACGGCAGTTTCAGCGAGGTCAAATGTCAAGTTTCAAGTTTATGTTGTTTAACCAGGATAGTTTCATTTGCAAAAGTGACCTGGAGCATTGGTCTGCCAACACAGGGCTATGATTGCAATGTATAGTTCAAATTGAGTGATTTATTTTCGTTCCTTGTTCATGTTTTTCAATAATTTCCCTTGTGTTTCACGTAATAATTGCTAATTCTGCTTGTTTATCCAAAAAAGCCTCACTGAGTCTCATGCCTCTCCTTCAGAAGGAAACTACCAAGCTATTAGAGTAAGGGGACTATTACAATTGAGCAACTTGTCGAATTTTCTCAAATTTGGACCCTGACTCCAGCCGGCACACAATGGCCTTCATTGCGAATTACGTCAGGGGATATTAAACGTCCCCTGTGAAGCAAAGTCATTACACCCGCAAAGATAATCAGGGCGGCCGCAGGATTTGAATTGGGACGTTTCGCAACAAGCGGCAGACACGCTACCCGCTGGGTCACTGCCCCAAACGTCGGTACAACTATTCACACACACACACTTGGGGATGAATTCATATTTTATTGGACGAGTTTAATCTCTGCACGTGTTCGCCCCGGGCTTGTCAACACATATTATATCAGTGATTTTTCAATACTTCTGCTAAGTGCTGTTGAAGATTACTCAAACTTTTCGTTACGAATAAATGTAATCTCAAACATACACATCGCCAACATTTCAACCACGCGAAATCTTATTCTGTAATATTGTATGATGCGTTCATGAACACCTTGTGTACGCCAGTTATTATCTCTGCTCACCCTTTGCTCTGAAGAAGCGCCGTTTCCCGAAACGTCAGCCTGTCGTATATTTGTGCTGTGATAATACAGTGCCCCATTTTGTGCCGACTTAGCATATCCGCTGACTTTGACGGCTGATTGACCGATTACAATGAGTACGGAGCAAAAGTTAACACATTGGCATAAGCAAAAGCGGAACCTGACATACGCCTCACGATAAGTCGTTCCGTTTTTTCCCCATTTTTTTATATTTACAATGTATAGGCACCCAAGGATGGCCTCGTGACAAACTGGCATCAAGGAATTGGACACATTGCCGCGTTGCAGATTTCTATTAAGTGATAGCGTGGCTGTCAGGATGTCCATAAATCCATAAAGTTCCATGATGGTATTGTAGAACCACAACAAAAACCGCAAACAAAATTGTATGAAACTTTTATTTATTTGAGGTACGTTTATGCTTTCACAATTGTTTTCGTATCGAATTTGTGCCACCATAATGTAATGTGCACATTCAACAAAGGAGACTTTATTGGAGAGTGTAGAGGCATGTGGTGTATACATATACGGTAACGTGGGGAGCGCCGGTGTAATGGTTAGCGCACAGCACTATGAAACCAGAAATCTGAGTTGAATTCTGCACGACGTTTTACATCAGTGGCGAGTGTCTGCACGTGACATTGCTACATCGCCAACTCGCGAAAACCAACGCGGTGAAGTATGGTCAAACAGCCCTCAAAAGCTGACTAAGGGTCGTACATTGTGTATACTACAAACTGTTCAGCAAAGTGAGCTTCCACACGACACTTCGCTGCAAGGGATGGTCAAGAATAATGATGGAGTGGCAGCCAATAAATGGAACGCGTCCGAGCGGTTGACCACAATCGGGGGAGATGGAGCGCTGAAATTCGCTTATGCGGAGGTGCTGGGTGGATTATTACATCGAAGGATCGGCGATGGCTTGTGGAGGCTTTCAGTGACTATTGATGATGCTGATTGTGTTCATGGTTGCATCGTGTGTTACTGCAGAGTTCGGGGAGCAGTGAGAGCTTGACCAGAATAAACTGGAATTCGTAGCCGCAGTGAGTTAAGGAAGAAATGGTAAATGCTGACGCAGAAATTCAGTCGAGTCTGCCTTTTACTTAGCAGGTAAAAAAAATGCTCGTTAAATATGCGTGTCATTCATTCTGCGTCCTTGATACTTATCTGTGGTCGTGAAAGGGCGTGGGTGGGAGCGGTGGCACAATGATTAGCGCACTGCGCTCTGAACCCAGCTTACCCGAGTTAAATTACTGACCATGGCTAACAGTGACGAGGATGAGGGATATCTAAACGGGTCCTGACAACTACTCCTCTCTCCGTCTTCCACTCCTTCCCCCACACTGCTGGGCAGTGGATACATTTATCTGCAAGTTATGCATCAATCGCTAACTCGGTTGGTTAATATTCCACGAGATGTTGCGCTCTCGAGGTCATGCCACAGTACAAGTGATCTAAATAACGCTTTAATGATAATACTTTTAATGGACTATTCGCTATTGTGCTAAGTCGATTATTTAGACGTCTGTGTGTGACTGACATCACGCGGACTTGTTAGCCGTCTTGGTTTCTTTTTTAAAGTCACATTGTTTACACCGTGGAATTTTTCCACGCACACAATAATCATTCACCCGACACATTCTCTCTCGGCGTCTGATGTCACCCGTGATTACAGATACAGCAACCGGATTTTTTGGTCATTTTCCAGGTGAGAAGGAGAACGAGGCGAGGATGGAGCCGGGTGGGGGGGCGAAAATTCAGTCACGTGTTTGCATCTGTGAAAAAGAGCTTCGGAGCTCATCAGATTTCTCCAGTCTACCAAACATATTCTGAATATGAAAACCCAAAAACACACAGCCTGTATATACATACACGGTGGTAAAAATGACACACGCGTGTAAACATACACATGCACATACTGATATAATAACACACGTACAGATGCGCCTGAACTTGTCAAATCTCGGAAGCTAAGCAGAATTTGAGCCTGGATAATGCGACCACCATGCAAAACAGGTGTTATACGTTGCTGCGTGCCACGTTTTCGACATCAGAGGGCAGTGCAGCAAAATAAATGATTGAAGTGTACCTATATCTCTCGACGTCCATGTTCTCTGCCAAGCAGCACTAATCAGCGAGGTTAGGTACGGTCAAGTGACCCCCACGAACCGCCGGACGCGGAGAGGCCCTCTCTCACCCAGCAGTAGATTGACACACGTGTGACTAGAACAACAAAAACCTCCCATAACTATAGAGGCGCAGTGATCGACACATGCTCCCTACCGCTTGCACAGATAACGAGACCGCGTGTTCTACCTGCGACTATTGCGCAAGCTATTATAAAGAACGTGACAAATGTTCCACATCCAGAACGGCATGCAGCCCTGAATGAGCACGCGTGCACAGAGATTTCTGTCTAAGTGAGATGAAGATAAGCCACACACACACATAGGGCAAGCGCATAAAGACCATATTTCATTTTGAGGTATATGTGCGTCAGAATAATCACGGTACATAATAATTGAGGCTTTATGTGGGAGCCCTTTAAAATGTCAACGATCTGTAAAGTCGTGGGCCCGGTGCTGTTTTTATTGATAAATACAATTAAGGATACGGATTTTCGTTTATATGGCGCTTAAGTGGCTCAGCAACTCAAAGCGCCTTACATCAATGTCATCTCATCCCATCTGCATAGCTAGATTGACAGATGTGTCCTGCTGCAAAGAACATTTGTTATCATCCACTTCTGATATTGAATTAAAGTACAGAGCAATTTTGCGAAATATTTTTTATGCTAATAAAGTAATTTGCCAGAAAAAATATATTCGAATTGGGCAAAACATTTTAACTTCTGTATAGTTCCCCTGCTAAGCACTAATTTATCATGAACATATATCTTTTTTTATGTTACTTTAATTCAATATCAGAAGTGGATGATAACATCGGATCAGAAAGTAATAACATATAAACAATCTTGATTTGAAGCTTTCGTTACTGCAGGAGTCCATACTCTCTTGTTCTTTCGGTAAAGTCACGTAGGTAGAAAAAATAATCAAATATATAGGCACGGGAGGGGAGAGGGAAGGGAGGGAAGGAAGGAGTTTGGCTGTGGAAGTTCGCAGGACGACGACAACCGGGTTCACTCACCCACCCGGTTGTCGTCGTCCAATTACGACTTCTACTACAAATCCATTTACTTGCTAATTTCTCCAGCCTCCTCCCGTCCCTGCACGCCACAAACCCCCCTCTCCCCTGTGAACTCCCACAGCCAAACTCCTTCCCTCCGCCCCTTCCCTCTCCCCTCCCGTGCCTATATAAAGCCACAACAGCAGATCATTTTTTCACACCTGAAGACGGACGCTTGTGTTGCGACCGAAACGTCGTGTTTTATTTTACATTATTATTTTTTCTATCTACATGACTTTACCGAAACATATAAACAGGCTGTAACGCACGCCTGTAATCCATTCTTGAAGCGAGGGTGGGTAGATCACACAAATGTTGTGAAATCCCTTCCCAATTGGCATTGAGTTGGCATCATACCCTGGCTCGCCAGGAAAATTGCGGTGCAGCTTGTGTGGTCTGGCACGTCCCATCCGTATGGGATAGTGTTGCCTCCTCACACGCGAGGATTTTTTTTAATCCAGATCCACCGGTTTCCTCCCACATGCATGAAACACATTAATTGGTCGAAAACCATCTTCACGTAAAAGCATTAAATTCTGGACATTCTTGATAAAAGGTTATTGGACTTCGTGTGGCTTTGTGGGTAAACGAGTAACTTCGGTGACGTGGCCTCGCAACATCGCGTTCCCCGCATGTTGCAGAGGTTCACGGTTCGAATCAAACGGCCGCCCTGACGTTAATACTACGAAGCATCTTAACCGTAGTAAATAAAAAAAACCGCACCATTGTGTGCCGGCGTCTTGGTCCAAATGTGCTCGATTTGAAAATGTATCCGCAAAATTATTCATCTGGACTTTACGTAGCAATGATCGCCCCCTACTGTGAAAACCGGGCGGTGATTGCGCACACAGCCTGTATTTTGGCACGTGGAGAGTTAGTGGAACGCACAAATAAAAACGAAACGACTATATTTTAACAGGTAAGGGGCCGTCCATAAATTACGTCACGTACCTAGGGGGGTGGGGGTCAGACATTTATGACGATGTGTGACGAGGGAGGGGGGGTTTGAGAATTGTGACGTCACATCAAAATGCGCAACTTTAAATAAATATAGACAACACGTTCTACTTAATTAAATATACTTTTTAAATAAATGTTTTCTCCTACAACATCAGAGTGCAGCGCCACATTAAATACGCACTACAATGACAATAATTTAAAGCGATTTTAAGCATGTTTTATTTTCAAAACGGAAATATGGTTTGGGGGGGGGGGGGTGCAGAGCTTTGTGACGTCATATTTGAGGGGGGATCTGACTTTTTGTGACGCCGAGTGACGGGGGGGGGGAAATCGTCCAAAATCGCGTGACGTCATTTATTGACGGCCCCTAAGACCGACTGAGCTATCGATATAGCTCCTTTTCAGAAGCGACATGGCCACAAATGATAGCTCTACGAAGTTGGCTTATCATATGTGGACATTTATCGAAGCCAAATACTCTACATGGTGTGAAGCTCCCTTCCCATGGGCGACACAAGGCAGCAGAGCAAGTGGACTGACATTGGAATGTGTTGGAAAGTGTGTCTCCCTTGTTTGTTTAATTGGCCGAAAATATCTCAAAAGTAAAAACCCAATGCAGGACCCAAATGAAAAAATAATCCTCCGACTCAAGTGTGGCAATCCTGGATGAATAAGCGAAGTAAGAACAAGTAAAAACTTGGCAGGATACTTTCCAAGGAGAGGTTATTATTGGAGCCGCACACGCTGCTTATCCTGCATTCCTGGAATGCCCTCTCAGGCTCGGCTCTCAGAATGCACAGTTCGGTTGACCTCGACCAAACCCGTTTGTCGCTACTCTTCGCATTCTCGTGATGGTTGTTTTGCTCATTCTCCAATACTAATTGCCTCGTCCTTGTTTTAGGTGCAGTATTCCTCTTTATTGTATTAATATTGTTCATGGTTGTTCTTTGTGTATTATTTCTGCCTTTACCTCCGACGCGTTCTGTTCCATTGTTACCTTTTAATATCACTTTGATGTTGTTTTAGCTCTGTGCTAATGCCCCACGCATCTCCATTGCAAATAAGTCGAGTAACTGGCTAAACTGGATTTTCTAACAATAAACATTGTTACTATACAGTGCATGAAAAACATCACGTATAAACAAATGCCCATAAGGAATTAGGAAATAAGAAACGCACATGCAGGAGAAAGGCATTTAAACCGCAAGCATTGATTGAATCAGAATCTGTATACCGGAGGAATCCGATGAGCTATAAAGCTCTCTTGTCTCACAAACGTCCACTAGGGGCCGGTGCAAGTGCATTCCTGTAAACCAATTCATCCTAGAAAGTCCCATCACAAAGGAGAAACGCAAAAACATGTTTTTACTGAAACGGCTGTACGCCATACGGACCTGAAAACTCAATTTCCCTGTAAAATAATACGGCTATGTCGTATGGGTTGACAAGCATGGAATCCGATGAGCTATCAAGCTCTTTTTTCACAGATTTCCAGCAGGGGCGTTTAAGAAAGTTACGACAACATTGGCAAGTGACACTTTGCGAGCAGCAGCAGCAGCGACGGCGGCGGAGCTATAGGAGAATGTGAGCTCCAACAGAGTTAATCATCCCAGGGACCCACGACTGCAACCGCGAAGCCACAGAAGCCACGTAATGGCATGCATTTAAAAAAAACCTCCACGTGCTTCCAACCGCATGGGATTACCCAAAAATAACGCGGTGACGTCACCCATCACGGCGGGGGGCGGGGCCGCGACTCAACGCACGAGCGCCCCATGCGACCACATTGGTCCGCGCTCGAGCCACGTGACCGGACTTGCGTTTATCCCCCCCCCGCTCCCATCCGCTCCGCCGCGCCCACCGCCCCCGCCAAACCGCCTCTCGCCGATGACGGGGGGTGGGGGGGGAAACGTCCTCTCGCGAGACTTGGCCACCCAAAGTGCGGAGGCCATCTTCCTACGGGATAATGAAATGCTTTGAGTTATTCAAGGGGGTGGGGGGCGGACGGGGGGGGGGAACGTCATCTCGCGAGACTTGGCCACCCAAAGGGCGGAGGCCATCTTACTATGGGACAATGAAATGCTTCGAGTTATTCAAGGGGGGTGGACGGGGGTGGGGGGAGTAGACGGGGGTGGGGGGAGTGGACGGGGGTGGGGGGCGGGGGGAACGTCCTCTCGCGAGACTTGGCCGCCCAAAGTGCGAGGCCATCTTACTACGGGACAATGAAATGCTTCGAGTTATTCAAGGGGGATGGGCGGAGGCGAATGCTCCATTCATTCATCAACGCATTAAGTCGGCGAGAGGACCGTCGCGCCCAACGTGCCACCACTCTTGTTGAATTGATGGCGGCATTTATTTGATGGTCGCGGTTCTCGCTTGGAACGTCGACCGACTATTGTTGCCGATTACGTTTTGTGCATCACATTAAACGTGTTAGGGGGGGGGTATCCAAAAAAAAAGTGACAGCCGCCTCTCTGTCCCTTTCTCTGAATTCGGGATGCACGCGTTCATGTAATAATTGGGCGCTGTAACAGGATAGAATGAATCCGCGACAGAATGAATGATACATTATGCTAATGCACAAGAGAGGACAATCAGCGGCAACGTGCGGCCTAATGTGGGTTTTTTTAGATCAACAAAATCGCCTCTTGAGGTCCAGAAATCATGTGACGGGAACGACTTTGACGATTTAAAAAAAAAACACATTACTTAAGATATCGAACATAGGATCGTAAAACAAAATCACGTCGATTCCCGTGCCTGTATTCCTTATATGGGCAAAGCCACCCCCAATTACTCCATATATCAGCCAAAGCGTTAACATAATCTATCATTCATTTTGTCGCGAATTAATTTTATCCTGTTACGACGTCAAAAACGTCGTGACCTCATGGCGTCAAGCATTCATTGGGCAGTGATCAATCGACTTCTGGATTTACGGCCTTAAACATGCACACTGTAACCGGTCTCCGTTGTACGGTGCCATTTGTCACGTCTTAACGAGCGTGTACAGCCAAGTGTACCGTTTCCAGTTGGTAATAATCACACCTTAACCGTGGTCTCAATACGATGAGAGCACGGTTAAGTCGGCAAACGTACCGTGCGGAACATTTGTCAATCATCGGCGGATGAGAGGCACACTGCTGCAATCATAATTCCATTTATACGTCGCTTTTTTTAAATCAAGGACCTCAAAGCGCTGCACAGGACGCAGCAACAGCGGCAAGACACTCAGCATGAAACGAATTACATTATAAATACATTTATGTGGGGCCGTGAGGCATATTTTCCCGAACGTTACGGTGCGCTCATCAGTGAGGGTTAGGTGGGTGGGTGAGGAGCGAGAGGACCGCTCAGGGCTCAGAGCCGCCATTAGCCACGAAGTGACGGTGACGTCACAAAGGCGCCTGTGACACGCCGGGTGCACTTTGAGGCGACGTGAAGTGTCGAAGGCTCGCTGACAGGAGGAGGTCTCGGGACAGACCCAGCCGGTGCCATGGGTTGGCTGACTGAGATGACCGGCAGATGCACCAACTGTACCCCCTACTCATACCTATCAACCCATACGGTTTGCCCGTATTCTTGTAGAGGTAAACTGAGTTTTCGGGTCCATACGGTATAAGCCGTTTCAATACGGGCAACAAAACTAAATTTTGTCTATTTGTTTGAGTTTCTCCCTTGTGATGGGACGTTGTAGGATGAACGTTGAGATTTATAAGGGCACGGGGTGACCATTACGGTCTGAATTGGTTGGTAATAAGGCAGGCGCTGATGAGGGGTTGACAGGTGTGCCTACTGTGCCACCTTGCTGCATTATACCCGCCCGACACTCCGCTCGTTGTTGTGAGTGTCGCTCCTCAGCACTTCGTTGTTGCTGGAAGGCGACTGCCTCCAACTGCTCAGTAGCGTCCTTTACGAGCCTTCTCCATAGAGGCCGATTTTGACAACGCTGGTACCAATCATCGGCAACTCCACTCTTCGCCCGTTTAGCCCCCTCTATGCAGCCAAACAGACGCTGCTTGGCAATGCGGTGGCTGGGCATACGGGCTACATGACCCAACCAATGCAGCCTTGCCTGCCGGAGGAGCTCATGACAGTCACACACACTTAAGCTTATTCCGGGGTGACTTGGGTCAGATAACCTCTCTACGGGCCTTATGTATGTACTGTACGTTGAACTTCTTTCGTACCGTACGTAGCCCCAACCGTGCTAATCAGAGGTGCGGGGAAAGGACAACCAACTACTGTTCACACAAAAAGCACATACAGCGGTAAACTATCGTAGTCTGCGCTCCAACTGCGAAGGAATAGCAAAACTACATGAAACTTCTGAAGCCCTGTCCTGTATCGCAGACCTAGGCATTGCTATTTAGCTCCTGAATTTGTTGCTGCCATATGCCCAAAGAAAAAAATAGAATTGAATTAAACATAAATATCTCAGTGGGCTTTAACCTAGTAAGATTTTTTTTAAATACGTTATTTAGTTTTATTTGTATATATTTTAGGTGATAAGTTTACATTTCCTATACTTGCACTCCTCTCGTGTTGTTGTATTGTTTGTTGTTTTAACGTTCTGACCAGACCCTATTGGACACCTGCCAGGACAAAGAGCTTCACGGCTCATCGGATTCCTCCGAGGACAGGTGTATTGCAGTAAATCTGAAACTTGCAAGCGAAAAGCAGACCACGACGCGATATTCATTGCATCAATTCGTGTGCAATTTGTAAGGGCGCGGTGATACAGACTTATTTAATTTTAAGGTTATACTGGTAGGAACCTCCTGGTTACACCACCAGCCCACAGGGGATTATTGTGTCCGTCCGTCGTGCATCCAAAAATGGGAGGGGTGGGGCTGGGTAGAGAGGGGAGGGTGGGGAGGGGCTGGGTGGGGAGGGCTGGGTGGGGAGGGGAGGGTGGGGAGGGGCTGTGTGGGGCTGGGTGGGGAGGGTGGGGAGGGGCTGGGTGGGGAGGGTGGGCTGGGTGGGGGGTGGGAGGGGTGGGGCTGGGTGAGGAGGGGCTGGTCACCCCGTGGTTCCCTTATAACACATTCCTGCGGAGAGAGCTGGTAAGAACGTTGGGTTGCTCGGTTAATGGCCAGGGTCAACGGTGGCACGTGGTGTATTCCGCAAATATGCCCGACTGTGAGGGAGGGCACAAGCCGGCGTGAGTAGGTTAAACGTTAAGTTTTATAAGGGCACCACGGGGTGACCAGCCCCTCCCCTCCCCACCCAGCCCCACCCCCCCCACCCCCCACCCAGCCCCACCCTCCCCACCCAGCCCCACCCTCCCCACCCAGCCCCTCCCCACCCTCCTCACCCAGCCCCTCCCCACCCTCCCCTCCCCACCCTCTCCAGCCCCTCCCCACCCTCCCCACCCAGCCCTTCCCTACCCTCTCCACCCAGCCCCACCTCTCCCGTTTTATCCGGGTGTCCGGATACACGTGGACAGACATCCACAGACATACACAATTAATCCCCTGCCTCCTGTGAATTAATCCCGGTTGGGCTTCCAGTCCACTACGTTTCCTACCAGTAATGCCCACTAGGAGCGCATTTGTTATATATCCGGGTGTCTGGATACACGTGGACAGACATCCACAGACATACACAATTAATCCCCTGCCTCCTGTGAATTAATCCCGGTTGGGCTTCCAGTCCAACTACTCACGCCGGCTTGTGCCCGCCCTCACAGTCGGGCATATTTGCGGAATACACCACGACATGGTGGTGCCGTTGACCCTGGCCATTGACCGAGCAACCCAACGTTCCTACCAGCTCCCTCCGCAGGAATGTGTTAATCCCGTGTTCATCATGACGTCCTTTTTACTTTGATGTCTCAACAGCGTGACGGAGATCGCGTGACGTGAGGGTTCTGCCTTTGTAGTGGGGGTTGTGAGTTGACGCCGAGGAGGGGGGAGGAGGCGCCTCGCCCCCCCATGTGGAGTGACGTCAGCCGCTAATTATTATGCATGGGGGGGGTGTCCAAGTGAAGTGACGTCACCTGCTCATGATTATGGGGGTCCATGTGGACGACGTCACCTGTTCATGATTATTAATGAGAGGGGGCTGTTGGATGTGGAGTGACGTCACTTGCGTATGATTATTAGTGAGCGGGGGGGGGAGTCCTCCATATTCAGTGACGTCACCCGATCATGATTATTAATGAGGAGGGGTGAGGGAGTGACCATTTGGAGGACGTCACCTGCTCATGATTATGAATGAGGGGGCTGGTCGATGTGGAGTGACGTCACGCGCGTTACGGATAGACATTCCTGGGAGATTAAAGTAGATATACTGTATTCCGTTGCGAGGACGATGGGAATCATCAATTCCAATACAAAACCTAACCGATCCAACTCCCTGCCATCGATTTACACCGATCGATCCACCCCACGCGCCCCTAACCCACCCCCCTCCTCGCCCCCCCCACCGCACCCAACCACTCCCTCGCGATGACGTCACCCCTCTTACATAAGCGCCGACCGCATAGAGGCTCCCCCTTAGCAAGATGGCAACGGGGGCGCGAGGCGTGACGTCAGACGGCGAGAGTATGACGACACCGACGCCGCCGCCGCCGCCGCTTGTGCTGCTGCTGCTGCCGCCGCCGGTGGCGACGTCGACGACGACGATGACTGCGCGAGACGAGGAGGGCCCGGGCTGCGAGATGGCGGAGGGCGGCGCTGCGGACCTCGCGACGCAGAAGGGCGACATCGGCGCCCTGCTCAAGACTCCGCTCAAGAAAGGCGACACATGGTGGGCTGGGGAGAGTGAGAGGGGAGGGGGCTGTTGGCGGTGGTTTGTCGCGAGGTCGGCGGGCCGTGGCGGGCTGGGGCGAGCGCTGGTGGCGTTGCGTTCACCCCCCGCCGCCGCCGCCCGTGGGCCCGGCTGTGACAAGGAGTCGAGGCGGAGTTACCCGGCGGAGGCCCCGGTGACTCGACTCGGTGTTGTCGGCCTCGGGCCTTACGCCGAACCTCCTTGCTCATCCGTCCTCCGCTAGCCACCGCCGCCAACCCCCGCATGGCCGGGGTTCGATTCGCCATGGAAATGACGAATTGTTTAATAATTGGGGTGTGATTTTTCTTCTTCCAGTTCTTTTAACGGTTGCGGTGTTTAAACCGTGGGCTTATTCACGCGCACGTGAGGCGGTTTGTTGGTGGGGAGGGGGAGAGATCTTCATCCAGCAGTGGATTGACCGCGGCCTCCTCCTCCTCCTGATGATGAAGATGAAGTGACGAAGCTGTGGATTTTGCCCGTGTCGTGCCACTAGCCGGGAGTGTTGAGGCCTCCAGCCGGCGGCTGTCTTGACGAGGCTGGCGGAGGGGAAGGGCTGGGGGGGGAGGTTCACCCATCCGCCTTGTTCCAAGAGTGCTTGAGATGTTTTAAGATTTTACAAAAAAATAGATAGGAACAAAAACGAGTTTTGAGAAAGGTGTTATTGATCGCATGATACTTTTTATGTTATATGTTCTACCCGGTATATAGGGGTTGGGGTTACCGGGAAACGTGTAAAAGTGGCACGCGTAAAGCTCTAAAGAATGTAGACCTTGAAAGCGCGAGTTTTATAGTATTTTATATATATAGATAGGCGTACCACTGCCTTTGACCATGGAAAGGCTCCGCCCAGTCTCAAGACTTATTGTCAAGGGGTCCTGCCACGTTTGTGACATTTGGCCATGAATTGCGTTAATGAGTGGCGTTTCGCTTCCCCGTACCCGAGTACCCGGGGAGAATCGACGACGCATACAACGACAGAGGATGTGTGGTGGTTGGATAGTGATCAAAGCTCCGCACAGATGGATTTAAATAATCCTGTCTTAAGTCTTGTATTGCCATATCCTCCTGGCCCCGTGGCAGCCAAAGCCTAGGGAGGGACGCCTTATTTGGCTGCGTTGTACCGGTGTTTAACGTCTACGTACAGTGAGTGACTAACTTTGGTGACAGTTTATTGTTGCCTCGTGGCATTATTTTTTTAATCTACCATCCACGGTGTTGCTGCCTTTTTCATGTCACTTGTAGTTTATAAAAAAAAAGCTTTTTTTAAATCTATAATACTTGAGTCACTTCCGTCTTTAGATACGTGTTCAAATCGCGACCCTATATTATACTGTTTAAGGTTTACGCATTCGGAATGCATTGAACGTGACAATCAACTTGTGACAACATTCCATCCAATCGCAGACCGCTCTAATCAACAGGCTATTGCGAAAATACTGAAATGAGTCACGAACACGAGTGAGCTGTTTAAAAGAGAAGCCTTTTGGAAACTTTAAGTGACCAAATGTACAATTTGCTCATGGGGCCCTTTTTAAATTCTCGTACTGTATACTGTACTTGGTGGAAAGTTGGTGATTGTATACATATTGAATAATGGGATTGATAAGGTTTATGTAGTAGCGTTTGCAGGGCGTTGGATACATAGGGTTTATTTTTGACAAATGTGTGGGCCCTTGGGTTACAATTTTATGCTGCTTTTGGCACCGGGAGATGACCGTGATACCATCCAGTACACTATCCGCCTCGCCACCCTGCGTCAAAAATAAACACTTCACTGCATTTAAAGGACAACAGTTTTAAACAATTCGGATGTGTGAAACAATACCGTCGTGGTGTGTTGAAATGAGGGTTGATCACAAAGTACATACTCTTGCACTTGTGAAATATTTAACATTCTGGGTCATTTTCTAAAAGGATTGCTTCTTTTAGCCCACGAAGGCCAGTTTAAGGTACATACATAATGCCTGTCTTAACTTGTTCAAGTACCTTGTTGGGAACTCTAAGCTGATTTTTATATTTCATTGTGCTTCCTTGTCCTCCCATTGTGACTTATCAGAACTTGTGCTCTCATAGCTTTAAACCAATACTGTAGTTTAGTTATGAAATTCTGTAATGTGGTAGCTCTAGGGCTGCCTTCATTCTTTTCCTGGTGATGGAAGGCACACAACTGTTAAGCAGCTGGACCCATAAATAGGAAGTCCACTTTTTTTCGTAAAGAGCAAAGTGTCAGAGATTTTGCTCTATCTTGCCATATTATGTAACCTTAAGCCTACATTTACCAAAGGTCCATTCAGTTTGAATCAGTATCTTTATTGATCGTTCAGAGATCCCATGCGATATGAAGTGCTTTTTCACATGTCCAGTCAGAAAGCTATAAAATTTAATTAGCGTTTTATGGGCACTAGTAGTATAGGTTTGATCACTTACTCCTAGTAGTTACAAGTTAAATCACCTAAGCCCTTTTGGCAAGTCATTGCTGGATGAAGGCCTTTAAATCACGGAAGTTGTTTGACCATACGTCACCAGCGTGTGGTCCGCACGGGTTAGTGAAACAAGCACCCTGGACTGATTGATGTATCACCTGAATTATAATAGACTTGCCCCTTTCCATTCAACATACGATTTTGTTTCAAATAGTAAAAATATATTGGGTCTTATTAGCCATGTAACAATGAATTAGTCTATTAATATAATTTCTTACACTGAAGAGATCGTGCATTTATTTGCAGGTCATATATATGTAGGTACCTTATGCCCCACAATGGCAAAAAGTTATTTATTTGCCATTTCAAGTGTGACCTTGAATCCTGACAATTTAATTGCTAGAAGAGCTTGTGTGCTTTATTAGGCTTGACTTTTGTGATATCTGCTGAAGGAATTGATTTTCCCGTTTTTAGGTACCTGGTTGACTGCCATTGGTTCAAACAGTGGAAGAAGCATGTGGGATTTGACAGCTGGGAAGTCTACTCTGCAGCTGACCAGAGCACCTATCCAGGCCCCATCGACAACTCTGGTCTCTTCAAAGGTAGTGCATAGTTCTACATGCCCGAGCAAGCCACGGTACAAACGTGCATATTGATCGATTAATAAGGTGTTGAATCCAGCTTGCAACTGTAATTATATAATATTTCAAACTCATTTCTATTCGAAGTATGAAACGGCGCATGTGCTGCTTTGTCATGCTTTTTTTTCTTCCCAATGCGTGTGCTCAGTTGGCCCAGACGAGAACTTGGAGGGGCTTAAGGATAATTTGATCGATGAGCTGGATTACATTCTGGTGCCCACAGAGGCTTGGAGGAAGTTAGTGGAATGGTATGGCTATACAGCTGACCAAGAGCCCGTCGAAAGGAAGGTATTAGCAGCTCCCCAATTCATTCCACACACAAAGCCATAAATTACCATTCTGAATGAGTTGAATAGTTACATTGCATTGAACTTTTTAAAGTGCTACTGGCATGATGTCTTTAAATTACCATAAATTTCTGCGAGACAAAATTGTAATTAATAATGAATCATTAAATAGTTTCTGAAATATTAAGTGTTTAAGTTACCGATTTGAATATTTATGAATTGTTTACTCACTTACTTGACATTATTTGACATTCTTATATAAGTTTTAACCACTGCATCATCTAAGTGCAGTGTTTTATCAAGCTCCATTCCTCATAACTCTTTATCAATCTCTCCCCTTCAAACGCACAATTAGGTGCCACACGGTGGCAATCTCGGAAAGCTGCACTACGAAGATTATTTTGAGTAAACTGATCCAGTGGATAATGTTATAATATGTTGTGAATTGTGTGTCTTATCCCCTTGGCAGGTAATAGAATATGGTATGTTTGTCAAGCACTGCAAGGTAGAGGTGTACCTCACTGAGCTTAGGCTTTGTGACAACAGCAACCTGGATACGGTGGTGAACTGGCAGTTCAGCAAGGCGGATACCATTGGTAAGCGTATATGGAGATATTTTGGTGTTCTAAAAGAACATTTGAGTTTTTTTTGTGATTCAAAAAGCCAGTTTGTCACTGTTTTTAAAGTGAAGCCTCATATAATGTATGCCGTCTTACCCGCCCCTACCGGATATCTGTGGAAGTAGCTTTATAACTCATCGGATTCTTCCAGTATAAACACATATTCTGATACTGTTTTGGAGGGCCTAGTTGTCAACCTTTAACTTCTCACTGCTGGGCAAGGCAGGGCTAGTTAGGAATGTGTGCTAGTGTTTGATTAATCTGTGGAAAAATGAACCTAATTTGATGCTTGCTTAACAGTCATTTGCCTGTGGCTATTTTTGTGTTTGTGCGCAGACACCATAGAGAAGGAAATGAGGAAGTTGTTTCATATCCCTGAAGAGAAAGAGACACGATTGTGGAACAAATATATGACCAACACGTACGAGCCCCTCAACAAACCCGAAAAGACCCTCCAGGATGTGGGACTCTTCCAGGGGCAGGTACAGAAGCAGCGTGTCGTTTTTGGTGTCTATGTTTTTCAGAAATATCATTGTTGGAAAGCATGGATTTTAAACCCTCTATCATTGTCAGAAGCAGTGACTAAAATGGTACGCAACACTAGGTTATAATCTGACGACCCGAGTTTGACTTCTGCCAATGGCTAACATGAGTTATGATTAACATCAGAATTGGCCCTATTCACCTTCCCACTCTCCCCTCTTCACCAACCTTCATGGTCCAACATGATGAATTATGGTCATGTTCCCCAAGGCCTTTATCTAGCAGTTGATTTAACAAAGGGCTGTTGATTACTATTCTTATGCATATTATATGGCAATTCAATTCTTCGTATTGATGGGACGTAATGTTTCCCTAGGGACAGGTCTGCATGGTTTTGAAACTCATTTTATACGACACTATCACCCTGTTTGCAGGTTTTGGTAATAGAACAGAAAAATGAAGATGGAACTTGGCCAAGACAATCGCCTACTACCAAGTATGTTAAGAATAATTTAACATTGGGTTTAGGTCTTATTATTGGTTTGTTTCCCACCCCACCCGGGCAAGAAAGCAACGATAACCTGCTTGTTTTGTATTTTGTTATTAATATAGGAGTCCACAGGAATGCTGCCGTTAGGGTTCCTGTTGCAGGGTAACTGGGCCACACTGCACTGTACTGCTGCATGAAGGAGCTTGTGCTGGTTTCTGTCACTTGTAAATGTTTGTTTATAAGGTCATATTGGGGTTTTGTGGTATTCTAATTAATATCATGCAACTTTTTGTAATTCGTTGATGATTGCAAGCGTTTTAAATATCCATAAAACAGGTGGCTAAAGAGCTGTTTCTGTCAGATGACCTCTGACTGCACCGGAGACAAAAAACCCAGCCTGTTGACACAATGTGGTGCAATTTGTATTTGTTCATAATTCCATCATATTTTTTGGTGATTTGAAGTTCAAGTCTTAATGGTATTGTTGAAATGGATTGTAAGTGAATACCTTTTTTGTCATATTTGCTTTGATGCTGTTTAAAATTATGTTGTGGCTCTCAGTCAACCAAAACGTGTGATTCATTAAGGTAGTGATCTTGGCAGAATTCAAATCCGCTTATGATGTAATCGGTTTAGCACTGACATTGGCTAACCTCTCTGCCGAATAAGACTCGGCACTCCTGTTCTCAACAAGCTATCGGGCCACCTGTGGCTGCTTCGTCTTTCTTTCTGAGTGTATCTTTGCTTTGCTGTCTTGCTTTCAGTTCACCTTGGTTTTGTGTTTTCCTGCCCATTTTGCTCCCCCTCCTTTCCATAGATCAGATAGTGCCGACGCAACTGAGAACGACACCCCGTCGCCAAAGCCCTCCTCTTCTCCCTCTGTGCCCACCCCCTCTATCCCACCTCCTCCTCCCCAGACTACCTCGGCTCTCACGGCCAGATTCTCGTCAGCCCGAGTGTCAGTAAACCCTGCCGTGCGCGTCAGTTGACCCTGCCAAATAAAACGCATGCAGTACCCGCCGGACTGGCATCTGTTATTTTTAGCAGAACGCATGATTCATTATTAGACTGCTTTTGTTTTTGGACAGGGAATCTTGTTTTGCGGAGTTAAAATTAAAATCAAGTTTCAACACCCCAAATTTAGGACACCTAAGCTTTTTTTATTCTGTTCAACTTTTTACTATATTTACTCACTTTATTGCTGAATAATTCATGCTGAATTCTATTTCTTCATCTGATATATACAGTCTGCCCATTAATAAATTCATGTTTTTGTTTTTTTTGTTCTGTACCATATGGCAGCATGCAACTAACTTTTTTTTCTTCTTAATGTACCCTTTGGGAAAAATTCAGGCTTTGAATTTACAAACCGTTTTGCCATCCAATTGTATAACCTTTAACATTCTACTAACCTCCAGCTTCCCCCTCCTGCATGAAACATGTTCTGCATTAATGTATTCGTGAAGTTATACTGTCTAGAGCAGATGTGTGTTTGTGCACCCTTACGGCCCGTGGGTTGTTCGGAGCCCGCATTGTGCTTTTGAGTGGCTCGCGTGTGCAACGGGTACGCGTACGTTTGTTGAACAACTCGGCGGGCTGTTTGCCGTGAACACGCGACCACGTCCACGTATGTTTGTGAAATATTACGTCATTCCCTTGCTAATGTGATGTCACGTTCTCGAAGTTCTCTCTGTCAATGTGACCCTCCTCGGCCCGCGGGGGGAGTTATGAGATTCTAAACCTGGCTTGTGTCCAAAAAAATGGCACACTTCTGGTTTCGCGTAAACCAGGCTTTCCTTTGTGTTTAGAAAATTTTTCAAGGCCATGCCCATAGCAGTGCAACATCATTTGTGTGCCATTGTCCATTGCAATGGATTAAATGCCAAATACTAATTGGTGTACACACACTGGATGTTTTAAAGATTTTTAGTTAAATCAGAAACTTTGAAAATCGGCTTTGGAAAATTAAATGTATTATCATGCGAAAACCATTTTTAGGGTTGCTCCAAAACGTTGTCACAGCATTGGCATCAAACCAATGTGCTCGAGTGATATCATTGACATGGACGACATGGGTGTGTGTCCATGTAAAAGTGAGTACGTAAATGCATCAGTTAGGGTATCGGGAGTGGTTGCCCAGTGGTGGTTAGTAGAACGTTATGAATGCGCAAAATGAATTTCATACCCAGTGATCTCAGTTGGTACTGGGCCTCACCTAGGGTGATTCGGCTTTTAATGACCAGTAGTCAACACTAAGTCAGCATTGTGGAGACAGATGTGGGCTGGTGTGGTGCTGCACTATTTCATGCGTCTTGCCTGCCTTAATGGCTGTTGGTATTTTGGGTGCGAGTGTTCACATTGCCTATCCGCAGTTGCTAGTTTATTCTGACTACATTGCATTGGCCCAAAATCTGTAACATATACATATGACGAGCTGCCAAGTTATTAGACAGTCAGTTTCCAAAACAGCTTTGTTTTAACATCCAGTGGAAACTGGTTCTGTATGAAGTATATCTATGTATGCCTATTACCTGGCAAGCTCTACTTTTATTCTTAATAGTTAAATACAATTCTTTACGTGCATCCTGCCAAGCAGAGTATTGTATTGAGAAAACCCTTTGGTAAACCTATTTATAGGGACCTACAAAAGCTTCAAATCAATATTAAAAGTGAAGTCACCTCTACACTTTTCACCATATTCATTGTTCTAGTTTTTCCATCAGCATATGGTCAGCTCTTTTATTATTACTATATTCTAGGGCCAGATATAGTTGGCTGAAAAAAAAAATCCTTTTTGATTTCCTGAAATATAAACATATCTTTCATAATAATCCAAGTCACTTGAACTTGGTGCCCTGTAACTTTTGTGGCTGAGCAAACTTGAGCAGAGTTTTGTGTTGGTATTATCTTTCAAGGTTATTGCGTGTTTAAAATAGATGGAATATTTTCCCCATCTTGGCACAGGGCTAGTTTATTGATGTTTGGCATGGCTGCTTTGCCATTTGCAGCTCGAGCAGCAGTAGTAGCAACAACTACAACTCGAGCTACAACTCGTACAGCGGGCGCGGTGGAACAAGCACGCCGGGTCTTTGTGGCCTCAGCAACCTGGGGAATACTTGCTTCATGAATTCTGCTTTGCAAGTAAGTGAAAGCGCACACATTCACAAGGGAGGTCGTGATATAAACATAGGTGGAACGCAAAAACGTTTATATGGAAGTGGATCTAGAGGATAGGCCTGAATTTTCTTGACTCTAAAAAAAAAAAATGTGCTCATCAGTTATTTTTTTAATTAATGCACTTTATTAAATAACATGTATCTATTAAACCTATGATTGATAACCAATGGAACTACTGCTTTTAATAAGATTTTTTTTTTTAGCTCTGAATCATTGAACCAATGTCTTTTGCTAAAAAAATAAGCCTCTGACCAAATTTATTGTAATGCATGTTAAATCCCTGATTGTACTTGGGACAGGCAACTACCCAGGCCCGCATGGGCCAGTGTGGTGAAATAGAGTAACAATGATACCCATGATCTGTATGGCATGGGAAAAGCCTTCATCCAGCAGTGGATTGACAATGGCCTGTACATGTACAATAAAACAACTATATTGGCACCCTTATTACAGCCAAAACTTAAGAATATAACATTTGTAGAAAGTTGCAGCTATTATATATATCTTTTATATATCTGTTTGCAGTGCTTGAGCAACACGCCACCTCTCACCACCTACTTCCTGGAGGATGCATATCTGAAGGAGCTCAACCGTGACAACCCGCTGGGCATGCGTGGTGAGATCGCCTGTGCCTACGCCGATCTTATCAAGCAGATGTGGTCTGGGAGCTACTCGTCCACCGTGCCACGCTCCTTCAAGGTCGGTCTGCCTTAATTGCGATTCAAGAGAGGCTTGTGCTGCGGTTACTCTCTTGGGAGGTGCCACTCTTTTTCTTTCAGATGAAGTCCAAAAAAGCAAGTTGTCTACATGAGATGCTTGTCATGTCAGTGCATTGGTTCCTCACTTGTAAATGATCTCTTGCTTGCAATGCAACATATGTATGTAAGAAACAATTATGATTTGTATGCAATTAGGTCATTTAAATAAAATAAAATACATGTTTCTTAAGTTGAATCATGGTTTGATATGCCCAGTAGGGATGCGTAGCTAGGCTCTGTTCTTGGCTGTCCACGTGTTTGAATCCTAATTGAGAAAATAATCTTAGATTTCTATTTGAGGCCTGCTGTGTCATTGTGCTTCATTATATTTCCTGATTGACATTGTATTTGAACGAACACATGTGCCATCGGTGGCATCGCTGAGTGCTATTTTGAGGCTTGCTTGCCTGTGATTTAAAAGTATTTTTTGTCATTCATCAATATTAAAATGTTGGACAACCTTGGGCACACAATCATGGGGCAGTGCCACGGTGGCGACGTTAACTACCTTGCCTGGTATACGGGATGTTGTGGGTTCGATCCTGATGCCTATTTATGTGGAGTTTGCATGTTCTCTCTGTGGTCGCGTGAATTTTTCTCTGGATCCCTCCAGTTTTTCTCTCCACATTTAGAATCAACATAAATTTAGAGTATTATTCATTTCCACATTTTAAGCCACTTTGTTGAGCTATCATTTGTGGTGAGGTTGCTTCTGAAAAAGAGCTACATAGCTCCAAAGTGCTCGCGAACAGCACTTGTCCCAACAGTCTAAGGCTATACGGGGGGGGGTCTTTGTCTTTATGTGTGTGTGATGCAGACGCAGGTAGGCCGCTTTGCTCCACAGTTCTCCGGGTACCAGCAGCAGGACTCGCAGGAGCTGCTGGCCTTCCTCTTGGATGGCCTTCACGAAGATCTCAACCGCATCCGCAAAAAGCCCTATGTGGAGCTCAAGGATGCAGAGGGCCGAGATGACAAGGTAGGTGTGGCCCCCACCCGGTTACATGCCACATGTGGGTTTCTAGGTTTTGTCCGTTTACTCGGCTGGTAAATAAATAATCACGATTCACATCTTATTTAATTAATCTGTCCCATAGTAACTTCCAAAAGAATGCTATATTTATATAATGGATAGCATACCCTCGTGATTCTCAGCATATTATTCTGGGTCTGTTTCGGGGCTATACAAATAACTTGGCTGCTTTTAAAGTTACAGGTGTGATGGAAGTGCCTAGATGTGATAAAATAAACGAATGAGGTATTAAGATCAGCCATGGTCTATCCACTGCTGCAGCAAAGGGTCTCCCCCAAGCTTTCACCATCTCGGTCTCGAAGTGAAACAATCCATCTAGCTCGTGCTAGATAACATAATTGCATCACTCCATCCATGCAATGGATGCGTTCTCTGGTATATTTCCTCATTTGCTTACACTCGATCGTAAGTCTCAAACGCCGACTCATCTCTTTTAGCAATAGAAATCAACATGCCATGTTTAAAGCTTTTTCAGTTTTTTATAGCAGCCTTTTTTAAAGCTTTGTATAATGAGAAGGGTAATTGGTTATATTTCAGATATCCTTTACGAGATTGGATGGTGATTTAGATGAATACTGAGGGCAGAACCACCGAAAGCCACGCATAGGTGAAAAGGTTTATAGCAACATGCATAACACTTCTGGTATGTGCATCTTTATGTAAATACCAGTAGAATTATAAACAAGGTATTTAGTGCAATTTACCTTCATGAGTGAATATGACAAAATGGTGTATGTTATTCTTTGGTTCTTTTGGTAAAGTCAAGTAGAATGAGAATAAAATAATAAATTGATAAAATAAAATAACACACAATAATATTCTCACGACGTTTCGGCCACAACACAAGCGGCCTTCATCAGATGAAGGGACGAGACTGTCTGGAGGACAGGACAGCGCTGTCCTCCAGACAGTCTCATCCCTTCACCTGATGAAGGCCGCTTGTGTTGTGGCCGAAACGTCGTGAGAATATTATTGTGCTATTTTATCAATTTATTACTTTATTCTCATTCTACGTGACTTTACCGAAAGAACCAAAGAATATGAATCCTTGCAGTCACGAAAGCTTCCTTGCAGTCACGAAAGCTTTAAATGGTGTATGTTATTATGAATTTGTGATCAACTGTATCCTTCCTGGCATATTTTATACGATGGGAATGGTGGTGCATGCCTTTAATCCTCCAGTACCTTTTGTGTGTTTTTAGTAAATAATCCAATACTTAATTTTACGAGTTAAAGATGCTTAATGTGCCAGCATCTTTAAATTGCGAACAAAGTTAATTGTATGACGACCTTATTTAAGAATAGTTTTACATAATCAGTTTGATTAATTTTGTACGGAAAATGGTATCGCTGAACATTTTCTACCTCCCGTGATAACCACATTCTGCCTATGGACTGCAAGGTTTGATGGCTCATACAAACTTCTAAAACTTAGAAAGTAGGTTTGTGCACCCATCTATCTAGGCCCTTTTCGTGTTATCTACTTGTATGCACGAGTTTCTCCAGGTGCTCCAGCTTCTTTCTGTGAAAAAAGACTTAAAAGCAAGTGGCCAAATATTCCAGTTGAGTAACTGGAAGAATGTTTTAGTTATTGAGGAGTTTGTGGATGAATATATGCCAATTATACAATTACATGTGACTTTTCATCCTCTTAATGTATAATTATTCAAACTAAAATCACGAGACGATGACGTCCGGTGTAATACTTCTGTGAATTTAACCATTAAAATGTCACTTGCAGGTTGTGGCGCAAGAGGCATGGGACAATCACCGTAAGCGGAACGACTCCATCATCGTAGACATCTTCCACGGCCTCTTTAAGTCGACACTCATTTGCCCCGATTGCGCCAAGGTCTCTGTGACCTTCGACCCCTTCTGCTACCTCACCCTGCCGTTGCCCATCAAGACGGAGCGGGCTGTGGAGGTCACACTCGTTTGGCAAGACCCCAAGTCCAAGCCTACCATGGTAAGCTCGCCTGATGGGGGAAGCATTTTTGTGGCCCATGTGACGTGTTCTCACACCTGCATAAACAGTCCTCATCCACAGCTGGATGAGGGCCACTTCATACTTGGTGTCTTGAGGGGGTTGATCTTATTTCACTGTGCGGGTTCGTGAAGGCAGGGAACATAGACATGAAAATAAAGTACAACAATATATTGTTGCACTGCACACCACTTAGCCCCGCAAGCTCTGACAACATGTTAGTGCATGGTGGTCATTCATCTATGCAATATCAAAGCTCAACCTTGTTCCACTTTCAAGATTGGAGATGGCCACTTGCCAGCTGATTTTGTCAGTGGCATGTAATCTTCATAAGACCCACGAGATGGCTCCTACTAGGAGTACTTGTTATCTACCGTCTGATGTTTGTGTAATGGATTTGTATCTATTGTTGTGCAGTACAGAGTGGTGGTGCCCAAGATGGGCTCTGTCTCCGACCTTTGTGCTGCATTGGGCCTGCTCGCTGATGTCCCAAAGGAAAACGTGAGACCCTGAGAACAGCTGTATGCATAATGGCGTGACTGTATTGTACGTGAACTTTGTAACTCTGTAATCGTAACATCTGAGCTAATAAGACAGCTCTGCTCGGCATAACAATTGAATGATTGTGAAAAGTGAGGCGGTGTGCTGTCATGAATAATAAATATTCTTCAAGGGTTTGAAACTTGAAGGCAGCATAGTTTGAGACCTTCCTCTGATAATTATTGCAGTGCTAGTCAGCTGTTGAAGGTTAATTTGCTTGTCATTTCATGGGACCTCCTTTGCCAGTACCAAATTATGAGCATAAGTTTTCCCCTTTTTTCTGGCAACAAAGACAGGTGTTAAGATGTTAAAACACCAAACATAAACCTTTTACAAGGAATCATGTCTGCATTAACCACGTTACTTGTCAGAATGCAAACAAAAAACATACTCTGGTAATATATGCATTGTCTTTGAAACTGATTGGTCCGCACCAGAGACAGCTTTCTTTTGAGCCTTGTCTCAAACGGTGTTAGACCAGAGGACGCCAAAAGGCGTCCTCTGGTCTAACACCAATCGGTTTCAAAGACAATGCATCATATTATCGGAGTTTTTTGTTTGCATTTTGACCACAAGTACTGTGGTTAATGCAGACATGATTCCTTGTAAAAGGTTTTAGTTTGGTGTTTTAACATCCTAACACCTGCTTTTGTTGCGAGAAAAAGGGGGAAAACCTATTCCCATGCTTGTCATTTGTTAATATCATAATGCAATATACTTTTTTATGGAATCTGTTTTCCATGCTGTGTTTCTGAGCATTAATTACTGTGTTTACGGTCTCGTTTCAGATGGTAGTAACAGACGTGTACAATCATCGTTTCCACAAAATCTTCACTATGAACGAGCCTCTAAATGGCATCAATGATCGAGACGACATCTTTGTGTGAGTTTTTCAAATGTACTTTTACCCAAGGACCCAGTACCACCTTTGAGTAGTGTTTCAGTTTTTTTTGTAAAATGTAGAAGAATTGAAATAATATACCCAAATAACTGAACTATTATTTTAGTAACAGCAGCTTGTGATCTAATTATTTTTAATGCTTGTATGAAAAATATAATACTTCGTTTTTTAAAATATCCGTATTAAAGTAGCTGTTCGCTTTGTTACTTCCGCACCCCCCCTCCAAGTGAAATTATAATCAGTTTTGTTCTCTCAACCTAAATCCACATTGGCATGACATTTTTAATAAATCGCACTTGGTTCTCACATGTACACTAATATGCATGTACCATAAGTGAGAGAATATGCACTAGTACAAGCCTGCTATCTACAAATCTTAATAATACGGGAAACCTATACCCCAAATTTTAACACGTTTCTAAATCTATGTAGAAGACATTGACTTCACCATCAGTTAATATGTTGGTAGCGGCAGTTACGTAGAATTATGATGTTTTAGAATAGAGCTTTGAAAATGTAGTGTTAATTTTATGCTGGATGTAATTACTAGCGAAACGTCGTACTCAAACTGTAAATGTTGTGGATTCACTCTTCAACACACCGGTGGGCTAAAGTAGTGAACTATTTGTCTTTTGTCAACGTGACACTTTTTTGCTGATTGGCTGTGTCGGGTGGTGGAGGGTTACGACACATTTATAAATAACGCGATCTAACCCAAAAACGTTTATTGTGATACATTTGATGCACACAAACATTTCTATAATCTAATGTCTTTTTCTCAAATAGCCTGCAAAGTCACGAAGATCTGTTTTGAGAAATCTTGCAATGAGATGTTTGACCAGTTTATTTAATGAGCATTTAGGAGGAAACTGTAGTACCTGGAGAGAACCTCTCATACAAGCGGGTAAACGGACATTCAAAAATCCATTGCTGTACTGCTACTTCACTGCCCTTAATTACATCACCTGATATTCCCATGCATTTTGCAATGCAAGTACTGTACAGGCTCAATCCTACTTACTTGTGAAGATCTGATCAGGCATACTCAAGGGTATTTTGTTTTAGGAAAAATAATGTGCAAGTAAATGTGCGTTTTTTTTATTGCAAATTGCCATCACCTGTGTAGGTAATTATTGATTATTTCAGTTGCAGATTAACTGAGCTTGTGAAAATGATAATATATCCATAACATTTTATGTGCATACTGATTATTACATGCCCCTTGTCGCGCATTGAGGTTCCATAAATGGGTGCCCACATGACCATAAACATGTCGGCAAAGTAAGCGAATTGCTACAAATAGCAATAAACACAGATAATAAATTATAGGCAAACAATTACACATTTTATAGCCTTAATACAAGTTTTGCATTATCTGTTTTTGTTTTATCTAGGCCAGCCCCATCTCCCCCCACCCCACATAATCAAAAGTTGACTGAAATTGGTCTACTGGGTTAGGCTACGCATTGATCCATTCCTTCCCTCAAGCATTCGGTCCCTGCACTAACTTGGCTGGCATCTTGAAGGAGTTGAAGTCTATTAATTTAGAATATAAGTGGCTGTGAAATCCACACGCTCAGAGCGGTTGCTTGTGTTGAGCTTTCTATTTGTGTGTTCTC
The DNA here is from genome assembly GCF_048934315.1 of Petromyzon marinus. NCBI lineage: Eukaryota > Metazoa > Chordata > Hyperoartia > Petromyzontiformes > Petromyzontidae > Petromyzon > Petromyzon marinus. The sequence continues at coordinate 5,940,278 of NC_133680.1, forward strand.
AGATTCGAGGTGGCGGACGAGGACACAGCCCCCGACCACGTGCACGTGGCCGTGTACATGCGAGAGCGCAAGACGTCACGCAGCGGCTACAGTTCGAGCTGCGCCAGCACGTCGCTCTTCGGGCTGCCGCTACTCGTGTCTGTGCCGCGCAGCACCACCACCCTGGAGGGGCTCTATGAGCACCTCACTCAATGCATGGAGTGAGTGGCGTGCAACACTTGGAGGGGGGGGTGAGGTCTGGGTGAGGTGGTGGAGAAAGCCAAACTTGGTCAAAAAGATGTTTTTTTCAGGCAGGTCCTTCATTTAGGTTGGTTTGGCCAATGCCCCGTCAGCAAATGTGGGCAAATAAAGATTCAAATGACAAATTACAGGGGTGATTTGTAGACACAAATTACCAATTGACCCGGTGTAGTAGTTTGCGTGCTGCCACCATAATTCCTAGCGATTCCCATGGCTAAAATCGATAGCGAGTGATATCTCGAACGGGTTCTGAGCCCCACCTGCGCCAACTCAAATTAATCCAGCGTGGTGAAGTATGGCCAAACAACCTGCATGACCACTGATTATGGGGCAGCTTTCATCCACCAGTGGGTTGACAAAACGGCTGTAAATTATTTTACCAACTACTATGAGTTGTGTAATTTAGACATCCGTTCAGTGCAATTAAATATTTACGTTGCGTGTAATTTAGATGCTGCCATCACCGAGTCATGGACCACCTCATCATATTAAACTGTGGGAGATTTTCATATAAGTGAATGCAACAATGTTTGTATTTTGCCATGTACGGTTTCTGTTAATTAGCATAGACAGTCCCTTTTTTAACCTACAGCTGTTTGAGGTGCCCCCCCCATTCCGTAGAGGTTGTGGGGGTTATTTGACCATACTTTCACGATAATCAGTATGGGTTCATGAACACAAACTCATATTTTGATCTCCCAAAGCTGTAATTGTAGAAACTGGTTTACTGTACATCTGTGAAAGAGCTAGCTCATTGCGTTCCTCCAGTAAATATTCTGAATTACGGGCAGCTCCTTGGATTTGAACCCAGGATCTCGGTGCTCTGGCCTCTGAACCACCTGGCTATAACCAACATTGACTTATCTTTTAAATTTACCTTCCAGTGGAAATGGTACTGGAAGCTTTCTGACCAATGTCTCTGAAATGCTGTCAATGGGATTTTCCAAGTTCCCGTTTTCTTTTGCTTGCAGGCGCCACATTAGAAAACCAGATGACGAGGAGGAAGATCATGGACATCAGGAGCAGAATGGCACACACTACCCCCACAACTACAAATGCAATGGTGAGCTTTGACTTTTTTTAATCTTCCATAGGATGGCATGTTTTGGTGATGTGCAAAAAAACATTGAAATCTAAGCATGCAGGAACTATTAAGATCGCTTGACATTTCTTTATTTTTGAAAATGTTATTACAATTGTGCCATCTGCATCATATAATGAAATTAACATACATCCCTTCAGAACTCTTGCAGAATGATGCATCGCCTCATATTAGATGGCAGCCCACCAAAGATATCGCAGAACTGCTTTTGAGGTGTCTGCATGTGACTTTATCCAAAATGGCCATGCTACCCTTTTCTACAAGCCCTACCACAGATATTCGTTGCATGGCAGTCAAATGAAAATTATTTAATTATCACATAGAATCTTACTAAATTAACTGAACCCCGACACGGCCATCTCCATCTCAACATTTCTGGAAATAATTCAACTTTGTTTTAAAAAATTAGTTTTTTTTTTTTGTCTGCCGGCAGGCTCGGAACACATGGAGGATGACACGTCCAATCAGGACGTTCCTTCAAGTACAGTCACGGGAGACCCGGAGCAGGAGCTTGCTTCCGAGTCGGAGAGTGATGCGGACCAGCAGATAGTACCATCCAGACCCAAGGATAGCACAAGGGCGGTGCCAACGTACACAGCAGTAAGCACGGTCGACGGAGACTCTGACACGGAGGCGTCTCCCGAGCGGGGGGAGAGGGGAGACGGCGAGGGCTGTGCTGATGAGCCGCAGCTGGGCGGAAAAGGGCAGCGATGCGGACACAAGCGACGGCCCCTCTTCAGCATCCACCCCGTCAACTCCTATGGCAACACAGAGAACCATGCCATCACAGACGACGGCAAGCCCATCAAGTTCCAAGGTGCCAGTGAGGACATACATTTTCAGATGGATGGCATCGTCGGGTCTATGACCAAATCCACCCACACACAGATTCATTTAAATAACACATGCACAAATACAAACATGCTGATAAAATTTTACGTGCACACACGCCTATGACCAAATGACCCAGAGTCTATCCAATATAACCATATGTCCTGAAAATAACCTGGATTTGGACTGGATAGTGCTTTACTCGGTCACCACCATGCACAGATGGGTCGTTATCGGCTACGGGGCTACACGGTGGACAGCAGAGGACAATACAGCTAAATCGATTGTACATCTATGTTCCCTGCCTTCAAAAATTGGAACTGACCAGCATGGGAAGGATGGCTGTTATAACCCCGACGACCTGCATGGTGTGGGGTGGTCCTTATTTATAAATGGTTTGACAAAGGGCTGTGTGTATATATATACATGGAATAATCAGTGGTCATGCTTTATGGTCTTGTATGCAGTACTTGATATTAAGCATACCGTGTGTGTATAATTTCCTTTGCTTAGATTCCAATGCACTAATAATCGGCTTTTTAAATGATGGTAAGAACTGTTCTATCATTCCAGGCACCTGGCGTCAATTGATACTTATTTGGCCCTATTTGTCCAACAGGCTAGAAACTGTTTTATTTATTAACTCGTTCCACCTTCACATTTACATAGGTGTATTGCATTCAGATATAGTTGGGTGTGGTGATGCATTGCAGATGCATGTTGAATGGTAAGCGCCGAAGTAAGATCATGGGGCAATGCAAGCGTGATCGTTTGATCCGTTGTTTTTGTAGGCATATCACATTTATCAATGCAAAAGTAACTAATAATTATATTTTTATAACGTACGTCTCTTTACCTGGGGACGCCTTGAGAGTTTCATGATTCTCATTCAAGAGGATCTTGCCAAGTTTTTACAGCAGGGATAATATTCTGATGTCTAATCCTAATGTCTTAAAAAAAAATTGCATATAGGTTGTGGGTTTTTTTAGACACTGGGGGGGAAACCCATGCGCACACGCACATCCGAGTGGGGAATCTAACCCAGGGACTTCTTGCTGGGAGGCACAAGTGCTACCATTGCACCACCCTCCCGCCCTTGTCTAATTGTTTTGTCTTATCTTGCATTGCAGCGAGAACCTATCTGGCTTTAGAATGGGATTCTGAGACGAGAGCACGATTTTACAACAACAATGTGGATAAGGTAATATTTATTGCATGTTAAACTATCCCCTTGCCTTCAAGGTGACTAAATTTTGCAGCTCCGAAGGCATTTTCTATTCCGCATAAATATATAATCCATTACACAGTTGATTCATGCCGTCAGTGTTTTTATGATGCATAGCTCTTCTGTACAGAATCTTGAAATGCAGTGTGTACGTGTAGTTTCTTTCATAGCGTGCATAGTAGTCGACCGTGCTAATCGGAGTCAGTGAAACTTATATGCTGTACATATCCGAATTGTACTCTAATGTAATATTTGGCGTGTGGTGTGCGAGCAGGAATTTGAAAAACATGACAGCATGCTAGCACAGCCGTTGAAGAAGAAGAACCCAGTGAAGCTTAAGGAATGCATCGAGCTGTTCACGACCAAGGAGGAACTGGCAGCCACGGATCCATGGTAACTATCCCACGAGCAAACCAGTACACATTCCAAGTATCAAGTAAACCAGATTTAAGATGCATTACTTCCTCTGAGAGCCAGTTGGTATTTATTATCGGCTTGCAAAAGACCATGTCTTATTACGTAGGGAGTTTATCGAAATATACGTACGTGTATTTTATTCTGCAATGTCCCCCACCGTCTGTTAGCCACAATGGACAGAAGATATTACTTTATTGAGTGACATTTGCCTGAGGGATTGCAGGCTTTCTGCTCATATTTAATAATTTCGAATTTAAGCAATGACCTGTAAACCTAATGGCTGCCTCTTGACTGATATCATAGGGTATAACTTTATCAATTGATAGGCAAATGGCACTCTTTTCTAATTCCCTACATAAATCATCGGTGTGACATAGGTTTTTTTATTTTATTTGTGCAATCTGCTCTGGTCATGAGTGATTGCCATTCGGTGAACCAGCCATGCTTGTCAATTTTATAAATTATTTTGTATTCCAAGGATTGAAACAGGGAATGTAAGTTGGGTTTGTCTCCATCCAATTGGAAATGGCAATATTAAAGGGTTTTTTTGTGGGCTTTTATGCCTTCTGAACCCTTCTAACTGATTTTATTGGTTTGCTTGAGTAATATTGCATTGTTAAAGTGCTTTTTTAAAAATAAATTAATCTTCTGCTCTCAATTTGTATATTTTTTTTGCTGCTGTGCTTGTACTGTCATTACTTCAGGACCTCGTTATGAACAAAATATAAAGGGGCTTATTTTGTTTTAGTAGTCTACATGAAACATTCAATGATATGAACTTGGCGATTGAGCATATAAGTACACTGGCATGATGAATAAACATTGTCACACTGCTATTGATGATACTAATTTTATAAATAATACACAACAGGTAAAGCCACAATTAATTCCCTACAATGGAGTTTGGATTGACCTAGATATTTCATCCACGTTTTTTTTCTCTCCAAGCAATACTAATGTCACTTATTTTCCAGAAAAGCCAAGCTGCTGAACATATTTTTCAGGAAGTTTCTGGGACGTTTGATCAACCGGGACAACATTCATAGGTCCCACCTAGTTGTAAATGTTGTCATGGTCACTTGATATGGCCGCTTATAAGAGTACAGAAGTACTCTTTAGGGGCAGAGGTCTTTAGGGGTATTGGTGGTGTATTTGCCCAGGTACTGTCCCAACTGCAAGAAGCACAAGCAAGCTACCAAGAAGTTTGACCTGTGGGCATTGCCGAAAGTTCTGGTGGTGCACCTGAAGCGCTTCTCGTACAACAAGTACTGGAGGGACAAGTTGGATACCCTTGTGGACTTCCCTATCCGGTGAGGACCCCCACCGTGTTTAGCTGCCTGTATTCGTTGTCATTCTCGCACGTGCATTTTGAAATGTGCATTGGATAGTAGGCATGTAATGATTCATCCTACGACAATTGGATAAATTGTGTTCTTAGATTCAAGAATGAGCTCATGTCATGGCCCAAGTGAATTGGCCATGCTGAAAGAAAGGGATCCAGCTGAAACTTATTTTGTCGATTAAATAAAGTCTGCATATACTATGAGACCTCCTTTGCCAGTAGCAAGATATAGTAATAGGTTTTTACCCTTTTATCCAGATAAAAGGGTACAAACCTATTACTATAAAGTCTGCATATATTTGAATGTTTTGTATTGATTATAAATTCACAATGTTTTGCATCACCAAATGTGTGTTTTTTTTCTAAAACTTCAACTTTTACTCTTGATGCATGCCTGTTGAGTTTAGTACTAGTTAAGAGTCATGCATATTGGCATTAAAATAGATGCTTATGCTTAATTGCTTTTAATCTTGTGTGGTAAGATTTTATTTTTCAATCCATATACTTTTTTATGTTAATGGCAGGTATGCAGCTGCTTGGGATTTTACCTGCACTGCAATGGAAAACAATTTAATTGCGTTGGAAACCACTGATATCTTAATCATCTTGGAATGAAATTTTTGATATTGTATTACTATTTAAGATCTCGGATGTATTTTTAAGTGCTTGGCCATGATTTGGTCAGGTGACTTGGATCTCAATGCAGAGCTGGTACCACCTGATATCCTAGGTTCCGATGCAGGCAACTGCTCTTGATTAAATGGAATTCTCAAGAAAATGTATATAATGGCCTCAGCCCAGTCACCATTTAACACAAAATATAACTGATCTTAACATTGACTTTTTTTGCTAAATTTTATCTGGGTGATTAATTTTTCTGCTATGCAAGAATCTCGTAGGAGTGGGAAAGTTCACCCTGTGCCGTGTAAAGTATAAAAAAATACCATTTTAAGTCCTGTAAAAAGACAATGTGGACATTATCTAGGTTGAACATGGTTTGAACTGCTTTGAGATTTTCAAATGGGTAAATGCTCTTGCCATAATGCCAATAGCTCCGTTGCAATAAAATAGGAGGGGGGGAAATATAAAATATGTTTATGTTAATGATACTTAAGGGTATTATGCTAATTCCGTTATTGTCATGCATGCAGAGACCTAGACATGTCGGAGTTTGTGATCGGAACACAGGATGTTCCGTGCACCTATGACCTCATCGCGGTGTCCAATCACTATGGAGGAATGGGTGGAGGCCACTGTAAGTATACACAAACTAGATATAAAAACACTTTGCAGGTTACTGAAATCTCAACTAAATGTACTTTGTAATTGATTGCTTGTGTTCATCTCAATCTTGTAGCTTTCCAAATTGGCATTGTGCAATATCGATTTGGTAGCATCTCATCTTTTTATTTAACATTCACCACTTGGCAAAAGGGAGTTGGACATTTTTGTGTAATGGCACAATGTATGGTACAGGGACTGATATTTAAAATCTGTGTGAATGTCATGGTCTTCCTTGGCAGATACTGCTTATGCGAAAAACAAGGGGGAGAACTCCTGGTACTACTTTGATGACAGCAGTGTTTCCTCCTCGGCTGAAGATCAGATTGTGGTGAGAATTTGTAGGCGTTTTTCTTGAAAACCTTCATTGAAACTTGTTTTGCATGTAGAAATCACTCCAATAATTAAACACAATACAAGCTCGTGAAGTGCATTCAATTTTCTTGTTTCAGTTGTATGTATTGTCTATATGCATCATGTACTTTTTTGCATTCCTGTATCTTTTTAAATTGCGTGCATGTTTATTGTGCTCTACTAAAACTATAATCCTGTTTTGAAAATTGTATTTACCAATATTTAGCACGAGACCTAAAGGCAATCGACGACCAAAATGGTGGATCTCTGTGATTATTCCTTATGTTTCTAAATAAAATTTGCCTGGAATCGCAGTGCATAAAATTGTCTTTGCATTGGCAGTCGAAGGCTGCGTACGTGCTCTTCTACCAGCGGAGGGACAACCTCAAGCGTGCTCTGGAGGTCTCGGCATCCTTGGGCGTCCCCGAGGAAAACCACGATTCGCAGGACAACAGACACGTTACCAGCGGAGAGGAGGATGCCATGGACAACATGGACAACATGGACACAAACTAGGCCCAGCTGTGTGCACAACCAACGGGTTCCCTCACAGGACGCATTGGCATGTTCGTATCGAGCGTGGAAGTGTGATGTGTGCCTGCCTAAGGTGCATCCAGGTAGCGGTCAACCACCAACCTCTCTGTCTCCTACCAACTTTATAACCCCTTTTAAAGGTTGTGCCTTTTAACATCGTTTTAAAAAGAAAACACCCGTCTCACTCGTACATCCCAAAAATGTCCTACTGCTAAATTCCCTTTTGAGCAAGTGGCTGACATGCCCAGCCTCGCGCAGCCAGCCAGCCGCCCCCCACGCCCCTGCCAGAGCATGCACGTTCACGCATGGTCTCACGCATGGTCTCACGCATGGTCTCACGCATGGTCTCACGCATGGTCTCACGCATGGTCTCACGCATGGTCTCACGCATGGTCTCACGCATGGTCTCACGCATGGTCTCACGCATGGTCTCACGCATGGTCTCACGCATGGTCTCACGCATGGTCTCACGCATGGTCTCACGCATGGTCTCACGCATGGTCTCACGCATGGTCTCACGCATGGTCTCACGCATGGTCTCACACGCAGGGATGATGGTGCCCGTTCTTTGATCAGTTTTCCAGGCATAGCACACACTAGCTTCGCTTCATTTTGCCATGGGGATAGTGGTTTGTCCTTTTTCATTATTATTTTTACCACTTGCGCTGTTTCCAAATTGCAGCCTTGAGTAAATCTGGGGTGGCCTAATTGTTTAATAGTGTTAGGTAAGCCACTTCCTCATACTTGCACAGAATTAACTTGTTTTGTGTGATTTAGTGGATCTATCAGTGATGCATAACTGAAACAGTGCATATTGATTCACTGGCGTGATAATAAAGCATTAGTTTTGCATAATATTGTTACTTTTTGGTGGCCTATCATAAGGGCTCGAATGGAGTGGACGGTAGGCATAAAGGCACTTGGCCTGTGATCCTATAGATATTGAGTTCTGATTTTATAACTTCTTCCAAATTTTCAGTTGAGAGACACCACCTAGAGGTGTTGTTTCCATGAGTCGATAAATGATTGCGTTTCATGAAGAGGCCATATTCTTGCAACTTTTAGATACACAAATCAAAGAGGAGTTATTGTGGCTGCTATTTAACGGTGCTCCTACAACAAGGCCCTGTTCATCCCGAGTGACTTGTGGAGCCTTGTAATGAAACTCCACCCAGGTGTCTGTTTCATAATTGTGACGTTGCCACGTCATATTTTTATCGTGGCTATAAAATAGTACTGCATTTAATCTGATCATTAAGTTTATTTGGAAAATGTAAATTCAGAAGTGCGGTTTTTAACAGGCAAAGGATGATACATAGGTTTTTAAAAAGTACTGTTTATAAAATTAAATGGTGAAGATTTCAGGAAACTCGTGCGTGTGGCCAGATGTCCTTCAAGTAATATCAGATTGTCGTGATGAATATCAAACTAATAGCACCAGCCGTTTTTCTTGTTTGAGTAACAATAAATATATGCTAGCGTGAAGAAATTGTATATGCTGTATATTGGAGTTTTCATGTAAACTGTTGTACATTAATGGCATGGGGTTTTTAGCGCAGTTGTGTAAATACAGTAACTTTATAACCAGGAGAGTGCACATTGACAATGGGCAGTACTGACACTGAACTCGATTTTGTGTCATCTTAATACTTCATTACGGTTGGTACAGGTAGTCAGGAATTTTAGAGAAATGTCTAAATAAACACGCTTGATTTCACACCACTGTACCAGCCAGAATGAGGCTTCGTTTGTGTGAACAGCCCATGCATCGTGCTCACAGCATGTTAGTGTGTGGATAAAAGTTTGAATTGCACTGTACTGGTGTGTTTTTAATGTTTGGGTGACAAGTTGGTTTTTTTCTTTCCCCCTTTCCTAAAAATGCAACCCGAGAATCCACACGAGCGCTCACTTGGCGCACTCGCGTGACCTCGTGTGTGTGTGTGTGTAACCCATGTGTGCGCGCCAGGGGGCTGCCGTGCTGGGGTTGTTGACTTTTCCTGGGTTGGGCGAGGAGGTGAGGGGCATGATTTCTGTGGGCACACATCGATTCACGCGGTAAATCCGCGTTTGTTCTGTAAACTTGAGACAAAAAATGCAGTGGATTCTATATGGTTGGTTTTCAAACGATAGCTGTGATTTACGTGACATTTTACAAAGCTACAAATCCGACAAGATGAGAACACGAATATTAAATGTTAGTGCGTCCTATTCCACTGTAGTTGTTCAAGTTTACAGGATATTTTGACGATTTATGGAGTGTTGAATAAAAATTACCTGCAGGAGAAGTTTTTTAATGAAAATACTGTAATCAAGGTGGGAAATTATCCCTTCAACGGACGCTATAGGAAACTTCACCCAGTAATATTCGGCAACCTTTAGTCTGGCGCTAGCAATACATTTCTAGCAGCAAAATTTGACGCGAGCACTGCAGACGCTTGAATTTAAGTTCGTCTGCCACAGTAAGTGTGGAGGATGTGGGGTGCTGGGAGTGGGTGCAGTGCACTGTGTGGAACGGATGCCAAATCTGCATGGATAAGTGCTGGTGTTGCCTGCCTGCACAAAAATAAGCCTTTCAGTGGGCATTGATTGTCACTGACGATTGCTTTTATGTTCTTTTTAAATAAATTTGAGATGAAACACTGATTCTTTGTCACGATCATTAACAACATGGTGTTAAATTGTAAGTGCGTTGGTCGTACACACGAGCACAGCAGGTCTAAACTAAGATTGCTGTCTTAACATTCAAATTGGGGCATTTTATTTTTCACCAATAACTGAATGATGAAGTTTGCAGGCTTCTTAAGAGACTGCGTTGATTTTAATCATGTGCACGTTTGTGGTCTACATCTGTGTTAATTTTTAATGCAGTGTGTTTACATAACAAATGGTATGTTCAGGTCTAACCCAAAAGTTAGTCATGTAATTGTACTGTGCTTATTGTGCCAATATGGACACGACTAATTGGGTTTTCTATGCTGCTTACATTTGCTTTTAACTTTGCATTGGCATAATGACTAAAATAGGGTTAATATTTGACGATAAAATATTTGCATTACAGTAATTACACATCTGCAATAGTGTTTCAATGTCTACTTTCATATACGTATTGCGTTCAGCAGACATGCCTCTTGAATTCTGTAGGCTTCCAAACATGGAAGTTTAATAAAGGTAACTCATTTACCCTTGGCATGAGCAATATACGAAGTGTAGTGCTAAGAGAGCAATAACTTTCAACACTAACCTTTGTGCCTCGGTACAGGGCTATAATGTCGAACTGCTGGACTATTAAATGTAGAGCCCTTTGGCAAAACAATACATCTCTAATTCATTATCATTTTCTACAGCATTCTCCCTTTACATGTTTGATTAATCCGCAAATGTTAATGGCCTAAAGGCCATTAAAACAATACTCTTGAATTCTATAGAAACTAAATGTTTATTGCTGAAGTAACAAATACAACACTTCAAAATAGACGTAGCTTAATGGTCTGCCCACTATTCAAGAATAACTTTACAAATTGAACAATTGCATAAATACTGTTGTAAATAAACATTGCACACATACGCCCACGACTTTGCATGTGGACAGCTGGGTGTGTAGGCGAGATTGTGTGAGGTCATGCTCGCTCGATTTGTATACTGTAAAACCATCCCCGTTTAGCCATATGGACTGGTGCAAGTGTTGTTAAGTGTCGATTAAGGAAGGCCAGCATGGGAACACGAGGGGGTGGTGCGCGCAGCACCACGACGGACCGTCATTGTTATCCCCACCACTGACGATATCTACACATCGCACCAGGTACTCATTTCATGCGGAGTCAATCTACGGGAGGCGAAGGACTGGTTCAGATAATGGTCTCTGATGTGAGCAATTGGTACCCTGATGTTTCTGTGTTTCTAGTGCAATGTCCTAATATGCCACGAAATCCCTGCATACACGTATATAAATGTGTGTTTATACACAACTGCCAATTGCCACTGGTGGTGACGCCACTGCATTTGTGCTAGGCTTGGTGCACTTTGAGGCCATGAAGTGTTTTGAGGCTGGCTGGCAGATTACAGAAGAGACACTAGTGTTATGGGTAAACTGAGATGTCAAACACTCGAACTTTTTGATGAATAGAATAGTGTACTCAAGCATTGTAGGATATGCTGGCTCCCATAAATTCTGGCCAGAATCGTCATAAAGATCGGAGAATATAACACACTAGCGGTAAATACCCGGGGTTGCCCGGGCAAAACATTTCAAAACTTCTCTTAAAAACCTTACATATACACAGATACTAAGATATTGTGAAAGCCCGGTGGGCCATTTGTCCATTTCTCCAACAAAATTATAAGAGGCTTGCAAAAGTCCAAAAAGTTATAGAAAGTGTGGGGTAAATAGTTGATTTAAAAGGTTTCTGAAAATTGTCGACCCCCCCCTCAAAATATATTTAGCCCCACGTAGGCATATATACCTACACACCCTACATACAACAGAGTAAGTAGTATCTATTGACTCTGTAGTTGTATCTACTGACTGTACAGTAGTATCTACTGAGCCAGTAGTAGCTACTGACTGTATAGTAGTATTTACTGACTGTAGTAACGACCGACCGTAGTAGTATCTACTTACCCTACAGTAGTATGTACCGACTCTATAGTAGTAACAACTAACTTTATAGTAGTATATGCTGACTCTGGTAGTATCCACTGACTATAGTAGTAACTACTACCTCTATAGCAGTATCTACTCTATAGTAGTATCTACTGACTCTATAGCAGTAGCTACTCACCGTAGTAGTATGTACTGACTGTATAGTAGTATCTACTGACTCTATAGCAGTATTTACTGACTGCAGTGGTATATCCTGACTGTGTTAGTATCTACTAACTCTACATAGCATGATCTACCAACTGGATAGCAGTATCTACTATGACTACAGCAGTGCATACTGACTGTGGTGGGACCTGCTATGATTACAGCAGTGCATATTGTGGTGGTACCTGCTATGATTACAGCAGTGCATACCGACTGGTGGCACCCATGATTACAGCAGTGCATACTGACTGTGGTGATACCTGCTATGATTACAGCAGTGCATACTGACTGTGGTGGGACCTGCTATGATTGCAGCAGTGCATACTGGCTGTGGTGGTACCTGCTATGATAACAGCACTGCATGCTGACTGCGGTGGGACCTGCTATGATTACAGCAGTGCATACTGTGCTGGTTCCTGCTTTCACTACAGCATTGCATACTGACTGTGGTTACCTGCTATGACTACAGCAGTGCGTACCTACTTTTGGTGGTGTACGTTTGCCCACTGACAAAGAAATGATCAGTCTATAATTTTAATGGTAGGTTTATTTGAACAGTGAGAGACAGAATAACAAGAAAATCCAGAAAAACGCATGCCAAAAATGTTATAAATTGATTTGCATTTTAATGAGGGAAATAGGTATTTGACCCCCTCTCAATCAGAAAGATTTATGGCTCCCAGGTGTCTTTTATACAGGTAATGAGCTGAGAATAGGAGCACACTCTTAAAGGGAGTGCTCAATCTCAGCTTGTTACCTGTATAAAAGACACCTGTCCACAGAAGCAATCAATCAATCAGATTCCAAACTCTCCACCATGGCCAAGACCAAAGAGCTCTCCAAGGATGTCAGGGACACGATTGTAGACCTACACAAGGCTGGAATGGGTTACAAGACTATTGCCAAGCAGCTTGGTGAGAAGGTGACAACAGTTGGTGCGATTATTCGCAAATGGAAGAAACACAAAAGAACTGTCAATCTCCCTCGGCCTGGGGCACCATGCAAGATCTCACCTCGTGGAGTTGCAATAATAATGAGAACGGTGAGGAATCGGCCCAGAACGACACGGGAGGATCTTGTCAATGATCTCAAGGCAGTGGGGACCATAGTCACCAAGAAAACAATTGGTAACACTACGCCGTGAAGGACTGAAATCCTGCAGCGCCCGCAAGGTCCCCCTGCTCAAGAAAGCACATATACATGCCCGTTTGAAGTTTGCCAATGAACATCTGAATGATTCAGAGGACAACTGGGTGAAAGTGTTGTGGTCAGATGAACCCCACGGTCCGAGAGCCAAATCCCTCGCTATCGAGCGTACGCAGACAGACAGACGGACAGATTGGTAAGGTGGCGGTATCATTGATTCGGCTATGATGACATTGATTTTGGTTATAGGAATACTTTATATGGCAATTTCTGTGTTTGCTCGGCATTGCAAATAAAGGATTGGAGCCCCACTGAATCATCATTTGAGTATGGGATTTTAGACACCTTTTTCTTGCTTTGTAGGTGGTGTAGAATAGGTCAGAATCTAAAAAAATCTTTGCTAGGCTCCAGGGAAAACTCATAATGTAATGCTTTTCAGAATCTAAAAAAAATATTTGCTGGGCTCCAGAGAAAACTCCGAATGTACTACTTTTCTGCACGAAAGGGCAACCGTGATAGGTCATTAAATTCTCCCTCTGCTTGGACACCTTTTCCCAGCTCTAATCCATGGACCTTGGTGATAGCTAAGTTTGCTCGACCATGACCATATATTTATCAACCACCGGATTGACCCAGCCACATTCTGAGCACAGGGGCACTTAATATTTAAACAAGGCTTTTGGATTATCTAAGTGTTGATAATTATTAATATGAGGAATTAAAGAGACTACATCAGGTGCGTAGAATGGTAGTTTGAAAAGCAGATGACCCGTGAATTGTAACGAAGAGCCCATTACGTTCGATAGAATCAGAATATATATTCATACTGGAGGAATAATCAGATCTAACCATTAAACGTCTTCAGGATATCGAGTATGTGGTCAATCGTAATACAAAAAAAAACCCCATTTAAATCTATGTTGCCCACGTGGTTGGCTGGCTTAAAAATCGTATATCATTCAGTTATCTATTTCAATAATGAACAGGATACCATAGTTTAACACAGGCTTTCGTGACTAAAAACCTCCCCTGTATTATGGATGGATGATACTATACTGTATATAACTGTATATACAAGTGACAGGAGGTGAATGGGTCTGGAAAGACATCTGTTGTGTGTTTCCACGTATACTGTATTTCCCGAGTTATAAGTCCCAATTTCCGCCCCCCCCCCCCCCTGTATTTTAAAGCAGAGGATTTGGGGTACTGTTTAATGTTTTCTTTGAAATGATGAATCGTTCTTGATTTACCAAAGACAGGACCCTGGAACGTGATCGTGACTTTGTGTCGACTGGTGACCCCGTAACAACAGCCTTCTGCTTCCTTTTCATGTTTTGCGATTTTACGCATTATTATTATATCCTTTGAAAATAAGCTTTTGATTATTTACATTGTTATTTCTTGTAAATAGTTAATACACAGCAAAAAAAATACATGGGGGAAAACCGCCATCAATAATGTCCTCGTTTCGATCTTTGACTACACGTTGTATTCATCAAAAAGCTAGAGTGTTTTACAGATCAATATTCATTTATTTTGATGTCCAATCACAATTGTTGAGGGACTACCGTGCGTAATATTGGTGTGGTTTGGGACTGTTTTGTTGTTTTTACTGCCTTGCCAAATCTTCATAAATCTAACTTATATAGTTTAAAAGATCAAATATGTATTTATATTTAGTGACTTTTTTACCATTTTCCCAATGTTCTACTCCTAAAGTTTTTTGCATTATTTGTTGTTGTAACTGGCTGACCCGCCCCACACTGGACATCTATGGGGAGAAAAGAGCTTCATAGCTCTTCGCATTCCTCCTGAAGTCTAAATAAAGATTCTCATTCTGATCATCTCCCCAATTCTAAAGCACCGCGTTCATAATCCCGTCAACCCCTTATCAGTACCCTACCTTATTGCAGACCAATTCAGACCTTACTGGTCACCCCCTGCCCCTTATAAATCTCAACGTTCATCCCACAAAGTCCTATTACAAGGTAGAAACACAAACAAATAGACACTCACCACTAGTACACTCACCACGAGTACTCACTAGTACACTGACCACTCCATCAGTGCCCAACCTTATTGCAGACCAATTCAGACCTTGCTGGTCACCCTTATAAATCTCAAAGTTCATCCCACAAAGTCCCATCACGAGGGAGAAACACCAACAAATAGACTTTTTTTGCCAGTATTGAAACGGCTGTGCGCCGTGTGGACATGAAAACTCAATTTCCCTGTGCAAGAAAACGGGCTAAACCGCGTGAGTTCATGCGGTATGGAATCACCTGAAAGCAGGGACGGAGCCAGGATTTTGACTTTAAGGGGGGGGTGCTGACTTCAATATTCTGAGATATCCAATTTATGTTTTCCAATGGGCGCCACAAATGTATAAAACACATTTTATTGGTTTTGAACGCGGAGTTTATTAATTTATTAATAAGTCGGAGCCGCTGATGTGGGTAGTAAGTTCGATAAGTTCGAAAGGCTGCCGCTCAAGCAGCCTGCAGGGCAGCACGAGGTGACAGCCTGCAGGGCAGCACAAGGTGGCAGCCTGCAGGGCAGCACACGAGGTGGCAGCCTGCAGGGCAGCACAAGGTGGCAGCCTGCAGGGCAGCACAAGGTGGTAGCCTGCAGGGCAGCACACGAGGTGGCAGCCTGCAGGGCAGCACACGAGGTGGCAGCCTGCAGGGCAGCACAAGGTGGCAGCCTGCAGGGCAGCACACGAGGTGGCAGCCTGCAGGGCAGCACACGAGGTGGCAGCCTGCAGGGCAGCACAAGGTGGCAGCCTGCAGGGCAGCACGAGGTGGCAGCCTGCAGGGCAGCACGAGGTGGCAGCCTGCAGGGCAGCACAAGGTGGCAGCCTGCAGGGCAGCAGCACGAGGTGGCAGCCTGCAGGGCAGCAGCACGAGGTGGCAGCCTGCAGGGTAGCACACGAGGTGGCAGCACAAGGTGGCAGCCTGCAGCATTTTGCAGCAGCCGGATATCCTAAAATTTAAGGGGGGGCTAAGCCCCCCCCCAGCCCCCCCCCCCCGTGGCTCCGCCCCTGCCTGAAAGACGGCTCTCTGCACAATACATAGCACCGGATTAAAACGCTCGTAAAAGCAAGCGAGCGAGCGAGCACGCTTTTGTCTTGGTTGTTTTTCTCTCTCTTCAGGTGTCCCCATCTTATAATCCGTACAACACGTGAAGATCAAGGAGTAATTAGTAAAACATTTTTATTTAAAGCTTTCGTGACTGCAGGGATTCATATTCTTGGTTCTTTCGGTAAAGTCACGTAGAAGGGAAACAGTAAAATAATAAAAAAATATAAAACAATAAAATTCTCACGACGTTTCGACTGCAACACAAGCAATCATCATCAGGTGTGAAAACCACAGCAAGAAAATTTGGAGAAAAAAAACCGCCACTTTTTTCAATTTTTCTTGCTGTGGTTTTCACACCTGATGATGATTGCTTGTGTTGCAGTCGAAACGTCGTGAGAATTTTATTGTTTTATATTTTTATTATTTTATTGTTTCCCTTCTACGTGGTGACTTTACCGAAAGAACCAAGAATATAGCTGCAGCGATCTTGCTGTGACTGTTCCACCTGAAGACGGACGCTTGTGTTGCCTCCGAAACGTCGTGATTTAATTTAGTTGCTTTCATTTATTTTATTTTACCTACGTGACTTTACCGAAAAAAAAACAAAGAGTATGAATCCTTGCAGTCACGAAAACTTCAAATCTAGAAAGAATATAGTAAGCAATTAACAAGCAAGAGCAATCGGACTTGTCAAGCTAGAGGGTTTCCCCTTCAGATCTGGAGGAAAACCCTCCGAGCTGGCAAGGCGCACGCGCGCTCCGGTGTGTTTGCGGAAGCGCGGTGCCGCGTCAGCAAACGCGCCCCGTCAGCTCCGGCCGCCACCTCCGCGCCCTCCACTCCCTCCTCCTGAGGAGAAAAAAAAAGGAAACCAAGCCCCGAGCCGCACTCCGCCGCGTTCTCATGACACCGCGTGTCCGCGTCCAGCGGCCCCACGCCGCCAGGGACCGCGTTTTCTAGCGGCCCGATCGAGGCCTAGCCGAGCTGGGAAGCCTACGGGCTTGCCTCTACGGCCTGCGGCAAAAGACGCGAGGGACCACTCCGCACCCTCCTCCTCGTCCTCCTCGCGCCGGTCGCCCGCCTCTTCCGCGGGGCCTTCCACTCGACCGGGTTCGCCTTGGACTTTGCTCGCGGCTGCTGCTGCTCGAGCGGCTTTGGCAGCGAGGATGGCGACCACGTCTCCAGAAGCCGTCAAGAAATTGATAGAGCACATGCAGAGCGATTTGCGGGCGCTGTCCATGGACTGCAAGAAGAAATACCCCCCCGTGAAAGAGGTAAGGTTGGAGGATGGCGGCGGGTTGCGGAGGGCCTTCATCCAGCAGTGGATTGACCATGACTGATGATGAGGATGATTGTGGAGGCCGTGTGCGGTGTTGACATTTGTACAACAGGTACAGCCCCATATTTGTCAACCCACACTGCTGGATGAGTGACATCCGGCGCCGTGCGTGCCCTGGGTTTGTTTGTCTTCCCATGCAGTACTTTATATCTCGCATGTCATTGCGCGTTGGAGCACACCATAGTTCAACAATTGATGTTGCTGCACTGCCCTTCGCTGACACTATAGCCCAACAATAGTATACAGCACCTGTTTGGCCAGTTTATATGTACAGTATAAGGTGCCGTCTTGCTTAGCACATGCGGAGGAAACTGGAGTACCCGGAAAACAAAGTAAAACCCATTCCGTATAAGATCCGCACGGATGGGTTCACGAACTCTTGTTACCATGTCCTGGTCGCCTCGCAGCTCCCAAGTGGCTTTGGGAGTTTTACAAAACCTCAAATGTCTACGCCGCTGTCGACCTCCGGTTATTGACTTTCGTGTTGTGTTCAGTTGAATCTTCAGGTTGTTTTTCAAGATGGTACTGGTGTGATACGTCAGTTCGTTTTCATGAGCGTTATTCTTCGTGAGTGGATATCGGAGAAAGTGCGTGCGTAAGAGCAGTATGTTCAAATGTCCGCACAGACGAACTTGACTTCCTGCACTGCCGCCGTATGTGCTGGCCCACCTCGCAGCCCAACGTGTTTGAGATTTTTACATGAAACAAAATTGATCTTTATAATCCACCAACCTTTGCCTCCAAACCCCTGGCTTAGCAGGCGTGCATCACCACGCCCATAATATTTTAGGTCGTGATATTAATTTTTGTGTTAAGTCCTTGTGCTCATGTTCTTGCTCAATACTTTAATACACACAGGGCCACCCTTCTTCCCGTCTTATACCTTGATCAGCATTTTTTCTGCACAAAACTCTCTGCTTCCTCAATTCACTATCTCCATACCCATCCTTAAATTGTTCTTTTTACAGTACCGATTATGCCCTCCCTGTCCTGTGCATCATTTTGAGATGTTCTGCCATTTATACTCGCCTTATGAAATTACATTTAATGCGTTTCAAAGTATTTTTTGTCATTCTATTAAGGCGCATTTAATCCACTGTTGAAAATATATGTTGATTAATTTGTACATCTCACGCCATGCATTTTGACGCGATAGTTTACACTCCTGGACAACAGCACTTGACTGCCGTTTAGCTCTTACTTTAATTTTAAAGTGGGCTTGGGTAGGATATGTCGGGGATGGTGACCGGTGGTCGAGACGGAGAGGCATGCAATGGAGGAAACATGCCCAAGAGGAAGTCCACGGCACAGGTGGAGCGGTTGAATCCAATCATATGCAGGAGATAGATGTATTGTTGCATCTTATGGGACTCTTGAGTTATAGCAGCGGCCAAATGAGACCATCGAGTAGTGAATAGATCATGACTGACAATGGATTATCTTGCATGACCATGATAGTATACAATTTAAGCATTGGCTTAGAGCTGTAAACTTTGAAAAGGGGGATACCCCCTTTAACGTTTTATGCTTGCAAAAAAGTATTATTACAATGGAGTGGCACCTTATTGAATAAGGTACGTGAAAAAATAATTGAATAAAAAGAATGCACCAGATATGACAGCTTAACATGTCCACCAAGGACAGCTATTTACCGATATAATGTTATTGACATTGGAGAGAACGTGGACTGCACGTTAGTTTCAAAAAGAGAGAGGCTGTTTTCTTTAGTCTACATATGAGTAGACCCAGTGTTTTAAGTATGTTTACCAGAAATACTGACCAACTATACATAAAAAAGTATAAATATAAGCCGCCTACTGCCTTGTGCACTTCTAGTGCTGATACGAAATAACATTTTTGTAACTTTGTATTTGGTACTGCTGTTGTGTACTTGGATAGTGACTGACAACGGGATTGAGATACGTAAATACCTATTGTAAGAGCATGTACATGAAAACTTTTTGACTGATAAGTGAGTTTGTTCTCATTCATACAGTACCGAACATGGACATTTAATGTCTTGTTGGAGAGAAGGCTTCGGTGAAAAGTAATTAATGTTGTGGCAGTTATGGGATTACATAATGTACACGTTGTTTTGTGACTTGTAGTGCAGTAAAACATTTACGTAAATAAACATTGAGTTTAGCATCACTTGTGCTTTTCACTTTGAGTAATATTTGTGGTTTAATACATAATTAAATAGACAAAAGTGCATTTTTTATACTTGGTGGATATTGTTACAATTCATTGGCCTGCTTAGTTTCAAATGTTATTTAAATGTTTCTAAAAGATGTAGTTAAACACATTTAATGGGATAAGTTCTGCTTGGTTTGCATGCAAATAAGGCATGATATGTCTGCTTCCCTTACATTGGTAAAAGCATATCTTATACAGAGGCAACCACAGTTCACCTGTTGCTCATCCATCAAGGTTTAAAACATGAGTATGCAAGAGAACAGATACGTATCGTGAGGGTAGACCCCAGGGTAATGTTTTGGCAACGCCGAGACTAAGGGGACTTGATCACTTTACACTAACGATGTCTCTGTTGCTGTGCCTGTCCGAGCTTAATTATACGTTACGTTGAATTGTTTTGCCTCTCCCAGCTTTAAGCTTGTTGAGAGATGTACTTAACCTCGTATGAAATATGTACATATTATGCAGAGGGCACTTATGTTAATGGATTTGTAATATACCCACTTACCTGTTTTGGTAAATGTTAACGCTCATTTCATTTTGGAAACGCAGTGAATGTATTGCGATTTTAATTAAGTATACATCCATCATTAAAACTCGTGTTTTCAGATTACATACCGAGTTGGAGGGATATTAAGCATTACGTTTTGATATTTCAGGGGTGTGGCTGAATTTAATTTTCTATTTGTGTCTAAACATTTATGCAGAAATAGAACGTGTGTGCTCTTGAAGTAAAAGGAGAACATGTTTGCTATTTTAGAAAATAGTTATGCAAGCTGGTGCAAATGGCATGCTGACTTTGAAAACCATGGAAATCGTTTGTTATGGTGTCCATGTTCACAAATGTCCCCATCTAGTGAATTGCATGGGGTTTAGATGGCCTCACATATTCAATGTAAATGTTTATAAATGGAATCATTTTACACGACGGTATGAACCATTTTGTAAGTCTTTCGTATGTACTGTAGTTACATTTATATTTGCCAATACATGATGAGATCCTCGACAAAAAAGACTAAAGATACCAAAAAGTTACTTTCATAAGTCACATAATACATCATCTATTGAACACTGGACTGCACATGTTAATTTGTATCTTTAACATACAAGCTTAATAAATGATAGTGGGAAAAGCCTTAGACTTGCAGTGATAGTACAATCATTATTACGCTTTAGGTCTTCATTGCCATATCTTCCTGTTAAGTATTCCTATTGGTAGCATGTTAGAATGTCCACGTTAACACGTGTGCTTCCCATGTTAAGTGTTGCAGCAAAGGTTAATCAAATCTTCGATAGACTTTTTAGAGTTGGGTAGCTCATTGTTTTATGTAAGAGTGGGCAAGCCATCTAGCTGAGTGTTCCAAGTATTAGTGTCAATGTTCGAATTCATGTGTGCTGAGGAAGGCCCGTGTGTTTTTATTCAAAGTCTAATGCTGGAAACGCCCTTTCCAGACCCAGCAGTGCAAACAACATCAATAAACTATTGGGGTATGTTTGTATGTTGTCTCAACAAAGTGTTAGCCAGATAGCCCAGCTTGGCTGTTAACAGGTCTGATGTACCATCGGTTATTTGTTTTTGGCAGTTCAGAAAACACAGATGTGGACAGTAATGTGTGGAAATGTGAACAAATTGTTGAATACCCCGTGGGTGGGTCAATTTGAACGACTGTAGTAGAAACGGCAGTCCAGCTCAATAAATTGGCAAGCATTCAAACCACAGTACGCATGTGTCAATAATCCTTTCTAGAATGTTGTAATACTTATTACTTTGGAGTAGATCATATCCAAGTGCATAGATTACACTTTGAGTCTAGAGCTTCTTATATTCACCAATTCATGACATTTACTCACTCGCTCCCTGTCTCCTGACAAAGCAGCAGGCGAGTGCCACTTAATGGTAAACCAGCGCCGGGTTGACCACATGCTTTCAAGCTGCTTGGGGTGTACAACAAAATGCACTGAGTGATTGGCACTGGACAAGTACATACTCCCTGTATATCTATGGGCACTGCAAAATAAGCCCCTGCGTGTTAGCCTGTCTAAAAAAACTCCACCTTACGTAATATTACCATTGTGTGGCTTGTTGCCTAGGTGCATTGCTGCCTTCTCGGCAATTTTTAAGTGGCAGCACCGAATTATGCAAGAAATATAACATTCAGATGTATAATAATCAGAGGGGGAGAACTGATGTTTGCAGCCTGTGAAGCATGAACATAAATTTGCAAGCTGTGCGCGTTTTGTTTTGTAATTGGTTGTTTGCTGTTAGGGAGTTGAGCACAATAATTTTTGTTGACATTCCCTCTAATTGGCCTTGGTTGAAATTGATAGCCTGGTTGCTGATTGTATTCGATGTTTAGTTGTAGAAAATGCTGGGAGCTGCAATACTCCCAAAGATATACCTTCTGTCTTGCTGTTGGGAAGTGGAATTGATGCCTCTGCATAGCCCATACACAGATCTATGCTGAACTCAGTAGTCTGATTTCAAATTTTCAAAGGCCAGCCAACTACAATGGGCTTGGCTGGCATGTTTAGTTACTATTTACAAATGGATTATTGGAATATGATAGGAAGGACAGTTGCAGGGAAGGCTGTGGTAGAGTCGTAAGATTTATTGGTTTGTTCTGTGTTTTGGATTTAATTTTTTTTTTATCCCAACTAGGAAAATAAGTACACTTTTGATTAAATAATTATTGTAAAGTTTAATGTCTGATTTCATCTTTCATGTTGTTCTCACTTTCTTTTTATGTTTCAAATAATGTTAGAGTAATATTATTTACCACTTAATTCAGGTTGATGAACTACTAACTTTTTCCCTGGCTCATCAAATACATTAGGTGTAAGGATATAAATACTACTCTTTCAGTGTATTAAGAGTTTCTAGATACAATAATGACTTTATACTGGAGAGCATATGAAATATCGTTTTGCTGTTTACAAATTAGCCAAGCCTTGGCTGGCATGTTTACTAACTATTTACAAATGGATTCTGAGGACGATTGCTTGTGTTGCGATTGAAATGTCGTGATTTTTTAATTATTTTTATGTCTACGTGACTTTACCGAAAGACCCAAATAGTATGAATTCCTGCAGTCACGAAAGCTTTAAGTCATCATGTGTTATCTTCATTTCATAGTTGGCCATTTGATTAACACTCAATTGCGAGGCTACTCTTGTCTGTTGAGGTGCCCGTGAAATATATGTACATCCAAATTGTAATTTTATTTTAATAAGTAAAAACCATTCATCGTCAGATGTTTTAAAGTGATTGTTAAAATTTTATTTTGCATGTCGACTCTGGAACCATGTTAAACAAAAACTAAGACGTCCTGCCAAATGGGTTTCCTTAAAAGTGCTGTTGGTTCACGGTACGCAAGTCAATCAGTCTGAAAACCTTAATTGCAATTTTCACGGTGATAAAGGTCATGTTGCAGGTTCGGAACTTAAATTGTGTTGCTGGGTAATTATGTTTGAAATAAAATAAAGTAATGGAGGCTGGGAAAACACCATCCCATTATTGATTTGGAAACCAAGCCCTTGGGTAAATTTTCTGCTCACGTTTGTAATCAACCTTTACCAGAGTTATAGAGTGCATTCGATGTCCTCATTTTTGCTTTTCATTGTGTTCACTGTCACTTTTGTTGAAGTGGAAATCATCCGTTTACATTATTTATTGCTTAGCAAGACCTATTTGCAATTGAAAGCAGCCTGACTCCGTCATTGCATTTTGAAGCCAGCCTCCTACATGAATAAATAAGTTTGGTCACATTAGCTATTGTAACTTAGGTTAACAAGGTCAGAGGACACACATGGGGCCTGGCTAATGGTAGAGCCCACTGACAATGCTGTTTGTCATAAAGCCCAAAATACAATATAATATTTAGCGGTCCTTGTGAAATTAACGTCTATGAATGACCGATAATTTTAGTTGCTTTATAGAACGTTTATAGTGATTTTTTAAAAAGTGAATCATTTTAGGTTTCACAGATTTTAGTGAAAATGTTTGTTATTGAAACGTATTTGTGTGAATAATAACATTACATTTTCTTCAGGCTGCAGAATCTGGGATTGTGAAAATTAAAACCATTGCTGGAAAGAATAAAGACATCCTTAAAGGTAAAGTATTTTTCAAATATAAATTTTACTGTAAAATTCTTAAAGGTTTGGTTTACAATAAAGTAATTGTGCACTGCACTCAGAACGAATTGGTTATGTTTTTATTCCAATTTTTATTTTAAAAAATCAAGACGAAGCATGTTTGTTTAATGTTTAATCTTTGTATTTTAGTTTCATAATTTGAAACACAAATGTGGGAATTAGACCATTTTGTTAGCCTATAAATCTGAGTTTTAATGAGGTTATAATGATAGTAATGATATTACTGCTCTTGACTAAATTACTGTAATTGCCATCTAATCTAAAGTAAATGTTACTTGTCAATTTGATTACTTCATTACAATTTCATTTGATCAGTCTTTGCATTTTAAAATATTTAGGAAAATTTACATCTTAATATTGTTTTATTAACATAAATTTACTGTTATTCTCAGCAGCTGTTTTGTGTACATCATTGTGAAACAGATATTCTACTTAGCAAATATTTGTTGTTCTACATTTAGCACTTTGAACAGTGAGTGGTGCAAATTAAAAACAAACACGCTTATGTAACTATTGAGCATTCTGTTGTGCAGGCTACCATATATACCTGTTTTAAATGTTTTAATGCACAATTCAGTAACTGTATTGTGCATGTATCTCAGTGATAGCATGGTTTTGTCAGCATTATCTTAATTGCAGTGGAGATATCACGTTATACATGCCGACCCTGTGGTACCAGGCTCAATTTTTTTCTGGCAGTGGAGACGTCCAGCATTAAATGAGTGTTTATAATACAGGAAGATACCCGATTAGTGTATTTCCTGTGCTGGAGAAAAATGCGTGGATGCCCCCCCACTTCTTAAGACCAACCTGGCTGACTCACAGAAGTGCAGTGAATGCCTTTTGAAAAATGCAAGTCCTCTACCTGCAGTGGTTTTGCGCACTGCACGATGAACTTGGCGACACTGAGTTTATTTTATTTACAGAGGCAAGTGATAATCGAATTGGTCCTACTAACTATCTCACACTTTTACCAAACAGTTGTACCTGGTGAAGTGTCGTTGTCCTTCCCCCCCCCGCACCTCTGATTAGCACGTTTGGCTACGTACGGTCCAAAAGAAGTTCAACGTACAAATAACCCCGATGATCAACATTGTGCAGGCCATCATCCAGTAGTGGATTGGCAAATGGTTATAATTATATTTATCATTGTACCAGCTGTGCTGCATTCAGATTTTGGTTTACTATTTTAGTAATATACTTGTTCATTAGCATTCACAGTGTTGTAGTCAGATTAAAACTTTGTTTCTTTGCACTGCGGCTACCCGTTGACACACATCCGTGTGTACATTCTTGCTCTTGATTTGTTAATGCAGTTCTTAAAGAGAACAGTGCGGAAGTGGTGCAGCCGCTTCTCATGGGCTGTGGTACCAAGGAGCCCAAGATTGCACTGCTCTGCCTGACCTCGATCCAGAGACTCCTCTCGCATGACGTCGTGTCTGAGGTAGGGTGTCCCATATTCTGCTCATCAAACTTTATGGGCAGCATACCTCAATTCATGATTGTGATGTACTTCTATGCTCCCATATCTACGCTCCGTGCCTTGACCAGCATGTTGAAGTATGGTAAAAAAAACCTACAACCTGTCAGGTGTGGGGAGGCCCTCATGGAGCTGCTGATTGACAAAAAGGCTGTACATATACATGTAGCACACTATTTGTAATTCATGTATGTATTTGCAGTGCATTTATATATGTGAGTAGCTTAACTCGCATTTTGCAATTGTTTGACTATATTGTGACATTTCCTGATTTATTGGCAGATGCTTGTATTAATTTATGTATGTATGAATGTACACACTTTGATATATAGGTTGAATATGAGTGCGTCTATTTGGTGTATACGTGTTGTGTGTGTGTATATATATTGTGGTGAGCAGCAGTACAGTGGTTCGCACACTGCACTATGAACCCTGTGACCTGAGTTTGATTTCTTGCCACAGATAACATCAGTGGCGAGTGATGTATGAACCGGTCCTGTGCCACCCCTAGGTCGATTCACTCTTAATTGTGTACCTGGTGCAGTGTATAAACATCAACACTGGGTTACACCACCCTATCGTGTGCCATGGTAACTTTAATAGGTGCATACTCACAGCACTTTTCCCAAAAGCCTATGCAGACTATATGGGGGATATTTGTCTTTGTTTTTCAGACATGCCACTGAGATTCATTGTGAACATTCTGCACAAAAGCTGACATAATTTTGTCACGTAACCTTTTGAAATTCATTGTATATAGTGGAATCGCAATTGCTTGTCCCCAGCTTTGCTGTTTGTTGTGCGCACTGTTTACAATCTGTGCAGGTGGCAGCTGTGAATCTCATTAACACGCTGTGGCAGCTGATGGAGAATGGGCTCGAAGAGCTCAAACTGCTGCAGACCGTCCTGGTGCTGCTCACGTCCAACACGGTCGTGCATGACGAATCTCTGGCTAAGGTGGGAGATGCCCTTTCTAATCAAAGAGATGCCAGTTAATTTACACCGCTGTTTATTTGGAAGCCAGCATCAATGTACAATTGAAGATACAACTGAAAAATCCATTTATCTTTTAACTTATCGAAACCATACCCAGGCTGTGTATGCCATGTTGCCTGAAACAGGTTTGAATTTTTGTTAAAATTGTATCTGTTTAAAATGGCTTTCTCTCTTTAGTTATTTTCAAACGTCTTTCTCACTTCTTCTTTCCATGGTTGATGTTTAATTATTTTCGCCTTTCCATGCACAGCACTCTGAGAATGATTGTTTAAGGGCGCTTTATGAATTTAAATTATTATTAACTATAAAGAGACTTTAAAGTGCCCTTTAAGCACACACCTTTAAACCATGGAATGTTGGTGACATCTCTACAGTACGCCTGCTGTACTTCTCTATTTAACATCCACCTTGAAGTCATTTGTCATTCACGAAACTTCAAAACTCATGTTGAACAGCCCGGGA
Organism: Petromyzon marinus; assembly: GCF_048934315.1. Classification (NCBI taxonomy): domain Eukaryota; kingdom Metazoa; phylum Chordata; class Hyperoartia; order Petromyzontiformes; family Petromyzontidae; genus Petromyzon; species Petromyzon marinus. Next base: position 5,967,259 of record NC_133680.1, read on the forward strand.
CAGAGAGATCAGTCTAATTTTATCTTTTTTGTTTTGGATCTTCGTTTAATAAGAAATTGTATTTTAAAATCCAGTAAATAAATCACAATAATTCAATGCTGCACAGAATAATATTGTACTTGACAAATGGATATGGAATGTTTGACAACTATCTTTTGTCAGAAAATCAGTCATCCCTAAAGTTTTTCCTTCAGAAGAAACACATTGGTTTCATGGCTTATTGTATCTATATCACAATGCTTTTTGGCATCTGTCTGATTCAGTGGTTTTTGGTTTCCTGTAAACACCTGCAACTGTGCTTCCTGTGTGCAGGCCATAGTGCTCTGCTTCAGGCTGCACTTCACGAAGGACAACATCACCAACAACACAGCCGCTGCTACCGTGCGGCAGGTGGTCACTGTGGTCTTTGAGAGAATGGTTGCTGAGGACCAGCTCAGTACAGGTAGAAAACCAGCGTGCTTCTCGCTTATTTGTGCTCTGCTGTCTCATTTGTACGTACATATGTATGTTGAACTTCTAGCCATAAGTAGCCAATTGTGCTAATCGAAGGTGCAGTTCTTAAAGAGAACAGCGCGGAAGTGGTGCTGCCGTTTTTCATGGGCTGTGGTACTTAGAAGCCTAAGATCGCATTGCTCTTCCTGACTTTGAGCCATTGGCCAAAACATGTCTTATTGGTACCACTGATGGTGGCATATGCGAAAAATGTTTTCCTAAAGAATGTTATCACTAGATCAGAAAAATGTGTGATAGCAAGGTCACTATGGTAGCTGTTGATTATGAAAATGGCATTAAATGATGGTACCTACCATAGCATGATTGATAAAAAATATAGTTTTTATATACATTAAATGTCCACAGAATATGATGAAACACCCATGGAATATAATTGCATCTACAAAAGAAACAGTATACAGGTAGTCCTGTACTTACGATGGAGATGAATTATGACGACCCCATCGTAAGTCAAAAATATCGTAAGTCGAAGATGGCCTAGCCTACCCAAGAGTCTTAAAGAATGGTGATAATGTAGCAAAACAGAGCAATTTACAGTACCGTACTGTATAAGCTACTGTATGTATGTATTTATTAATTACAATACTGTGTTGCACAGTAAAATGTAAATAAAAAAAAGGAAAATTCTTAGCCTACCTATATGAACTGCAATTTAATAGAAAGGCGGGAGATGTGTACATCCCGGCAGCGTCCCAACGTACAGTATCGTACAACGTACAGTATCGTACCTCGTACGCTGCTGCGTTTGCCTGCCGCGCAAAATTTTAAATATTTTACATTTTTGTCGTATCGTTATCGCCATCGTAAGATCGAAATATCGTAAGTCGGACCATCGTAAGTCGGGGACTATCTGTATACACTGAGCTTTTACTGCCCATGGTGGATACTGCTGAGGGTGATTACTGGTCGCATTTGCCACCCTAGGTGGTACTGACCAACCCCGTTAGTTCATGGGATACCTATTCCAACCCTAACCCATGTATCATATTTGAAAGAAATGCCAGTGTTCCATATTAGATTCCAGTTGGATAAATTGGTGAGTGTTTTGTAGTCAGGAATGTTGCATGTATAGGTAGTGAAGTATATCCAGTCTTGTTTTTTTAATGGGTTTTGGCAAGATGCTTGCTCTTTTGATATATTTTGTGATTGTTGTCATCTTTACCTAGGTTGATGTACCATATAACTGTGTATTATGCCACCCATTTGACATTTCGTTCGATAGCTAAATTTAAGTTTAGACTACCATATGCACATACTAGTTGACATTGTTTTACACACTCATCTTTCTGTTTCACAAAAGCCCAGCGTCTGTTACAGCAGGAGGGCACACGGGGTGGGGAGGGGGTCGGGGAAGAGGGGGAGCCAAGAGGAGGGGCCGAGATGTGCAGGTGACAGTTGTGGTAGGATCACTGGCTTTCTCGTTTTAACATTTTATCAACTCCTTTTTCAGGTTTGGTGACTATTGATGCATCCAGTCACATTGTTGGAAACAATACGAGAAAACCGCCTACCTCTCTTAAACCATGTGCCAAGGATGCTTACCTGCTGTTCCAGGTACAGAATAATTTGCGCGTGCCTTGGACGTACAATGCGTGACATTCGGGCATAGGGTAAACTATTATCGCTAAACAAGAACAGTAAGCATTGGTCTCTTGGACGGAGTGTAATTTATATTGTTTTATGAAAGGATGCCTCATTTATTTTTCCACTGGACTGATTTATCGGCTCATTTTTACATTCACATATGCTGCCTTGATTATGCATGCAAGATTACTTCCTGGTATATCAGTAGCACTGCTTCATTTCAGTTGACCTTTACGCAAAGAATCTGAAAACGCCATTACGTATTTCATGCTGGAGTGAAATAAGCACATTGGCAGCAATGTAACCTAGTAAGATTGTATTGTGACTTGAGTTATTGTTTTCTGTGTTGTACGTGCCAGTGGCTGCTTTGCTCTCTAAATGTGTTGATGTAGATAATGGGAATTGTGTGCACGTGACAGGACCTGTGCCAGCTCGTGAATGCGGATGCACCATTTTGGCTGGTGGGCATGACTGAGATGACCAGGACGTTTGGCCTGGAGCTCCTCGAGTCTGTCCTCAATACCTTTCCACAGGTGTTTCTCCAGGTAAGTCGGCCTGGAGTGTAAGGCTGTGGTAGAGAGTGGAGTTGGGATGAAGGAAATGTTGAATTTAAGGAGCTTTTGTGGACTGAGCTTCAGCTATCTATGCCTGAGTGGTAAGTTAACCTGCAATGTTGTGGGTTTACTCTCCAACACACCGATGTGTTGAACTCGTAACGAATTAGCATGTTTTGTTGACGTGACAAACCTTACTAATTGGCTGTGTCGGGTGGTGGCGGATTTAACGACACAAATTAACACGCTCTAACCCAAAAAACCTCTTATTGATCATTTTGGTCGTGAAAGCCATTGTGTTAAACTAAGACAATAGCTATTTGTTTTTTTGGGTTGCAACCTCCTTTAAGACTGGGTAAAAGCCTGCCAGTTGATATTGAGTGGAGATGGCAGTTGCTTGACGCATCTCCCATGCCTGGGTACTCCTCCCTGCTCACATAATAACCTATCAAAATGTTTTTCGTTTTAAGGGCAGGTTGAAAAACTCACATGTTTCAACTTCGAAAAATACTTCAGCATACAATGATGTCACTATACATGAGTTATTCTATGTGCTTGTTTATTATACAACCCAGTATGTTTTTATTTTTTGATTTAAAGCTTCTACGTGACTTTACCGAAAAAAACAAGAATATGAAACCCAGTATGTGCAATGTTATTCGTTACCTTAGAAACTTGTTGGTCTTTCACGTTCAGGTGTGCCACTGCCTATGTCCAATGCTCTGTTCAATTGGGCTTCCTAATTCCATTGGTTGTTCTGGACTTGATTTATACTTCTGTGAGACACGATATCAAATGGTGATGATGAAACTCAAACCCCTTGGTCACCATCCATGCTGGTTTTTGGCGTGTGGCTCTTCCTCATTGCAGCACATGGAGTTTGCCTTCCTGCTGAAGGAGCGCGTGTGCCCCCTGGTCATTAAGCTCTTCTCACCCAACATCAAGTTCCGCCACACTTCAGGATCATCGTCGTCCTCGCCCGGGCCCAGCGAAAAGCCCTACTTCCCCATCTGCATGAGGCTGCTGCGCGTCGTCTCCATCCTCATCAAGCACTTCTACAGCCTTCTGGTGAGAGTGCCACCATGCCACGGCAATGCTCCTCGTGTTTTCAATTTGCCGGATAGGATTACAAGCAGATGTCAACAGCACCTTGTCACAAGTGTAGAAACTACGGCATTTATAAAAGGCACAAATTTCACCAACTGCGGTGGGGAATTCCCGACAGGTGACGGAGTGCGAGATCTTCCTGTCGCTGCTCGTCAAGTTTCTAGACGGGGACAAGCCGGCCTGGTTACGCGCGTTGGCCGGGGAATCCCTGCACCGCCTGTGCATTCAGCCCAGGCTGCTCAGGTCGGTGGAGAATTTGTGTGTGCGAGTGTGTGGCAAACGTCAGTGGTGAATTAACTGAATCAGTCCTGGGCCTCCCTGAGGCTGACATAAGCCTTAAATGATGGCCTGGTGCGGTGGGAAAACATAAGCACGAGGGAAACAAAGGTGGGCGGATGTGGTGCCTAGTCACACCGCCCCCTAGTCTGCTATCCCTGTGTTAGAAGGTGCTTGCTATTTTATTGTTGCTAATTATGAGTTATTCTGTTTATTACCCATTTGTTTTTTTTTACTTTATTATCGCAGCTTTGTTTTTGCTACTAATTTTTTCTAGCATTTTTACGAAACACTTATGTAACAGTTCCCTTGAATCCAATTGTATAATTACTTGTTCATCGCCATTATAATTAGCATTTATTGTCATGTAGACATGAGCAGGTTGAGCTGCTTCAATTAGTGAATGCTGGCTGCCTACTTCACGTATACAGGGGAGTATAGGCATTTGGATTTGAGTTTTTTTTTAAATAAAAAAAATGGTAAAACTATAAACTAGTTCAATCTTGAATGGTACATGGATCATCTAAAACCTGTTTTAGGTCCTGGAAGAGCCATCCAATTTTAAACCAGTTGAAATCTAGTGCAGCCAGAAAATTACATCCCCTGTAGTATTTATGGTACCCGCCATATACAACAAAATAGAAACTGATGAAAATTAGGGTTAGTTTTCTTGATTTCAAGCTTTCATGACTGCAGGAATCCATACTCTTTGGTTCTTTTAGTAAAGTCACGTAGGTAGAAAAATAAAACAAAAAATAATATATCACGACGTTTCGATTGCAACACAAGCGGACGTCCTCAGGCAGAAAAAAATAATCTAGCAGTGGAACTGCTGAACCAGGAAGAAACACAGCGAGAAAGCTGTTACAACAAGACGTTATATATGTGGTGAAGGGCAAGCAGGCGGGGTCTGAGCTGGAAAGGAATTTATCCCCGCATGCAAGCACGTCAGTTGTGTTAATGGGGGAGATTAAGGAGAGAGATTAGCATGAAATCAGCTTCCGTCGCCGCATAATAGTGTCACCCCCGCAGTGTTGATGGGAGATTAGCACTATGTTGATGGGAGAGATTAGGCAGAAAGATTAGGGGGATTAGCAGGCTAATATCATGTCTATGTGTAACACAAGCTGCGGCGCTGCCAACTGCGCTGTGAGAGGCAAGCGCGTCCACGCAAGAGAACACCACAACGATGGTCGCGCCAGTGAGACACACAGCCCATCACACAGCCAGAACCATCGATACATCGAGGCGAAGGGAGCAGAGGTGGCCATGTTCGTGAGACCCCAGCCTGTTAATGCATAGGCACCTAATAGGTCAATGCAATTCAGAGAGTTATTTTTCTGTGTCGATAGCACATTTGTCAATATGAGCACAATACATGTTTTTGATGACCATCCTGTGTTGCAAAACAATTATCTTTTAATTCGGAATCTCGCATCTGACGACGTGTTCTAACCAGAGCCTGATGCCTTATATTTACTTGTGCTTGTAGGTGCTTCTGCCAGTCTTACGATATGAAGGAGCACTCCACCAAAGTGTTCCGTGACATCATCAATGCGCTCGGCTCCTTCATCCAATCGCTCTTTATAAACTCAACCTCGGGGGGTGCGTCCTCGGGATCTGTGGGGCCACCAAGTAAGCAGCTGTCATCCCCGCAAATATTCCATGTCGTGTACACACACATCACTGCCTTTTTGAATACCCGATGGTCGGCTCTGGATAACTTGGGTAATTAGTGAGACCTACTGATGCCATTGGCGTCATCAGCTTGGTGTGGCTTTCAGAAGTTTTCTCACCTTCACGAAGCACAATATGTGAACGATCATTATTATTAAATCGGGCCAATTAATCGACGACAGAAAAGGTGAACGTTTCAAATTTTTTGACAATCGAGTTCTACATTAAACCTATTAAATTTCGCGAGAACATGAGCTGCGGTAGGCGTCGGAGAGAAGCCGCGCTTGTATGAATCGCTTTGTATGTCTGTTGAACTTCTTTTGCACCGTACGTAACCAACCGTGCTCATCGGAGGTGCCGATGATCCTGCTGTTTGTGATGTTCCCTTCCAGCTGCTCAGACGGTTGGGAGCACGGCAGGCACCCAGGGGGGAGCAGCGGCCGCCGGGGGCCCCATGGGAGGCGTGACCCCCCAGCCGGCTTTCGAGTACCGCGGCGTGTGGATCCCCATCCTCAGCGTGGCCGTGCAGGGCACCACCCGCTCCATCTAGTGAGTGTCGTGTCCTCGCTAGGTTTTGCGGAATGTAATTTTTCATGATATACGATATTCAATTTCACGATATGACGGTTATCACGAAAACATTTGGCCTTTCACGTTTTTATAGTCTTGTATTTGTGCTATGGTGCACTTTGAACACAGATAATGATTGCAAATTAGTAATTCAACTGTAGATCACTCAATATATGCCTGCCATGTGACTGCCAATCATTGCAACTTTACAATCAACTGTATAATACTCGTAACACACACGCCGTCAGAAAATGATGACATCAATATAGCCGTCGTCCTCTCAGTTGCTTTAGTAAACGTTTTACATAGCACTCAATGGGTAATTGTTATTTTTCATCACTTAATTATTATTGTGAACATTAATTGTTTCATGAATACAGTAAGTTCTCGCTTAACGCCTTTTCACACAACACGTTTTTGCTTTTAACACTTTCTCTTCTGAGGGAATACTTCGCACGACGTGGCAAGCGGCCGTTATAACACGGCTTCTGCGCGCTGAGCTATTTTTTTTTACTTAATTGTATTTTGCAAATATCGTGCGTACAGCGGGAAGAGTGTGCGTGTATATGTACAGACCTGTATTAATCCACTGCTCAATGATGGCGTTCCCCACACTCTGGATCGTCAGAATTATTTGACAAACTTCACCACAGTGGTCAGTGCAGGTTTGGTGAAGGCAGGGAGCATGAACGTGGGAGGCCGTTTTGTACAGTACGACAAGGGATTTGGCTGCGCTGCCCTCTGCTGCCCAAGGCATAGCACCGCAGCAGCCTATAGCGCTTGTTTTTCGCGCATGGTCGTCACCCATCCATGCACCTTCCAGGCAAAATTCTGCTTTAGGCTGATGAGATTCTGTGCATTCTGGATGAGAGTGTATACAGTGAGGGAAAAAAAAAGTATTTGATTCCCTGCTGATTTTGTACGTTTGCCCACTGACGAAGAAATGATCAGTCTATAATTTTAATGGTAGGTTTATTTGAACAGTGGGAGACAGAATAACAACAAAAACATCCAGAAAAACGCATGTCAAAAATGTTATAAATTGATTTGCATTTTAATGAGGGAAATAAGTATTTGACCTCTCCGCAAAACATGACTTAGTACTTGGTGGCAAAACCCTTGTTGGCAATCACAGAGGTCAGACGTTTCTTGTAGTTGGCCACCAGGTTGCACACATCTCAGGAGGGATTTTGTCCCACTCCTCTTTGCAGATCTTCTCCAAGTCATTAAGGTTTCGAGGCTGACGTTTGGCAACTCGAACCTTCAGCTCCCTCCACAGATTTTCTATGGTATTAAGGTCTGGAGACTGGCTAGGTCACTCCAGGACCTTAATGTGCTTCTTCTTGAGCCACTCCTTTGTTGCCTTGGCCGTGTGTTTTGGGTCATTGTCATGCTGGAATACCCATCCACGACCCATTTTCAATGACCTGGCTGAGGGAAGGAAGTTCTCACCCAAGATTTGACGGTACATGGCCCCGTCCATCGTCCCTGTGATGCGGTGAAGTTGTCCTGTCCCCTTAGCAGAAAAACACCCCCAAAGCATAATGTTTCCACCTCCATGTTTGACGGTGGGGATGGTGTTCTTGGGGTCATAAGCAGCATTCCTCCTCCTCCAAACACGGCGAGTTGAGTTGATGCCAAAGAGCTCCATTTTGGTCTCATCTTCCCACAACACTTTCACCCAGTTGTCCTCTGAATCATTCAGATGTTCTGGCAAACTTCAGACGGGCATGTATATGTGCTTTCTTGAGCAGGGGGACCTTGCGGGCGCTGCAGGATTTCAGTCCTTCACGGCGTAGTGTGCTACCAATTGTTTTCTTGGTGACTATGGTCCCAGCTGCCTTGAGATCATTGACAAGATCCTCCCGTGTAGTTCTGGGCTGATTCCTCACCGTTCTCATGATCATTGCAACTCCACGAGGTGAGATCTTGCATGGAGCCCCAGGCCGAGGGAGATTGACAGTTCTTTTGTGTTTCTTCCATTTGCGAATAATCGCACCAACTGTTGTCACCTTCTCACCAAGCTGCTTAGCAATGGTCTTGTAGCCCATTCCAGCCTTGTGTAGGTCTACAATCGTGTCCCTGACATCCTTGGAGGGCTCTTTGGTCTTGGCCATGGTGGAGAGTTTGGAATCTGATTGATTGATTGCTTCTGTGGACAGGTGTCTTTTATACAGTAACAAGCTGAGATTAGGAGCACTCCCTTTAAGAGTGTGCTCTTAATCTCAGCTCGTTACCGGTATAAAAGACACCTGGGAGCCAGAAATCTTTCTGATTGAGAGGGGGTCAAATACTTATTTCCCTCATTAAAATGCAAATCAATTTATAACATTTTTGACATGCGTTTTTCTGGATTTTGTTGTTGTTATTCTGTCTCTCACTGGTCAAATAAACCTACCATTAAAATTATAGACTGATCATTTCTTCGTCAGTGGGCAAACGTACAAAATCAGCAGGGGATCAAATACTTTTTTCCCGTACTGTACATAATTATATTCAGGTTTGTGCTCTCTACTGTGCCATAGTGCTGCCATTTAGTCTCCTGTGTGCTGTTTGAGTATTGTTCCTCCAATTGGATAGTGCAGTTGTGTCTGCTGTGATGCAGTATAATTTGCTCTCATTCTCGTGTTTCCCCACTTTCCTAAGCCTGGAGATGTTGGATAAGGTGGAGGCCCCCAGCATCCCGGATGGATACTCCATGTCGGTGGCCTTCAGCTGTCTACTAGACCTGGTGCGGGGGGTGACGAGCATGATTGAGGCCGAGATGGAGGACGAGAAGGCGGGGAAGGCGGTAGCTGGCGCTGCGAAGGGCGACACCATCAAATCATGTAGGTCTTCCGTTCCTTTTGGTCGCACACATTTTATTTCCCCCCCCCCCTGTTGTGGAGCAACCATGTCGACTTCCTCCGCTAATGAAGGAAGACATGTCGTGGGACTCCCATGTGTTTTCGAGTTGCACCGCGTGATGTCTGACGTTAAACGCTCCACGTGCTGAGAGCTTCTTCTGGAACCTTTTGTCGCTCGATTATGCAGGCTTGTGGGCTTGTGCTGGTGTTGCCAAATTCTTGACTATGATTGGACTCGCCTCTCTAACTTAGGCTGCCCCCATGTTCTTTTGCGTCATTTGGATGTAACCAGAGTGGCCAGAGTAAGCTCGCCACGCATCATCACTCAATTGGGGTTACGCACAGCAGATCGAATGCCTATTTGCAGGCCAGGTGCCCACATGGGGACTGCTTCTACTGGGGGGTCCCCTTTCACACATTTGAGATTGTGTCATTGCACATTTTGTCCAATTAGCAAATTCTGGCCATTTTGGACTGCAGATTAACTTCAACATGACTTGACGTAAATTCTCTTTACGAGAATAAAATAAAATACGTTTTACAATGGGTTTTTATTTGAAACAAAAAAACATTCCGTTATTTTAACATTGTGATTGACCTTGAGATGCAATGTGAGTTTTCTGCAATTTTATAAGGTATGCACAAAATACAAATGGTCCCGTAAATGTCAGAGCACGCCTAAGAGGCGCGGGTTGAATATTACGTGCGGGAGGGTTGATGGCGTCTGGTCAATGTTTACCCATCGGCGATTAACACCTCATGCTATTCCTTAGCGTAAGATGTGTGCTGTGTTTACTTCTCAGCGAACAGAGCCGTGTGGGAGGAGATGGTGAATGCGTCTTGGTGTGGACTTCTGGCTGCCCTTTCACTGCTCTTAGATGCAAGGTGCTCATTCAAATTCTTTGCGACAAATGTGGAAAAACATGTATGTGGCATGAGTATCAACAGGATGAGAACGTTATTAGCTCTGAGCTTATTGGCAAGCAGGTTATCCTCACTGCTCGCAACAATCACGGTGTGCGCAGTACGGACGAGACGGCCACGGAAAACATTCTGAAAGCGGAGACGGCGATGGCTGCACTGAGCGGCAAGCTGCACCTGAAGACGCCACGCGATGCCTTCATCACAGCCGTGTGCAAGGCCTCTCTCCCGCCGCACTATGCCCTTACGGGCCTTAACACCACCGTCACGGCGACTGTCAGCAAAGGTGACGGGTTTTTCTTTTGCGCTTAGTGTCACCGGTCGATATCCAAATCACGCCACCACTTGATTGCCACTACTTGAAAGAGAAGAGGTGATTTGAACGTCTTGCCAGGTCGAAAATAGTCCCCTCTAGTATCTGATTAGTGTGGCTAAAGTGCTTGCAATGATAGATAATACAATTTGCAGGCAGTTTAGAAGTGGTAGGCCTCATGTGGCCACTAAACATTTTGTATGAAGTCGCAAGACCGTAGGTTCCCCACTCCTAATATGTCTGGTTATGTAAGACTTACGCATTTCCTAAAGACATGTTAAATAATTAATGCTTGTAAACACAATGTAATTAATGTTATCAACGCTTTAGTATAAATAAATAAAATTGTTGCACATGTCAAGCAGACCTGACTGGTGGTTAAATGCAGACACCCATAGTGCAGAAATTATCTCTTATCAAGTGACCATGAGCAACTGGTCATACAACTTGCTACTCTGCAGCATATGTTTTCCATTTGGTTATATTGTAAAAATAAACTGGCACTGGTGTGGCAATACAATGTGCTACTCACAGCAAGCACATTCCATGTGCTGACGGTTTGGCTGCCCATAATTAAGGGTTATGATGAATGTACTTTCTATCTGGCACACGGGTGCCTGCTGAGGACACCGTGGACCATGCTGTCGACACGCTTATTGGGACTTGTGCGTTCCTTCCATGCAATTTGGTGTTCGGCAGATTGTTCAGTTCTCCCCTTTCATCACCGCTGCATACAGCGGCTTGTTTTCCACGTGTACCCAACAGAGCATTTTCATGATCAGATGGGAATTTTCTGGAATTCCGATGTTTCTCATCCATCCGCCTGTCTCTTTTGACCAGTGAGCACGGTTGGCTGTGTATGGTGTGAAAGAAGTTCAACATCAATACTAACAACCAGTGTAATGGTAGCGAAGTTGTTATGTTGGCAGTTCTTCGTGCGGTCAGCCTCACGGATCGACTGGTTTTGGTTTACGTTCGTCCAGCCCGCTATATTCTACATCCAGGTTTTGTGTGGGTGTTCTCTTTCTAGTCCCCACAATGGTGCCTTGTAGGATAGATTTGGAGAGTGTTATTCTAAGACTAAACTAGCTTTGGGAATTGGCTGAAGATGTCACTCATAATTACGTATTAGGACATGATATTTTCTGTTTATTATTATTATTATTCGTTTGGTTGATATTATGGCTATATAATAACATTGTTCGTATTATTAAGTGACTGCATTGCTCCTGTACAGTTTCTTGGAAATATTCAACTGAGAAAAGTTGCTCTGAGTTAATACACTAAGTTGTATGTGCTAAATCTGTTGAACGGCATATCTATCATTTTGAGCGATTGATATTGCAAGGGAGATATTACACTAATTTACTGACCTTCACATTGTGTTTGAAGCATTATGTGATTATATTATAAGTTGTAGCAACGTGTTATTTAATTCTTCTACATATACTTGTTACCGTTTTGTTCATGCATTGCTATGTTGCGCTTAGCATTTGATAAATGCAATAAAAACCCTATTGTATTATGCGTCTAGTTTTCACAGTGTTGCCTTAGTGCAAGTCATTGCTTTTAACAGTATCTCCGCACCTCTGATTAGCGTGGTTGGCTACCTATGGTGCGAAAGAATTTCAACATACAATGCATTGTGAGTAATCTCTCACTGTGTAGCTCTGGGGTGTGTCACATGGGCCGGCTGCCATGCCTTGATGTTGACGCAGCATTTTCGGCGGCATTGTGGCCTACAGCGTACTCCATCCAGGGCCAGTCGGTGTTGGCCATCAGTCCGACGAGCGAGTCACACCAGCAGGTGGTGGCCATGGGACAGCCTCTCTCCATGCAGGTGCAGGGCACCGTTGTGGTGAGGCTTTCCCTGCATCAACTTTCCCTGCTCTTAATCCGTGCTTCAAGGAAGATGCAATTAAGAAAGCAAATAACTCGTGTCATATAGATGTGTGTCTAGGCTGTTGGCATGGAATGATGTGTAGATTAATCGATTTTTCAGCTTATGATACCTGCTTACATTTGTGCGTGTGAGGATCTGTTATTTACAATTCATGCGGATTTTATACTCATAATATGGCCGTGTTACATTTAGGCTAATAGAGTGAACAGAACTCTCTAACCAGATATAAATTAGAAACAGTATGAATGAGATAGTAAAAATTTCACAAAATAACTAACTCATGAATGCAATTGTGACAATTCACATCGTCATGACAGTGGGTGAATTGTTATATACCAACTATTCTGTAACATGGGCTGCCTCACACATACATTTTTTTAAAAATCTTGGTCAGGTGCTCCATCCTCACTTTAGTGATGTCGCTGCATTTATTCATTCAAATGCGCACAATTTTTATCACAGTTATGCCGCTGGAGTCTAGAAATAATGCACCTGACTGTTTCCTCATAAATGTAACTTAAAAAGCATGTGAGACGGTATACGACAAACAAGCTAGGTACCTATCTACAAGCTGAGAGTTATTTGTTTTTTGCTTGCATTTTCTTTTAATTGCATGGCAAGTGTTTATTTCCCCCTGTACTTTGGCATCTGTATTTTATCTTTACCAATGGGTTTGAGCACAAACTACTTTGTCCATTTATCTGCCAACACATCCTTAAACCCATTTTCTTTTCGCCATGGGTTAATATTATGCATGACGACTACAAATGCATAATCTTTTGTCAAGATTGTTTTTGGAGCGGTGTCATTTTTTGTGTCTGTGCCTTTTCCAGCTTGTGTGTAGGAAGTGAACATACAGATAATTAAAACTAAATCGATAGTAATGATATGCTACAGGTGATAAACCGTAATTTTCTAAAATTTTTATGAGCAAAAAAATCTGTTTACCCATTCAGTTGTGTCACGTGTTTAAACAAATGTTTTTGAATATCGCCTTTGCAGTACCATGAATTGTAAGTTCCATCATGTGTGTCTTCGTTCGCGTGGCCCAGCTGACAAGCAAGAACATGCAGTCGATGCGCACGCTGCTCAATGTGGCTCATTGCCATGGTGCGGTGCTAGGCTCTGCCTGGCAGCTGGTGCTCTCCACCCTGCAGGTGAGGCCGCTGTCAGCGGCATTCCATCTTCCACGTCCCACAGCAGATGGCTGGTCACATCTGAGCATTGCACAGGGCTAGGGCTGAGCCACGGGGACGAAGCCATAATCCCGTTGCACTGTTATTTTACGTTGATTGAAATTAACGACGTACATTTCGCCTAGATGACGGCATTGTGCTTAAGCTCACACGAAAACACCTCACAGTGGGCCATCGGAGACCATATAATAAACCACTTTAGTCAGTGCTCCTTCAATGAAGGAGTATAAAAACTACACAAACTTTCTCTTGAAGCCCTCTCATGGCTAGCAGACCTGGACATCGTCATTTAGCTTTTGAGCATATTGCCATATGTAAGAATAAAACTATATTCATGGATTTTTTCAGCCTCTATATTTGAAATATGTTATTGTATAGTTTAACCAAGGAAGGTTGCCCCCCCCCCCATCATCTCTTAGTCATGTACTACTGCCCATAAAATTGTGAATAAATACTGGAAATAAATTTATATAGAGGCTCTATTAACGTCATCTTCAGGGCAGTGCAGCCTGCAGTGGAGTGGCAGTATATAGATGATGTAGACGCATAGCTCCCCAGCAAGATGACAGCGTGCACTCGAGAGACATGCAGCATGCAACATGACAATATTGTGTAAATCATCAACACACGGGGTGTGTAAGGCAGTAGCAGCGTGTAGACTACACAGACACCTGGACTTTATTGTATGTATGTTGAACTTCTTTCGCACCGCACGTAGCCGACCGTGCTAATCGGAGGTGTGTGTGAAGGACGACAAACTTAACACAAATCAGTTCTAAAGTAATGAATTTTCAATCTAGATTTAAAAGTACATCGCTCCGATGGCTTCCTAATATCGGAAGAGCGTTCCAGACGGCCGCAGAAGCTCATCTGAAAGTGACTGTCTTTGTTCGATGGTTAGCCAAAAGCTGCTGTGAGGATGACCAGAGTTTGATACTAATGTGGTAACCATGGAGACACGTGGTCCGTAGTACAATACCAGTGTGATTTTATGGAGACGTGCCATGCAGTGCAGCAACACTGTGATACCACCCCCTGTTTCCACACTCTTGCGTCACCACCTATAATTATTTACAGTTATGTCAGTCCCTTGCTGCACGAAGACCGCTTCATGCCGTGTCCATTACGGGGATGTTTTGACCATGCTTCACCATGCTGGTCAGTCTGAGTTGGTGAAGTGGGGGACCCCATGACCGGTTCAGACACCATTCCACCAATGATGTTAGCCATGACCGGGAATCCACTCTGGGTTGTTGTGTTCATAGCACATTTGGGTGCTGGCACATCTGCATCACAACATCATCACATGACACAACATGCCGATACACCTCTAAACCAGGGCCAGGCTCATTTACTACGGCAAAAAACGGCCAATCACAATGCTTGCTTACATAAAGAACTTCCCATGCCCGGCATATAAACTACCTTGACTTTTGATTTAAAGCTTTCGTAACTGCAGGGATTCATATTCTTAAAAATAATAAAAATATAAAACAATATATTTGTATTATTTTATTGTTTCCCTTCTACGTGACTTTACCGAAAGAATCAAGAATATGAATACCTTGACTCTGTAAAGCATAACAAAGGGAATCCACTCTGGGTTGTTGTGTTCATAGCATGGTGCGCTAACCACTCCAGTGTTCTCATCAATTCTAAATATATATAGTCAATGTATCATTTGGTAAACTATATGTCTATTGATTTTCAAGTAAATGTTTGCGTTCGATACAGTTATGTAAAACTCAGATTACACTATGCTCGTAGTGTAATGGTGTATTTCCGTAATTACAGCATGTGTGTATATCCACCTAATGCGACACGTGGTGCATTGCACAGCACTTGGTTTGGATCCTGGGACTGAAACCAGCAGCTGGGGGGGCCCTCAAGCCTGGAAGGACATCTGAAGGACCCAGCACGGTTTGCCTAATCTATTTGAAGTTTTTTTTTATATATATGTTACAGCAGTTTACACATTTCCATTATAAATGAAGTTCTAAAACGGATCACAAAAATGTAGGTGGACATCATGAGGCTGTTGTTACCCAATCTCGATGCACTTAGTTTTATAAATGTGCTGGTCGGTATTGTAGAGTGTTTTTCTAAAGCGGCGCATTGCGTTTACTAATGCGGGCACCTAATTGTGTCAATTTTCCCTGCTGTTCACATTAGTTATTCGTCATAGATCTACACCCTTGAATGGATCATCTAGCTTGCATTTCTATAAGTTACATTGCACTAAATTGGTCTTCTCCCACATGGTGCATGTACAGCCTTTTGTCGATCCAATACTGGATGAGGACCTTCCCAGGCCGTGCGAATTGTAGAGGTTATTGGTTGTAATTTAGCACTGGTCGGTATGGGTTTGTGAAGGTGGGTAACATGGATTTGAGAGCCTAAAGTACAGCACAGCATGGATTTTGCTGTACTGTCTGCTGCTGCCTGCCACGTGGCCCCACATTATAATCTCATTTGAAAACATTTGTGTAAAACAAAATGCTGCAGAGGAAACACTGAAAACGCGTGTGTTCCTGCTATCACATGGGTAGCCCCGTGGGTGTGGAGGGTTGGTTTGCTGTGGAGTTCGACTCATTGCACTTTGAGCCCCCCCTCCCCCCCCCATTGATGTGGCCTTGTTTTGTCACTTGGCAGGTGCTGACCACAGCAGTCATGGCTGACCTGCCGGTCATCTCTAACATGCTGTCGCGACTCTTCGAGAGCTCCCAGTGAGTTTTCTGGCAGATGCACCCATTAAAAAAATCTGTCTTGTTCACAAATGAAATGTTAACCCCAAATACATGGACACTGTTATGTTATGTTACGTTTTATCAGACAATTAAGCTGCCCTAATGCATTGTTGTATCAGTGATGTAAAGGTAGACAAAACAAATACCTCTTACATTGAGGATATTCACTTAGGCTATGTGTTCTGGGCTGTTTTAACTTCAATAATGAGCAAAAAAAGTAACCTAGTCATTCTTCCTGCATTCAAGTGAAGTTACTTCCAAACTTTTTAAATGTATATTGCAGTGATAATACTTAAGTACAATGATGGAGTGCCTCACCATCTATATGTCTCTTTTTTTCCCCCGATTAACAAAGAGTGGTGGTCAGCCCAGGACATACATCCATAAGATTATACCTGTTTTTTTCATTCGAGTGTTCCTTTTAAGTCAAGAGATTTTCACCTGACGGCAATAATCGTGACCATTGTCATCCTGCAGCAATGTAACGATGCTGTCGACGCACATAAATACTAATTAAAATTTTCACGCGTAAATGCCATGCATTTCATTTTCTTTTTCCCATTTGTGTCTACCGAGTGCTGCATTTACTGTTCTCGTGTTCGCCTATAGCATGTGAAACACTGCTGTGAAGTCCGGGTTATGATAACGATGCTTTTGTGACCACAGGTACTTGGATGATGTGTCTCTCCACCACCTCATCAACGCGCTGTGCTCCCTGTCCAGCGAGGCGATGGAGATGGCTTACGGCAACAGCAAGGTCAGTCATTCCGCATGGCACATCAATACGTTCTGCTTGTTTTATTGTTTGACCCAAATCACCCGCATATGCGCCCAATCCCGTCTGACCTCGGGACATTCATGTGGGTCAGGATTGGCGACCACCGTGCATAAAAAAAGCTGGAGGGTGTTCTCATAACTCGGGGTGCTTATTGCTAAATATAATCTCTTATTTCCAGGTTTAAACAGCATCTCACTTTGTTATTGGATGTTGCTATTTCCTACTGCTCACTTTGTGCAGTGTTTGCACCACTCATAATTAATATCCCATTGAGTTCGTTTCCACTGTTGGGGACACATGCTGCCTCATCCTGTGTCTGCCCTTCTTACCTCACGTTCACACACAGTGCCGTTTCCTTCCCGTCACCTCTCTCCCGCTGTGGCCCCTTCCACAGGAGCCGTCCCTGTTTGCTGTCGCCAAGTTGCTGGAGACGGGGCTCGTGAACATGCACCGCATCGAGATCCTCTGGCGGCCGCTCACGGGACATCTCCTTGAGGTAACCCCCGAAACGACCCACTCCATTTTACACCCCATTATGTACGCGTATATTTTTAACTTATTTCGCACCGTACGTAGCCAACCGTGCTATTCGGAAGTTCGGGGTGAAGGACAACAAACTAATGCGGAGGAAGGACAATATAACGACTGTATCCTTCACCCCATTGGTCATTTGTGAAATATAATGACACCTAACTCACCATGTCCGTGGCACGTCGAATCCATCCTCTGTGATGTTCCATCCAGTGCTCGACGTTACTGTGTCGGTGCTCGCAGTTGTGCTGTATTGTTCTCCGAGGTATTTTCCGGTTGTTGTACAGCGCGTGGTTCGGCATGTATTCTGTTCGATGTTTCGCTGCGCATGCTGGGAGCTTTTTCAGGAACTGCTCAGTTCAGTTCCTGAGAGAGCTTCCTCCAACACATGGAGCGAAACATTGGACATCATGCCGAACAAGGTGTGGTACAACCCGGAAAACATACTGTAGAGCTCGTGCTCTGTGCTCTTTAACAAGAAAAACATTGCCATCATGTTCATTGTTTAGCTCGCATTATATTTTAACTAAAACGACAAATTGGTTGCTTTTCCACAATATTGGAATATTTGATGTATTGCTTTTCGAATGGCCTCTGTATTTTTTGAAGTGTCACGCATTACAGGTAAACTGAGGTTTGCGTGCCATTTGAATTGGAAGTGCTACTATGGCAGTCAGTGCAGAGCCAGAGCTATGAATACTGAAATATTCCATTTAAAATTGGTTTGCACCGTGGTGCTAAAATGTAAACAATAATAGTACCAAACATATATGAAAACGTGAAATTAATTATATTTTCCGTGCCTAGCCTTGACAATTATTTTCCCAATACCCCTTTGTTTCGCAACTCAGCTTGCTTGTTTTTTGCAGAGCCACTTTCCACTTTATTTTTCCCCTTTACCCAGCTTGTCAAATGGAAATGCACCTTTTTGTGTAAAAATTAAGTGCCTGTGAGCTATTCCATGCTTTGAGTTGCCGTTCTCTTTACTGCTCTGTGTATAACCTATTCCCTTTTGTCCCTTGCATATCTGCTCTCCCACATTCCTATACAACAGAAGGTAAGGCTAGCCTTATAAAGCCCCTGCATACAAATGCGACTAAATTAATGTCAACTCTGGCTCTTTCAACGTTCCCGCTTTTGTAGTATTGGTGTTCGCACTCGCTTGTATGTACGCGTTATTTTTTTTACTTTACGAAATAAATGCACTGCATGTACCTGCGCATGTTTTTGCCCTTTCGGTTCCTATATTGTGCTTCGGGATTATTTATTTTTCTAAAAGTGACGGTGGTTTGCAGTGACTTTGTTATGCTTTACAAAGTCAAGATGGTTTATATGCCAGGCATGGGAAACTTTATATGTTGGCAAGCGTTGTGCTGGGCCTTTTTGTGCTGGCATACATGAGCCTCGCCCTGGTTTTAGAGGCTTGTCGGCGTGTCGTGTCGTGTGATGATGTTGTGATGCAGGTGTGCCAGCACCCAAATGTGCGTATGAGGGAGTGGGGAGCTGAGGCAATTACATCGCTCATTAAAGAAGGACTCGCCTACACCCACACCCCTCCACTGTCAGAAAACCAGGTCGGTCTGTTCATTGGATTTTAACGTCATACCTTAATGTCCTTTGATTCCATGTCTCCGATAAGGTGTACAATTGCCAGTTATGTCCACGCGGCACCTGGAGTCATGTTGATACATCCCTTTGCATGTGGGCTTTAAACTTTTGTTAGTGTCGCTTGCGTGTATCCATCCCATTTGTGTTGAGCAGCGAGAGTGCGATGCTGTTTTTGAAAGGTAAATTTTATTCACAATGCCCGATATTGTGTAGCTTTTGCAGCATCTCTCGCATGTCGGCTTAATATTATATTATTGTTATGAATATCTAAGCAAAAAAATAGGATTAGTAATTTGGATTTTCAGTGTGAATTTTGGATCATTTTTGTTTTTAAGTGAATTACACCATATCCTAATTAAACATGTCTTAGTGCGAACAATAGTGACGGCACACAATATCACGTGACAACACTTGTGATTTCAGGATTAATCAAAATTTGTATCTGTGCCTGATATTCTGTGTTTTCGTATTAATCTCCTAAATTGGGAACATATCCCTTAACATCGCTATGACCACTGTTATATTAGTTTAGAATTTAAAAAAAATCTACAAAGTAAACAGAAAATCTACAAAGCAATCTATCACTGCTAAACTCTAAAACTATAAAAAAAAACATTGTTTTCTCTTTAAATTGGAAACATGCTTTTTCGTATAAAAAAAAAAAAGATTTAATGTACACAGCCATGCAAACAAATTGGTTGTGGGCAGGGGATGATGGCGAACGCTGGGTGTTGTGCTCTAGAGGTTACAGGCCATGCTGCTGCTCCCGTTGCGGGAGCTGTCATCCATCACGCACGGCGACATCCGGCAGAAGCAGCTGGAGTGCATGCTGCAGCTGTTGGAGAGTAAGGGGGAGAGCCTGGGACCTGGCTGGCCACTGCTACTCGCCGTCATTGGGGCTATTCGCAACGACCAAGGGTACGGGCCCCATCTCGTGCCACCCACAGCTTCTGCCATCTTACACCACTGTCAACACAACGCGATGGAGCTGGCCTATCCGGTTGTTTACGTAGTCGAGTACTATGTATAATATAGGTTGTTTTGGGTTCGATCACGTAATTATAAATGTGTCGTAAAACCTGCCACCACCCGACACAGCCAATTAGTAAGGTTTGTCACGTAAACAAAACATGCTAATTCATTACTAATACAGCACCACCGGTGTGTTGGAGAGTAAACCCGCAACGTTGACAATTCGAGTACGACGTTTTGCCAGTAATTACAAGTAGCATCATCAGGTGACAGCCAGATTTGTGGATAAATCCTATTTCGGTATTAAATAGAGGGGTAAATATGATCGAGTACTCCACCAATTATTGGTTCAAGTTTTCTACCAATCGGTCGCTAATGGCAACTCCATAGTGCAATATCATTGTTTGTACAAGTAATCAGAAGCGACTTTTGTTGCATTATAACTGCGCTGCCAGTCTAGCCTTTGAATGTTTAATCTTTTTGTGTGTTGACTTAGCCTCAAATGGGTACCTGGTGCAGTGCTTAAACATCGACGCTAGGGAGACAAAGGCGGCCGGGCGTGGCGCTGGCCACCCACCCATCCCCTCATGTGCCGTGCCGGCCTCATAGGTGCTACTCGCTAACAGCACTTGCCCCAACAGTCCGTTAAGCCTACACAGGGGATATTTTCTTTGTTTTCTGTCTTTGTGTGTGTGTATAGGGAGTCTCTGATCCGCACCGCATTCCAGTGCTTACAGCTGGTGGTGACGGATTTCCTGCCGACCATGCCCAGCTCGTGCCTGCGCCTGGTTGTGGAGGTGGCAGGCAGCTTCGGTCTGCAGAACCAAGAGCTCAACATCAGCCTCACATCTATTGGCCTCCTTGTAAGGGCCCCCCACGGACCAAGCATCATTTTATTGCTAAATCAGGAAGATAGAACCCATAGTAGAACAGACCCGTCTGATATACAGGGTGTTCATAAATATATCATTATTATTTTTTTAATAATTGTAAGACAGCAGTTTGAGCAAGGTCAACAAACATACACAAGTGTTCACTTGGTAATATTAAGATTTTATCACGTGAGATGTAATGCCTCTAAACCCCCAAATTGTCTCCACTGGCATTGGAGACACAAGTCGTATCGATATTTGAGAGTCCCAGGAGTTTTTCAAAATCTTGGGTTTGTCTTTTTGAATACTTATGTTCCGTGCTGATGAAGATCACTCAATCGTTTCAGGTTTTTTTGGAAAACGCTTTTACTTTCACATAACCCCAACATTCAACCGCGCCAATTCTAACTGCCGCTTAATTACGATTGTTTAAGAATGGATGTTACTTTCATGGATACCCCGTATCAACCTGGGGTCAATTTCAAATGTAATTGTGTAATTCACGCAATCGTTTCAGCCACATTGTAATTTCAGCCAACATTGGTGCAGTAATTGTAATTATCAATGACCCCAAGTCTGCTGTGTATTATTACTCGTGATGGACTTTGCCTGCTTTCTATCAACTTCAGCATCACACTCCATATATATATACTCGCTTCACCGATGGGAGGGATCATATTTTTAAGAGCTCAGTACATGATTTAAAGCAATCTATAACTTTAGGCTAATGTTATCCTTTGAGTTAAACCAAGAAAACTCCGTGCCATAATTTTTCAGAACCCAAGTTCAAACATTTAGTTTTTCGCATATTTCTAGTTGTAAGCTGCGACTCAACTCTATTTATCTGCTTTCTAACCTTTCTATAACACATTTAAAATTGTCAGTGGATTTTCTACACGCATATATTGACTTGTGTGTTCAAATGGTGTCAAAATGCATTCCCGTTAATGGACCCTTGCCTCCACCTTGCAGTGGAACATCTCGGACTACTTCTCGAGGCGGCGGGAGATTGTTGAGCGTGCGCTGGAGCAAGAGGAAGCGCAGAAGCTGAGGCGGCGCACCGCGGAGAAGGACGGGAAACACGAAGGGGAGGAGGAGGAGGAGGAAGAGGAGCAGCAGGGTCTTGACGAGAAGGGGGCAGAGACGCCCTTTGCTGCGGCGCCGCCGTTTGATCGCCTGTGGCTGACGCTGTACTCGCGCCTCGGCATGCTGTGCGTGGACCCGCGACCGGCCGTGCGCAAGAGCGCCGGGCAAACCCTCTTCTCGACCATCGGTGCGCACGGCACCCAGCTGCAGCAGTCCACGTGGAACGTGGTGCTCTGGCAGGTAGCGAACTCCCCTCCAGCTCCCCCCCCCCCCCTTTGAACAGGGGACACGAATTTTAGCTCGGATCGTCAGGTGGGCAATCGTTAGCATGTGACGGTAGCAGCAGGCGAGGTTAGTGCATTCAACACAAGGGAGCTGTGTGCCGAGTGGATCACTTTCCTATTTTTTGGTTATTTTACAAGGTGTAAGGCCCGCTCAGCTATGTAGCCCTTTTTTCAGAAGTGATCTGGCCACAAATGATAGCTCGACGAAGTAGCTTATCACGTGAAAATTTATGGCAGCCAAATACTGTAAACTTATGTTGATTCTAAATGTGGAGGAAAAAAACGGAGAACCTGGAGAAAAATATACAAGACCATGAGGAGAACGTGCAATCTCCAAATTTCAAGGCGTCAGGGTCGGGATCAAACCCACGACCTGTATACCAGGCGAGGTAGTTAACATCTCACCACTATTTGAGTAATGCCGAGGGAGAAGCGCTCGCCGTTCATTTAGTACCAAGGAAGGAGTGTTGGGCTGTAGCAGCATACGTCACCATGGCCCCGTACAGAATCATAATCTTTATTTAGACTGGAGAAATCCGATGAGCTATGAAGCTCAGATGTCCAGTCGGGGGTGATCAGAATGCCCTCTCTGCCTATCGTGCAGGTGCTGTTCCCGCTGCTCGACAAGGTGCGCGAGTCAGCCAAGACGGCGGACAAGGAGAAGATCGACTCGGGAAGTGCCAACATCCTGATCCACCACTCGCGGGATACGGCCGAGAAGCAGTGGGCCGAGACCTGGGTGCTGGCGCTGGCTGGAGTAGCGCGGATCTTCAACACGCGTCGCAAGCTGCTTAAGGCGCTCAGTAAGCCTCTCTCGTCCCGTCACATTTCCAACTTCCGAATCGTCTGAATCAGTTTTCAACGCAGGGCGAGCGCAGAGTACTGACGGTAGATTCTCGCGGTTCCCCTTCCCACAGCGGGCGACTTCTCGAAGGCGTGGAACGCCCTGCTGGACCACATCCAGGCGGCAGCATTGAGCCGCAATGGCGAGGTGTCCCTGGCGGCGCTTAAGAGCTTCCAGGAGATCCTGCAGATCGTGCCACCCCAGGGCCGTGAGGGCGAGCGCGACGAGGGCCTTGTCTCAGCGCTCGACACCGCACAGGTTTGTGGTTAGTTTAACACGTAGGCTTTCGCGACCAATATTATTCATAATCAAGGTTTTTGGGTTAGATCGCATTATTTATAAATGTGTCGTAACCCTCCACCACCCGACACGGCCAATCGGCAAAAAAGTGTCACGTTGACAAAAGACAAATAGTTCACTACTTTAGCCCACCGGTGTGTTGAAGAGTGAAGCCACAACATTTACAGTTTGAGTACAGCGTTTCGCTGGTAATTACATCCAGCATCATCGGGCAATTCGCCAGAATGGTGAAGCCCTCCACTTGCTCCCGGTCTTAAATATAGCAGCAGTTCTTGTATTACCCCTCCCCTTCACTTCTCCTGGTGCAGCAGTTGAAACAATGGACACGTTACTTAAATCCTGCCCATGCCTCTGTCCACTCGGTAGTATCAATGGGTACACCTCAGTCGATTGGCAGGTCACGTGGTGGGGTAAAGTGTGGCTACTTCCAACTTTGGTAAGTCATCGTTCACAGGTTCCTGCTTCACGATTCCATTTGGCTGTATCGTTACGGCCGGGCTGCAAACCAGACACCAACCCCATTCTTCCAGGCTCTGGACCGGCACCCACTAATACTCAAACTTGCCATTGGTGGCTGGACTTGATGCTTATTAATATTTTTTGTGATAAAAAGCCTGTACTGCTGCATTTTAGACCGAAAGTGGTGTGGAACTTTAGGCTGACGCTGACCCGTGAGTGTGGAACCAATCAAACTGTAATATGGGACCTTTCTTGCCAGTATCAAAGTATAAGAATAGGTTTTACCCTTTCTGGCAATAAAACAGTTTGTGTTAAGGTGTTAAAACACCAAACAGAAATCTTTTGCAAGGAATCATGTCTGCATTAACCACACGTACTTGTGGTGAACATGCAGACAAAAACATGCTCTGGTAATATATGCATTGTCTTTGAGACTGATTGCCCTACACACCAGAGACAGCCTTCTTTATAGCCTAGTCTAACCAGTGTCAGACCAGAGAACAATGCCAAAAGGCTACAAACAGATCAGATATCATTCGCCACTGATATTTAGCCATGCCCGGAAATGCAACTTAGGCTGCCGGTTTGCGGGTGGAACTGTGCTAACCATTTTGTAGCTGCTCACCCCGAGCTATAAATGCTCTGAGAGTGCATTATCTTTGTACTGTTCGCCTTTTGGCATTCTCTGGTCTAACACTGCTTGAGACTAGGCCCTAAAGAAGGCTGCCTCTGGTGTAGACCAATTAGTTTCAAAGACAGTGCATATATTATTACCAGAGCATGTTTTTGTTGTCATGTTCACCACAAGTATGTGTGGTTAATGCAGACACGATTCCTTGCCAAAGGTTTATGTTTGATGTTTGAACATCTTAACACCTGTTTTATTGCCAGAAAGGGTAAAACCTATTCTTATAAAATCGAACTACAGTGAGGGAAAAAAGTATTTGATGCCCTGCTGATTTTGTACGTTTGCCCACTGACAAAGAAATTATCAGTCTATAATTTTAATGGTAGGTTTATTTGAACAGTGAGAGACAGAATAACAACAAAATCTAGAAAAACGCATGTCAAAAATGTTATAAATTGATTTGCATTTTAATGAGGGAAATAAGTATTTGACCCCTCTGCAAAACATGACTTAGTACTTGGTAGCAAAACTCTTGTTGGCAATAACAGAGGTCAGACCTTTCTTGTAGTTGGCCACCAGGTTTGCACACATCTCAGGAGGGATTTTGTCCCACTCCTCTTTGCAGATCTTCTCCAAGTCATTAAGGTTTCGAGACTGACATTTGGCAACTCGAACCTTCAGCTATTTTCTATGGGATTAAGGTCTGGAGACTGGCTAGGCCACTCCAGGACCTTAATGTGCTTCTTCTTGAGCCACTCCTTTGTTGCCTTGGCCGTGTGTTTTTGGTCATTGTCATGCTGGAATACCCATCCACGACCCATTTTCAATGTCCTGGCTGAGGGAAGGAGGTTCTCACCCAGGATTTGACGGTACATGGCCCCGTCCATCATCCCTTTGATGCAGTGAAGTTGTCCTGTCCCCTTAGCAGAAAAACACCCCCAAAGCATAATGTTTCCACCTCCATGTTTGACGGTGGGGATGGTGTTCTTGGGGTCATAGGCAGCATTTCTCCTCCTCCAAACACGGCGAGTTGAGTTGATGCCAAAGAGCTCCATTTTGGTCTCATCTGACCACAACACTTTCACCCAGTTGTCCTCTGAATCATTCAGATGTTCATTGGCAAACTTCAGACGGGCATGTATATGTGCTTTCTTGAGCAGGGGGACCTTGCGGGCACTGCAGGATTTCAGTCCTTCACGGCGTAGTGTGTTACCAATTGTTTTCTTGGTGACTATGGTCCCAGCTGCCTTGAGATCATTGACAAGATCCTCCTGTGTAGTTCTGGGCTGATTCCTCACTGCAAGGTGAGATCTTGCATGGAGCCCCAGGCCGAGGGAGATTGACAGTTCTTTTGTGTTTTATCCATTTGCGAATAATCGCACCAACTGTTGTCACCTTCTCACCAAGCTGCTTGGCAATGGTCTTGTAGCCCATTCCAGCCTTGTGTAGGTCTACAATCTTGTCCCGGACATCTTTGGAGAGCTCTTTGGTCTTGGCCATGGTGGAGAGTTTGGAATCTGATTGATTGATTGCTTCTGTGGACAGGTGTCTTTTATACAGGTAACAAGCTGAGATTAGGAGCACTCCCTTTAAGAGTGTGCTCCTAATCTCAGCTCGTTACCTGTATAAAAGACACCTGGGAGCCAGAAATCTTTCTGATTGAGAGGGGGTCAAATACTTATTTCCCTCATTAAAATGCAAATCAATGTATAACATTTTTGACATGCATTTTTCTGGATTTTCTTGTTGTTATTCTGTCTCTCACTGTTCAAATAAACCTACCATTAAAATTATAGACTGATAATTTTTTTGTCAGTGGGCAAATGTACAAAATCAGCAGGGAATCAAATACTTTTTTTCCCTCGCTGTGTGTGGGCCGTCGCCAGCTGCCGGGAATGCCCCCGGCGCTCGGCCGCAGCGACTCGCTGGTGGACGGCGGCGACGGGGCGGACGGGCCGAGCGGCGACGAGGACGCGGAGCTGTGGTGGGCGGCGTGGCTCGCGTGGGTGCGCATCGGCGGCGAGAGCACGCAGCCCCCGTGCGACGGCGAGCGAGCCACCTTCGTGCCCAGCCAGCTGTACTTGGCGGCGCTCGTGCACATCTTCCCCGCGCTCTTTCGCCACGTGCGGCCACGGTTCGGCATGACGGAGATGCGGGTGCTGGGCGTGATCATGTACGGCGCCGTCTCCGTGCCCATCAGCTCGGACGTGTCGCCCTTCTTGCTGCCCTCCTTCACGGAGGCCATACTCACGGCGCTGCAGGAGGCTGTTCTCGGAGCTCTCACGCTCCTGCAGAAGGTGAGTCCTCTCCCCGTTGATTAGAAGCATACATTTAGAGTAATCAGATTATTTTTGCTGCTATACATTTTCCATTGTTCAGCTACCATTTGTGGCCAGGTCGCTTCTGAAAAATAAGTTAATAGCTCAGTGGGCTTTTTCTGGTAAGATATGAATAGTTTAGTTTTATTTGCATATTTTTGTGGAGTGATTTGTTTACCTTTCCTATACTTTGCACTCCTGGTGTGTTTTTGTATTGTTTGCTGTTGTAACGTTCTGACCCGCCCTTGCTGGACATCTGTGAAAAAAAGAGCTTCATAGCTCATCGGATTCCTCAAGATAAATCTGATTCTGACCGATTAAAATCGCAATAATCGTACGTGCAGTATCCTTGTCTATTTGTGATGTAGCATTTTGTCATACTGCGTAATAGTGGTACATCCTTGATGGTTTCAGTCACCATGTACTCACGTCTCTGCAATTAGTCTATTATAATTCTCATAGGTGTTGAGCCTCGTGTTAAATCACTTTATTCCACTCCATAAAGGTTACTGTCACTCAATATGGAGTGGTTACGTCGAATGACAATAGCATATAGCCATAGTGTCATGGTCAGGTTATTTGAAGGCGGTTTTAATTGCGGGAGGATAGCACTGAAGGCCTAGGTGTAAAATACACAGCCCGCCACTGTAATACAGTCAAGGTTTTACAGCACCACTGAAGTCATGCCCAAGGTGCTTTGCAGTTAAAGATAAAAAAGGAGAAAATGTATTTAAAAGTACAAATGTATGACACGAAACATACCGATCAGGAAAGGATACAAATTTTAGTTTTTAGAAGTGATTAAAATAAAAGAAAAATGTACTTGCTTATGCCAGGGGTGGGGAACGTG
Source organism: Petromyzon marinus (assembly GCF_048934315.1). Taxonomy (NCBI): domain Eukaryota; kingdom Metazoa; phylum Chordata; class Hyperoartia; order Petromyzontiformes; family Petromyzontidae; genus Petromyzon; species Petromyzon marinus. Next base: position 5,994,996 of record NC_133680.1, read on the forward strand.
CGGCCCGCGGGCCGTATAAGGCCCACGAAATTATTTGGTGGTGGCCCTGCCAAGGCAACCGCAGGCGGGACTCGAAATTCAATAAATCTAGGAGCACACCGGGAAAAGCAGTTGCGAGTAGCAACATCATCGATACCAGCTAACATCATCACACGCCTCACCAAAGAAAAGCGGTTCCAGCCATCACATTAGGGGTGAGTTAATTAAATGTTTGACAAAATATCACAGGCTAATTTTTAAGTTGATAATTTTGTATGGCCCGCAAATTATGTTATCAATATCCAAATGGCCTTTGGCAGAAAAAAAGGTTCCCCACCCCTGGCTTAGGCAGTAAGTTATGTAGTTCAGGTTCAAACAAAACAAAGCCTTGTGTCCCGCAGATCGTAGTTAATTCGTGTGACGATTAGCAATCTGCCGTTTGGAACAAAGATTACAAATGGCATGGGGAACAACTGTTTGTAAAAGATAAGGTGAAATCTTGACTTAAAGCTTTTGTGACTGCAGGAATTCCTATTCTTTGGGTCTTTTGGTAAAGTCACGTAGATAGGTAACCTATTCGAAGGCGAATAAAGATAAGGTGCTAAGCCATGAGGTGGAAAGCCATTTAAGGCCTTAAAAATGCAGTGGGAAACCTTAAGCTTCATTCTGCAGCAAACAGATAGCAAGTGTATTGGTTTTAGTGCAGAAATAATATTGTGTCATAGATCGTTGACTTCTGCATCATTGCTGAACGAGTGGAAATGAATGAATGTCAGCACCCTCGTGCTTACATTCCACTGCGTTTAGGTTATGACACGTGAATCTCTACAGTGTGAATATATTTGAAAATGGCCTGGTTGTTCATTTCGATTTTTTTCCCCCACACCAAATTATATTCCAGTTGTGCTCTTGGCACATGCCATGTAATGAGGACATTTCCATTGAGAACTCTCATAGCGAGCAGTGCACTACGCTGCCAGCACCTTGCAGCTCAACCCATAGGAAATGACGCTGCCCACCACCGGCCAGGAAAGAACCCTCGCTCAACTGCGTGCCTGCGCTCACTCCACTATCATGTGAACACTATCTTGTTCCTGGCAAAGGAGGTCTCATAATGTAAGTGCTTAAACCCGAGCTCTCAATACTCTGATGGTGCGCTGTTTTTGAGTTGTACGCCTTTTGGCGTCTTCTGGTCCAACACCAGTGGAGACTGGGCTCCTAAGAAAAGCCGTCTCGGGTGAGGACCAATCAAATTCAAGGACAGTGCATATGATCAGAGTTGTCTTTTTTGTTTGCATTTTGACTACTTGTGTTGTGGTTTTTGCAAACATGATCCCTTGTATAAAGGTGTCAGTGTTTGTGCCAGATAAAAGGGTAAAAACCTATTACTTTATCTTGTTACTGGCAAAGGAGGTCTCATAATGTAAACGTTCCAATAATGTTTGTGGATGTCTTAAGAGAAGCTGGCCGACTTGGCCAACGTCAATAGATGTTTATTTATTTATTTGGGATGTACAGCAAGCAAAATACAAAGCTCTGCACCACACTGTGTCAGAGAATGTATAGTTCACAGCAGCCAATAGCAAGAATACTGGAAAGTCAAATAGTTGCTTACACTTTTACAGCAACCATCGGTGCTCAAGTATAGGCAAAATATTATATTTTGCTCGACAGAATAACTTGATTCAGTAATGTTATCCAGCGCCACCGGGTGAATGTATTTTTAACATTGGAGCCCAATATTATACGTAACTTGATAAACGTGCTTTAAAGTGCAACTATATGTAATATTCGTAGGAGTTGCTATGTCAGTTGAATATGATAACAATTTCATATTGAATTGCCCTGTGTGGAATGTAGTGTGGTAGGAGCAATATTATCTTTCAAAACAATGCAGAGATGCCTTCGGGGTGATTCACTGCAAATGCCTTTCCAAAACACGGCATTGCTGAAATCCCAGCCACAGTCACCCATGTGACCTTGTTTCTTTCCTCCAAAGACCAAATATATTTTTATTTGGTGGGAATGTTTTCTATTAAAGTATTTATAGGAATATTTTCAATTTAATAGCAGGCTTTAAAGGAAACATATGGGTTTTCTTTGGCAGTAAAAACTATAATATTAGATTTTTTTTCATGTTATGACAGTCTTCAGAAATTGAAACTGTACTAAAAGCAATACCTTCGATGCATCTCTGGTTGTTCATACCAGTTTGTATGAAACCGCTGATCCACCATCGGTGCCTTTTGCTGTGTGGTGCGCCAGGCCATCTGCACTGGTCCTGAAAGCATGCAGGCTATGTACCCGGCCATCTTCCAGCAGCTGCTCAAGTTTGTGGCGTTTGCCTGCGTACCACCGCAGTACGGCAAGCTGGAGACCAAGAACGTGGCCAACGCAAAGTACAATCAGGTGATAAGTGAGCCCGTCACCTTTTCCTCACGTATCGCCTACTGTCTGATTGACCGAGTTTTCTGTATGAATTCCTCACCAGTGATAACAATCGGTTTATTAAAAAGAGTTATTGAAAAAAAATGGGTTGAACTTATTTTAGTGTCCACGATTTTTTTTAACAGGGCGAATATTAATTACATTATGTTTACGATAGAACCTCACAAATATATTATTTTTATTGGATGTATGACCCCTGTTTTAAATACCATGAATATGTGGGATAATATCTATCCCATAATGATATATCTAGTTGAAAGTGAAATGTGTTTGTGGTCATTAAATCTAATTTTAGTAGAGAAGCAAGATTAATTGCTTTCAGATTTTTTTATTGTTCATTATAGTTGGCTTGCTGTCAGACATATACAGTGCTCTAAACATTGCACAGCTAAAACTAAATTGGCCCAGGTTTTAATATGACTGGCGTTTGCTGTTTGCGAGCTATATTTAGTATGTGTTGTTAAGCTCAAACCATGTGTAACCACCCGCTGGGGATGTTGATTTTGCCAGCATTAGTCACAAACGACAGCTCGGTGAGCTAAGTTTAACAGCTGCGTTGTCCAATAATTTAAAATGCAGTTTGGACAATGAAACACATTCTTAGTAAAACTGAAATCACTAATGAATAATGTTGTTATTGTTCCTCTATGCTGCAATTCTGGACTGCTAGGTCCAACTGTTTGCCCCGGTGAGTTGATCTTGAGGGTTCGTGTTGGTGCATATTTTTTGGGATGATCACAGAAATGGGACTATGGCCACGCATGCTTTGGGAAGTTACGATGTGGTGATTGGGTCTTTGTGTTTGACCTTTGCACGTGGTTGTCAAGCTTTTAATGGGCTCTAAAATGTAAATTTACAATTGTTTTTTTCCCCCACCGAAACAAGTATCCAGGACTACACAAACAGTGCTTAGTAAACACCGAATGTATTAATGAGTATACTTTTTGTTGCAATAAATTGTAGCTTGGCTGACACCAAGTTTAAATAATTGGATATATTAACATAAAAATTGCCTCCGGGGCATGATATCACTGGTTTAATGAGTAAAATGTAGCTTATGTCCTGAATACTAACTTTGTAGGTGGAATTTGAAAATCATATATATGGTTTTAGTTGTTGGATTTCTTTTTTACATTTATGATGTATTTTATGGTTTCTGCTGACTTAATGTATAATGTATATAGCCATTATTTATCTGTTTAAAGTGTGTCTTGCTTTCGTGTTCTGTGTGAATTCAGGACTGACAGTTATATTCATTCCCGAATAACCAAGCGATTGGCAATGTTTTGCCCCGTAGATAAAGTGTAGCTATTGACGCCTTTAAGTACGTCATACAACTTGTGTTAAGAACCAAAGGTAGTAAAACTGGAAAACCAGGGTTTGGTACTTGGGACTCCTGCTGGGGTGGAGTTAGGTTACGGCACAGACTTTAGAATCATAAACACACCCAGCTAAAATTTTACATGTGCTTCATTTGATTCTTATTGCTACGCGATACATTCCCCCCCTGTCAGCGCCCTTTGCTCTGTTTGACCTTTGGTGTGTTCTCCTGTACACTCAGTGTTAACACAAGTGTACGTGCGTTGCTACACCGCAGGCACTGATGCGCACTCTGCAGCGTTTTCGGCGTGCCTTTCTCGTTGGCTCCCCTGTTCACGTGCGCTATGCCTTTTTGCTGTGTGCGCGTACGTGTCGACGCTCCTAGGCGGAGTGGGTGGCCATGAACTATGTCCCGTTTGCGGAGCGCGCCCTGGAGCTGGTGGTGGAGCTGTACCAGAAGACGGCGTGCCACAAGGCGGTGGTCAACGAGAATGTCCTGCAGGAGATCATCAAGGTGCTCGATAGGGGTGTGGAGGTGTTGGTGGCCGGGGGAGTGAGTGTCTCCTTGTGTGTGGCGGTTGCAGGGAGTGTCAAGCAGGTCAAACGCTGCTCCCAAAGTGTACAAAAATAAATGTAGGAGTAGCATGTGGGTGAAATTAAAAACAAAAATGAATGCAAGTCTTGCAATATCCCTCGTGAGTGTTCTGAGCACCAAAGGTGTCTGGGCCTTCGAGTATAATGCGACGTCGAAGCGGATCCAAACACCATTGGATGCACATGCTTTTGAAAACTTTTAATTAGCTTGAAGTGTCACATTTCACTTAGGTTTTTACACTACACTATAGCTCTTAATTTATTTATAATTCTGTCCTGATTATGCACTTTGCTATATATGTACATATGTTGAACTTCTTTCGCATTGCACGTAGCCAACTGTGCCATATTTTTATACAAATGTAGGTCTGTAGATACATAGAAATTTCAATATTTTTTTACGCAAGAGAGACATGGTACAAGCAAATGATCAAGATCATGAAAAGATGTCTTCAAACACAACAGTTAGGGCTACGCCACCCCAATCACGCCACAACATCAATGCTATAGGGTCACTCCACACCACACCGTCATGCCATACAATTATGCAACACTATCACCACACAATTTTCGCCATACAGTATCGCATATAGATACTGCTCATGCATGAACTTGAAGCTGCTACTTCTCAGATGGAAAGATCGTAATGTGGGGCAGTCACATGATCTGTCTCTGCGATCTGATTGGAAGTTGTCATCTCGGCTGCCCACCGCGATAATTTCTCTTCAGATTTTGTGCAATGAGATTTTGACAACAAAAGATTCTGATTGAAGGTGCACTGGTATTGTGCAGACGCTGCGAGTGCCACTAAGCATGAAGTACACGTGCCCATCGGAGAGTACCTGGCGGTTGGCGGTGACGTCGTTGCTGCGCGTGCTGGCCGTGGGGCTGCCAGTCGCTCGGCAGCATGCCTCCTCTGGAAAGTTTGACGCCATGTGGAGTGAGCTGGCCGCAACCTTCCAGGACTTCCTCTTCACCAACAGGTGGACCAGCTCTACAGAGACATATATATGGTGCCACGGTGGCAAGATGTTAACTACCTCGCCTGGTATACAGGTCGTTGGTTCGATCCCGACCCTGACGCCTGCATAGTTATAGAGTTTGCATCTTCTCCCCATGGTACCTTGGATTTTTCTCCAGGTCCACCAGTTTTTCCGTCAACATTTAGAAACATACACGTTGAGAGTATTTGGCTGATATAAATATCCACATCTTCAGCCACTTCATTGAGCTATCATTTTTTGCCAAGTCGCTTCTAGAAAAGAGCTATATAGTTTAGTGGGCTTTACCTGGTCAAATAAAAAAATTGTAACAAAAAGAATGAGTTTTTTTGGCAATATCTCGACTACAAGTTCAGTGTGCTAAGCTTTAAATCAGGCACTTCGTATGTGATTGAAATGATCTAAAAATACCAAATTCTGAAAACACGTAAAAATTGTCCCCAAATAATCAATAAATATATATATATCGAATGTATGCTAACTGCCATTCCAAAACGACACACCACAGAAGAGGTGAAACAATGCAAACAGGATGGTAAAATTGCATCGTAAAATAAATAAAAATGTAATCGAAACGCAGCCCTTAATAGTGGCATGAATAGCTTGGGGTCATTGCATCGCTGGGCATGAATCGCTTACTGACAACCCCACCCAAACCGACCGTACACTTGACCCTTTTCACACCCCTCGAAGAATAATACAATCTCATGAACCTCACCCACCCTTCCCCATTATATTTAAGACTTTCTCATTGTAAACAATAACCTTGCCGACGAATGCCCACCAGCTGATACATAATCATCTGTTTATTCAGCACTCCACCGGAAAACCTGTCTTTGCAAGAGTTTCAGAAGAATGAAAGCATTGACGTTCAGGTTTGCTGCTACAATTATTTATGGTCTAAGTCATGGATAACTTAAACAATTACTCCCACAGCTGTAAGTTTACTGACTTTAATCATGTGTACTCTTAATTTGAAATAAAAATGTGCATTTGACTAAATCTTATTGAAAAACTTTAATACATTATTGATTCTGTCCACGTAATTTTTCTTCTACAATTAATACCACCAGCTGTCATCTACTGGTATTAATGCTAATTGCTGTGAATGTGTACATTGGTTCTAACGCCGGTTGACACAAATGCAAACTGCTGTGTCCATTGATGCATCTGTAACAGTCTGTTGTACGGCCCTAATGAATGCCTTCTGCCACTGTGCACCGCGCTGGAGACTGATGCTTGATTGCCAGGCTGTTGCTCGTTTCAGGTGGTGCAGCTCATCGGCACAGACATTCTACCCCACGCGCTCTTCATCCCTAAGGAATTTGTCAACCAGATCATGAGCATGCTTAACAAAGGCTCCATCCACTCACAGTCCACCTCCTTTACCGGTACTGCATTGCCTTATTACACAGCCCCGATACATTACACTCTGTAACACAATTTTTGTTTCTGTGTAGTAAGTGTTATTTCGTAATTTCTTCTGCCTAAAAAGTATAGAAAATGGCTATTATTCCCCACAAACTGCGTTTGTGACCAGGACAGTGATATTTTGAAATTTACCTATTTTCAATGAGAGAACGGGCGAATTTCTGTCTTTTCGTTCACATAAAGTCAGAAAACAACAACATGAATCAAAATTAACATGTATTTATACTAAAGTAATCAAAAATGACTACAAAAAATTTAGACACCAAGGTGCACTACCACAGGCGGGACTGGCCACAGCGGACCGAGTTCTCTGTGGGGAGGAACAATGTCAAGTGGAAGCCACTGGGGAATTGTGGATGCTCTCACCTCTGCCATGATGTCTGGCCAGCATGCAAGAGTAGGCCAAATACCCTCTAGAATGTCTCTCCAGGGTTCCCTCTCGTGGAGGCCTTTCCACCAGCGGTGGCAATGGCTTGGAGTGGCCTTTCTCCAGTAGTGGAGAGATCGTGGCTGGCGATGATGACGACATTACGCAGTGGAAAAAAATGGGCCACAGTTGCAGGGTCATGGCCGTTTTTCAGGTCACCACTGTGAGTCAAATGCAGGTTTGGTTTTTAGTGACGTCATCAGAGACTTTTGCGGTTCAGTCTGATGGTGCAGGATTTAATCTTGTATAATATTGGGTGTTATGTAAGTGACTAATTGCCCGAATGATATCACTTTTCAAAATAAGTAAAAATTTAGTCAATGTAATTTTTGTTCAAATAATTCAAACAAAACATTTTATTAATCACATTTGCTTGCTGTGTCAATTATATTGCCTTTAAATGCTGATTATAGGATGGAAGAACATAGCACAGTTAACCCTGAGACAGGAAGAAACAATGATTTTAGTTCATAACTTAATAACATACTTCTCAAATTCAATTAACTGCCACAATTTGGGTTAAGTCTCATTTGTGTATTCATTTATTTTGTTGTACAGGTTTTTGTGCTCCATTAACCAAAATTACCTTATATTTCTAACACAACTTAATAATAATTTCTTGCATGCATCATTCAATGGACATTAGACCATTATAATAAATACAATGTTTGCAAAATACATTGTGTTTAGATAATGTCTAAATACAACTGCATATCAAGATGCTATACAAAACAGTAGTACGTGTGAATCGCAGCAATAACAATCTGTACTGGATTCATTGCGTATAATTATGGCTGGCCTATGATGCAATAAAATCACCCAGATTGTTCCCATCAAATATTGGAAAAGCCTTACTAGTGTTCAGATGGATGACTACCATGCACAAACAGGTTGTCGTAGGACTTGGATAGCAGAGGGAAGGGTAGCAAAACCCCCCACTTCTATGTTCCATGCCTTCACTGACCTACACATTTACCAGTGTGGTGAAGTATGGTAAATTAACCACCATGATCCGCATGGTGTGGCAAGGCCCTAATCCAGCTCTGGATTGTCTTTAGGGCTGTATAATGCACTAGCGCACATACAATCTAGACCAGACCAATATGGGTGTCAAGTCATTCCCAAACAAGTCCTGGCCCCTCCCATCCAACCACCATCAACCTTCACCGACCCTCACTGTCCAGCTTGGTGAAGCCTGGTTCAAATAACCACAGCAACCACGCACAGTGCGGGCAGGCCCTCATCCAGCAGCGGATTGACAAATGGGTGTGTGCGTGTGCACGTACAACCGTGGCTGTCGTTGTTTTTGTGACATTGCCGGCGTGCAGAGGCGGAGGTTAGCTACCGCATGCGCGAGGAGTTCTCCAAGGTGTGCTTCGAGACGCTGCTGCAGTTCTCGCTGAGCGGCAAGGCGACGAGTGCGCAGGAGGGCTACATCTCGCGCATGGCGCTCGCCGCGCTGCTTCAGCGAGCGCAGCAGGTGCTCGCCAAGTACGTGGAGGATGAGCGACTCAGCGGCTCCTGTCCCCTGCCCAGGTGCGCCGTTCCGGAGAGCGTACATCACGCGCGCGTACGTCAGTCATAGTCGCGGTGGCAATACACCAGTGTTCTTCACTATTCAGGGTTGGGGGGGGGGGGGGCACTTTTGCCGATAAGACATCAGTGTGAGGGCCGTGACACATGATGTGGCTTTTCACATCTGTGTATTGTGGGGGGCCGCACGTCAAGGGCCGCACTAAAGGCCACCCGGGGCCGCCAGTGGCCCGCGGGCCTTGCAATGAAGAACACTGCAATACACTTGTATAATCCAGCCCCTTGGAGGGGATAGAATCGGGTTTCCTTCCGCGTGATGTAATAACCGAGAAATTGGCCACACTATCACAAATCTGGCCTTATGACCAAATCGCCCAGAATGTGCCTGCTTCTCATTAGATCTTGGAAGCTAAGCAGAGTTGAGCTGGGGATAGTGCTTGGATGGGGCAATCGCCGTGCATAAAACTTGCGGCTTGTAGACTGCCGTGGGGCTCCGTTATGGGCAGCAGAGGGCATAAGAATGATGTATTGTACTATGCATCCACATCTGTACTGCCTGCCTGAACTAACCCACACTGAACAGCGTGGTGAGGTATGGTCATGGCATTGTGAGGCGGTCATGGCATTGGGAGGCACTCATCCAGCAGCGGAATGAGACAAAGTCTGTACATACACATAAATAGAGGACCCTTTTCGAAAATCAGTTTAAAACTCTAAGGTTTATACTCTTTGGTTATTTTAGGAAAATACACGTAGGTAGAAAAAAAAATCACGTTTCGATCGCAACACAAGCAATCGTCATCAGGTAGAAAGGTACAGTAGTAGAACTGCTGAACAAGGTTTGTTTGTGGATGCGTCGCGTAATGTTCACGATATTGTTGTTTGATACAGTGTGGTATCCTTATCCTTTGCCGCCCCAGTTTTGCCGCAACCACTGTTTTATTTTCACGTCTGTGCTCGAGTCACCTCACCTGTCCAATTCACTTTCACGGGAACAATTTTTTTACAGCTGCTGTTACAGCCGGCATCTCTGTTGATTGCAAGGTTATATTTGTAAAACTCATTTCCATGACGAGGAACACACTTTTCTTCGCTTCGTGTCGTTGAAAGTTAGTTGATCGGTTTTCTCCTTTGGTTTCACAGGCAGAGGATAACAGAAGTAGTTTTTGTATTAAAAGCAACAAGTACACTAATGGATTCGTTGAAAAAGACTCGACCGGAAAATGGTGAGTTTTGCTTCACTTCATTTGCAGCCCCAATGCGGGCGTGGGCGTTTAAAGTAACCGCGACGAGCTATTTTTATGCTATGAAAAGACTCCTTTGTTATTCTTTCCATTCTGCCACTGTTATCAGTGTCTACCATAGAAGAATATATGGGCGAAACCCGGGTTGATGGCGCTAGTGAATGTCTTTGTGTGCTCTATTTGATTTGGCAAGCTTCATGACAGGGATATATTTTTTGTATACGTGTTGCCTGCAAACAACAAATATAAATATGCTGTTTATGACCGCTAATTAAATGGGAAAGCAAACATTTGTATGTTATATATATTAAAAAAAACTTGTGAATGTTTTGGTTTCAATGTCAAGACACATTTAAACAATCTTAGCCCACAGAGTATATAATCTTAAAAGACCCTTGTGTAAACAACAAGTGGTACGCACGTGGTCATTTAGGAGTTATATTTAGTAGGCTTTTAAAATGTCCTGGGCTTTGAAATGTTCCATACAGCTAGCTGCTGGTTGTTTCTCTTCAGGACTTTAAATGTTATGATGTACACCACACGTCACAGATTTAGAAATTATCTATCCACGAGAATTGCAGGTAATACCGGATGTGCTGGTTATGCAGCAGTGACTGCAGTGTTGGAGGCTCATAAATTATTGACGCACACAACACTGTTATATTTGTCGTTTGAATTGTACGCAAACGTGTACTTGTGTGCTGTTTTACCTGGGCCACTTAAACACATCAGTGCATGGAGATGACATTTTTTTTGTCATTAGCGCATGGGTGGGTTGACAGGAAATCCTGTGAGGCCATGTGCATGCGGGCGTCATATTCACTTGGTCATTCTTTTAACTATGCACTCATTTATTGGCGGGTTTTTTTTGCACAATCCCTCTTGTTTTTACAGTGGACATGAGCATGTGGGAGCAGGTGATAGCGTTGTACCCGACGCTGGTCGCGTGCGTGTCGTGCACGTGTCCGGATGTGTGCCTGGCCCTCCAAGAGGCCATGCATCCTTTCCAGGACATGCTGCGGCCACCACCCTGCAAGCTGCAGAACGGAACCTCATGATTGCAACGCAAGGCCCCGCGTGCACTACACACAATAGCACTGCAGTCACCGCGCCAGTCCGGTGCTGCGATTCCGTGCAACGCCACCACGCCCTGCGCTTACTGCTGTAGCCGCATGTCATCGGCCCCGTTTCGGGAAAAAAAAATCCACGTCTTAACTCGCCCACGCTTCTTCCGTTTGCGACTCAACTCACCAGGCTGTAACCACCACCGTCTGTGCCACATGACGTGATTCAGCCCGTTCCAAGCAGAGTCACACTACGCTGTGATGCACTGTCAAAGAGATACAAAAATAATCTGGCTGCAGTAGGGTGCATACACCGCACACATGTGGCACATTTGAGGTCAGTGGGGAAAATGGTTGGGGGGGGGGGGGATGCCAAAGGACTCCTTTCGAAATCTTTATTCATTAAGCGCTTGAGCTGGTTTACACATTCGGGAGTCTCATTTTGTCTATCAGACGGAACGTAACGTCGAGTAGGCTGTTGCTGGGGTTCATCCAAGCTGGCTCAAAAGTAACAAAAAACATGTTAGGGAGTATTTTTGTGTGCAATTTTCACATTGTCCTCTTTCAATCCAGTCAATTCGATGATACATAATGGCTGTATCATGCCTTGTGTTCAAAACGTCTAATTTAATGGCATAATTTCCATGAAGGTTTTTATACAATCGGTTGTTTTGAGAGTACAAGGTTAATTGACGCAACCGCTTGTGTAAAACCTTACATTGCTCAAGGCTTTTTTATACAGGTGGTTGTCTTTTCACAGTGCAAGCTCAATCAGAAGTCGAGCAGATTGAGGGTGGGTGAGAGGCAGGGGAATGCTGACTTCAAGTCAGTCGTGGCAGTGGTGTTGGGTATGGGAAAAGAGCACTACAGTTTTTTTTTTATAAATAGTTAACTACCAAATGACTAGAATTTAAAGGTTGGGGCGTGATAAGTGCTCCAACCAGCTGGTACTTAGTGCCCATTACAGCTGGTTTAGCTGGTTTGTTAATGTCGGTCTATTTGAATGGTGTTAATACAGTATTAGGCTGACGTAGAAAAAGCCGGTTACTGTAATTGTATATTAAAGCAAGTACAGTTGTCTGTGTGTATCATTAAATGTATTTTGACTGTCAATTGAATGTGCTTGGAAAACAATTTTGTTTACATTTTCAGCAAGGTGCATCAGTTTTATCGTTTGTAAAGTCGGACATTTTGTATTATGGCCTTGCTTTGTCTTATTGTGCCAAGATCAAATTAATTTAAAGTCAAAACAGTGGAGTGTGATTCATTGGAAAGTGTGATACACTTTACAGCAGGGTTGTGCTGCAAGAATGGTCAAAAGGACTTGCTAATTACATAAAATGCGATTTCCTTACCATTGCAGCAATGCATGTCGCATGCTATTTCGTGCATATTGGTTTTTGCTTATACATGCATCTCCAACCTGGGACAAATATAGTTTTAAAATACACTTAAATACAACCAATACCACAGTACTCAAAATGATGTTCAATACAGTATTGGAATGTTTATTTGATAACAATGCAAAGCCCATGAAACATTGATATTACATACAACAGTAGTTAATAAAAGTGACACTGTTTAGTGGTGATGCACCAATTGCACTAACTTTACTTCATTAAACCCACAATCCAATGTACATTTGAATTTGGTTTCAAATTAACCAAGGACCGACTTGTCATTTCAATGCAGAATACAGTGGGGTTGCATGTGATTTTTAATGGAGTGGTCACCTTGAACACAGTAGTAGTTCTAAAAACACAACTACATGTGAAGTCAACAGCACCCTAACTGAAACCCATAACAAAAAGAGAACCATCTCCAAAAGGAATGTTTACACTGCTAAGTAAATGGAGATAACATGTTGGTTTTCCATACTGTGGCCATCCACATGCCCCTTCTTCCAAGACAGGCCAATGCCATTGTGCCCTCGCCCAGGAATAAAAATAATTACAGGTCAATTTATGGGCCTATTTACCCAGACAGTCTTAAATTGCATTGTCACTTTGGTTGCCATATTTAGTGTTAGGGAACAGGTTGGCCGCTATTAGGACCAACATAACAATCCAAATATACTAAGGAGACTACATCAATACACGATGCTATATGAGGCAGTTATCTGGCTTGACAACCTGAATGTGAAATTGCAGTTGTTGCTCTGCATCAGCCACACAAAAGACTGATCAGGACCTCAGCAGCAAGCAGTGCGGATGGTCTCAATTTTACCACCACTTGGGGCAGTCACAGGATGGAGGACTGCACAATACAGCACAACAGAGAAGAGGGCCCCCCCCCCCCCTTAAAATTTGGCTGGAAAAAGATGTGGCTTAAGTTGAAACTGCAAAGAATCCCGATGGCAAGAATCAAGGCCTTGAACCAAAAGAGCAGACTAGTGCTTGTGGAGAGGTCCCTGCCGTGGGGGCTGGTCCAAAGCAGCAGCCTGGAACCAGCACATGGCTACACCTTCATCTGCCTCGGAAAAAGGGAATGCGTTGACGGCTTCCAATGAAAACCCATGCTTAACGTAAGTAACGAAAGCCCCTTCTTTAGACAACTTTTAACACGAGTTACGAAATTCGTGATGCGTGTGTAATATATTCGCCACGTATAGTGTACTGAATTTGATTTACGAAGAAAAAAGGCAACTTAAGCAACAGTTTACAAGAGCCGGCAACCGCCTGTCTTCTTGCGCTTGCGGACTTGCAGGGCAGCCCTGGTGGCCATCTCAAAGACCTCACGCACACCATCCTTGGTCTTGGCCGAGCACTCCATGTAGCCAAAGGCATTTATCCGGTTGGCCATGTCTCTGCCTTCCTCCACCCTCACCGGCTCCTGCACAAGACAATCCCAGTGAACAGTGATGCTTAGGACTCTGAGAATGACTAAACAACCATGATCAGCCTTGTTCCCACAGTAAAATTCTAACCGCTCATTATTAATCGTCCAAGACAAAACATTGAAATAGTTATTGTAAATAGGTACCTCACCTGCTTCATCTTGGCAAGCTCACGCTTTGTGTTGTCGTCATTGCGCAGGTCCTTCTTATTTCCCACCAGGATAATTGGCACATTTGGGCAGAAATGTTTCACCTCTGGGGTCCACTTCTCAGGAATGTTTTCTAAAGGAACATTGAGAATGCAGGCTCGATACAAATATCCGTCTTCACAGTAGACAATGCCTTTTACCTGAATGTATGCGTGTCGCTAATTAAGCAAATATATTCATGTTTAACGATTGACGCAATGCAGTGTCTTGGGGTTTGAGCTACAACTGTCCTCGATTGAAGGCCCCGATCTAAAAATGTATCAATTTAAATAAATATAACATGGTGATCCCAATACATGCGTCACATCATGCAAATGAGAATCAATCATGTACAGTTCCTACATCGCATGTGGCTCACATGATTCCTGCAGCCATGATATGATCTACATTGAAACCCCCACATTGTGATAATTCGCATCATCTCAAGAGAGAAGAATTATTACACGCTTCCTGTTCACGCTTCCTTTTCAATGTATTTTGAACACTGTTTTTTTTCCTCCCGCAATGGTTGTACAGGATTTCCCCGCATGCCTGAGAGGATGCACGTACCCAGGTTGTCAGGACTCCGTTATTTAGAAATAGGGTACAAAGGTGTGTTTACGAACAGCCAGAAGGCATGACTCCCATCATGCCCTATATGCATGTCATGTGACCACCACACTGCATGTATAGCACAATGCTGTTTGCCTTGTCTAAACTACTAGCTCAAGGGAAGTGAATGTGTGGCTGTATCATTGTTTTAGACCACCAACTCATGAGTTGAAAACGTGGCCATCCCATTCGACAAAGCAAAGAGCATTTCATATGCAGTGGTCACATGACATGTGTACATGCAATACATGGTCGTGTCTTCCTGCTGTTAGATGCATACCTTTGTGTGTTGTTATTTTTCTTTGTTTACTACCAGCACATTACCGTTGTGATTTTTTTTCTCATCATTTACAGGGAGTTTTGTATTTGAAGCCCTGTTATTTTTATCATTGCGTGGCTTCGCCAAGAGCTTGAGCGGTCATACCCAGGCTGTCGGGACTGTCGATGGAGAAGCACATGAGGATGACGTCGGTGTCCGGGTAGGAGAGCGGTCGCAGGCGGTCGTAGTCCTCCTGTCCGGCCGTGTCCCACAGCGCCAGCTCCACCTGCTCACAGACAGTAATCCTTCAACTCTCCTCACCTGAATTTAAGAGTACTAGAGCCACTTATAAAATGAGATAAAATATTGCCAATTTAAAGGTGAGCTTAAAGTTAATTTAGAGAATTATGTTCTAGAAGGGCTATGAAGCTGAAATTTAGAACAGATAGTCAAATGCATTATAAAAAAAATACATTTTCAAAAATGAACCCTATTAAATGTGATATTCAAAATGTTAGTCACTCACAATCTGATAATGAAAACATCACACTTAAACTAGTTAGCCTAAAATTCAAAATGTAATTCGCCCAACACAATCCATCAATCATTAATGCACCAATGCATTTCCTCCTGTTTGGCATGATAAAGTAGGAAAACTCCATGAGCGGTTACAAGTTATCGATGCAGATAAATATTTTTGGGATGTACTTATTTCCATTAATATATACAGTGCATGTTTACTATTATACTAAAACAGACAGATGAAGTCGTCGTGAACCACATTTGCTCCCACCTGCTTGCCATCTACTTCGATATCGGCCACGTAGTTTTCAAACACAGTTGGCACGTAGACTTCGGGAAACTGATCTTTGCTGAAGACGATGAGAAGGCAGGTCTTTCCGCAGGCTCCATCCCCGACAATGACCAGCTTTTTCCTTATGGCTGCCATCTGAGCAGGCAACATAACAAGTAATTTAAGTAGACAGAAACACTTCAACGTAGGATCGGTGTCATAACTTAAGCACTGCTGTCGGTGTACTAGTATTTTACAACTAGTCGGTGGTCCAGATAGACCTTTCAATTAGATCTGGCCACCTTTAAAGACATACATGTCAACCCTTAATCAGTGCCTACGTTATTACAGACCAATTCAGACCTTATTGGTCACCCGGTGCCCTTATAAATCCCATCGCAAGGCAGAAAGACAAAGACAAAAAATGTTTAAACCGCTGTACGCCGTATGGACCTGAAAACGCAATTTCCCTGGACAAGAATACGGGTACACTGGGTTGACAGATATGTAAAGATAATGGCAGCTCCACCGTATTAAGAGACCCGTTGCACCTCAGTTGAGCTGCACCAGTCACGAACCACTTGGATTTGTTTTCTACACTCTACATCACAGGCTGACTGGTCAATTCTAACACTTGCCATGGCCCGAAACGTTCTTAACAACTTGAATCAGATCCACCAGGTGATCCATTTATGAACATCCCATCATCGTAATCGACAACGATAAACGTACACGTCCCCCCCAACAACCTCAATACAATTAAATATTGCAAGTCTCTTCTGCGATGGGAGACATTGCTTTCACACTATTAAAAAACTCGTTCGGAAGGGGCTTTTGCAAATCAGTGGAGTATCCTATAAATGGATCACCTTGTATTGGTTGTGTTCCTGTACACCACTGCCAATGCATTAACTTACTTTTCGGATACGCACCTCATCGTGTGGCGTTCGGACAGTACAAATCACAGCGTGTCATCAGTGCAGAGTTGGTTTCTTTGACATACTAACCAGAAGGCAACGCAGGACCCCACTAAAATGGCTCCCCTGTGCCTCCCAGACACTTCCTTTTACACAAGAGACCCAACTTTTGTACAGCTGTCACTACCATTTGCTTCTTTAGATCCCGTATTTTGTTTGCAAGCTGTGATTTTGGCTACCCAACACAAACGTTTTAGGCTCGTTTGGCTCTAATTTGGTTTTAACGTTATCTACCTCCAGCAGGCAAGTCGGAATAACTCGTCACACATACATACACTCCCACATGACATCACTATCAATATAGCATCACCACCAGCATCAATAACGTCATTCATTATTACCACCACCATGTATAGCACTATCAGCAGCATCAATAACATCACCATTCTCGTCAATGACATAACCACCATTATAAAAAGTAAACAATTTTTATGTTTCCATGTAAGGTCCACGGAGCTATATAGATCTTTTTTAGAAGCGACCTGCCCACAAATGATAGCTCAACGAAGTGGCTTATCACGTTTAAATGTATAGCAAAAAACCGGAGGACCCGGAGAAAAATCCACACCACCACAAACTCGAAATATACAGTAGGCGTCAGGGTCGGGATCGACCACACGACCTCGCGAGGTACTTGACATCTTGCCACCCTCTCATAAGTAACATCACCATCATCAACCAATATCACCACGACTTGACCAACATCACCAATAACCACCACCGCTCCCCACCACGACTTGATCACCACCGTCCCCGCCACCACTACCACCAACATCACCAACCAATATCATCCATAATAATATTGGTCGCGAAAGCCTACGTGTTAAACTGACCAATACCATCGCCACCACCAATAACCACCACCACCACCACAAAACACTGGCTCCAACATCATCACCACCACCAATAACCACCACCACAAAACACTGGCTCCAACATCATCACCACCAATAACCACCACCACCACAAACAGTTGGCTCCAACATCATCACCACCACCAATAACCACCACCACTTGCTCCAACATCACCACCACTACCAATAACCACCACCACAAACAGTTGGCTCCAACATCATCACCACCACCAATAACCACCACCACTGGCTCCAACATCATCACCACTACCAATAACCACCACCACAAAACACTGGCTTCAACATCATCACCACCACCAATAACCACCACCACAAACACTGGCTCCAACATCATCACCACTACCAATAACCACCACCACAAAACACTGGCTCCATCATCACCACCACCAATAACCACCACCACAAAACACTGGCTCCAACATCATCACCACTACCAATAACCACCACCACAAAACACTGGCTCCATCATCACCACCACCAATAACCACCACCACCACAAACAGTTGGCTCCAACATCATCACCACCACCAATAACCACCACCACAAAACACTGGCTCCAACATCATCACCACCACCACAAAACACTGGCTCCAACATCATCACCACCACCACCAATAACCACCACCACAAACACTGGCTCCAACATCATCACCACCACCAATAACCACCACCACAAACACTGGCTCCAACATCATCACCACCACCACCACAAAACACTGGCTCCAACATCATCACCACCACCAATAACCACCACCACCACAAAACACTGGCTCCAACATCATCACCACCACCAATAACCACCACCACCACCACTACAAAACACTGGCTCCAACATCATCACCACCACCAATAACCACCACCACCACAAACAGTTGGCTCCAACATCATCACCACCACCAATAACCACCACCACCACAAACAGTTGGCTCCAACATCATCACCACCACCAATAACCACCACCACCACAAACAGTTGGCTCCAACATCATCACCACCACCAATAACCACCACCACCACAAACAGTTGGCTCCAACATCATCACCACCACCAATAACCACCACCACCACAAACACTGGCTCCAACATCATCACCACCACCAATAACCACCACCACCACCACAAACAGTTGGCTCCATCATTTGTCGACGCGAGGCCTACGCCCAGCCGGAGAAGCCTGCGGCGTCGCCTGGAACGACCCGTCGTCCGGCCGCGTCGATCAACAAAAAAGCCGAGCTTAACAACAACAAAAACACCCCACCGCCAGATTAACGTCAAGACGCACGCGGATGGGCTTGACGGCGTCAACCTCGTCTCGCTCGCGAGGGGAATGAAGTCAGGGAAGGGGCTTGAGGCGCTTACCGCGGCCGCACAGGCAAACCCGTCGTCGCGGGGTGGGTGGGTGGGAGACGCGGGGTCAAGGCGCGGGGTCAAGGCGCGGCAGGGTGTGACGTCACGAATCAGACCACACCCTACTAGCCCCGCCTATCTTTTCCCGGCAGACCCCGCCCACGGTTATTTAGGCCGCGCCCTCTTTGTTTACGCCACGCCCCTCGCGCGATTGCAAGCCGGTCCCCCCCCCCCCCGTTTAGGCAACGCCCCCGCTTCAATACCCCTCCCCACCGATGGTAATTTGCATAAATTGTTCAAGCCACGCCTTCCGCGTTCTCCACCCAGGTGAAACAGGTGAACACGTGGACTGACTGTGGGTCGACCTGTCCTCTGATGTGGAAGCTCAAACATTATAATCGCTAGCGTCCTCGTGCAGAGTCTAAATAAAAACGTAGATAAGGAGACGATATGTAGTCACCTTCGTGTATGTCTGTCTCCACGTCCGTAATGTTTTTTGTTATTTGATGGTTACTTGTGTTGAAGCAATGCTGCTGAAATGCATTGCCAAGTATCCGCAGGCCGTTGGCGACACATGGGTTTGGTTCAAAGTTGCTTTTGTGGTGGTTTTTTTGGTGCAGAGAGACGGGGATATATGAAGGAGACATTGCTCATTCACACTCCGATGTTGGGCACGTAATGAATACTATGTGATCGATTTTTTTAAATTCGGAAATGCAATTCATGTTTTACTCATGCCAACGATTCACAACAACGCTTCAGGAGTTTGTACACAATCCAATAATAACAAACACTCGTCTTCACAGCACACGGGCCACGGAGGTCGAGTCGCTCCATAATAAAGGTTTTTTTGTGGGTTAGATCGCGTAAATATAAATATGTCGTTAACCCACCACCACCACGAGACATAGCTAATTAGTAAGGGTTCTCACGTAAACAAAACGTGCCAATTACTTGCTATCTAAGCACACCGGCGTGTTGGGAGTTGCTAATTTACTGCGCCCTCTGTAAGCAGTGCTTGTTGAATGCGCTACGTTTTGTTTTTCGGTTGTGTGCCTGTGCACCACTGCCAACACATTGTCACCAATGTAATGTGTTTACAATATACTGTAGCTTTTAGCATTGAACAAAAAGCTACAGTGCTCTCACCAATAGCATCTGGTGACTCAAAAAAGGTTCAACAAACTTTACCGCTGATGAGACCCAGAAGGTCAACACCGGCTGGTTAATACGAACTTTACTCTCTGCAGCCAGAATGCTTAGGAAATTGCTGCGGCCTGGTGTGGATGGATAAGAGAGGTCACCTGAGCTTTCCGAAGTAATTCTGTGATACACCCTTCCGTGGACCATTCTTTTACACGGAGTAATACACAGAGCAGTGTTCTGAGAGTTGCAAGTGGATTCTTCATCTCGTGGCGTATAATGGGGGCATCTTGTGCAGAAATTGGTCGCTGTCGCTCTGCCTCTTTACTGGAATATACTAAACTTAGTAAACTTTGTTTTTACCAGGCAAGGCCCACTGAGCGATATAGCTCTTTTTCAGAATCCACCTGGCCACAAATGATAGCTCAACGAAGTGGCTTATCATGTGGGAATGTATAGCAGCCAACGACTCTTAAGCACATTTCTAAATGTGGAAGGAAAAACCGGATGAGCCGGAGAAAAATCCACGCGACCACAGAGAGAACATGCAAGCTCAAAATATGCAGGCGTCAGGGTCGGTATAAAGCCCAAGGTATCCTGCACACCAGGCAGGGTAGTTAACGTCTCACCACCGCGGCGTCCAAACATACATTTGAGTCCTGATTTTGATGAAAGATATATCCTCAGATATGGCCCAATTCACGCTGATCAGTGGGTGAGTGAAGATGCTTGCATGCCAGGGGAATAATGTCCTTTGATCACACTGTTTTTAAATCATGTTTTTCCTTTAGGCCAGTGGAATTAAAGAGATATTACATGAGTGTCAAGAAAGTACAGTCGAGAGAGTACAAATGAATGACTACAAACAAGACAATGATACCATGCAGATGGGAGCACAGAATACGTGACCAGTACAAATGAGACAGAACGAGACGGTACAGATTAAATAATAGACAAAATAGTACCAAATGAGACCAGTACAAACAAGACAGCACAACATATAAAGACAGCACGAAAATATAGAACCAACAAGACAGCACTGAAATAGACGTACAGTACACATCAGACGGTACAAAAGGATAGACGGTATAAATGACACCAGACTGTATAAACAAGGAAGTATGAGACAGACCGTATAAATATGACACATTCAAATGAGGTGGACCGTACAAAAGATACAGACGATACAAACTGGGGCATTATGAATGAGGCAGTATGTATGTAATTTGAACTTTCGCACCGTACATAGCCAACCGTGCTAAACGGAGGTGAGGGTTATATAGTACAAATGATAAAGGCCGTTCGAATAATACTACCAGCGAAGACGGTATACATTTTATGAGAATAGGATTTCCCTTTTTTTCTCGCAACAAAACAGATGTTAAGATGTTAAAACACCAAACTGAAACCTTTTACAAGGAATCATGTCTGCATTAACTACAATACTTGTGGTCAGAATGCGAACAAAAAACATACCCTGATAATATACAGTGAGGGAAAAAAGTATTTGATCCCCTGCTGATTTTGTACGTTTGCCCACTGACAAAGAAATGATGAGTCTATAATTTTAATGGTAGGTTTATTTGAACAGTGAGAGACAGAATAACAACAAAACAATCCAGAAAAACGCATGTCAAAATTTTTATAAATTGATTTGCATTTTAATGAGGGAAATAAGTATTTGACCCCTCTGCAAAACATGACTTAGTACTTGCTGGCAAAACCCTTGTTGGCAATCACAGAGGGCAGACGTTTCTTGTAGTTGGCCACCAGGTTTGCACACATCTCAGGAGGGATTTTGTCCCACTCCTCTTTGCAGATCTTCTCCAAGTCATTAAGGTTTCGTGGCTGACGTTTGGCAACTCGAACCTTCAGCTCCCTCCACAGATTTTCTATGGGATTAAGGTCTGGAGACTGGCTAGGCCACTCCAGGACCTTAATGTGCTTCTTCTTGAGCCACTCCTTTGTTGCCTTGGCCGTGTGTTTTGGGTCATTGTCATGCTGGAATACCCATCCACGACCCATTTTCAATGCCCTGGCTGAGGGAAGGAGGTTCTCACCCAAGATTTGACGGTACATGGCCCCGTCCATCGTCCCTTTGATGCGGTGAAGTTGTCCTGTCCGCTTAGCAGAAAAAACACCCCCAAAGCATGTTTCCACCTCCATGTTTGATGGTGGGGATGGTGTTCTTGGGGTCATAGGTAGCATTCCTCCTCCAAACACGGCGAGTTGAGTTGATGCCAAAGAGCTCCATTTTGGTCTCATCTGACCACAACACTTTCACCCAATTGTCCTCTGAATCATTCAGATGTTCATTGGCAAACTTCAGACAGGCATGTATATGTGCTTTCTTGAGCAGGGGGACCTTGCGGGCGCTGCAGGATTTCAGTCCTTAACGGCGTAGTGTGTTACCAATTGTTTTCTTGGTGACTATGGTCCCAGCTGCCTTGAGATCATTGACAAGATCCTCCCATGTAGTTTTGGGCTGATTCCTCACCGTTGTCATGATCATTGCAACTCCACGAGGTGACATCTTGCATGGAGCCCCAGGCCGAGGGAGATTGACAGTTCTTTTGTGTTTCTTCCATTTGCGAATAATCACACCAACTGTTGTCACCTTCTCACCAAGCGGCTTGCAATGGTCTTGTAGCCCATTCCAGCCTTGTGTAGGTCTACAATCTTGTCCCCGACATCCTTTGAGAGCTATTTGGTCTTGGCCATGGTGGAGAGTTTGGAATCTGATTGATTGCTTCTGTGGACAGGCGTCTTTTATACAGGTAACAAGCTGAGATTAGGAGCACTCCCTTTAAGAGTGTGCTCCTAATCTCAGCTCGTTACCTGTATAAAAGACACCTGGGAGCCAGAAATCTTTCTGATTGATAGGGGGTTAAATACTTATTTCCCTAATTAAAACGCAAATCGACTTATAATATTTTTGAAATGCGTTTTTCTGGATTTTTTTGTTATTCTGATTCTCACTGTTCAAATAAACCTATCATTAAAATTATAGACTGATCATTTATTTGTCAGTGGGCAAACGTACAAAATCAGCAGGGGATCAAAAAATGTTTTCCCTCACTGTATGCATTGTCTTTGAAACTGATTGGTCCGCACCATTTGAGACGAGGCTCAAAAGAAAGCTGTATCTAGTGTGGACTAATCAGTTTCAAAGACAATGCATATATCATCAGAGTATGTTCTTTTTGTTTGCATTCTGACCACAAGTATTGTGGTTAATGCAGACATGATTCCTTGTAAAAGGTTTCAGTTTGGTGTTTTAACATCTTAACACCTGTTCTGTTGCCAGAAAAAAAGGGGAAAACCTATTTTATTTTGGTGCTGGCAAAGGAGGTCCCGTGATATTTTGAGAAATGCAGTGCAGACAAGACCCCCCCCCCCCCCCCCCCAAGTCGCTACATGCCTCATAGATGCCCAAATGTTTAAGCAGGTTAGCAGTGTACTCTTTGGTTCTATTGGGTAAAGTCACGTAGGTAAAAAATAAAATAACAAAAATCACGACGTTTCGGCCACAACACAAGCGGCCTTCATCAGGTGAAGGGACGAGACTGTCTGGAGGACAGCGCTGGAGTGAAAAAAGCCACGCTCAGATCACGACCTTTAAGCTGTGTGAGAAGAAACAGAGCGCCTTGACAAAGGAATTAGCATATTATTTAGCATTGAAATAGCTGAGTGATTAGCTTGTGACTGGTCACAGAAATGGCTATGTTAAAGTTAAAACATACACATCCGCAAAGGCACCCCTTGACAAAGGAATTAGCATAGAATTTAGCATTGAAATAGCTAAGTTAAAGTATACACATCCGCAGAGGCACCCCTTGACAAAGGAATTAGCATAGAATTTAGCATTGAAATAGCTGAGTGATTAGCTTGTAACTGGTCACAGAAATAGCTATGTTAAAGTCAGAGCATATACATTCACCGAGGCACCTACACTCCAGCGCTGTCCTCCAGACAGTCTCGTCCCTTCACCTGATGAAGGCCGCTTGTGTTGTGGCCGAAACGTCGTGATTTTTGTTATTTTATTTTTTTACCTACGTGACTTTACCCAATAGAACCAAAGAGTATGGATCCTTGCAGTCACGAAAGCTTTAAATCTAGAACAGGTTAGCAGTGACCTTTGAGCAGTATTGAGCTACGTCCTTTGTTTAACTAAGTAAGAATCCTTTAAACCTGAGAACAGCCACCACGATTGAAAGTTTTTAGAACCCCTAACAATGAAGAGGGTGGATTTTACAAAAAGACCAACATATTCAATTACAGAACTTCTTGAACAAGAGTCTTGAGACTGGGTTTCTCAGATACATCGTGTAGAGGACGTTGTTTTTACATTATGGGTGCCTTTGGCTGTATAAGTTTAGGCCATGCCACAGCTGGCACATATGCAAATATATTTAAAATTGTGCTTCTTGATGTGAACTGCTAACTTGGCACAGGGTGGAGTGCAGGAGGTACATCTACCACTCATCCATGTCAGTTAATCCATAATATCTGGGCCTGTCCTGTGATCTGTTTCCAGTGGATCTTTATCACTGAACGTGGCCTTATAGTAAACTTTGCCTGGTATAAGCACCGTGGTGATTTCACCAGCACATCGTGGAAAATGCCCTCTGTTGTTGTAATATGCACAAAAAATGGCATCACTCACAAATACGTTTGTTGCAAAATCATTTTTATATTCATCCAACAGAGACACACAGATAAGAAACAAGCTCACGTCACCCATAGCAGCATTATATAATAATTTATTCTTAAACATATCCTAAACTTTAGGTAAAAAAATGGCTATATTATTTGGATAAAATTAAATACAGTCCATTTAGAGGTGAGAAGAGGTTACTTTACCACTCCTGCCCTCAGACTGCGGGTCAAATTATTTCTGCAATGCACAGCATCACACTTGGGAACGCTTCCGATGTAAGTGGTAGGCTTCCATTTTTTACTCTTTCTACATAAAATCGGTGCGTGGGTAAAAGAGTCAAAACTAAAAATTGGCCGCCTGCCGCTTAAATTGGTAGAATTTCCAAATATGCCATGTGCTCTGCGCTCAAACGATAGCTTTAGACCGTACGTTTTGGTGCCTTTTCTGGCTTGGGGGGGAGAGGGGGGTGGGGGTGGTCACACGCTCACAGGAGACGACAACCGCTCGTCTTCTTGCGCTTGCGGACTTGCAGGGCAGCCCTGGCGGCCATCTCAAAGACCTCACGCACGCCATCCTTGGTCTTGGCCGAGCACTCCATGTAGCCAAAGGCATTTATCCGGTTGGCCATGTCTCTGCCTTCCTCCACCCTCACCGGCTCCTGCACACGGTGCACACCAGGAGATATTGCGGCTAGAAAGTCGTAAACACGCGCGCGCCTGTTATCCTGAGCTTTGGAAGCAGGCTTGGTGGATCACGCAGATTGTCATCATATGCTTGAGACCCCCCCAACCTTGTTGGGCTACGAAGGTGGTGTCTTGAGGCGACAGTAAAGCATCGCGCGCTTTCAGGTGTGCTTCTGCAGCCGTCTGGAATGCTCTTCTGATATTAGAAAGCCACTGGAGGTATGGACTTTTAAATCTAGATTGAAAACTCACTAATTCAAAAATACTTTTTGTCCCTAGTTTGTTGCCCATTCCCACACCTCCGATTAGCGCGGTTGACTTATGTACGGTGCAAAAGAAGTGCAACATGCATACAAAGCAAGGAGAATGCCATTGTACCCACACATTATTTTAGTGAATGTGTGAATGCTAGTTGGAATACTCTTGACAACAAACTAGGGCACAGTGGCACAGTGGCCTCGTATCGCAGGATGCCGATGACATAGACCCCAACAGCTTAGTTGGGCCATCCAGCTGAAACTATCTTATTTACAACATGCACATTGTGGAGGAATATTGTCTACTTTTTATGATGCAAAATAACATTTGTTTCATTTAACAGGTGAGAAATTCCATTGCAGCAAGATTGTAGTCCTCATCGGCCTAAATATGTCCATCATGTAAAATGCTAATAGGCATGTGTATCTGTAGACCAGTGTGTATGGAGTGTACTCTTTGGTTCTTTCAGTAAAGTCACGTAGGTATAAAATTAAATAAATTAAATAAGGACGTTTCGACTGCAACACAAGCAATCATCATCAGTGTTGCAGTCGAAACGTCGTGATTTAATTTAATTTATTTTATACCTACGCGACTTTACCGAAAGAACCAAAGAGTATGGATCCCTGCAGTCACGAAAGCTTCAAATCTAGATTGTATGGAGTGTGTTGGATTGTAGGTCGGGCTGCGTACATGAGTGTCGCACATATTTTACTCGATCCCCAATCCCTCCACTTCACCTCTTTGTGATTGCTGTATTTAAGTTCATTGTGATGATGGGGAATTTCAGTCTGATGATGGCAACGATTAGTAAGTGCGTTCGGTATTCGCACAATTCTTATGTAACAAAGGCTGCCATGAAGGTGCATAATCTCCAAGCTGAAGTCAAAAGCGGAATCCAATGAGCCATAAAGCTCTTTTCCACAGAAGTCCAGTATAAGTCAACAAGTCTCACTTGTCATGGGTTCATCCCATCTTGTTTCATGAGATTCTTAAATTGTATTGGTTCATGTGCATGTTTTACATACTTTACTAACATTTACTGAAGACCCCTGAAGAAAACAGCCAAACAAATCTGAATGCAGGGTCCGAATGAAAAAAAAATGTTTTTTAGACTCAATGAGATTTTCCTGGATAAAGTGACATGGCATGTTGTGCAAAGGTTAGTTCTCTGTATGGCGAGAGCCTGCTCTGATGTTATCAGCAATTATAATGAAAATAAGCTGGCTTGAAATTTCCATCAATCACTTATGTGGCTATTAGCTCTGAGGAAGGCCTTGTGTTTTCATTCGTGGTTGAGCCACTCTGAAATGTGGCTATAATAGCTCAGCTTTGGGCTCAAAGTCAACATAAAATTATTGTCGGCGTTAACTCGAACCATCATCAACTTCACTGCCAGCCACAGTCGAGCCTCCCAAAGCCGTTGGCATCCATCTTGGTCACACGTTGCAACAATCCATCTAGCCCCTGCCCACACGAGCTGATCTCATCCTCTCCATCTCCTCAGCCGATGTTCTCTCAGGCACGTTCTGCCACAACATCATGATCATCGTCATCACTGTCATAGGAATGCGTAACCTCCGCCGCAAGCCAAAACAACCACTAGGACGGATGAACACCCAACTGCAGCAACGACAGAGTACAGATGTATAATGACCTCCAGTGAGGTCGCCATCCCCGTCACCTGCTTTATCTTGGCGAGCTCACGCTTCGTGTTGTCGTCATTGCGGAGGTCTTTCTTGTTTCCGACGAGGACGATGGGCACGTTGGGACAGAAATGCCTCACCTCCGCAGTCCACCTGTCGGTGATGTTACCTGAATGCAAATCAAGGTGTGGTTAATTAAGAAAAAAATCATTATGGTGGGGGGCCAGGGTGGGAGTGATGCTGCCGTTAACAGCGTGGACTTTGAGGTTGCCGATTCCCCCTCCCTGCGCGTGACACGATTTCCACGGCGCCTCCCCCCGCCACCTCTATCCACCCAACAGTATGAATGGATACACCACAGTTAGCAGGGCGCGTGGGGTGGAGTATAGTGTGTGTGGTTACTCCTACGATGTCGGGTCTGTGTGGAAGAGTAGGCCAAAACACCTTTGAAAGTTTGTGGCACAAACTTTCATCGGTGCAAACGATGCAGCGAGACCCCCCCCCCCCCACCCTCATGTGGCATTTATGCAATCTGACATCTGTCCACTCTGTGAAGGTACGGGGCCCTCGTGTAAAGTCGCAGCGGGGGGCGGGTGCGCAACGCGCAGCCAGAGTTACACGCCATGCGGTGTACTTTTCATATTGGCTGCTGAGAAAAGGAAGTGGGCTGGTGCCAGGACATGTTGCAAGATCGTCAAGGTCATCTGTGGATAACAGTACAGTATTGTGTGGTTTTTTTCTCCTATTGAGTAATTGGGAAAAAATTTTAAAATCAAATAAGTAATCTAATTTCACCATCTGTAAATGCCCATGGGCACAATACAAGCACTGGATTCACTCCACTTAATTTACATAAATTCATGATATAAAATTCAATAAGCTGTAACTGTGTATTTATATTCCGAAATGAAGTTGAATTATAGCTCAAGCAATTTAACTGAAGGGAAACCATTGAACAGTTTACAATTCTTACAGACTCGTGTAATGTTTGTATGTATGTTGAGCTTCTTTCGCACCGTACATAGCCAACTGTGCTAAGCAGAGGTGCGGGGGAAGGACAACGAACTAAACACAAAAAGCAGTTACAAAGAAATGCGATTTCAATCTAGATTTAAAAGTGCATCGCTCCAGTGTTATATTAAAAAAACCAAGTCTGCAAATCTTGCAGGAAGGACTGCTATTCAGCCCGAAGGCATGACTCCCATCATCACCTATATGTATGTCATGTGACCACCACACTGCATGTATAGCATACAGTGCTGTTAGCCTTGTCTAAACCACTAGCTCAAGGGAAGTGAATTTGTGGCTGTATTATTGTTTAGACTATCAAATCATAAATAGCTGAAAATATGGCCATCCCATTAGACAAGGCTGAGAGCATATCAGATGCAGTGTGGTATGACATGCAAGGCATGGTGGCAGACGTGTCTTCCTGCTGTTTTTCAGATGCATACCTTTGTGTGTTGTTATTTTTCTTTGTTTACTGCCAGCACACGTTACCGTTGTGATGTTTTTTTTCTCATAATTTACAGGGAGTTTTGTATTTGAAGCCCTGTTATTTTTATCATTGCGTGGCTTTGCCAAGGGCTTGAGGCGGTCGTACCCAGGCTATCAGGACTGTCGATGGAGAAGCACATGAGGATGACGTCGGTGTCCGGGTAGGAGAGCGGTCGCAGGCGGTTGTAGTCCTCCTGTCCGGCCGTGTCCCACAGCGCCAGCTCCACCTGCTCACAGGTAGCCAATGAGCCGACGAATCGCGCAACCTCTGATACAGAAAGAGGAACAACGCGAATTAGAGCACGTACACAAGTTAGGGGCATCACATCGACGCCTAGGAAAAGTAAGCGGGGGTCTTGGGCAGGACACGTCATGGCTCGAAGAGGTGATGGGCCGGCGGTCGAGACAAGCGACAGTGGCCGACCGAGAGGAGAGAACGCGTCTGTGAGGCCAGCCACCACGAAGATGGAATACCGAAGTGAGCCCATGCTGGTGTTCGAGGGAGTGTTGCAATGTGGAACCGTGAGGAATGGTAACGGCTTGGAAAGGCCTTCATCCAGCAGTCCACTGATCATAGCTGATGATGATGAAGTGCCTTCACTCATGGCACTGCATAAGAGTACTTCATAGTGCCTTCATTAATTTATTTTCATGTATCCATCCCAAAAAGCCTCACTGACTCGCAATATACATGATGATCCTTGGTCAATTCTATTGTACGAGTGTTTTGCATCTGCGCGTAAACCAGAGAAATTTGAGACTGACGCCATCCAGACTGCCACTCTACGCCCGACCTTATGGAAGAGGTACATGGATGACACTTTTGTCATCTGGCTACATGGCCGGCCTGCTCTAGACCAATTCCTCGACCACATCAATTCCATACACCCAGCCATCAGATTTATCATGGAAGTCGAAAAAGATGGCAAGCTACCCTTTTTGGATGTCCTAATTAAAAGGAGATCTGATGGTTCAATGAGCCACTCTGTCTACAGGAAAGCTACCCATACGGATTCTTACTTAAAACCGGATTCCCACCACCATCCATCCCAGAAGAATTCCCTCATCAAGACTCTATACCATAGAGCCCAATGTCTCTCCGACCAGGAACACATTGCCAGTGAACTCAAGCACGTACACCAAGCTCTCAAGGCTAATGGTTACTCCGACTACACAAAGCCATCATTCCAACCATGAAGAAGGATCCTCTTGAGGAGGCATTCAAAACCATCACCTTACCCTACATTGCGGGGGTCATAAAAAAGATCTCCAAAATCCTGAATAAACACAAGATCCAGGTCCGATTCAGCACAGTACATAAAATCCGTGATCTGGTCCCGTCTATAAAAGATGTGGTTCCAGACATACAGAACTCGGGCATCTACAAACTAAGTTGCCTCTGCGGTAGCAGTTACATTGGAGAAACCAAACATGTCTCGGACCGAATCCGTGAACATAAAGCAGACTTGAAACACGGTAGAACGAACACCTCAGCCGTGGCAGATCACTGTTATAATTCAGTGGGCTCACATGACATTGACTTCTCCAAGACGGAGGTTCTCTGAAAGCCATCCGGCTACCATGAGAGATTAGTTCATGCGGCCATCCACATATACAAACACAGAGACAATTTAAACCGAGAAGATGGATTCTGGCTCAGTAATCATTGGAAAGACGTGATAAACCATTTCGGTTCTTGATTGATTGTGTTTTACGGTGACTTTCAGTCCGCAGTCCATTCACTGGCATTGCCTCTTAGTACCTTTCACGCGACGGTCAATGGTATGGTTTATAGCATGTTGTATAATTTTGACTGCAGGTATTGTGGTGAATGCAGACATGAATCCTTGTAAAAAGGTTTCAGTTTTGTTGCCAGAAAAAGGGGAAAAACCCTATTATTATATTTTGGTACTGGCAAAGGAGGTCTAATGATCTAAATTATTCTGTTGATATGTAAACTCCTTTGTCAAGGCGCTCTGCTCCTCCCACCCAGCTTAAAATACGCTGCCAAGCTTAGCAGTGTTCATTGGAGCACTGTCTTTCCGACAGTTCTGTTTCTTCACCTGGCGAAGGCTACTTGTGTTGTGGCCGAACACTCGTGATAATTTTATTATGTTTTATTTTTATTATTTTATTATTTCCCTTCAACGTGACTTTACCGAAAGAACCAAGAAGATGAATACCTGGCAGGAGGTTCACAAGGCTACAAACGATATACTGCATACTGTACACCATAAGCCTCCAAAGTGCAGGCATACAAGGTTGTGCCAATAGACCCGGCTTTAATAACGTTACGTTTATCAACACAGCATCCTTAGTTATATTTTGACTTAAAACTTTCGTGACTGCGGGAATTAATATTCTTTGGTTCTTTCGGTAAAGTCACATAGAAAAAATAATAAAAATAAAGTGAACACAAATATCACGACGTTTTGATTGCAGCCTCAAGCCGTCGTCATCAGGAAAAGGGGTTAGCCTCTAAAGGCAAACTGTTTATAAAGGTTTGGAGATGGACGTAGCCCAAGTGTATGAGCAACACCAGCAGCATGGGCGGGGCAGCAACGCCAATGCAGCAAACTCAAACACGTACACCAAGGTCTCAAGGCGAATGGATATTCTGACTACACAATCCATAAAGCCATCACCCCAACCGTGTGGAAGGAGCCATCTGAGGATACAATCAAAACCATCACCCTGCCATACATAGCAGGGGTAACCAAAAAGATTTCCGAAATCATGAACAAACACAAGATCCAGGTCCGATTTAACACAGTACATACATTTCGTGATCTGATCCCATCTGTGAAGGACAAGATTCCTGACATGCAATATCCCGGCGTCTACAAACTAAGATGTATCTGCGGCAGCAGTTACATTGGGAAAACTAAGCGACATGTCTCGGACCGTGTTCATGAACATAATGCAGATTTGAAAGATTGTAGGACCAATACTTCTGCTGTGGCTGATCATTATTTAATGCGGCTGGCTTACACGAAATTGATTTCTGTAAGACGATGGTACTTTGCAAGCCTACTGGCTATCAACAAAGATTCGTTCATGAAGCCATCCATATATTCGGACACAGACACAATTTCAACCGAGAGGAAGGTTATAGACTCAGCAATCATCGGCAAGATGTCATCAACCACTTTGGGTCATGACTTGACTTGTGTTTTCTTGTCAATCAACCTCCACTGTCAGCAGTGTGGTGTGTGGGGCGGGGTGCAGTGATTTCCTGGCGGCCCTTTGCTGCATTGGCATTGCTGCTGCATTGGCATTGCTGCTGCATTGGCATTGCTGCTGCATTGGCATTGCTGCTGGATTGCTGCCCTGCCCATGCTGTTGGTGACGCTGACACACTTGGGCTACGCCCGTCTCCAAACCTTTATAAACAGTTTGCCTTTAGAGGCTAACCCCTTTTCCTGATGACGACCGCTTGTGTTACGATCGAAACGTCGTGATATTTTTTTTCACTTTATTTTTTATTATTATTTCTATCTACGTGACTTTACCGAAAGAAACAAAAAATACTTGAATTTTGATTTAAAGCTTTCGTGACTGCAGGGATTCATATTCTTGGTTCTTTCGGTAAAGTCACGTAGAAGGGAAACAATAAAATAATACAAAATATATTTTTATTATTTTGTTTCCCTTCTACGTGATATATTTTTATTATTTTGTTTCCCTTCTACGTGACTTTACCAAAAGAACCAAAAATAAAGAATACTTGGTTATAATGGTATTTTCTTCTTCAATTTTATCAATATTGTGCTCTTGGCATTGTCATGAGTTGAATCTATTCGGGTTTATCATTGAGCAAACCATCACTCAGTGTGAGAAAACAGTCTGTGGAAGCGGATATTACAGAACTACTTGTGAGGTCTCTTTAAGTGGCCTCTTCTGCACATTAAGGGACAGCACTTTCCCTGCTAAAGCATAACGTTCGAAAGTCAGACTGATATGTTTACTTCTAAAGAGCTGGAATGTATAAAAATCAGATCTAATTATTTAATGATGTCATAGATTTTTTTTGGTGCAGTCGTTGGCAACCGAACTGACACCATCAACTTTGGAACCTGGTTTATCCACATGCAGCTGCCTGGATTTGAACCCATGACCTTCAGCCGTTGCCAGCTCAGCGCCCTTACCTCAAGGTTTACCCAATGGGTGTCACCCTCCAGCATTAATATATCAAACTGTATTTTCTCTCATTGTAAGGGCCCTTTTATCGCTTACACATTACTCAGGTGACCCCCCCCCCCCAAAAGATCAAAGAGACATAATTCCAAAATATGACTACGGAAATGGTGACCAAACAGCGCAATGCATCATCCACTGTTGCCCGAAGCGACGCTGCATCGGAAACCGCGAGTGTATCAACGAAATGACACACGGAACCACTATGCAGCTTACGAAACCTCGATATTCAAGTGTAACATTTCACACAGAACCTAACCATAGGCCAGAAGAATAAGACGAACCCGTATAACTCATAGAGGCAGCATTTGGCAGCAGATGGTCGACTTCCGTGGAGACTTCCCCAACATTGGTGGACAACCTAGAGCCCAGTAGCTAATCCCACACAGGAGGGCTTTTATTCCCAAGTCAGAAACGTTAACAAATGGATATTACACATTCTGCACAATATAGTGAATACCTCATGGGCTTTGTCGACATTATCTTTACAAACCTGCCACTTCCACTCCCCCCTACCCAAATGTGCAATATATTGATAGTATTTTTAAACTAAACGATTTTTAACTAAACGTTTTATTTAATTTTACCAGGTAAGGCCCACTGAGCTAATGTAGCTCTGTTTCAGAAGCGACCTGGCCACAAACGATAGCCCATCGAAATGGCTTATCACGCGGACATTTATAGCAGCAAAATATGTACTAAAATAATAGTTAGGGGTGTTCGTGAGTACAAAGACAGGCGGGGCGAGGTTTGGCTCTCACCTGCTTGCCATCCACCTCCATATCGGCCACGTAGTTTTCAAACACGGTTGGCACGTACACTTCGGGAAACTGATCTTTGCTGAAGACGATGAGAAGGCAGGTCTTTCCGCAGGCTCCATCCCCGACAATCACCAGCTTTTTTCTCAACGTCGTCGCCTGCCGAGGCGATAGATATCACGTTTTGCTAAATTATTTTGTTTCTGCGGTGTAGACATGTCATTTAAGACTCGCGCGTGCTTTTTTTTTCTCTCTCCCCCTCCGTTGTAAACCGTCACACGGCTGCCCGCATCACGTCAGCATTTATTTTACATTTCCTACTTTCCAAAGCCTCATTTTTTTCCACGCACTTTAATCCCTCTACGCAAATTACCGCTTCGTCCTGAAGTTACACGGGCTTTTTTCTCTTCCCCTGAAGTACACTTTTTTTTTTAAGAGCAGCACCTTATAGTGCCTCTGCGCTAAAAGTGCGATCCCATCATCCACCACGAAACCCAAAGGGAAAACCATTCGGCGCGGTTATGAACGTTCGCACTTTACCATGTCTGACGTTTTCCGTATTCTTCTCTCTTCGCCCTTTTTTGTAAGACGACGCAGATTTGTTGTTGTGGTTAATTTTTTTTACCGTAAAATAACTCAATGGTCGGACGCCGTAGCAACGGCAAAAAACCCCTAAAGCAAGCTGCCCGGCTCCCTATCCGTAAGGCGTCGTGTCCTCGTTCTGAATGCCCTCTGTTGGGACGATTGACAAACCTCGCGCGGCACAAGCGCCGATATTATTTGCCTTGCCCCCCACCCCTCTCCTCTTTCCTGTCTAAAGTCCCCAACAGCAGCGCAATCAAACGAAGGCACAGCCAAGGCCGAAACGAGTTGTTTGACCAGTGCGGTCATGCATAGATGCAACGTAGATACCCGAGCCTTTAAGCCACTTGTGTTCACCAAACACGACCCAACCACCCACCCCCCCTTCTTCATCCGATCTCTTCAGTCGACACCCTTACTGAGTC
The DNA here is from genome assembly GCF_048934315.1 of Petromyzon marinus. Lineage (NCBI taxonomy): Eukaryota > Metazoa > Chordata > Hyperoartia > Petromyzontiformes > Petromyzontidae > Petromyzon > Petromyzon marinus. The sequence goes on from NC_133680.1 coordinate 6,029,771, forward strand.
ATTTGCTGCGGTGTGTGTGTGTGTGCAATGACTCGTGCGCGTGTAGGTACAGCGGTGTCTTATTCCTTTACGATACAAAACACAGTTAAAAATGCTGGTTCATTGGCTGCGCAGCTGTTCTCGAGTCTTTTTTTAACGTGGAGCTGATGGGGATGTGGAGGTTTATGGCCGGTGGAGACGGGCTGATTGGATTATGGACATTGGGGGCTGGAACGTGGTGAGCACAAGATCGCAAACATTAATCCCAAACGCATGTACAGTACTCGGAATGGGATTTAACAATGCAGCATTGGCAATGGTTCACACTGCTGAAGTTGTTTGCGGATGCGGTGATTGAGGGGATCAGTGAAGATGGGATCTCCAAGCCGATAATAATAATGCATCGACTCTGATGTGTAATAATGCTTTTTTTTCAGGGTTTGTGTATGGTGTGAATGTACAGGGGTGATCCGAATGTCTTGTGACCCCCCCCCCATTCAATTCTCTCAAACTTTATATTTTTAAAGTAAGGTTTATTTATTAAATGAATATGTAAAGTAAAACAATGTTAGGGTTAAATTAATTGGGAGGGGGGGTGGGGGGGTATCACAAAACATCTGTCTTGTGATACCCCAGCCCGACCTACAATCCAACACACTCCATACAATCTTGATTTGAAGCTTTTGTGACTGCAGGGATCCATACTCTAAGGTTCTTTCGGTAAAGTCACGTAGGTATAAAATAAAATACATTAAATCACGACGTTTTGATTGCAACACAAGCACCTGATGATGATTGCTTGTGTTGCAATCGAAACGTCGTGATTTAATTTATTTTATTTTATACCTACGTGACTTTACCGAAAGAACCAAAGAGTATGAACGGTAAACGTTTGGCAATATATATATATTTTAATGCCATATTTTACAACAACAAAAAAGCTACATTTAATTTGTTGCTCCAAAAACCAACTACTGCCCTCCCACCCCAACAATGTGTTTGTTTACAGCTATTAACCGGTTGCATACAATGTTATTTTTACTTGAGCTGGAGTGCTAAGAGTGAAGTTGGCCGCTAGAGGCCTCCACGTCCCGTCGTCCCTTGCACGGAGCTCGACCCTCGTGACCCGGCACAAACTAAACCAAATCTTGACTTAAAGCTTTTGTGACTGCAGGAATTAATATTCTTTGTTGAGGGAAAAGCCCGGAGGGACCTGGAGAAAAACCCAGCTACGTGACTTTACCGAAAGACCCAAAGAATATAAACTAAACGAACTAAACGTTTCATTTTATCAGGTAATGCCCACTGAGCGACGTAGCTCTTTTACTGGTAGGAACCTCCTGGTGACACCACCAACCCACAGGGGATTATTGTGTCCGTCCATCGTGCATCCAAAAATGGGAGGGGTGGGGCTGGGTGGAGAGGGGAGGGTGGGGAGGGGCTGGGTGGGGTGGGTGGGGCTGGGTAGGGGGTGGGAGGGATTTGGGCTGGGTGGGGAGGGGCTGGTCACTCCGTGGTGCCCTTATAAAACTCAACGTTTAACCTACTCACGCCGGCTTGTGCCCGCCCTCACAGTCGGGCATATTTGCGGAATACCCCACGTGGTGCCGCCGTTGACCCTGGCCATTGACCAAGCAACCCAACGTTCCTACCAGCTCCCTCCGCAGGAATGTGTTTTTTGAGAAGCGACCTGGCAATCGCAAGTGATAGCTCAACCAAGTGGCTTTTCATCACGTGGAGATGTATAGCAACCAAATTACTGTGAAACGCACGTCGAGTCTAAATGTCGACCTGGCGAAATATCCACGCGACCACGGGGGGGGGGGGGGGGGGGGGGGGTAGAGAGACAGAGACACGCCAACTCCACATGTACAACAGGCGTCGTCAGGGTCGAGATCGAACCCACGACCTCCTGCATACCAGACGAGGTAGTCAACATCTCCTAGCCACCGCGGCGCCCGGGCGACAAAGCAAAGGGGCAGACGGCTGCTCTCACCGAGACACGGAGACTCGGGGGTGAGAGACACGGGCACGGAGAGACGAAGGCAGGGCTCGGAGCTAGGGCTAAACGATTTTTGGAAAAATATCCGATTGCAATTTTTGTGACAGATATTGCGATTTGATATGCGATTACATTTTTTTAAAGTCAAGCTTCAGTTCAATATTCACTGTGTAATATATTTCAAACATGTGATGGAGCATTAACACATGATACCATCAAAATATGAACTGCTCTATATATTTTAATGCAAGGGTGAGAACTTAAAAGATATGAATTGCTTCTAACATGTATTTATTAAAATATTTTAATTGAAATAGAACAATCAAACATAGAACAATTGTTAAGCCCAGCGTCGGGGACGAATATCTGAACCGGTCCTGGGGCTCCCGTTGGTCGACTCAGCCTTAAATCAGTACCTGGTGCCGTGTGTTTACAGGAGCACTTCGGAGACAAAGGCGGCCAGCCGGGTGTGGTTCTGGCCACACCACCCTCGTGAGGCGTGTGCCGTGCCGGCCTTCATCGGGTGCTCACTAACTGCACTTGTCCCAACAGTTTGGAGGATCTGAGTTTGTTTGTATGGTGTGTACTCTGTTTCATCTGCGTCACGTAGTTGGAGTTTAGAGCCCTCGGGGACCAATCCCTCCCAGTGAACCCTGAGACCCAGCCACCTTGGAGTTGGGGACCTCCACCTGGCACCCTGGGACCCTCCACCTAGACCTTGGGATCCTGCACCTGGAGCTGGGACCTTCAACAGGGACCCTCCACCTGAACCCTGGCAGGGTCTCTGCCACCTGGAGTCGGGGACCCCTTGAGGTGAGCTCGACGCTCGTTCTACGTTGCTCGTGCTCAACAATCCCTCCACCACGAGTGAAGCAAGACATCCGCTTCCTGTGTGTGCGAAGCTAAAGCCGATAGCGATTCAATGCTGCTGACAGGAACTCGTCATGTAGGCGTGGACATTGTGTGTTACGAATTGATTTTCTCCATAATAGAGGTTTTTGGGTTAGATCGGGTTAATATAAATGCGTCGTTAAACCCGCCACCACCCGATATAGTCAATTAGTAAGGTTTGTCACGTGAACAAAACGTGCCAATTCGTTACTAGATCAGCACACCGGTGTGTTGGAGAGTAAACCCACAACATTTGCAATTCGAGTATGACGTTTCGCTATTAATTACAACTCGCATAATGAGTTGGACAGCCAGAGTATGTTTACCTGACAAATCTTAATAATTGACTGTGTCGAGTAGTGGCGGGTTTAACGACAAATATTTACATTATATAACCCAAAAACCACTTCTGAATAATATCGGTCGCGAAAGCCTGCGTGTTAAATTTGTCTTCTTCCCGTGACCTTTTCAAATCACGCTTGTGCCTAGCTTTGGATCGAAAGTCTGTTTGGTTTTGGCAAATGCGAATCCGATGTCCCAGGGTCTTTAACGTCCATGTTACAGTCACACAGGAGCAAGACCTCTGGGCAGTGAGCAGGCCTGTGGAGTCTATTCTGCCGCAATGCACGTGCTTACTTTCAATCCGTGTTTTTATTCGTGCTCGTTTAAGAAGTCGTTAATTACGTAGTGATTTTCCACAACGGACGTTTCCATGGAACTCCGTTTGCATGTTCAGACCGCGTTTTAAAGTCACAATCAAGTATCTCGAAAATGTTTAAAATGTTTTCACGTTTAAAGCTTTTAGCACTCCGATGTTAAATGTTTTAGAATGTTGCTGTTCTGCCACTAGGGACGCTGTGTTTTGTTCGATTTTAAACGCTAATTTGAAGCAAATATATCGATTTACCAACGCAATTGAACTGTAGGCTTTTTTTCAAAATCACTGTGAAACTGAGCACTGAGACCTTCTTTTGAAATTGTTCGTAATGTTTGTGATTGTTCTTCAAATATTGTTTTGGTGTCGATATAGCAGTTAGAATGCGAATTACAAAAAAAATGTGCACTCGCAGTGGCGGGCAGTGACCTATTTATGGTGATTTTTTGTGTCTCCGTGCTTCGCCTCACAGCGATTTTGTGCAAAACTTTTGGCAAAATGGTGGAATTCGATATGTTTGCCCCAAAAAGAGCGTTTTAAAGGGACATTCTAATGAAACGGTGCCCCCTACGCAAACAGCGCCCCTAGCGGTGGAAGAGCGCCCCCTAGTGGTAATAAAGTTAGTTGTATGTATCCCCCAAAAATTCACCATTTTTTTTCCTTCTCCCTTTCATCTCTCTGCTGTACTCCAGGTTCCTGCTCCCATTTGGACTTCACTCCGCTCACCTGCACTTCATACAGAGGACACACGACAATACATCCACATTAAAGCACTTACATTGAATTAGCACTCACCTTGGTTGAAGTTTTATTCCATGCCCATGGATGGGATTTGAACTTTGAACCTAGAACCCTTGCGTTGCCATACTGTCACTGTGTGTGCAGAGCCACCCGTGTTTCCTACAGGTGGGTTGGGCTTAGAGGTGCTCAATATGATTGTACTGCATGCACGTGGCTCATCGTATAATTTGTATAAGAAACCAAAAATATTTACTGTGGGATTTGAACCCATGCTAGGAGAGTAAGAGGCTACATGCGTTACCACTGCACTAAGAAGGCTTATAGTTGCATACTCATGTTCCGGTTCCTAAATACGTGGTGATTTAATCATTGCTATTTAACGCTTACAATTGTTTACAGTATATATTAAAAATATATATATAAATGACAAACTGTACTTTTTAATGGATAATACCGGCATATAATTTAATGTAATAAGAACAAATATAAAAAAAGCTGGACTCTCACCCTCATTAAGAAGCTAGTGAGCTATCTCATTATGATGATGTTAATTGTGATTTGACTCTTCCATAGCAGTCAAAGGAACAAGGGTGGAAAATTCACTGGTGTAACATCATATCCAAATCTCGACATTAATGAAAATTTTAACTATGGACCATATAGTAAACCACTGGACTCTGAGCTCTTTCGATTGAAGAAAAATCTACACAAACTATCCTGAAGCCTTCTCATGGCTAGCAGACCTCGACATTGGTATGTTTAGCTTCTGGACCTATTGCCATAATACGCAATAGAATTAAAGTGTTTTTACACATTCTGACGAGCACACATCCTTCGGGGAGTGACGAATTGAGTCGACCTAGGGGACCAGATTATCACCACTGATGTTAGCCGTGAACTGTAAGCGCACAGTATGGTCAGTCCACTGGTGGATGAATTCCCTCCCCAAGTCGCCGCCACCTGATGATGGTCTTGGAAACAACAATGCATTCCGCACCTGCACATGACCTGACATCATCGCTCCATCTTCCTGGCGGACGTACTGATGGGTGCATTCCATTCCTTGGCTGCCACGTGGTTATTATTCTTGACCATCACCCATCATCCTTTCGAGCGAGGAATGTGTCCTGCCCCAAGCTCACGAACACCAAGGACTTTGTGTCTCCACGTCTGTGTTTGCACGTATGGATTTCCCTTAATGTGTTTGTGTGTGTGTCTCTGTCTTTGTTGCCGTTGCTCACGCGGCGATACAGACACGACTCATATCTGTCCATCTACCAACACATAACATATTACCCGCGATTTTTTTTCTCAAGGATAAGTGGAATCCTGTGGCCCAATTCATGCTTTTATCCAGCAGTGGTTTGATCATGGCTGATTGTGATGATGAAGAGCAGTCATTGTATTGCTTATGCCAGTCGCAGCACGAATTTCAAGAGTGCATGGTCATCAGTAAGCAGGCACCAAGTGTAATTTGAGCATGCAAATCATCGTGGGCATTACAGTGTAAAATTACAGCATACTATGAAACCTTAAGCCATCACTTGTAGCGCAACACAATATTACAAAGGCACGCATAATTTCCAAATGTTTACCACTCAGCATGTAGAGATACTTTATTATTATATGCTATTTAAATAAGAGCCTTTATTTTGCACAGCATTGTAATTGCAACGTAGTTCATGATATACGTCACAGAGGACAGCATCTGAGAGCCACGTGTTCACATGTAACCCACACTCCCAGCAATACAGCCAACGTGGAAAAGAAAGCGGCATCTAATCACAAGTTTTGATTTTAAAAGCAAAAAAAAAACATTCCAACAAGTTGCCGCTGCACCGCACATGCGAATTAACCGAGCGGACAGGTCGCAGAACAGGAGCGCCAGAGATTTAATGACCGTTGCAAGAAAGTCCTTACAAGAAATAACCTACGGTTTGATGAAATATATCTTACAAATTTGCGGCTGATCTTTCACAAATGGTCCTTCCTGTCCGTGAAATTAATCGATAGGTTCGTGATCTTAAAAGTCTTGAATTCATTTAGGTATGTTTTATTTGTTTCATCTGACGGGATTTCGTGTGTGTGTGTGTATAGGTAAATCTTTGTCGCTACTTTTATAAATGGGCGGAGGAGATGTTAAAAAAACAAAATCTTGGTAGATTTTAGGGAAATGTTGAGAGTATTCCCATGTAACATTATTTATGATATCAAAACACCAACGATATGCCCAGACGTGATGGCGTTGAGTTCAAACTTGGGTGCTAACGTGTTGAGATTTTAACATGTTCTCAAATAGCATATTCATAAACATTTAAAGTAAAACAGCTTTTGCTGTGTAGTTCTCACAACCACTGTTAAAATATATTATAATTTTAAACATCCCTGTTACTATACAACCTTTTTACGGTTCATCTCGTATTGATGTGTAGTTTTTAGAATTTTTTTTACATTATATCTTACTTCATATATGGGATTGTTGCTTTGTATATATATCTCTGCTGAAGACTGTCAGTTGTTATTGCACATTCACAAATGTTCACAGCATTTTTGGTATGAAATAAACTGGCTAACGCAAAGTTTGGCTGTCATAAACATAAACGTTTAACATTAAAGGATAAATACTGAGAAAACCACCCAACACACATTTGTGCATTTTTCTGTATTTGCAAAACTAAACATTGAATGAAAGTAACATTCTTCGAGTCAAACAATAGAACATCTTACATAAGTTAAATAGTCTTTGCAGCTATCTGTCAAAATGTATGTCGATGCGATGTCATTAAGATGCGCAGTGTGTTGTGAGTGGACTATTGTACCTTCTGCGGCTTTTGGTGGTGGAACGTTTATTTGAGGCCTGGCAGGTAGTTTCCCGACACGTTTTGGCTGCCCATCAAAAAAAAGACGGGCCACTGCACGCGCGCGCTTTCAGATGCGCTTCTGCGGCCGTCTGGAACGCTCTTCCTTCCGATATTAGGAAGCAACTGGAGCTATGCACTTTGAAATCTGGATTGAAATGTCATTTATTATTGTGTTTAGTTTGTCGTCCTTCCCCCGCACCTCAAATTAGCACGGTAGGCTACGTGCGGTTCGAAGGAAGTTGAACATACGTATGTACACACAATGTCCCCCTGACAGAGCTGCCCCGTTTTAAATGGTCCATGCACAATTCGTCATCAATATCACCCTTTTAATAGTCCATCGCACAGGGTTAATACATTGCGTGTATCTCCCTAGTCCCCGCGGCCAGTCCATTAAACTACTCTAATGTCATAAGTTATGCCACATTGCAGTGTGCGGCACTAACCCTACCCACTCATGCTCTTATGCCACACAAAGCAATATCATGGTGAGCAGGCATGGGAGTAATTGCTACACGTACACTCCCCCCCCCCCCCTTCCAAACATGTATCTTTCGTCTCCTTCGCACAACACGGAGAATTCAGGACTTCCATACAAGTACTGTACTCAGTATCGTATTAGCAGTACGGCACTCAGAGCAATGGGAAATAAACCTGCAGTGTTTGACCGCGATCACTCAGAACAGAACCATGGGTCGTAAAAACGACTCAATGCTGGATTTGCAAACACGAAGGAAACATCATCAGAGCAGCAAGTCACTCCGCTCCCTCCGGACGCAATCATCTGGTTCAACCACCTCAACGTAAAATCATACTTGTTGCACTACATCCACATCAGCCATATGAAGAAGTACTCTGAACAGATTTGGTCATGTGAGCCACGGCCTTATCGTGTTATTACCATCGAACCATCGTTATATGAATGTACTGATTTGGAATACCGGACTTTTAATTGCTCATTGCGATAGAACGTTATATACGTTATATATTACGTTCAGTGCTTTGAAAGAATTTCGCGAATTTCGAGCGATCGTATGAAATAATTAAAAGTGTATAATTCCCGAAAGATTTTACGTAATTATAGCATTGTATAAACAACATTTAACACATATCCGAGAGCAAAAATGTGAAATATCTTGCTTAAACCCTGTAGTAAGTAAAATCATAGAGGTCATTAAAACGGTGGTATTAAAAAAAAATTCACTTGATCACAGAATGCAAAGCACAACAGTTTGGTGAATGGCATGTGTCCTTTTAAATTTCTTTCAAAGAGCAATTGCTCTCCCAATTGCTGTCCCCCTTTCAAAAATAAATCGTACGGCCATAATAACAATAATAATTATATCCATTAAGAACTACAGTTTAATAATTGCACAGAAAAAACACCCAACAACTTGGCACTGTTTTCCACCGATGGAGGAATTTCAGATTCGTTTATCTCAAAAGCCCACTGGTTATAACCACCCCCAAGTTTATACAAAACACAACACACATTGTGGCTCAACATCAATCGAACACAGAGAGAGAGAAGAGGTCATAACAATGGCGGTGAAACGAAACGTTACAAAACTCTATGTACATTTTTGCATGGACATTGGCTGAATATTGTGTACTTTCTTACATTTTCGCAAAGGTTAACGATGTGGGTAAACGTTTACACGATATACATATTTGAATTTATATGCAAAAAAATTGAAAAATGCACAAATGTACGCCTCAATAACAAACACATAGAGTACTTGGCCATGCTTTTATGTATAACCTTGCATTTGTGTGATTTTGCATCGTGTTTGCTTGTGCTTACACATAACTTACGAGTCACTGACCGGCTACGCACACTTACAAAGGTAAATATCCCCCCTCCCCCATATAGCCTGCAGAAGACTGTTGGGGCAAGTGCTGTTAGCAAGCACCTATGAAGGCCGGAATGGCACACGAGGGCATGATGGGTGGCCAGCACCACGCTCGGCTGCCTTTGTCTCCCCAGTGGCGACGCACCAGATACTCATTTGAGGCTGAGTCAACCTAGGAGATGCCCATGACCGGTTCAGATAATCGTCACTGATGTTAGCCGTGAGCGGGAATAGAACTCGGGTCGCCGGGTTTGCAGCACGGCGCGCTAACCACTGTGCCACCGCTCCTCAACGCACACACACACACGCGCGCACGCACACACAACAACAACCGCCATTCGCCACCAAGTGGCGGTGACGTCACTACGACGCTTGTGCCAGGCCATGTGCACCTTGAGGCCACGTGAAGTGTCGAACGCCCGCTGGTAGGATGTCACGGGGCAGACCCAGGTGCCACGAGTCGACTGACTGAGATGACTGGCTGATGCACCACCTGTGCCCCCTACTGTGCCAACCTGTTGTGCTTTAGCCACCCGGCGCTCCGCTCGTTGTTGTGAGCGTCGCTCCTCCGCCCTCCGTTGTTGTTGGAGGGCGACTGCCTCCAACTGCCTAGCAGCGTCCTTCACGAGCCTCCTCCACAGAGGCCGATCTTGACACCGCTGGTACCAGTTATGGGCAAGTCCACTCAGCACCACGTCCTCCTGTACCACATCACTCCATCTCTTCTCGAGCCCGTGCCGCGCCCGTTTAGCCCCCTCGATCCGGCCGAACAAAAGCTGTTTCGGCATGTGGTGGCTGGGCATGCGGGCTACATGACCCAGCCAACGCAACCTTGCCTGCCAGAGGAGCTCACCGATGGGACCTTGCCCAGATCTTTCAAGGATTTGTGAGCTCCTCACACAATCCAGCCTGGTTAAACCCAGGATGGATCGTAGGCAGGCGAGCCTAAATGTTTCTAACCGGCGAAGATGTTCCATTAAGGGGGTCCACGTTTCGCAAGCATAGAGAAGGGAGGGAATGACCGTGGCCGAGAAGACCTGAAGCTTAGTGCGGAGCGACAGACCAGGTAGCTTCCACACAGCGTTACGCAACCGATTAAAATATATTGCCGCTCGACTGATTCGGAGTGAAACCTCTGCTGTTAAACTGGAGCCGGTCATAAGCACACTGCCCAGGTATGGGAAACTCTCCACTCTCTCCACAACAGCCCCATCACCGATTGGGAGTTGTGGGGGTGGAGTGTCTGATGGTACAAAATACCGAGGCAGGTGCTTAGTTTTGGTGGGGCTGATGGTAAGGCCCCATCTCCTAGTGGCACGCTCCAGTCTCAGCAGCAGCGTCTCCAACTCCTCCTCTGAATGAGCAGCTATTACCAAATCATCGGCATACATAACGTGGTTGAGCAATAGTGAGCCATCCCTTGCCGGCACCTGGGCATCGATCAGCCTCCCATTATATCTGTACCAAATGGAGATTCCCCCGGTACAGCTATTGAAGGCTTCACGAACTACGTGGTCAAAATAGATGTTAAATAATGTGGGAGCCAGAGAACATCCCTGTCGCACCCCAAGGTGTAAAGGGAATGGCTCTGACTAACGGCCACGTAGTTTTACCCGGGCCCGCTCACCATCATCAAGGTCCTTAATGATCATGAGCAGGGGGTCAGGGACTCCAAAAGCACGAAGAACAACCCAGAGCCCAGGTCAAGGCCTATAATGGTGTCATAGGCCTTGACCAGGTCAATAAAGCAGAGATGTAGGTCTTGTTGGAATTCCCTACACCTCTGCTGTAGCAGACAGACAGAAAATATGGCATCTGTGCAAGACCGCCCTTTCCTGAAACCGCATTGGGGCTCCACAAGCCTCTCCTCAGCGTGCCTGGCAAGGCGATGTTGAATAATCCTTGCCAGGACCTTTCCCGGCACATTGAAGAGTGAGATGCCCCTGTAGTTGTTAAGTCTGTGCGGTCCCCCTTCTTAAAGAGGGGGACCACCAGGGCATCCTTCCAATCCTGCGGAACCCATCCAGTGGTCCAGACTGTTGTTATGATGTCATATAGGGCAGTCTGTGCACAAACGCCACCCTCCCTCAGCATTTCGCTTGGGAGATCATCTCTGCCCGGTGCTTTTTCTGGTCTCAGACTCCGGATCGCCTTCAGTACTTCCTCAACAGATGGCACCTCAGCCAGCCACTCACAGGGGGTGACTTCTTCCAATATCTGAGGCACCGCAGCCTCAGCAGGGTCATCCCCACTTTGTGCCACGATGTTTTCCTGGCTGAGGGGTTCCCCTCCCCCAGGACCTCACAGAAATGCTCAGCAAATCTGCAAACCTATTCCTGGGGTTGGAGATTGGAACACCATTTTTTCCCCTAATGATGGTAATAGGTGTGGCGCTGCAGGTTACTTTTTTGATGGAGTTAAATAGAGATTTGCGATCGCGGGCCACTGAGGCAGACTCCATCACCTCAGCAACCCGCGACCACCACCCATCCTTGCAGCGCCTCACGGCTCTCCAAACCTCCGAGCGAAGGCTGCGGTAAGCCTCCTCATTCTCTGACGTGGGATTCTGTAGCCGATGACAGTGGGCCTGTCGCTTTTTCTCAACTATCCTGAACACCTCATCTGTCAGCCAGGGTCTCTGGGGAGGTCTGGACCGCGTACCCAAAGCAGCCATTTCAGCTGCATGAGTCACAATCCTAAACCTCGCCCATTTACCCTCGACATCAGGAGTGGGGGACAATGCCAACCCCAGCCGCAAGCGATGATGAAATTCTCGCTTGCAACTTTCATCAGCTAACTGACACCAGGCCACTTTAGGTTGGAATGGGGTCCTGGGTGTACACCCACCACCGGAGTGGAAGAATGGCAGGCGCATCTTACAGATGACTAGTCGATGGTCAGAGGGCAGATCAGCTCCACGGTAGGTCCTGGTGTCAAGGACATGGGCTCGCATCCGCTGGTCCGTCACTATGTAGTCCAGCAGATGTTCTTGCTTGGACCCGGCATGCATCCATGATGTTGTGTGGATGCGCCGATGCCGAAGCAGTGTGTTGGTAATTACAAGCCCATGGGCTGCACAAAAATCTAGCCCATGCCCTCCAATCACTCCAGACCAAGTGCCAGCATCATGACCAACTCGGACATTGAAGTCACCCAACAAGATGACTCTATCCCGAGGGGTCACTTTAGCCAACATCTGTGACAGGAGGTCATAGAAGGCATCTGACTCATCGGCTGTGCCTGCATCCCTCCACGGATGTTCGTCTTCGGTGGGGGCATAAGTAACCACGACCATCATTCCTCGCCTCCGGTTGATGGGAAGGCGAGCCCAAAGTAGCCTGGGGCTTACAGCTCCCCACACCTCACCGCCACGCTCCCACGCACCCTTCATTTTTTTTGTTCAAAAGAAGAGCCACACCCTGTTGTTTGGCAGTCTGCTGCTCCGAGTAGAGGACTGTCCACCCCTCATGATGGCAGGAGCCAGAACCGGTCCACCGGACCTCCTGAATGCCACAGAGATCCAGGCGGTACCGGTCCAGCTCCCGACAGAGGAGTGGCAGCCTCTCCTCCGCAGTGAGCGTTCGAACATTCCACGTGGCCACACAAAGTGGCTTTTCGTTGTTTCTGGAGGAGCCCCGAGGGTAGAGATTCAATCTCCTGGCTCCGCCAATTGGGGTTTGGCCAGGAGACGTCATAGACGCCTGTCCCCCCGGGGCCTCCGGCACAAGCTTATTAGTTATATATTTAAGTCGTGGCTTCGTGGTAATTTTTTGAAAGGTGGAGGAGTTACCAACCCCTCGCACCCGTCCAGAGCCCCCGTTTAGCCACTGTGGTGGTCACAGACGCCATGAGGGGAGAGGGCCAATCGGAATTGGCCCTCTCCCCACAGCACTCGGATTCTGTTCCTCAAAGGCACACGTGCCGGCTTGGAAAGTTGAAAAGGTCACGCTCTGGCTGTTGATATTCACCGCTTGGCCTCATCGCAGCTGACATTTACAAAAGAAAAAGGTAAGAACATTTCTTAACAAACAAAAAAGTACCCCCTTGCTAGATGCGACAAAAAATAACATTTGTGAACGCCAGTAAAACTTCACGCAATTTTAGCTGATACCAAAGATTGCTTTACTCAAAAGGATGAAATCTTGACGCGAATAACCTGAAGCCCGTCGAAGTGCTCTCCATGCACAACCGAGCCTGCACATTAATCACCGTCATCAATCTTTTAACAGACGCGTCGTCGCTGCGAAACACGGCGGGCAAGCTGGAGCGTGTACAACGCACAGAGGACACTCGTCAGGATCAGAGAGCCACACATTGACGTTAAGCTTCCCCGACCCGGTGAACCCGAGCCACTACGCAAACACACGGGTGTGGAGCTCATGCGGCAAGCGTCTTCCAGCACCCACCTTCCCCCCCCTCTCTCGCCATTCACTAAACATCACAACTGCGATGAGCACACCGGTACAAAGACAAAGATCCCCCGTATAGCCTTAACAGACTTGTAGGGGGCAAGTGCTGTTAGCGAGCACCTATGAAGGCCGGAACGGTACACGAGGGGGTTGGTGGCCAGCACCACGCCTTCCGCCTTTGTCTCCCTAGTGGCGATGTTTTTACCAACCGCACCAGGTACTCATTTGAGGCTGAGTCGACCTAGGGGAGGCCCAGAACCGGTTCAGGTAATCGTCACCGGTGTTGGCCATGAGCGGGAGTCTAACCCGGGTCGCCAGGTTCGTAGCGCAGCGCGCCAACCGCTACACGACCGCTCCCCACCGGTACGCACACACACAGACATCAGCTGCCAACTTCCATCCGCAATGAGGACCCATCGCTCTTGTTACCGCGAGGATATAAATCCGATTTCCTCCACGCTGCCAGTTTCGCGGGGGGAGCACCGACGACCCCATCCAAATGTTGTTCTCGACAACTCACCGCACGGCGCTCGACAAGCCTGTGAAGGCCTCAATTCACAAAGTCCCTTCGCGAACAAGCCTTAGTAGTCTTCTTTATTAAGCCTTATAATTATTTCGTATAATCCATTGGTACCGGTTGGTTTACAATGAGGGAAATGCTCATTTGCATGGAAATATGTTTCGTGCTGGCTTCGCGTGGAACATTTATCAAGAGTACTGATTATTCTGTCCAGAAGTGTAAAGCGTAATTAGCAATAACGCACAAGCAGGTTATCCATATAAAACACAGCTCTAAAGGAGTGTAGTCATCATGGTTCTAATGTTGCCACTGCTGCTGATACGGAAGTGATTGTCCACAATACTCGTGATGCATCTGCAAAGTATGCAGATTCTTCATACAAAGAATGATGCAAATATGCAATAGCATCTTATTTTATTTTACGGAGACGATGTCATCTTGTGCCTCGTGAAGAGAACAGATGGATAATGCCCAGCTAGCGCAAACAAAGATACGACTCCACTTGCAAAAGAAACAAGGAGAGTTTGAGGTTGTGCTTCATAACGTCAACTGGTTGAACACTTTGCGGTAAATGTGATGCAGAAAGAATGCAATCAAGATCGAGGTCGTAAAAAAATAAAAAATTACAATAAAAAACTTATACACACATTATATATGGTCACTATAATGGTAGAAAACATGAACCAAAGAAGCAAACGTGTTAATAAAAGTGACAATGACGACAAGAATAATCACGTGCACCGTGTGAATGAGATGATATCCGTCTCCTGGGATTATCCAAGCAAAACAACTAAAACTAATTAAACAAAATCTCTTTCACGAGGAGGCTTTGCAGCAGATCGTTCTAACGATAATCTTCTAGTCCTGTGAACTACACTGGGGCCCTTGGGCCAGACCATGAAAGGATCCTGATGAAAAGGATTCTGATGAAAAGGAGATCTGATGATAGCCATGTGATAAAAATGTCACATATTAGGCTTTGGAGTAGATTCAGTATACAGTACTGGGTTTTATAATTACAATGTGGTTATGTATATGAAGGAATACATTTATTATGACATCTAGAGAACCCCTAACCATTTTCCTTCAACATTGCTAGGCTTTTGTTGAGCAAAAATAAACGCATGCCTCATCGGTTCAATGACAGATGTCGATGTGAGTGATCCCAAACTGTGCCTTTATTGCTTGTGCAATGTCTTTTTTTTAAACCAAACAATAATACAAATTAATGCAACAAAAAATCCACAAATTGTATCGGCCATGGCTTATCGGGAATGGAAATTAGAGGGCATTTAATTGACTGTTAAGAAAACAATAGGTGGGATTTGGCGAGTTGTCAGTCAGAGGAGCGAATATACGCCCTATAAATGGACTTCTTTCTCTCTACATTCATGACCTTCAGCCATTTATTCCATCATGATCATTAAAAGATCATCAGATTGTGCATTCACTGTTCCACTGTCTCTAGGCTTCACACTTGGAGGGGGGTGGGGGAGGTGACGGTGCTTTGCAGTCACGGCACCTAAACTGTGGAACTCATTGCCCTTCGAGGTCAGGACTTCGAGACACTTGCAGAACTTAAAATCTCGACCACAAACGCACCTGTTTAAAATGTCTCTCTCTCTCTCTTTATATATTTTCAAACATGTTTCTCACTTCTTCTTTCCTTGGTTGATGTCAAACTATTTCCGCCTTTCCATGCATAGCGCCCTGAGAACGATTGTTCAAGGGCGCTTCATACATTTACAAATTACTCTTATTACTGGAGGATGACCACTGCGGAGGATGCAGCGGTAGCATTGTGACATCGCGCACCATGAGGCGATGGGCAGAGACACAGGGAGGCCTTCCTCTAGCCATGGGTAGAACATAGCCGCCTGCGGTGACGATGACAAAGAATTGTTGCCTCTATTCTGTCGTAATTGTAGCAGTCTGTTTGAATTCCGCGGGGCGGAATTCGTTTTTAAGGGCAGCGAAAAAAAATCGGTTCCTAGAAATGTCGAGAATGGGGGTCATGGATGCGTGTTAACGTAGCATGCATTTTTATGAAGGGGAAAAAAATAATAATCTTAGAAATTAATAAAATTGTCAAAACTTGGGATGTATTGACCTGCATAAAAGCCAGTGTGCATTCGTGTTTGAGTTGATATCGGTAAATCATAATATGGCACGCGCAGCTCCCTTCATTGGCGAATGATTAAGGTTTGTTTGGCAAACACCATATTATTCAATGTAAACGTAAACAAAAACAATGTTTTAACACAACTCACAAACAGACCATTCGTAAAAGTCTGACTTCATTCTCTGTCTCAAGACAATTGCAGTTCACGCCTTGGTAAAAACTATCGTTGGGTTTCAAAACGTTATCAACTCGTCACCTTTGTGGCCAACGCCGTTGATGCCACGACGCCTCGCCAATGCTTCTTACGCACATTCTCGCGATACATATTCATAGCGTTCTCCCGCAGAATTCTTGTAATATTTACTTACATTCTTATAACATCTCCTGGAAACAAGAAAAAAACCCGTCACATTGTGATTTGTAGCAGGATATGATTTGTTGTAAGCTCAGTTTCGTAGGCTTTTGACGAACGAAATGAGTTGCAATAACAATTATAGATATGACGATGGCATCGTTCTGACACGCAACGGGGAACAGAAAGTTTGATAGAAAAACAACAAAAAAAACGTCATTTAAAGAATCCGTGAAAGGTCCAAAGAAGCGACGATCGTCTTCCAACTATTCACGCGAAACGAGCGTATCAAACAAAACACGCGGTTATCGTTGAACTGCGGTGTCATTGCCCTCAGGCTTCAGGGATGGAATGAATGGCAACGAACATAACGAGCAGCATCCATGCATCACAGCTCTAAATTAGTCCATCAGGGGCAGCTGTTACTCCAAAAGAAAAATGCCCATCCATTTCGCAGGCTCCTGAAAACATTCCTCTGTTTGTACAGCTATCCAACAATATCTTGGGTATTTTCCGTCACAAAATAATCAACATTGCCTTTGTTGATGTGAGTGTATTTTTTTTTTAATCCCAAGAACAAAAACAATCGATTCAAATGAGGGAATTTCTGCCCAGTAACAAGCCGGCAGATATCGCTCTTGTGACTCGTCGTAATATTCCTCACAAAGAGGTCGTGAGTAATGTACAAATGTGCATTTTTTGAAACGTTACTTTTAAATTAGCCCCCCTCCAACCCTAAATAAACGAAAAATATACACTGACATTGTAAATGCGAGTAAGCAACTTGTACGAGAGGTGGTAAAAACTTTAACCTACAGGATATTCGTATAACGCACACGAACACTTGAGTCATTAACGTAATTATCAGTGCAGTCAATGCACTTAGTAATTGTATCGTTGTTGTATTGTCAGTAGTCGGAGCTTGCTGATAATCTTATATTTCAATGTTTTTGAGCACCTCTTTGCACATCAGAAAAATAACAATGTCACACACGCCCGATGGTTGTTTATCAATGTAAACTATTCTCTTTGTATATTTGGCAATAATAAACCAATGCATCACAATGTCATGAAAAATGTCTAATTGGATTCGAAATAAAATTTACAAATAGCAAACATTGAGTTTTGATGTGTATACGCAAACACTGCAGTGTAACTAGCATTCAACCTCCGTCAAAAGTCAAAATCTATTGACGCAATCATATTTTTGTTAACTTTCGTCTCCAGCATGCATGCATACAATTACAAAGTATCCATGCCACAATATCGAGGTCAACATTTCTATACATTGTTCAAGAGGGGGCAATCAGAACACTAAATGTACAGAGGTCTCCTGTTTTCAACACACTGCATGCAAATACAGTTTGGAACACGATGCTATAAACAGTATATAGAATGATCCCTAACGCGGGCCATTATTCAGAAATCCTCTACAAATTTGTGCGTCCATTCCACCATCTCCCAGGCATCCCCCGCCCCACTCCCCCCCCGTGGACCCCACCCTCCAAACCCACCCATCCCTCCAATCCAAATCATCCTCCCCAACCCCCCCCCCTCCCCCCCAACACTCAACTCCAGCAATTCAAGAAAACCACCGTTTACTGAGATCCGGGATAAGTGTGCTGTTATTATTCACAAAGTTTCCTGTACAAAGTTCACAGTGCCGCTATGGCTCAAAATTCTCATTGGACTCCAACTAAGTCAAGGCCACCGACAACTCGGACGTCGACCGATGAAGGTCACAGGCAGCGGCGGGGCGCTGCGGCAGTGCTTCTCGAAAAAACTCCCAATTCCAGCCGTCAGGCGATGATTCACGACTTCGTCTCAAATTTTTCCAAAACGGGCGATTGGCTGCCAGTGCTTCATTGCCACCGGGGGGGGGGGGGCGGGGGGTGGCGGCGGAGGGGGGGGGGTGTGTCGGCAAACGGCGGTACCTCGTTACGGTTCCACCTCCTCCTCCTTCCGTGGGGCTGCCGTCCGCCTCGGCTCCCGGCCCTCGTCGGGGCGACCGGTCAACTTGCAGTCACATCGCCGTGGGCCTCTTCTCGAACCGCTTTCCGCTTCCCCGGTGCCCGAGCGAGACGCCGCTCTGTCGCGTGCCTTGCAAGCGTGCCCGTTGCGAGCGTGCCTTTTGCGTGTGTGCCTTGCGTGCGTGAGCGTGTGTCCATGAGCGGATGGCATGGCGGGCGGGCCGTGCCGTTATACATCGATTCGTTTCCTTATCACCCCAATGACGGGAGACGTTGCTGTGTGCGCGCGATCGACGAGCGGTCGTGCTCAGTGTGCCTCGAGGTTGCTGAGCAGCAGCTTGTACCAGCCGATGGCCTTCTTCTTGAGATCCACCTGGTCCAGCCAGATGTACGCTTCTCCGATGAGTGTCTTGCGCACAAACTTGCCGCCGTTGGACACCAGCAGGATCTGCCGTGTGTGGCGGCAGACGGCCAGGGTCAGAGGTCTGATCGTGCAGCAGTGGCCGTTCTGTGGTCAACGCTCTCACTGTGTGCAATGCTTAATTGGCAGCATGTTGCCGTCTTTACCCTGTTAGTTCTTCACCACGGCCTGCTTTTGCGAATAATGTGAACGGATTAAAATTCAAATGTAGGTGGATGGTTAATGTACGTAAGACATTTTGCAAATTTCACTGCTGGACCAACTCTTTTGAAATGCCCTCATATTTAGGCATCGTCGTGACTTCTCTAAAAATAATAATGACTGCATATGTTCTCATTGCATCCCTAGTTGGTGAATTAAAAATAAACATTTAACATTCATGATTACCTCTATTTAATAAGGCCGAAGAAAGTACGAGATAGTTGGTTTGTAAGGGAGAAGTGAAAAGCTCAATTACCTATGCACCTTTACTGACTGCACCATAATGTGACGAAACTCCTAATTCCAGCAAACTAGTGGCCAGACGAATAAACCAACTTAAAGGAAAGCTCCCCCTAATTTCCTATCCAAATCACTCGAAATGGAATTTTTTCAATGCCACTACCCACAGCTGGCTATATTTTACAGCTCTGATGAAGATAATTCTCTTACATGCTGCTCTACTTATGATAAACAATGAACTCTTCTATGTAATAATAATAACAATAAGGACAATTTTTTTGTACAGCGTTTTAACTTGGCAAGCCATTACAAGAGAGCTGAACAAACAACAAAAACATTACAGATTCATAATTAGTCCAAGGCAGTGAGAAATAGACGTAGCGTCACTTTATGTCATTATGGTGCAGGTGAAATATCGTGTGGTTGTAAGAGTATATGTGCTAGGTTAGGCCAAGCCAATATTTTAATTTCCACTCTGTATTTTGTACAAAAATATGGCATTGAAGCTGACGTATGCTCAAGGCTGTAGGGTTGTGTGATGGGAAAATGAGGAAATGGTGTGAATTGTGGGCTTGCACGTTCAGAGCTGCCCACACAACGGCTCCATCGGCATAACTCAAAACGCCGCGTTTCCACCGCAACCAGTGGGAAGGGCTGCGTTCGTGAACCGGGCTCACAGAGACTCTGCCCGAGTTCATAATCAGAATATTAATGTGTACTGGAGGAATCTTTTTTTTCACAGATGTCCAGTCGGGACGGGTCAGAATGTTACAACAAAAATACAGAAATCTGACAGGAGTGCAAAGTTCCCAAGCGAGCCGGGAGAGTGAGCTCACGGGGCTCGCTCATCCGCAACGAGCTGTAACGCTTGTGACCCGGGCTGCCCTACGAACCAGTCAGAACATTGTGGGATCTATGCGGAAGCATCACACGTAGTCAATGGTGTCCTTGGCTTAGTTCAATTTCAGGGCCGTATCTTTAGAAGGAAAAAAAAAACCGGTGGAGAAAAAAAAAATATCTTGGCTTGGAATAACCCGGTGCATAAACCAGACTGCCACTAGAATATTCTACTTGCATTACAACGTAAATAAATTAATGCTTTGAGTTTAACTCCGAATTGTGAAGAGGGATAATCATTGGGGGGCAGGATGGTAAATTGGGAACACTTGTGCCTTACAACAAGAAGTTCCTGGGTTCCATTCCTGACACGGGTGCCTTCTGAGTGGCGTGTGTATGTTCTACCACCATTCTGTGTTGTCTCCGCGTTCTCTGGTTTGCTCTCATAGCTAAAACACCGTACAATGTAACTGGTATGGACCAAACATTCCAATGCTGATTGACAGCCACAAATAACTTATTTGGGTTAACACAACATTGCCCCCGACTGCGATAACGTGGCAGGACGCTCCTGAGACTCAGCGACGCTTCACTGGGTCAACAAGCGTAATTACAGGTCTATTAAATGGGTCACTCCTGGGCTACCCGGCCAGCTTTCCAATGGCGGTGAAAATGCATCTCAAGACGCTGGGGCGGCGGTGCCTGTGTCACTGCACACCTGCAGCGAGTGGCCCTGGGGGTTGATGGTGAAGCGGAAGGTCTCGTTGAACATGGGCTCGCGGTCGTGACGACAAACACGCGTCTTCTTCTTGAAGAGCTTCTTCTTCGATGCCAGGTTGATGACGTACACCTTCACGTACAGGTCTGCGCGCGCACGTGGAGAAACGGCGACGCCTCGGTACAGTCATCAAGGAGAATAAGCAATCATCACGCGAACTCCGTCATCCTCACAAGCGACGGCTTTTGGCTGGCCATCGAACAAAGATGGTCACCGCATCGCGCGCTTTCAGATGCACTTCTGCGGCTGTCTGGAATGCTCTTCCTTACAATATTAGGAAGCCACTGGAGCTATGCAATTTTAAATCATCTCGATTGAAAACCCATTTTTTTAGAACTGCTTTTTTCTGTTTAGTTTGTTATCCTTCCCTCGCACCTCCGATTAGCGCGGCTGGCTACGTACAGTACGGTGCAAAAGAAGTTCAACGTACAGACAGTGCATTGATCGACTTAAAAAAAATATACCTACATTTTAATGTCATATTTCCACCACAAAATGACATACAATTTGTGATATAACGCAAATCGCCTGGAATGCGAGAGATCCCGGAAGCTAAGCTGGCTTTGAGCCTGGAGAGTGCTTGGATGGATCGACCACCATACATAAATCAGGTTGGTTGAGGCTTGTAGGGCTACGTGGTGGATAGTCGGAGGCAGACCAGTAAAGTCATAATAAACTTAGTTTTACAAAGCATCTTTCAAATGAGTAACCGCAAAGTTCTGTACATCAGAGGTAAAAAAATATATATTTTAAAATGATGTTAAAATAAAACACTGACACACCAGTAAAATACATCGTTGTACTGTACCATGCTCCAATATCTATGCGCCCCACTTTCTCTAACATATGTATGTTGAACTTCTTTCGCACCGTACATAGTCAACCGTGCTAATTGATGAAGTACGTCAAAATAACTCCCCATGACCCACACCGCGTGTGCGGGTGGGGGGGGCTCATTCAGCGGTGGATTGACAGCATGCGCATGTTCTCTCGTGTAGTTAGAATTTGAGAATAGGTTTTCCCCTTTTTTCTGGCAACAACAACAGGTGTTGAGATGTTAAAACACCAAACTGAAACCTTTTACAAGGAATCATTTCTGCATTAACCACGTTACTTGTGGTCAGAATGCAAACAAAAAACATAACTCTGATAACGCATGCACTGTCCTTGAAACTGATTGGTCCACACCAGAGACAGCTTTCTTTCGAGCCTAGTCTCAAACGGTGTGGACCAATCAGTTTCAAAGACAATGCCAATATATAATCAGAGTATGTTTTTTGTTTGCATTCTGACCACAAGTATTGTGGTTAATGCAGACATGATTCCTCGTAAAATGTTTCAATTTTGTGTTTTAACATCTTAACACAGCTGTTTTGTTGCCAGAAAAAAGGGGAAAACCCATTCTCATATTTTGTTACTGGCAAAGGAAATCCCATGATGGTTAGAATTTGTATCACGTGTTGGCTCACAACACGCTACATATCACGCATAATATTGTGACTGTCGTATTCTTCCATCATGCATTGTGGCCTGTCGCTCACCTCGACGTGTATTGTTTGACATGGCAGAATTGGCGTGCGATGTCTGGGCGAGGTAGAGCCAGGCAAACACAGAGCGGTAAAAGGCAGGGAAACGTGACTTAATGTGGCAAGGTCAGGCTTTTATACAAGACACTCGAGGAAGTACGACACAAACTTGAAGGCAATGTCCTAGTAAATAAAAAATTTCGCCATGCTGGCGAGATGTTAACTGCCTCGCTTCATATACAGGAGGTGGTGGGTTCGATCCCGACCCTGACACCTGTATATTTGGCGTTTGCATGTTCTCCCCGTGGTCACGTGGATTTTTCTCTGGTTTTTCCCTTGAGGATCATAAGCCACTTCGTTGAGCTACTATTTGTGGCCAGGTTGCTTCTGAAACAGAGCTATATAGCTCAGTGGGCTTTACCTGGTAAAATAACAAAAAAAAGTTAGTAAATACTTTGCCGTTGAATTTAGGTCAGTACGCAAATATACCTGGCAGGTGATCAGGGGACTTGAATTTGAAGGTGATGTTCCGGCATTGGATGATATCAACAACCAGCTGGTCACCATCGGTCTTCATCTCCTTCTTCAGCGAGATCTTCATCTCTCCCATGATCTGGGCTGCACGCATCGCACACCAAGCGAGAATGATGGAGGGCCATTAAAGCCCAGCAGACAGGGCCTGTTTAACGCAGTGGTTTAGGGGTTGAAGCGCGGGACCTTGGATTTGAGGGCCCTCAAATACACAGGATGCTTCAAAATTTTTTATTTGCAACAACACCACAAGGAATGTGCCTCCGGGCTCTGGAGACCGCCTGGGGAAGATTCCAGGCACGTGTTGACAATGATGGCGAACAAGTGGTGACTCTTTGACTTTTTAAAGCTATTAACATTACATTTGTTATAATGTTCCAATGTATTATCCGTTCTTTTTCCATTTAAAACGATAGTCCCATATAATTGTTAATATTTTTTGAAGCACCCTGCATATACAGTATATTCTGATTTACAGCCGTTGAAATGCAAAACTGTGGCATTATGATAGAGCCTCTAGTGGAATTTGGTCATTAGAGCCAGAACATCACAATATGCATTACTACCAGTTAAGCCCAAAAATAATAATATTTGTGTTTGTTTTAATTTATAAGTGGCTTTACAATTCACAAATGACATTTAGATATTGGAACTATAAAAACCAAAGTAAACATCGATGAAGTGTTTAGCATCATCAGGCAAGGGTGGTGGTAAAAGAATCAATGGATGGAATCGAAATAAATAAAGTGGCCCTGCAAAAACTAAAACAGCATGGGGTCTCAAACCACGTTATTTGGCCCTGCTGGTAGATGGCCATGCCATGGTTCCACCAGGCTCAAGGAAAAGCTTTCCACCAGCATGTAAATCACATCCTGAATGGATAGTCATGTGGTGCTATTAGTGGGCATTTTAATTACGCACACAATGACAAATATCCCCCGTATAGCCTTAACAGACTATTGGGGCAAGTGCTGTTAGTGAGTAGCACCTATGAAGGCAGGCACGGCACCACGCCCGGCCGCCTTTGTCTCCCTAGTGGCGATGCTGCCGCACCAGGTACTCATTTGAGGCTGGTGTTGGCCATAAGCAGGAATCGAACCCGAGTCACCAGGTTCGTAGCCTGGTGCACTAACCCTTGCACTACCGCTCCCCATATTATGCACACACACGGCAAAATGCAAAGAATGCCCTTGGTTAGCGGGATTAGCCCGTGGAAGACAAGAACTGCAACTGCTGTGACATTAAAGTTTAAAGGACATGCTTGGCAACAGCGTGAGTGTAGATATGCATATAATATATTCGTTTTTTTGGTTGATATCCCGTAAATATACTATTATACATGAAAAATATATATTTACATCGCGTAAATATATTAAGCATTCTATCATTATTACTTCATAAAATTTCGCAATCTAACCTCAAAAAATGTGTATGGATGATGGATGCTATTGGTCGCGAAAGCCTACGTGTTTAGAAGATATGTATGTATAAGTAGTGCAGACGAATACACTACGGTTATAAATAACGTCAGTGCTCTGAGACAATGACCGCTATGAAATTTTACAAGTGGAAGCCAGGCCATGAATGTGTGGAGCGATTATTAAACAATTTAAAGCGTACTCTTTGGTTCTTTCGGTAAAGTCTTGTACAGTGAGGGAAAAAAAAATATTTGATCCCCTGCTGATTTTGTACGTTTGCCCACTGACAAAGAAATGATCAGTCTATAATTTTAATAGGTTTATTTGAACAGTGAGAGACAGAAAAACAACAACAATATCCAGAAAAACGCATGTCAAAATTTTATAAATTGATTTGCATTTTAATGAGGGAAATAAGTATTTGACCCCCTCTCAATCAGAAAGATTTCTGGCTCCCAGGTGTCTTTTATACAGGTAACGAGCTGAGATGAGGAGCACACTCTTAAAGGGAGTGCTCCTAATCTCAGCTTGTTACCTGTATAAAAGGCACCTGTCCACAGAAGCAATCAATCAATCAGATTTCAAACTCTCCACCATGGCCAAGACCAAAGAGCTCTCCAAGGATGTCAAGGACAAGATTGTAGACCTACACAAGGCTGGAATGGGCTACACGACCATTGCCAAACCGCTTGGTGAGAAGGTGACAACAGTTGGTGCGATTATTCACAAACTGAAGAAACACAAAAGAACTGTCAATCTCCTTCGGCCTGGGGCTCCATGCAAGATCTCACCTCGTGGAGTTGCAATGATCATGAGAACGGTGAGGAATCAGCCCAGAACTACACGGGAGGATCTTGTCAATGATCTCAAGACAGCTGGGACCATAGTCACCAAGAAAACAATTGGTAACACACTACGCCGTGAAGTACTGAAATCCTGCAGCACCCACAAGGTCCCCCTGCTCAAGAAAGCACATATACATGCCCGTCTGAAGTTTGCCAATGAACATCTGAATGATTCAAAGGACAACTGGGTGAAAGTGTTGTGGTCAGATGAGACCAAAATGGAGCTCTTTGGCATCAACTCAACTCGCCGTGTTTGGAGGAGGAGGAATGCTGCCTATGACCCCAAGAACACCATCCCCACCGTCAAACATGGAGGTGGAAACATTATGCTTTGGGTGTGTTTTTCTGCTAAGGGGACGGGACAACTTCACCGCATCAAAGGGACGATGGACAGGGCCATGTACCGTCAAATCTTGGGTGAGAACCTCCTTCCCTCAGCCAGGGCATTGAAAATGGGTCCTGGGTGGGTATTCCAGCATGACAATGACCCAAAACACACGGCCAAGGCAACAAAGGTGTGGCTCAAGAAGAAACACATTAAGGTCCTGGAGTGGCCTAGCCAGTCTCCAGACCTTAATCCCATAGAAAATCTGTGGAGGGAGCTGAAGGTTCGAGTTGCCAAACGTCAGCCTCAAAACCTTAATGACTTGGAGAAGTTCTGCAAAGAGGAGTGGGACAAAATCCCTCTTGAGATGTGTGCAAACCTGGTGGCCAACTACAAGAAACGTCTGACCTCTGTGATTGCCAATAAGGGTTTTGCCACCAAGTACTAAGTCATGTTTTGCAGAGGGGTCAAATACTTATTTCCCTCATTAAAATGCAAATCAATTTATAACATTTTTGACATGCGTTTTTCTGGATTTTGTTGTTGTTATTCTGGCTCTCACTGTTCAAATAAACCTATTAAAATTATAGACTGATCATTTCTTTGTCAGTGGGCAAACGTACAAAATCAGCAGGGGATCAAATACTTTTTTCCCTCACTATAGGTAGAAAAATAATAGATCAAAACATTTCGATCACAACAAAAGTAATCATCATCAGGTGGGACAACCACAGCAAGAAAACTGCTGAAGTAGGCCACCTACTTCAGCAGAAACGTCGTGATCTATTATTTTTCTACCTATGTGACTTCACTGAAAGAACCAGAGTATGGATTCCTGCAGTCACGAAAGCTTCAAATCAAGATTGAATTTAAAGCGTGTTGGCATGGTCAGCCTATTATGATGGCGACGAATAGATTTGGAAAGATAGCTATGCCAACCAAGACAAGTGAATGAGCAAATCAACAGACGTCAGCAATTATGAAGTCTTTCCCTCCGATGATATAGCTTTTATATCTGACAGAATGAAAGTGTGCGTGGACGAGTGAAGATCAGTTAACAAGTTGTTACAAGCTTCCGGAAGAGAACGTGTGGCATGAGGTCTATGACATCTATTATTTATGTGATTAAAAGGTAAAAATGTAAAGGTGTAGTCCAGTAATTGCTTGCTCAGGCCCGTAGCTGGCGGAAGGGCCCCCACGAGAGAAAGTAATAGAGAGCCTCTCTACGTGGCATTTGGCCTACTCTTCCACACTGGTCAAAAATGCTGGAAGCGATGGTAGTTACACACACGTTACCCCACCGTGTGCAACTTGCCGATCGGCTAACTTGTGGTGGACCCATTTATACAGCTGGGTGGACGGATGCATGGGTAGGATTGGAGAAACCTGTCCATTGGTTCAACTGCCGAGCCGGGAGAATGAACCAGCGAATCTGTGGATTGCAAGTCCAGCGTGCTAACCATGACACCAGTGCAAGCATTGGACATTTGATAAAGCGGTGAAAATAAACACATCGCTGCGCATTAACAGGTGGGAGTACCAAAAAACTTTACCCCACCACATGCCACCTGCCTATCGTCTAAATGCAGTGAACACATTTACACTGCTGGGTAGGCAGAGGTGGGGGGAGGGGGGGATTTAATAAAACTTACACTGTTGTTTCAACTGCCTCGCCGGATTGCAAGTCCGGTGTGTGAACCAATTCACAACGGTAGCAGCCCCGGTTAATATTATTGTGATGAGAAAATAGAATGACACCATTGGCCGTGCGATAGCAAATCGTGATACTGCCATTATAGGGCCTCTATTTTTGGATGTAACAAAAAGTTACACTGAAATTTGTTATTAAATATTTGAGCATTTTACTTAATGGCACTGTCAAAATAAATTGGATGTTGTATTCTTTGGCTGTAAAAATGTGAGAGTTGACTCCATTCATCAAAAGCTCCAGAAGCCTAATAGGTCATAGCACATATCCAAACAAAATTACATTTCCTCAAACATGACTCTAAAGAAGTGTAAAAATTTTTATTAGAATTTTGTTCCTATCAAAGTTACCAGACATTTTCCTAAAGTGTAAGAATGAGCAGAGAATATTAAAACCTGTTTTCATACATGTTACAAGTTAATAATAAGTCAAAGCGTTGATTGTAACTCTTTTTTTTAAATTGGCCTTCACGCTTCCGCAAACAAGAGAGACTGCTTTTAATGAGAGAAATTCTGGCAGCCCTGCAGACGAACGAGGATTACAAGTTAATTGGATGCTCCAGCAATTAAACTGCTAACAAATGTTATTTATTGCGATAAAACTCAACCCCATTTGGCAACACCGCTTTGCACGTTTTAGTGGCTGCATACAAAGTCCAACAATGGAGTTGCTTGCTTTGCATTAATTTAGAATTGCAGTTTTATAAGCTTTAAAGTGGTGTATAATCCTCACAAAGTTGTATAAAGGCGCAGCCCTGAAATTGCTCGATAACGCAACTGCTGGTGGATGAGCCTCCGCCAGAGGAAGCTCTGGAGAGGCTCTCTAGAAAATACCCTCAACATTCAACAACAACAGCCGCCATTCGCCATTAAACGACGGTGACGTCACAGCGGCGACTGTGCCAGGCCAGGTGCACTTTGAGGCCACGTGAAGTGTCGAAGGCACTTCACGTGCTGGCAGGAGGTCACGGGACAGACCCAGGTGCCATGGGTTGGCTGACTGAGATGACTGATATTATTGACATTATTCATAATAAAGGTGTTTGGGTTAGATCGCGTTATTTATAAATGTGTCGTAACCCTCCACCACCCGACACGGCCAATCAGCAAAAAAAGTGTCACGTTGACAAAAGACAAATAGTTCACTACTTTAGCCCACCGGTGTGTTGAAGAGTGAATCCACAACATTTACAGTTTGAATACGACGTTTCACTGGTAATTACATCCAGCATCATCGGGCAATTCGCCAGAATGGTAAAGCCCTCATCTGCTCCCGGTCTTAAATACCATTATTGACATTATATTGAGATTATTTAGATATTTTCTACATGATAAACCACTTTGTTGAGCTGTTATTTGTGATAGCTAGGCCGCTTCTGAAAAATAAGTTAATGCCTCAGTGGGCTTTGCCTGGTGGGATGGGGCTGGTTTAGTTTTTGGGTGATTGTTTGCCTTTTTTATACTTTGCACTGCTATCGTGTTTTGTATTGTTTGTTGTTGTAACGTTATTAACCGCCCCTTCCAGACAACTGTGAAAAAGAGCTTTATAGCTCATCGGATTCCTCCAATATAAATAAATATTCTCGTTCCGATTCTAACTGGAAGATGCACCCACCGGCTGTGTTTCGCAACCTTTCTGGTTCTCAACCTTTCTGGAACCGGTGGGTTATTGTCAACGCTCAAATAAACGTTCCCGGGTTATCGTGCACCAATAATGCTCTAAATCGTGGTTTCTGCGACAGTTCCACGGAACACTTCGCTCGACGTTGTGGGTTGCGGGCCAACCTGTGATGCGTGGACCACAGTTTGGGAACTACTGCTCTAGAGGATATTTTGTTCAATTCTTCCGTACTACCCCGATGTCTTGGAATAGGTTGGAGTACCCGCACTTAACCCCAACCACACAGCGACCTACTGTGTGACTCATTTCTATTGCTGGGTGCACAAAGGCAGGGGAATTCAAGAAAATGTCCCCATCGCTTAAACTGCCACGCTAGGAGATCGAACTGGCGACCTCTGGATCGCAAGCGCAGTCTGATAACCATTACACCACGGCAACTTCCCATTATACACCATTCACACTATCAGAATATTTATTAAATTAATCATTTGGCGGGACCCCGGGGTCCCGCAAAAATCAGGTCAATAATTATTATGTTTCAGTCCGCCCACTCGTGATCCCGACAGCAACGCGCCGCCCGCCCAGACTCGCGCCAACAAGCGCCAGCAGCAGGCGGCGATCAACACGATGGGCGCCACCTCACCGGCCAAATGCAAGCCCCGGGGGGCGTCCGCCGCAGTCGCGCGCGGCGACGACGCCCTCCGGTCAGCCGTCGATCCTCAGCTTCTTTGCCAAGGCGAGCCCGCCCCCCAGGCAGTGAATTTAACGTGTTTATGTAATTTTTCAACTTTTTACGAAACTTAGTGCCCTGAGTAGCTCTCGACGAGGCCAATCGATTGACCACTAGTTTTGTTGTCGGTAAGGCAAGACTCGTGTCGCTACGCGGCTTTTCCCACCCCGGGGCAATGATGGGACCCTGGGGCCCCACCAATTGCTTCAAATCACAATCTTTATTTAGATTGGAGGAATCTGATGAGCTATGAAGCTCTTTTTCACAGTTGCTCAGTAGTTTTACAGATGTCCAGTAATTGCACCGTTTGTGTGCTTTAACAAAAAAAAAATGTGAATAGCCGAAAAGACACGGAAAATGCATAGAGACATCTGATTATTTTCTACCCCCCCCCCCCCCCCCCCCACAGAGAATACGCCGAGGCCACCGCTACAAAGGGCACTTGGAATGGGTCGATATTAAACATCCAGTGCTTTTTACTTTAAGCACCCTATCATTTTGAGGCAGTGGTGACTGGCTGCCCTAACCCTAACCCCTTCACATCCACTCAAAAGATTAATGCTTGGTGGCCATGTCTGATGGATTGTCGAGTCAGCAGATGAGCTGCACTCCTGCACTC
Organism: Petromyzon marinus; assembly: GCF_048934315.1. NCBI lineage: Eukaryota > Metazoa > Chordata > Hyperoartia > Petromyzontiformes > Petromyzontidae > Petromyzon > Petromyzon marinus. Next base: position 6,059,925 of record NC_133680.1, read on the forward strand.
TCTGCGGGGAATGCTGAGAGGCACACATTCTGCTTTAACATTTCCAAAGGGAGCTGCCTGAAATACCGTGGTTGTCAAGTCGGCTGTAATGCTGGGATTAAAAAAAGGAAACGCTGTAAATCTAATGCTAACAAAATGCTCAGGAGGAAATGCGGCCCTGGGTTTTATGACATGGATATCTAACAGTGGCGAACGTAGTCCATCCTGCTCAATGTGAAGCCCTCGTTTGCAATGAGAGCTCAAATCCCAGTAGCAATGAGAGCTCAAATCCCAGTAGCAACTCACTTGTAACATTTTTGCTTGGTCAATAGCTCATTATATCAAACACTCACTGCGTGTGCACAACACGAGTCCCCAATTACTTACCGAAGACAATGCTGCCCTTGTGTAACCGTACAATGCGCACTGGAATTACAATCCAGAGGTTTGCTGGTTTGATCTCCCGGCAGGGTAATTGAAACAGTGGGAAAGTTTCCTAAACCCCCACCCCCCCCCTGCTTCCCCCACCCCCCATCCCCTCCAGCACTCTCGACCCAGCGGTCCTAAAGATCATTCCACATTATTCTTGGTTCTTTCACAAGCAATCATCATCATCAGGTGTGAAAACCACAGCAAGAAAATTTGATTGCTTGTGTTGCAATCGAAACGTCGTGAGAATTTGATAGTTTTATTTTTTATTATTTTATTATTTCCCTTCTACGTGACTTTACCGAAAGAACCAAGAATATGAATCCCTGCAGTCACGAAAGCTTTAAATCGAAATTTGACCACTCCACAGTTCCATTAGTCGATCGCCAGGTTCCGTGTGGTGGTATAAAGTGTGGGTACTCCCATCTCTCTCAGTACATTTGGCCACTATGGAAGAGTAGGCCAAATACCTTCTCAAATACCTTCTCTCTAGAGCCCACATCTCGTGGAGGACCTACCACCAGCAGCGTCGCAAGCAATTGCAGGGCTGCAACCTTACCTTTTTGTATGTGTGTGTACGCATGTTGAACTTATTTCGCACTGTACGTAGCCAACCGTGCTAATCGGAGGTGCGGCGGAAGGACAACAAACTAAACACAGAAAGCAGTTTTAAAGAAATTAGTTTTCAATCTAGATTTAAAAGTGCATAGCGCCAGTCACTTCCTAAGTAATATCTAATATCTAGTGAACAAAAATTCCATAACATCATGGAACCTCCCTTGTCAGTATCAAAATATACGAATTGGTTTGAGCTTTTCTGGCAATAAAACAGTTGGTGTTAAGATGTTAAAACACCAAAGAATCCTTTTGCAAGGAATCATGTCTGCATTAAGCACATATACTTGTGTCGAACATGCAAAACAAAAAAAATACTCTGATAATTTATGCATTGTCTTTGAAACTGATTGGTCCACACCAGAGACAGCTTTCTATAGAGCCTAGCCTAAAGCAGTGTTAAACCAGAGGACGCCAAAAGACGAACGAGGTCCCATGATGTAGCTATAAATGTCCTGACAGTGGCATCGTCTTTGTGCTGTTCGCATTTTGGCGTCCTATGGTCTAATACCGTTTGAAACGAGGCTCAAAAGAAAGCCGTCTCTGCTGCGGACCAATCAGTTTCAAAGACAATGCATATACTATCAGAGCATGTTTTTGTTGGCATGTTAGCAACAAGTATATGTGCTTAATGCAGGCATGATTCCTTGCTAAAGGTTTCTTTGGTGTTTCAACATCTTAACACAACTGTTTCATTGCCAGAAAGGGTAAAACTTATTCTTAAAAATTCCATAATGAGCATCATCACATTCGTTGGTAAAGACGTCTTGCCACGTTGCATTGCAATGAGTTAGGATACTAATGTGCTTAGATCTAGAATGCATTGCTGGTTTGAACTTCAATTTGTACAGCAGAGGGCGCTGTCCAAATGTCTTTCGAATGACCGGTCAAACGATTTAAAATTCCAGTCAACTTTCATTCACTTGTTTGACGGTACTGTTGACACCACTCTGCGTGTCCCAACGTGTGTGTGGAGCGGTAGTGTAGTGGTTAGCGCGTGGCGCTATGAACCCGGTGTCCCGAGTGCGATTCCCGCTCACGGGCAACACCAGTGACGATTATTTGAACCGGTCCTGGGGCTCCCCTAGGTCGACTCAGCCTCAGATGAGTACCTGGTGTGGTGTGTATACATCACCACTGGGGAGACAAAGGTGGTCGGGCGTGGTGCTGGCCCACCCACACCCTAGTGTACCATTCTAGCCTGCATAGGTGCTATTCGCTAACAGCACTTGCCCCAACATCAAAACTTACCAGAATATCAACAGTCTGTTAAGGATATACGGGGGATATTTATAAATGTGTCGTAACCTTCCACCACCCGACACGGCCAATCAGCAAAAAAAGTGTCACGTTGACAAAAGACAATTAGTCCACTACTTTAGCCCACCGGTGTGTTGAAGAGTGAATCCACAACATTTACAGTTTGAATACGACGTTTCGCTGGTAATTACAGCATCATCGGGCAATTCGCCAGAATGGTAAAGCCCTTACTTGCTCCCGGTCTTAAATAGAGCAGCAGGGTGACGTCATCACTTAACTCATTTCAGGTGCAGTGATTTGAGGCTGAGGGGGTATTGTAATTATATAATCGATTGGTAATCAGTTAATGGTTATGATTAGTAATGAGTTGTAGATTAGTAATTAGTTGTAATGTGTGTTATTGTGATTATATGCTACATTAGTAATCCGTTAATTAATGTGTTTCCCCTATAAGGAATTGTAATATGTATTATTTAATAATACGCTTCCAAGCCGCACTAAGCCTATAGCTATCAGAACGATTAAAGTTATTTCTGTTTCTCTCAATTTCAATGGATTCTCTAATTAGTCTTTGCCAGTAATAATTAGTTTTACACAACACTTCAACGTTATCAAAATCAATTGAGTGTCCTTGTTGACAAGCATTTTCTGCCACTGCCGACAGGTGTTTGAGATAATTTAATATTTCTTTGGTGTTCTTTTAGTCTTATGCTGATGTTACGTCCCGTCTGTCCAATATAGCATCTGCCACATAAACAATTAATCTGATACACACATTCTGTTGATAATTTAGGTAATTCGTCTTTAGTGCAAGATACTAGTTTTGAATTTTGTGTACTGTACCAAATCTTACTGTAATGTTTTGATTTTGCAAAACACGGGCTAATTTTTCAGTTACTCCTGAGATATATGGAAGTGTAATTGTTTTAAGAATCTGATCGCTTTCAGCAGTGTTGCTTTGCGATCGTGATTTGGCATTCAGTGCTCTGTTAATTTGAGTATTATTGTAGCCATTCTGTCGGAATGCTTCTTTAACGTGTTTGATCTCTCTCACTAGACTTTCACCATCTGACACTGTTTTAGCCCGATGTATGAGCGTCTTGATAAGAGATGATTTCTGAGCAGGATGATGATGCGAATCTGCATTCAGATAGGCATCAGTGTGTGTTTGCTTTCTGTAAACGCTGTGTTATTTTACCGTTTATGCCATGTCCAAGCAAAATATCTAGGAACGGGAGTGTGTTATTCACCTCCATTTCCATGGTGAACTGGATGGCCGGGTTTTGTGTATTGAGATGATTTAGAAAATCATTAAGTGTATCTTTACCATGTGGCCAGACAACCAAAGTGTCATCCACATATCTAAACCAAAAATATGATTTTAATGTGCTTGAGGCAAGTGCTCTTATTTAAAAGTTTTCCATGTACAGATTTGCTATAGCAGGAGATAAAGGAGAGCCCATTGCTGCTCCTTCCTTTTGTTTAAAGAAATCCCCTCTCCATAAGAAGTAAGTGTTATTTAAACAATGGTCAGCAAGTTTCGGAATATCTTTTGGTAAACCTGCATTCTTTACTAGTGTATCAAGTAATTTAAGCGATTCGTTCACTGGAACCTTAGTGAATAGAGAAATCACATCAAAACTCACCAGAATATCATTAGGATTAAGTTTGATATCTTTAATCACATTCACAAGATGTTCTGAATTTCTTATTACGAATAATATTGGTCGCGAAAGCCTACGTGTTAAACTGATATACGGGGGATCTTTGTCTTTGTGAGGATCACATCTGGGGGGAGCGGTAGCGCAGTGATGAGCGCACTGCGCTAGAAAACCCGAGTTCACGGTCAACTTTGGTGACAAATATCTAAACTGCTCCAAGGCCTCCTCCAGTTTGACTCAGCCTTAAACGAGTAGTGGGTGATCTGTGTAAATATCACCACTGCGTAGACAAAGATCACCGGGCATTGTGTTGGCCCCCCCATGGCCATTATACTGTAGGTGCTCACTAACAGATCTTTGTCGTTGTGGGGATCAGATCTCCACATCTGCAGCACCAAGTGAAATTGCGGAAGTTGGAAAGTCTCAGTTTAAGCAATGAGATCACGGAGATGTGTTGCCTGTTTATTTGTGAGCAAATTATAACGATTAAATGATGATGATGATGATGGATTGGTGACGGTGGTAGAAATTCTGATGATGACCAGGGCCGGATTATGATATGCTGGGGCCCTACGCAACCTCAGGCCTAAGAGGCCCCATCGAGGAATGCCTGTGTATTTGCGTCATACCGGAATGAATATATCCGTTTTAGAGAGTATATTTTCCCTTATCTCCTTTATTCTTCAACAGTTTTTGTTCAAACTTTTCGTTTTTAGAGGCCCCTCAAAATGCGAGGCCCTAAGCTGCAACTTACGACAGGCATTGCCATGATGTTGATGCAGATAAGCAATGCTGATTATCATTCTTCAAGTCCTTACTTCCGATGAAGATCATGGCATGTCCCATGTTTCTGTTGACACTAACCCAGTGTTTCGCAAAGCACTCAGCCGATGCAAATATTTCCGTAGACCACCCTGGTGACAAAACGCATTCACTTGTCTCTCTAAATAAAAATTCTTCATATTTCCGGAACACAACAATATATATTTTTTTAAACGCAGCATTAAGGGTTTTTTTTAGGGGGGGGGCATTTACACCTTAGGTTAGGGTCGTTCAATCAGGGTAGTTTACGGAACTTAATTTTTTTAAGTTAAATGTAAGTAAATTCTGAATGAATGTCCAAAACAAATGGTATAAACATTGTCCAGATCAACCTGCATTTGCATCAGCCCCGCAGGTCACCTGGAGGACCACACTTTGAGAACCACTGCACTAAACGACGATAATCATTGTTATAGTGACCTTGTTGCAGATACCAAAATGATGATGACTTTCATGGTGACGTTGCTGCAAATAAACAATGATGATAATTACACCATTATCACTTAATTCTTTAATATTATATCATGTATACAGTTATGTCTGACAAGAGAGGCAAATAATGACAACAACAATTCTGCAAGTGAGTTGCGAATGGACAAACAACAAGGGCCTGAAACAATTTTCAACAATTATTGCATTTGGCTGAAATGATAGTGACGGAAGGGCTGCCACCTCTGAGATACAAAAAAACCAGAACACATCAGGTGCAGAAGAATATCTGACAATAGCAGAAGAGGGGAGAAAACTACATGCAAAAGCATTGTCTCGAGTGGTGTATCATTAGACAGCTGACAAAAAACAGGATCTTTCAATGTTGTTAGGAAATACTTACAACATTTCCCAGCACAGCTATCTTTAAGCAAATAGGACGACTCTGGGAAAACCAGGAGAGGTGACAACCCCAAGCTCCACACTGGGCAGGATAGACTATGTTTACCAACTAAAACTAAACAATTTTTTATTTTACCAGGTAAGGTCCACTGAACTCTATAGCTCTTTTTCAGAAGCGACCTGGCCACAAATGATAATTCAACGAAGTGGCTTATCATGTGGAAAAGTATAGTAGACAAAATACTCTAAACCAGTATTCTTCACACATTTTCAGAGGGGGAGGGCACTTTCGCCGATAAGATGTCAGTTTGAGGGCCGCCATACATTTGAAACCATTGTTGAGTTTGACAGCACAATGGGGGTGTTGTCACATGTTGTGTATTGTTGTGGGCTGTACGCCAGGGGCCGCACTAAAGGCCATCAGTGGCCCACGGGCCTTACAATGAAGAACACTGCTCTAAACGCATATTTCTACCCAAGCTAGATAACTAAACTAAACTATTTATTTTATTTTACCAGGTAAGGCCCACTGAGCTATATAACTTTTTTTTATCAGAAGCTAGCCACAAATGATAGCTCAACGAAGTGCCTTATCGTGACGTGCACATTTATAACAGCAGACAAACACTCTAGACGCACGTTGATTCCAAATGTGGAGGGAAAAAACCGGAGGGACCCGGCGAAAAAAATCCACAAACGTCGGTGGTGACGTGGGGAGGTAGTGGTGGGGAGTTAGTGGTGGGGATTGTGTGTGTGGGGGGGGTGTCGCTGCCTACCCGACTTGCTGGCGCCCATGAGCTGCCCGGGGCCCAGGTCGGTGTTGGGCACCAGCTCCCCGCGAGCCGCTCGACCGCCGCTCGCCAGCGCGCCGTTGGGCCGCACGCCGGGCCCCGTCGGGTCTCTACCGGGAACCCACGGAGGGGAGTCAGGACTGACCGTGCTGGGGGAGGGAGGGGGGCAGCACGGGGGTGGCGAGGGAACGGGTTGGGGAGGGGGGGGGTTAGGAGGGCGGCCAGGGGATGAGGGAGGTGGGAGAGGGGGGCAAGCATTCGCATTCAATGGAGCGGTGGTGCCAGGGGGGGGGGGTGCCGGTCGGAGGGGGTATCGGCTTCACGCGGCTGCGTCGTGGCGGGGAACGTGGCACCGCGCACGTCCTCGAGATGTGGGCACTTGCATGCGTAACGTCAATACGTGTGTAACTGATGTCTAAGTTAGACACCTCAAAGTGGATGGTGGTTTGCATCTAAATGACGGTACAAGAGGAGGTCGTCAATATGGCATTTTGTGTACGTTACTCCGGTCGTCGTAACTTTCGAATGCATTTCACATACATCTCGACGACTCGCTTCACCGTACACGCACAACACCCCCTTTTGTAAATCCACTGCAGGTTGCGATGCATGAAAAATAAAAAATAAACAAAGTTCACTGCACTCTTTTTTTAATACTGAACAAATAGCAACATATTTACCATTGAGCAGCGAAAGGGGTGGGAAGGCTGAGGAGGGGGGGGAAGGCGATTCGAAAGTGGTAAGTCCATTGCACTAAGACCATGACAACCTGAGTTAAATCCCCAGCCATGGCAAACATCAGTGGCGAATGATATCCCAAACTAGTCCTGGGCCCCCTCTTAACTAAGCCACACTGACTCCTGTAACTTCTATCGCTGATACATAATCGGGAGCAGTGGATTGACAAAGACACGCCAATTATCATTTTAATTTGAACCGGGTGAATGACTGCGTCAGAAAGCGCATGTTTACAAGTTAAGCTGCACATGCCAAGATTATATTTTCTAACCCAGAACTAACCAATGCAAATCTTGTTCAACTGCGTCATTTCTCTATGTGCCATTGGCTAAGCAAGAAAGTTATGTCATGGTTTGTTTGACCTTACTGTATTCACACCTCCTGAGGCTAACAGTTATTTTAACACTCCGTTCTTTTCATAGTAAACATTAAATTGGCCCTCTCTGCAATTCGTATTAAGGATGAGGACTACGAATTGACATGTTAACTAGTTACTCATTGCATGGCACAGATGAAAGGCTATAAAAGGATAATTGTAAAACATAAAACGCAATGTGTATACAAACTTATTAATCTGATTTGAACAGACCGTACAATGTATAACGACGCAATTCCTGATCCACAAATACGAAGGAGACATCACAGCAGCGATACACTACTCCGCCACTCTTGACGCAGTTATCTGGCTTGACCACCTGAATGTGAAATTGTAATTGTTGCTCTGCGTCTACATCAGCCGTACGAAAGGAGAAGAATCTGATTTGAGAGGAGATCACACCTTTTTCACACTTAAAGTGCCACTATCCTTTTGATATCAGGGCACAATTAACAGTTATGAAAACTGAAAATGTGCTGTATCCCCGCTGAGATCATTTTAAATAGATGCAATGGAGGTTCAAACACGTTAGTGTAATAAGAAGGGTAACAAGCAAATACACATGTAAATAAATAAATAAACCACCTTAGTGTAATAAGAAGGGTAACAAGCAAATACACACATAACTAACTAAATAAAACATTTTTAAATCTTCTAGCCGATTTTTGAAAAACGATTTTAAGACTTGTTTATTACTTACATCCTTCCCCCCCCCTTTTTACCAGCATGATCTTTGGAGACCCTAAAAATAGCCAAGGTGAAAATTGCATCTTTGGCGGGAGTTTACATGCGAGTTGGGCCAAGCACATCGAGGTTATAGTTTCTCCCCTTCCGTTAATTAGTGCCAGGACATCAGTTGCTCTTGCGTTGTACAGGACATGGAATTAAGCCCCCGTTGTCCATTTTGCGGATGCAGCCTCATCCAAAGACGCGTTTTCTTCCCATTAGCAGGGCTGGTTGCTCAGTGGCAGCTGTGGCTTGATAAGACTAATCGTGTTACCGCTAAGGCTGCACACATACTGCCAATGCATGCGTGCACAAATGCTAGAGCAAAGCCAAAGATCCCCCATGTAGCCTACGCAGACTGTCGAGATAAGTGCTGTTAGCGAGCATCCAATTAAGTCTAGCAAAACGGTTCGTGCGGCCACAACCACGCTTGGCAATCTTTGTTCCCCCTTTGATGATGTTTACACAGCGCATTAGGTACTATTTGAAGGCCGAGTTGACCTAGGGGAGACCCAGAATAAATTCAGATGTTCATCGCCGGTGTCGGCCGTGACGGGAATAGAGCTTACGTCGAAGGGCTACATAAGGCAATGCACTAACCACAATGCCGCCGCTCGCCAAAAGCACCCACAGGCACACAATGATCCACACGTAGACACGCGAACACAAACACGCACGTCCATACCCTTTGGAGCTCCCGGAGCCATCAGACGCGTGCGACGCCATGGAGGTTGTTGATGACATGCTCTCTCTCGGTATCTTGGCTGGGCTGCCATTTTTGATCACTTCTGTCCAAACAGTATAAATGAGTGCACCGCAGTTAATCGACTGGCAGGTCGCGTGTGGGTGGGGTGAGATGTGGATACCCTTCCACCTCTCCCAAGACTTCGAACCAGGGTGGAAGAGCAGGTCGAAATGCCACCGAGTGGGGGGGGTCCTCGAGAATCCCCTTGAGCGGAGGTCCTCCGACAGGCAGTGGCATGAGCAAGAAGCTGAAGGGCAGCAGCATCTTTGTCCTTTATTTTAACCTCTGTCCGCACAGATAGGGTGCTAGACAGTTCGTTCTTGCATTGACGGAGATTTTATGACGATAACGTTTCTGATCGGACCTAATGCTCGGGCGATCAGATACGCGCTGACAATTAACCGACCTCAAAACTGCTTGCGATGGGAACTCTCAGGGAAAGTGTGCTGGGAGCAGTCCTGTTTCTCAGGGGGGCGGCCCATCGACAGGCACGCGTAATGCGGGTTCTTGAATTGACAGCGAACGGAGAACATTGGATCCTGCGGGACAGTGGACCGTGTCAGCCCTATGATTCATGCAATTGCCCTGCGCATTGACCAATGCATCGCTTGGGTGACATTTCAATGAGCGAAGCCACGCTGAGCAACACCGTGTTGACAGCGGCGCATCAAAGGCGCCGTTACAATTTTGCACCGCTGAACAAGAAGTCACTCCATTTTCCAATAAGAAAAAACGACTAACATTCCTGAGCACTTTGTTCGTACGGTAAAGAGAAGCACTGTGACCAATGTTATAAAAAAAAACTTTTATTTTTTCGGGTTAGATTGCGTAACTAATTACAAACAGCTTCATCAGGCGATTTTGGTACAGTTCTGTAAAAATCGCCTGATGATGCAGGTTGTAATTACCAGCGAAATGTCGTGCTAAAATTTTCAATGTTGTGGGTTGAAGTATTATATAGTTGGAACGTTTTGTTTACCTAACAATCATTACTAATTGGCCTTCTAACTCAAGAAAAAAACCCCTTTATTAAGTAGTCTGACTGAATGTGGTGTGAAATTAATATAATAAAACACAAAATATCTTTCGATGGGCTGCTGCAAAAGTAACTCACTGCCAGCACCAACAATAATTGATTTCGCTAATTAACAACAGAGGTGGCATATTGCAATGGTGACCTCGTCAAATGACTCACTGTTAAGGCAGCAACCTGGCCAGCGACCTTGGCTCAACCAAAAAGGCCGAATTGACGCTAACGTATAGACCTGCCTTGACAGTCTCAAAGTGAAACACTCGGTGGAATAGGCAATTGTGATTCCGTTGTGTGTCCCCGCTTCATTTCAATGTGAACATATTGGACGTGGCCGGCGTGTTAGGTAGGGATTTACCGTCTGTCCGGTGTGGTGGGTCCTGCCTGGAGAGCCCTCCAGCCTGGCTTGTGGCTCCGTTGCTGTGGGCCGTTCCACTCCCGCTTCGAAAATAAAATCACGGACATCCGTCATCGTCATCCTCATCGTCGTCATCAAGTCAAGAGAAAGTCCCGTCATAGATTACGCGTGTGGTGCCGTGCTCATATATCCCTGGGTGGCCCTGAGCCATTGGTAGAAAATGACACATTACCTTTATATCAGGCGCCAGTTTATATTTTAAACCTTAGCTGCAAAGTAAAAAGCCATGTTTCTATTGACTGCAATTGTGAAGAAATATTAAGCACACACTTGACTGTGTTCTAGAGAATTAACTGAAACGAAAAAAAATATATATTAAATTCGCATTACTTAAACATTAACATTGTAAATAAATAATACGTGAAAATAACAAGAAATAAAATCAGTCCACAGAGGAGATGGAGCTATGAAATTAGCTCTTGTGTAGGTGCTTAGGTGGATCGTTGCATTGCTGGATGGTGAGAATTGGTGGTGGTAGCTTGGGGAGGCCTTCATCCAGCAGTAGATTGACCATGGCTGCTGCGGCTAATGATGATGATGATGAAGAGCGGTCAATGTATTGCTTATACCCTACCGCAATAAATTACCATTTTGTTCTCTCGTCTTACTTTGAGAGAAACAAAGCCGACGGAGGTATGAAAAGGATAACTCAAAATACAAAATTCTCACTAGAGACTCAGCTGTCTCTTTTATTAAATAAAATATTAATGGCTCCGCATTTATCCTCATCGACTACTTGGGCCAAGAGCAGTCGGTGAGCACCTATTAAAAGGGGGATCATGCACAGAGGGGACAGTGTGTGCCCATATTTGAATCCTCACGGCTAATGTCGACGCTGCGATCAGGAACTCCTTTTAAGCTCAGGTCACATTAAGATTTAAAAGGCTGCATAGCCAGACATCGTGGGTTGCCAGGTTCATATGGGGTTACTACCTCTGAGGTCCCACAAAAAAACCGCCGGGGTATATCATGGGAAGAAGATGATCTCACAGTACCAGCAGGAGGGAGAACTCCATGCAAATGCACTGTCTTGAGCAGAGTATTATTACAAAAGGGACATTTTTTAAATTACTTTTATTGTACGAGGAAGACTTACAGATTTCCCGGGACAGCTGCTACTTTAACAAAAGGACAATCCTGGGAAAACGAGGGCAGGTGGCAACCCTAGATTCATAGCACGGTGCGCGAACCACAATCGCCAACAACACATTCCAGCATGTGAACAGAGGTGCAAACGCAATGAAGTAGGGCCCAGAATTTTCTCAGTGCCAACGGCGGCAGAAAGGTCCCATTATGAGTGTTGATTTAGCCATTGACCTGGCACCCTTTGCGGAGTCTCTGTGGCACTGCACCAGCGCCCCCGCGTGACAATTAACAATTACCCCACATCGCATTGCTGTGCAAATTAAAAGCCCTTTACCATTGACGTACATTAACGATCCAATCAGCAGGATGTCATTACACAAAGGTGCAGCATATGTATAGGGTGTCTTTTCAACCGTTTGATGTTTAACGAGACTGATTTTTAGCACTTCCTGACGAAGCTGCTTAACAATGTGCAGTCACTGGGTGGCTTGAGATGGATCGTCGCAGCTTTAGGGTTCCCTCCTTCGTCGAGGCTGTCAGATCATGACCAGGTATCGAGAGCACACTTTTTTGGGTCAATTAGTGGACCTATTTCCAATAACCCCAGCTCTTCTAACTCGTGTGCCCAGTGTGGAGAAGGCCCTTTGAAAGGTGGAATTGTTTCAACTGCATCGGCATGAACACTCAGGGAATGGCTCGATTATGTTTTTTTTTTACCGAGATAATAATCATTAAAATCTACTTGGCGCGCAACAGACAGTGTTAAATAGTATTCGGAGATACGCATGGGGGAGGGAAGTGGGGATTTACACAGCTATAGCTGAATTGCCTACGGTGTAGGCAAACCTAAGCAGCAACAACACAAAACCAAACAGCTTCTGATGGCAAGCGTCAAGAACGTGGCAGCCCAGAGCAAGAGACGGCAGCTCTCAGGCCGGTCACGAGCAACGTTGAGCGGTGTCTCCGTGCGTGAGTTGGGCCATCCCCGGGTGCAGTTCAGAGACTGCGGACGTACGTTTCAGACGCTTTTGCTTTTTGAATATATAAAAAGATGCGAGAAAATCCTTAAGCGTAATCACGAGGCAGGTTTTCACTTGCGGCATAGACTGTTGACCAATTAGGACCGCAATTTACGTTTTTGCACGGTGCTTGACGTACTGGAGCTAACCGACGTTTTAATCCACGCGGGAACGGCTGTGTTTATTTATATTATGCAAATGAGGCATACTTTCTGAATATACAGTGAGGGAAAAAAGTATCTGATCCCCTGCTGATTTTGTACGTTTGCCCCACTGACAAAGAAATGATCAGTCTATAATTTTAATGGTAGGTTTATTTGAACAGTGAGAGACAGAATAACAACAAGAAAATCCAGAAAAACGCATGTCAAAAATGTTATGAATTGATTTTCATTTTAATGAGGGAAATAAGTATTTGACCCCCTCTCAATCAGAAAGATTTCTGGCTCCCAGGTGTCTTATAAACAGGTAACGAGCTGAGATTAGGAGCACACTCTAAAAGGGAGTGCTCCTAATCTCAGCTTGTTACCTGTATAAAAGACACCTGTCCACAGAAGCAATCAATCAGATTCCAAACTCTCCGACGGAGCCAGGGGTGGGGGGGCGACGGAGCCGGGGGGGGGGGGGCGACGGAGCCGGGGGGGGGGCGAAGGAGCTGGGGGAAGGGGGCGACGGAACCAGGGGGGGGCGACGGAACCAGGGGGGGGGGCGACGGAACCAGGGGGGGGCGACGGAGCCGGGGGGGGGGGCGACGGCGTGAGCAGAGGGAGCCGACACTGACTTTCTCACACACCATGCACTGACTCACTCACACATCATGCACTGACTCACTCACACATCATGCACTGACTCGCTCATCATCCGCTTACTCACTCACACATCATACACTCGCACAACCACTGACCCATTCACTCATCATACACAGGTTCACTCATCGTGTGCTGACTCGCTCACACATCATACACTGACTCACTCATCATGCGCTGACTAACACATCGTGCGCTGACTCACACAGCATACACTCACTCACACTGCCGCTGACTCGCTCACACATCATACAATCGCTCACACATCATACACTGACTCACTCATCATACGCTGACTCGCACATCATACTCACGCTGCTGCTGACTCACTCACACATCATACACTGGGAGTGTCGTGCTGCCAGCTATGGCTGCAGTTTTTGTCGTACCTGTTATGTATATCGTTTATTGTTAAATTACAAATCACAGTTCCTATGATTACTGTTGTTACATTGTTTTTATAGCTTTATTTTGGTGATTCGAAAACATATGGTTAATCTAAATTGTCTTATGGTTGTTGTTGTTGGCTTGCACCACATTGATTTTTGCACACAGCGTTTTAATAATTTTTTTGTGTGTGGAATATTTGCTGGTTTATTCCAGGATGTTTCTGTTACGCGTTGTCGCTTTAAGATGTTCTGTGTTCAAATTTAGTTTGTTGCGGTTGCACCCGACTTAAGAGCCACATGGCTCACAGGGCTGTACCTAATAAATGAAACTTGAAACACTTGAAACTTGTCTTGTTACATAACAGTGATGGCGCACTCGCAATAAAACTGTCTCGTGGGATCAAACAAAAAAGACGCAAACATTTACAAAAGGAATTATGATGCGAGACAGCCGCTTACCCGCGGTGCTCACGGTGCGTTCCGGAGAACGTGTCGTCCGTGAGCGCCGAGCTGCCCTCGCTGTCCACGCTGTAGCCGCTGCCTACGCTGCTGACGGACGACGTCGTTGAGATGGAAGAGTCCGGGGCGCGCTGGCTCACCGGCCTGCCTGTGGGGAGGCACCCACACGCTGACTCGCCAAGCTCCCTGCCCGCTGCCAGCACGCCCCGTTCAACCAACCGCTCAACCAACCGCTCAACCGCGCCCCGCTCAACCGCTCCCCGCTCAACCGCGCCCCGTTCAACCGCTCCCCACTCAACCGGGCCATTCTCAATCGCGCCCTGCTCAACCATTGGGTTATGAATCGTGGGCTGGGCGCTTCAGTTGGTCGGAAATAGCAGGTGATATGACGAGGGCTATAATGACCAGGCAATGTTATTTTCAGCCCGTAAATACACGTCTGGCTTTTACCGATGTAAATAATTGGTTAACGTCATTTGCGAGTGATGTCTGCACCGGTGCTCGTACCAGCATTCACCAACCAGCACTGATTGGCATGGTGAAGTATGGTTAAAAAAAAAAAACATGATTAATAGCACAGTGAGGGGAAGTCAATCTAGGAGTTGACCCACAAAGAAATCTAAAAAAAATACTATAAATAATTAAATTGAGGGACCATCTGCTCCAAAGAGGGATGGCAGTGCAGTGTTTAACAGCAAAGTCAATTTTAATAAAATCACGACATTCATATCCAGAAAAAAATTTGTGTTGTGAGGTATCCTCATTATCTTCTAAGTCCATGAAAACATTATTATTGATTGAAAAGCATAATGTACTGAAATAAGGCAAACAATTGTTCTATAAATTTCCCATCACACAACATGCAGAAATAAATAACATTAAAATAATCAGATTGGAATTTCTCATTTTAATGACCATTAAAGTCTTAATAATTAGCAATTATCTTGAAACTACCAATTGGCACACGATATATTGTTCTCGTATCTTTAAGCAATTATGTTGCAGTCAGACGGCCGCTAATTGTAAAAGGGTCACGATGCAGGGAAATTCCACTAAAAGCACACGAGCCTGATTTGTGTGCATTTCACGGGCCCACGTCTGCATTTGATTAACGTTATTCTTACTGCGAACAGTTCAGGAACATAGTTCATGGGTCACTTCTTCTTCTTCTTCTTATCCTGCGGCATTTTATTTTGCACCGAGACAAATTGATTGCAAGTGGAACTTAAGTGTACGGCGTGGAGAATGACATTCAAACAAAGTTTGAGAACGGGGCCCCGAGTCTCAAAAAGGAGATGCGTGGGCTGCGGTGGTGAGATTTTATTTCCACACCATTGGTGCCCCCTTGAGCACACACATTGTGCGAGTGTGTCGCACTTTTTTTCTTTCGTGCCATTTAGGCTAGCATCACAGGAAATATAATAATAATAATTCATTATAGCAGGCCTCGATGGCAATTTACTACAATATACAGTACATTTCTTTGCAACTTTATACAGAAATTTTTTATCAGAATGAGCCAACACTGATTTACAATCAAGTTGGCTGTTAGTTAAAGGAGGGTTTTTTTTTTGTTTCCAGTGTCAGTGTTGGTGCCAGCGTTTCCCTCCAGATTAACCACAGTTAATACAATTTCTCCCGGCACTTTGTGTCGACCTTTTAGAGAAACCAAGAGCAAAAACACAGTCATTCTCACGGCCACCACACGGAGGATTCGGTAATAACCAATTCCCCAAGTTTCCCAACGCTGTGATAACCATATCCCGAGTATAGCATGTATCGTACCAGTGCCAATCCACTGGTGGATGAGCGCCTCCCCACGCCGTGTGGGTTGGGGGAGTTTATTTGACGACACGTCACCATGCTGGGTCAGTGCGGGGCTTGTGAAGGTGGGCACATAGAGATACAACTTAATAATGTATTTAGCTGCACTGTCCTCTGCTGACGACCTCCAGCTATCTATAACAACCTGGCATGCATGGGGGTCACCCATCCAAGCGCTATCCAGGCTCAACCCTGCTTTGTGGTCACAGGCTATGGCATCGATGCTCGGTCATTTTGAATATCATTGTGCAATTATTGTCAGAGAAAAGACCAACGCCTTCATATGAGCCTTATGGCATTTCCCCCGGGGTATCAAATAATAAAAATTGGCCGAGGCAATTAAGTATTTTATTTCTGGGACACTATTTTTTTCCCAGGGGTGTACTTCACTCCGCGACTGGGGTACCAATCAATCCGAAATCAGTGCAACTCCGCGCTGTCAAAATGCAGCGAGGACGATTACGCCGAAACCCTGAACGCTCGCGTACGCACCGTAGTGGTGCATCGTGCACAGCTCGTCGAGATGAGTCGATTGCCGCATCGCCGACCATCAACAGACTAAAAATGACTGCATCACGGACATGATGCGAGAGCCGGGGTACTATGATACCCCGGGGTACCGCCATAAGGTTCATATATGCAAATATTTATTTATTTAGCTAATAGTATATTTTCTGAAGGCTACGGATGAGTAAAGTCTATCTGGTAAGTTTTAATATATATTCATGCATGATCTGGAATTTAAAATGTTGCTTTTCAAACACTAAAAAATGTTGGTCCATTACAGTATTCCAAAGGAAGTGTGTGGAACATTAGGCGATTATCAGATGAAATAATAAGGTTCCAGTGTGGAGAAGCTCAGGAAAATTATTTACATGACTTGCGCATTTGCTACAACACGAACCTGAACACTTATACGAATCCACTGACAGTTTAAATTCAGGCGTGTCGTTTTCAAATAGTTTCAGTTACAGTGGAACGGCAACAGCACCAGACACCCATACGTTTACAGTTAATAAGTTAAATATTTGCACAAAGCGAGGTTAATTTCTCAATAACATTGATGCATTTAAAGGTGGAAAATGAAGATTAATATCGGCTGAAAGTGGCTTTAAATGAGTGAAAATGAAACTAATAGCTGAGTGAACTCTACCTGGTAAAATAAAAAGTACATTTTTCTTGCGATTTGCTTACTTTTCCTATACTTTTGCACTTCTATGGTGTTTTTTTTTTTGCATCGATCGTTATTGTAACTTTCTGACACTGGCCCCAACTGGCCATTCGCGAAAACAAGCTTTGTGGCTTCATCGCATTCCTCCAGTATGAACGACGAGTCTGATTCTGAGCGAGAGGCATTTTTTTCCCCCACTGTCGTCACGATCGCGTGGCCCCCAGTGGTTCGCCGGGCGCAGCTCACTTCTGTCGGACTTGGCGGGGCTGTCCGATTGCACCTTGCGGATGGCGAGCTGCGCCGCCACTTCCCCTGGCTCTGGGCCGGCCCCGTCCGGCGGTCCCGCCGCCGCCGCTGCCGCCGCCGCCGCGCTCTTCCGCACCGGTGGCAGCACCCCCGCTATGCTGTGTCTGTGCTTCTTCACATTATTTGGGGCTTTAGATGGCTTAGCCGCTGGGAGCAAAGCGAAAAGTGAAAAGCGAGAGAGAGTCCCCCCGGGGTGTGCTTTTATTTACGTTGCTTTTGTTCCATCAGTTTTTTTTTTGATTCTCGTTTTCATTTTTTTTGTCGTCTTCTCAAATGAAGTCACTCAACTACTGATGATTTTTAAAAAAATAAACTGAAAAAAAAAACAAAATCTGACAGAATTAGTTAACAGAACTGATTATTATACCGTAATCGTTCACGATTCCTTCACATTGTGTTGATGTTCATTGGATCGTGTTTATCTTTTGTATTGCATCGTGTTTATCAATTAACTTGAGTTTAATATACATATAATAAAAACATGTTTTATTAGTATTACTGGTAGTGTAGAATGGATACTTTTCCACTTATGAGCCAAACGTTGTCATATTATTGGTAAACGCCGAAGTAATATTGCATTAAATATTATGAGAATAACCTGTTGTCAAACAAGCTATCAGTCAGTAAAGCCATTAAGCAGATAAGCCAGCATACAAGAAGCTGCGTCAAATCAAGATAACACTGCAAATAAAAATTAATTAGCTATACAGCAATTAATGGCGCAACAAATTGCAGTTGTTTTCAAGACACATGCTCATCAGATCTGTTAACTGCTGCAAAGGATGACGATTCACATAAAAAAAAATAAACTTGAATGTAAAACTGTGAATAACCAGATGATTAAATGTATAAAATAATATTTACTTGCAATCAGCTTAAGTATTACAATTTAACTGCTTCACAATTATCTATATTACGCCATAAATGTAGATAAATGATGAATGCCAAAACTTTAATTTCCCACAATAATGCGTGATAAGTAGAGATGAGGCGTGCTTATGGATTTATGCTTGCATTATAAATTGGAGAGAGAAATCTAAACCCATGAAGGATAAACTCGTGGCTATGTAAGTTTCAAACTCGTGCGCAGCTTTCCATTAAGTATATATAATTCTTGTAAAATTGTTTTGAATAACATTGCTTATCCAATAACGAGGTTTTTTATTTACAATTGACAGATTGCAAGGACATCTTAATGGCAGGAACAGTGAAATATCAAGGGGAAATATTTGATGAGACGGGACGTAAATAAACATGCTTTAATGATCAACTAAATTAATGGGTGAAAAATGAAATAGTTAAACAAAAAAATATGAATCTCAAACAACATTAACACGTGTGGTTGTTTTGATAGGAAAATCTTAACGAAGTTACTCGTGCCCAGGAAAAGGTCTCAGGAAATTCAGAGGTGAACACACAAAGGTCAGATAATAGGGCCAAAGAAACATGAGGAAGCACTTACACATTTACAAAGTTGTGCTTTGTTTCAAAAACGGTGATAATATATTACACGTGCATATTTACATTTGAGGGTTTTTTTTCAGTAATAAAATAATTATCAAACAATTTTCGCGAGGGCTTCCTCAGATTTCTATTCAGTGGTGGGGGAGCCACTCCACAGCTGAGTGAACGAGGCAAACAGGCAGTAAAAAAAATATATATAAAACAAAAACCTCAGCTGGTGGAGGCCAGGATTATTAGACAAATGAGCGGGATGGCAGATTGCGTTCCGGTGCCTGTGATCGTTGACTCAACGCCGCAACAGCTGCTGTTGCTTCACGCATCAGAAAATGCACGATGCGGAAACCGTGGCACGGCAGCAGCGTCGGCGGCGGCGAGCATCGGCTGACGGCAAAGGGGAACGAAAAGACTCGGAAGATCAGGCAGGCAGGCAGGCGGTGGTGGAGCGAGCGCGGTGCAACGGAAGGAAAAAAATGCGAGCGAACGGTAAAAGAAAAAAAAAATCACACGGACAAAACCTACTGGCGAACGTAAAAAAAAAATTAACCCAGAAAAAACAACAACAAATAATTTGAGCGTGACTTCATTCTGCGGCTTGGGTAGAGGGTCTGCGTCGCCGTTTACTTGGCAGCTGCTGCTGTTGCTGGAGCTGTTGCACGGCGGCTTCTGCGGCGGCGATCGCCGCGCCCGCGCTCTCCAGGTGGCTCTGCGTGATGCTGCCTTTGCTCTGCGAACGCGACGGGGCGTGCGACGACGTGGCCGAGGCCGAGGTCCGCAGACGCCCCTCGGACGATGACTTGGAGTCGGGCATCCCGGCGTGCTGCTGCTGCTGTTGCTGCGGTGGCCCGGACAGAGAGAGTCGCTGATGCCCTCCGGTCGACCCTGATGTTGCGGCCGCTGCCCCGGACACGGAGGAGGTGGAGGAGGACGAGCCGCCTACTCCGGACCTCGAGTCGGCCATGCTGCTCTGAGACTTGCTGCCCGGTGGACGCGGGGCTTCTGGAGGGTGGGTTAACGGGAGGAGGTCAACTCAACGTGGAGCAACTGCGGTCATGGGAAATCACAAGATGTCGAGATAGAGACAATGAATTGGGCCAAGCTGTCATCGTCACGGACGCCGTTGATGCCTATGCACGTCGACGTCCCGTCCGTCCTAGATCCTGCAGCTGTTGTCGAGTTAACACCTTCAGGGTCCACTCTGACAGTCTCCTGCAATCTGCATGTAGGTCTTGCCCTGGGTTGCAGACCTCCGGATGTCCACTCCAATGTCTTTCGCGTTGATCTGGCCTCCTCCACCCTCTGTGTGTCCCACCCATCGCAAGCCTATTTCTTGATTAAGTCAAGAACAATTTAATTGCCACATTCAACGTGCAACTCTATTCACATTTCACATGCAACGGGTTGCTTGTAACAATTCAAGTCAAGTGTGAGAGCACACGCCAAGACAGTGCAGCTTCCACCCTCGGATGCCAACCCCTAAGATCTCACCTTGCAAAGCCTCCCAAGTGAGCTACCTTCCTTTTGAGTCTCTCCGGTCAAAGCCCCCAAGTGAGCCTCCTTCCTATCCCTGAATTACGACAGTCACGGTCGATCTGATGCAGCCATGGGTATGTGACCGACCCCTCATCCTCACCTGCCCCCACCCCCCACGTGGTTCCCTAGTGCAGACAACTTGGTGGGCAGGGTCAACCAAGGGGAAGCGAAGCGAGGAACCAGATAGCCCAAGTGCCATAGTGGAAATTCCCACATTGTTCAGGGAGCCAAAGCCTAAACATTACTGCAGTAGCCTATGGTGAGGCACAAAGATTCGGCAAAGAGAAGTGCCAAGAAAAGAACAATTACAACTAATTGTGGGAAGCCATTAATTAACAGACAATGCAGTTCAAAATACATTTGCGAAAGGATGAGCACAGATTGAATGCCTCCTTGCCTGATGTTAACCTTCAAGCCCGAGCTCTG
This sequence comes from Petromyzon marinus, assembly GCF_048934315.1. NCBI lineage: Eukaryota > Metazoa > Chordata > Hyperoartia > Petromyzontiformes > Petromyzontidae > Petromyzon > Petromyzon marinus. The sequence continues at coordinate 6,080,826 of NC_133680.1, forward strand.
AATAAAGCCTACAGTTATAAAAAAAATATATATATAAAACTTTGGGCCATTTAATCCTTGACATTGACAGATGAGACTCGTAAATGCCCTTGGGTTTCACAGGAAAATGAGCCGGTGAAATGTACAAACAAAAATAAATGATGGGCAAAAAAAATAATTCTAAGGGCAAACGTATTTTTAGGGGAAATATTTATTTTATTTCTCGGTGATGAATCTGTACAAATGCTACGCATGTGGTGGTATTGGCCGTGCACACGCGTTTCGTGTCGAAGGCCACTTCACGCCGTGTGCCAGCATGCCCTTATAACACAGACGTGCGCTTTCAACTTGCTGCAACAGGAGGAATCGCCACTAATGCCGCGCGAGCACCGCACAGACCGTCGCATTTAAGTCAGGTCCACAACTGACTTAAATCGCGCAACTTAACCATCGTAGCCCGCAACCGCTTTGTCCACCACATCTTAGCGGGTAGTTGCTGCGTGCAACACACACTTGGCTGGCCGTGGCAAACAAAGTGTCTATCCACGCCTTTTAGAGCATAGCCCCACCTCTTGTCAGGTTATCTCCATCACCCCAAAGAAAAAGATCCCTGTTATAGCCTGAATGGACTTTTGAGGCAATTGCTGTTAGCGAGCACCTATGAAGGCCGGTACAGCACACGAGGGGGTGGGTGCCCAACACCACGCCCGACCACCTTTGTCTTTCCAGTGGTGATGTTTACACACCAGACTAGGTACTCATTTAAGGCTGTGTCGACCTAGGGGAGGCCCATGACCAGTTCAGTCACTGGTGTTGGTCGTGAGCGGGAATTCAACTACATGACCGCTCCCCAACAACAACAACAACCGCCATTCGCCGCTAAGTGGCGGTGACGTCCCCACGGCGCGTGTGCCAGGCTATGTGCGCGTTGAGGCCACGTGAAGTGACGAACGCCCGCTGGCAGGAGGTCACGGGACAGACCCAGGTGCCATGGCTTGACCGACCGAGATGACTGGCTGAACCGTTCCCCACCCCCCACCACCACCCACGTGAGGACTGCAATGCTCAGGTGTTGGGGAGCGGCCGTACCGCCAGTGCACACGCGCGCCGGGCCTCACTCACCCTTGGTGCCCTCGTTCACTCCCAGGTGGCTCTTGCTCTTGCTCACGGGCTGCTTGGAGGGGGGCAGCCCACTCTGAGGCCCCGGAGCCTTGGGGGGGGAGCCCCCCTCCGACTGCTCCCGCAGCGGGTACCAGCGCTGGGCCCCGTCCAGGTGGCTCACGTCCGACAGCTCGATGCGCACCTACGCGATCCGATCGGGCACAATCGGCGGTAGTTGTGGCCTCCGCGTCGCAACGCGATCGCAACGGGGGCCCCGCGCGTCTGCCAGTCCCTCGCACCGCCCTTTACGTGACGTGGCGCTTACAAATGCACGTTGCTGTCAAGTTGCACGCACGTGCGTTGATCTTCTTTTGCCACCGTCCATCGCCGACCGTGCTAATCAGCTGCACGAGATGTTGTTTGTTTTAATTAGACGAAACGTCAAAAGCGCGACGCCGTATAATCTCCACGACATCGATTACTCCGGAAAATGTTTTGCAAAGTAACCGATGGGAAAGAACTATTCATTTGCTGCTTAATTATCGTGATGGTTTGTGAATTCACCAATATTTTTCTATAAAATATCCAAACTAAATTAGCCATTTTAATCACACTGTAATGGTATTTTTGCAAAACAGATGATGCGATTATCGTGGCCCTCACGTCCTACGGTATATATCGTAGTAACACAACATAGTGGGGATTATTACCGAAAACAATAAACTCGCCGTCAGCTTCACAGTGGACATTGAAAAAATAGAGCGTGCCATGTGCGTGTCGGCATCACTGTCCAACTTTGCCAACTAAAAAAAAGTACTCTCTGTTGAACTCACTTGGTAATATCGCCGCAAAATGGATATCGCGATAATCATGATGATCGTGAACATTGGTATTGTATTATGACAATACCCTGGAAACCCTACGGCGTGGGCATGCGAGGGTACGTCATGCGAGGGTTACATTAGGGACTAGCGTTCTAGCCGAGGGGCTGGAGGTTCTCTCATACCTATAAGGTCGCATCCATTGCACACAAAATGTTTGCCACAAATGAACTGCAATACCTCGCTGACCTTGTCAAGGAGCATAAACCATTCAGTGAACTCCGGTCATCCTCGCAGCAGCGGCTTTTGGCTGGCCATCGAACAAAGATGATCACCGCATCGCGCACTTTCAGATGCGCTTCTGTGGCCGTCTGGAATGCTCTTCCTTCCGATATGTGGAAGCCACTGGAGCTATGCACTTTTAAATCTAGATTGAAAGCTCATTTCTTTCGAACTGCTTTTGTGTTTAGTGTGTTGTCTTTCCCCCGCACCTCCGATGAGCATGGACTGGCTACATACGAAGTTCAACATACATATACACCTATTTCCACTGGAACATCCAAGCCAAGTCAGTGTGGGCACATGTGATTTTTCCACTGGTTACTTTGCAAGCCACGCCAGAACCACGCCGTGATATGCTAGCTGGCCTCACAGGACATCTGCATTTGGTTCGGGGTAAGCTGGGCTAAGGGCAGGTCTAACGATGAGTTTATTGCATGTGACGTCAGTCGGTAAAGTTAGGACAGAGCGTTACCCCGTCATCCACATGTGACTCGGACTCGTTTGGGGTATATGACGTCGGTGGCATGGCTAGGCTTCTGCAGTGGAAAAAACAAACTGGTGCCTCCTGAACCATGCCGGGCTGGCTCTGTTGTGCACTGGAAAAAGAGGAATTAGGTAGCTCTGCTGGGAGGGCCTTGGGCGAGGTCAGTACCAGCTCCGTGCGGTCACGTTTACTGCAGTGCTGCGTGCTGTTGGGCCATCAACAACCTTTCATTGCCTGCTCTGAAATGTTAACTCAAATATACTTATAATGAGCATTTTGGGAAAACAGAATTTGCATTTGTACATTGTACGAAGCCACGACGGAGATCAGTGTGTGTCGGCAGAGATCATAACAGGCATACATAATTAATTTAAAGACTTCCCGCAGTGGCTGGGCCTGAGCTGTAAACGTATGACAAGACCAAAGTGTGCACTTTCATTTAAATGGACTAATGCACACACACACATTTCATTTCTGAGACAGCAAGCTGGTGATAATTATCAATAATGGGTGATGTATCAACGGTTATTTTAATATATTACCATTAATGTTAGCTTCTTGGCGGAATTTTTTTTTTACTGTAATGAATGCCAACCAGGGTGTGGGTGAAGCCACTTGCTTTATCGCCAGCATCATCAGTGTCCTTGAAAACACCTCGACCCTTTGATATCTGACTTGGGGGGGGGGGGGTCCTCACTCACTATCAAGGTCGATGTATAGAAAACATAATAAAATAATAAGTAACCAAATGTATGACGTTTCAGAAACGAAGATTTATGGAAAATCATAATTACGGAGATTAGTAATTCGGTTAAATTGCTTAGCACAACAGGCACGTAACAATTAATCAAATCACCAATTAACACACATCCCACTGCGCTCGTGACGAAAACAATACACCACGTGTGCAATAATAAGTGGAAGTTATTCGACAAATTGTATGAATATGTAACAAATTTGGCTTACAGCCAAATGAGAAACAATACAAATGAGATGCTAAAAAGACAAGCGTGATCTAATTATTAAAACAATACAGTAATTGTGATCCCAAGTTGTTATAATGTATTAAATCTTGTTTGAGGGGTGGGCGGGGAGGTGTTTAGGGTGATTGTTACACATCTAATATAAATAACAATATCAACTAAACTATTTTCTATTTTACCAGGTAAGGCTCACTGAGCTGTATAGCTCTTTTTCAGAGCGACCTGGCCACAAGTGATAGCTCAACGGAGTGGCTTATCGTCACGTGAAAATTTATAGCAGCCAAATACTCTAAACGCACGTTTCTAAAAAAAAATTGGGGGGGGGTGGAGAGGGGGGGAAACCGGAGGACCGGGAGAAAAATCCACGCATCCACGGAGAGAACATGCAAACTCCAAATATACAGCAGGCGTCAGGGTCGGGATTGAATCCACAACCTCCTCTAGACCAGGCGAGGTAGTTCACATCTCGCCACTGCATATATATACCTGGTGTCATTAACATAAATACACCTGAAGAATAACCGAATACTGGAGAACTGTAGGCGAGTTCACGTCATGTTATTGCAGACGGCTCTGTGCACAATCAGCATCGCTGAGCACGATGAACAAATTAACATTCACTCCACGTCGGCCCGAGCTGTTCTCAGGTGATAATAAAACGGCCTGGCTTAGGGCTCAGCAAAACTCAGCCACGCTTCTGGGCCTAATTAAAACTTGACAGACATTGGATTTCCTGACTTTTTTAAAATGATCGCGCACGCGTGAACCGCGAATCGTCGCTCTCAGACACAGCCACGTCGATTACGGTCGACGCTAATCTCGCTGAACCACAACCGCCACCAACGCATCGGGGATGCATTTTCCGAGGTCACAAGAAAATGTCCCGCCGTACGCACACGTCTGCGTTGTGGCAGTCGCTCCAGCAGTGGTACACCTCGCTTTGCTGCAATTGCCATCGCATTTACAATCTGCTCTTGTTTTAGACGCGGAGAGACTAGCGCGTGACTGCCATTGGTTCATCGACATTCGTGACGTCAACACTCCTACGAAGGAGGCGAGGAAGCTCACAGAGAACAATTACAAATGATAGTTACAGGTGCAGCCCCTGCAATTGCTTAGTGTTGTCACCGCTGGTGGAGAGGTCTCCGTTAGAGGGTTCTCCAGAGGGCCCCTCCAGAAGGTACGTGGCCTACTCTTCCAGACCGGACAGGAATCTTGGAAGAGGTGAGAGTACCCAGACTTTATCTGACCACACGTAACCTGCCGATCATCTATAATGGTGGTGGACCTATTTATACAGCCGGGTGGACAGGGGCGAGGAGGATTTAATAAACTCCCCCTAATGTTTCAACTGCCGCATAACTTCTGGATTGCAAGCCCGGTGTGCTAACCATCACACCACAGCAGCATCCATTACCAAATAGTTTCCATTGCTCATGTTTAATATACAAAACTACAGGTTTTCATTAGGCCGTTAACTTCCAAATGCAAAAGGCACAGATGAAATTGATCCACTTAAAAATACAGTAGTAAGCACTCTCATACCTCGCCGAGGAAATCGTTGGAGGAGAATCGATCGTAGTCCCAGACAGAAAACTCCAGTGTTTTCCTTTTCAGCTGCGATCACACAAACGGCACTGACACTTCATGACTTGAGGTAGGAATGCATCTCATTACGCAAAGAGTATTGACCCCGTCGTGGATATTTCAATGTTAATCATGCATTGTTAGAACTCTTCATCTATCGATACCGATCATCACGTTACGCTTGAATGCACTTCACCATATGTATTGGAAATAAAAAAAAGTATTTTCCATCTGATATTCGATCCAGATTGTGCGATCAGTGCAATGTCGTGTGAGGAAGAATCCATTCGGAACTTGTGCAGAACAGAACAATCACCCATTATCAAAGAACATTCTGTGGAGGTGGATATCATAGAATGACTTCTGAGACACCCTAAAAGTTATGTCTGACCCACATACTCGGTGGCAGCACTTACCGCACCAAATACTGAGAGTAATAACATCGTTGGGTCAGCTAGAACGCTTATTTCAAAACCAGCTGAAGGCTTCATTAGTATTGCTACAGTATTTGTCCAGAAGAGACAAATGAAACGCTGCTTTGGCTCGCAAGCAGGTCGAGCCAGCAGTCACAGACATGCGGTCGTTTGTCCCGTGACGAATGGTTCTCCATGTTTTCACGCTGCCAAAAGGCTCAGCATCGCGCTCAAATTAGAGAGCTTGCCGCGAACCCGGAGGGACAATTCCAGGGGCGTGCATCACCCCTACGAAGCTATCGTGGGGGCTTGTGTATATATATATTTTTTGTGAACAGGAAAAAAGATGGATTCACAATGGGGCCACTAAAACACCAAATGAACAAAAAAAAGACATGACCTCTTAATTTTTAAACGGGTAGATGTTTAAAACGAGCAGGGCAGCACTCTGTGTTGACACACGTACCTCATCGAGCATAATGTTCTTGTAGACGACTGTTTGGTTCCACTCTGGGTTCAGTGTTTTGTGGATGTACTTTGTTCTTCTCTTGTTCTCTGAACTGGCAGGGCCCACACGCACAGGTGGCAGCCACCGTGCTTCGGTGAATTTCGAACGGCAAAACACTTTTTCTTAAACATTTATTTGTAATGAGGCAATGTGCGGGCCCGACGCATCGCTTTGCGACGTGATGCGTATATACGCCGTCAACGTAAGCCAAGCCGGTTATGAAAAGCAGGGGATATAAAGACGGTGGACGGGCTTCGCTGCCCCAAACCATACGGGGGGTCCCACCGAAGGAGGAAAAGGTGACTACACGTTGGAAGCAACACTTTAAACACTTTAAACGGAGCGCATTCGTCGGACTTAGCACTTCATCAGTATTCTGGAAGTGAAATTATATACTCCTTAAATGCAGCAGAGCACCGGTAACATTACTGTTGTCTCATAATTTGATTCATCCCCTCGGTTTAGCTTGCTTCGCACGCGCTCCAGACAATGCCAACAGTGGCTGTGATTGCGTACGTACTGAATTTAAACATTTTTCTTCCTCCTCTGGCAAGAAGAGGCCAGGCTCATATGAAAAATAGACCAGCAATCACTTAGCACACTAGGCTGGCACCAGCCGTGATATTGTGCACAGATTTATTCTTTTTTATTAAAAGTCATAGTCGTTCTGTTGCTTACACTGTTATTGGAGTTTTGCTCTTATTTACGAATAACCCATTCATATTGCTTTTGAGGTTGACATTTTTCGAAATCAGACCATGGAAAATTCCACATTATATATATTGCCCGACTATAATTCTCCAGTGACGGCTAAGCAGCTGGCAAGCGCTACTCTTTGGAAGATGTCAATCAATTCATTAACCTCACCCAGATGCCAAATACTTTCGACAAATATGCGCATTCTTCCAAGGGGTGAAAGTAAGAGAGCTCTCAATGTACAAATTCAACTCTAAAATGAAACACAGTTTGGAGCAATGAGGTTCCATCATGATCAACTAGTACAATACAAGCCCCTTGCGTCAATTTCACTGCACATTTTACAATGACCTTTATCATGCTAACGAATATGATAATCAGCACGATAATCGTATCATTAAGATAATTATAATCTACAATCCATTATCGTCACTGTTGCCCTTTATAACCTGTGCATTGCTGAGAGGTAATTGAAACACGCACACGCCCATGCGTTAAACGGCAGACACTCGTACGTATCTCGAAATGGTTCAAATTTCCCCATAATCTCACAGAGTACGCCGAGCAGTTAATGCCCCACGTGGCATACATTTTCACAAAATGACGACACTCCCCACCACCATAGTAAACAAATAAAGCAATCTCTCAGACTAATATATTTATTTCTCTGCATGCAAACTGGAGAAATGCTAACGGATACATCTTTTTATTAATCAAAGAAGACAGGAAAACATAGGCTGAGGCAATTGGTAAAAAAAACCCATTAGCTTGCTCAGGATGGTGTCATACGAAAAGACACATTTCACTTTTTACCTGACTTAAATTGCTGGGCTCAATTGCGGGTTATTTTTTGTGTAAATGGCACAGTATTTCGGCTAAAAAGGTTTTCAGCCATTCCCTCCAAAAGGCACGCTGTCAAATTAAATGCATGCACATGTAGGGATGCTCCTCCACAACTCTGACACTTTCACATTCACGCCCTCTTCCCCCCCCCCTATTAATATTACCCTAGAACTGAGCCATTGCCTGGACAGGTGCAACACCAAGCCAAACGTGGGGCCAAGTCATCATGTGTCATGAGGGTCTGTAGCCTGCGATGGTTGATAACCACGCTCACCCGCAACCCCGCTCATTGTGCTCAATATTTTTCTTGCTACCAGTGCTGGACTATGGTCAATTGCGGCCTCCCTTCCAGCAGTGACACTTTGCAAAGAGCGTCCAAAGCCAGGCCAGCACTGTCGTTTGGTCGGCGCCAAGAGATCTGCGAGCATTCTCAGCGCCGGGTCGTGCTCCTGATTTTTAATCTCCAGCTGTAGTTCACGGAGAGGTCGCAGGGTCACGGCCAAACCAGCATGCCCTGCACGGTTCGGTCGTTTGTGATGTGGTAGAAGCTGGATATAAGCACATCCCCTTGGGAGGGAGCAAGGCCAAGTATGCTTATATCTGAAGCGTGCTCGTCTCAAAAGTGTCCCGTCTTTGTCTTCTGCCCACTGGTGTGATGTAAGGATGCGTTGCTTAGATGACAACTGTTCTTACGGAAGATGTGATAATATCCAGCGCCGACTTCAAACCGTTCAAAGCTATCAAAAAATTTCCGAACGCTTCATGCAGTTTCGACTGAAACAACAACCAACACAAAAGACCGGGGCGCAAGTGGCGAAGGTGAATTTTCAACCTAATGCACCGTTGTGAGTAGGGTACAAGATACAGGTGCAGCTCGCCAAAGATTTGTATCACGCCACTGCTGTCAGTAAGCCCGTAATCGGAAGAAGATGTTCTAAGGGCAGTGTATCTCAAAATATTTTTTGGCCCCACTGGACCACTCTGCCGACGCAAAACATTTCCGCGGACCCCCCCCCACCCCTGATGACAAAACGCGTTCACTTTCCTCTCTAAACACCAGTAATACTAAATTAATCTAATTACCGGAAAATATAATGTTTTAATGTAGCCATTACGTTATTTGTTTCACTAGGGGGGGGGGGAGGTCATTTAGATAAAGTGAGGGAAAAAAAGTATTTGATCCCCTGCTGATTTTGTACGTTTGCCCACTGACAAAGAAATGATCAGTCTATAATTTTAATGATAGGTTTATTTGAACAGTGAGAGAAAGAATAACAACAACAAAATCCAGAAAAACGCATGTCAAAAATGTTATAAATTGATTTGCATTTTAATGAGGGAAATAAGTATTTGACCCCTCTGCAAAACATGACTTAGTTCTTGGTGGAAAAACCCTTGTTGGCAATCACAGAGGTCAGACGTTTCTTGTAGTTGGCCACCAGGTTTGCACACATCTCAGGAGGGATTTTGTCCCACTCCTCTTTGCAGATCTTCTCCAAGTCATTAAGGTTTCGAGGCTGACGTTTGGCAACTCGAAACTTCAGCTCCCTCCGCAGATTTTCTATGGGATTAAGGTCTGGAGACTGGCTAGGCCACTCCAGGACCTTAATGTGCTTCTTCTTGAGCCACTCCTTTGTTGCCTTGGCCGTGTGTTTTGGGTCATTGTCATGCTGGAATACCCATCCACGACCCATTTTCAATGTCCTGGCTGAGGGAAGGAGGTTCTCACCCAAGATTTGACGGTACATGGCCCCGTCCATCGTCCCTTTGATGCGGTGAAGTTGTCCTGTCCCCTTAGCAGAAAAACACCCTCAAAGCATAATATTTCCACCTCCATGTTTGACGGTGGGGATGGTGTTCTTGGGGTCATAGGCAGTATTCCTCCTCCTCCAAACACGGCAAGTTGAGTTGATGCCAAAGAGCTCCATTTTGTTCTCATCTGACCACAACACTGTTACCCAGTTGTCCTCTGAATCATTCAGATGTTCATTGGCAAACTTCAGATGACCATGTATATGTGCTTTCTTGAGCAGGGGCACCTTGTGGGCGCTGCAGGATTTCAGTCCTTCACGGCATAATGTGTTACCAATTGTCTTATTGGTGACTATGGTCCCAGCTGCCTTGAGATCATTGACAAGATCCTCTCGTGTAGTTCTGGGCTGATTCCTAACCGTTCTCATGATCATTGCAACTCCACGAGATGAGATCTTGCATGGAGCCCCAGGCCGAGGGAGATTGACAATTCTTTTGTGTTTCTTCCATTTGCGAATGATCGCACCAACTGTTGTCACCTTCTCACCAAGCTGCTGTTTGGTCTTGGCCATGGTGGAGAGTTTAGAATCTGATTGATTGCTTCTGTGGACAGCTGTCTTTTATACAGGTAACAAGCTGAGATTAGCACTCCCTTAACGAGTGTGCTTCTAATCTCAGCTCGTTATCTGTATAAAAGACACCTGGGAGCCAGAAATCTTTCTGATTGAGAGGGGGTCAAATACTTATTTCCCTCATTAAAATGCAAATCAATTTATGACATTTTTGACATGCGTTTTTCTGGATTTTTTCTTGTTATTCTTTCTCTCACTGTTCAAATAAACCTACCATTAAAATTATAGACTGATCATTTCTTTTTCAGTGGGCAAACGTACAAAATCAGCAGGGGATCAAATACTTTTTTATCCCTCACTGTATTAAGGCTGGGGTAGTTTAATTAGGGTGACTTACCTAACTTCATTTTTTTAATTAATTATCATGAGTAGCATATTCGTTAATGTTCGACCACTTGGAGTACCGTCGGGAACCACTGGTGGTCTGGGGACCACACTTTGGGAACCACTGCTTTAGAGGCCCTCCCCTGGAGGGTGTTCACGTATTCTGTCATGCTGGCCGGACATATTTTGGAAGACGCGGAAGTCCCCACACTTTACTCCACCGCACGTGACCTGCCAATCAACCAACTGTGGTGTGTGCCCCATTTATACTGTTGGGTGGACAATAGCAGGGGGAAGAAATTTAAGGAAGTTTTACATTGTTTCAACTGTCGGGCTGGAACATCGAATTGAACTGGCGACCTCTGGATTAGGAGTCCAGTGTGCTCACTCACCATGCCACCAGAAAATGTATTTTTCTTTGTTAAAGCGCAGGTGAGTTACATTCAGTGGAATATTGTAAAATTAAAATGAGTGGTATCGCTCTCTTTTCCATTAGTGGAGATAAGTCCCTTACGATGGTTTCATCTCGAAACTGCTCTATCCTCGGATGAAAGCCCAGTCACTCGTAGTCATGGGAGCAGGAGCGGACCTAGAGGAGCTGCCAGCAACTGTCGCCCTCACGGCGAACCACGCAATCGGCGCTCCCACCCTCAAACCCCAAGGGCAGATCCAGGCTGAGGTTTTTTGGTAAACTGGGAAACATTTTGCCCCTTCCGTTTAATGTTTTTTTAAGTGGATTTTTTTTCTTAAACAGAGGCATCATTATTCGGTTTGCCCGTCCATCCATCTGTCCGACCAATAAATTATCATGAATGTTGAGAAATTAATTATCATTTATATTCCCTTTGTACGCGCACGAGAATTGAAATAATGACATCTTCGTTATTTCATTATGTATATATTTTTTTATTCGTATTTTTTTCCCTAGAATGTGGCGCCCCCCACTTAAATTGGTGCCCAAGGCGACCACCCAGTTTGCCTATGTGGACGGGCCGCCCCTGCATGGGATGTCAGAAAGAACCGCGGGACAACACGCATTCGATTGGGCTCATGCTGCCGCCGATTTTGAAGCCAGGCTGTGGCTTCACACACGCCTGTCCACCGATAAGCTGAAACTCAATAAGAGTGAGCAAATATGATGGATCCCTCACAATTCTGACCAAATGATTACGTAATTGGCCTTGGATTAACAAAAATATATACAGTGTATATATATACACAAACACATGCAAACACGCAAGGGCAAACAGATTGAGAATATTATGAAAAGGAGAAACAAACAATACCTGGCATTTTGGACAACCATAACTTGACTGCATATCCCAGAATGCACGGGGCAAGCAAGAATATCAACACATCAAAGCATCAGCGCACAGACAAGCAGAGAAACAAGTTCGAGAGAGGACACTTTCCAGGTGAGACGGGGGGGGGGACAGACAAACAAAGCAAAGTGAGGACAGCTGTACACCCACACACATTTCGTGGACTTTCAGGCACGTGGCTTTCAAACAGGTTCGCAGACATTTGGCAATGAGACTATAATAACAAACGTGACAAACAAATAGGGTTAAGCCTCGGTGCTGTCTCATTCGAAGAGTGAATCGCGGTGTGCCGTCTAGAGGCGATGACGTTCAGACGAGTATGACCAAGAGAAAGGGAATACTAGAAAAGGTGGAATACTACGTTATTATGATGATTCAAATTAATATAGAGTCATAACTTCTGGTTAAACAGAACTAAAATGAAAACGGCTGACTAAAACAACACACTCGTTATCATCAGCTATCATCACAGGCGTCTGCCCTTGGTGCCTCGTTAAACTTTCATTGGACGGCATCCAGCCCTCGCCACGCGCTAACCCCAGTCGTTAGCACCCACAAGAGACCATAACCTGAAAACGCAGAGGGAGAAACTGTTGCGTCTTGCAGCTGTCTGACAAGCCAATGGAGAAACGCAATGGCTCCAAATCATTAATCATCATCATCAGCCCCATAGCCTATCCAGTGTTGGTCAAAGGCCTCCCCCAGAACGTCATCATCTTTCACAATCTCACAATAAAACAATCCATCTGACTCCTGCATGCCAAATGATCTCTTTGCTCCATCTCCTCGGCGGACGTTCCCTCTGGAAGTGTCCTCCCCCTTCGGCTGCCACTACATCATTGATGTTGACTATTGGCCATCATACCTTCTTACGACAAGTCTTGCCCAAGCCCCCTGCCTTTTATAAATCATCAGCATGTTTCTAACTGGAATACCTTGCAGATCTCGTCAAGGAGCATACACCATCATGTGAACTACGGCTATCCTCGCAGTGGCTTTTGGCTAACCGTCAAACAAAGACGCTCACTGCATCGCACACTTACAGATGCACTTCTGCGGCCATCTGGAACGCTCTTCCTTCTGATATTAGGAAGCCACTGGAGCTATGCACTTTTAAATCATCTAGATGGAAAACTAATTTCTGTAGAACTGCTTTTATCCGTTTAGTTCGTTGTATTTCCCCCACACCTTCAATTAGCACAGTTGGCTATGTACGGTGCAAAATAAGTTCAACATACGTACAAACATAAACAATACAACATACGTACACACATAAAACCTGCATATGCTCTCCAAGATGTGTATTCCTCATGCTGCGCCTCAGTATAATTGCAGGCCTATATTTAATGACATATGTGCCATACAGTGTTATTCCACAGATGGCTTTTGGCAGAATGAAGGATAGATTACAGGTCATAATCACGATGGAATTTACTGCAATAATTACCATTGTCATCGATAATTAGGACAAATAATGGGAATGGAAATACCTCATTACATGAGTGACCACACTGATCTGCCAATGCTTAATCCTAACAGACTTTCATTGGGGAAAGCAAGATACAGACACATTAATAAAGCAATTGCAAGTCAAAATAGAGCCACATTTACAAACACCGGGCACTTCAGCTCAGACAATGAACAAAGCATGAGATGCTTGCGGCTGTGTTTCATTTAATGTGAGGCAGCAGTGCAGTGCAGCATGCTGAGACTATACATGCACTGACTCAGAGTGTGTCGTGAGTAATCTGCAGATCTTTGCCCTGTGGATTTGAAGATTCTGATAACGAAGCTGAGCTCTGTAAAAAAACAAAAAACTTCTGGGAAGAAAAATCTTAAACGGCAGTAGAGTTTCACGACTCTCTTTTGTTCAATATATCCCTAGCAGGCTAGACGGCGGAATTACATCCTCACCCTTATTGCCTCGTTTTTGTGGGTGACAGAGGGGTCAAGCAGCAATCACACATCGCAAAGGTGCACCGCATGCAATATTAATTCCCATCGCTCTCTCTTTCGAAGTGTCACACGAATTCATTACGAGCGGAGGCAGGGAGCGCACTACACGTAACATCTACCAGGAGCAACCGCTTTTCCCCTTGTGAGGGCATTCAGTTTTACAAGGTGGGGGGGCACGTGTTCATGCCTTGGCCGAGTGTATTTTTCAAAGGGCGGCCGATGGGACTCACCCGCGCCCCGGTAGGAGGTACACCTTGACGAAGGGGTCCGAGAAGCCGTTATTGTCACGTGGTGCCAAGCCCCGCGCTTGCAGGACGTGAATGATCAGGTTTCCCGAGTGGCGGTCAAAGCTCATTTGCAGCTGCACGGAGGTGGACAATCATCATTCAATCAATCTTCATTTTACGTGCCAATGTCGCCCTCAATAAAGTGGGCATCGGTGCACATCACGGCGGAACGGGAGCGGTAACAGTGGCGGGGGGGGGGGGGGGTGCGGCCACGGAGAAACAGGGATGAGAAAATAAACCCGTCACGCCCTCCGCGGCCGACGTCGAGTGAGCAGAGTAAATTGCAACCGTGCGCAATGAACAGCATGAGAAAGGTAAGTAGTACATGAAATAAAGTAGATGAAAAGTAAAGAGTTTTTAATTAACATTTTAGATTTTATGGGACAAGGAGAGGGCAAGGGGCATGAGGCCACCAAACGTGAATCTCATTGTACGCTCCTGTGAGCACACGGCACACACAAAAACATGGGTTTTATAGCATGGTACACATTTTGGTTATTGCACTTTGCCACGAATAGGCACAGAGCAAAATGTAGCATGGAATTCAGTACGAATGGATATAAAAAAAGTGTTTAAAAAAAAAAAACAGTTACCTGAATCTCCCCAGTAATTGGATGAGAAGGTTTTGTAACTTCGATCTGTTGCAATCAAATAGAACAATATAACATTTCACTGAAGAAATTGCAATCTCTATCCATTATCAGTTCGAAGAAAAAATACTTTGTAACACTGCAGATTTGAAAAATTGAAATTTCTTCACCAGTTTGATGTCTCTGCTGTGCATCAGATAATGCATTAGAATAAAAAAATTGTGTGATGCGATATACACAAAACGTCAATGGCATATAAATAAATAGAAACGCCATGGGAACAATAGAATTAAAATTGGTTCAACACATAATCTAAACGTTGTTCTCTGATGTGGTCCATGAAGTAAATAATTAAAGCAGAATATTCTAATTATTGTTTTGTTTTTACTTATTCATGATGCATAAATTCACTGATAAACCACAATCAAATGGCTATGTAAAAACTCACAATATAGTTCCCAGCTCATAAGTCTTTAAATATCAAAACTTTCAAAAATGTGTTAGTAAAAAGTTTATTGTTTACATTAACTCACAGCGTATACACAGCCTATGAATTAAATGCAGCACAGATGAAATGAGCACACAAGTCAACGTGCAGGCTGACAGATCATCGTCATGACCGATGACACAACACGGTGTTGTATGCCCAGCAATTGGGACCCTGCCAATATTCCCGGGGATATTTTAAGACTGCACGTTGTCAGAGGGAAGGTGCTGCGTTAAAACAAATGGCAGCGTAATGTGACATCGCTTCCCGAGTGTATTAATCAGAGATTTCAGATCCACGGGTGAAACCATCCGGCTGTGCTAAAGGTGGTCAAACTCTGGCAGTCCAAAACCACTTGCTGCTCACAGAACACGGAACATTGGCCACGCAAGTGTGGGATATCTTGTTGCGGACGTTGTGCCGTAGATAAGCGGGCACAGATTTGTTAAGTGAAAGCTATTCTCCTCCACAAGATAAGATGTGCCCTTTTTTGAGCTGCCGTTTTGTATTTACAAGAGGTGGTCATTTTTTGAGCTGCCGTTTTGTATTTACAAGAGGTGGTCCTTTTTTGAGCTGCCGTTTTGTACGTGTAAGATGTGCGTGTTTGAGCTGCCGCTCTCGCTCTGGCCCCTCCCCCCCCTCCAACCGTATTTCCTATTTAAGCTTCTGTTCATCCCTCCGGCCCCCCCTCTCTGCCTCCCTGTCCGTCTTTCCTCCCTCCTTACCTCTTGGTGGACTTGTATATGTATTTCTACTGACCGTGTACCTCGTATTTTTTCATTCTATCTATGCTGGTATGTGCAATCCAAAGGTTGAACACGAAATTTAACACTCTTCTGAAATTCGTGGTCTGCCAGGAAGTGTCTAACTGTGTTGTTGGCCTGACTGGATGTGCTTCACATAATGTTTTTTCAGGTTTGTTGAATTCTCGTCTCTCATCTTTTTGTTGTATTTACCTCCGTGATTTGTTCTTGACACCTGATGAAGATCGCTTGCGTTGTGATCGAAACGTCGTGATTGTTTTTGGTTTTAATATAATTTTATTGTATTTCTACATACGTGACTTTACCGAAAAAAACAATGAGTGAGTATATTTCTATCAACCAACTTTATGCATTCCTATTAAAAGAAACGTCAACCATGTCAGACCTATGAACATTTGACTCCATGACAAAGAGAGGCTCCCAAAGTTGTAATTTTTCCATGCGAAAAGGACTATCTTTATTGTCTAAACGTATGCAACGTTACAAATAGTCCCCTCTCAACTCTCTTCTCGATGGTAAACACATAGAACAGAACCAGCACATGAAAGGAATCGCATTTTGAGGATCTGTCAGCAGCAAGGTCACATCCACTTGGGTTAAATTGAACGTGTAACAAGCCTGATAATTCATGACCAATGGCTAATTTTTTTATTTCGCAAAAAAACACTTGATATGGTGCAAAACTTTCATATCCATTTAAATGCAGGCTGAATAAATACATGACGTTGAAGGATATCAACGTTATGCAAACGCCACTCGGGACTGCACTTTCACGGCGCTGTGAGCCCGGTGGCGGCGCAAGAGAATCTCATCCATGCGGCCTGGATATACTCCCATAGGTGCCAACCAATGCGATCTCAATAAGGTGTTCGCTTTCTTCATGGTATGGATGATGCCACCGTTTTGCAAGTGGGCAGCGGTGAGGGAGGGAGTGAAGGGGTTGGGATGAAGATGGCGATGGGGGCATAGCCGGGTCGAGGGGAGGGAAGGGGCGACGCCGTGACCCTGCCGGTGTTGTTACGCAGGGACAAATCGACGCCGTCTGCGTGAAGGCGCTGTGCAGCCGGAGGGATGGGACACCGGGCGGGCAACGTTAATGTGGCAACGACGCCGGCTCGAAGCCCTGCCTCGCGTCACGATTATATATTTTTGGTTGTTTTGTAGCTCCCGCTATTTATAGCGTGGTGGTACATTTTTAATGCATCATAGCTAGTGGTGGTGGAAAAAAAAGGCATTGTTCATCACAACACAGACAATTTTTTTCCCGGGGTTGTACCGATCTCATGCATGGATTTTTAGTCGTGGGGGGGGGCTAAAGTCCATTATTCCTCCGTGCCGACGTCAGGCAGTAATAGGGTGAAAGCCCCCTACCCCCACTCATCCCCGACCCTCCCCACCCAGCTTGGAAATTCTAGACCACGCTTACGTACGTGGTCAAGGTCTCACATTAGGCCCTGACGACGACGCAAAGCACAATTCAAACAGTGGAGGAGATCCAGCAGGCTGGGAATCAAGTAGTTTTGCTACCCCGACGCAGGCTGTTGGGGGCAAGTGCTATTAGCGAGCGCCCGTGAAGGCCGGAGCATGCAAACTCACAAAGACAACGATCCCCTGCATGGCTTCCACATATCTTTGGGGCAGGTGCTGTTCGCGGAGCATCTGTACATTGGGAGAAATGCGCATGCACGCGCGCACGCGCGACACACGCACGCGCCGGTACAACTAGCTGGGTGCATCGTGCCACAGGTGAGACTGGCAGGGTGGATCATGCCACAGGTGAGGCTAGAATTGTGGATCATGCCACAGGCGAGAAGTCACACGAGGAGGGACGGGAGACAAGAGGGAGGCACTGGCCTTGGAGTGGCGCTTCTTGCTGCCGCTGGCGGGCGAGGCAGGTCGGCTGGGGCTCGACGTGGCCGACAGGCCGTCCCGTAGATGCTGCTGCTGCTGCTGCGTCGTGGCCGCGGGTGTGGCCGTGCCGATGACGATCAAGGTCTTGCCGTCCATCTGCGCCGTGGCTCCGGCTGCTCCTCCGGCACACTGCGCCACCTTGCGCAGCTCGTACGCGAGCTGCTTGGGGTCCACGCCCGGCGACCTCTGGCGCTGCGATGCTGTGAACCAAACGCGGCATGGTTTGTGGATTTGAAGCTCCACCCCCCCCCCCTTTCAATTTGTCTCTGTAAGATAGTCCTTGCCAACCACGCCTTTGGTACGCTCAACAGTCGAGCCCAGTCGCACATTGAAGTAACAATCCTGGCACACCTTCGTGAAAAGGTGGGTGCCAAACACGGCGTGATACTGCTCTGAATTACTGCTTTGGGTTACACAAAAGAGTTTTAATTAACATGCGTTTGAGAGTCTGATTTTACTCTGAGAGAGTTGAGAGTTTCGAATGACTAAGTGATCTCTCTCTCTGTTATTAGCAACTCGCACTCATAGCTGATTCATTTTATGGTATAATTGCACAGACCTTAATCAATAGAACCACTTGTTTTTTTGCAAGTGCAAGTTTGTTTTTTGGGTTTGACATGGTGTTCGGGTGATAATTAATTTCTCTAGAACTGCTTTGTGTGTTTAGTTTGTTGTCCTTCCCCCGCACCTCCGATTAGCACAGTTGGCTATGCGCGGTGCGAAAGAAATTCAACATACAGTACATACATTTGGGACACGTGGTGTGGTATTTTAATACAAAGTGTGATTTTTGCACAAAGTGAGGGTTATTTATTGTAAGTTATCACGAATAGGAACGGGGAATATGTATGACATTGCCAATTACTTTTTTAATAGAAAACACTGCATATAATATTAAACTCATGGCACAATATCGATGTCTTTCCAGGCATTTTATTTCCATCCTTTCATGAAAAAATATTTAATGACATAAGCAAATAAAGCACATCATGAGTAAAAAAGTAATATTTTGATGAAAACTGAAGGCATTTTATATTCATACAAGTGAAAATAACTTTTGTCTGGCAAGAAACTATTTAAAACACCTTTAATCTGTAATAAAAGCGATTCCATGATTCATCATTACCACATGGCATTTCTAGAATTTTGCCACACAAATCTACCAGTCACTGCAGGCCAATTGTAACAAAAAAAGCTATGAGGAGGAAGAGTAGGAGGCTCCTATCCCCAGATGTAATTCAAAGCCAATCAATGGAATGAGGGTAGTTGATAGGTCTTTTCCACATCAGCCAGAGTCCTTTTTGTTTGCTTAACAGCAAAAGCCACAGGGGCAACGATGAGACCTCGATCAACAATGCCACTGCTCAAAGGGACACCTTTAGACTCAAGGTCCGGCCTTTCAAGAGCGCATTGAGTACACAGAGTTGATGCATATTTTATTTTAATTTCACGGCTCGTTTTTAAGATATCAACTCTCTCTCTCTTAATCTGTATAGCTAAAAAAAATATCGTCAATATAACGGTGATTCAATCCGGTATACTCTGGATGATTCATCCAGTACGGTATACGAACTCTGGCTATTACATTTTTTATCCTCTAATGCGAAGGTTGACGGCAGGTTTTGGATATTTTGTTTTAAATTGGTCTGCGTGGCAAGGTAGAAAAGTAGGTCATGTATCTCTCAGGAACTGATGTTTAGAATAAACAATGAACACAAGTTTCAAACAGAGGACACCACACTGACAGCACAGCAGACCAACAAACACATTGTTACAGGGAATCCTTCCCAGACACAGCCAAATGAGCAGAACTCTATTAATGGGCCTGGCCGAGTCTTCCATTACTAAAGTTCTGGAAATTACACCATATAATCACTTTAATATTTCTCACACCAGGTACAGACACTAAATAAAATATGGATTTGCCCACAGCTCCTGGTGGCAGCGTGGATTGTAAATTTATTTTTGGCGGGTCCCTGGGAAGCCTGCTGGGGTGGGGGCAGGAAGGGGGAGGGGAAGTGGGGGATGGATGGGGAGGGTGGGGGGTGGCAGGCAGGGGGAGGGGGGTCTACAGTTGCAGTTTGTCATCCTCGAAATGAGTTGGTTGTTAAGGTTTTCTCCTTTTCAGCTTTTTACTGGTGGGACCTGGCTTCAACGGGCCCCCGAACGACGATCCACCACTGGACAGGTCAAGCACTCTTTACTTGCGTTCCACAACTACACGACGGAACTGCACGCGGTGAATTAATTTAGACCACCTCCGTTAATAAAGTATAGATGCGAGTCGGACAACTATTATTATTTCAATAGCATTTAAGATCTCCTGCTCAATTGGCTCTGGGTGTCACAAGTGTAAAAAAAAATAAAAAAAGCTATGGCTCTGATTTCGACAAAGAATCCCAAAGGGGCAGTGAGATGATGCGTAGACCTTACTTACTCAAGCTGGAATATTCCTGCAGCTCTAGGCGTTGAGGGTTCTCCAGGTCTGAGAGCATGTTGAGGTCCCTGTTCGAGGACACAGATCTACACACATTATTTTGTTCCACTGTAGGCGATTTCCACAAAATAGGGCTCATCACTCACCGAATTGACATTCAAGAGTGCAGCATTTTTGCAGGGAGTAAGACAAGGAGTAAATTACGATGACATCCCTTTAACCCCTGGATGTTTTTGTTTTTGCTCTTTTCAGGAGGTCACGGGATTTTGTTGTTGCTGTAAAAATGCCGTACGGGCAGCCAATTCGGATATCACGAGATGTTCTTTATGAAAAAAAAAATAACTTGCTTCGGCGCACAAGATAAATGCCATAAAGTAGGGGTTGAAGGATGCAATATTTAATAAATAAATTCCGATTCCTAAGCTCATGGTATATGATTTGGATCGTGTAAGGATACATATTATTCCGCTTCATAAATGTTGCACGCAATGGTTTGACATCACCCCTGCAGCTACTTAGGAGGCACTATCATTCACTGCAATATATACTGTATATAAAATTACTCATCCGTTAATCAAACATTGACCTTGAATTGCTGAAGTTCATCGATTTGCCCGACGAACTGCTCCACCCCTACTATACAGCATTGAATATACAGTTATTTAACACACACACCTCCTGTAACATCGATAAATAAATACTAATACTACATTAAACTATCTGGGGTTATTTACCTCTGTGGTGTACTACGGACGGCACTTTAATAAGGATGGCCCCATTCTTAACGCGCCCTCATTTACAACTCTCCGCCGGGCAGAGGGAGTGCCAAAGCGTTGCAGTGTAAGGACCCTTCATCAGCACAGACATTGATCGACACTCCTTGCCAGGTTTTAGCTTTTCTAATCTTCTTCGAAGGCTGCTCAATCCTTGTGTAAGCCTCAAGGCAACAACATCTTGGGTCGGGAATAGTAGATATTAGTCTACACCGAGGCCCAAAGTTTATTGCGTTTCTTCATGTAATAAATAAAATGACCGTTCCTTTTGTAATACAAATAAGCCGAGAGATATGCAGCATTATATACAAGGCATATTGCTGTGCATGTGTATATTTTAAAGTGCTAAAGCGAATATATATGTATATATTTCCACATCCTGTTCCATTCGTGGTTGACTTTGGCCCTTATCTCTCCAGGGCTGATATAATGGATGCCACTTTGTGGGAAGTGGAGTTGGATCCTGGCTTGCGGCTTCGATGGGCAACCAACCAGCATGCATTCAAGAGGGTTTTGTGGATTTTCTGCAGGGCTACATTGTCAGCAGCCGGAGCACCGCAGTAACATCCATTACTGTGCTGCACGATACTCAATGTATATACTCCCCGCCTTCACAGATCTTCGCACTGACCAGCGTGGTGCACTATGGTGAACGCACTCCTAACAAATGACCCGCGTGACATGGGGGAAGGCCCTCATCCAGCAGTGGATTTGGCAAAAGGGCCACACCGGCACACGTGCTGTCGCCGTTGGCGATTGCAAAAAAAAAAAAACCCCACGTTTATTTTAGCCATGCTGCTGCAACATGCAGTGACTTCATCACCCCAGGCCAGAGATGATGTTTTGCCCGTGGTTCCAGCCGCTGGGCCCGTAGGCCGAGCATGCGTCGCGTCTGCCACTAGCGCCCGCGCGGAGAGGGCCGCGAGACGGCGGCGGCACGTACAGGCGGACGCAGATCTCCACCTCCTTGTCGTGTCTGCTCAGGATGCTTTGCACCTCCTCGAACGTCCTCCCGGTCAGCGGGATTCGGTTCCACTCCAGCACTTGCATCCCTGCGGCAGGGCACGACAGCGAGCACAATACGGTGGCCTCTGGTTAAACCGTCCGGAGCTCATTAATAGGCCACGAGTTGTTAACAGAGCATGAGTCAAAGAGGTGGGTTGGTACTACCTGCGGTGGTAAACGCCACCAGTAATCCGGCCGGGCAGTATCTCTCATTGGCAGAAAGCTTAGTTGTACGTATATGTCTTTCGCACGGTGCGTACCCAACCGTGCTAATTGGAGGTGCGATTAGTGCGGTTGGCACATACTCTGTTTGATACACTCTCTATATTTGTCATATCACGTGGATGTTTCATGTCACATACGTTCTAGTTTTTACTGCTCAAACCGGTATTCTCTAGGTGACATACCGCAGTAAACATGGGAACGTTCGGCCAATGGTTTTAAAACATGCCAATGTTCCATGTTTATGGAGACTATGGTCCCCTTATTTTACAAAAATCTATCTCAGAAACAGTTACAACAGTGACCTTGCTATCATGTGTATATATTTGTGATCTAGAAGTAAACTAATTAAAGAAAATCATGGTAAGAATTTGCCACACTAGGTGCTACCAACAAGACATTTTTGGGCTATTTACTCAAGGACCATGAAGCCACGCACGGAACGCTGGGTGGCCCATAAGTTTCATCACGACGGGCTAAACCGACATTCTGTGTTACGTTGCTTGATTCAGCAGACTTGTAATGGTGCCTAAGATGATGCTAAACCACCAAGGCAGCGTGCGCCCCCTCAATCGCATCATGAGATTTTTTTTTTTTTACAATTGTGTCTTTTCATTTTAGCAAGGGCCTTCCTTTGTTTACGAATAAGCTACGAGACTGGCACGCAGCTGGCCGCAAGTCCGCCCGCTGAAGCTTCGTGGCTTATTTAAAAAACAAATTAAGGTCACACTGCATTCACAGATAAACAAATGTGGGAGGAACATTGTCGATTTTTTTTTTCTTTTCGAAACTGATTATCAGTCTTAAATGTACACAGGCCTCTGAAATGCACATCTTTACAACACCGCTGTGTCACGATGTAGCCATGATCATTTCTTCACGTGAGGATGCTTTTTTCTCTCCGAATAACACCCGTGGAATACCAAGGGGTTACTGTACACGCGCCTGCGGTCACCACCAACCCGCGACTGACCATTTTCACTCTCCCCTCATCCGCCCCAAAGATTTTCGACAAACTACAGAATTAGTATTGCTTCTCTACGGCCGAAGTGAATGTGCAGACATTCAACAATTTAGCGTTATATATATTTTTATCTTTTCAGAGATTGTACAAAATGCACAAATGGTGCATCAAATATAAACCACGCACTTGCACCTTCTTTCATGTCTGCAAGATTTTGGTGCAGAAAAAAGTGCGCAATTATTATAATGAAGCGTACCAGCGTTGCAGTTGTTTCAAGAGGAAATGCTCATTTGCATCTCTCACTGGGATCTATAGTCCTGTGATTTCATTATTCCGTTGATGTTGGCATCTTAAGGTATAACATACAACTTATCTACTGCTGGAATTCCCAACAACAATGGCAGGTGATGTTTCAGAATTCCTTATTTGGTTTATATGCTGCATCGCATTTGCCTCTCCTGCCATTTAGAGGACAAAAAGGCTTTAATGTGTCATTATATTCTGTACGCTCAAATTAAATGAATGTGGCAATTAGCTCTCAAATAATTATACGGTTTTAACTCTTTTGGGGAAAGAATGGAGAAACCAGACTAAATGACAAATTCAGCGGCATAGGATTAGTAGCCACTTTTGTTCAATTGCATCGGAGGGGTAATGCAGAAATTCATAACTGGATTTGCTTCTATTAATTAATGTTTAAGATGGTTAGCTTTCACCTTATGAGCTGTATATCGTGATTTAAACATTTTCACATCTGGCTCAGTTCAACGACCTTCTTATATCAGTGGTGGGAATCTCACGAGATTGCTAAATGCCACAGTGGCAAGTGGCTAACGCTTTTCACATTTTTCACGGACTGCATTAATGTATCTGGAAAAATCGAAGATAATAAAACATAATTTATTGCCATTGCACGTATGATACCTACGTCATCAGTTCATACCATTGCTGGCCTAGGTGACCTCTTGCCTGTGCTTTTAACTCACTAACCCAATGCAAAATGCAAACATCAACACTATTAAGATATTCCTTCCAAAGCAAATCGTGTTTTTCAAGACATATACTCACAAAACATTACATGTATGCACCTATGACCAAATATTAATGATTGCATCTGCTCTCAAGAGCTAAATAGGGTGAAGCTTGATTGGTACGTATAAGAGAGATCTGAATACCAGGTGGTTATAGGCTAGGGCTGCGAGGTGGTAAAGGAAATGGCAGTCAAGCAATGTATTCTTGAGTCTAACCATGCTGAGTTTTGAGCGTTCATCCCTCGTATGTATACATTTCCTCACGGCACTCTTGTCATTCCCCTCCACATGAAGCAAAAGGCTCATTCATGGAACTGGCCAAACATACCAATGCAGGATCCTCCTGAGAGAGTCGTAAGACTCCGTGAGTGTTTCCTGATGAAATGAAGAAAATAATTATTATGGATAATTTCACTTGAATCTAGATCATTATCACCGCCGACCATGATAAATTCAATTCTGGATGAAGAATTTCCCCAAGCAAAAACATCCCCCAATCCTATACCCTGTGAAAGATAGTTAAACATGAAACACATCGGATCATGTGTCAATAACACCCCTTTGATTTTATCAACACGTGAAGACTGTTTTGGCATAGGCCTGATGCATAACTTTTTTTTTCCAAAAAAATCGTTTTGATGAAAGAGAAACACGACACCTGCCAGGACTGGTGCACGACTCGGACACTGTCATTACACCCCTGCCAGCGATGTTGACAAATGCCACTAATTTACATTCTGTAACAGAATGGCACCTAAAAACCTGGTAAATTTCATGTTCCCGACTTACCCTTCGAATTACGGGTCTCAACCACAGCAGGCGCTAAATTTTACATTCAGCTGTTGCAGTGTGAGAGCACGGCTTGCGTTGCAATCTGGAGCACACGAGTCAAATGCGTAAAACGAATGCGAAATATGAAAATCTCTGCGCGCAATTGCAGTGGACGGCTGGGTATATATTTACGTGTGTATGTGCGTGATAAACGTGCGGAAATGTGCTCGCCCAATGAAGCTGTTTTTAATGGCTGCAAATTGCTACAACATAGAAAGTTGCTCATTCTAGGTGACAAAGCCTTTGCCGCCGCAGCACCAACGTTTTGGAACAACCTTGTTTCCTCCCTTAACATCGTAAATGTTCATCCCAAAAAAAATATCCCGAAGCAGAAGATCAGTGCTGCATGCAACTGCATTTGCAAATGTGATTTGTAACTTTCATCCTTCGCCATGTATCGATAGTTCAATTTTGATAGAACTAACGACTGTGTGTTGTCTTGATGTGGTCTGGGATTTGTTTTTTTGCTGTTGTTTTGCTGCCTTGGGATTTGTTGTACATATGCAATTTGAGCTCATATGCTTTATCTATTTTACGTAATTATTTAGCTGTTATTTGTTTACCCCTCCTATACTTTGCACTCCTATCTGGGTTTTTTTCATTGTTTGTTGTTGTAACTTTTTGACCCGCCCCCTACTGGACATCGGATTTCTCCAGGATAAATATAAAAAAACATTCTGATTCTGAAAACGATTGTCACTATTAAACACACACACATTTCAATTCACGTTGTAGATGTGATTAGGCATAAAAAGGTTGTGCTGAGTAAGACACGTGTGTGTGTGTGTGTGCAGGATTGTGGAGGGCCGGTTTACGGGACGGGTGTAGCGCTGCGGAGGAATCTGCACGAACCGCCCAGCAACCAAGAGGAAGACCTCAGCGCGGGCGGTGGGAGACTGAGCACGGATCGTGGGAGACGGATCTTGGGCGCTAGGGTGGCGAAATGTTAACTACCTCGCCTGGTATAGAGGCGAGTGGTTCTGTATTTTACTGGTTTGTATTGCTGTATTTGCTCAGTACCCTGGTCTCCCATTACCCAGGTGTTATTCACACATCAAGACATTAGGCACAATCGATAAAAAGGTGTGATTGTGATCTTCAGCTGATTTAATTTCTGAAATTCATCACTCAAGCCACATTTGCAATGACCGTATCTCCGAGTCCCCAGTGTACGCATTGATAGTGAACTTTTGAAAAAGAAAGACACGTCTGACCTCTCATAACGTTTTTCAGACGACAACGGCACCACGATACGTTTAAAGCCAGCACACGAGCTGGCATCGTGAACGTGTGCACAATTTCGCTTGAAATAAAAATGTAGAACGCTTAAGACTGGCTACGGCTGTAATATTCAGGTCTGAATGACTCAAGTGAGCCATTGAGAATTTGACATTGGTCAAAAATGAGATGCACAACAAGTGTGTTCATGCGTACAAATATTAATTCATGACCGGCCGAATGAGACACTGCACATCTCTTTCGCAAGAGAGATCTGGGTCACAAGCTAAAAAAGGCGAATAAATAAATAAAAAATTTCCTTTTATATTTAAATGTCAAATAAATGTCTTAAATTATACGATAGATCAGTGAAATATTTTACAGTCAAACGTTTAACACAAATCTACAATTTAATTGTATACGATGTTAGTTGTATTTACACGATATAAATGAAGTGAACGTATTAAAGTCTAAGTTTTTGCTTATATAATTTGTTGTTGTTGTTGTTTAACCATGAAAACAAAAACCCTGTGCACAGCCAAGGCCAGCTGTGAAGGACGAGCGTGGTGCCTCACGGTGACACACCCCTTCACGAGTACAATTGGCCAGGAGGGTTGAACAAACTTCTTGCAAACCAAACATACAAGTCAAAGGTCATCTGTGGCTCAGCTATTTCATTTCTAGAGCTGGCTGTTAGGCTATCAACAATCCGGAATCGAGCAATAGATTTTATCATCATCAGCTGACAAAAAGATGTATTGATCATTTTTCGTATATCTTTTTTAAAACCAATTTTAATCCGATTGTGCGATCTGTTTGGATGTATCACAGAGCAGTGTAGCAATTCCTTGTTGGAGGGCGGCCCAGGCGAATGGATATATATCTCAAAGCTACCTCTGAGATCCCTCACAAGCGACTGCTGGTACACACAGTAGGAGGAAGCACTTTCTCACCCGCTGCGTATGAGAGTAATGCTCATCACATGAAAGGCACACCAATAATTTAATTATCAGAGACATGTAGCCAAATTAGGAGCATAACGACATTTATTGGATTGTCTTTTTTAAGCAATCATTGGTGACCGGGCTGAGACACCGGTGGAACCATCAACTGCATTGGAACATCAACAGGCCGATGTGCACAACTCCTTCATGATTGGAAAATTAAAGACAAGCTACGAGTGTGACTGTGGCCATGTAACCCAAACTATGGAAACCACTGAAGTCTGCGCTACTTTAACGTCTAACATGTGAGTACGCACATGAGCAGCAGCCTCTGTGGAGCAGCACGGTAATGACTAGATAGCCGTGGCGCGCTCTGTTTATTGCTGGGGATGATTGCATTGTGCCCTCACAATCCCTTTGGGCAATATAAACATTTGTGGATTGTCCTGCAGAAGAAGATCACCGATGGATAACAATCTGCAGGGGCCGATTGCTGGTACCCGATCAAAGATTTAACCTGCCACGTGTCCCCAAACTGATACTGTAGATAAACTGCAGTGCAAATAAATATTCACGCTGTCCAAGGCCAGGCTTGTACATTTATGACACTTGAAACTTGATGGCATCGGTAAATGGTAAAAGTGTAGCCTTGCAGCTGCTTGCGAACACCACTGCTGTGGAAAGGGCCTCCACTCGAGGGATAGACAGCTCCTCAAAAGGGTATTCGACCTCCTCTGCCATGCCACTGTTCTATCTGGCCAGGTGGCTCAGCAGTAGAGCAAGCGACTTGCCTTTGGAAGGTTCTGAGTTCAAATCCTAGATTGGGACTGGCTCAGCCCATCATCCCTCAGGGGTAAGTAAAATGAATACCACTTCATTAACAGTGGTTGTTCTATTGATAAGACTTGTCACCACCATAGGAAGGTGGTATTTGCACCACTGGCTCAGGGCTGTAAATGGGAAATGAGCACGGCCTTTTAAATCTAGATTGAAAACGAATTTCTCTAGAACTTATTTTTTTATGTTGGCTACGTATGGTGCGAAGGAAGTCAAACATACATACAGCCCGACTGATCATTTAAACGGGAAATCACTTTGACTTGACTGCGACTTCCAGGCTTGACTTGACTGGCCAGATGTGTTGGACGAGGTCAGAGTACCCACACTTCACGCCGGTCGTGCTGTATGCTCACCTATACTGCCGGATGGAGAGAGGTGGGGCGATTGAAGGCACATCAGCATCTACCCGTGAAAAACACATTTCTGGCAAGTGGCAAGTACGTGTAATACCAGAGGATGTAGGGTGAAGCCACATGCACTCCGAAGGAACAGATGAACTCCGACATAGCTACATCAGGAGCTGGAGTGGCTGTACAAGAGTGACACATTATTGTTCAAGGACTCTCCAGAGACTTATAGCACGAGGCTTCCATCTGCAGAAGACTCTCAAATGGCACTGCAATCTTACACTGATTGCAAATCTGATAGTCGCATCACATATTGGGTTAACATTTTATGCTGAAACGTGTATACAGACTTGAATTTCTGAGCATGGAAATTACATTTTTCTTCACCGCTATATATATCACAACACTCTATCCTTGTGGGCATCCATTTGCTGATATTGATCGAGCTGTTCTCTTTTTTTGACAAACTAATTAAACACCACGGAATTAAATCACTGCATAAAATTATTCCGAGAGATTGTTGATACCGATCAATCTATATCCCTTTGAGTGCTGTGTGATCTCTTTCAAAATTAACAAATGCCAATTTTTGACTAACACGAACGAAAACAAAACAACATTGGTAACAGCATTGGTGTAAAAATGTCAGAGAATATTTAGAATGTCATATTTCTGAACAAGGTCATTGCGTGACACTCTGCCTAAACTACAAGTGACATACTTTTGATTTAAAGCTTTCGTGACTGCAGTAATTCATATTCTTAGCTCTTTCGGTAAAGTCACGTTGAAGGGAAACAATAAAATAATAAAATATATATAAAACAAGAAAAATTCTCACGACGTTTCGACCATAACACAAACGGTCATCATCAGGTGTGACACCTGATGACGACCATTTGTTTTATATATACTTTATTATTTTATTGTTTCCCTTCAACGTGACTTTACCGAAAGAGCTAAGAATAAGTGACATACTTCTCTGATGTGCTCAACTTGATACATTTTGACTGCTCCAAAATGGTGATGAGATTTATAATTTACAGCCCTTTGTCATTAATGTACACTACTGGAGAAATCACTGCCTACACCGGCGTATGTCACGGGGATCGTTTGGCCATACTTCCCCACGCTTATCAACGTGGGCTGGCGAAGAATCAGGAGGCCAAGCGACCGGTTCACGTGCCGGGAATCGAACTCATCTCGGCGGTCCCATCACCGCGTCACCACTCCCCACCAGAAAGAGATTCCGACGGAGGGACGCGCAAGCCTCACTCCCAGGCAAGCGTCCGGCACGGGGAGCAAATAGCACGGGCGGCAGCGCTGAACAAAGAAAAAAAACAGCGGCTTCACGTGGAAGCCGCTCACATTACAGGCGTGCGCGCGTGAATGGCCTTTCCTTCGAAGCAGCACAAAAAGCAGCGCCCTTAAAAAGAGGACGCTTGTAACAGCATCGCACTGGACGCCCGGCACATCATTCCCCCCCCCCCCCTTTAAATCCGAGCTCTCAAGCTCCCCAGGCTTGGGAGGCAAAGTGGGGGGGGGGGGGGGTATCGCATCTTTAGAGCAAGGGGGGCTTGCGCTCGTCGTGCGAATCGCAAGCCGCCGACGATGATCGCACTTTGTGCATCGACACTTCAGCAATTGCATGAACGCGTAGGAATAACTGGCGACACACAATGTGCGTGATCGCTATATTTAGTGTCCGTGCATGTGCAGTAAGGTCTGCATGTTGCATTATATAGGGGCCGTCCATAAATGACGTCACGCACCTGGGGGGGGGGGGAGGGGTCAGACATTTGTGACGATGTGTGACGAGGGGGGGGGGGAAGGTTGAGAATTGTGACGTCACATCAAAATGCGCAACTTTAAATAAATGTAGACAACACGTTCTACTTAATTAAAATAGACTTTCTAATACATGTTTTCTCCTACAACATCAGAGTGCAGCGGCACATTAAATACGCACTACAATGACAATAGTTTAAAGCTATTTGAAGCATGTTTTATTTTTTTTTGGTAGGGGGTCTGACTTTTTGTGACGCCGTGTGACGAAAGGGGGGGGGGGGTCACAAATCGTCCAAAATCGCGTGACGTCATTTATGGACGGCCCCATATACACAATAAAATCCTAAATATTCCCACCGTCTCCGTTACTTGCGACGTAGACACATGTGGGCGCTATATAAATAAAAAAAATGTGTTGTATTGTACGTACAGTACTGTATAGTGTGGTAGTTGAGTGCAGTATGTAATGATTACTTGGGAGACAAACACAGAAAAGGCATAGTGATGGCCAGACAACACCCTTCCTTTGCCATTCTGGCCTTAACAAATTTCTAACTTATGCTATATATCCATTTAGTCTATAACGACTAAATGGGAGATCTCTGTCTTTGTATACATACAGCAGCGTATGTGAGAGGTCCCCAGTGATGTCCAATGCAGTTTACCACCTCTGGCAAGAGGGCATTTAAAGGGATGTGGCAAATCCTTGCGGTAAGCTGAAAACCATCTTGTGTGTGCATCATTTATTTGATGTTGCACCTCCCGGCGTTGGGCGTGACTGATGGACTTCCTGTGCAAGATCATGACCGACATCAGTGGTGCTGACAACCGTGTTATATGATCCCAGGGTAGACTTGTTATTGCGTCTCAAATTTGAAAAAAAAGAAAAGGAAATGCATGTACAGGCTGCGCTCGATGATATTAAATGCGAACCGCGCACAGCCATCGGAAGGCCTCCCTCTGCACCATGTAGGCCATGGGATTTGTTCGAACATACTTCGCCGATGTTAGACAATGACTGGGAATCGCACTTAGGTTGGCGGAGGGTTTGCATGGCACGAACTACTGCAAGTGCAAATCTTACTTTCGATTTTTATTTTGCACTTCTGTTGCATCCTTAGCATCAAACTGTTATCCTGGCACGTGTTGTGTTATCCTGGCACGTGTGGCTAAGCAGGGCCATGGAAATGCATTAGGGAATGATTCACAACATTGTCCTCATGCACATGATTGTGTTGTGGCAGTTTTCGGAAAACGGCTGAAAATGGTGAAAAACTGCCTTCTTGTTGGCAGCTGAATTAGGTTCAATTTTGTACACCACAGGAAATACCGCACACACACACGTAATAACATCAGTAGACGGATTATTAAAGACAAGCCACAGTGCTATTGTGGCCATGCAACCGAAACTAAGGACCGTGGAGTAAACCACTGTGGTCTGCGCTCCTTCAACGGGGGAGGAAAAGCAAAAACTACACGAACTCTCTCCTGAAGCCCTCTCGTGGTGGCCAGCAGAGCTCACCATTGGAATTTAGCGCCAGAAGATGTTGCCATTTGTTAGAATAGTGGATGGACTGGCTGCGCGGGTGTGCAGCATTAAAGTACGTATTCTTTCCAAATTAATGAAACTCCCAGGTCACAATAAGTATCCTTGCCAGGTGAATGGAACCGACCCAGATTTAAGTATTTAGCATAATCACAGTTTTCACTAACCTCTACCCAAACTGTGGTGACGAATTTGAGATGGCAAAAACACAAATCACACATTTGTATGCAAATCCTGCATCTTAGTTCTTCTCAAAATAGACCCGCGACAATGCAACACTCTAAGTTATTCATAAAATACTTTCACTTTTCAAGCCATTTCCAGAAGAAAATCATATAGAGGATTTTAAATAATGTTTATATTTTGTAAGCATATTTTTTCGTAACATCCTTTATATATCTTTTTAAATATATTGCCAGTGAAAGTGTATGAATATTAAAATGGTATAACACACTTCATCCGATGCTGCCCAAATGAATGGGAATCCCAGCATCTGTGACAACCCTTACACTTTATAATATTGGCCATATACATTTTTCTTACAGTCATCAACAGAGGGGAAAGTGTGTGGGTAATTTAAAAGCAATTCGTGTCCAAAAGGGCTCAGGATTCGTAACCTTACATGCCAAGAAACAACATTGAAAAATAGCTCTGTTACGATTCTTCATCACACCTCGGTCTGTTGAAATCGAGAGGTTGTAAGTTAAGAAGGATGCAAGTCAGATGTGAATGGGTGATAAGTACTTACGGTACTGTAAGTAATGCAGAAAAGTCACGGCACTAGAATTGTAAATGTTGTGGGGTGTATTCTACAACGCACCGGTCTGCTGAAATAGTAACCAATTGGTACGTTTTATTTACGTGACAAACCTTATTAGTTGGCTGTGTCGGGTGGTGGCGGGTTTACCAACACATTTCTATTTAAGCGATCTAACCCACAAAAACACTTTATTATGGATAACGCAGTGCCGTAGTTATTGTTCTCTCTCTCTCACCGTTCTAAACATATTTATTTACTTATTCATTCGGCTATTTTTAAACGGGACAGCTTTTACTGTGAAGCACACGCTGGTGTGTTTTCTCTCTCCCAGGAGCGAGTGCCGCTGTATTCGTGCGGCACAAAGGGCTGACGCTCATGTGATCGGACAGGCGTCTCCATGGCAAAATACGACCGCGAATGCTTTATACGTCGAGAGAAGCCTTTAAAAAAATGTTTCATTTTCGGCTAAAAAACACGTCGGCTAAAAAACACGTGGACAAAACAGAATGGGAACACGAGGGATGGCCGCGTCCGTCACAGAGGCCGTTCATAAATGACGTCACGCGATTTTGGACGATTTTTTGACCCCCCCCCACCTTCGTCACACGGCGTCACAAAAAGTCAGACCCCCCTCAAATATGACGTCACAAAGCTCTGCCCCCCCCCCCCAAAAAAATATAAAACATGCTTCAAATCGCTTTAAATTATTGTCATTGTAGTGCGTATTTAATGTGGCGCTGCATTCTTTTATTGTAGGAGAAAACATTCATTATTTAATTAAGTATAACGTGTTGTCTATATTTATTTAAAGTTGCGCATTTTGATGTGACGTCACATTTCTCAACCCCACCCCCCCCCCCATCGTCACACATCGTCACAAATGTCTGACCCCCCCCCCCAGGTGCGTGACGTCATTTATGGACGGCCCCATAGACCCGTGGAGCTAGAGATGCTATTCTATTCTCTCGAATGGGCAATGTGTTCAGGAGCTAAATGCCAATGTCGAGGTAACGGCAGCCACGTTAGTGCTGCAGGGGACTTGGTGTGGTTTTGCCATTCCTCCTCCGTTGAACGAGGGCAGGCTATGGCGGTTTGGGTTGCGTGGATGGCAGACGGTAGCCCACCCTACCACGTGTTTCCGTGTCATCCTTAAACACAATGAAGAGCGTCGTCTAGGCGAAATGCATTCAGTTAATTCGAGTCAAGAGATCAAGAGCCGAGTTGGGATCTGAGGTAGCAAAGGGACGCAGATGAGAGATGGAGAGAAACGAGGAGAGAGTACGACAGAGTAGAAGAGAAGAGACGGAGATTACAGAATGGGGTGAAGATGATCAAGCCAGTAAGGGGTCGGGCACAAGAGAGGTGTGCACCTTCCTACAAGACGTTTGAGTGATGGTCACCCCCTGCATTATTAGAATCGGCCAATGTTCAAACGCGTATAGGCGGTGTCTTCCAGTATCTCATTTGTCGGCGCCTAAAGGCAATAAACGTGTGACCTTTGTCCCCCCCCCCCATACTGTATCTTTAAAGCGAAGCACTGTCTTACAAGCATGATGCATTACACGTTATGCAGACATTGGATATAGTGAGGGAAAAAAGTATTTGATCCCCTGCTGATTTTGTACGTTTGCCCACTGACAAAGAAATGATCAGTCTATAATTTTAATGGTAGGTTTATTTGAACAGGGAGAGACAGAATAACAACAACAAAATCCAGAAAAACGCATGTCAGAAATGTCATAAATTGATTTGCATTTTAATGAGGGAAATAAGTATTTGACCCCTCTGCAAAACATGACTTAGTACTTGGTGGAAAAAAACCCTTGTTGACAATCACAGAGGTCAGACGTTTCTTGTAGTTGGCAACAAGGTTTGCACACATCTCAGGAGGGATTTTGTCCCACTCCTCTTTGCATATCTTCTCCAAGTCATTAAGGTTTCGAGGCTGACGTTTGGCAACTCGAACCTTCAGCTCCCTCCACAGAGTTTCTATGGGATTAAGGTCTGGAGACTGGCTAGGCCACTCCAGGACCTTAATGTGGTTCTTTTTGAGCTACTCCATTGTTGTCTTGGCCGTATGTTTTGGGTCATTGTCATGCTGGAATACCCATCCACGACCCATTTTCAATGCCCTGGCTGAGGGAAGGAGGTTCTCACCCAAGATTTGACGGTACATGGCCCCGTCCATCGTCCCTTTGATGCGGTGAAGTTGTCCTGTCCCCTTAGCAGAAAAACACCCCCAAAGCATAATGTTTCTACCTCCATGTTTGGCGGTGGGGATGGTGTTCTTGGGGTCATAGGCAGCATTCCTCCTCCTCCAAACACGGCGAGTTGAGTTGATGCCAAAGAGCTCCATTCTGGTCTCATCTGACCACAACACTTTCACCCAGTTGTCCTCTGAATCATTCAGATATTCATTGGCAAACTTCAGACGAGCATGTATATGTGCTTTCTTGAACAGGGGGACCTTGCGGGCGCTGCAGGATTTCAGTCCTTCACGGCGTAGTGTGTTACCAATTGTATTCTTGGTGACTATGGTCCCAGCTGCCTTGAGATCATTGACAAGATCCTCCCGTGTAGTTCTGGGCTGATTCCTCACCATTCTCATGATCATTGCAACTCCACGAGGTGAGATCTTGCATGGAGCCCCAGGCCGAGGGAGATTGACAGTTCTTTTGTGTTTCTTCCATTTGCGAATAATCGCACCAATTGTTATCACCTTCTCACCAAGCTGCTTGGCAATGGTCTTGTAGCCCACTCCAGCCTTGTGTAGGTCTACAATCTTGTCCCTGACATCCTTGGAGAGCTCTTTGGTCTTGGCCTTGGTGGAGAGTTTGGAATCTGATTGATTGATTGCTTCTGTGGACAGGTATCTTTTATATAGGTAACAAGCTGAGATTAGGAGTACTCCCTTTAAGAATGTGCTCCTAATCTCAGCTCGTTACCTGTATAAAAGACACCTGGGAGCCAGACATCTTTCTGATTGAGAGGGGGTCAAATACTTATTTTCCTCATTAAAATGCAAATCAATTTATAACATTTTTTAACATGCGTTTTTCTGGATGTTTTTGTTGTTATTCTGTCTCTCACTGTTCAAATAAACCTACCATTAAAATTATAGACTGATCATTTCTTTGTCAGTGGGCAAACGTACAAAATCAGCAGGGGATCAAATACTTTTTTCGCTCACTGTATCTATGGTTTTGTGAATTCATTCCAACGAGTGTTGAAATTGTACTTATTTGAAATGTTTGGTGCCACCCAATAAATAATTATTACTGTGTGTACTGTGTATACTTCATATATACACACAAAGATACTTCCAAGGCTTAAACCTTACTTTCATGCACATGTATTATTTATGCAAATAATCCACTGCAACATCATCAAATATGTAATTTGAATTACATGCAAAGCATCCCAATATTTAACGGGGCTCTTATGGGCAATTTGTTTGTTCGTCAAAGGGATTTGACATCACATTGGATTCACTTCACAAGGGGAAACTATTCTTCGCGACTCAGCAGAGGTTTGATGACATCATCGGCGTGCACGCGCCAACAATTCCACATGGCAGGAGCTCTGCAACCGATGCCTCGAGAGTAAAGTACACCGTAACAGGCGTGACGCACCGCCTCGTCGATTCAAGCAAAAATGATGCATCTCTTGCCCGCAGAGGTGGGGGGGGGGGGGTGGAGTGGTGCGGGGCGGACGTGCTCTTAAAACAAAAATGTATAAAAATGTGGCGCGGTTAAGTTCAGCGAAGATCTGATTTGCAACTGACGCGAAGCGACCCCGGGATGCGCTCGCACACGAAGCGGTGCCCTCGTGCCGGCGGCGAGCGCTGGGCAACCCTGGCTCGGGATGTCATCGTCGTGAATTCGAGGGTGCACCGTAGGGCGGGCGGAACTTATGCAGCGTCCACGTCAATGTCCTATGAACAGAGCGTAACGATGAACGATCAAAATGTCGCTACGTGTAATAATGTCTCCAATTCCTCAGTCCATCGATGCTATGCACAGCATCAATTGCTTTAGGGCCGTGAAACCTAAAGCAGCTGTCTCTACAATGCGTGTGAGGGCGCGCGTGTGTGCTTAACATCTCGTCAAAACTTTTAGCACAGTCCTTGTTAAGCTGAGGTCGCTGAATTGAATACATCAATGATAATAAGCGAGCGTGAAGGTAAGTGAATAATAACTCATAAACATTTCGATTTAAAGCTTTCGTGACTGCAAGGATTCATCTTCTTTGGTTCTTTCGGTAAAGTCACGTAGAATGAGAATAAAATAATGAAATAAAATAAGACAATAAAATTCTCACGACGTTTCGGCCACAACACAAGCTGCCTTCTTCAGGTGAAAAAACAGAACTGTCGGGACGACAGAGCTTGAATCAACGCTGTTAAGATTCGTAGCGTCTTTTAAGCTCGGCGTGGAGAGCCCGATCAAAGCAGGAGAATTTAGCATTGAAATAGCTGAGGGATTAGCTTGTGACAGAAATAGCTGCGTTAAAGTCAAAGTTTACATATCAACAGAGGCATTTAGTACATGGACGCTAAAGGCCTCAAACTACCAACTATCATAAAGTAAACCAGTGTGAAAAAAACTAAATCTATATTACATCAATATAATAAATGTACTTAATATATTCTTCAATGAGCTGAGCTATTAATCAAAAAGCAACTGGGTATACACTCCACTATATAATGAATACCATATAACTTGATTAGGTGCTTTCGTGACTGCAGGAATTACTCTTTCGTTTTTTTCGGTAAAGTCAGTAGAAATAATAAAAATAATAAAATTATACAACAGCATACGACGCCTCGATTGCAACACAAGCAATCATCATCAGGCACAGAAGAGCCAAATCCAAGAGAGAGAGAGAGAGGAAACACACAACCGCAGACATATATATACAGACCCCAAGCAGAGGGAATCAACACAGACACGCCAGGGGACACAGAGAGAGACGGAGCACACCAAATCAAACAGGCCCTGTTTGATTTGGTGTGTCTGCGTTGATTCCCTCTGCTTGGGGTCTGTATATATATGTCTGCGGTTGTGTGTTTCCTCTCT
The DNA here is from genome assembly GCF_048934315.1 of Petromyzon marinus. Lineage (NCBI taxonomy): Eukaryota > Metazoa > Chordata > Hyperoartia > Petromyzontiformes > Petromyzontidae > Petromyzon > Petromyzon marinus. The sequence goes on from NC_133680.1 coordinate 6,118,329, forward strand.
CTGTCTCTCTCTTGGATTTGGCTCTTCTGTGCCTGATGATGATTGCTTGTGTTGCAATCGAGGTGTCGTATGCTATTATATAATTTTATTTTTTATTATTTCTACTGACTTTACCGAAAAAACCATAGAGTAATTCCTGCAGTCACGAAAGCACCTAATCAAGTTATATGGTATTCATTATATAGTGTAGTGTATACCCAGTTGCTTTGTGATGAATAGCTCAGCTTATTGAAGAATATATTAAGTACATTTATTATATTGATGTAATATAGAATTAGTTTTTTCACATCGGTTTACTTTATGATAGTTGGTAGTTGGAGGGCTTTAGCGTCCATGTACTAAATGCCTCTGTTGATAAGTTATACTTTGACTTTAACACAGCTATTTCTATCACAAGCTAATCCCTCAGCTATTTCAATGCTAAAATCTCCTGCTTTGATAGGTAAACTCCTTTGTCAAGGCTCTCCACGCCTCTCACCGAGCTTAAAAGACGCTACGAATCTTAACAGCGTTCATTCAAGCTCTGTCGTCCCGACAGTTCTGTTCTTTCACCTGAAGAAGGCTACTTGTGTTGTGGCCGAAAAGTCGTGAGAATTTTATTGTCTTATTTTATTTTATTATTTTATTCTCATTCTACGTGACTTCACCGAAAGAACCAAAGAAGATGAACTCATAAACACATAAATCCCTTCAACGTGACTTTACCAAAAGAACTAAGAATATGAATTGCTGCAGTCACGAAAGCTTTAAATCAAAACATAAATCCACGTCTATTAATGCTATGTACTGCATATTAGTATAGTTTTATTCAATTCAATGACCTCATCTTCAAAAGGAATGAGCTGAAGTTTTCACAAGATATTCAACATTCAAAGACAAAGATCCCCCGTATAGCCTTAACAGACTATCGGGGCAAGTGCTGTTTGTGAGCACCTATGAAGGCCGGCACGACACATGAGGGGGTGAGTGGTTAGCACCACGCCCAGCCGCCTTTGTCTCCATAGTGGCGATGATTATACACCGCAACAGGTACTCATTTGAGACTGAGTCGACCTAGAGGAGGCCCAGGACCAGTTCAGATATTCTTCACTGATATTGGCCGTAAGCAGGAATCAAACTCTGGACGCCGGGTTCGTAGCGCAGTGCGTTAACTACTACACTACCGCTCCCCACACTCACTCAAAGACAGTTGTATCAGCTTTCACTACCCTAAAGCCATCCCTGACACAACTGTGCCATGGCATTAGAAATAACGCCCAGCGTGCTGGATGGTTGTAAGCTTTTTTCTCAAACAATATCTCACCACCGTTCACATATTGCACTAAACTATTCAGTTTGATGTTCCATTCCCTGGTAACTTGTATCTTAAATGAAGTAACTGCACATAAATGCCAACCAAATATATATTTTTCCCATGAATATAAATTTTCTATTTTATATTACAACTATGCATACGGTTTTACAGATTTCCTTATCAAGTTTCACTGATGAACACATTATGGCCGTGTGTTTCTTCTGAGACGTATATTTTTAGGCCTCTTTACATATATCCTGCCACAGCACTGGTGAACGAAAACACCTACAAGCAAAGAGTGGATTTGTCATCAACTGTGGATCCACCTCAGGGCTTTGCTGCGCGCAGACATTCACGCATGAAGTCTTGCTCAGCGTGTTCTCTAGAAATCAGTCCTTTGTGAGCATCTTGGGCGAATAGCACTGGACAGTGGAAAAAATAACCCTCCCACTCAAGCAGAGCGCCTATTTATCAGCGCTGGACATTTGGAAGGAGAATATTTATGTTACATTATTTCCTCCATCCCCTTTAACCTTTGCAAGTAATTATTTTCTTCGCTATCGTCCAAGTGAAATGGGTTTTGGACAAATTCATGGAAAGTGCCCAATTTAAAAATGGTTTCTTTGGAAACGGTTATGCATTATGCTGTGGTGCAGTGGAAGGGTAATGAAGTTACATTGGGAGAAAAATAATGATGCAAAGCTATCCGTTAAAATATTTTTTATTTATTTAACCCAGGCGGATTAATGTTGTGGTATAAGGCGGGGCACTCAACAAAATGTGGTCGCTAAGGCAGAGAGATATTAAACAATCGAAATTAGCAAGCAATCAAACAATCTGCTCGCACCACCCAACTTTGTGTTGCGTGTTTTTGTTAAATGGGTCTCTTTCAAAGTGCCCCAATGCTTTAAAATTAATAACGTGTACACAAAATGCCACACGTTATGTAATTTGTTTTCCAAGTACTGTAATGGAATGCCAATACTGCATTTGCCGATTTGGAAAAGCAATCTGACAATACCAGACAAGGAAGGCAGTTCATATGACCTGGCGGGACATCAGAAACAACTACTTAATGCAATTCCACTTATTAAAGATGGGCATTTAATCATAACAATGCTACATTATTGCAACTGCCTTATGATATTAAATTATCCTGTTTAAGAACATGAGACCTAAACACGGCAGAGGGAACTACGCTATCTAAAGTTATTCCTGTGCAGACCTCACCATCAATTAAAGGAAGTTGGTCTTATTATTGTATTTCATAACATTGATGCTGCCATGGTGTGAAGGTTATAGCGCAATTCAGACCTTGCCGGTTCTTACAATCCTTCTCCCAGACTGGCAATTGAAACAATTGTGTAAGTTTATTAAATCACTTGGCTTCTGTCCACCAAGCAGTACAAATAGGTGCAACCACAGTTAGTCGATCAGTAGGTCACGTGTGCTGAGGTCAAATTGTGCGAACTCCGATTTTGTCCAAGACGTCTGCCAAATTTTGGAAGAGTAGACCAAAACATTTCCTTTACCGGGGCTCTCCAGCGCTTTCTCTTACAGAGACCCTTCTGCCAGCAGTGGCGTGAGTGAGTGAGTAAGGCTGTGCTTTGAACTTTTACTTATATTTAGATTCAAATAAATACCAGTACATAGAGGCCCAGCTTTGTTGCATTCTAAATATTTTTCTTTATTAAAGGTCGGCAAATTTTCCCCGAGACTGGCACTGAATTTGTAATGGGGGGGGGGGGGGGGGGTGGGGGAGAAATTACCTACAAACAATGATTATAAATGACAGATGTCACATCACATTCAAAGAGTAACGTGGGTTTTTTTGTTCATGCGTCACAAATAAGTATTGGTCAACAACATCCCCCCCCAAGGCCCTCCCACTGGAATGGAGCGTCAGGTTGAGAAACGTTGCACAGGTAAGCAAGCGCGCGACTGCATGCTTGAACAATACTGTGTAACTCTGTACCGAGCAAGCCGGGATCTTCAGCCACATCTGTCACGATTGAACCATTTATGTAAAACATCCCCGGCAGCAGGCCCTGATGGGCAATTCATACAACCGGGGTTCCCTTAAGGACACACTCCCAAGCACCCCAATTTGCGATTTCACATCTCAAAATCCATTGGAAGAAAAATCGGCGATTGGTTTGGCACTTTATTCGCAATGCGCCGCATCACTGGAATTATTTGGGGGCATCTGTTATATAAAACTTCAATGGGCGTCCCATTTTCCTGTCATTTCTCTCGTGTTCAGGAAGCCCACAGACTAAACACCGCTTGATTCATGTCAAGAAAATGGAGCGTGCGGTAGCAGGAGATCAACATTAATTTGGCTTCATTGATCGAATAGAAGAAATGTAATTTTGCGATTGCCTTGGACTATTTGTTCAAATGAAAGATGCAGTGGTCACTAAAACGTTTAAGTTAATCTGCAAAAACACTCACAGCACGGCACTCTTGTTAATAAGGAATTAATTTATGGGGTACAAAGTACATTTCTCCCCATTGGGAAAGTTTCCCTATGAGTTCATTGTTAACTCGTTAGGGCTATTAAAACGAGTGAAACTTTACTATGATATAACGTGGAAAAGAATACATCGTGGAAAAATAATACCACAGCTTATGTAGCTCATAATTTTAATAATATTGATGATGACTTAACGATAATGATCGTAAAGCACCTAATAAAGTGGAAGTTATCTCTAATATTTTTTTAAATGAATTGACCAAAAATGCAGTAATATGCATGTGTGGAGTAATGTTAACCCATTTACATAATTTACATTTATTCAATTGGCGTTTAGGGTGAAGGGTGAAAATAATTCTCAAACAATATTTATGTTAAATAAATTAGAGACGGCATCATTAAAATTAAAAGGTGAGCACGATAACAATGAATGTGGCCTAGGGGGTAGCTGCCAATAGCATAAGATCAGGCAGTGTGCTATTGTTTATTCGTGGCAATGACATTTAAACTAATTATTCATTACTTCAGGCTAATTTTTACCTCGGTGAACACAATGTCTTAGCATGGCAGCCAGCAATAACAGCAACAAAATATACATTAGCGACAACCGGTTTGGGAATAGCCTCAAAATAATAAATAACATTGAGCTTAATTAATAAGCTTTTTATCAACAGCACTCAACTCAAAATTAGGTTTTAAACAAATTTACACTTTCACCCACCAGCCTACAACTTATTGTTTTATTCATAAGGAATGGCCATAACATGGACTGTGTTCTCCGAATAAAAACAGTGTTGCATCTATTTTTTGAGTAGGTGTGTGTGTGTATGTGACCAGATTTGAGCACAAGTTTGGGATGCATCTCTCTTTCCACAGCTTCTTATAATCCGATTATACATTTGCCTAATATGACATTTTTTTTGTCACGTGAAATCACAACCGAGTGCTATTTAGTGTGACGCCCGCTCACCTGCTACAAGTGTTGCAATGTAAGTGCTCGCTGTGTATTTGTAAAATGCGTGTTCATGCAAATGATGCCTTTAACATGGGGTGGAACATTCATGGGCATTGTGCTGCCGTTTGTCAGCCTCCTGATTTGCGCCACTCTCATGGTGCAGTCACAATCGTGGGTTAGAGTTAGGATGAGCAAATGTTTCATCTGTTTTTTCCCCCCCCTGGAGTCTTTCGACAGGAGTCTCGGCTGCGCTGAGCCGGCTTTGAAAGCAAAGCACACGTGGATACTTTCACAAATACAGTGCAAGATCCTGCACGATAACCAACCGAATTAGGCCGGTTATATATTTATTACGCGAAGCTGCTGTGGTAGCTCCCTCGCAGTAAATGTTTATGCTGTCGCCACGGACGCCCACAAACACTGAGTGGGAGGCGAAGTTCAGCAGGCTGGCTTTGGTGGGGAGGTCCCGTTAAAAGGTCAGCTCGCAGCTTTCATACCGCGATGCATTCCGCCCCTCCCTCCCCTAGGAAATTGCCAATCGGGTGGAGAAAAAGGTCAAAGGCAAGAACCAATGATGCCGGGATATTATGACAAGCACGCAGGCCACTTTACACGTTGAGTGGCAATGTTAAAATCAGACAATGTCAACGAGAGGTGACCCATACAACGCATGCAAGCCATTGCAAGGTGTCTCTGCATGATTTCTCACTGAGGTGTGCGTCTCTACAGGGACACAACGTTAATAAATATGGGCCATTAAAAACAATGTCACTTACATCCATACCACCTTAGGGGCCTGACCTCATCAGCTTTTATGATGTTAGTTTATCTCTGGGTAGGTCTCGGTTTGGAGACCTGTAAGGAACATTTATTGACGTGGAATGTGGTATTGGTGGCTCAGTTGGGAGCACCTTTCCTTCCTTGAAACAAAGCTTAAATACAAATCATATACCCAGGTTACACAACAATAATTATTGTAAGATACGACCCTACATAATGATAATAATGTCCAGCTCTTTGTTAATCCACTGCTGGATGAAGGCCTTCCCATGCCGTGTCCGTGAATGGGGTAATTTTGACCATACTTCACCCAGGCTGGTCAGTGCAGGTTGGTGAATGGGGGTGGGCCCAGGACTCTTTTAGATATCACTTGCCACTGATGTTAGCCGTGGTCAGGACTAAAATTCAGTTTGCTAGGTTCATATATAGAATATAAATACATTTCACATTCTGTACTTTAACCAATCTTTGGAAGGAGAAAGTACTGATTTGTCTTAATTGCAGCTTCAGCATTAAACTCTGTCCCGTTGAGGCCAACATTTTAGGGTTCCAAATAGTGTTGAAAAGAATGTGGATATAGGTGCGCAGGGTGAAAAGGGCAAACACGGTTTATCTATCACCGCGGTGATTTCAATGCGTCTCTAGAACTGGCCTGATTTTTGTGTATTTCTGGGAACCAATCACCCAACAGATTCTGGCGGTACTCAGCGTGCTTCTTCCCAAAGATATGTTTGTGCTTCCAACGTTGCCTGGCAATGTCTGATTGCGCGTCCGAATAATGAGAAAGTAATTGGGCATAATGATTGTAATCAGGTGCATGGCAAGAGTGAATTAAGCGGAAAATCAGTACAGTGGTGTTTACTTATATAAGCGAGGACGTGTTTTACCAACAAGGGGGTAATTTTTATATTCAATTAATTGGTTGTCCTCATTAAGGACATGACTATACAGTATAATATCAGCGCAGACATTGTCTATGTATGTATGTTGAACTTCTTTCGCACCGTACGTAGCCAACCGTGCTAATCGGAGGTGCGGGGGAAGGACAACAAACGAAACACAAAAAGCAACAGACTTTTGAAATAAATGTCACGTGAATTACAAAAAAATAATAACATTTTGACCAAGCAGCACCATGGCTATATAGAACACGCCGTTTGAAATTAAAGGTAACATCCCAGCCGTATTGGCTAAAAATATTTCAAACGAGATGAACATTTTATTAGTGATTTCCCCCCCCCCCCCCCGCTGCAGTCGTCTGAGCTTGATTTATTCGTGACGCGAGCCATTAATTTCACAGCAATTTTATGAACACCACTGAACATCGGCACATGAAGCTGCATCCACTGCCAAATGTGATTAAAAAGCCCTCGATATATTAGACTGTGGACACACGAGCACACCGTGAGAGCCCAGCCGCCACAAAGCTGGGGCAGAGTAGAATTTCTGAAAATTAATTTAGCAATTTTTTTTTTATTTTGCAAAGCTTTTTCAAACGTTGCACTATGAAAAAAATGTACAACTACCACAATCGGTTCACGTTGAGCTCGCAAACGAGCAATTTCCACCTCGCAGAAATGCCTCAAAATGATTTATGTTTTTTGCATAGCCGTCTCAGATTTAATGCACTTTTTGTTGCTGTTTTTAAAATAAATCCGCGAGGGCATGGAGTCAAATCGCCAAGCGCGCTGGTCTAAAATACCGGGGGCATTCCTCCGAATGTAACCTTCAAGGCGAAGCCTCTTCCCCCTGAATGGCTATTTCGCTGACACTGCTGGTCACTGTTGCTAGGGCAACGCGTGCACATACTCCCTAGAAATATATTTATTCTTTAATATGCAACATTCAGAAATTATAATGGCATCTCAAAGCATGAAGAGGGGCCGTGCAGTGAAATTGAATTACAGCTCTAATGCTGTTACAGCAATATATATTTTTTTCTAAATTAGAGACATAACACGATTATTCCACTGCCAAGGAGCCACATTCAAGTGTCACGCTCACAGCTGACACCGCTCAGAGAGAGGGGGAAACAAAAAAAACATTGGATTATTTTGAACGGGAAGCATAAATTCAGGACGATAATTATAGTATGAGATTATTCATCCACGAGATTTATACCACAGCTTGAGCAGAACAACACTGGATCAAGTGCTGACGAGCAGTCTCAATCAGAACTTAGCCCCTTTCTGTTGCCTACGAAATGAGGTGGTGGTTCTTTCCCTGGCAGTGTTTAAGGCACTGGTGTGTTAAGACACCTATTACGCAGGTGTTTTAAGACACCTGCCACCTTGTACTTACTATTCACCAAACAATTAATAGAAATCAACGCGTGCCAACTTAAGAAAATACGTGTTATTGAAAGACTACATTGTACAAGCTGCCACAAACTATAAATCACATTCTCTTATTGTTCTGAAAATGCCCATAAGCCAAAACATTGGCTAATTTATTTTTGACTTAAGACACTGCAATTTAATGATGAACAAAGGTTAATTACTTGAAATATGCCTGCTCCCAATTCAGTTGCCAAAACATTACCTCATATTTTACCTCACATATAATAAAAAAATGATTCAATTCAGAAATATGAAACGGTATTACACAGTAACTACTTTAACAACAGTAATAAAATCATAATTGTGCAACCAATGTCAAGCAATTATGATTTATGCCACTAAACAAACGTGTAATAAAAAAATTACCAAGAGAGAACAAACTAAATGTAAAAGATGGCACATTAATGTTTTATAAAACTTGAAGGTAACAAAAGCAGCTAACAGAGCTTTTGCCACTAAATTTAAATCCCTCTGTCGCTCAACAACAGGAGAGAGTTTGCACCAAGCATAGCAATGAACCACTAACTGGGACATTTTCGCATTTTTCTGTAATTATCTTGAGGTTAGCAGTTTGTAAAGTAGAGCTGGGACGATTAGCCAAATCAGGCAAATAACTGATCAATAATTATGACAGGCTACTTTTTTTTGCGGTCGATTACTCGGATGAACTTTAAAAAGATATAAAACGGAGGGTGGCCCAATGTCCATGGATTTTCTGTTTGCACAGTCACATAGTCACTTTCAGATGTTTTTCTTGTTCGTGTTTTTGTTTGTTTGTTGTGGTTGCACCCGATTCAAGAGCCGAATGGCTCACAGGGCTATACCAAAATAAACTGAACTGAAGGCAGGAAACCCCCCACAAGCCACGCTCAGCGTGACGACGCTGATGACGTTCCCAGGCCCCGCCCACCACCTCCCATCCACCAACTTGCGTGGGAACAGAATTGAGTCTTTTTGTTACACGCTTTTATTTACCTCTTGTTTGTTGTTGTATCCTCAAATCTTGTAACTCAATTTGTACCCACTTCCCAATGTGCTATCGACTGCAAACTTGGTATACTTATGTCATACTGATGACAATACTACATTCTATCGTAAAAAATGAAATATTTTTAAACAATCTTTTTATTACACGCTTTCTATTAACTCACCGTCTGTTGTTGTCGTATCTTCAAATCTTGTAACTCAATTTGTACCCACTTCCCAATGTGCTATCGACTGCAGACTCGGTATACTTATGGCATACTGATGACAATACTCTATTCATTAAAGCGTGTTTTTTTTTAAAAGTATTTTTAAATATTACTTATTTTTAACTTACTTTCACGTTATTCAACTAGTCGAGGAGTCAAACTGATAATCATAAGAGTCAATCGATTACTTAAATGAACGGAATACCCAGATTTTCTCAAGTGTCAATCAGTCAAAATGATTTGATTTGCCCTTGGTATACCAGGTTGAGAGAGAAAAACAAGTTTAAGCAAACCAAGGCCGTAGCCATGGAGTCAACATTGGGGGGGACCAAATCTTCCAGGGGGTCTGGGGGTCCACCCCCAGAAAAAAAAATCTAAATTCGAAAACTAATTTCCTGCCATTTCCTGCCTAAAATATTTTTAAAAATTCACTAAGTCCATAGGATGGCCTTTATTTTTTACAATAATGTCTAATAGTGTTATTGTATTACATTGCTCTGTTTTTTCTTTTTTACCTTTTCTTGTTTCATTGTATGTAATGGCAGAGATTAGGGATTAATAAAGTACAACCATAACCGCAATCATATGAACAGAAATCTATTTTATATCAATATATTATAATTACGGCCTTGAAGCAAACAATGTAACCCTGGAGGAAACGCGAGTAACATATGCCCAGGTCGTACCGTGGTGCACTGTCATACGTTAAATAGGGTCTCTCACCGTTCACTTGCTGGAACATGTGATTGCGATTTACAGCCCAGGACACGGGTTCAGATGTCGCTCACCACTGAATGTTAGCTGTGACTGGGAGTAGAACTCGGATCGTCAGGTTCACAGGGGAGAGCACTAACCACTGCACCACTGCTCCGTCCCCTCGTTAGGTCGCACCGGTGCAAAGGGGCCGTCCATAAATGACGTCACACGATTTTGGACAATTTTTGACCCCCCCCCCCATCTCCCCATCGTCACACGGCGTCACAAAAAGTCAGACCCCTCCCCCCTCAAATATGACGTCACAAAGCTCTGCCCCCCCCCGCCTCAAAATAAAACATGCTTCAAATCGCTTTAAACTATCGTCATTGTAGTGCGTATTTAATGTGCCGCTGCACTCTGATGTTGTAGGAGAAAACATTTATTAAAAAGTTAATTTAATTAAGTATAACGCGTTGTCTATATTTATTTAAAGTTGCGCATTTTGATGTGACGTCACATTTCTCATCCCCTCCCCCCGCCTCGTCACACATCGTCACAAATGTCTGACCCCTCGCCCCCCCCCCCCCCGCCAGGTGCGTGACGTCATTTATGGACGGCCCCCTAACACGTGCACCGTTGCGGCGCTGTCCCATCTCACGCGATGTATCGGAGCAGCATTTGTGGGGTGAAAGGAGCTGAACGGAACCCATCTCGATTCAACTGACAAAATGGAAGCACTTGTGGAGGAGGGAGTGGAGCAAGGTCAAGGTTCAGATATGGGATGGGGAGGGGGAAAAAACCTGAAACGCCGTTGTAGTTATTTTGTGGCCATTAAAGCATCTCTCAATGATCAATATGTAATTGATTCGTGATAATCACGGGAACAATTTGTGGCCTAATTACAACAAACCGTGCTCGGCGAGGATTAACTTTAATTCTACTGCCCGTCCGGCGTCCCAAGCAGTCAATCAGCGGAGCCTGATGCGACAAGAGTCTGAGCTGTAGACATTTGTCCGTGTTTTAGTTTTTGTTTGTTTGTTGTGATTGCAGTCGATTCAAGAGCCGAATGGCTCACAGGGCTATACCAAAATAAATCAACTGAAACTGGAACATTTCAACGTGGTACGGGGTTCAAGCTGATGCTGGATCCATCGCAGAAAGCAGATTCTGCTCGACATTCACCAGGGGATGCTCGTCGCACACATCCGTTATGCACCACATTCAAATCAGGTATTTAAAAACCGCAGCACGTAAGTGAAACTGTTTTGCTTGATTGAACACATCAATACAGGTTGACATACTGTGCTGATAATACTGAGGTAAAATGTGAGATTGTTGAATAAATTAAGTGCCAGACTTGGCCTTGATTTATTGATTGCAAATCGTTTAGCCAAAGAAATCGACTGCAATGTAATACAATTTAAAACGAGGCACATTTAACATCGTATTTCATTTCGTTCATAAATACTGAGACAAGGGAAGGAATAATACATTGCTTGAAAGTTTATTAAAAATAAAAATAAAATCATATTTCAAATAATGATGGTGATTTTTTACAATAGTCTCGACCATGCTGCTTAGGTGGCCTTGCAATCGATCTCCTGGCGTGGCAGCTGAAACAATGGAGCAAGTTTGGAAGAGTAGACCAAAACGTCCTTTCTGCAGGGCTCTCTAGAGCTTTCTCTATCAGAGGCCCTCCCGACAGCAGTGGCACCAGCGAGTAATTGCAGGGCTGCACCTTTACCACCTTTGGACTAGGCTTCTTTAACAACATCATTTTCATTTAGTTGCTGAGTACAAAAAAGGAATGCAATAGCCCATCATTTATAACGCTTGCTCGGTGTTTCATTGGCAAGTAATACATCAAATAAACTACGGAAGTTTTTTTTCGTCTCTCTCTCTCAACCAGCTGTGTTTTCGAGAATGAGCACCGTTGCCTACCTTCTGCGAGCTTCGCAGATTGCTCAGCGGCGCCTCCTGGCAGGATCTTGCTGATGTACGCGCCGATCTCCCCGTCTCTTCCCGGAACCTCTTTCCCACCAACGACTCGGACGCCAAGTCCGTTCCCTGCACGCAGAGCAGCTTGCTTCCTTAGCAAGACAGCCAAACCTCCAGCAGGCGATGCATGCTGATGACATGAGTAACTCTCTCTTGAGTTTTCATGCATAAAACACATTGCACCTGGCAGGTCCACAAACTTACAGCCAGGTGTCCTGCAATGAATTCTTAAGATAGTGCATTTGTATTCTTGCATAATCAAAGCTAACATTAAAGAAGGCATTGATTTAAGCGTATCTACAAAGTATCGTCTGCGTGACAGCTTGAAACCAGGCTTAGTTGCCAGGGGGCAGACTGTACAGCTGTATAGCTTTTTTTGTAAAATGTATGTATTATGCAGTCAAATATGCCACGTCTAATATTCTCATAGCAGATCTTCCTGCACTGCATTCAGCCTTGCATTACAATTCCTTCAGTCATTTATGGTTCGCGGGGGGGGACCAAAAAAGGTGTTATTTGCTAATTTTGCAAAAGTAATTACCAGCAGACAGATCTTCATTCGAGTTAATGGGTGGATGCAATATGGGACAATAATTGCGTGGTGCCAACAAAAATATAGCGTGGAGTACATGGCAATGACTTCTTGAGCAGCAACACAGCTGCCAGGGCCCATTTACTGCCATCCCATAAGCTGTGCTAAAAAAATGGGATTTGTTCTGCTGCCTCTTTCTGCTTGGGTATATAAATCTGGCCCCGGAGTGCTTAAACAACAACAAAACAAGAGCAAAAAAACAAGAATTATATGCTGTGATCACAATTGTAGCATATTATGCATTATGTATTTAAGACAATGTTTTGCTGCCTTGAAAAGAAAATGTGGACACAAGGCTATGTTTTGGGCTATGGCCCTTCTTCACAGCACATAGGGTGGCCAGTGCTGTGAAAAAGAGCCATTAGGTGATTGCTCACAATCTAGAGTATTATATGTTTTCTATTTAAGGCAGTGTTATTGATGAATGTGTTGAGTTTTTGTTTATGTAACATTATATACTGTTAGGGCAAGGGCTGTAAGCGAATACCTATTAATGCCAGTGTGAGGCACACGCAGGTTATTTGGCCAGCACCATAACTTTCTGTCTTTTGACTTCCAACTGCTGACATTTGCGCACCATCCCGGGTACTCATTCATAGCTTAAGTGACTTAGCAGAGGCCCATGACAGTTTGAGATTTTATTCACGGCAGGGAATCAAACCCAGGTCACCAGGGACATAACCACTGCATCACCGCTCGCTGCCATGCGCCAAGCTGTGGCTCATCACCGCTATTTAGAACAACAAAAATAAACAATCTCTCCCCGCCGAGCGAAACATAATTCCAGTTGATGATCGAGGGGTGGCAATGTTACAGCATTGGCTCGTCAGTGGAGGAACGACAGCTGGTCCGAACTGCAGAGTACCCAGGGTCAGCTTCCGGGTCACGGCTAGGAGCAGGACGAGAGCTATAGCCGGGCCCACCTGACATGCTGTGGTCCTTGGCGTCTTGTTGAAGCGGCACTCTGGCGTGCGGGAAGTCGTAGCTCTGCGGGGGGTCGCTGATCTGACAAGGCACATCGTTCAGCACGGCGCGACCGCAGGCAATGGTGGGTTATAGCGTGTGTGCGTGCGCGCAGCGACAACGCCGCTACAGCAACGCCCAACAAAGCATGGGGGATCCAATGCGCCTAACGTGATTCACGTTGGAAGAGTTATAATAATAATTCAAATGGAGAATGCGCATTCCATCCTAGGATCCCAATGCACAATGCATGGAAAGCAGAAAACAAAAACAGAACCAGGGCAACCGACCAAACTAAAGAAGGAAGGCCGGTTTAAAGAGATGGGTTTTCAAAGGAGACTTAAATATATCTACCGACTCTGATTTCCTGATTTCAAGTGGCAAGGCGTTCCGCAGCTTTGGGTGCCACGCTAACGAAAACCTGATCGCCAAAAGAGCGCAACCTAGATGGCATTAATGAACAATCAGTTATATAATGCACGTGTGTTACATAATACGTGTGCGTGTGGGTTATATGTAGGGCCCAAATGTTTCATGTGATAATTGTGATAATTTACAGAGCATTTTCAGTAAACTGTACTGCTGGGTGGACGAATGCCTCCCGATGCCATGCAGTTCATTGGGGGTCATTTGAATATACTTCACCACACAGGTCAACGCACATTGAAGGGAGGGGGAACTGATAGGATTCAGTTGAATTTATTAGGTATAACCCTGTGAGCCATGCGGCTCTTGACTCTGGTGCAACCGAGGATTGGTTTAGGTATAGGATTGGTTTAGATATCAGCTGTGGCCAGGAATCAAATTAAAATTGTTGGGTTCATACCACAGCGCAAACCATTTATACATTTTAGTTTCTGTATATATATACACATATATATTTTCTTTGCAAGATCATAAGGGATGGCGACGGCTTCATGACGCCTTCATCCAGCAGGTGATAAATCATGGCTGATGATGATTTATATACACGTGTGCATATTTAGTCAGGGAGCACAATTGACGTGCAAACATCAACTTAAATGTCGTTTCTAAAGTATTTTTTTAAAATTGTTTTTACCAGGTCAGGCTTACTGGGCTTTATAGCTTTTTTCAGAAGCGACCTGGCCACAAATGAGTGCTGAACGAATTGGCCTATCATGTGGAATTGTACAGCAACCAAAGTTTAAAGCTTCTCATTTTCACCGCCCATCTATTGGTGGGCTTTATCAGTCTCATCACATTTCACGAAAGTGAAAACAGCTCAGGTGGCCCCTTCGTATAGGGGTGCACATGCTCATAAAGTCCCAACTTTAACCTGGGTTTACCCACCGCACTGACCATGTAGGCTCAATATAGGTCCAATATTGATGTCGTGTGAGATTGTGGTAACAAAGCTGCTGTACACTGTGTACGCAGAGGTGGTCAATTTCAATGAGAATTGATCTTTATTGTTGATGAAATTCAAATTACATTCCCAATAGATTTTTATGGCAGAATTTTTTTTTCTTCTTCAAGCGATCGACTTTCGCTTGGCGACTCTTCTGGGCTCAGTGCTGATTTCAGAGCTTATTCTCTGAGGAGTCAGCACCAGCGCCAGTCTACAGCCCACACGAGACTTCCTCCTAAGCAGGGTTAGTTACTGCGGTAGGCACATGAGGTCTGCTGGGCACAAACGCTCGCTGTACTTACCTGCAAGGGGTGGTATCCTCCATGCTTGCTTTTGGAGTGATCTTCATGGAAGGAGTCGCGAGGTTTATCGAACCAATTCGTGTCTTCACGCCTCAAGTGGTATGCTTTAAAAAGTCAAAACGGAGCTTTGGGGTAAGTGGGGGTGGGGGGCACGGTCCTCTGTAACGGAGCCACGTCGCGCGAGCACACGCAAAACGGACACCTCCAATCTGGTGAGTGCTCGCATGCAGATCCGTGGCATGATTGGTTCATGCAAAAATCCATGGCCCGGAAAACAAAATGTGCATGCTTGGATATAAAAGAGCATGCAAAAGAATAGAGAGAAACAAAAATAAAGTGGTGTAAAGACACGTTTTCAAGTAGAATTTTTTTTTTAAATACAAGAGAAAAACATCTGCAGCACGAATGATCGTGTTTTTTTCTTCAGTCCGTGCAATTCTTGCATTTCATACGAGGTAGCTTGTGTTTTGTTCTCAAATCGAATGAAAGTTTGTCCAAAATAATTTCGCTGTAGTCATGCGTAACTAAACGTTGCACACACGCCGATCCGCAGACGTGTCGAGGAGGTGCATGCAGTCCAGCAGCAAAACAGGAAGAAGAAAAAAGAAGCAAAACACAGAGAAAGTTAAAAAAAAGCACATCCAGGGTGGCATTTGAAGCAGTCGCCGACCCATCCGCGTGCATCCGTGCCCTCGGGCGTCAGAGCACGGCGCACACATTCCCCCCGCTCAGTTACCTTCGCTGTCCGACATGGCGTGCTGCAGGTCGTCCAGGATGTACGCCACGTCGCGGTCGTAGCTACGCCGGTGCAGCTCCTTGATGTGCTGCTGCACTTCGGGCAGCGAGTGGCTTGAGCCGAACTGCTCGCGCGTGTCGGCCGAGATGGGCGGCAGGGGCCCCGCGGCCGCCCGCGCCATGCCCATGGGCTGGCCCACGGGACTCAGAGGGCTCTCCTCCTCCGAGTTCTGGGCCACGATGGGGATCCTCCCCTTGCTTTGGCTGATGATGAGATTGGGCGGCTTGCACCTCAGTTTGACCCCGGCGGCTCCCGGCACGTACGAGCTCATGTCCAGCGCGTCGCCATCTTTGGCCGCCGTCGTCGCCGCGGCCTGCAGCTCGTGCTTAGTCATGGTCAGGTCGAGCCCGTGAACCGACGATGGCCGGGAGCGGGTCAGCTCGATGCCGTACACGGATGAGGGCCGGGAACCGGCGCCTTCCATCCTGTAAATGGATGATGGCCTCGATTTACTGCAGTCGAGCCCGTAGACGGACGTCGGCCTGGATCTGCCGCTGTCCATACCGTACACAGACGAGGGTCTCGACCTGCTGTCCTCCAGGCCGTATGCAGACGTGGGCCTTGAGCGGGTGCTCTCCATGCTGTAGACTGAAGCGGGCCGAGACCTTGTGATGTCCAGACCATAAACGGACGACGGTCGCGATCGGCTGCTTTCGAGGCTGTACACCGACCTTGGCCGAGAGCGTGTGCCGGTGCCGCTCAATAAGTCGAGCTCGTTCGTGTGCCCCCTCGTCGTGAGCACCGAGAGCTTCTGCTGCTCCTGGATATTCTTCCTGAGGCCGTACGTGATGTCTCCCTGCAGCTTCTTGGCTCGCATCACGACGGTGGACGCCGCCTCCGTGGCCGGAGTCGTGGTTAAGTAGGAGGGAAATTCAGACTCGACGTCTTTGGCTTCCTCAATTGGAGAGAACTTGGAGACCCTGTGCTCGACGCCCAGCTTTCTGGATTTCAGCTGCTTGTTCGAAACAACGGCCGGCATCAGCTGCTTCGCCGCTTCCTTTTCCAACGTGATCCTCCCGATGCTGTAGCGATCTGACTTCGAGGGGTGCCTGTATTTCACGTCGCCATGGTAGAGCGTGGCGGTTCCCAAGTGATCCAGGGGGTCGGACCCCCTCTGAAACTCCTGCTTAATCTGCTGCTTCAACAGCTTGAGCTCGTAGGGATCTTTCATCGACTCGTCGTCGATCTTCCTGTGCATGTGTGACCTCGGCGTGCTCGAAGTGCTCATGTAGTCGCTGATGTCCGACATCCTCTTTGGGTCCCTGGAGTGATGGTAGCGACGCTCCACTCTGTGCGTGCCCCCCAAGCTGAACGTGCCCCCGATGGCCGCGCCTTTCGTGAGCTCGTTAATGTCATCGATCATCACGTAGTTGCGCGCCGCCTGGTGCTCGAGATCTGCGTAGAATGACTCAGCGGAAATGCTCGACATAGGGCTGCTGGCCATGCTTCCCCTCTCCTCCAGCGCCAGCCGAAGGTCAAGGTTGTCGTACATCTCGACCGCCGACGTGGGCGACATCAGCAGAGGGTGGCTCTGCTGCAGCAACTCGTAGTTGGCCTTCAGCTTGGGGTCCAAGTTGATCAGCTGGGAATGCCGGGGCTTCTGCGCGAAGTGCGGCTGGTGGTGCGGATGCATCGTGTGGCCCTGCGCATAGTAGGACGTGCCCGGCGTGGCTTGATACCCGGGCTGCGGGCCCGTGGCCATCTGGAAGCTCGTCGTGTGGTAGGGAGCGTGATGGCTTCCCAATGTCGGGTAGGTGGTGGTCAGGTAATCTGCCTGGTGGCTGGGCATCGGCTGGAAACTTGTGGCCTGATAACCAGCTAGGTGGCCGCCCAAGGTAGGGAAAGGGGTGGTCTGATAGCCCGACTGGTGCATCGGCAGGGTTTGGTAGCTGGTGGTCTGATACCCGGCCTGCGTTGTGGAAATGGTCTGGTGGCTCGTCGTCTGGTATGCGGGGCGGTGCGCTTCCAACGTGCTGTAGCCTGCGGCCTGGGACCGATAGGGGAGCGGCTGAGTCTGATAAAGCGGCTGCGGCTGGTAGGGCGCCTGCTGCAGGTACGAATTACTCGGCTGCGTGGTGGCGCCGGCGGTGTGCGAGAACTCGATGTTGAGCGAGTGGCGTGTGTTCGGAGCTAGGTACTGGGCGTACTGGTGCTGCGGCGCCGTCCTCGGCCGCTCGCCCTGGCGGCCGCCCTCCGCCACGGTCCCACGGATGTTGCTGACCTCGCTGTCGGACATGTAGTCGCGGTCCTCGGCGACGCCCCGCAGGTAGGCCCTCTCCCTCTTCTCGCGCTCCTTCAGCAGGGCGTCCTTCCGCCGGTTGATACCCATCTCGAGGTAGCGCAGCTTGGCGTCGATCTCCTTCTCCTCCTCGTCCAGCTCCGCCTGCCTCTTGCGCAGCTTCGACGACTCCTTCTCCACAATCTCGAGCTCCCGGTCGATGTCCTGGATGAGCTTGGCACGGGCCATGGTGCTCGTGCGCCCGATTCGCTTGCGCGGGATGGACGCGACGAACGAGAGCGAGTTTGCGGAGCTGGGTGCTGGCGCGTCCTCCGGAGGGGGGTTGGGCAGCGTCCGCTTCACTTTCTTGCTCTGGGCCAGGGCCGCCGCCGCCGTCGATTGCTGCGTGGGTTTGATCTGGAATGAAACGGGGCGTTTGTTCACAAGAGCGCGGCGTGCGACGTGAGGGCACAATTAACACTGCACACCGCTCCAGGATTCCTCTCGCCGGAAACGGTTCAACGGCTAACGAGGGTCGGGTTCGGTGGCACATGACGATAATCCGTCTCTACGGAGATGCGGTCGGGGAATCGTGCTGTGATCATGCGCGCAATACGCCCGATCTGGAGCAGCGTGTTATCAAATGCAGGAGGCAGCGGAGCAAATACGTTGCCGACCTATTTGATCGCTGCCGAATTTATTTATTTGGTTTTTCTCCTTCCTGTGCACGCATGGGTTATTTCAAAGTATTTCAGTTTCATACCACACACCTCGTTAAATTGGGTCACATCCCACAGAGCAGCCTCACGATAAAATATTGATGCTCAGCGAAATTTCCTTGGATAATTATAGCTGTTATACCTACATTAATTGTGAAACTCCGTAGTGGTGTTTCTCTCGTGGAATTATCTCACTGGCCATTCAATACCTCCAGAATTTCCTGTCATTACCCTGATGTAGCCATTGCCTACTCCAACTATAAACTGTTGCTCAATACGCCCGGTAGATTTCAATGACACGCAGCAATGCACATTTAAAATTGACACTGTAAGAATTATTTTTCACCACGTATCGCCATTAACTTGTGGCTGAGCCAATTTCTTCCAACAGCAGTCACCATTAAACTAACATGTGCACCATGATTAATTTATTTTCATTGCAGTACTCTGATAGAGTAAATGAACCATAAAATGAACCAACTTTCTATAGTTTTAAAAAAAATAAGTCCAACAAATTGCCAAAAGTTATATTATTGTAGATAGCAGAACGTGCACACTCTCACTGCATTTGTTATTGGTAACTGAGATCAAAGTGCAAAAGTGTGAAGTAAATAAAAACGTCTTTCCTCCTGTGTATTAAATAGAAATTATTAATTATAGCGCTTACTGCAAAACCGTTGAGCATTCTGCCAGCTACCTGTCGGAACCATGGAGTTGTAATCTCGGATATTTTACAGCAATTGGTTTTTTGAGGCAAAACATGAAATCATTTAGACTCCAGGTCACAATCACCATTGATTTTTCGAGAAAACAAATATATTCTAAACCAATCAATATCCTGTCTGCATTCGATCAGTGCTTATTAAGCCCTTTTTAATTTACAGGTGCTACAAACCGACCTTGCTGTCATTGAGCACGTACACGGTCGTTGATTAAATGCAATTCATACGAGTTAGTGCACTTCAAAGCTTCATTGTCGTCTTCATTAGATATGTTATGTTATCTTTACAGCGTCATGGAACACAGTTTTAAAACCTGACAATATCTTTTCAAACCTGTTCTCTCACCATAAAATGCGTTTTTAGTCATTAAGAAAAGGCACAAAATCTTGAATCTCACATAGAAAGTCAATCTTCAGGTGGTATAAGCCCACAGCAGGCGACAATCAGCCAATGTGATCATCTGATCCGACCAGTTACTGCAAGATCCGACCACGTCTGTCCAGTGCTCGCTGAGCTGCATTGGCTTATGGTTGCTGAACAAATAGGTTATAAGGTTGCACCCATGACCCATTAAGTGCTTGCCACAAATGAACCACGATACCGTGTTGATCTCATCAATGAGCAGACACCGTCACACAAACTCCGGTCATCCTCACAGCAGCGTCCTTTGGCTCGCCGTCGAACAAAGACGCTCACTGCATCGTGCGCATTCAGATGAGCTTCTGCGACCATCTGGAACGCTCTTCCTTCCGATATTAGGAAGCCACTGGAGCTATGACCTTTTAAATCATCATCTAGATTGAAAACGAATTTCTTTAGAACTGCTTTTTTTGTGTTTAATTTGTTGCCCTTCCCCCGCACCTCCGATTAGCACAGTTGGCTACGTACGGTGCCAAAGAAGTTCAACGTACATATGTACATGATCTATCCACTGCTAAATGAAGACCTCCCCAAGCTGTCGTCATCCCCCATGATCGCGCGATGTAACAATCCGTTTAGTCCCTGCACACGCACAAGCTGTTGTCAGCACTCTCAGGTGCTATGAAGAAGGGCCATAGCTCAAAACGTTGCCAATTTTATATATCTATTTCTTTTCCGGCCGCAGTGTTATTGATAAAATGTGTTGAGTTTATTGGGATATGGTAATTTTTCGTGCAGCATTTGATGGTAAGCCAATATTCACCTTTCAAGCAGCTGCACCACGGCTAACTCCGCCACTAAACAGGCCTTCCAAGATCAGTGCCTGTCCCCGCTTCAATATGTGCGCTAGTTAATGCACCCCACGCTTACATCCACCAACATTATTTTCACTCTGACTGAATTACATTTACAACACAATTTGGGTTTGGATGCATCCAGTTACCTTTTAGCGAGATCCTGATGGATGGGCGGCATCTGATCATGTTCAATTATTTGTAAATGCAGGCGAATTTTACTTTCATTCTCTGCACGTGCGTGCCTCTGACAGAAAATAAGCAACCAGCATATTTAAGAGCGCTCACTTATAGCGCTGCCCATTGTTGCTCCGAATAACAACGCCACCAATATGTATGTCAGTGGCAGCTGTCACTAGAACTGCCGCATATTAAAATGAAAATATCTATTAAAAAAAACTTTTGACTTGCAGCTCGAAGTACTGAAAGGATTCGTAATGGAATCCCTCTTTGCATTGTGATATTATAATTGCAGCTCAAGTCGTGGACGAGGTGCGTCTGAACAGAGAAGGCCACTTAATGTGCAGGAATTATAAGGTCCTGCTGCGTGCATCAATGTGAAAAATAAGTGTCAGTGTGTCCGTATGGTTTGCCAGGCAGAGGTGAAACAAACATCCTTCAATATTTTCATCAGAGAGAAATGCAATTGAGGCTTTCAGGCAGCGCAGTCGGTTCTGCCCAAGATTGGCGCTGCATTAAACCGAACTAAACCAGGGCACGTGTCATAGGTATGGTCTCCCTACCTTCATCTCTCTCTCTCTCTAAGAGTAATTATAGCTTCCATGAACCCATCCCAGATGCAGGCAATAACAGTGCCACAGCCAAAGGAAATACATTCACACATACCTAATGCAAACAATAAAAATGCAAAGCATTCTTATTTGCAGGCCAAAGTGCAAAAAAACCCAATTCACCATGTCCACCACCACTACTGGCTTCTGTCTTACATTGGCTGGTTATGTACGGTGCAAAAGAAGTTCAACATACATACATATATATTCGTCTGTTGTGGAGGGGCGGTGCAGTTGTTCGCCTCACTGCGCTGCAAATCCAGTGATCTAAGTTGTATTTTTGGCCATGGCTGACATCAGTGACGAGTGATATCGTGAGAACCCCTCCACACCATCACCACCTCTTCAGAAAACCTGCACTGACTAACGCCCATGACCGACAAGGCGTGGGGAGGCCTGCACACAGTGAAATGACTTTATAATCTTAATCATATTATTATGGTGAGGCAGTGTTCGTGTCACATAGTCTAAATGAACCGAAAACCGGAACTAGAAACTGGAGTTAACTACTGTACTTATTTTCATGGATTGAAACCAAAAAGCTACTCTCTCCATATGTCCGTTTGTCTCGCGGAATCTCAATTCGTCTCTCTGTAGCTCTGTCTCAGTAACTCGCAACACACAGAAATGTTTTTTTTTGGGTTAGATCGCGTAAACATATAAATGTGTTGTTAAAACCCGCCACCACCCGACACAGCCAACTAGTAAGGGTTGTCATGTAAACAGAACATGCCAATTCGTCACTAGTAACAGCACACCGGTGTGTTGGAGAGCCAAGCCACAACATTTACAATCTGAGTACGACGTTTCGCCAATAATTACAACCAGCATCATCAGGCGACAGCCAGATTTGTGGCGGGTTTTAACGACACATTTATATATTTATGCGATCTAACCCAAAAAAAAACCCCTCTATTATGGATGATATTGGTCGCGAAAGCCTACGTGTTAAAGACACAGAAATGTGTTTGAAGCAACTAAAACACATCTCTCTCTTTCTGCTTTGCAAATAGACGTTGCACATTGGCAGTGTAGCAATATAAAGGCCTACGATGTAGTCTATATTGTAAAATGCAGCCTGTATTGTAAAATAGAATATGCAGGGGATCATTGTTTAGGCTATAGGGAAGATCTGCGTTTTGCAAAATTTGTTGTTGATATATATTTTTAGCTAATATGCAAATTCAAAGTGATTAAAACCAGTTTTTTTTGCAGGTGGTTAACTATAAGTTAACGTTCTGTGACAGTTTTGAACGGATGGAACAATAATCAGTTCCGTTGGTTTTGGAGTAACCTGAACCATAGCCAAAAATGTGTCTATTCGACTCACCGGTGAGTGATAAATATGGTGAGTTTTTCTTCCCTGGCTGGTGTTCATGCACCACTGCCAATGTTTTTCCTTGTGGGTGCTGTGGTGGCGAGGTGATAACTACCTCGCCTGGTATGCAGGAGGTTGTGGGTTTGATCTCGACCCTGACGCCTGTATATCTGGAGTTTGCATTTTCTCCCCGTGGTCATGTTGATTTCCCTCCGGGTCCTCCAGTTTTTCCCTCCACATTTAGAATCTACATGCGAATTCAAAGCATTTGGCTGCCATACATTTACACATGATAAGTAACTTTGTTGAGCTACCATTTCTGTCCAGGTCGCACCTAAAAAAGAGCTACATAGCTCCGTGGGCCTTACCTGGCAAAAAAAAAGCTGACTTGAGTTTATTTTTTTGCATCCTTATAATAACTACTCTCTTTGTATTCTTGGTTCTTTCGGTAAAGTCACGTTGAAGGGAAACAATAAAATAATAATATACATATAAAACAATACAATTCCCTTCAACGTGACTTTACCGAAAGAACCAAGAATATGAATCACTTCAGTCACGAAAGCTTCAAATCAAAATTTACTCTCTTTGTATTCATTTTTTACACGAAGCTGCACCATATAAAATATTGAACGTGCCCCAAGTGAGTTTCCGATGTGGAGTGTGTCACTGCCAGGTTAAAGATAAGATACCTGGTCACCCCCCTCCTCCCCCACCAAAATAAAAAAAACTGTGTTAAACATTTTCTCACGGTAAAGTAACATTAAAGAAACGTGCAACTGCAAACAGGAAATTAAACGGGATAAAGGAAACATTTTCGAGGCTCTGGCGTCTGGAATCGGTGTGCGATGTTGTAGATTAGAGTTCACTCGTATAAACCACGACAATATATTTTTTGGTGCTGAACCATGTCTCTGCCACATTTGCTGAGGCTAGGGATTCACACTTCTGTACCAAACACTAAACTACGCTTATTTCCAGTACCGGTCCTGGCCTCCCCACCCTTCACTAACCCACACCGACCAACACGGTGAGGTATGATGAAGCAATCCCCCGCCCCCCCCCCCCACCATGATCGACACGGCATCGGGAGGTCTTCATCCAGCAGTGTATTGACAAAATCGTAGCTTTGCTTGCTCATCGTGGCGAAGTAAATCAGATGGGAAACGTTGTAAATGAAGGAGCTGTCTGCCACGCGTGCCTCTTCTTGCCATTTGCCAACTTGCTCCGCAGGTCTCGTGCACCCAATGCCCCCACTAAGTCACCCAGTGCTGCCAAACTGCCGAGGCACAAGCGTCTAAGGAAGGCGTTGAAAAGCCATTGTCGAACTGCTGGCAATGGTCACCATATCGACAATCTCTTATGCACGTGTGTGTTAAATAAAGGTTGTTGTTTTTATGTATATATAATGTGGGGAAAGTAACATAAATTTTCACTTTACTGAGCAGAGCTCACACGAGCAGGTGAACTATATTTAGAGTAAATGATCATGAATTTTACACTGTTTATTTAACTTCACCAAAAATGTGAACGGAAAGTGTCATGTGTGGTTTTATAAGTGTAAATACAATTCAACGTGTCCAAACAATGAGCGGTGCTAACGTTTAGCCAGCTCTAAGACAGGGCTCGATTTCTTACTTTACTTTCGGGAACGTTGCTCGGCCGGCTTGAAGTACCTCCGAATAGCAGGGTTGGCTACATACGGTGTGAAAGAAGTTCAAGATACATACATTTGTGTAAGGCAATACCACTAGAATACGCTTATCCATAACAATCCTATATTATTGTACCCTACATTCATATAATCGCATACACAGGTTTATAAACAGGTTTTGTATAATGATGACAAAATAAGGCAAGATGGATGTGGCATACTAAACTAATTCCCAAATAATTGTTCAATTCATCACTGGTTGTGAGACATCTGACAGCTAAAGGTATATGAAAGGTCTTGATTTTTAAAATCAATGTTTTATACTCAACAGAAGTGCAGGAGGAAATATACAATACACGTGTAATATTAATACATATTACGTGTGAGCAATTAAAAGGCATTTTTTCAAAGTTCAGGTTGAATTTTAAACACATTTGTGATCTAAAATAATTATTGGACGTATTCAATGATACGTTTGTACTATATTAGCAATGATACGAATTTCAACTAAGTTCAATATTTATTTGGCTCATGCGCATGCACGACATAAATACAAGCATTGGCGTATTTGATTCTCCAATTAAAACTGAACTTTGTGCGTTTGGCTCCATGTCTGCCTTCCTCGTAAAAAGCGTAGACACCAAGAACACGTCTGCAAGGAAATATAGCAGCATCCACCCATTTGCTCAACCCTATTCAAACACCATTTCATAAAAAAACAGGTCAGAAATTGAAACATTGTCCCATGCTAATATAGTTCAAGAAATCAATTCAAGGCTATTGACATTATAGTGTCTGCGCTGAGAAACCCTATTTTAGCGGGTCTTCTGACAAAAATAATTATTTTTACTTACTATTAACAGGTTTACGCGTGTAATCAGGCTACACAGTGGTTTGGATTGATGAATTGGTGGATTTCTAAGGGATAGAGGCACTGTATTCACATCAACGTGGCCTTGCTAGCGGCGTATAATGTGAATGAAAAGGCACAAGCGAGAAATACCGTGGCTGTCAGTCAGCAGAGCTAAAAAACCGAGGTCCGCGATCTTGCCTGCTGGTAATTCATGGCGCCTGTCCAGATTAAGACAGATCATCGGTCTTTTGGCAAGGCTTCATTAACTGCCTGCCCTGCATATGGAGGTGAAGGGCCTCCATATTCCACACGGCGTTGAGGTAATTAAAACGTAACCTCAAATGTCGTGTATTTACTTAAATCGCTTATTCTCTAAGCCGCTGTTTATGGATCCTTCCCAGGCTGAGTAGGCCACCTTTGGACCTGCCCAGCTTCGGAACCATCTATTTCACAGACGCCAAGGCAGGGAATG
Organism: Petromyzon marinus; assembly: GCF_048934315.1. Classification (NCBI taxonomy): domain Eukaryota; kingdom Metazoa; phylum Chordata; class Hyperoartia; order Petromyzontiformes; family Petromyzontidae; genus Petromyzon; species Petromyzon marinus. The sequence continues at coordinate 6,144,043 of NC_133680.1, forward strand.
CACCCGAGAGCATGGGCCGACGTGGAGATGAGAGTCGATTAAGTGGGATCGAGTAAAGGTGCGAGGAGGATTGTTACATTACAGGATTACGAGAGATGGCGGCAGTTTGGCGGCAGCCTTCAATGCTGCAGTGAATTGATCGGGGTTGATGCTAATTTCATCGTCGCATCGCGTCACCTTTGTCACCTGATCACATGAGGTCTTTCAACCTGGACCCATTCACCAACTTAGTCCTTTCTTCATCACCCCACCCGCTCAGTAACGCATCATACTCACAGATGAACAAGTATTGCGTCCCTGTTTTCCAAGATATTTTTACGATAACGAGCAAGAAAATCTTGTTTCAACACCATTGCTCTGTGCTTTTATTTGTTGAATTATCTTCCTACATTTAAATTATTTAATTGGTTTCAATATACAGTATATGCGATTGTAAAGTATATGTATTGCTTATACAACAGGGAACATCAATATTTTCATATTGATGCTCCCTGTTATTTGCATCAATTTCCCAAGGCTATATTAATATTAGAATGAAGCTGCAAGATTGGCTCTCTTATTATAGCTTAGCAGTGACTATACAGCCTCTGTAGGGCTCGAGATATGCTCCTGTATACATGGCCACTGACATTGAAGAACTTCTTAAATGCCTGCAGTGAGAAAATTACACATTTTAGGTGCGTACGACAACGCTCACGAGAGCTATAAATTAGCCGCTAAAATTCACTAAACTTAATTTTACAGCTCAATTTAATTTCCACTGGAGGATAAAATGGCCATCCCAACATTGCGTCAGTCATCGGGGGCTGTTTGATCTACTTCACGGTGCTGCTCGGTGTGAGGAGAAGGAACGACCGGTTCAGGTTTGACGTGCCACTGACGTTAGCCGTGGCTGAGAATCAAACATTTTGCAGGCGTCACAGCAAACCATCTCTCTCCCATGATAATACAAAAAATTACGACAAATCTAAAAAAAGATTGGAAGGATGTGTGATCATAAATGGTACTGTAATTGAAAGTAACATGCTTTAAAAATGCAATGAATTTTTTTTTGCAAATAATTGTTAAACCTCTTGAGTAAATACAAAAATATATATATATATAATTATGGTATAATTCAACTAGCATTGTTGAATGTTTTAGCTGTGGAAAGTGACATTGTGGTGCCATATTATTATTTTTCAACATGCTGACGTTTATTATTTATCTTATTTATTGCCGTGCAGGTCAAACCTTGTGGGTACAAATTGTTGCAACTTATTATAACTATTTAAAAATGTAAAATCTCCACAAAGAAATCCGTGGTATTTCTAGCAACGTTCATTTGGTAAAGAAAATATGTGACAAAAAATATTTGTCACTTATTTTCTTTACCAAATGTGAGTATGATTGATAGAAAATCATGATCCATGACAATAACTACAAATACCCACGAGAAACCCAAGCATACCAATGATGAGATAAAAAATAATGAGTCTGATTGAAGATGCAGATGAAAGTAATTTTGCGGTGTGTTTAGAGACTGCAGTGCACCGATGAATACCAAACTTTGTGATTGACTAGATCGGTGTAAATAAACAAGATTTACTGGGTTCACTCATTGGCTGACGTGGTGATATTGGGGTAGACAAAATTGCACGCCTCCTCACTCCAACCAACATTTCACGACGAAGAGTGGATTAAGATTTATGGCTGCTACACGCGCGTAAGAGAACGACTATGTGACATCCACAGACTATGACTGGACTCAAATCCCCCCAAATTGTCCTCGTCTATACGAAGACTGTGACCAGAATATACAATGCTGACTAAATTATGAACTGGCTTCTAGCCACGTTCATACCGTGTGCCGAGAATCCTCTCATTTTGTCCCCTTGATAATGAAAAGGAAACATACGAATGTGCCTACAGAGCAAAGGCTCAAACCTGTACACATTGCACAAAGAAGCGACGAGAGACGCCTGCTCAGACTCACACTGAGAGACAGAAAACGAAACACGTGGACGAGGGAGCAAATGGAAATGATAAGCATCGTATCGCCCGGCAAGGAAGTGAGTGAGCTCTGACCATGAGAACGGTCACCATGAACATGGAGACCGGGCTCGGGCTCAAAGGCAGAAGAGGTGAGTTAAGGTGTTGTGAGGGGTTGGCGATGGTGTAGGGAGGGCCTTCATTTGACAGTGGATATAAAATAATAATTAATCATATTTTGTAAGGGGCATTTCATTTAGGGGATCCCAATGCACCACCGTGTATGGAAAGCAGGAAATAAGACAGAGCCAGCAGCGTTAAAAGATCAAAAGCATTGGGAAAAGGCCAATTTAAGGAGGTGAGTTTTCAGGGCAGCTCTAAATAGCTCTAAAGATTCTGATTGTCTTATTTGTCAGAGGCAATGGTCCTGGAGCTGCACAGCAGCCATGATAGAGATCATGATATAGATCATGATATAGATCATGGTATAGATCATGATATAGATCATGGCTGCTGCTGTTGCTGCTGTTGATGGTGAATGGAAGGAAACTGGAGTAACAAAAATAACTGCTGGCTGAATTTAACCAATTGGCCGTGTCGGGTGGTGGAGGGTTGCGACACATGTATATATTTACGCGATCTAACCCCCAAAAAAACATTCATTATGAATGATAACTGGTCGCGAAAGCCTACGTATTAAACTGAATTTAACTGCCATGAAAAACACCGATTATAATAACACACTAGTAATCATCAGCTAGCATCACTTGACTATCCCCTTATACCCCGTTATACTTTTATTACACTGCATTCGGCTCTCATCAAACACTAACCCCGGGCTTTAACACCCATCCCGGACCACGGCCTCAAAACTCCAAGAAGCGCCGTTGCATCTGCGAGGGAGATTTACAAATTGAAGACCGAATGCTGTAGTTTACCTTAACACTCAACATATTCAACACAACAAACACAGCATTCATATATTATTGAGCGCAGGCTGCACGATCCTTGTCCTCATAGTCTTTGCCTGTAATCCAGTGACTTGCAGGCTGACTCACAGATCATACATAAATGAGTCGTGAATCACCGGTTCTATCAAGGGCCGTGATGTCCATAAAACATCTGCCTGCTAACTAACATGATTCCTTTGAAGGCAGCAGCATAGCAAGAATGTTTAATAATAATTAACTACATTTGTAATGCAGCTGGATCCCAATGCGCTGTCTATGGAAAGCAGGAAATAAACAGAATCAGGGTAAAAGCTAGGGAGTAAAGGCCAATTTAAAGCGGTTAGTATTCAAGACAGACTTAAAAGGCTTTAATGACTCTGATCGTTCTTATTACCTTAGGAAATGCATTCCATCGTCTGGGAGCTGCACTGGCAAAAAGCCGATCACCCCGGGAAATTAGCCTTCACCTTAGATTCCTTAGAGGAAGGCGATCCTAAGATCTCAGGGAGCTCGTTGGAGAGTAAACAGAGATCGTCCCTGCAGATATTGGTGGGGCTAACCCATTGAGAGCCTTGTAGATCAGCCGCAGGATTAGACACAGGATATCTGTGCTGAGTTTCAGAGTCCTCTGGGAACACTGGCTTCAGCGTCCAACTCTATAAACAATCGTCTTTGAGTTTAAATAGAAATGACGACAATAATAACACGTGACCTATTTTTTTTTTTACAAAAAATGTAAACAAGCACTTGTTAGAAACTCGTAAAAAAAAAAGAGCAATTAAATGGCTGTTATACCCTGTAGAAATCTCTCAAGTATTTAAGTAACGGTGAGAATTATTGATTGGAATAGCCACAGCTCTAATGTTACAGATGACCACGCGTGGGTGAAAACCATGGGCGCTGGCACGGGCCAACGGTGGCACGTTTGCCGCTTTTTGCAGAGGGATCACAATTCGAATTCGGGAGGCCGCCCTGATAAATACCGCGAGAGCATTGACCATAAATAAATACTATGCATCGTTGTCTGCATCAAAGTGGACGTTAACAATCCCGTGATATAATAATAGGTTTTACCCTTTTAACTGGCACAAAAAACTGACACCATTATTCAAGGCATCATGTCTGCAATAACCGCAACACAAGCAGTCAAAATGCAAACAAAAGAGACAACTCTGATAATAATAATATGCACTGTCCTTGAATTTGATTGGTCCACACCGGAGACGGCTTTCTTTAGAGCCTAGTCTCCATTGGTGTTGGACCAGAAGACGCCAAAAGGCTATAAAGAAAGCCGTCTCGGGTGTGGACCAATCAAATTCAAGGACAGTGCATGTTATTATCAGAGTTGTCTTTTTGTTTGCATTTTGACTGCTTGTGCTGCAGTTATTGCAGACATGATGCCTTGAATAAAGGTGTCAGTTTTTTGTGCCAGTTAAAAGGGTAAAACCTATTACTATATCTTGTTACTGGCAAAGGAGGTCTCATAACGTAAATCTCGTGATGTCATTCGCAAGAGAAGGCCGCTTATGTGCCGGCCTCATGGTCCAAATATTGACGAATAAATAAATGACCCGCGGATTACTCAGTTGAAAAACGTACAGAGCAATCATTGCCTGCCACTGCGAAAACTTGGTATGACCCTCCTGAAAGACAGCCATGAGACTCAATGAGACTTCCCGTGGTAAAGAAATGTAATCACAATGGTGTGTAATAAAATAATAATAAAAATAATCAATGGATCCAAGCTGCGGAAGTCATGCTGGTGAGAAACGCGTGGCAGAATCTGCGTGCTCTGTTAGACTGACATTTCACATCGCGTGGGAAATTCTTTGCTATCTGGATGAACTTTTCTGATCGAGCTCATGGAATGACATGCATGGATGTCAGCGACAAGAGCAGCGTTGAAAAAGCCAAGGAGATCGTAATGTGCTCCTGTATTTCTTAGTCACTGCACAAGAGTTTTTGAAATTTGATTGTTAAAAACTTTGTCCGAGAAAGAAATGTACCATACTCTGCAATGGCTTTATTATGCCACATAATGTACGCATATGCTGGCACACTGCTAAGTGTTAAGAACGTTTATTTTAATTAACGGTGATATATTTACATGCAGTTTTTTTGCTTTCTCCTTGAACGTTATTGTTAGAATTTAGCTTTGTTGTCCTTGACACATTTAGTTGTATTCATAATTGCAATACTGCTTTCACTCTTGCAAACTAGGTTAATACTGGTCTCTTGAGTTCTCACCTGGTAAAGTAAATTTAACTAAACTAACTTCACATATGGAGTGCTAATAAAAATAAAATAAACATTTAGGCAAGATGCCCTGCTCTTTTCACTAAAACTAAAGTTCAACTTCCATGCAACTCGTGGATTAATTCCACCAAATGATTTGCACCACCACGAACAAATAATCAACAACAATATTTCAAAGTAAAAAAAACACATGCAGATAAATAACAAACTTACCAGGCAGCTCTGCTGCTGCTGAAACAGCTGGTAGGACGTCTTTCCATCCTCGCCCGTGGGACTCAGAGGCTTGGGATCTGACATTGAGCGCTGCATGGGCTTGGTCATGCGCAGGCTCTGTGGGTGCTGCGGCGGCGGAGTCACGGAGCCGGACGCTTTGGCCGAGCGATCGTAGGGGGACACAGGGGAGTCCAGCATCTTCCCCGATGTGAGCGGCGAGATGGGCGAGTGCAGCACCTGCGGAGATTTGGGCGGCGAGCGCGACATCGGAGTGGCCGTTCCCGTCTGCAGGTGGGACGAGTAGCCCGAGGGCTTCAGGCCACCCGTCGGCAGGGGGTCCGCTTCGTGCTGCCGCTGGTCACACTCCGTGTCCGTCTGGCAGGCGAGGCTCTCCCCGTGAAATGTTTCTTCGGTGGCCGAAATGTCGGACATGGTCGGGTAGCCCGAGGCCGAACGGGACCTCTGCGATGGGGTGATGACCGTGTCGTCGATCTCGGTCTGAACAGAGCAATTGGAGGTCATCTGAATGCCGATGCTGGCCATGTGCTTGGTTTTCTTTTTGAAATGTTCAGCCTCGACGCCTCCTTCGTATTTCGGAAGCCTCGGGCGCCTCCTCCGTGACGAGTAATCCCAATCGTCCATGTCCTCGTCGTCCGTCTGGACGCTGGTGTCCACGCTCCTGGAGGTTCTCTTTCGGCGGCCGCCGTACCACTGGCTCCCTTCATCCTCTTCGTCGGTCTGCACGCCGCTGTCCACGATCCTCTGAGGCCTGTACCTCCCGTCTTGCGATTGCTTTTCGTACTGAGCGGGCAGGCGAGGCATGGACTGCTCTTTGCGGAGGATGTCTCCTTTTCTGAGGCCCATGTCTTTGAGGGACATGTCGGAGACCGAGCTCACCATGGTGCGGTGCATCTCGAGGGTAGACATACCTTCCTGCGCAAACCTAAAGGTGCCCTGCTGATTCTTAGCCTCTGGGCCGAGCAGCCGAATCGGCTCCTGTGAAACAAACTGTTGGCCGAGTCCCTCCTGCCAGAACTGCCCATCGGCAGCAGAGGAAACTTCCGTGACGGCGATTTCGTACGGGTAGCTGTACCCCTGACCCTGCTGGTGCTGCTGTTCCTCAAGCTGCTGCTGCAGCCGCTGCTGCAGCTGGTGTATCTGCTGCGCGAGCTGCTCCTGCTGCATGATGAAGTGCGCCTGCCTCTCGTCGTGCTGCTGCTGCTGGTACAGCTGCTGCCGCATGCTCTGCAGCTCCTCGAGCTCCAGCTGCATGAGGCGCCGCTCCTCCTCGCTCCGCCTCTGCATCTCCAAGCGTTCGCGCTCGAGCTCCTCCAGCTGCTTCAGCGTGTCCATCTCCAGCATGTGGCCGTGCTGCAGCTTCAGTCTGTCCTGCTGCTGCGTCGCTCGCTCCTCCTCCCCTTGCCACATCGCCTGGCCGCCCAGTGTCCCGTCCATCAGCAGAGACCGCCGCTCGGCCGCGATTGAAGTCAGAACGGAGGAGGATGAACCCAGGGGCATGGCGACGGCACTGGCGACTTCCGCGATCGTCTGCTGGATTGGCAGCAGGGTCGACCCGCCAGTAAACACCGCAGTCACTCCCGATAGGTAAATGTCTCCCTGAAGTTGGTCGCGTATAGAGCTCGGCTGGGTGGTAATAGGTAGAGTGGCCGGGATGGGAGTTTGCACTGTGGAATAAATTACTCCGTCTGTTGACCTCCACATGCTTGAATATTGAGTCCACAGTGGCTGAGTGGTGGAGGACAAGGCGCTGGCAGTCACTTCTTGACTCCCTGCTGTCACGTACGAGAAGAGGCTGCTCTGCTCCATCACCCCGCCTGGCAAAAGATGTAATGGCAATTACGTTATAAGAGTAGGTTTTGCCCTTTCTGGCAATAAAACAGTTTGTGTTAACATGTTAAAACACCAAACTGAAACCTTTTGCAAGGAATCATGTCTGCATTAGCCACAGATACTTGTGGTGAACATGCAAACAAACAACACGCTCTGGTAATGTATGGCATTGTCTTTGAAACTGATTGTTCCAGACCAGAGACAGCTTTCTTGAGAGCCTAGTCTCAACCAGTGTTCGACCAGAGAACTCCAAAAGGCGAACAGCACAAAGACAATGCCACTATCAGGGCATTTAAAGCAGCTACAATATGGGATAACTTTAGTTTGTTGTCCTTTCCCCCCTGGACCTCCGATTAGCCATGTTAACGACTCATCGTTTCACGACGGGCCTCCATAGAGCCCAATGTGTAGTGTATAGTAGTGTATAGTGTAGTGTATAGTAGTGTAGTACCTCCATAGAACCCAATGTGTTCGCTTACCGACCATTCCCCTGTTAACGACGGGCTTACGACGAGCACGCGACCGCCAAGCTCCAAAGTGGTCTGACCAGGCCTCGGCCAATCGGCGACGTCCATTCATGAGCGTTGGGGCATTTTTTACATTCAGTGTCTGCTACGCTTTGAAGTGGAAACATCCACTCGCTTAACGACCAAATCACTTGACTGGTTTTGTGGAACCAATTACCGTCGTTAAAAGGGGTTCTACTGGACACATACACGTTAACATTGGCACTAATCGCCACCAATGCATCTGTGCTCATTCAAATTGATCACCGGCTATGGTCTATCCACTGCTTCATGAAGGCCTCCCTCATGTCATCACCATCCCACATGGTCCCGTGATGCCACAATCCATCTCGCGACTGCCCCTGCACGCGAGCGGATCTCATCGCTCCCATCTCCGCAGTGGTTTCTCCTCTCCCCCTTTGTCTCCCGTTCATGATGGCTAGCTTGTGAAGATCGCGGGTGTTATTTCACATCAATACTTTGGTCAGCTGTGATAGAATAAATAACAACCACAGTGGTGAGTCACCAGAGTGGACTAAATTACATTCAATTATCAGAGCACCCTTACCCACGAATGAGTGTGTTTCTAATCCAAGGTAAAATTTCTTGCAACTCACTCTGGTGGCTGCGAACGTATATTCAGAGTTTGATGATTTAAGTGCCTGAGGATGTTCACCGAAAGCACACAGAATGGTCTCCGGTTGTGATGAAGCCCAAGGATCACACTTAATGCAGTGTTCTCGCCGTGGTGAGGCTTCACGCATCCTGCCAAAAGTGACAGCAAAGCTGCTGATCCTTTCAAAGGCACGTCGAATAAGTCCGGTGAGGGGTTTAACAGAGGAGTCGGTGATCTCTTTGGTTTTCATTCCATTTATCTGAGAGGTTTTCATGCCACCTGCTTTCTCCGCTTTCTCTGCTTGCCTCGCTTGGTACCTCCCACCCCGTGTGCATTTATGCACTCTAAATCGCGACCACAACCTTTGTTATAAATGTACATTGTTGTTGTTGTTGTCAAATATTGCCAACATTAATTGGTCATGAAAACAGCCGATTTCGAAGTCGACTTAACGTATTGTACATCGACGCACGTTAAAACTGAAAGTGTAAACTTTCACCAGTTTGTGTGCGCGTGCGGCGTAAATTGCCGCATAATTATACCGAGTTAAGGTACAAAGCTCGGGGAAATTTGTGGCTAAATTATATGGGTTCATTCAAGTGTGAACAAAGTTGCATTTCACACAATGCTCGATTGTGCCTGATACATATTGCTCAACATGAGTTTCAAAGCAGCGTTTTGCTTATCAACATCCCCAACGCGAAAACATTCAACAAGCGGTCAAATTCACTTCGGACACTTGGATTAATATACGCGCATTGATTGATTGTTCATTCTTTTTTTAAGAAAGCATATCTCACGCAAAATCCCCACAATACAATTGATACCCACTTGTCATCTCTCGCGCGGAATGGTCTGCGGCGATATCTGCCGGCACGTGCTGATCGATCGCGGCCTCGCTCCGGTACGACAGCGGGCCCGCTGTGTCCGTCAAGCCGGCGTCGGACGTGGACGCTCGCACGTGCCCGTACTCGGCGGACGCTCGCGACCTCACGTCGACGTAATCGTCGTCCCCGTAGCCGACGGCTCCGGCGTCGGCCAGGCTCCGCCCCGCGACGGCCACGTCGGGGGACGTCTTCGGCGGAGATGGAGCGCACATGCCCACGAAGGGGATGTTGTACACGACATCGCAGCACGCGGCTCGGCGACTCCCCTGCGTCAGATCGACGGGCCTCGACTCGTCCGCCAAAACCGACGTGGGGCTCGACTCCGTGTCGCCCAGGGACACGATGACGCCCAACGACTTGGGCTTGCTGAGGTCGACCGCGGCCTCGCAGGTTGACGGCTCCGGTGGGAGCATCTTGGGCGCATCCTCCGTCGTCTTCGTCGCGATTTTCACCGGCTGCTGCGAGATCGTCAAGTTAACCGGGCCCTCGGACATGGGCTCCTCGTAGGCCGCGTAAGCAGCGTCCCCCATGGGCTTAAAGTGGTGGAGAGCCAATGCTGGGTGAGCCAGGTCAAGCGGCTCATCTGTGAGGTCTTTCGCAGGCTTCTCTTGCCTTGCCTTCGATTCCGACTGTTCCAAAGGGGCGGCAGTTGCATCTGTTGTCGCAAGGTTAATAATTTTGGGCTGTATGACCGTCTGCAACTTTTGGACAATTTGTCCACTCTGCTCCGACTGCATTCTGCTCTGCAATGCTGCTACTGTAAAATCTAGGCCATGGTCGGTCATTACGATAGCGGGGGGAGACATTTCATTTTTCATGGTCAGATCCATCACATTGCTGCTGCTGCTGCTAACGACAGCTATTTCTCCTGATGTGACAATAGTAGCGCTTTCACTCACAGGAGTGGGTAACCGTGTCTCTAAAGTTCCATAAGGTCCTTTGAGTTCACCACAGGGGCCAGAGAGAGGTGCAAAATCAACGTTCTGGGCTACGGTGACGGTCGTGGTGGTGGCTGTTTGTGCGAAGCAAATCAACGGCTCTGCAGGTGCCAGGGGCTCCAGCTCCTCCTGCATGGCCGAGTCCATGCTCAGTGACTTTGGCATGAGCTCCGGCGGTGTAGCTTGTGTCAGTTGCACATCAGGAACGCTCGGTGACCTCGACATTTTGCTCGACGTTGTTGACGTCAGCAGCGCTGGGGACGTGTACACTTCTTTGCCCGTCGGGCTGTCGTCTGAGGGCAGAGTAATGACCACATATGACTCCTGAGCCAGAGAATACCTCTTCGGCGACCTAGGAGATACAGGGGAGGTAACCGGCGATGATGACCGGCTGCCAGGTCCGGATGTCACCACAACTTGCTGGGTTTCCAACTGATGTTCGTAGCTTTTGCTCAGCTTTGCCGTGTGCGGGGAGGGTGTAGGTTTCGGCGCCACGGGAGGTGGCAGAGGTTTGGATGTGACGAGGCTCACTGGGAAGTGCGTTGGCTTTGGTGCAACAACTTGAGGGCGTGTCGAGGCTGTTGTTGTCGTTACAGTTTGTGTGACCGTGGTGTCGGAGGTGATTACCGGTGCTGACGAAGCGGCGGTGAAAGTCGGCGATACGGAAACCGTGGTGGTCACCACACTCGGTGCAGTGGGTTCAACTGGAGGAACTTTGGTCAGTTCTTTCTTCAAAAGCATCATAGGTTTGCGTGGCAGTGGTGGCGGTGGTGGCGGAGGTGGTGGCGGCGGCGGTGGTGGTGGAGGTGGCGGCGGCGGCGGCGGCGGTGGTGGTGGTGGTGGTGGTGGTGATGGAGGTGGCATCTGAAAGTCTGGTTCCTGTGTGGTGCCTCTAAAGTAGGAGAACACCTTCGAGGTGAAGTACGTCATTCCTGTAGTGGTGTCGTGTTTATCGTCAGGTGCGCTCGTAACCGGTGGCAGGGCAGGCTCCTGCTGCGATGCACTGAGCTCTGCTGAAGCTGTCACTATGGTAGGTGACAGCACGACTGGTTTGGAAACAACAGCAGCAGCTGCACTCGGAGAAACTTCAGAAAGGAAGGAGTCTTGTGAATGTGCTGCTTGTACATCGGTATGCACTGGGAGAGCAGCTTCATCAGCAAGCTTCACTAATACCGCATCATTATCAGCGCTGGCTGCTGTTGTTCCAAGCACGGGTTCCGCAGTGGGAGTCTCATATATTTGTGAATCGGTGGGTACATTTGTTTCAGTGTCTACATATGAGATGGATAAATCTATTTCGGGCAGTTCTATAATGTTTTCTCCGGCACTAATTGCTATCTCCTCCTGACGGCACGGCTCAGCGAGTTCTGAATATTCGTCGTTCATAGGGACGTCAGGAATCTCGCCTATCATTTCCGGAATGAAGTCATCTCGTGACGAAGCGAAGACAAAGTCAACCATCGAAGCGTCATCTGCGGGTGCTGCCGAAACCGACGTGCCCGTTGCGTCCACCGAAGCAAGAGCCGCGCCTGCCAAAAACGAATCCATCCCAAAGGATCCACTTCCAAATTCAACAGGTTCCACAAAGGCAGACGAGGAGTCTGCAGCCACGTTTTCTTCGGCAGCCGCTGTTATCACTACGCCGTCGGTGATCGCCACCGTTTCAGGAGGTTGAACCAACTCATCGTCCACAAACTCGCCATCACTTGGCAGATCCGAATCGTCTTCCGGTGTGAAATGCTGCGTTATCGTCACATCCGGCACCGAAAACAGGGGTGACGGCAGCACGGGACTGAAGTCGTACGAAGCCAGCGGGTCGGCGTCGCCGGTTGCCAGCGAGCTGAAATCGGCCGCAATGTCCGTGAAGGCGCTCTCCGTGGATGTCTCCACAGCAGTTGCAGCGAACACGGATATGTCGTCGCTGCTGATGTCGTCGCTGCTGATCTCGGGATACGTGATGCCCACGGAGGCGTCCGAGAGATGCTGGGTGGGGCTCGTGCCCGGAGTCAGGATCACATTATGCTTTCGGAGAAGCTCCTCGTAGGCTGCGTCTGCGTCCAGCAGCTGTTCCGAGCCGGAGAAGGACATGTCCGTGGGCGGAGGTGGCAGAGGTTCGGCAAAAGCGTAAATGTCGTCTGGAGTGTACATCGGTTGGTCTGTGTCCAACCTGCCCACCGGTTCCATATACATGACATCCTCGTACGCGGATGCAGTGGCTGACTCGTCTGTCGTAAATGTTAGAAGTTCGGTTCGGGACTCTAGTATGGTTGCATATGGCAAGTCATCAAACACAGTGGCCTCATGCCTGTAGAAACTATATTGTTCATCGTCAAAATCTTGACTCTCTTTTGAAGCAGGTTCTGACGCGTGGCTCCCGTGCATTTGGGCATTTCTCATCATTTCCTCATACACCTCCTCCGCTGTCTTCAGCTCTTCATGTTCAGCCACTGAAATGTCGTCATCTAAAATGTCTTTGTCTTCTACCTGGGATTGCTCCAGTCTGGAATATGAAGGAAATGTGAAACCTACGCCGGTAGGCAGATCATATTCCCGCTGAAGCTCCATTATTTTCGCTGCCTGGACCTCAAAGCTTTCCGGATCTGATTCGAGGCTCGGGGAATACTCCGAGCAAGAAGACCGATGCATCTCCTCCATTTCGGCTGCCTGTCGGAGCTCCTCTGTGGGGGATGCGTCTTCGATGGGAGACAGGTTACTGGGCGATGTCTTTGAGTGCCTCCTCTGGGCGCGCAGCTCCTCCTTATCGCGCTTCGACTTCCTGCCTGAACTCTTCCTCTGCTGCAGCTCCAGCTCGCGCAGCTTCTCCTGCTCTCTCAGTTGATCCTCCTCCTCCCTCAGCTCCTCCTCCTCCGAAGAGTCCTCGATCGTCGGCAGCAGCGGCCCGCTCGACCTGTGCCGAGTCTTGCGGTGTTGCTTCGGGTCGTCGAGCGCTCTCCTCCGGCTGGGACTGCTGTCGCTGTCGTCTTCCAGGGACGAGACGGAGCTCGGAGAGGTGCCCGGCGTGAAGTTGGTGGCCGCCTGTGCGCTGGACGAGCCCTCCCCTCGCGACCTGTCCTCGGGAGAGTCCGTGAGGCTCTCCATCTCGAGCTCAGGCTCGTCGTAAAATACGCTGTTCTCGTACCCCTGTTCCCCCTGCTCCTCGGCGACGTATTTATGAGGAAGTGAACTTTTCAGGTCGATTGTCTTAAAGCGCCGCAGACCGCCTGTCACTATGGAGACATCTTCCTCGTTATCCTGACTCTTTGACTCTCTAAATTTGCTTTCGGGGCTGTCGTCAAACATTTCGTCATCCTCGTGCCATGAATGCCGCCGCGATGCCTCCTCCTCCTCCAGTTCCTCGTAATGAATTTCTTCGTAGCTCGAGCTCTCTTTTCTAAGCAACTGCTTCTGCTTGGCTTTGTCTTTTGTCTGTGCTTTGTCCTGCTCCTGCTGCTGTTCCTGCTGCTGTTCCTGCTGCTGTTCCTGCTGCTGCTCCTGCTGTTGCTCCTGCGGTTGCTGCTGCTCCTGCGGTTGCTGCTGCTCCTGCTGCTGCCGTTGCTGGCGGTGGTCTTCCTTGGTCATGGCCTTTTTCAGCCGCCTCTTGAACATGTCCTCCTCGTCGTCGTCGTCGCCGTCGGAGCCCGACGCCTCTTCATCCGCGCTCATCTCGATGATCTGCTGTCGGATGAATTCCTCGTCGTCCAGCGAGCAGGAGCTGTCGCTGCGATCCCTCTGCCCTTCCTCGCTGCTGGGCGACCCCAGGCTGACGAGCTGCTTCCGGTGCCGAAGGGGCGACGGCGTGCTGCCACCGCTGTCCTCCACGGAGTCCCGTCGCCGGTGCTTGGCCGACGCCTCGTCCCGGGACTCGACGCCACCTCCACGCCGCGCGTCGGAAACGACCTTCGCTGCGCCCTCTTCGTTGACCGCATCTTCGTCCTCCTCCTGGATGTCCTCCAGATCCTCCTCATCCGAGCTGTAGCCCTCTGGAGTGACGGTGAGCATCTTTGGCCGCTGCTTCTTCTCTCGATCCTTTTCTTCGAATAATCCGTAAGGATCTTTCTTTGCCGCCTGCTCTTCGCCCTCCAAGTCGATCGGGTTGGCCTCCAAAAGCGACCGGACCGTGCTTTCCAATTTCTCCAGTTCTGACGGGCTGGCGGGACTTTCCTGTGCAGAGATAGACTTCTCTTCCTTCTTACCATCACGATCTGCAGCCACTTCTCCATCTTTTAAGGGAATGACAAGCAAAGCCTGTTCCTCCACAGTCTCGGTTTCATCTTTAAGTATTGCTTTCTGCAAGACAAAAAAAACCAAACATTTAGAAAGAAATTGGTTGTAATAATATTCGTAATAGATACTGTATATGCGGCCATAAGCCTTTACGTGATGAATGGCAATGTTGGTACCAACAGCAAGTTGCGTTTCATATTTTGCCAGCTGCATGAATGGAAATCAATAGCAAAAAAACGTTACATATAAAAAAGATACTATAGCTAGATGATATTTCGTTTGATAAATCAAAAAGTTGTATATTCTCTTTTGTAAATTTCTGATTTCTACCAAAGCAGATTTATGTTACATCAATTATGACCTAACATATGCAATGTTTGCCATGTTAGGACAGCCACCGTGGATTATTTGCAGCCATCTTGGACTTTGTTATACATGGACAATATTTTCTGAAATGTTGGCCTTGTAAGAGACACGTTACTCAAGATTCATTTAGTAAACCTTTGTTTATATGATGCAGGATTAAAGTGTGATACAAATATCAATGGGATGCTGCCATGGTGTAATTGGTCACCAGAGTGGACTAAAGAGTAGTGAGGTTTCTGGTTTGATTCCTTCGCGGCAACATTTTAAAGTCCGCCCACCTGCGTCCACCCAGGAAGTATAAATGGGTACACGACGGTCAACCAATAGGTCGCATGTGGTGGGGTAAAGTGTGGATACTCATACCGCTTCAAAGACATCTGGCCAACGGCGGAGGAGTAAGCCAAAACGCTCCAGAGGGGGTGCTTTCATGAGCTGAGAAATAGCAGTGACGTGAGCAAGCATAGAGCTGGACGTTCAACCTTTTATAATTATGAGTAAATATTGTGACTGATACAAAAATAAAAATACATTTTGGAAAACCAATCTAAAGCAAAAATATCGGTACAAAAACTTGAACATCCTTACGTAGGAGTCTGCACTAAAAGGCTATTTGCGAGTGAAACGTTTAAGCATGATGGGTTTGCCCTCATGACAAGTCACCGCATTGAAAATTGGGTCAGATACGTAAAAGACATGCGCGAGTGAAATCCCTCAAATAAAAATTATTCGTTCCTGATAAAAACATAATGAGGGTCGAAAGACCCGGTTATATGATTCATGGCAACTACAAGCCCTTTTGAAAATGGTATATTTTATGGAAAGACCTGAAACGCTTATGGGAATACTGTAATAACATTTCTTTCTTCGAAAAGTAATAACTTATTTGCCTTATATGAAGCTTAATGATGGCAATGTTAACAAAAGTGATGCATGCATCTGGTCAGTGTCAAAAATGCACGGAGACTCCAAACGCTGAAATTTTAAATACAAATGCGCTGCGGTCAAATACTGTATCATACATATTCATGGAATGGAATTAAATATAACCTCTGGTTAAATATTTCCCACTTTACGCACGATCGGTTTTGTTAAAGTTAATTTGTACACTGCATATTTACATTCTTTGGGCTGTAAATATTTGTACACTTTTATCATTAAATATCTCCACACGTGTCATATTATATATATATTTTATTACATATAAATTCTGACATGATTGTACACCACGTAAATACCGTGTTGAATTTGAATTCTTCAAAATCTGTGCTGTATTTGAGTACAAAACATTTATTAAACAGAAAGCATTTGTGGTAATTTCAATTACCTTTAATTGTATTCTCTCCACATATTACTATAATTAATTTTACATTCGGCGATTTTATCAAGACATCCCTACTAGGCTCTCCATTTTTAATACAAAAGCTATTTAATAATATTCAAATTGAAAGCTGTATGTTGCAACAAATTACCAAATTACTTATCTAACCTCCTTAAGAACACCAAATGTGTTACTGACGAATAGTGTTGAGTTGTTTCACCTTTGTAAATGCCGTTTGAAAACGTGTGGAACAACCGTTTGCAATTATAAACAGAACATTAACCATATTCTTGGTTCTTTCGGTAAAGTCACGTAGAAGGTAAACAATAAAATAATAAATAAATAATCATTGATTGTTCACACTTACGGTGGCTTTCAGACCGCATCCATTATTTTCGTCTCCTCCCTCCTCTTTTCCGAACATTAATGGACTCGTCTATCTGAACAAACTGTCAAATCGCTCTCCGTGGTGCTAACGTTAAAAATAACTGCCACTTTTTTCAAATTTTCTTGCTGTGGTTTTCACACCTGATGATGATTGCTTGTGTTGCAGTCGAAACGTCGTGAGAATTTTATTGTTTTATATTTTTGTTATTATTTTATTGTTTCCCTTCTACGTGACTTTACCGAAAGAACCAAGAATATGAATCCCTGCAGTCACGAAAGCTTTAAATCAGAACATTAACCAATTATGAATATTATAATCATTAGACAAAGACATGAAAATGTATTGGTGTGCCAAGGCACAACTCAGAAGAGACTTTATCACCTATAACAAATGCCTCTTCAAATCGGTCTAGCCTGTATGGAAGAGAATATCTACTACAGAGTCTCTCTAGAATTCGCTCTTAATGGAGGCCCCTTATGCCAGCAGTGGCACAAGGAAGCAATTGCAGGGCTGCACCTTTATCTTATATCTATGACTAAATATGATGAGAGTTTTTTTTGTTGTTGTTTAACTTGCGCATGTATAAAATAAATGTTGCACATTCGAATTAATGAAACCTCAAAGATTCGTTTAACATGAAGGGTTTCGTGACCAACATTATCCTTACGAGGTTTTTTTTTTTAGTTAGATCGCGTAAATATAAATGTGCCGTTAAACCCACCGCCACCCAACACCGCCAATAGTTTTACTCTGCAACACCACCGGTGCGCTGAGCTAACAACTACTCGGCATGTTTTGTTCACGTGACAAACCTCCCCTCAAATATTCACTAGCTCACCTCTATCAGTGGTTCTCTCAGCTCCGTGTCCTCTGGCGCCTGCTGAAGGTGGAGATGGTCGGACGGTTCAGCTCTCTTGGACACCGTCTCCGGCCAGGGCACGTCAGGCTCCAGCCCTTGGCTGGGAGCCTCTCTGCGGTCGGCACGAGCCTCCTCAGCAAGCACTGGCTCAGGCCCTGGGTGTCCCGCCGGTTGTCCTTCCGCCGCTTTTGCTTCGGTGGACGGCTGATCTTTCAGCGTGGGTCCTTCACCAGAAGCGTGATGCTCTCTCTCAAACGTTTCATCTTTGAGCGAGGGTTGATGCTTCAACTGCACCGGCTTGACCTCCGCTGCTGCCCGCGGTGGACTCTCCGTATCGCCTAGACGCCCTTTCTCTTCACCGTCCTTCGCTGAGCACACGCGGTCCTGCGGAGGCGAAGGTTGCACCTCATCTGTGCGTCCCGAGGAGCTCACCGTGAGCAGCGGCTTCTCAGTTGGCTGAGGTTTTGGCAGGACCTGCTCTGCCCGGGGCTTGGCCGATGGCTTCTGTGCTACCGGAGGGGCTCCCTTTTGCTGGAGAAACTCCTGGCTGGTCTTGGTTGATGGAGGAGGCCGTTTGGCTGGAAGGTCCGGTGTCTCAAGGTCCACCAACTGCCCCGACAGGGCCCTCTGAGTCTGGCAGGTAAGGCACAGCCATTCCTTCTTCTGCAAAAGAACAACGAGAAGGATTACAAATAAATATCACTGACTGCAGCATTCATATTTTGTATTTGGAATCACAATAATTTGACTATGATAAACAAATAGTGATATAGTTCAACCCTATAGCAGAAAAACCCCTGTTATTTAATTTATACAATATAATACACTTTGGATTTATAGTGTTTCAACATGACTGCATCTTTAGGCTATTAATGATCATTTACAGACTTTTGTTTATCCAATAACATGTCAGTCATGGGGGGTTGTTTGACCATACTTTGGTCATTGAGGATTGGTGAAGGGACATGGCCAGGACTAGTTCAGACAGCACTGTTGATGTTCACCATGGCCAGGATTTCAACTCAGGCGGCCAGGTTTATGGAGCACAGTGCACAAGCCACCGCGCCAATAACTTGACACCAGGACAAGCGAATTGAGAAACGAATGAACGAATACGTACATTATATGTACATCAGCTGGCCTGTGAATTCCCCAGCGAAAGCTAGAGTCTGTCGCCAGGGAAACGGAGGTCTGGACCGCCCTACTCAACACGCTGCTGCCGCGACCCTCACCAGGACAAGCGGATTGAGAAACGAATGAACGAACGCACCGTTAGGATCCACGCACGCAGTGCACTAACACCAAGGGGACTCCAGTTGTTTACGCAACTGAGATTAATTCAGTGTTTCCTCTTGCCCCATCTTCATTGCCTTACAGGGCATTTTTTTCTTCACGTTTTTTCTTCATGCATCGCAAGTCAAATTGAAGTTGGCCGATGCTTCAGCGTATTCTATAAAATGTCGGGTTGTGTTAAATAAACATGGGCTCACTGTCCTTCCAAGCAGGCTTTCATGCGGTGGTGGTGGTTAAATAAAGATGGTTTGCGTTGTTTTTTTTTAAACAGTGCTCCTGTGGTGTTATTCATGGAACAAATGCTTTGCTGTAGTGGAACATAAAACTAATGCACAGAAAATACATCCCTTTGGATAGAAGCAGCCCATGGACTGACACGTTCTGTCAGACATTCAGTAAACCAGCATCATCATCAACATCCATGTTCAATCCTCTGCTGGATGAAGGCCTCAAGGCGCTGCCACCTCTCATATGATCCTGAGATACAATGTGAACTGTCAACGAATCCTTTTACTTTTGTCAAATCCTTTTTTTGTCCACGAGCCTTGCTGCAAGTATAAGTAAAGTCGCAGCCCTGTAATAACTTCTTCACGCTACTGCTAGCAGAAGTGCCTCCTCTAGAGTGAGCTCAAGAGGATGTACGGCCGACTCTTTCATGCTGGT
This sequence comes from Petromyzon marinus, assembly GCF_048934315.1. Lineage (NCBI taxonomy): Eukaryota > Metazoa > Chordata > Hyperoartia > Petromyzontiformes > Petromyzontidae > Petromyzon > Petromyzon marinus. The sequence goes on from NC_133680.1 coordinate 6,163,342, forward strand.
CAGACGTTTTGCGTCGAGGTGAGAGAGTACCCACACTTTATTCGACTGCACGCAACCTGCCGATCGAATGCGGTGTACCCACTTATACTGGCTGCGGTGGACAGACGCTGCGAGTGTACTTGATGATTGTTTTTGTCATTGTGGGCAGCTAATTTAACCGCTGCGCTGGCACATAATGGCATGCCTTTGTAAATTTGTCACGTTAATGATTTAAATTTTCTGCTCAGCTGCATTCAGGATGCATGTTAAAGGCTACCCGAGGGAAACAAAGCTTAAAAAAAAAGCCCTTTTGGAATAATATATTTATTTATTATATATATACATAAATGGGGAACACTTTTGGTGAGCGTGCACATTTCAACGGCTACAACAGAGAAGCGGAGGCACATTAGTATTCCTCCGGCGAGCCTATTCTTACTCGTCTCGTTATGTGCAGATTTTCACCAGCTGACTTGCAAGCAGCAATGTGCTTAGATAATGCTACGTTAAAGCTCGCAATCGATTCAGCACCAGACCAGCGATGCCCTTTAAAACTGTGCAACGAGAGAGTGCAGATTTGACAAACATCCGTTTTTAATTCAATATCTATCGATTACGTACGATTTTCCCTATGCTGTGAAAGGGTTAAGTGAGTGCTGGTCATCATAAATACTGTCTCACCAGACACATTTCTAATAGAGGGCCTTTCATGATACACAAACCAATCCATAATGGCATGTGTCAATCAAACATTGGTTTCTCACTCAATCGAGCATGGGGCAGTGCTCATCTCCTGTGTAGAGCTCTGAGACCACGGTGCAAATTACACATTTATATAGTGGGGGCCAGTCTTCCCATAGGACAATCTCAAAGCTGTTCCAATTTTATTAACCTTGAAGGGATGATGGGTCGAGTCAACCCTCGGCTGGGATTTGAAATCACAACTTTCGTATCTTTTATCAGAATATTTATATGGACTGGAGGAATCCGATGAGCTATGAAGCTCTTTTTTTCACAGATGTCCAGTTGGGGCGAGTCAGCAAGTTCCAACAGCAAACAATAAAAAAACGATCGGAGTGCAAAATACAGGCAAGCTAAGCAGGTCACTAAAAATAATCACAAGCCGCACACCCAACCGTTGTGCCACCCAGCCGTACGTAGCCAACCAATTAATTATAAAAGTTGGCTACGTACGGTGCGAAAGAAGTTCAAGGTACATACGTACAGCACATCAATATATGCTTACTCCATTAACAGCAATGCCTAAGCAAGAGCAATATGCCGAATTGGTATGAGGACACATTCTCGTTTCCAGGTTCAGCACTTGTATATGCGTCATGAACCGGTTTCACCTTTCAAAGCAGGCCTCTTGTTTATTATTAGCCAGAACAGATTTTGCTTGCTGTTCACCACATTTCAATTCACCTCCCACTGCACGCTATTGTGAGGATCAATGCGGGTGACATCGTGTACATTACGAGGCATTTGAACACGTGCGTGTCATCGTTCCCCGGAAGCAAACTTAACACACGGAAATGTATCAGCACATCGTGCTGGAATCCTGATGTCTTAGCGATACACTTTATGGCAGTTTTAGTGGTGTGCGGGAAAAAAAAAACAGTGCTGAATGCATTTTCGATACAGATAAAATTGTTGCAAGGAGACAATATTAGATTGTCAATTGAGACGTATCTTAACGTCAACTGCTGTGTAAGGCATCTCAACATACCGCCTTACACTGCAACATTGCGACAGCTAATCTTTGTCACGTGTGAACGTAGCAGCTAATGGAACCAGTCACTTATATCCTTGAAAAAGAAAATAAACTCTGCCTAGTCCCCTTTCATTTTTGTGACACAGTGGTGAGATGTGAACTACCTCGCTTGGTATACAGGAGGTTGTGGGTTCCATCTCAACCTCTGACGCCTTTTGTATATTCGGAGTTTGCGTGCTCTCCCCGAGGTCGCATGGATTTTTTCTCCGGGTCCTCTGGTTTTTTCCCCTCCACATGTAGAAAAATGCATTTACATAATTTGGCTGCCATGAATTTCCACTTGAAAGGCCGCTTCGTTGAGCTATTACTTGTGGCCAGGTCGCTTCTGAAAAAGAACTACATAGCTCAGTGGGTCTTACCTGGTAAAATAAAAATAAATGTTTCATCGTTTCTCTTTCTGTTTAAAGTCTCCCCTCAATCCTTCCGGTCCCTCCGGTTCTGCCTGGGGTAATTCTGCGCTATGAGACGTTTGCTACGATTGTGGGACGCGTTCCAAACGTAAGTTGGTCGTTGCCGATTTAGTCCGGGAGCAAGGCAGGGGTGTGATGATGATGATGATAATAATGTGGGCAACTGATAACACGCGTTGTTGCTCAATCACGTGTGCACAGGGGGAATAAGACTCGAGAGATATCAGGGCAGGGGACTGGTATTATAGCATTCGCACATTCGTTTAGCATGGTTGGCTATGTACGGTGCAAAAGACGTTCAGCATACATACAGCATTTGGCTGAAGAATTTGCCAGTATCAGTTGTGTTTCAGTGTCCCTGGCCTCCCAATAAAACGGTTCAATATTTATTACACACACTACCACTTTAAACACTGTGGTCAGCAAGCGTGACGTTTCGTGAATATATCCCCTCCCAACTTGTTTTAACAGCATTTGCAATTTGCAGCTGTGCGTTTGAATGTGATGCAAATGTCAGGCCTTAATACAGCCAAGACAAGCTTGGTGTTGTATATTATACAGAGACAAAGAGCTCCCCGATAGCCTTAATATACTTTTTGGGGCTACTCTCCCGTCGTGCCGAATTAGATTTTTCGCGGATTTTCTGTCCCCCCCCCCCTCTCTCCAAAGTCCATCGGCGTATTGTACAGGCTCGCGTTTTGTTGCAATAGAAAAAAACAGACTTTTGGAGCAAGTGCTGCGAGCGAACACCTATGAAGGCCGGTTACGGCACATGCTGGGGATCGGTTGGGCAGCACAATGCCCGGCCGCCTTTGTCTCCGTTTTGTCGATGTTTACCACACACAGCACCAGCTTCTCATTTGGGTTGACCTAGGCGGCGAGAACCAGGACCGTTTCAGACATTCGTCACCGATGTTGGCCGTGAGCGGGACTCGAACTCTGGTCGCCGGGTTCGTAACGCGGCCCCGCTAACCGCTAGACTGCCCCCCACATATTACACGTAACAAGGAGAAAGATCCCCCGTGTAGCCTTCACAGACTGTTGGGGAAAGTGCTGTTAGCGAGCGCCTACGAAGGCCGGCACGGCACACGAGAGGGTGGGTGGCCAGCACCACGCCCTGCTGCCTTTGTCTCCCCAGTGTAGATGTTAACACACCACACCAGGTACTCATTTGAGGCTGAGTCGACATAGGGGAGGCCCAGGACGGATTCAGATAATCGTCACTGATGTTGGCCGTGAGCGGGAATCGAATCCGGGTCGCTGGGTTTGTAGTGCAGCGCGCTAACCACTACACTACAGCTCTCCACATGTGAACGTGTGTGTCTATGTACCAATACCCGCCATTCGCCTCTAAGTCGTATCACCACAGTACCTGTGCCAGGCCAGGTGCACCTTGAGGCCACGTGAAGTGTTGAAAGCTTGCTGACAGGAGGTTACAGGACAGCCCCAGCAGGTGCCATGGGTTGGCTGAGTGAGATGACTTGCAAATGCACCACCAGCTGTACCCCCTACTGTGCCAACTTGCTGTATTTTAGCTGTCCAGCACTCCGCTCGTTGCTGTGAGCGTCGCTCCTCTGCTCTCCATTGTTGTTGGAGGGCGACTGCCTCCAACTGCCCAGTAGCATCCTTCACGAGCCTCCTCCACAGAGGCCGATCTTGACACCGCTGGTACCAGTCATCGGCAAGTCTACTCAGCTCCACATCCCTCCCATACCCCATCACTCCATCTCCTCTTCAGCCCGTAGCATGCCCGTTTAGCCCTATCTATCCGGCCAAACAAAAGCTGCTGGGGATCGGGTGGGCAGCACAATGCCCAGCCGCCTTTGTCTCCGTTTTGGCGACGTTTACCACACACCGCACCAGCTTCACATTTGGGTTGACCAATAGGCGGCGAGAACCAGGACCCAGCCCATGCAGCCTTGCCTGCCGGAGGAGCTCACTTACGGGAATGTGTCCAGATCTTTCAACGATTTGTGAGCTCCTCGCACAATATATGTACATATATAAACACATACATGCACACGCACAGCGTGTCATTTCATTTGATGGTACTGCAAACCCCCAGCCGTGCTCCGTGTGACGGTGGATGGAGCGTCAGCATTCGTTGCTGACCCCTCCGCTCTCGCCCCCCACTGGGGACAATTTGTAGATCCGACCTCTGTTCCACTATAAAAAGGGAAAAAAATCCCTCAAAAAGTATATAATAATCCAACATGCTAATCTAATCTTCTAAGTAAATTTCCTTTAACATTCCACGATATTTACATGGTATAATCCTACATGCTAATCAGAGTTCTTATGCGCTACGGAAGCTCATTAACTTTGCACTATAATCGAACATGCTAATCCAAGTTAATTTCCTTTAACATGCCACGCTATGTATTACCTTTACGCTATAATACCCCATTAACACTATTTCGGCTGCCTTTGTTCTCAAAACTCATATAAACTCTTGCTGGTAACAGCTTCTCTTCGCAAGGGAGCAGACATTGTGCTGCTCCCAACAGACATCTCAGCTGTCGCGATTTTCACCTGAAGACGAGCGCTTGTGTTGCGTTCGAAACGTGAATTATTTTATTTTATTTCTGTCTACGTGACTTTACCGAAAGAACCAAAGAGTATGGATTCCTGCAGTCACGAAAGCTTCAAATCAAGATATAATAGGGGAGGTTTCAGGTGATGGCCCTTTTTAATGTCACCTACAATAGATGTACTTATTGTACCCCTTTGTGCAGTGTTAAATGACGAATGCGTTGAGTTTGTTTTTTCATCTGTGCTCATGCACCACTGCTAAAAGTATTTTTCCAATTCTGGCTTTTAAAAAAAACACCTGGGACATATGGAAATAATAACATAAGGGCCAACTACATGCACATGGATTGTCGTGAGTGGCGTCTCATTACGCAAGTGACACAAAAAAGCGGCACTTTTTAACGTCCCGGGAAGATTTCCCAGGACTGCTATCTCAACGGAGTGCTCTTGGCAATATCTGGTAATCCAGCAGTGTTTGTGTACAAAGCCCGACTCAGCTGCTCAAGAGTTTGCTCTCTATTGATCGGTGCAGGGTGGTAAATGTGCAAAGCCTATACATGGGAGCATATAAATACAGTGCAACAATGCCTTTTGATGCAGTGCCCTCTGCTGCCCGCCACGTAGCCGAGCAGCATCCGATAAACTATTTTTTATTTAACCAGGTAAATCCTACTTTTTCACAAGTGGCCTGGTCACAAGTGATAGCTCAACGAAGTGGCTTATCATCTGGAAATTTGTAAGCAGCCAAATACTCTAAACGCATGTTTCTAAATGTGGGGGGGGGGGGGGGACCAGAAGACCTGGAGAGAAATCGAAGCAACTACGGGGAGAACATCTAAACTCCAAATATACACGCATCAGGGTTGGGATCGAACCCACGGCCTCGTGCATACCAAGCGAGCCAGTTGGCAACTTGCCACAGCGGCATGGCGGTTGCCCAATCCAAGCAGTATCCAGGCTCGGACATGCTCGGACATGCTTAGTTTCCAAAAACGGATGAGATTGGGCACATACTGGGCAATTTGATGACGGGTAATCAGCATATATCCTCAGATAATTTTCAGTAACGGGATAATTTGGTAGTTACGCTATCGCGCGTTCATCATGTATAGCTTCATTATAATTTCAGTGTATGATACATATATAAAATGCACAAAGATTTACTAAGAACATTCAAATATTGAATTTATAATATATTGATTGCCTAATAAAAATTATAAACACCGCTGGAAAGGTTCACTATTATAATCTGGTAGAACAAAAGGTCAACCCTGCTCATTAGCATGCAGTGCAGAATCTGTCACAGCTGGAAAGCACTTCCACGCAATTTTTCATTTAATTGGTGATAGAAAGTCTAACACACACCTAGAATGGCTTTATACCAGCAAGGACGCTGCTCTAATTATAGACAAATTCATACGTCTCAGATGAATGTAAATGTGTTGGGGAACAGGAACATGATATGAGCTTGAGCTCTAAAATCTCTCAAATTATTTTAGCACCAGTGCAAAAATGTACATGCAAATAAAATTTGATGTACAATATTTTTACGACTATTTTTCTTATTATTAATTAATAATTCACGGTTGCTGAGGACAGGCCCCCGAGGCCCAAAATGCCAAGCGACCAGCAACAAAAAGCACTCGTGAAGTTGTAATAGATAACAGTTAAAGTGCTCCTTGAATCAAGGACGTAGGAAAATAGACAAAGGGAGGGAATTCAAAATGTGGGGAAGTGGGAGAAAAGAAGCAAAAATTGATGTGGTGTACCGGGAGTGTGGTTAGTGGGTGGGAGGGTGGGTGAAAGAGAGAGAGAGTTTCGTGGTTAAACAAAGATCCCCCGTATAGCCTTAACAGACTGTTGGGGCAAGTGCTGTCAGCGAGCACCTATTAAGGCCGGCACGGCACACAAGGCGGTGGGTGGCCAGGACCACGCCCGACCGATGAAACACGGTGTGTATGAGAGGCAACAGTCTGGTAGACCCAGTCCTCAACAAGGGGGGAGGAAATACATGAATGATTGTCGTTCATGGGAACAGTATCCATGGCAATAGAGAGAGAGAGATGAAAATGAATCCGTGATTCCTCACTATTTTATGACCAGAATGAACATGTACCGGACACATTAAAAATATATATATTAGTATGGTTTGAATACTGTTCAAGAAGTAATGCTTTCACATCTTGTAGAACTACATTCGCACGTAGCCAACCGTGCTAATCGGATGCTATATTACTTTTGTAGTGAGTCACTAAACTCAGAAAAAAACTATTTTGTGAGGGAATTGCTACGTCAGGTTGATATATGTGTCATTTAAACTCACGGTTGTCTCACTAGAATTTGGGCAAAACATTATTATTCCAATGTCGTTTAAGGTTGCGGGTATTATTACAAAACAAGCTGTTTGAACAACTATTTTATAGGAATAAAATGCATGCGTTGACATTTAAGGCAACCTGATATTTACATCATATAAACGATATGCAGGTGTTATTTCGCTCGAGATTTTCCTCTTGTATTATATGCTTTAGGATGAAAAAAATATATATAAGGAAAAAAATAATGCAAATTACAATTTTGGATGAGAATTTTCTCAAATGTACAGCACTTTCATTCTAGATTTGAAGTTTTCGTGACTGCAAGGATCCATATTCTTTGGTTCTTTCGGTAAAGTCACGTAGGTGAAAAAAAGAAAAGAAAATAAAATTAAAAAAAAAACATTTCACCCTCGTGACTTTACCGAAAGAACCAAAGTGCAGCACTTTGTCAAACAATTTATGGATGGAGTCCTACCCATGGGCGTTATCGTTCCCTTTCTTCACCGTATGACGAAAAGAATGAGCCAAACATGGAGCTTGATATACATTTGATGTAATAAAATTTAAATATTATTTATAACCAGTTTATTATACCTTCGTAAAATATTATTGTATTTATTTACAACAGGCAAGCCTAATTCAAATCCGCACGAGTAAGAACAAACCGTGATTTCAAGAGTAGAGAGCGCTAATGCCTATCACAACCAGCTCAAATTACTACTGCTAACTGCATCGCTTCCTAGAGGCAGTTCACTTCTCTGTATTGATGTTCACTACCTCGCCTGGTATGCAGGAGGTCGTGGGTTCGCTGCCGACCCTGACGCCTATATATTTGGAGTCTGCGTGTTTCTCTCCCCGTGGTCACGTGGATCTTTCTCCGGGTCTTCCGGTTTTTCTTTCAGCATTTAGAAACGCGCGTTTAGATTATTTGGCTGCTGTACATTTCCACGTGATAAGCCACTTAGGCTAAAGTGGCTGCGGACATCGTGGTTTATAGAGGACGAGTGCAGCAAAAGCCATTGTTGTACGGTACTTCTATGGTGCTATAGCAATGCTCCCGACCTTCACCAACCCACATTGACCAGCGCGGCCAAGTATGGCACGGGAAAGTCCTCATCTAGTGGCGGATTGACCAAAGTCCAGCCCCTATAAAATATCTACTGAGATATGTTACAGGGGCTGGAGGAAACAGCACGTGCCACACGGGCGTGTTTTTCAAACATTGACATTAGCAATTGCTGTCTGCGGGTATCTATCTCTCTGTTACAACCACAAACACGCACGCACGAGTGAAGTGAATAATAAACAAGGTATATTATATTGTTGCGTATTTGGTCCACGAGTTTGGAAGACAAGCGCGAGAGGCGACTTCCGTTTAACGATGTAAACATGTTAAGCCTTCGCTCCGCGTACTGGAGGGTAGGCACAACTGAATCCTAACCCCATTTGGCCAGGATATTTGTGTTTCACAAATAAACCCCCTGTTCCATCACCACTCCTGAGGTGGAGATGCCCCGCTTGGCAGCAACTGTCGTGGCCAGATTGCCATCTGCCGACGGGCAAAGAGGGGCCAGAAGGGGAATTTTTTTTTTAACGATATGCGCTTGCAAAAGCAAGCACAGTTCTGAAGAAAGCTGCTTTGCCGCAAATGGTTTGAAGAGATCATGGCGGCACAGAAGATGGGGCATCCATTTTCACAATGTCTCGTGAACAACTCCCGATCGCGCGCACAATTCTCGATGAGCAACGTAATCAGTTTGAAATTAGAGCAATGGTCAGGTGATGTAGGCAAAATCCACGATGCGGTGCCAATCCCAACCCACTCCTTGTGGTTTCTTCTTCTTCTTCTCGTAATTAACAGTGTGCTTTTGACATCGTGCACAAAGCACTCACCACCACCGCAATTAGTTTCCACACGGGTGACATTGCCACCATGGCGTTTGTCAAAACGTAAAAAAAAATGTTTTTGCTTAAATCTAGGTCGAATTAAATTATACCAGGAGACTGAATTAAACGGTGAAAAAGTGCCTCGTTGCAACATGCGGCATTCAATCAAAAAATGAAATGATACAGAACATGTACAAGTAAACTCAATCATTCAGTATAAAAAAAAACTGGTCAAAGTTCAATTAACATAAAAGTACATTTATGTTGAAGTGAAAGCGTGATATAAAAAGGGACATTACTCAAAACGTTGCCTATTGTATATTTTTCATTGTAAGTATTATAGTATTATAAAAAAAAACCGCGTCGAGTATTTCAAGGGATGTCTGAGCTCAAAAAAAGCAATGCACGGCATCAAAGCAAAAGAAAACCCAAATATATGAAACGTGGATTAACGGTTACTGAGTCGGCGGTATAATGTTTAAACACCGGCACTTGAAACAAACATCAATCCCTCACGACCCCTTCCCTCGTCCCCCAGCGCCCCACTTAACCCCAATTCGAGCAGCACAGGTGTGACATCAAACCATACCTATGTCAATTGCGACATCACGACCGAGCTTCCCAATCTCCAGGGATCCCCCCCAGGCTCCGCCTCCGCGTGGCAAGAACAATGGACGCGTCACGAGTGATGACGCGGGCTGGCTATCGCAGCGACCAATCGGCTCCTGCGCTGCCGGGGAGGGTGTGCTCGCCCACGTGCACGCGCGGAGACGAGAGTCGATCAACGGGCAGCCAATCCACAATCGAAGTGCTTGAAAGGTGCACGTTGCCAATGAGAACGAATGCTCGGAAAGGATTCATCTTCTTGGTTCTTTCGGTAAAAGTCACGTAGAATGAGAATAAAACAATAAAACAAAATAAGACATTCTACATGACTTTACCGAAAGAACCAAGAAGATGAATCCTTGCAGTCACGAAAGCTTTAAATCGAAACTCGGAAAGGATGTTCAGCTTCACGCGAACATGCTTGAGTTCCTCCCTTAAAGAGAAGCCACCGTGTTCTCCCTAAGCCTATACGACTGCTGCTACTCCTTGCAATCTCGACCCCAAACTACGACTAGGCCTACCCCAACCCATATCACTTCCCCTATCGCCATCCCTACCCCTATCACCACCCTTACCCCCCTATCATTACTCCTACCCAAAACTCCATCTTAACCTCTGCCAACTGTTCTTTTAATAACGCCACTCTCTAATTTCAACCATCATGTCGTGTATATGTGTTGTAAATCGCCTTGTAAATCTTTGATAAGATACGCTTAAAATGATAGACCGGTGGGAAAATATATTGATGGGGCACAGAAGTCCGCGGGGTGCGTGGAGGGGGAGGAAAGGTGGTGGTGGGGTCTATGTGCAGTTAAAGTTTATAATATGAGTAGCGGTAAGTGTTGCAAATGCGTTTCTTCTCCTATTGTTTTACGATTAAAGGGCCCTGCTGCAGCAGCTGCCACTGTGGCTGAATAATTACAGGGCCAAGTTCTCAGGGCCCTGCTGCAGCAGCTGCCACTGTGGCTGAATAATTACAGGGCCAAGTTCTCAAGGACTCACGGCTTTGGCTTGAGCTTATTGCTGACCTGCACGAGGATGGATATGTATATGATAATAATTGACCATTCTTTACCTACATAAGCCTGAGATAATTAATACCCTTAAGAAGAGTCCTGTATTTTGGATGTTTGGCCACTGCCATCAATTAGCGCTTGGCATACGGGAGGAAACTGGAGAAGATAATGATCCATATCGATTTGAGGAGTCATCTCAACATTGCCATCTTCTGGTCACGTCGAAACCCCATAACCGAATACTTGAAAAGCATCGATGGTCACCCAGCTAAGTACAGTATTGGCCAGGCTGCAAATGCTTAGCTTCTGATATTGGACATCAGGATAACCACATGCCTTTCTTCCAACATGCCAAATACTCTTACATCAACATTTGGCCGACATCCGCATGCTGGGCTGATCTGAATAACATTCATATGGCTCGGTGGTAAATTTTTCAACACACATAAAAGAGACCCGCACATGGGTACACGAATAGGCAAACGCATGCACGCAACATGGCCTTGCACAACGTGGTCGAGCTCATATTTCTTGACCACGCAGGGCTGATGGGATGAATCGAGCGGCGAGCAGGATTCGAACCGCGTGACCTACTAATTGCGAGTCGTGTGCTCTGATCTCAGCAAAACATTTCGGCAGGTTGATGCGAATGCTGCAGTCGCAACAAACCAATCCGGTTGTGCAAGCTCCAACCGCATCAACACCATCTCAGCCCTATTTATCTCCTCCGAGAGCCTGTTACTCATGCATCCATTCATTAAATATAGATAGGTGAGTTCCAGCTGCATAAGCGTGCATTGTACGAGAATATTTGCATACATTAGGACGTTTTTAATAATTCTGTAATCTGTCGTCTGATTTTGGTAAAAACTTGAGTGCATAGTGATTCAGGAATTATCCGAGTACAGCCGTAAGTACTCATGTACATATTGTATCCCCACATGTTGCCACTAGATGGCAGATGTATCACGTGATCACAAGAAGGCAGCCCTTGCACAACTGCACACTCGAAGAGCGGCATCTCGCCCTCTTGAGGATGTTGAGACGAGAATAATGTACAGCACTGTAGACTGTGGCTATGACTCATATCGAAATGTTTACAATATCGTAGAACAGCTGCCATAAGGTAATGAACGTGTTTGTGATAATGATGTAAGTGCCACGCCAGCTGAAGCTTTGTTTATAGTCAATGCTGTGCACGTTGAGGTGTTGATTTTTGATGACACGAAGAGGAATTAAGCACGCATCAGACTCAGACTTCATTTCAGCCGCTAAGGCCCATGGAGCTAAACAGCTCTTTTACAAGGACATCGTCACAGGGATGAGTAGACATCAGGATTTGTGTTTGTCGTGCAAACAGTCAGGATCCCACATGAAGGCATCACCACCACCGCCAATTACACTTGGATCCATCACTATGAGCCGAAGAGGAAACTCCAGAACACTAAATGGAAATCGTTGGTTCTCCAGTTAAGAAAAAAACACACATCAATCCCCAACCTTTTGCCGTAAAGGAAATGATGACAGTTTTTGGGACATACAGGGTCCGATAATGGTTGCTTTCCATTAGAATTGAAATATTGTCACCAGTGCTTCATATTGTGACGCTGTCGGAGACTATATTGATGCCCGACGTTCGTCAGAAACACCGTGGAGAACGCAATCGGTATTTTGGCACGATAACGTACGGGCACGATCTACATAGCAACAGTGAAATCACACAGACATCTTCGTCATTTAAGGCCCTCTCCGACCGAAATGTAAGCGCAATGATACGTTGTTTGTTTGCATCTACGGTACACTTTTGTTTTAATTTGGTTGACCGCTGAGAGGTGAGCAGACATCAAGATCCCCATTTCCCACCAGCCAGTGTCTCGGCCAGGTACAGCCATCAACGTGTTTAGCCATTGCGCAAGACCTCTGAAGGTGAAGGATTTACCCAAACGTACACTTGATGTGTGTTCATTCCCCAAAGAAACCTTCCCCTAATCCATAGGGAGACTTGGATTTCCCCACTAAACAGTGACAGGAGGTCTGTGTCCATACACCTTCAGCTTAATTGGTAATCCCTGCATAAACGTGCTACAATCATAAACTGTACGTGATATTAATTATTCATGGCTTTGTTAAAGTAAACACCGAATGAACCGTCAAAATACAGTGAAGATATTCTGTGTCCATAAACGACGTGGGATGCAAATTAATACGTTAAAATAAACGAGTTAATTACAAACAACATTCAAGGCAAAAGCGTGGGGAGTTTAAACAAAAATAATCTAAGGCAAGCAAGTACCTGGCGCTGTTTGTTATGGAAGACAATTCGTTATTTCATAGAAAACATGAATACAGAGCACACCCCCCCATGCAACAGGATTGTAAACCTCAATCTTCATGAAGATAATTTGAAAGTTAATTGCAGTTACAGTACAACGTTGCACATCCGACCCAGTGCCCGCGGACTAAGGTATGGGCGGGAATGTGAAATGGTCAGATATGTGAACCGTCAACAGAAAATGACAGTTGCACCACCATGCTCAAATACTGCGCTGAGTATGGGGCGATTAGTCGGTCAGGGCGGACACGTGACGATCGGATAATGGACGATGAATTGCATTGAGGAGAAAAAAGAACACACACACACACACTGCTTAGCGCAGGGGGATTGAGGCAGTGAGCTGAACACGGTTTCTGGCGGTGAATGTTTCCCCCGTGTATATATTCTCACGTTATATCGCATGAGGTTTTTCAAATTCCATTCCTACCCTTGTCCCCCAAGGTCCATTTTTCCATATTCACCAAAACCCTTCATGGCAATGAAGTTGTGATACACCGCGCACATATATACGGTAAAAAAAGTTGCAGCGTGTAATGCAGAGCCGTTGATGGCCTAAAATTTGAGAAACTCTGACATACAGCATTTAAAGAATGGAGTTGCAGCTTGGATGCAAGCTGTTATGCGATATTCTGCATCTGTGTTTGAGGAATCTTGCCTCACCATGCTCCATCACTTGCATGCATTGCATGGATACCAGCTCCTACCCACATTAATATTCACCATAGAATACAGACGAGCCTCTCAGAATATGCCCTTATAAGTAAACGGATGGCTTATGCAACATGTGTTTACTTTAGGGTTGAGCACTTCCTAGCAGCAAGTTTACACAGTTCATCTTTCCATGCCATCAAATCAACATTTGCATGAAAGGCTCATTATCCCACTCACCAAAGGAAACACGAACATTGGTTAGCATGAATATACGATGTCCTACCCATAAAACCAGTAAATGCTTGTCTTACTTATTATTTCATTGAACAAAGGGGTGAGGTGGTGTAGTGGCCCGTGCAATGTGCAATGGAACTGACGACTTGAGTTTGATTCCTGACCAGGGCTCAAGTGGCTCGTGATATCTGAATAAATCTCATCAACCCGCACTGATCAGCGTGATCAAGCTTGGCCACAAATTCACCATGACCGTGTGGCGATATGGCATGCGGAGGAATTCATCCAGCTGTGGGCTGGCAAAGTCCAGGGCCGCTTTATTCAATAGGCACAGTGCCTACAAAAAACTAAAGGGGGAGGGGGGGGGTTAACACGTAGGCTTTCGCGACCAATTTCATCCATAATATAGGTTTTTTGGGTTAGAATAACGTAAATATGCGTCATTAAACCTGCCACCACCACACAGCCAGGGCCGTATTATCCAACAGGCATAGTAGGCTCACAACATTGTGGACTTGCTCTCGAACACACCAGTGTGCTGTACTAGTAACGAATTGGCATGTTTTGTTTACGTGACAATCTTACTAATTGGCTGTGTCGGGTGGTGGCGGGTTTAACGACACATTTATATTTACACAATCAAACCCAAAAAACCTGTATTATGAAAACTAAAGGTCCTACAACAAAAAAATCGACCGTGTTTTTTTGTTTGTATGATAAAAAAAATGTTAACCAAGATATCTTATTCTTGGTTCTTTCGGTAAAGTCACGTAGAAAGGAAACAATAAAATAATAAAAATATAAAACAACATTATTTTATTGTTTCCCTTCTACGTGACTTTACCGAAAGAACCAGGAATATGAATCCCTGCAGTCACGAAAGCTTTAAATCAAGATATCTTCTTGAATAAATATATTTATACAGCAAGGATAGGCACAGTACAGTGCATACACAAAGAGGCAGTCATGTCAATGTCGATCTTTTTTTCCCATAAGGTGAGAGACATTAACACCGGAGATGAACCTTTCCAGATGTTTTTTCATTGCAAAATTAGCAATAGCATCTTCAAAGGGAGTGTTGCGCACAATCTCATTCTCAATAGGGAGTAGTGCAAGGGGAGACAAGCGTTGTTGTCCTGTGGTTGATCGAAGACAGTTTTCTAAATCAGCTTTAGCGAGTGACAGCGGTGGTAGTAACACGGGGCAGCAGCAGCAGTACCAATTGTAGAAAATGATCACCGAAGGCCTACAAAAACAGAAGTGCCTAGGGCCTACAAGAACCTTAATCCGGCCCTGGCAAAGTCGCATACATTATTATAAAGTACTGCACATCATTGAACAGGGTTGTTATATTCATCTGCAAACAGAGGAACTTTTACGAGAAGACCCTGTCCTATACAGCAGTGAATAATTGATCCACTTTACATTGATTGATTTGGTCGAGACACCAGAACACAATGGTCTACCTCTGCAGAGGTTATTGTGTGTTACGTTACATCCACAAGTAATTAGAAGGCATTATAGCATTCCCATCGAGAATAGCGTTGCAATTCTAACACGCTGGCATGCCAGCACATTTACGGAGCCTTCATTTTCTTTAGTTCATGGAGTCCGAGGCTATATCATTACATTCGATCAAAATGTGTATCACAAACATGAGACATTGAAAAATAAACTGGAAACAAATAAATTGGAAAATGACACGTAGAGGGCGTGGAGAGATCCACGCCGAGAATGACAGAGAGCGAGAGAGATAAAGCGAGGCTCGTGGATCGGAGAACGAATGCAAATCAGAGACATATTGCCCGAGTCGCACATCGTGGCTCGAAGGGATTGATGGCCACCGGACTGGAATGGTGATGGAGTGGCAGAGATGGATGGATGATGATGACGCCAACACATTTGTCAGAGCAAGATGGAACTTGGCACAGCAGCTCCATGGGGCGGTGACAATGTTGGGGAGCGTTCATTCGGCAGTAGACTGAACATGGCTCAAGATGATGATGATGATGATACGTGTGCGCTTACACATACGAACTATATACGTTCTATTTCACACACTAACCAAGCTGGTATAAAGCATATTCCTCATTAAAATTCTTGAAATAAAAGTACTGTACCTATTTAAAAGTGTTCCATGGCGAATGTTGCCCAAAATCTACACAGAACACGGCATTGATCGTGGTTATCTGTGTCGTCTGTGTCAGACTGATTGGTTTCGGGAGTGTATTTTTTTTTGCAATATATGTGAAATGTCTTCTGATGGATGGATGGACTGACGGAAGGTTGGACCTAAAGACAGATGCACATACCGTATCTCCCAGACAACACCGCATCGCATCTTCTCCCTTACAGCTGTGCGATGGCACGTTATGAGGAACGGTGAGATGCAAGCCGTATCCGGCTAACTTTTACCCAATGAACAAGCGCACCACGATCGGACTCCCATCATTTAATAATCTATCTCTGTGATGCAACGTTAATGAAGTAGTCAGTACTGCTGAGGCAATGAGCAAAGCGTTTACTTGAAAGGAAAAAAAAATCCTGAAGTTGCAGTTGACAAATGTGACACTAATTTGTAATGATATGCACGCCGTGGTTGTATAACCCGTTCACATACATAATAAATAAACACGTCGTTATATGTTTATCTATTCAACCGTGCCTCGCTTAATCGCAAAGCGTGTTTTGCAGGAGATTCCCTGCAGCATTTCGATATTTGGCCACCTCCATGAGGAAGCGTGTTACACGTTGCACGAGTATCCAGAGAAAACCCCGGGGCACGAGCAGAAGACAATGCACGTGTCACAATAAATATTTGACTATCCCATTTGCTGTGCTGTCATCTCCTGCCCATCTTAAGAGGTCAGTGGGGTTCTGGGAGTTCCACCAAATCCGCGTGACCTCGCGACCGCCTGCCCACGATTGCATTGTTGTCGTAAAACCGTTCGAACGGCGGGCCCCATCATTTTCACGGAGTGCTCTTGCTCATAACATCCTGCTCATAACATCCTGCTCTCGCAGCAGCATGTATACTTTGATAAGCCTGACTGCTGACAAGACACCGGTTAAAGAGTTTGTTGCTTGGACAAAACAAAAAAAAAACACGTGGTCTGGAAACCACGATGGACTAAAAGTGTCTACGTGGGGACACGTCAAGAAAGTTCTGCTTGCAGAAGCTGGCAATCAGCACACCCCTTCAGAGAGTGCAAGGCCCCGTGTGCTTATATCAAGAGTAGTGTGCTTGTATCTGACGTTGCCCTTTCCCTTCCCCCACCAGTGTAATGCAAGGATGTTGTCACTTATATACTTAGACTATATATTATAATACTGAATAGTCACAAAAATAAAAATAATGCTTGAAAACAACCCAGAAAAGTCACTAAAGTTTTCGATTTATGTAAGCATGGGTAATGTCAGTTTAACACGTGGGCTTTCGCGACCAATATCATCCATGATACAGAATTTTGTGTAAGATCGCGTAAATATATATGTGTCGTTAAACCCGCCTCCACCCGACACAGCCAACTTAGTAAGGGTTGTCACGTCAACAGAACGTGCCAATTCGTCACTAGTACAGCGCACCGGTGTGTTGGAGAGCAAAGCCACAACATTTACAATCTTCTATGCTCCTCACAAATATGGCTGTCGCCTGATGAAGCTAGTTGTAATTACTGGCGAAACGTC
This sequence comes from Petromyzon marinus, assembly GCF_048934315.1. Classification (NCBI taxonomy): domain Eukaryota; kingdom Metazoa; phylum Chordata; class Hyperoartia; order Petromyzontiformes; family Petromyzontidae; genus Petromyzon; species Petromyzon marinus. The sequence goes on from NC_133680.1 coordinate 6,180,771, forward strand.
GTACTCAGATGGTAAATGTTGTGGCTTTGCTCTCCCAACACACCGGTGTGCTGTTACTAGTGACGAATTGGCCACGTTCTGTTTACGTGACGAACCTTACTAATTAACTGTGTCGGGTGGTGGTGAGTTTATCGACACATTTATATTTTTACGTGATCTAACCCCAAAAAAAACCTGTATTATGGGTAATATTATTAAATGTAGAAAATTGTAATAATTTTGAGAAGGAAATGTTGAGAATTTGTATTCACGTCCTAGTCAAGTGGTCTCTCGCAAGACACTTGAGGCACAATCTCCTAAGAAACTAACTGCGGGTCAGGGTACTTAAAATCCCTTGATGGTATACATATATACGTACTGACACTTTCTCTTTTGTACGCTTACATTATTGTTAAGCCTGGACTGACGGTGCGTGTGTGACAACCGAATAAACCAAGTTGCCTTTGGAATGGTACTCACTGTGCTCTATAAATGACGTGCCTCTTGAGTTCAGCTCAACCGACAACCACAAGAACAGACTGCTCTAACTCGAGGCACCGCTTATTCATTCATTGTCGATCAACGAAGCTTTTTTTCATAACATTCCTGAGATTTTTTTGGTGAGCTAGAAACAGCGCTATGTGGACAATTAATTACATTAAGGTGGATGAAAGGTGTGTTTAATAATTCCAAACACGAATATCATGAAACTGATTTAAAAAAAATGTTTTTTTTCTCAATTCTGTACATCACTGTGCAGCCGAAATCTACATTACAAAAAAAACCCGCTTCTATATATACGACTTATCTGGCATGACATTTCCCAAAGCATATGTATCACGAATATCACATCCTCAAAGGACCTGTAGCACTGCTGCCATGTGGTTCTTAAAAGGCAGGCTACAGTCTGCACATATATTTTATTTTACTGATCATTTATGTTCAAAATGGATGTCAACATTTTCTCGGTGCAGGTCAACGCTGTCTACAGTGAGGGAAAAAAGTATTTGATCCCCTGCTGATTTTGTACGTTTGCCCACTGACAAAGAAATGATCAGTCTATAATTTTAATGGTAGGTTTATTTGAACAGTGACAGACAGAATAACAACAACAAAATCCAGAAAAAGGCATGTCAAAATTTTTATAAATTGATTTGCATTTTAATGAGGGAAATAAGTATTTGACCCCTCTGCAAAACATGACTTAGTATTTGGTGGCAAAACCCTTGTTGGCAATAACAGAGGTCAGACGTTTCTTGTAGTTGGCCACCAGGTTTGCACACATCTCAGGAGGGATTTTGTCCCACTCCTCTTTGCAGATCTTCTCCAAGTCATTAAGGTTTCGAGGCTGACGTTTGGCAACTCGAACCTTCAGCTCCCTCCACAGATTTTCTATGGGATTAAGGTCTGGAGACTGGCTAGGCCACTCCAGGACCTTAATGTGCTTCTTCTTGAGCCACTCCTTTGTTGCCTTGGCCGTGTGGTTTGGGTCATTGTCATGCTGGAATAGCCATCCACGACCCATTTCCAATGCCCTGGCTGAGGGAAGGAGGTTCTCACCCAAGACATGACGGTACATGGCCCCGTCCATCGTCCCTTTGATGCGGTGAAGTTGTCCTGTCCCCTTAGCAGAAAAACACCCCCAAAGCATGATGTTTCCACCTCCATGTTTGACGGTGGGGATGGTGTTCTTGGGGTCAGAGGTAGCATTCCTCCTCCAAACACGGCGAGTTGAGTTGATGCCAAAGAGCTCCATTTTGGTCTTATCTGACCACAACACTTTCACACAGTTGTCCTCTGAATCATTCAGATGTTCATTGGCAAACTTCAGACGGGCATGTATATGTGCTTTCTTGAGCAGGGGGACCTTGCGGGCGCTGCAGGATTTCAGTCCTTCACGGCGTAGTGTGTTACCAATTGTTTTCTTGGTGACTATGGTCCCAGCTGCCTTGAGATCATTAACAAGATCCTCCCGTGTAGTTCTGGGCTGATTCCTCACCGTTCTCATGATCATTGCAACTCCACGAGGTGAGATCTTGCATGGAGCCCTAGGCCGAGGGAGATTGACAGTTCTTTTGTGTTTCTTCCATTTGCGAATAATCGCACCAACTGTTGTCACCTTCTCACCAAGCTGCTTGGCAATGGTCTTGTAGCCCATTCCAGCCTTGTGTAGGTCTACAATCTTGTCCCTGACATCCTTGGGAAGATCTTTGGTCTTGGCCATGGTGGAGAGTTTGGAATCAGATTGATTGATTGCTTGTATGGACAGGTGCCTTTTATACAGGTAACAAGCTGAGATTAGGAGCACTCCCTTAAGAGTATGCTCCTAATCTCAGCTCGTTACCTGTATAAAAGACACCTGGGAGCCAGAAAGTTTTCTGATTGAGAGGGGGTCAAATACTTGTTTCCCTTATAAAAATGCAAATCAATTTATAAAATTTTTGACATGCGTTTTTCTGGATTTTGTTGTTGTTATTCTGTCTCTCACTGTTCAAATAAACCTACCATTAAAATTATAGACTGATCATTTCTTTGTCAGTGGGCAAACGTACAAAATCAGCAGGGGATCAAATACTTTTTTTTCCCTCACTGTACATATTAAACGCTTCGCTTTATTGTTACACTATTCTCAGCAGTGCCTTCTGACATTCATTCTGATCTTTGGGACGTTGCATTTGAAAGAAAATAAGAATACAACTATAATGTTATATTCTCTCAATGGAAGAACTAAAACGTTACCAAGTAACCAGCCATATTCTTGGTTCTTTCGGTAAAGTCACGTAGAAGGGAAACAATAAAATAATAAAATAAAATAAAAACAATAAAATGCTCACGACGTTTCGACTGCAACACAAGCAATCATCATCAGGTGGTTTTCACACCTTTAATTCCAAACACGAAAGAACCAAGAATATGAATACCTGCAGTCACGAAAGCTTTAAATCAAAAGTAACCAGCCGTCACGTGCATGCAGTGCGGAGGCATTGCAGCACGGGTGTTCACTTTTTTTTTACTAAATGAATAAGCAAACAATACTCCTTCCCATATTTGTCTCTGCACATAAAAAAGTAGTCTTACACATTCCATTGGCTGTACAGCCTTCTGCGAGTGACTACATTCAGCTGCATTGCTTTAACACAAACTCTGTACCGGTTTTGACACTCAGTGTCTCATCAGCAGAGGCTTGCTTCAACCAACTGGTGAAATGCCTGATGCTTATAAAGCACGGACACTCTGTTGGATATGGGTCCCAGTTCATTTTCGTCACTCAATGCATATATGTTGAACCTCTTTCGCACCGTACGTAGCCAATCGTGCAGGGGAAGGACGACAAACTAAACACAAAAATCAGTTCAAAAGAAATTAGGTTTCGATCTAGATTTGAAAGTACATGGCTCCAGTGGCTCCCTAATATCGACATGCACAGGCTGTGGCCATTTAAGCATTACCTTTTATTTATCAAACACAGCCCATATGTGACAAGGATGTGTTGCTGGTGCTGGAAAAGCCACAGTACATAACAAGATGTCATTCTAACAGCATTCCCTGCCCTATGCTGGCTCTATGTAGCACTCAAATATAGACGTTGCTGTGTCCTTTGTTCCCTGTGATTCAAAACTAATGGTAATCAATAAGCACTCTTCCTATCACCTAGGGATACAAACAACAATCAGTCAACTGAATGAAAAATCAAGCAGAAAAAAAACAAATCTTTCATAACAAACAAAAACACATCTATGGAATTGATCTATCCAGCAATATACAGCAAAATAACAAACTATACTGACGCGCGTAAAACTTATATTCCCATTTGGTTTCTTTCACCTACGTAGCAGTTCGTCATCAAACAATATGCATTCCAAAACGGTATTTTTATATAATTAAACACATTCTAATTATTGATATGATGTAACAATATCGTTGCAGCCCATCAAGTGATGACTGTGATTTTTTTTTTCAACATCGTACACCCGCCGTGCACATCGCACCTTCGAAATGTCGCTCTGGCAAACACGTAGTTCCCATTAATTCCCCGATAGTCGACGAGGAGGGAATGTCATTGCGAGCTCTTCCCGAGCGCCCACGTGTGCGCTCGTCTGCGCGCCATTTTAAATCGGATCAGCACCAAAACGTGCCGCGCATGTCAGAGCTGCAGTCGTCACCGGCGATATTACATTTGCGACCCTCAGTATCGAAGTTTAACGTTACAACACACGTGGTCAAACGCAGATAATGGATTATTAATGGCAGGGTGTTTTTGTACTCCTTCTGGTTATTATGATAATTTGTCACGATCAATTCAATTAAGCTAACCGAGTAATAAATAAAACAAATATCACGTGCAAGTATTCATGAGCAATAACCGGGGATTTTAAATGGCCTGTTTAACTATACGCTCAGTTTAAATGAGGTTTACTGAAACTAATCCTTGTAGAATAATTGGATGTAAAGTGTTATGGTATAATCCGTATAAGTTGCATCTGTCACCGGAAAGTCAAGGGCACGCATGGTTTTATGTCTTTACAAAATACATTATGGTTTTATTTTAGGCTTAGTTTCATCGTTACATACCATATGTAAACAAGAGGCATGGCAGAGCAGCTGAGTATATTTACAAAGGGATAATCTTTCGGTCTTTTGGTAAAGCCACGTAGATAGAAAAAATAATAAAAAGTAATAATATCACGACGTTTCGATCGCAACACAAGCAATCACCTGATGACGATTGCATGTGTTGAGATTGAAACGTCGTGATATTGTTATTATTTTTTTCTATCTACGTGGCTTTACCGAAAGACCCAACGAATATGAATTCCTGTGTCACGAAAGCTTTAAGTCAATACCAAGGGATGTCAGTGTATAGCACCAGATATTAATAATAATAATGCCACTTATTTATCTAGGGAAGCTTCCCTGAGCCTCAAGACTGATTTTCAGAAGGGTCCCGCATTGGCATTGCTGGCCAACCCTTTTAGGATTCTTTATCGTTCAGCGTTATTGGCCAAAGATCTTACAGTCACATGAAGGCACCGTTAGGATTATTATATTTATTGTTGTTTGGTGGGCCCATGGCTCAGAGGACCACACGAAGCAATTGTTGAGATTCTTACATTCCGTGGTAATTCACAGGGTTCATAAAGCCAGAAAAAGGCACTTTAAGGATGTTCAGAGTTAATGCCTGAGGCTCATTGTCACGTGCGGGAACCGTTAGGATTCTTAGGATTCAGTAGAAATGCTCATGGCTCATAAAGCCAGGCTATGGTACTACTAATTTCCAGGGATTGATGTTCATGTCCAAGGCTCACAGAGAATGGCATAGATGTAGGGAATCTCCGAGTGCATACATAAATAAGCAGATATTGGTCTGTTTCTTTATTATAACCAACATATATTTTAACACTACGTAGTTCTTCAAATTCAGACTGCAAATTCTGCTTTAGTCAATTTGTCTCTTTAAAATGAAATATATTGGGTTGTGCATCTCTGCATTTCCCCCCCATGAATATATGTTAGACTGTAAATTTGGGAAAAAAAACATAACAATGGTCCTTATTTATGATTGTAAGCAGGAGGATGTCATCTGTACAATGATTGAAGGGATATTGTGGTGGGAAAAAAATACAAAAATAACTAAAATAAAAATTAGATCCTAGCAGAGCGCAGCAACCAGAGTCAAGCGAGTTTTCCACACTCCTGTCCCAAGCCGACCCGTCAGCTCTGTGCCCTGGCTAACGCACATCTGACCACAACATCCATTGTGGGCGTGGGATGGTAATGGGGTGAGAAAACTGAAAGAGGCATCAATCTACCCTAATTAAATTATCCACTTCAGCTCTGTGCCGTTTGTTTGCCACCGGCCATAATGCTGCTAAGCACATGTGCACTACTGGGGTCCTAGCAATGGCATTTTCCGTCATGACACATCAGGTTACGGGCAATACATTTCCATTGGCATCTGTACTGGGACTTGTTTACAATCCACTCACAGATAAAGGCCTCCCCATGCCTTGTCAGGTCATAAGGGCTACTTTTTTGTTTCGATATTTTCCACCATACAGGGAATTTTTCTTGGGTGTTTTTCACTTCAAACTAGTCCTGGCAGAACTGCCGAATGTTGTTCAGCACCCCGATTGGGACCCAGCAGGCCTTCGTCGTCCATACACATCAACGCAATGTGCCACGCAAGTCATTATATCCGTTCAATGTTGTATGGTATTTATTGCACACGTTATGATTCCATGCTGTTTATCCAAGCCTTGATTTGTCATTATAATTTATAGAAGCTATTCTATGCCTTTGCGATGAATTGAAATGTTTAACAAACTAAGAAATGCATGGCTACAGTGTGATATTAAATATAATTTAGACTAGAGGAGACATATTTTACATGTTCTTCTCTTATCAACTCACCTACCGCTCGAACAAAAATCCGAGCAGCCATTATACAACGTTCATGCTGCTGCATTGCAAGCACCATTGTAATGGCTTGCCATGTTACAGCACTATATAAAGTGTAGTTACAGTATAATAATTATTATTTATGTTAAATAATTTAATGTAGGAGCGTTATGGTTCACTTTTATCCGCACGTCAACCCACTTACAAATGCGGATAATAGGACAGTCTTGCCATCACTGCTAAGACACTTCTTTTATCCACGGATAATGATAAGAAATTGCTGCCACGTATGGATGATGCCCCTTATCCATAGTTAAGCGTAGATAATAGGATGAATATAGTGCTTCCAGGAAAAACCCCGTCTGCGTTGCTCATCCACGGATGAACGCTGACAAATAGAGAAAGTTTCCGCCACTTCTGCCTCTTCTGGGTCAGTGGTGGCCGCTGGGTAATTATATTGTTGGTTCACGGAAGAATCGAGGGTGGATGAAGGTGGGGTGTAGGGGTGGTGGGGAGGGGTGGGAGCAGCAGTGGGAGGAGGAGGTGCATGCAGTTTGTAATCTTTATAATGAACAGGTAAGTGTTGTTTCGGTTATTTGCCCTTTATTCTCTCACTCGTGGGGTTAGGCACCGCCAACCCCTTATGACGAGCCACCACTTTCATGGGTGACTAATATTATCGTAAGTGTAGGAATGGAGAAGAATCAATGCACAGGTAATAGGATTTTCCATGAATCAAAATGATGATTTTAATCACTGGAAAAGCAAATAGGAGGGCAGATAAGAGATGCTTCACTGTATATTTAATCTAACTAAAATTACATCTATTTCTATTTAAATATCCCAAGCCACTTTTATTGGGTTATTTGCGCAGCTGGCACTGAATGTGTCCACATGTTTCCATTTGGCAGCGTCAGATAATAACGTGGATTACAAAACACGCAATTACAATTATCTCCTAAATGCTTCTTAAGACACTGTACAAAAACAGTGGGCACGCTTATTGTGTAGAGAGAAGCAGTTGGTCATGGACAGAGAAAAAGTACGTTTTTGAGCCTCGACTTAAATAGGTGCAGGGAGTCGACATGCACAGCAGGCTGGGAGAAAGAAATTTCCAGATTATGGGGGTGGGAGGACAGAGGACAATGAACGACCTTCCACTGAGAAACGGATCCCCTGGTGGTCTTGACAGAAAGCTTTTGTTGCTGGAGACGGAGGGTGCATGGGGCGAGGTGGGAGGGTGCATGGGGCGAGGTGGGCAAGGCAAGTCCATGGAGGCTCTTAAAGATGGCGAATGTAATCTTGAAATTGATCCGGGATTAAATTGGGAGCCAGTGGAGGTATTGGAGTTATGTGGTGATAATGTTATAAATATGACGGTATTTGTATTAACTCTGCTTCCTATGTCATTTAGATAGCAATGATATGGGGCCATGAAGCATGGTGGGTAAGGTACAGGCCACTACACAAGCACATGGTGCTAAAGACACTATTTGCCGCCGCCACCTCATATGCCACTGATCCTCCGTACACTGAAACGTACATATTCAAAGACAATTACAGCAAAACCTTGGATTGCGAGTAACTTGGTCTGCGAGTGTTTTGCAAGACGAGCAAAATTTTTAAATAAATATTAATTTGATAAACGAGAGAGGTTTTGCATTACGAGTAGTACCGTATACGCTTTGTCTGCCGAGCGTCACGTGATCACAACTGGTATACGAGTGCTTTGATATACGAGTGCTTTGGATTGCAAACACGTTTCCGAATTATGCTCGCAATCCAAGGTTTTACTGTACACATCAAGTCATGGCCTCTAATAATCCAAGAGTCGGTATTGAGTAATAGGACATTGCAATAACATCTGACATTGTGGCATGTTTAATATTTTAAAGCGCAAAAAAACCACATCACCTTAGTCATTCACATTACTTCATAATATAGGAAAAAAAGAGCAGGCTAATGTTTCAGGCAACGACCCTCATCTCAATTACTTGTAATCTCAGCCTGCTAAATATTAGAAGATTATTAGGCAGCATTAATGATATGGGTGAAACAGATACATCTATGAATGGATTTGATCTTAAGCTGCTGATATACGCAGTGAATCACGTGTGTAAGAAAACGGAGCTTTATATTTGCATGCATTATACACTAAAAGCACTACGGACTCAGTGGAATGTGAAACAGTTAATTGAATTGTGGTCCTAAATCACAATAATTAATTTAAGCCACAGGGAAATGTTCGGGGTGAATCGTTTCACCGTTAGTTGAATGGCAACGGTGGTAGTCGTTTTAGAGTTAGGGTTCTGCAGCACAATACTCAAATTCATAAATGAAAAGAGAAACCCATCATAACATAAACAAATACAACTGCCAATGCGGCCCGTTCATTCTCAGTCTTAAACTAAACTATTTAAAATATATATATTTTACCAGGTAAGGCTCACTGAGCGAAATCGCGTTTTCAGAAGCGACCTGGCGTCAAATTATAGCTCAAGGAAGTGGCTTATGACGTGGAAATGTATCGAAGCCAAATACTCCAAACGCACGTTTCTTAATGTGGAAGCCAAAAACTGGAGGACTCGGATAAAATTCCATGCGACCACGGGGAGAGACAAACGCAAACTCCAAATATACAGGCAACAGGGTTGGGGATCGAACCCACAACCTCCTGTACACCAGGCGAGGTAGTTAACATTCACCATGTTTGGTGTGAATCGTTTCACTGTTGTTAAATGGCAACGGTAGTCGTTGTTTTCGGGTTCTCCAGTACAGTGCTCAAATCCGTAAATGACGAGAAAACCTATAAGAGAAAAAAAAATACAACTGCCAATGCGTTCTGTTTCAAATGTAAGAATTCGTGCAACTACATTAATTGAAGAAAGTGTACATTTGCACGCCGTGAATAGCAAACCGACGATGTTGAGATCACTTGGTGTCGCTGCTCCCCGTTATTGGAACGAGCTCGCTCCATGATTTCGGATAAAATCGCTCCGCTCACCTTCGGCCGATTTAGAGTCCTTACTCGATTTAAAAATTATCCATTTACTTGCACGGGTATTTAGCGTGCTCTGTCTAACTCGCTATTTTTTGCGGTGTTCCTCGTGTCCTGTAAAGTGTTGCCCTTGATTGTATAGGTGCCTTCGTATGTTGAAGCACCTACCTTTTTTATTGCTGTATTATTGTTGTATTTTTAATATTATGTTAACGATGTAACATCCCTTACGAGATGCTCTGCGGGTCTCATTTACAGGAGCCTATGAATGAATGTTACTCAACCGCTTCACCAAATAATAATGAACTGAAGTGATTCAGGAAAAGAAAAACATAGATTCAACTACACAGAATTGTTTTAACGGAATTCCCATTGCGTACCTCATAACGAGCTCTCTCTCGCTCTCTCTTTCCCCCGTGACAGTAAACCTGGCAAAAATGTGCATCACACTTGACTGCTCACATGTGAGAGTGATGAACACAGTCGTGGGCAGATTCTCAAATCAATACGGACAGGACAACCGCAATATCGGTCATGCGTTTGGCAATTCCAAGCAGGAAGCCACGCCGCCGAGAGTGGAGTTTACGAGCCCATTTTTTACACAGCCTAGCACCGAAGCCCTCTGTGGTGTGGACTTTGCTGGGGGGGGGGGGGGGGGGATGGGGGTTGAGTCCTTGTCTCAGAACAAAAGGTAGATGAAACGACCACGCAATATATGACGGCGTAGGTCTTTGCGGTGTTGCTGCGTAGCTCTGTGATGCCACGTGCTGCCCGGCTATAATTCCCAATGTTTTGCTTCCAGCATGATTGTGCCGACGTCATTTCGCTCCACGTTGCCGGGAGGTTCTTCAGCTTCTCCACGAGCTCAGTGCCTTCAGAAACTCAATTCCCGAGGAAGCTCCCTGCGTTTGTGGAGCGAAACGTCGGACATCATGCCAAACAACAATCGGCACGACCCCCACTAACCAGGCAATACCATCCTCGTGAACGGGGAATCTCAGTCCTCACACTCACCGAAACGATTCCGACAGAAGCTCTGCAGCAGCTTGCTTGGTGAGGCACCCCTCATTTGCAATTCCCACAGAAGTTATATTTACATCGATGCAAGGAAAAACGTTTTTGACTGCACAGTTCTTCGCGACTGTTGCTGTAACAACTCTCCGAGATGAGCTTTTGGGTTGTACCGCGCGTCGTTCAGCACAGTGTCTGGGTGTCTTACTCCTTCAGGAGCCGAACAGTAGCTCTCGGCAAGTGGCACGAGATCGGTAATCCCCGCAGTCCGACGTTTCGCTCCACTTGCTGAGAGCTTCTGTTCAGCTCCCGAAGAAGCTCCCAGCGCGTGTAGTGAAACGCCGGATTTCTTGCTGAACAGCGCGCGGCACACAAGCCGAGAGCGCAGCTGATAGCTGAAAGCACGACTCGTCCACCGCAGCTCGTGCTCAACAAGTCAACTGCGAGGCCACTTTGTGGCACCATGCTGTTTCCGTCTGAAATCAGGCTGCTTTCAAACGGACTCCAAACAGCAATACATCATTTTGCGCAGGAGTAGTGTTGTATAATGGTGGTTTATTTTTAGGTGCGAACCCTTGCGCCAAAGTCGTTGCAATATTTGTTTTTTTTTAAATCAGTTTCCACGCTAGCAATGTTGATTCCAGTTCAGCAAAAGTCACGCGAAAGTGTGAAAAGCAATTCGAGTATGACATTTCAAAATAAGTTTCTGACTGACCCCTCCGTTATTTCGTTGCTGCATTATTTCCCACATGCTCGGCGACAATGGGTCTAACAATGCCCATGCATTACGGACAATTAACAACGTTAATGTTGGCAAATGTGCTTTGGTGGCGAGGCGATCTAAGACAATATGTGCCCCAAAGCAGAGAAAGATCACACGTAACAAATGCCCAAACATCATCAAGCATGGATGCGAGCTGAAGGCCTTAACCACATCGTCAGCATCATTGTTCTGAGATGCAAAAATCCTTCTCGCTCTAGATTGAAAACGAATTTCTTTCGAACTTCATTTTGAGTTCTAGTTTGTTGTCCTTCCCCCCGCGCTTCTGATTGGCTACATACGGTGCGAAACAACTTCTAAATACATACATAAATCTCATCGTTACGTCTCTGCGGTAGTAGCACCTTTTTGGCAGGGTCCCTTCTTTGATTGTCATTCCATCGCCAGTCTCGTCCACCAGCTATCATCACACATAGTGGTGTCCTCCCGTAGCCAACTTAACCTTCATAACAGTCAACAACATACTTTTTGTTTTTTTTCGGTTAAGTCACGTAGGTAAAATAAAATAAAAGAGGACAATTAAATCACGACGTTTCGGAGGCAACACAAGCTTCCGTCTTCAGGTGGAACAGTGACAGCAGAATATCTCTACAGATATTCTTGTGTTGCCTCCGAAACGTCGTGATTTAATTGTTCTCTTTTATTTGATTTTACCTACGTGACTTTACCGAAAAAAACAAAAAGTATGAATCCTTGCAGTCACGAAAGCTTCAAATCTAGAGTCAACAACATGTTGTCCGATCCATGTCTTTCTTTATCTGTCTCTCAGTACAATTGCTAGTGTAGATCGTCTCTTTGTTGTTTGCGAACATTGGAGTGTTGTGCATTTTTTGTTAGTTATCCATGTCTTTGATCCGTATAATATTGATCAATGGGCACTGATTGAAAACGTTACTCTTTTGGCATGTTGGTCCATTACCCGCACCTCCGATTAGCATGGTTGGCTACGTAGGGTGCAAACAAAGTTCATCATACATATATACGAATATGTAGAAAATGACGAAATCGCACACATCTGTTCCGTGTTTTCATACCCTATTGTAGTGGGTACGAAAGGTGGCTATTATATTATCATGATCTAATCTATTGCTCGTGAAACAAAAATTCATGAATAACCAACATAAACAAACAACGTACCAACTTCAGTTGTATACTTTGCATATTATTCATAATGGAATTGCCATAAGATACACACGTGCATTTTTAATGAGAACTTTCAAGATACTGTTCCATTATTTAATGCCACAAACAATGTGCCACGTGCCAAGAGAGTTAATGTGTGCCTTTCCCGAAGACCAGATGCAGCCGGCATTCTCGTGGCAGGTAGGAGACGTTAACTGTTGGGCACTTCTTTGCGACTGCACTTAATCAATAAAGCTTTGTCGCGTTTCACATAGCACAGCTAGCTGACCATGTTTTTCCTTGCTATGTCCCACAAACAGATTGATATTGTACTCACGCCACACGGACAAACCCGTGAAAACGGGACGAAAATATCACCACCGAAAGCCAAGTCACAACAGGCGACAACGTGGACTAACGGCCGGTGTGAAGGCTTCCATGGATGAGCACACAATAATTAATGGAAAACATTATCTGCAGGCTCCTCCACTGTCCGGCAGGGCACCTTGCGTTGCTTAAAGATCCAGTTTGCCGTCGTGATAAGTCACCGTCACGAACGGAGCTGCTTTTACTTTCGGCAGTCCGGAGAGGTATAGCCAGAATACAACTATGACAAAGCCCAAGCTAAATCCAAGGTGCATTATTAATGCGTGGGTTGGGCAATCACTGTGGCATCCCATTTAATGTCAATTAAATATAAATGCCCTTTTCAGGCATGCCTGTGGGAAAAATGATAATTGCAATTTGCTTGTTTCCCCGACACAATGGCAAATGAATACGATACACGTAAACAAAGACGCACGCACCCAATCATGGAGGGTAACAAGTAGCCAGGAATTACATTACATTGGCATCAACACCTTTGTTAATCTTAAGATGCTGAGTCGAAGAAGCAAATTCAACGGTTCTTGTTGTGTTTTTGGATCAGCATCAGCAACGGTGCTCTATCCCCTGCTGGATACATGCCACCCCACGTCGTCCCCACATCTTACAATCCCGCGATGCCACAATCCATGTTCACTCCCACGCCGCGTGCGGATCTCATCACTCCATCTCCGCGATGGTCCTTATCTGAAGCGCGTACCCTCCTTTGGCTGCCCTTCTATCACCAGACTCCTCCATTGGCCATCTTATCTTCTCGCACACGTGTCTTGCCCAAGCCCACTTAACTTATTTCAGCGGTCGGCGTGATGCCTCCAATTTGAATTTGTTCTCTGATCTGTGAGTTTCTCCATCTTTCTCTCAGTGTAATCTCAATTTAATAATTTACGAGAATGTAAATTTGCTATTGTGCACGTTATACATAATTTGTAATGTTTTCTGTTTGCATACTGTATGTGGTGCTCATTTATGTATATGTTTGGTAACAAACATTACATTGGGAAACAAAACAAAGCAAAAAAACAACCCCCCCCACATGGTTTTACTCACAACTCCGTGGATGTGTGCTCACAGGCTCCGGGCAACACCTTCCACTCACCTTGCAAGGTCACCCAAGCCAGTCGACCTCGCACGGCATTGGACATATTTTTAACTCGGAAAATGGGTAACGCGCACGACTGTCGAAAAAGAAGAAAAAAACCTCACCACCACATTCCCGACACCTCTTACACTTGCTCGCCGGACGTGGATAAATCGTTACGCTTGCACCAACACCCGATGACACGGTGAAATGTCTGAGCGGAGTTCCGTAATCGGTGCAATTTCATTAATCTCCAGAACCTACTAATCCGTGTATTTCCACCGGAGCCAGATGCGTGTAGATCAACCGCGGAGGCGACCGTACGTATGGACGCATGTTCAGTCGTTTTAATTGACGGTGGTTGTGGCCTACTGACAGGTAAAGGTGCAGGGCTGCAATGGATCCGCTTGCTCACCGCCACTTCTGCCAACAGCAGGGCCTCCACTGCAGGAAGCTCGAGACAGCCTTTCTAGTGGATGCTGAAACAGTAGGCAACGTTTTCTTAAATCATCCTCCACTCAGCAGTATTAACGGGTGCCCCGTAGTTAGTCGATGGGCAGAGGTTGCCTGTGGTGGGGTCAAATTGTGGGAACGTCCACATTTTCCAAGACGCCTGTGGCCAGCGCAGAAGGTTTAGGCCCAATCTCCTCTAAAAGGGACTCCCAAGGGCTCCCTCTAATGAAGTGCTTTCCACCGGCAGTGGTCTAAGCAAGCAATTGCAGGGCTGCACCTTTACCTTTTCACGGCGCACCCAATGGCACGCAGCTCCAATCATTGTGTGCAAGTAACGGGTGTGGCGAGGTCTCCTGTTCTCCCGTACTCCCCGTGATGTCCTTTTAACTGGCGTCCATTCGACATGGTCAAGCCATCCGTGCTGCCACGAGGGCAAACTACGAAGCCAAGCTTCCCTTCCCGTGGGGTCACCAGGGTTCAAACATCCGGGCACGTGCCACGTCCAATGCACTCCTCTACCCTGCCGCTGCCACGAGTGGCAAAGAGCAGGGGTGGCCTCTGAACGACCACTCCCGTTAACGACTAATCGTTTAACGACGGGCCTCCATAGAGCTCGATGTGTAGTGTATAGTGCAGTGTATAGTAGTGTAGTGTATAATAGTGTATAGTGTAGTGTATGGTAGTCTACAGTAGAACCCCTCTTAACGACCACCCCTGTTAACGACTAATCGCTTCACGACAGGCCTCCACAGAGCCCAGTGTGTTCGCTTACCGACCATTCCCCTGTTGTAGGTACAGTGGATATTACCGTTATTAATGACTTGATTAACCATGTTTCATTTAATATTGTGTGTTTATAATGTTGTTAGTATCTTTGTGGATTAGTATCCATTGTTGAAATATTATAAAGTACGTTAATGGGGTGAAAAAGGGTAACTTTTGATGCCATCGGAACGAATTAAGCCTTTAACGTGTATTTCCAATCCTCGCTTAACAACCAAATCACTGAACGAGCAGTTTTGTGGAACCCATTTACCGTCGTTAAGAGGGCTTTTAATGTGTATAAACCAATGGCACTTGCATTTCTCATAATCTGAAAAGAGTACAAAATCGCTGCACAATGCTGTCGTGAATCTGCGGTCATTTTCGTCATGATAACATCAGTTCATGAAGCATCATCTGTTGTTAAGTGGGTCTTTGCTTCCAGGTGTATTGTATCAAGTAACAAAAATAAAAGGAAAATGCGTGCAGCTGCATTAGAACTAAACATTTAGCCCTTCCTAAACGCGCAATAGTTTTATTATTAGCAGGAGTAAAAAGGTGGAATGTGAAATTTGAGTTCACCCACATGTACTCTGAAGAAGAAGAAGGGCAATTGCCTGAAGCATTGCATTTTATATATACACATCCCTTTAAGGGCATTGTTATTGGTAAATGTGTTGACTTTTTCATGTGTATCAAATTGATAACACTTTAGATTCCATTCAATAATGTAACCAATAATTGCAAGCATAAACCAGAGCATGTTATGTTCCCGAACACAAACATACTCTATTGTAAATAAATATAGGTCGTATTGTGAAAATGTCAGCCCTCTGGAGAAGTATATACCAATAAAATGACAAAAGAAAAAGAGAATCAAGGGTGGTTATGAAAGTTGTACAAATTACACCCGGAGCACACGGTCCGCATACCAACAAGGCACGCACACACAGAGAAACACCAGACGTTTAATGCCTTTCGCATCCATTCCTCATTTTGCACGAAGGACGTGCACTTTCTGTGGGTGCTAGGCAATGCCGCATGAAATCAAGACACGAAGACACAGGGGGGTCCCCCCCCGTCTAATATGTCAGATGCCAGAGGAACGATTTTATTTTGTATATCTTAGGCAAGAAGCGGGTCTGGCTCTCTGCACCTCACGGCCGCACCGTCCGTGTGGTGCATTCTGATAAGGCCCCCCCCCCCCCCATGTCACAGGCAGCTTAACACGGGCGGTGCGGAATGGGGAAACCTGCACCTCATTAATTGCCCTTAAAGTAACCTATCTATGAATAATCGTCATCATCATCATCAGAGATTAGAGTCGCGTTCCCTAACGTTACGCAACGCGGTTTACCGTCACATTAGTCGGTATGCCATGTACGAGCAACTCGACACGTACGTCAATGATACATACTCTGGCCTCAAAAAGGAAACGTGCAGACAGTAATTGGGCAACCTTTTGGGCAATGGCCCTACTCCATAGCATATATCATGTACAAACGTATCAAAAAGGCAAACGGATTAAGAAAAGCAAAACAGTCACAACAAGGGATGGGAATTTGGGAGAGACACTGCATGTAAAATTGAGGCCTCCCGTGCGCCATTTGTTTTATTTTGGAACTCTCAAAACAATAAAGGACTTAAAATATTACATCTATACCCTCACTCCCTCCCAGAAATCTGTCATAAACGATTAAATATTGGAGCAATGCAATTGTCAAGTCTCTCCTGAACTCGGGCAATAATTCATGACGGTTTTGAATTGAACTGACAAACCGACACACACACACACTCTAAAATTAGAAGTCCCTGCAGAAAGCAAAAGGAGCTTCTAGATATCGTCGAGGGTGTTTGATTGGATTCGCGCACAATATTGCATTGGGTGAGTGGCGTCAGTCAAAAAATGTATTTTTAGATGGGCTGTGAAAAGTGCCAATGTGGTAAAAAAATAAAAAAAACATACAGTTACCTCCACGACTGCGGGAACTCGTTACCTTTACTGGCAAATTAACGAATTTCTGTAATCCACTCACGATAATTTACCGCACCTCCGATGAGCGCGATTGGCTACGTACGGTGCGAAAGAAGTTCAACGTGCGTGCAAGCACAAGTCAAACATCAATATTGTACAGTACTGTAGTTATTTTGTAAACAATGCGGTGAACAGTAGCGCCTCTAGTGGCTCTAGGTGTGACAAACTCACTCATTGTGTGCGACGCAGGGTACAAATATATAATTAAATTGATAAGGACACGTATGATTCAATGCACGTATACTTAATTATCTTCAAAATCGATGTTTCAATCCATAATTCCACCCCTAACATGCATAAGTAATATAATAGCACTATCGCGTTAAGATTTTTATTTAAAATATTTCCCATGGAGATAGAATGAATTTGTGGCATTTACAAATATATTTATTTCCACCTTACAGTTTTATTTTATGTTGCGCTCATTGATTGAATTACTCGCGTTATCAATATCTAACCGGGCGCATTAATGAGTCCAAACACGCACCGCGTGTAAAGACACCGATATGAACAGTGTCGAACCTCAACTGAATGAAGAGCATTCCTCAACACCTTCTAGTGAGGAACTAAGAAAACGCATATATCGGAACTTCAGGTGAGCCTTTCCTTGCTGAGAGTGCCAAGGGATATTTTCAAAATTCTCAACACAGAATGTGAGGTCATCAGCCTTGAGGTGCCTTCTAAGACGGCATACTTATTCATCCTCGCACAGTGGGACAGCAAACTTGATGTCCCCACTGGGGACGTGCAGTGCATTATTCGTTCACCACAATGGGGGCCTTGAACTGCCAATTCCCAGTCTCAAGGGCCGTGTGTCCATGACCATCATTTATGCTCCAAACCCAGTTGTGAATGTGAAACTTCTTTGCCAATGCAGAAGTGGCCGACTTGACTGCGTTGTCATATTTCTGAGCCTACCACCGAAGAGTGGGTCCCTTTGTAAGAATGCAGGCGGCTTCCACACACTGATTTCAGTAACCTGAAGGCTCACATGAGAAGTGCAAAGGCTATTTTGTGTCTTCTCCATCCAAGAATTTTCATTTTTTTTATAATATTTGTCTGACCCTTGGTGGGTCCTGCAACCTGAAGGGCACCCCACTATAATATTGGCATCAAAACGGGCTGTCTCAGTTTGCTGGGTAAATAATAAAAACATATTTTGGGGGGGGGGGGGGGCAGGGTCACGAGGCAGTGGCATGTCAAGGTTTATTCGAAACGTCACGTGGTGACCTCACTCATGAGATGGCACCCACAGACTTATGATTATTAACGTTACTTTCTTAGGTTCTATTTGCAGGTGCCCAAACTAAATTAGCCAATGTGGGATGTACTTTAAAATCAGTGGGAGACATGTCAGGTGGCAGCCTTTTAAACGGCATTGTTTAAAATTATAACAATGACAAGTATTAGTACTCAGTGTTCAAAAATATCACTTTAAGAACAATGTACCGAGTAAGTTAATTGACCTCTGGGGTATGATAACCCACAACTCCATAAGGTCCTTGCAATCCCAATTCTTAATAGCAAGATTAATAAGGGTGATTATGTAGAAAATTTCATTAGTCATGAATTATACCCTTACGGGAATATTATGTTAACACAAGTTTGGTGTTTGAATGTTCGTTTTATTTAACTTCAAGTATTATCCCAATCAACTGCATAAAAACCGTTGCAACGTGGAGATATACAGTTTCGGACAGAATCGCTTGTTTATGAAATGGCCAAAACGAATGGCATTGGCAATTTCCCCCATTGTTACGCGTCCAAAACATAGAGACATTTTTACCAAGATTTTGTAAAAAAAAACTTCCACTTTTGAATCATGCCTTTCATCCATAAGTATATTTACGAAAATCATAAATTTTTGGTTGCCCAAAAGCACTTCAAATCTGCTATTGTCTCCACATTATTTCATCTTGTTAATCCTGGTCTACCTTCAATAACTGCCCTAGGCACACACACACATACTCTGATGCCTTTTCCCATTGTGCAGCTCCAACATATATTAGAGAGCTTGTAGGAGGTCACCTTTTGTTTTCATCACATTTATATCTTGAGCCCAACGAAGCGGCAGTTTCATTTCGACTCAGCTCTTTCGTCATTTCCTGAAGTAAATTTGCCATTGGTTGGAATCATGTCGACATCATAACCATTTTCTGAGAGGGTTAACATATTCATACATAGCCTACACAGTAAAGTCACGTAGAAGGGAAACAATTAAATAATAAAAATATAAAACAATACAATTCTCACGACGTTTTGACTGCAACACAAGCAATCATCATCAGGTGTGAAAACCACAGCAAGAAAATTAGAAAAAACTTTTTTCAAATTTTTACTTTACCGAAAGAACCATGAATATGAATCCCTGCAGTCACGAAAGCTTTAAATCAAAATTTAGCCTACACAGTGTTTTTTACGTTTCAATAAAAGATTTTCGAACAAAGACGGTCACTGCATGCGCTTCTTTGGCCGTCTGGAACGCTCTTCCTTACGATATAAGGAAGCCACTGGGAGCTATGAAGACTTTTACATCATCTCGGTTGAAAACTCATTTCTCTAGAACTGCTTTTTGTGTTGTCCTTCCCCTGCACTTCCGATAAGCACGTTTGGCTACATACGGCGCGAAAAAAGTTCAACATACATGCATACAATATCCCATTTTGGTTTTGAGTTAAAAGTAGTTTGTACCAGCGTATCACCATCAGTCTTTGCACACTTAATTGCACAATCACCTAGAGCATGTAAATATCGATTTTATTATTAACATGCCATGCCACATGTAATAATATTTCAAGCAGTGGTGTCACCATAATGTGGTATACAGTATATATGTACTGTCCAATTTTTTAAAAATGACTCCGACAGATAATTTATTTACCTAAGCACCACACACAAAGCGTCGTGTTATTTGTATGTGGCTTGCTTCCTGGACATTCAATTGATTAGTTATCACTAAATGGTAACAGAATAATGGACGCTGTAACATCCACAATTACCACAATGGTTTGCAATTGCAGTGTTATTGCAACAGTTTAGTAAAACACATCACATACATCCCAAGTCATTCTTGATATCGTTTGGAGAGGCGTTACAATTCTGTTCCTGATGGCGATTCGATGAATTTTCAAGATTCGTGGTCTCAATTGAATAAAAAAAAATGTATGACTTGTCTTTCCTCAGAAGGTGGCTAATGCAGTGGCTACTAGTGGCTGCATGGGTCACACAAAACATTTAGCATACAACGTATACAAATTGAAAAACCTCCGTTCTTACACAAGCGTGTATTTTAAGCATAAAAAAATCGATTAAAAATCTACGCCTCGATGTCCTGTTACACCCCAATCATTTAAAAGCGATCCAGCATACGAACACAAAATCACACTCGTCAATAAGACTGCCTTGACAAAGAAAAAGGTGAATAAAAAGGTGACGTTGCTAGAAATGTCCCTTCTTCACAGCAGTCCACCTCAGTGGCCCTCTCCATGTGCTGTGACGAAGTGCCAAAGCTTGAAAAATCTCCTACCATATACTTTTATTTAAGCATTGCAGCATTATTGACGTAGTATGTCGAGTTTTTGTTTTGGTATTTGTGCTTGTATACCACTGCAAATGCAGTATGACCAAATCATTAGCATACGGAATTAACATTTTCCCCAAAGTAAGTCAATCAAATGGCTACATATTGCTGTAAAAAACAGGTATTATTTTCCCCGTGTGAACAATAAAACAACACATCCTTTAACATTCCCCACATTCATGTAAGTACTATTCTTGTTTATAACCCTCACGATATCTTGTTTGTGACATTAATGAAATGTCGGAGAGCAAATTTTGTATCTCAGATAAACTGGCGCACAACACAAAAAAAATCACAATGGAACGGGGATTCTCAGCTCATCTCTTGGATATCTCACATTGTGTTGTGTTCCGTGGTACGTTAACGCATCTGTACACATATTAATCTTGCCTAATGCCACCGTGCCTTGAAGCCAGTGAACACAATGTTATTTTCGGATAAACAGAGCTCCCTAATAAAAACAAATCGGCACGCATCCCAGGACGTTACCTCCTGCGTACTGAAATGTATTTTCAAAAACGGTCGTTGAACGGAGAACGATGCAGTACAGGAAATTTCAACAATACAAATGCGTGGTTTATCGTTAACATGGGTGTGTTTTATGTTTATGTGCAACCGCCAATCCCAAGAATTGAACTCGCAACCTTCCGATTATGAGCAGCTTTCTCGACTGCTGAGCCCCCTGGCCAGATAAGGACAATATTACTGGATAATTGCCATGAGAACAACGGGAGGAGGAAGGGGTCTAACCGGTGCTCGGGTGATGAAGGGGAATTTGAATCATTTTAATAACGACCCATGGTTACACAACCAAATTTGCTCTCCACATGACTCAGAGGATGCCAGAGTTTAAATAATAACGCTAAAAACCCGGAGAAGCAGAGTGGTTATTTTGTTACGCTGGTGGGGAGCTGTGGTACAATCATTCAGATTTGGAGGAATATCCACTAGGGTGGGTGGGTGGGTCAATTCCATTTGTTTTCTTCGCCATAAAAAGTGATGCAGGCATCGCTCAGCTGGTATAAGAACCGTGCTTAAAAACACATTTGTATCCGGATTGTGCTTATTGTCTAGGAAAATTAATTATGCACGTAAATAAAGAAATACATCACGTGCATAGGCTCATAGTTGTTCATTTGCATCCACATACACTGTACATTACAAGCGGAAACAATTTCCACCGTACATTACAAGCGGAAAGAAATTACGGATGAGCTCCTGAAAAGAAATCCAGACAAAGGCCTAAAATCAAGTTACATTTTTAGGCCATTTTAACGTAATAACCTGTTACCAGAAAACTGATGTGAAATTATATGGTGAAATAAAACAGAATGCATAGATAAGGAACGGTGAATGTAGTTTCAAACACTATATACACGAATAGGTTTACAAAATATGATTGATACCATTAAATGGGCAAACGACAGTTATATTCTTAGAAACTAGAATACAATATTTAAAGTTACCGGTACACGAGTTTGAATAATACATTGCAGTATTTTTCACAGTTCATTTGCTATAAAAACAAGGTTAGTACATTGTGCTTTGCCACTTATTTCATAAGGTAAGTCACTATTGTCTACACAAATTGTTACATAAATTATACACCTCAATTGTGCGTTCAAATGTGAAATAACAACACAAACATTATCTCATCTTTCCGTTCATAGAAACAATGAATAATTGAACAATGTATTAGCCTCAATGCATTGTTTTCAGAGCAGCTTGACAGTCAATATATGTTAATGTATGTGGGCCATACACAATGCGGTACACTTAATGATTTACTGTGGTATACGGTGATGAATGTACAAACATCTTTTTAACAAAGCATTATCATGGTGAATGATGCAAACCTCCTACACAGCTTAATGTTTTGCTATAATAACAAATATTTAAGGAGAAAACTACTTTTGTATAATTAGTGCATTCAAAAACCCCTTTTTAAATGAGTTCCATTGTGAAAAAATAGCGGGATTAAACAAAGTAACATTTTGTAATGTGCTAGAAATAATTTGAATGTACAGCTTTTTGCCAATCCACTGCAGGATGACGACCTACAAACGCAGTGCTCATTCTGGAGGGGGAGTGTTTGACCTTGTTGCACCATACCGGCTAGTGTGGGGTTGTGGGGCTGTTAGGCAGGAGCAGGATACGTTCAGATATACACCCGCCACTGATATTAGCCGTGGCTCGGAATCAAACTCGTACGGGCAGTGTGCAAACCACTGCGCCGCCACTCCTCCCCTAAAAGGATTTAAACCATGATAAAATGTGAGCTACTCGCGAACTATCAGCTGCTACGCGATCACATTCCACACGTGTTTGTCAAATGCATGCAATATAAAAGGGTCAGCATTGATAATGCGCATAAACGCAAAACAGCGTTTACTGCATCTGATAAACACAATTCATCAATTTAATCACTATTGTGTCGTGAGCTCTTACCATCACCGTAAATGTGACTTTCACATCCACTTGGTCAACAATAGGCATCTTCAAATGAATCAGCGAGGACATCCGTACCGCAACGGGAAACCATTACAATCTTAAAACAATGCTTCCACTTAAACAATGCTTTCCACAAGCAGTCAACACGACTCCAAGAATGCTCCCCACCCCCCTGCACTGGGGATACGGTAAACAGGTGAAAGATTCAGGAAGAAACAATGAAACGCTGCACTGACTGGCAACATTGACTCAAGCTGGACACCGGTGCGGCTAACGGGAGATTACTTGAATGGGGCGAGCACGTGTCGACTGCTCGCGTGACATCACATAAACTTTTTATTCTGATACCAAGGATTTCACAGAGTCGTGACAGCTACCCAGTTGTGAGTGAGAGAGGGCTGACCTCTCGCTCATCGCAGACGGATAATGGTGAAGACTGCCCAGCGTGTTTGATTTGGCCAAGTTGCGGGTGTGTGGCATTTGGGAAAAAAGGTAAATAGAAAGGGAATGGGGACAGCTGTCAATAGCGCCATGGCTTGAAATAGAATCGCGGATTAATGCGGTGTGAAATCAACTTTGCCATCGTGGTTTGTATAGAGCGGGGTGGGCAGTGAAGGAAGCACCTCAAGTGTGGATTTTTTGTCGTCAAAATCTCTCCGTATAAAATAAATACGCTCGTTATATTTTTTCTTAGCAATGAGGATAAAATGTAACGAATAAGCTATTACATAGAAAACGGGTATTGTAAATGTTGTGATTCAGTTCCCTCAATTCTAAAAAGGTCATGTATTGTGTATCCATACAATACGTGTTATGAACAAGTTAAAAATTCATTTTTTTACAAAAATAAACGACAAATAGTTTTCACAAAAGTAGTAAAAGGTAGTGCTGAATACTTTTGCAGCATTTCCATTTTCCTCGTATTCTGTGTTTAAACCTCGCAATTGTATTAAATTCAGCCTGGCCATCATTTAAAACCTTCAAATCTGCAGAACCTCATGCTGTGAAAATTACTGAGCATTTCACCTTAGCGTAATGAGCAAGAAGTTTTAATAAGTGAGCTGGTCATAGTAATACATTAACCATTTCTGTGCATTTGTAATGGGTTCAACTAAGTCGGAGACGTAGACTTGGAGGCAACACATATATTTAACTCCAACACACTTTCCCCTTAACAGAATAACAACCTATGGTGGTGACCACCAGGCTAACTACACCAGTTACAACGTAACTGCTACTACGTACCCGGACCAACAGCTTGGGTCCAGGTCCACGTGTTGGAGACTCATTTAACGAAGAACATAGACTAAGGGTTTCTTCCAGGATGAACAACAACACTGGTCCCTCTCGGGACCCGGCTTATATTCTCTGCTGCGTGGCCGGCACTGCCCTTGGCCACGCCCACCTTCCAGAATCCTCGGGAAGGATCTGGGTCCCAATCACGTGACCACCCCTAGCCCCCACTTGGGGCCCCTTTGTAGACTTAACCGGTCACGTGTCCTCCCGGGTCAACCAGAGTGCCATGGCCTTTAGTAACCTCATTCCTTCGGCCGGCACTCGCACACCCTGTCCTGTAGGGGCTGGCACTGCACGCCAAGCGTGGTGCCACCCAGCGCTATCAATCGGCGCTCACCGGGCCCCTCTAGGGCCGGCACTGCACGTTGACATCCCGTGATGTCACTGCACATTGACTAGGATATAAAAATCCAGTTTATATAAACATTAAATATTTATTGAAATCATCGCTTCGCTTAGAAAGCAAAGGCATGAAGACTTGTTGGCTCAGTTAAGACTTTAGCATCATCACAACTAAATACTTCAAATTATAACGTTTCATAATCACAGTAATTACATTTTTACAGACGTCAAGATGCCACTAATTTATGTTCACGTATTTTATTAATATTCCCGTTTATTCTCCGGCATTAAATAGTTTGGCCGTTATCCTGTGAACAGAACGCCGGTGCAAATTACTCACACACAGAAGCAGAAACCCTTGCCAACATGTGAACATACATACAAACACTTACAAACACCACACATTAAGTTCAACTATTCTTGATTTTGATTGCACTATTGGGGGTGTTATGATTCAGCCCTTCAGCAAATGGGTTCTTTGTTTTAATTCGACTTAAGAATTTTGATTCATTATTGGCCCATTTTTACATCTAATTTTTGTCCATCTCATTCGTACAAGTCACAGTCACTCCATTTTACCTAACTGCAACATTAGCATGCCGTTTGCGTATGGTTTTCAGACGTCGATAAAAAATACATTACATTTCAAGGCACGCGATTTGATGCATGTGTCCATGAGCCCTCTCAATCGACATTAATCAATGAAACAATGCATCGCTTCACCCCCAGATACCATGAATGTCAGCATGCGGGCGGGCTCGGAAGAGGCCTCGTTTATTTTCACTATTATTGGTGGGATAATAATTTGAAAACGGGCATGAACGAAGAAATCGCAGCATGCTTAAATTGAGCGAGTTCACAGTTCTGTGATCACAGTCCATTGAACATCTTGCCCGACATGTCAGCTGCGCAGGCAATCCCTCATTTTAATTTCGGGAATTCGAGACCGTACACTCAATGCTCGTACAAAAGAGTAGCCTCATCTGCTTTGCTCGTTGGCATGATGCTGAATTTCAAATAAGTAATATTTTTTGAAATTTTTTTAAACACGCTTTAATGAAATGTACCGTACTAGTAATGGAAGAACTCCACGACTCCAGGAAGTGGCCCCGAAGCTTGCCACAACGTAAGGGACCGTGGGCAATTACAGCCAACGTGAGTTGAGCGTGGACAATTAGACCCAAGCCTAAACATAACAGATAAAAATTTAAGTTTAAAAATATTTTTCTTTTATTTTTAATGATAGAATGTAGTATTGTCATCAGTATGACATAAGTATACCAAGTTTGCCGTCGATACCGCATTGGGAAGTGGGTTACAATTGAGTTACAAGATTTGAGGATACAACAGACAGTGAGTTAATAAAAGCGTAATAATTATGTAATAATAATAATTTTAAAAAGGAGATAGAGTTGCTCGCTCGTTGACGTCGGGTTTCTGTATTAAGCAGCACATTATTGCATGATCCGAGGCAGAATGTGACTTTTAGACTTTCAATAAACACAGCAAAGTCTTTATGGGGTTACAACCCACCATTAAGTTATTAACAATGGGTGATGTAGCACAATGAAGGAAATTCCAATCGGAGTAAGAGCAATAAAAGGTTCCTTGAAAATGAGTAATTCTAAGGGTATGTTCCAGTGTCAGTGTCTACAATTACGTCAATAAAAAGAGAATACGCTCTGTTTGGTTTTAGAACATTTCGCCGGTATGAGCGTTAGCGTTAAACTCGTCATGTCAACGAGAACATCGCAGCGGTTATCCCACTCAATTGTAAAACTACAGGCATTTACTCTCGACTAATTAACAAGGGGCCATCCATAAATGACGTCACGCGATTTTGGACGATTTCCCCCCCCCCCCACTCGTCACACGGCGTCACAAAAAGTCAGACCACTCTCAAATATGACGTCACAAAGCTCTGCCCCCCCCCCAAAAAAAACCATGCTTCAAATGGCTTTAAACTATTGTCATTTTAGTGCGTATTTAATGTGGCGCTGCACTCTGATGTTGTAGGAGAAAACATTTATTAAAAAGTCAATTTAATTAGTAGAACGTGTTGTCTATATTTATTTAAAGTTGCGCATTTTGATGTGACGTCACATTTCTCAAACCCTCCCCCCTCGTCACAAATGTCTGACCCCGCCCCTCCCCCAGGTGCGTGACGTCATTTATGGACGGCCCCCAACCGTAAAATGATCACGACAAATAATATTTACGAGTAAATCAGATTGCGATTAAGAGGCCGCCTTCATAACGAAGTGGGACTGCTCCCTGAGTGTTTTCAACGGCGGTCCCTTTTTTCTCGTGGGCTGCTAAAAAAAAACCTTTATTATGAATGCTATTACCCTGTTGGCGTGCGGATCGCTTGAGGCTTTACATCATTACCTGCAGCCCAGCGGGGCTAAAGCCGTGGCGAGGAGGCCCCTCTTTAATGATTCATTGCTCCATCTCTAATGGCCAGCGTCGAATCCCCTCGAGGCACCACCATCCCCTTTTAAAGATGCCACCGCCGTCTCTCCGCCCAGTGCAAACTTATTTTGGCGGCATTTCAATGCTTATTTATTTATTGTTGCATTTTCTTGCGAAAACCGGGTCGGCGTGAGCGTTGGCCAGATGGCGTCCTCTGCTTCTGCAACTTTGAAAGGAACAAACAGAAAAAACGCCCACCCACAACAAACCAGCCACCTCAAAAGGCAACTGCAGCTGAAAGGAAACAAACTCGTCCCATTGATATATTTTACTCACGTGCGTACAACAGTACCCACGTGTTTTTGGTTTGTTTGGAATGGAGGTAGATCTATTCCTGTTTAAGCCAGAGATATCGCAGTGGTAAGTCATTGTAGCTTTCTGCATGCGGCGTGCTGTCTGGCTGACCGCGTGGCAGGAGAGTGAATGGCTTGTTTAGTCTTCCATCTTACGCTGAACTGCCATGGACCTGCTGCTGATACGTGTGAGATCCACTCGGCTTCGGACAGCAGAACGGAGTTGTTCATCTGGAACCCACCCGTTGGAACGGTCTCTGCCAATTTCGATTCAAAGCTTTCGTGACTGCAAGGATTCAACTTCTTTGGTTCTTTCGGTAAAGTCACGTAGAATGAGAATAAAATAATAAATTAATAAAATAACACAATAAAATTCTCACGACGTGAGAGTCCGCTCAGCCGTGGCAATCGGTGATTTCAAGAGCAGACTAAACACATTATTTCCTCTTCTGTCTCGTTTAATATCGCTTAATTTTGTCTGTGTGTCAACCCTGCGCCCGTCTCAGCATCTTTATGAACATGGCAGAGCGTTGAACATCTTGGATTGATCGCAAATTATTTCATGGTGCGTGTGTACGGTGCGTTGATTTCCAGTGGCAGGTTCCTCCGATAAAAATGCTGGAGAAGATGTGATAGAGCAATTACATATCATTGTTGTCAATAAAATAATGGTTTAATGACATGAATATTATGGCATAGTGAATGTTCTAGTTCCCACTCTGCAGGAGATATTTAACAAATTTCCACTGTTTTAATTCCCTTACGTATGTACATTTCCAAATGAAGTGAGTACATCGTGTCACATGTGAGCACTTTCTTCCAAGTATTATTGATTAAGACCAAGCCAACCTGTATAAGTCCGCACACACGGCTTATGCAAATCGGTTTTATATTGAACTAGAAGCAGCCGAGGAATAAATGTAATAAAAGCAGCCGGTGGTTTTTTAATTTTGCAAAGATACATGGATTACCGTAATCGATCTATATTTACCTGAAAGATTAATAATATAATATCTCTTCATGAAAGGTGTTTTTTATAATCATCCGCATCCAAACACGTGGTGGGCAAAATATGATTGAGCTTCATGAAACGAATCTATTTTAACTCTTTGAAGCACAATACAAAAGACGTCCATCAATGTTCCAAGGCTTCAGTTTCCATCAAGCACTCTTTGTCTGCCTCCTATAGATGACTACATATGTACCACACGTCACTTTATTGTCAGGAGAAAACTCGTGTTCCCAAAAGTGATCGTATAATTGTGGAAACATGTGGAAGTCACTGGGAAATGGCAGCGGTATAGTTTTTTTTTACATTTCTCTGAATATTCTCCAGAGTTATCTGGATTCTACAGAGCTCCTCTATGTATTAGTCAACTCAACATAAGCAGGAACATTTCAAATGCGTGCAATATATATGTGAAATTAGGTCACGAGCCTTAACAAAAGCTGTACATTTGAAAGTACATTTGCTTTATAGCTCTGGTGTGTTTTCGCGTTCCAACGCGTGTTGTTCAGCACGATGTCCGACATTTCACTCCGCGTGCTGCGAGCGTCATCTTCAAGGAACTGAAAAGAGCAGCTCATGTTCTGTTTCAAACAAGCAACGTTGTCAGCTACTGCAAAGGTGGTTATCCCTCTCCAGGTACCGCAGTTCGTCTGGACGCAGCACATAAACAAAGCCGGCCGGCTGACCTGCATCAGCCTCCCAGCCGGTGTAGCGAAACGTCGGACATCGAGCCGAAATGACACGCAGTGCAACCTGAATATACATTGGAGAGAGAAAGGCTGTAAAAGCAAGTGAGTGCTGTTAGCAAAGCACCTATGAAGGTCGGCCTGGCAAATGGTGTCGTGGGTGACCAGCACCGCGCCCGGCCACTTTTGTTTCCCGAATGGTGATGTTCACACACCGCTCTCGGTCCAGTCCTCATTTGAGGCTGAGTCGACATAGGGGAGGCCCAGGACTGGTGTTGGCCGTGAGCGAGCGGGAATCGCAGCGTGCTACTGCTCCCTGATATCGTTGGCACGACCACCAAAAGACCTACGCATAGTAAACCTACGCATGTCTTGACTTTCTGTTGTGGCAGCACTTATTTGTTAGTTTTTTTTACCACCCCTCTTTTACACTTGGTTGTGCTTGATACATTTGGTGTTCAGTGCGTTACGGACTGCCCATTAAAAAAAAATGCCTTCACATAATCGTTACCGGTCTCCTGCAGCAACATTGATTCCAATTAACGTGGACGTTGAACAAGCACGCGAGCCGAAGCTGAGTGTGCCCGCTTAGCCAAATTTGCTTTGAAAATGTCGAGCGATGCACACCGCCGCGCATTCAGAACGCACGCAATTTATTTGCAAGCAGTAGCACGTGCATGCGTATTCATTTAAATGTTAGCGAGATTGTAATTTGATTTCAATGTCTGGCAATTTGCATTAATAGCTCACTATCTCATTAATATGACACATTCCACCAACGGCGTGCGATGTTTTCAAAAGTGCACGAGGAATTCGTGTACGTTTGCGTGGTGCAATACTCAGTTGTCTATGAAAGGTTTACAACACGATGCATGATATTAGGTTCTGTTCATGCAGTATAATACTATAATCCCCAAGATTATATCTCCCGAACGTGCCACTTGTGTGTGCGTGTTCATGCAGCGGTGTAGCGGTTATCACACTGCGCTACGAACCTGGCGACCCGGGTTCGATTCTCGCTCACGACCAACACCAGTGACGATTATCTGAACTGGTTCTGGACCTCCCCTAGGTCGATTCAGCCTCAAATGAGAACCTAGTGCAGTGTGCAAGCATTGCCACTCGGGAGACAAAGGCGGCCGAGCGTGGTGTTGGCCACCCACCCCCTCGTGTGCCGTGCTGATCTTCATAGGTGCTCGCTAACAACACTTGCCCCAAGTTTGCTAAGGCTATATGGGGGATTTTTGTCATGTACGAACCCAGCGACCCTGGTTTGATTCCCTCGCACAGCCCAATATTGGCGACGAACATCTGAACAGGTTTTGGACCTCCCCTAGGTCGACTGAGTCCTAAAAAAATGTACCTAGTGCGGTGTATAAACATCGTCACTCGGGATACAAAAGCGGCCGGACGTGGTGCTGGCCACTCAAGCCCTCGTTTGCGAGGCTGGCCTTCATAGGTACTCGCCAACATCACTCGCTGTCTTTCATGCCAACAACATTCATTATATATAAGGACCAAATCCAAAATCACATATACGCGGTTGGCTACATACGGCGCAAAGGCAAACCCTACTACCAGCAGTGGAGTGAGTCAGTAATTGCAGGGCTGCACTTCTCCATCGATGCACAGGGGCCTGCCTACCATGGCTGCAAGTGTAGCAAATATTTGACGTCACTGCAGAAGGCAGGCAGGGTTGACAGCGAGCAGTAGTATATCAGCCTCAGCCCAGTGCGTATCAATGCGTGCGGGCCAGCATTGTGCAAATAAGGTGCGAAGTCCTCCAAATGCTCTACATTCAGCTATTCACACATTTGTCTCCAGACCCTCTAGACTGCAGAGGTGACGCTGACGCGTGAAGTCATTGTCCGCATATTGTTTGTGCCGCATCGGACCGTGTAACACAGGACTGGCCTCGCGTCCCGAGTCCCGTGAAATGTGTCCTGTAAGAACAGTCAGGCTGGTCCCTTCACCTGATGAAGGCCGCTTGTGTTGTGGCCGAAACGTCGTGATTTTTGTTGTTTTATTTTTTACCTTCGTGACTTTACCGAATAGAACCAAAGAGTATGGATCCTTGCAGTCACGAAAGCTTTAAATCTAGAATACCTAAACATCTTTTGTTATAAGAAACTTTTACCGTACAACTTTCACTCTTGTCCAAAGGCATTATTTTTTACGACAAATATTTGAAAAGAGATGCTGACCGGGCTAACGGTGAGCACACTGGACCCGCAAAACAGAGGTCGTCCGATCAGTCTCTGGCGTTGCAGTTGAAACGTTGGCCGAGTTTGTGAAATCGCTTTGTCACCATCCCACCCCAGTGGTTGTAAAATGAGGACACCGCAGTGATTTGATGGGCAGGTCGCGTGTCGCAGATTCAAGTTTTTTGTTATTGCCACTTGCGATAACCATGAAATACCCGCCGTCTATTCCCCACCTCTCCTTGTCTCTTTTCTTTCCCCAGTGCCGTTTGTTATCTTCCCTGTTTCCCCTCTCCCAGTACAACATCTTCATGTGGCTCCCCACCTTGGTTGTCTTGTCGTGCCGAATTCGGGTTGCTGTCGCCCTCCCCAACCCCATCCGCTTTGCGATCGCCGTGTTGTAACCGGGCTCGCTCGAGTCGAGTTGCGTTAAATATCCCCCCGAGGTCGTCCGAAACGAGTCGACCATCGTGGTCCAAATATTTTTTTAAAAACCCCGCAAATTATTTTAATAAGCATGACGACGCCTAGCAATCGTCGCAGACCAATGGCTTCCACCCGCATGCAGGCGAGGTTGCCACCTTAGTCGCCTTGTGCCACACAGAGACAGCTGCCAACGGGGGTCTCCTTTGAAATGTGTTGAGAGGAGTGAGACGCGACCAACTCTGGCTGTCCGCCTGATGACGCTCGTTGTAACTGTTGGCGAAACGTCGTACTCGAATTGTAAATGGTGTGGGGTTTACTCTGCAACACACCGGTGTGCTGAACTAGTAAGGCATTGGCACGTTATGTTTACGTGACAAACTTTACTTATTGGCTGTGTCCGGTGGTGGCGGGTTTAACGACGCATTTATATTTACGCGATTTAACCCAACAACCTCCATTATGGATGATATTGTTCGCGAAAGCCTACTACGTCTGAAACTGAGATGCGATGTAAGTCGCTTATTGCGTGTAAAGTGCGCTCTGAGATGCCCCGGTATAAACAGAGGGTCACTCGATCACATTTCGTGCCATCGCTATCATGACCTCTTGCAATTCGACTGGCCGGCGTGGAAGAGTAAAAGCAAAACAATGTCCCGCTATGTAGAGGGAGCTCTCTATAGAGCTTCCTCTATCGGAGGACCTTCCCCCAGCAGGAGCGGTAGAAAGCAATTGCCGGGCTGCACCGTTTCTCCATTATATTTCATGAAAGTAAAAAAAAAACATTACTAAATAACCCCCCTCCCCAACACGCAATTAATTTACTGTACATCAAATAATAATGAAAAAAAACAAATCCCGAGGAGTGAAAAAACCCACAAGTCCAATAAAATGCTGGAGCACCATCGTGACAGGTCCGTGGTTCCCTAGAGGCCGGCCGGGGTGCCGTCCTGGCAACGGGCTGCACCCAGTGGCAGCTGCAGCTCTGTAACCAGGGCAGTGCCCTCCCCAGCCCCCTCCACCAACCCCCCCAGGAGTGGACGTGGTTCAGCCAAGGCTGTTTGGCCATGGTCATGAACCGGCATAAATGTTTGCCAATTTAAGCTGTTGTAGAGCGAGTGGCTGTTGAGCAAAGTCCACATGTCAGGGGCGTGTTAGAGCACAAATAAAAAAAACAATTACTGTGGCGTTCATAATATACTGTAGTTCATCTGGAGCGAACACGAGGTATAATACGAGTGTGTGCCTGTGACCAAATCACCTGGAATGCACCTGGATCTCGTAATGTCTACTGGGCGGGGCTGAGCCTGGGTTCATCTTGGGAGGGTGACCACCATGCATTAAATAGGCGGTGCTGCCAGGGATACATTATCAGCAGAGGGCAGCGTCGCAAGCGATATCGTTGGACTGCACTATGTTGCCACCTTTGCTCCCCGCCGTCACAAACCCGTACTGACCGACGTGGTGAAGTATGATTGAAACAACTCCCAACGCCCGGATGGCGTGGAGAGGCCCTCACCCAGCAGTGGATTGACAAAGGTCTGCAGATGTGCACGCTTGTGGCTTACTAAACGCCAATTGTGTCTTACTAAACGCCATTTGTGTTATTTAACGCAATTTGTGTCTTACTAAACGCCATTTGTGTCTTACTAAACGCCAATTGTGTCTTACTAAACGCCATTTGTGTCTTACTAAACGCCATTTGTGTCTTACTAAACGCCAATTGTGTCTTACTAAACGCCATTTGTGTTATTTAACGCCATTTGTGTCTTACTAAACGCCATTTGTGTCTTACTAAACGCCAATTGTGTCTTACTAAACGCCATTTGTGTTATTTAACGCCATTTGTGTCTTACTAAACGCCATTTGTGTCTTACTAAACGCCATTTGTGTTATTTAACGCCATTTGTGTCTTACTAAACGCCATTTGTGTCTTACTAAACGCCATTTGTGTTATTTAACGCCATTTGTGTCTTACTAAACGCCATTTGTGTCTTACTGAACGCCATTCGTGTCTTACTAAACCCCATTTGTGTCTTACTAAACGCCATTTGTGTCTTACTAAACGCCATTTGTGTTATTTAACGCCATTTGTGTCTTACTAAACGCCATTTGTGTCTTACTAAAGGCCATTTGTGTCTTACTAAACGCCATTTGTGTCTTACTAAACGCCATTTGTGTCTTACTAAACCCCATTTGTGTCTTACTAAACGCCATTTGTGTCTTACTAAACCCCATTGGTGTCTTACTAAACGCCATTTGTGTCTTACTAAACGCCATTTGTGTCTTACTAAACGCCATTTGTGTCTTACTAAACGCAATTTGTGTCTTACTAAACGCCATTTGTGTTAACGCCATTTCCTCATCCAACCGCATAATCTGCTCTGCAATGGAATGAATGTTTGAGTTTGCTGAGAATGCAGACATTTTACACATGTCAATATAAAAGCCTTCATCATAGAAAGCACTCTACTGACAAATGATATGCATTTGAATGCGGTAATATTAAAGTGCATCATTAGTCTGTTTTTAAACACAGTGGGAGGTGTGTACCTTTGTGATAAAACAAATTCATTAAGTTCACTGTATCAATGTGGAAGTGTGCCTGGTTCCAAGCTCATTTAAATATTCCTCGAGATTCAAGATTAATTCCTTAATCAAGTGTTTGGCAGAAAATGTGTTGTGAAGAGTCTCAATTATTGATGGCTTCCCCGCTATTTTATTTAATACACGGGGGCTCAATACAATAATGATCTCATGAACTGGTAAGTCTAAGTCATGCTTCAATGTAACAAGTTATTCGTCTCATTTTTTTCCGCCTCGCATGTATTGTTTAGCATGCCGCATTTTCTGTTGGCTCGTTAGCACAGCCTTACTTATTCCATTAGGGGCCGTCCATAAATGACGTCACGTGATTTTTGACGATTTTTGACCCCCCCCTCGTCACACGGCGTCACAAAAAGTCAGACCCCCCCTTCAAATATGACGTCACAAAGCTCTTCCCCCCCATCCAACCAAAAAATGCTTCAAATCGCTTTAAACTATTGTCATTGTAGTGCCTATTTAATGTGGCGCTGCACTCTGATGTTGATGGAGAAAACATTTATTAAAACGTCTATTTAATTAAGTAGAACGTGTTGTCTATATTGATTTAAAGTCGCTCATTTTGATGTGACGTCACATTTCTCAACCCCCCTCCCCCCTCGTCACGAATCGTCACAAATGTCTGACCCCCCCCGCCCCTTGTGCGTGACGTCATTTATGGACGGCCCCTTAGCCCGAACGCAACAGTAGCATAATATATGCATACCACTTGCATGAAGAGTAAGTCATCGATTACCAAACACCACAATTCTACTATTGAATCGAAGACTCATCACAATTCTCACCGTTTCATCTATGAACCACAGCAGGATTATAAACGTGTCAACTAAAGTACAGTGTTGATTGCACGGGCATTCAACGTTGGCAATTTGACCAAATCAGGCCAGTCGCGGATTCAGTACGCTCCGAGCGGTTGTGCAATGGCCACATTTGTCGCAAAACAAACATCAACAGGCGCAACCCAAACGCAAATGTCCGAGAGTGACATTTGCGAATCTCGACACGTCCCCAGTCACGACAGGCAGCGCCCAAACTGCGGAACAACCAAAGACGACCGGCAGCACACGCTCACACACGCGGGCCGCGCGCGTTGTCGAGCCCCGCGTGTCTCTTACCTCGGTCAGATGTGGAGCCGGGTTGAATCCGCAGAAGTTGCACACATTGGCCCGGCATCCGGTGCAGGTGTTGTAGTTGTGCGGCTCTCGCGAGTCAACGTTGAGCTCCGCCTTGCACAGAGGGCAAAGCGCCTTCTGCGCGAGGCGCGCAGCGATGTCCCCAGCCACCGTGCCGACGCCTTCCCGTCCGTTTGCCTCCCGTTCCACAGTTCGCTCGCGTTCTTCATCGGCGATTTCCTTGCCGCTTGGCTGCTGCAGGTCTCCCGTAGCTCTTGTCGTCTCTTGCAGTTCTTTAATGCTTGTCTGTGGCTGCTTTGGCTGTGGCTGCTGCTGCTGATGTGGCTCTGCTGATTTTGGTTCAACAGCTGTAGTAGTGGTCGTCTTCTTGTCATCATCCACAGCTCCAGCCCTTTGCTTCACTTTATCTTGCACTGCACTTGTCGGCTTCTTAGGCGTATCACTACTCTGCGTTTGGGCCATTTGCGTCGGTGTTGCTGCGGGCTTTGGCTTTTCTATCGCCGTAGACTTCTCGGCTTCTTTACTCTTGGCCAATTTCTGTTGCTTCGCTGCTCCTTCTTGGCCAACAGCTAGGGCAGCAGCAGCTGCTGGTGCCTTAGCCGGAGAGCCATTTGCAGAAGACGTTTGGGAGCCTGGCTGGGCAGCAGTTGAGATTAAATTCGTGGCCTGGCTGAACAGGGATGCACCAAAACCAAACAACTTTCCAGTGACCCCTTCCTGCGGTGTCGTAGCTCCAGAAGTGGTGGCAGGCTTAGTCTGCTGGTGTGGCAATGTCCACGGTTTACTCTGTTGAACCTCTGGCTTGGCAAACAAACTCTGCTGGAAAATCGCACTTGCGGACGTCGGCAGTTTTCCTTGGAGAAACTTTGCGGGACCTTCGGCTTGGCTTTGCTGTGGCTTTGATGGAGACGCATGATGCTCCGGAGTCGGAGGTTTTATTATTTGGGGCTGCTGTTTAGAACCCTCGCCATCAGCAGGCGGGCGCGTTGTTGATGGTTCCGTTTGCACCAACGCTTGAGCGGGCTGGCCAGTTGGCTTGGGTTCTGTGATCTGTGTCAGTGGCTTGTTACCCGCTTGCACGTGCGAAGGTACGTCTTCTTTTGCAGCATCTGGCACTGCTTGTTTTTCATCAGCAACGGGGTTTTTGATGATCTCTTTTGGCTTTGCACTCTCGCGAATATCTTTTTGCACTTTATCTCGCTGCGGAGTTGGCCCACTGCGCGGTGCTGGCGTTTCTGCGGGTTTCACGTCTTTTGGGAGGGCTGGTTGCTTTGACCGATGCTTTGGCTGTTGCTGAGGATGCGATTGTAGTTGTGGCTCTTGTTGTGCATACGGTGATTTATGGGGCTGTGCGTGTGTCTGCATCTGCGTGTAAGGCTGCTTATCTGCCTGTGGGGGTGTCTGTTGCGCGTGTGGTTTTGGCTGCTTCTGCGGTTGTGGCTGCTTCTGCGCCCGTGGTTGCTGTTGTCCCTGTGCCAGTTGTCGCTTTTGTTGCTGTGGATGTGGCTGTTTATGTCCCTGCGGTTGATCCCGTGGCTGTGGTGGCTGCACTGGCTGCTGCTTCAGTTGAACGTAATCTGGAGACTTTGGCTTGAAGTGCATCTCCTCCGGAGGATCCCCTTGTCTTGGTTTTTGCTGCTGCTTCAGTTGGCCCGGTTGATCCAAGTCACCCGCTCCGCGTTGTTTGGCATCGTCGATGGCACCGGCGTCTGAAGCGACCCGGGACGCTTTGCTTTGCAACGGCTTTAGAGGCGACTCAGCTGCATCGCAATCAGGACCAACATGTTTAAGCTGGTGTGGCTGTTTTTGTTCGACATCACTGGAGGAAATTTTGGCTTGGCTTTCAGAGGATAGATGTTTGGGCTTACCCTCGATAAAGGGCAGCTTGGATGGGCTGGCATCAGGCGTCTTGAGTGCAGCCTTTGGCTGGCTGCTTTCAAAATGTTGAAGCATTCCCATGGGCTTAGGTGGCGACATCATGTCCATGCCGAGTGCTCGCTGCATTTGACAGTTGAGACAGAGCCATTCTTTCACCTGAAACAAAAAAACAAAAACAAAAGGCAAGCCTGAAAAAATCTCTAAAATCACATACCTTGACCGTCATTAAAGCTGTGTAGCATATGTTTGCACCCAAACTATATTTTACATGTAAAATGTTAGTACCGTCCTGTATATACGGGGGTGCAGTGATTTGCACACTGCACTAGGAATCTGGCGAGCCAGGTTTGGTCCTGTGTCCGCCCATGGCTAACAGCAGTGGGCTCCGTCCAACCCCACCCCACCCCCACTATCCTCACCTCCACCTGCACAGACAAGTACGGTCAAGTATAGTCAAACAACCCCCATAAAGGATACAGCATTGGGAGGAGGCCTTCATCTAGCGGTGGGCTGTGAATTATTATTCGTATTATTACTCAAGTAAATTGTCCACATTTACTGAAAAAAAACATGTAAAAGTAACCTTGTGTATACCTCGATGCCATTGTATTGTTTCTACGGTAACTAATGGTGTTGATATCTTAATACATTTAAGTACCATAACGTTTATAGCACTTCGTTCGACAAAAAAACTATAATCGTATGAAAAATGATGTAAACTTAATTAATGTTTCGATTACTATTCATCTTTCAGTATTATAATTAGTCTCATTATATTGTAGATTATGGTTTCAACACCGACGTTTGACATGTGTCTTGGGTTTACAGATAATATAATTAACGAATTGAACCATTTTATTCACACTACATACAACAAATTCGTTAATTTTAGGTACCTTTATCTTATTTGAATATGCCTGTTTAACACGTAGGCTTTTGCGACGAATATTATCTATCGGAGGTTTTTGGGTTAGATCCCGTAAATATAAATGTGTCGTTAAACCATCACCCGACACAGCCAATTACTAAGGTTTGTCACGTCAACAATTCGAGGAGTATTCGACAATATTTAATATTCGAGTACTCGTAAATT
This sequence comes from Petromyzon marinus, assembly GCF_048934315.1. NCBI lineage: Eukaryota > Metazoa > Chordata > Hyperoartia > Petromyzontiformes > Petromyzontidae > Petromyzon > Petromyzon marinus. The sequence continues at coordinate 6,219,234 of NC_133680.1, forward strand.
CGAGTACTCGAATTGTAAATGTTGTGGCTTTACTATCTAACACACCGGTGTGCTGTACTAGTAACGAATTGCTATGTTGTGTTTACGTGACAAACCTTAATAATTGGTTGTGTCGGTTGGTGGCGAGTTTAACAAATAATGTAAATTTATGTGATCTAACTCAAAAACCTCTATTATGGTTGAGTGCCTATTGTCATGATGAAACATACCAACACACCTGTTATATACTCTATCTCTCCCCTACTCCCATTGCCAGTACTCACTGGCATGTGTCTCAGTGCCATTTCATAAGCTCAGTGTTATCATGACTATAATTAGCCAAAACCAGAACGTGACGGATGAAAAAGCTATGATGGTGAAAAATGGAAAAAATTAAATGTCAATGCATTTTAGTGTACCCCCATTCTCCTTGATAATTACTGTGGTAATAACAACTGAGTGCTCGAAATGTTGATATGGGTTAATTGCATTGCCTCGTCTATCGGAAGGCATTAGTGATACGGTGATGTTCTCTCCGATGCACCAATGTTGCAGTCAATATTTGATTCAGAGTGCTTCGGCGCAGCTATTGTAAACTGTGTGACCTCTCGTCCGGCCAGACCGCCAATCTGCCTGGCAGGCCCCACCCCAATTCCACCCCCCCCCCTCCCTCCCCTCCACTGTCATGACAGTAACATGTATGTATGTTGAACTTCTTTCGCACCGTACATAGCCAACCGTGCTTATCGGACGTGTGGAATGGATGTGCGGAACAGCAACGTGGAAGTTCAGAACATGAGGAAGGAGTTTTGGATACATTTTTTTTATCATAGATGATATTTAAAAAATGAAATATATGCCCAATTTTGGATTTAATGTAGTATTTTGTGATTCACATTAATTAAATGTACAGCGCATAACTTTTATTGCTAATAAACGACATGTCAGAATGTTTTAATGTGATCACAAAATAAGATGTGTTTACATTACGTTACATCAGTAATGCAAACATGTAATATTTTGATAATTTAAGCAAAAGTGGTGTCACGGAACGGCAGTTTTGGCGGTAGTGGCGCAGAATTGGCGTGACCTGTGGTGACATTTTTAAGGTCAACTGAACATTTTTTTTTCAATCGGATCATCCGAAATGTCGTGTCTAGGTACGATTTTCAGATCTTTCATCTTTCTCTCGTCATACAAAAATCGTGAACATATTATACATATGTAAATATATAATCGCTGTGGCCTCGTTCAGAACGTGCACTCATGCTTTTTTGCTTACACAGCAAGTACTATCCACTCCTTGGCAAGAGTTATCCATGTGTACATTGGCAAAGGTTGCTAAACCGTACGTTGATACCCTGAATGGCTCTCGGCAAGTGCCATTTCAGCCACACTGAGAAGCAGTGCGCAAATGATGAAATCACATCAATTGTCTCAGCAATGACGCATTTGGAAAAAGTAACACGTTGACTCTACAAATGGAAATTTCGTAACAACAACCGTTTAAAGCACATGCTCTAACTATACCATTATGGAATGCAATTATTACACTACAGCCTATTTGTTAATACGATTTTCAGGAAATGAGCAAAGATAAGAAAAGTAATTTTAAAGACGTACAGCTGCATTCATAGTACACTATTAAGGAAGGCAATGATGCTTTTAAGATCACAGCCAATACCATGCATTAACCCCACGTGCCCTTTGCGTGCTTATGCTTCTAGTTGGCAGGTATCTGCAGGAGACCTTTGTGGTTTCCACGCGATAGTAATACAGAGACTAAGAGCACAAGAATACGTCATTGATGGAATAACGCATGACAAATATTTGTAATTCATTTTACAAATATGTAGATTGACACCGGTAACATTTAACTAAAAAACTAGGTTTTCGTACCCAATACAATGATCTAACATCAGACAAGATTCACTTTTACAGGAGATATTATTTACGCGTGCCAATGTATTGATCAAATTCCGACCAATAAAGGTCCTTCTCACTGGTGGCTTCAGACTATTCACCACTGAATTCAGCATCAACGTACGGCGACATTTCACTCAAATTGTTTTGAGCTTCATCCAGGTAGTGAACTCGTTAATCGAGTTTATTACATAATCGACTCTAAAAACATGGAAAACATTCAAAAATCGAGTTATTGATTTCCGTCTACATTACTTGATGAAGTTCAAAGCAGTTTGAGAGAACGCGTCGTATGTTGATGTCGAATTCAGTTATGGAGAGTCGTAAAGATTATTGGTCAAAATCCAATCAATACATTGCCACGTAAAAATAATATCTTGTTAGAACGTGACACTTTTGCTGGGTGGTGGCGGTTTAATGACAGAATTTTGGAATAACACTCCCACATGGCTTATTCCCAAAAGCAAATATGGATCACCAATAACGTGGATTTCCAAGCGATACAATATTCACTGAGTACTCTTTTCAATTCAACTCGAGCCTCAGGTGCCTCTGCAGAAATGTATAAAAATAATAACTTTTGAAATATATAATTGAAGAGAAAACTGTAACCTTGCATATCATTTGTGTTCAGGTAATTTATCAATGTCATAAATAAACATTCCACGTGAATTTTACATTGCAATAGTGACATGGTGTGGAGCGGTGGCAGTGGTCAGTGTAGTGGGCAATGGACCCAGATACCTGAGTTTAATCCACCGCCACAGCTAGCATCAGTGGCGAGTGACATCTGAAACGGTCCTGCCCCTTAACCTCCTTCATCAACCCAAACTGGTAAAATTTGGGTTGCCTGACATGGTATGGGGGAGGCCTTTATCCATCAGTGGAGATCATTTATTATTCATCATATGGTCAACGCCACAGCAACATAATTACAGCATTAGGGAACAGAATCTGATGATAACAATTTTTTACGTAATTCTTATTTTTGATTTTTTGTGTTGCTTGTTGTTACACAAAAGAGCCTGCTTAATTGCTGTGTATAATGTGCTTGCATTATTCTTGTTATTCTGTTTATGTTCAATGGCCTATAAGCTTGAACAAAATACACAACCATGAAAATTCCGGATCAGTAACAATTGCACACATCTACAGTTAAATACAATGAATGTGAAACTGGGAGTAAAGCACACACACCGCCTTAGCGTGTTACTAGCAATGTAAAGGTAAATCTTACATAGGCACGTGTTTCCTTAAGATGGCATATGTATTTTTTTTATTTAAAGCTTTCGTGACTGCAGTAATTCATATTCTTAGCTCTTTCGGTAAAGTCACGTTGAAGGGAAACAATAAAATAATAAAATATATACAACAATACAAATTCTCACGACGTTTCGACCATAACACAAACGGTCGAAACGTCGTGAGAATTTTTATTGTTTTATATATGTTTTATTATTTTATTGTTTCCCTTCAACGTGACTTTACCGAAAGAGCTAAGAATATGGCATATGTAGTTAAAGCTGCAATTGATTTTTCGGAAAATTGTGAGTACATTTAAGTACACTTCATTAAAATACCATGAAAATGGATGTAGGTAAGTCTATCCTCGCCAGCGGACTGGATAGGTCATTCAGCGTTTAAAGCAAACCATGATTTTGAAGATGATATGTTGAAAATATTGCACAAAAAATTAGGCATTTGATGGATAACTCACAAATTTAGGCAGACTTCTCAAAATGTCATGTAAGCTGTATAGCCACTACTTGAATTTTCAGACAGTCGACATGACACTTTAGTTAAGTCTACATTCATTTTGAGATGTTCCTGAATGGCCAGACTCATTTCAGGAGATTTGCCCCTTTTATGAGTGTTTGAGTGTGAATCATATCTACTATAGATGAATATAGCGCCTTATTACTCCAAGGCACTTTACATGAATTGTTTTACAAAAATGTCCATAAGATGATCGTGGTTGAAATTAAGAGTGGGGTTATTCAAAGTGGTGGTGTAGTTAGGGCGACAGTTATGAGAACAGGTGGGAATGGTTAAGTAGGAGCTGGGGTAGGCCTTGTCGTAGCTGGGTGGGTGGGGGTAGGAGGATTGGCTAGGGAAGAAGAGATGGGGGTTGTTTTAAGGGAGGAACGGAAGCAGGTCAGTGAAGATGACTGCTTTGCGATGAGAGTCTTTAAAGCAGCGCACACTAAAAGCACGGCCAACAACACGGACCCTCATTGTGGAAATCGGCCGCCGCCGCGGTCTCACGCACCTCGGTGATGTGCGGGCTCGGATTGAAGCCGCAGTGATTGCACACCACGGTCTGGCACTGCGTGCACATGTTGTAGTTGGGCTGCTCGGGGGTCTCCACGCTCAGCGCCGTGGTGGTGCAGATCGGGCAGAGGGTGGTCTTGGGCAGCGGCGCCAACCTCGGCACTTGGTACGGCGTTCCGGGACTGGCGGGCGACAGTTGCTCCTGGAAACCCTTCCCGACGCCCCGGTGCTGCGATTCGGGGATGGCCATTGGTCTCGTCGTCGTCTCGGCGTGCGTGTCGACCCACGGCTTGCTCGGGCTCCGAGGCACCTCCACGGCCGAATGCGCCAAGCGTTCGGCACTGGACAGCTCCAGACGCCCCGGGACTTCGGGACTCAGACCCCGCGGGCTTTTGTCGGGCGGCCCCTTACGATCCTGGGCGGATTTTCTTCCCAGAGTGCCCCTGGAGCCCTTCTCCATCGCCTCGTCCCTGGCTTGCAGCGACATGGAGGGCTCGCCATGGTACAAGCTTTCTTTAGAATCGCCGGGGGACGTGGCTCGCGAGGTGGATCTGGACGTGGCTCGCGATGGCTTCCCTTTTGACGACGATCCCCCTTCCGTGCTCCTGCAGGGCGTCAGGCGTCGGCGGTGTGTCAAGAACGAGAGAGCAGCGCTCATACCGTACGCAGCATGTACGCGGAATGCATTTTTAAGGTGTTGGGTATTTAAGCACTTATGATAATGTGATATAGAGAAGATGATAAATAATGGTTTAAGAGCCCAATCCTGTACTGTCACGGCAATCTTTAACACGAGGCTCGTCTATATGGCTTCATGTGATAATACATAAATTTAGCACTCTTTGGAAGAACGTAATCAACCAGGTAGGGTGTTGACTGTTATGTCAGCCGACTCTCTGTATTGTATTGCATTATATGTATAAGTTTACTAGGTTTGTTTTTTTCTCATTCATTTGTACCTGATGATGATTGCTTGTGTTGCAATCGAAACGTTGTTTTCTATTATTTAATTTATTTTCTTTCTACGTGACTTTACCGAGAGAACCAAAAAGTAAAATACATATTATGTTGTGTGAACATTTTATATCCCCTCAGAGTCTTTAAAAAAACCTTCTAATAAACGTAACGTTTATGCCTATGCATACCAAGCAGTGAACATGGAACTTTGGGCTAATCTTGGCCCAACCACATGCCAACGTTGGCTAAACGTTGGCATGTGGTTGGGTATTTGGCTTCGTATCACATTCATATAAAAGAGTACACATTCATATACATCTACACGTATGCACTTTATGTATACATTACACGTGGTATAAATTCACTACACCAGCGCAATTTCATCTGCAGTATATTCAGCACAGTATATCGCAGCCAGTGCCTCATGCCACTGTTGGCTCATTACCAAACTCAACAACGCATGGACGCGTAACGCAAACAGGCTGCGTTATTCAAGGTCTGCGAGGAGCATCATTCTGAGCGCAATGAGTAGCTCTTGACGTCTACCTACACCGCTTACACACGAAAACACCACGGCTCTTCCCACGCCTCTAGCAGCACACGATGTGGATTGCGATACTTTATTAGCAAAACATAAAACAGCAAAAAAAGCCCTCAAGTAGTGAAATACGCTTAAGCCGAGCAGACAACTTAATATTACAATTTAAATTATTTTCACATGGGCATCAACCTTGTATCTGCACGATATATTCTACTTCGCAAGCATGCTCTACTTCCATAGGTGTTTTAAGGGGCTCTTAGGAAGCACTTGAATCGTGAATTACATACACAGACACGGTACAGAATGGATGGGCAGTCTCTTATATTTAGTATGGCTGGAGGCCTTCATCCAGCAGTTGATTGACAAAGGCCTAGAACTTATTAGGTTATCATGACGGGGTATAGGTATTTTATACACTTAAAACCTTGAGAAACATGGCGATGAACAATGGAGATACTTTGTAAGGTGTATTTGCAGTGTGCACAAAACATTAGAGTATTTGCCAGATCTCATACTGCACATACAGCACATATGTATCAAATGTTGCAACACGATTACACGTGTTCTTGTGCAGCATGCAATATGCGTATCCACACATCATGTATGTGCGTACATCCATGCTGTATATTGTACTGAGCATGCCTGCATATAATGTACAGATACAGGACAATACATAGACAGATCAATATACGGTACATTATATTTTACTATACATATAAGCATATTACAGTATAACACTATATATGCAATACATATATATGGACAAATAATCTGGGACCGACACAGTATTCATTTTGATAAGCGACAGTAGCAAAGGATAGCTATCTAAATGGGAATTATGGCCCAGAAAAGCATCAGCGAATCTAATGAATATGTCAAAGTCGGGTCCTGCATTTGTATATATTTTTCCATTGCCATGAATGTTTGGCTTGTGGGAGGAGACCGGAGAACCCAGAGGAAACCCCACGCATATGAAGGAGACAACACTCAACACTGCCATCTCTCACCTTAAGTGCATTACTGCACAGTGCAGGCATTCCCAATTAATCTCAGTACCGTGTTTCCGTTGTCGCCATATAATTGTTGCAATTCTGTACTGCCTGCCTCCTTCACCAACCAGAAGTGACCAGCGTGGTGGAGTAAGGTCAATAGCACCCCCCTCGCCCTTCTCCCACTACCCTCACGTCTTGGGGCGGCGCTCATCCAGCAGTGGAATGACAAAGTGGGCTATACATGCACATGGACTGAACCCCCCCCCCCCACAAAATCTCAGCGCAATCACGCGTTTGGCCACACACCTACCTGCGCATGAACTACACGGTACAGAGGATACAAACACGGAGACTACACGCGTTGCGACTACACATTCACACCACAAAGGATCAGGTCAAGCCGCCCGTTTCACCCTTAAAAAAAGGTGCCAAACCGTACAATGCAATCAATTGCTCTCTCCGTCCGCGAGTACCCATTCATCTCAACTCGGCCGGAAAAGAACCGCGTACTCCCCGTTGTCCTGTACGTCACCCGGTACTGGTTCAATTCCACCTTAAGGCCGAGTCTACCGAGGGGATGCAATGCATGCTCAGGTATTATCATCACCCCAAAGCCCCTCCAACGCCCCCCTCGCTTGCTCTCTTACCTAGGTGTTAGGGTGGCCCCAGCCTCTGCTCGGGAGAGCACAGCTGCAATCTGTTTCCTCTCCTCCTCGCTGAGATGGCTCATTCTGCTCGGCTGAGTGGCTCCTTCTTCCACCCCCCCCTCCGCGCTCGCTTCGTTGCCCATGGCTCGTGCAGCTGTTGTGGGTCTCTCGCCGTGCCGTCACACCCACTCTTCAACAAACAGCCGCGCTGTTCCCGTTGGCCCCGTTGTTGCTGCCGCTCTCGTCGCCGCATACAGTTATCGATCAACGATGTCCTAATTTGCACGCTTCGTTAGAGTAGATGAGGATGGTGATGGTGTTGTTTATCTTTAAATCATTTTTTTGCAACCTTCTCTCAGAGTTTATTTCCTATGCACATCTTGTGATATTTTCTCCACCGTTGGTATTTATAGAATTGACATTATAATTGTTGTTGTTGTTGTTGATGATTGGCTTATGCCGTTAATTGTGAAGAGCGGCCCGCTCCGAGCTCGCTCTTCTCTCCGCCGGGACGAATGACGCTGACGCTTCTGCTTCTGCTGCTGCAAATATCCACACCTTAAGATTCCTTAGACCGCATGCGCTCCGGCACTGATTTCGGCGCACGCCACTGGCCAGCCGAGCGCTGTCAGCACGGCGCCTTCCAATCCACGCTCGTCTCCCCGGCGAGTTGAGCCAGTCCGCTCTGACAAATCTAAAGCCGTTTAAATCCACTTCGCCCGCCCACCTTCACCGAGGAAGCCAGTGCGCGTGCGCGGCCACCTTGCTTTCAGCACCACGGACAGCGCAGGCTCAGGGCAAGAAGTAGCATTGGAGGGGCTATGTACACAATGCGCTGTCCATGGTGCTGAAAGCGGGAGGAGGCCACGCATAGACATAGCAGGGTCGACAGTAGAAGTAGCGTTGGTGGGGGGGGTACTCACAGCGTTTCATACAGTATGCTGATGAAGCGCAATGCAATGCACGTGTGTCCATCTGGGCAGCGCAGATATATAATTTATATATATATATGGAAATGATAATAGGACGCGTTTACTGTAATAATGTGTACAATGTGTGAACCCACGTTGCCCGTTAACGCAATTATTTATTTTTATAATATACGATGTGTACATGATGAGCGGTTGCATTATTCGGTGAAAAAGAAAAATTAGGTATGCGTAGTCACGATTGATGGGTTCTTAAATGTTTAATGTGATATCCCTAATGTCAATGCTCTGAACCAACTGCACAATTTATACATGTCATTAGAAATGTGTACATTTTTAGCAGCACAATAGGTATAAAAAGCAATGTATATGTCTTTATAAGTGCAAAATGTGTTTAAACATAGTGTGACCAGCTGGCATATGTAGCATGGACCAAAATGTACTGTACGGCATTTATAAATGACCGATATTCATAATATAATCAGTATAACATTTATGTGCACAATGTATATGAAATTGTAGATATGCTGTATACGTATTGTTATTTCTTGATAATTGAGGGGAGGGTTTGAGTGAAGGGCAGATTGTCGAATAAGCTTTTTGGGGTGAGTGGGCTGGATACAAATCAATATCCACTGTGAAAGAAAATCTGGCGAAGGCCAATTGGCTAAAACGTTGCCCATCCCATCTTTCTTCCTCGGCACATATTGATCCGTGCTTGTTCACATTTAGTAAGTCAGCAGCAGCCTGCTCGCGCTGTGTGTGTGGCGTGGAGGACGATGGAGAGCGGATGCTGGATGGGATGAATGAGTGAAATTCAACTCTGGAGTTATAGATTAACGGAGGTGTTGAACCGATGCGACGCCCTGTTTGCTTACTGTGCAGCCGCCACTTTACTATGGCAACAGGCCTACACGTTGACTGGAACGAGGGGATAGTGCTGAAACGCTGATTTGTATTGATTCACCTCGGTGTTTTCTACCTCTCATGCTCTATACCTGTGTGTTGTATCCTCCTTTGATCGCACACGCATGCACTGTCCAACGCGGCACTTAGAACACATTTAAACAGAATGCGGCTCTTGATGCAACCACTAGAACTTAAGACATGATTTTAACGCATCTGACAACTATTAATGTGAAAGTGTCCAATGATGCTTTTAGACTGTTAAAACACGTGTTTAACTTTTTTCATTTTATAATAAATTACGAAATTTTCTGTCCATATTTTGGCTATTAAATTGCGCCGAATGAAATGTTTTTTAATGCTGCTCCCCACTTGTCAATGCTGCTTGCAAGACCGATACGTGAGGAAGGGTTACTAAACCTTATAGTTACGCTCTCCATGATTTTAACACAATGTACCATGTTACTGTATATGTATCGTACAGGATCGGTTCTGATATCACTTGCGACCGATATTAGCCGTGGGTTTTGAATCCAAAACTCGGGTCTATTTATTTGCTATAACGCAGCAGGTTAACCAACTGCACCGCGATTTTGTCTACGGTGTTCAATGTGACGTTTCGGAATTCCTCAGTTAAAGTTATAATGCTGAATATCTCGGCGTATATAACACGTGAGGCAGTGCAAGAAGAGAGTACCTTAACACATCTCGCTTCACTACAAGGTCATTTTGTGTGTTTTTTTAAAGCAACTTTGTTTTTTCAGACTATACAATCTCACGTTCACACCAGTCGTCACTTGATTTCATTTGTCTTAATAATACTCTTGTTGGTCCGTGGTGACCAATGCTATACAGGTTAAAACGCTTGGATAAACAATTTCGGTCACAATGTATGAAAAGTAAGGTCTTACCCTTTCTGGAAATAACACAGGGGGTGTTAACATGTTCAAACACCAAATAGAGACCGTTTTCAAGGAATCAAGTACTGCATTAACCACACAGGGTACTTGTGGTGAACATGCAAGCAAACATGCTCTGATAATATGATGCATTGTCTTTGAAACTGATTGGTCTTCCCCAGATCCTGGCAAAAAAAGGTCCCATGGTAGAGTCTCATTGTGATCCCTGCGGTACTCCTTAAGGGCCGTGTGCTCGTTCTCCTCAGTAATTTTTTTTTTATTTTGTTTTTGTCGTTGCTGTGGTCACACACCACGAATCTCCCTCGTAAAGGAACCCTGCAGTCGGCTAAACGGGACCATCGGTGTAAAAAAAACTTAAACTCAAACTCATTGCGGCACACTAAACACACGGACCTGTCACGAGCCTCACGACAATCATTGCATCACTACGACCTATATCGCCCCCTGCCGTTGGCCAACATGCGTCACAACTTCACAACACGAATTATTATTATCAACCTAACACAGGAGGTCGGCAACGAAAATGAAGAGCCTATTTTCTTCGAATTCTGTAAAAATATATATAATTAAAGAGTGGCAATGCATGCGAACACGAGACAATGAGTCCTTAATCTGTCACGAAGCAGTTCCTTAAAGAGCCGCATGCGTCTCTGGAGCAACACAGTTTGCGATCGCGAGATTATAATGATGAGTTTTAACATAAATCCCTGGCAAACTCATTCATACCGCTTCATTTTCCAACATATGAACGTTAAACTGTGGCTGTTATTAAAATAATGAAAACAATCATGCATATTGGTAACAGCCGTGAGGTCTTACCTCGAGAGAAACGCTCACGTTCAAAAGACGTGCAGGCTGGCGAGTCTCAGAGAAAAAAAACAACACGAAACTTCCTATATAGAAATGAAGTTACTTGAAGAAACTACGTTTGATTTTGGTGTTTTTAACGTATAAAACATAGCCACGCCGTGACATTGTGTTGGAAAGCGCTGCTGCACACCGATTTTCTTTCTTCCATGCACTGATTGGCTGTCCAAATCTGTTCTGCCTTTGCGGTGAGCAATCTTGATTGTTTATCCCATTATTGATTTCCTCGGCTTAGACAAGCCCATTGGCCTCGTCAAGTAACTAAACCCAAACCAGAGTTGTGAACCACCCCTTCACCCTCGGAGGCAGAATCACTTGCAAGTTGTAAAAATGAGCCACACGTGGCAGGGTTTCATCCTGCGCAATGTTACGGCTCTGGTTAGCCACAGCCACGTTCAACACAGCACCCCCTGTATAGCCATTCAAGGAACCAAACAGGAGCATTTCTCCACAAATCAGGCTGTCGCCTGATTAAGCGAGTTGTAATTACTGGCGAAACGTCGTGCTCAGATTGTAAATGTTGTGGCTTGGCTCTCCAACACACCGGTTAGTGCTGTGCTAGTGACGAATTTGCCACGTTCTGTTGACGTGACAACCCTTACTAGTTGGCTGTGTCGGGTGGTGGCGGGTTTAACGACACATTTATATATTTATGCCATCTAACCTACCCCCCCCCTCCCCCCCCCGTAGTATGGACTACTTCGAGAGAGTATTGGGACAAGTGATGTTGGCGAGCACTCTTGAAGGGCCGGTACGGCACACAAAGGGCGTGGGGGTGGCCAACAAGACGCCCGGCCGCCTTTGTCTCCCCAATGGTGATATGTACGCACCGCATCAGGTACTAATTTGAGGCTGGAGTCGACCTAGGGGAGGCCGAGGGCCGGTTCGGATAATCGTTACCTGTGTTCTTGGCCGTGAGCGGGAATCAAACTCGGGTTTCCCGGTTCGTGGCACAACGCGCCAACCTGACACACATCACCTCCGATTAGCACGGTTGGCTACGTGCGGTGCGAAAAAAGTTCAACATACATACAACACACACACACACGTTTGTACCAGCCAGCTCCCCCTTTGCTCCTGCGTGGGGCACGCTATCCGGGCTACAGGGCGCGAGTTGTTGAAATGTCATGTAACCAGAACCACGGGGAACAATTGGCTAACAGGACGCGTCCCCGACTCGCAAAGCGTGGCTGAGCTCCTGCAGGCGTGACGAAGTTACACTGTTGTATTGGTGTTAACGCAGTGTTGCCAACTCTTGCATAGCGAAAACTCGCCAAATGAACCCGAAGAAGTCCCTCTGTGTCTTGCGGCGTTCTTCATCGTAAGGTCCGCGGACCGTGGCGGCCAGTGGCGGCCTTTAATGCGGCCCCTGGCAAGACAAAACAGACGTGAAAACGGAAAAACATTTTATATATTAAAAAAATGTAAACACGCTTTTATGAAACGTAGCGAAAAGTTAAAATGACTTTTTTATGTTCAAGTACTTTGCAGTATATATGTTTAATATACTGTTGTTGTAACTGACTACAAATAAAAGCGTGGGGCGTTTAAAAAAATAATATATTTTATGATAGAATTGTCATCAGTATGACATACAGCGAGGGAAAAAAGTATTTGATCCCCTGCTGATTTTGTACGTTTGCCCACTGACAGAGAAATGATCAGTCTATAATTTTAATGGTAGGTTTATTTGAACAGTGAGAGACAGAACAACAACAAAATCTAGAAAAACGCATGTCAAAAATGTTACAAATTGATTTGCATTTTATTGAGGGAAATAAGTATTTGACCCCTCTGCAAAACATGACTTAGTACTTGGTGGCAAAACCCTTGTTGGCAATCACAGATTGTAGTTGGCCACCAGGTTTGCACACATCTCAGGAGGGATTTTGTCCCACTCCTCTTTGCAGATCTTCTCCAAGTCATTAAGGTTTCGAGTCTGACGTTTGGCAACTCGAACCTTCAGCTCCCTCCACAGATGTTCTATAGGATAAGATTAAGGTCTGGAGACTGGCTAGGCCACTCCAGGACCTTAATGTGCTTCTTCTTGAGCCACTCCTTTGTTGCCTTGGCCGTGTGTTTTGGGTCATTGTCATGCTGAAATACCCATCCACGACCCATTTTCAATGCCCTGGCTGAGGGAAGGAGGTTCTCACCCAAGATTTGACGGTACATGGCCCCGTCCATCGTCCCTTTGATGCGGTGAAGTTGTCCTGTCCCCTTAGCAGAAAAACACCCCAAAAGCATAACGTTTCCACCTCCATATTTGACGGTGGGGATGGTGTTCTTGGGGTCATAGGCAGCATTCCTCCTCTTCCAAACACGGCGAGTTGATTTGATGCCAAAGAGCTACATTTTGGTCTCATCTGACCACAACATTTTCACCCAGTTGTCCTCTGAATCATTCAGATGTGCATTGGCAAACTTCAGACGGGCATGTATATGTGCTTTCTTGAGCAGGGGGGCCTTGCGGGCGCTGCAGGATTTCAGTCCTTCACGGCGTAGTGTGTTACCAATTGTTTTCTTGGTGACTATGGTCCCAGCTGCCTTGAGATCATTGACAAGATCCTCCCGTGTAGTTCTGGGCTGATTCCTCACCGTTCTCATGATCATTGCAACTCCACGAGGTGAGATCTTGCATGGTGCCCCAGGCCGAGGGAGATTGACAGTTATTTTGTGTTTCTTCCATTTGCGAATAATCGCACCAACTGTTGTCAACTTCTCACTAAGCTGCTTGGCAATGGTCTTGTAGCCCATTCCAGCCTTGTGTAGGTCTACAATCGTATCCCTGACATCCTTGAAGAGCTCTTTGGTCTTGGCCATGGTGGAGAGTTTGGAATTTGATTGATTGCTTCTGTGGCCAGGTGCCTTTTATAGAGGTAACGAGCTGAGATTAGGAGCACTCCCTTAAGAGTGTGCTCCTAATCTCAGCTCATTACCTATATAAAAGACACCTGGGAGCCAGAAATCTGTATGATTGAGAGGGGGTCAAATACTTATTTCCCTCATTAAAATGCAAATCAATTTATAAAATTTTTGACATGCGTTTTTCTGGATTTTGTTGTTGTTATTCTGTCTCTCACTGTTCAAATAAACCTACCATTAAAATTATAGACTGATCATTTCTCTGTCAGTGGGCAAACGTTGAAAATCAGCAGGGGATCATATACTTTTTTCCCTCACTGTAAGTATACCAAGTTTGCAGTCGATACCACATTGGGATGTGGCTTAAAATTGAGTTACAATATTTGAGGATGCAACAACAACGACAACAACAACAACGGCAACAGAGTTAAGTAAAAGCGTGTAATAATAATAAAAACGCCCTCAATATTTCAAGATCCGCAATGCAACGTTAATAGCATCAAGAAGCAGTCCTGAAAGAGCCGCGTGCGGAGTGCGGCTTCTGGACCCGCAGGTTGCCGACCCGCGATGTGACTCCACGACCTGGCTAGACGTTGCGGGCGGACACCGCACGTCACCCCCCCTGCCACCACCCCATCGAGCTGTCAAACCCCAACCGAGCGCAAGAAGCGTGGTCACCACACCTACGCCTCTATATCAGGACTGAAACAGTGAGACTGCTCTACAAATCTGGCTTTCGCCTGATGAAGCTGGTTGTAATTACTGGCGAAACGTCGTACTCAGATTGTAAATGTTGTGACTCGGCTCTCCAACACACCGGTGTGCTGTACTAGTCACGAATTGGGATGTTCTGTTTACGTGACAACACTTACTAGTTCGCTGTGTCGGGTGGTGTCGGGTTTTAGCGACACATCTATATATTTACGTGATCTAACCCAAAAAAACCCCTCTATTATGGGATGATAGTGGTCGCGAAAGCTTACGGTGTTAAACTGATTTCAAATGTGTGGCGGCCCTCTACACTGAAGTTTTATCGGCGAAAGTGCCCCGCCCCCCCCCCCCCTTTTCTGTACAATGAGTGAAGAACGCTGGTGTCAACACACGGCACATACACAATTTGTACACGTACAGCAAGCGACCGTGGATAAGGGCCGAGATGCTTCGCTAATTACAAAGTCGTTCTTCAACCACGCTGATTAGCGCGGGTTGAAAGGAAAGGATCACAGACACAAAAGCGTTGTGCAACATAACAAAGTATGCAATATTGTAACACTCTCTAGAGCCCCCCACGTTAACTGCCCCGTGGCCTTAACTAAGCACAGTGAATTGATACAGGGGTTCTTAATAGTTAACGCTTACCTGGAATCTATTTTAAATCGGGATAATGTCCAATTCCCCCCAAAAAGCTGCTAGATATTTAAACCACAACAGTGGTTTATTGTATGGTTCATAGACACGTGGTTTATTGTATGGTTCATAGACACTTGGATTATTGTATGGTTCATAGACACGTGGTTTATTGTATGGTCCATAGACACGTGGTTTATTGTATGGTTCATACACAATAGTGGTGTATTGTATGGTCCATAGACACGTGGTGTATTGTATGGTCCATAGACACGTGGTGTATTGTATGGTCCATAGACACGTGGTGTATTGTATGGTCCATAGACACGTGGTGTATTGTATGGTCCATAGACACGTGGTTTATTGTATGGTCCATAGACACGTGGTTTATTGTATGGTTCATACACAATAGTGGTTTATTGTATTGTTCATACACAATAGTGGTGTATTGTATGGTCCATAGACACGTGGTGTATTGTATGGTCCATAGACACGTGGTGTATTGTATGGTCCATAGACACGTGGTGTATTGTCTGGTCCATCGACACGTGGTGTATTGTATGGTCCATAGACAATAGATGTGTATTGTATGGTCCATAGACACGTGGTTTATTGTATGGTCTATAGACACGTGGTGTATTGTATGGTCCATAGACAATAGATGTTTATTGTATGGTCCATAGACACGTGATTTATTGTATGGTCTATAGACACGTGGTGTATTGTATGGTCCATAGACACGTGGTTTATTGTATGGTCCATAGTTCGGGTTGCATGGCCACAATCGCATTACTCTGGCCTCTTTCATGTTCTACGTATAAAAAGTTGAATGTTGAGTAACTTTCTTCAAATGCAAACTGTAAAAAAGAAAAATGTTTAACAGCATTTCATATTAAACACACGTACCACAGGATTTCTTTAATAGATACTGTACTTTAATTTTAAATCAGATTACAGTTATAAATAACACAATGTACATAATAGTGCTTTAAGTAATGTTACAAAGTAAATCTGAAATTAACAGAATAGCCATGGGATTTGAATACTGTAGTTAGCACATGAGTAGCATACGTTATTAACATTTTTTATTGCAGACTTTTTTCTAAAGTACAGCTATGAAAATGATTACTCCACATATCGGTTTCTTTACCTCCATATATTAAAACACAAGTATTTCAAGTTGCAATAAGTTGGCATTATCATCTGTGATCAATTCAGAGTAAACGGACTGCAATCGCATGTTAACAACTTTGAAGCAGACGTCCATCTTATATTCTTATTCACAATCAGAAATTACAAAAATGCTCCGAATTTACAAAAATTTAACATTTTTTTGAGAGAACATTTGTGGTGTGGGGTGGTGGTGTGGGGTGGCGTGGTGTGGGTTTCACAATGCAAAAGCTGCCAAGCACTCTTAAATAACATGTGGACGTTACCAACATTCAATCTATTTAGTGACAGCGTACTGAAGTAGAAATAATGTGATCATTTAGTGCATGAAAAAATGCTCAACATTCTAAAATAACATCTTCCACATACGCACCAAGTACTGTATATATAAATATTTTTTTAATAGTTATTTTATTATTTTGCCTTAGCATTCAATCTTCAAACAGGCACGGACTCACTACAGTAATTGCAGATCATTCCATTCATGAATGCAGAAAGGTGTATGTGGCTGAATAATGGCTCTGAGCTATGCAACAAATGGCTTTCAAGGATCAATGTCTAGCAAATGCTAGGATATATGGGTTTTTTGTTTCTTCATGCACGCTGGAATGTTTTAAGGGATAGGCTGGTCTCAATACAATAGGGGATCAATAAAGCATGATCTCTTTCCATATATATACCTTCGTGTTCTTTCAAATGTGTTTACAGAACAAAACATTGAAGCCAATTTAAACATAGGCACTGACCAAAAAAAACCCTCCCCCCACATTATTTATGAATCAAACGGCAATAAAGTAAGATTACAATGAAAATGTGGCAAATTATATCCTGAAATCAATCGCTTAGATACCACCATGCGGTAGCTCCCTAGCCCATCCCTAACCAAAAAAAGGGAAACTACAATAAAAATCTGAAATGTTTCCAACAAAAAATGAACTTCGACAAACGCGCCTTCTGTTGTTAAACGTAGGAACAAAACTGCAAGTTGGAGATGAGAGTTGATATGTGCTTCATTGCAGTTCTTATTATATTTGATTTGACACATCCTCGAACGAGTAGGTATATACAAGTGTTATTGGTAATTTTTTTTTATTAAAAGAATGTCATATTTAAGTTATATACACCAATTGTGTACTTGTGCTGCAACTATCATATAAACACTGCTTGTTTTTTTTTATTCCATATTTAAAATAATAAAAACAAAAAGGAGGTATTTTAACATTGGTTAAACATCGATCTTTCTTATTTCAACACAAAGAGACAAAACCAGGTAGTTTAGTATTGATACGTTTTTTAAAAGACACCGTTATATAGTTTGTCAAATACTTTTGCAAAGGACTTCTCTTATTGAAATTTGCACGGACGTAAGCTGAAATGGTTACCTATCAGCGCAACTGGGCAATGAAGGAGAAAATTATACATTGACAACATATTGGCATACCCAATATAGAATGGAGCACAAGGATGCAAGACTGCGATATTTCTTTCCTCTATTCCCATATTTCATACAACAGTCTCTGTCACTCCTGTGTCTCACACAAGGCGTCATGTTCACACTGACGCCTGGGTACATATTTTAACACGAAAATAATATTTTAAAAAAATAGATAAAACCTGTCGTTTCGCAGCACTTTCACTGCAACAGAGAGGGACCAAAGTAGCATTATTTCCCCACTGATTACTTATATAAGCGCATGAGCGAGCCTGTGGTAACCGAGAGAGGTGTGGCAAGAGGACATTGAAGTGTCACAGCATGAGGTCCCACCAAGGTCATTGTTTTAAGGGGGCAGTTTGGACGGATGGGTGGGTGACGGTCACGAGAAGCAGCTGTCTGTGGGAATGAGGAGCCATAGCAGGCAGACCTGAAAGGTAAGCAGAGCCAGCACGTGTGGCCTCAGCATGGTGCCATGACCACACTCAGAGACATCCTCCTGTGCCAGAGAACAGGAACAGCCAGCAGAAGGCGCACACACGCACACACGCACACCAACGTGCACTCGTTACTGTGATGACAGATCAACGTAGAGGCACACTTTGTTTACAACTTGCCCATTCAGAGCGCCACTATATGGACTAAATCCATCTGAGAGGGTACTCAAAGGTGCATTTTAAGAATGTATTTTAACTCGTAGCACAGCGTTCCGTTTGTCACCATGCATTAAAGTAATTATTTCTGTTGTTCTTTGCTGCGATATGCAAAGTTAAGTCTCACCGCCAAATATATAAGATCCATAAACATCAAAGGCAGTGTATATAAATGAAATGCTTTCTACAGAATATACATTTGCGGATTTAAATGTTACTGAGATACGAGGTACCATTATGCTATTTCAGTTTTGCGTATTTTTCATTGTGGAAAATCCATTTTTTTAGACCATGATTCCATGGACTTTTGCAAAACTCATCTTGTAATTAAATGACAAGTAGCAATGGGGTAGCAAGGCAAGTTAATCAAGACAATGCAAGTCACAGCAAGTACTGCCAACCATAGGTAGCGGAACCAGACCTTGATTGGAAGCTGAAGGCATGGCACATGTCATGTGCATGGTGAGTTATTTGTATAAATCCATCTCTCACTACACGTTATGCCTTTGTAAGTTAACACAAGTGGACATTATTTGGGAGCAACTAAGTGGTTTATTTTTATTTCTCAGAGGCAGAATTATCGTCTGGTACAATGTAGCCTGGAATGTTCCATATCCATCCGTGGACAAAAGCTACAGCTCTCCATCATTGCTGGTTCTACCCCCTTTGGCATCAACAAGAGTTAATATCTTGCTCATTGTGCACTTAGTAAAGCATTACCGCCACCGTCCATTTGAGCTGTGTGTTAATAAATAAACGTGGTGTGCACAAACAAAAAGTAACATGCAAGAAGCTGTATGCATTGGCATGACCGCTGATGGAGCTAGCAAAAGGCTGGAAACCAGCACCCTCAGATTTATTTGAGTAGCAAGGCTCTTTCATCAAGCATGGCATTCAGAATCGATGCATGCAGTGGGATCATGCCAACCCCTCTCATACAGCTTCACAACGTTCCACACATGATGCAGACAAACTTGGTAAATGGTGATAGATGTGACATCGCAGCAGAAATCTAAAGTGGAAATGCAACTAACGTGATTAAAAGTGGTGTCTCCACGTTTATTGTATTCCAGAAACACTTCACAAGTCTGCGGTCAGATAAGAAGACTATGCAACACTCTAAAACACAAACCTTGCAGTTTGATTACTTACTCCAAATTACACTTGATGGTAACAATTCAAAGTAACCCAAAACGCTCTTACATTTCTATATTGTGAAAAAAATCACTGCGATGCTCAAAATGGATTTTCTTCCCGTTATCATTACCGACACAGGCATTTCTTGCACGAAATCTTCCATCAGCAGTTTTCCCACAATAGAAGCAAAACCTGGCTCTGCGTTGTTACAGCTAAAAGCACCAAATTAACGGCGAAAGGCTTGCGAGCCGTGTAAAGGAAGAGAAGACAGCTGTGCCCTACATTTCATGTACTGAGCTACTTTCTACATTGTTAGCAATGGGAGCCTGATCCATTTCGCCAAAAAACCCCATGATGTTTTGCTCGAGCTTATGAAAGTATGAAAGAGTGGATTTGACGCCTCGAAGTCTCTTAGACGGGTAAGGAAAAGAGAGTGGAGCTTTAACTTTCTTTACATGTTACCTGAAACACACACTTGAGATTTTGTGCACAGTTGCTGGGAAAGTGAAATCATGAACTTAGTAAGATAACTCAATACACTGTGTACGACTGCTCTGTCACTTCTCACAATTGAACACAAGTGTTTTTTTTTTGGTATGCACACGACTATCAGTTTTTGTGTAACTCGAAATTATGTACAACTTCGTTTTCATAATAGATTTCTGCTGCAACTACACAATTGCCATACTTGACTTCATGCTAGGCAGACAAAATAACCCAGTTGATGAATCATCCCAAATCAGCTACAGGTGAATAATGCATCCTTATAATAGGGCCTTATTTTACAGCAGGCTGCACAGCAGCGATGTGACAGGCTTCGTGTCACAAAGAGCCGAAACATTGCCAGCCGCACACTCCGCCCCACACGAGCCGCCCACGGGTTGCGTACAGCTTCAAGTCATGCACACGTTGGACTGCTCTCATATGCTGTGAACTGGAGCACCAAGCCCAATTAAAAGTGCATATCACTTTTAACTAAGGCCACCACGTCGTCAAGTGGTGTGCCTTAAAATAGGAACAAGCAACCAACAACATAGCCTATAAACTTGAGAACAAATTAATTGGTGATAGCGCGTTAGGAGTAATGTACAAGCTTAAACAACAAATACTGACCACATTCATCAATAACATTGCCTTGAAAGAAAAGTACGTGATTAACGACGTTTTGGGCTCTCCTTCATAGCATGCTATTCTATGAACCATGCTATGCAGAAGGGCCAATCGCCACCTATTTTATACTTTACTCTTTTAAGGCAGTGCTGCTGACGAATGTGTTGAGTTTATTTTCTACTGTATATTATTGGAAACATAATAAAACATGTTAATACAATTGGATAACTTGGTTTCAACATGAGCGTTACTCCAAAAGTAATGCCTCTTATTTATTTTCTGCCAATACATTGTATTGAAGAGATGCAACAATTTACAAATTCATTCATGAGAAAGCCATGAACATTGTATTTTAAATGGTGGAAGACCTCCTCCGGCACAGATATGAGCCTGAGTATATCACACAGGTCACTGCAGAGTTTGGGTGGACTGCAGAGCCCAGATCTAGGCACCCTCCGATTAACAATCTCGTTCAGCCGTTTGAGGTTGGCCTATGCGTGTGCAATTTTGTCAGGATGATTTTATTTTTTGTTAATTAAAATTTCAACCTCGTCATACGTCACACAGTCGTTGCTCACTCTTGAAGTGAAAGAGGGAACGACTCAGAGGCACGAGGATTCATAGACACGTGGGGGGTGAGCTGCCTCCAAATTCCCCACCAGGCTCTGTGATCCTCTATATATAAAGATGTTATCACCCGTTTTTAGGGGGCAACACTCTACGATTTATCCCATGCAGATGGAACAGGTGAAGTTAATATTTTCTGTACCACCTTATTCTGGTAAGCCAGGGTAGAGCAACCCAAATGCCCACAGGGAGATTCGCAATATTTGAAACAATCAATCAACCAATGCCTCGAAAGTGCTGGATTACAGGCGTGCAGAGCCACCACTGGCCATACAGTATGGTTTTCTGTACAATGTGTTTTTCTTATTTATAATGTGTATGTGATGTTTATAAATATTTGTCCTAATGGAATGCTGTCTCTGATTCCGTATTTATGCAATTACATATACGAGGATGGTAGCTATGCTTGAAAAACAGCCAAATGCTGCTGATGATAACATTTCCAAGAATTTTATAATAGAAAATTGGAGGCATTACTTTTGGGGCATCACAAATCCTACGTTTGTGGTTTAATATAATAAGAAACCATGATGAGGTGTAGTTTATTTCATTTTCTGAATCTTGGCTGTGATGGGCTCACCAAGGCATGCAGCCAATCAGTTTCACGTGAGCATTTTTGCAGCCATATAGCTGCTGTACGACCTAGTATCATAAGACAGTCCTTAATACACACTTGCATTTTTGCGAATGTGCTTTGAAACAATTCGTATTTGATGTCACCATTCATTTACTTTAATGTAGACTGCCATACAGACCTCCCCCCAAATTGTAAAAGGACTTTATTTGCATTCCCGTGGGGGTTATTTATAAGCACCGTGGTAAAAGATCGGCAAGCTTTCTCGATGCATTATTCAGGTTTCAACTGGGTCAGCCTGCCATCCAAACATGTAGTCAAGATGGAGCTTACAAAATATCACATTTATCTTGTTTTTTTGCCAACGTTTGTCCGTGTTGTGCCCCCAAGGCAAAAATGAAACTTTCCCGTTTCCTTTCGAAAAAGGGAGAGCACAAAATGGGTGAGATTAACGGAAGCATGACTGACCCTGGACAAGGATTTGAACTAATGCTGGAATGAAAAATAGAGCAAGAGTAGAAGGGATCACATTGGAGGCTTGGTTCGACACGGAGCACATGGGCTCATCCTGCAAGATAAAGATTCATGAGTAAAATTCAAAAAGGATTTAAAAGGAAAAAACAATGGAAAAGAAAGAGATGCAAACGTGACGACAAAGCTTAAAGAAAGGTAAAAAATGTCACATTGTAGAAAGCATAAACACATTTCTTTTTTGCTGATGCCTTGTATCAAGAACATTGAAATGGGGGGGAAAAAATGTTAATTTGTAAATGAAGTTTATCCTCTGGTAGCAAAGGAACAATAGAAGACGCAACAGTAGGAGAGAACGTCCATAAGTTATTCTTCACGAATCGGTCAATGAAGTTTGGAAAAGAGCGTAGTGATATTGGACGTCCTTAAGTGGGTTCAATTCACCTGCTAATGTAAGCCATAAAACATTTCAGTATATGCTCGTGTAGAGCTACTGTGATACGTGTTGACAACTTTCATGACAGTGCAAGGGGCTCGTAAGTAATTGCCATAATTGCAAAACACGGAGACAGAAAGCAGAAATTATGCTAACATCTGCATGTTATTTTGTCAGCACATTAGCATAACAAGACAAACTACTTTAGCGACATTAATCCATTATTAATTGCACACCATATTATCTTCATTTTTATTACATAAAATGCAAACATAACCTCCCTCTAGATCATGTTTATGCAATGCAATGGCTCTGCAAGCAAGCGTAACAAAATTAACTTTGTAATATTATTATTATTATTTATTCTTTGGTTCTTTCGGTAAAGTGACGTAGATAGAAAAAATGAGAATAAAAAATTAAGTGCATAAAAATAATTATTTATTCTTTTTCAAGCTACGTGACTTTACCGAAAGAACCAAAGAATGTGAATTCCTGCAGTCACGAAAGTTTCAAAATCAAAATTAGTACACACATGACGAAGAAACACACACAGAGCAGGGTTCTAACTCACATCGACATTGTAATCAAAGCAGGCATCGGGTCCTTTCCTATACCGTGGCGTTTCTGCCAGCAGACAGGGGTCGGGTCCTTGCGCTGAGCGGATAGCAAAGTCAAGGACGACGTCAACACAGGGAGCCGCGCTCGCCAACACCGGCGGAATTGCGCTTTGCAGTTCTCGTTGTTGTCGTCGTTCACGATCGCAGCGCCTTACCACACGCAAACCCAGCGTGCCCTCTGACACTCGCTCAAGCGCTCTGCACATTCGCACATTACAGTCCGTAACAAGGTGCACGGAGCAGACATCACATTGCAGGTTCTGCTGCAGTTGTGCAAGCCCAGTTGTCGATCCGCTGCTGGATGAGGGCTTCCCCACGCTGTGGTTACCGCAGGGGACATGTGACCGTTATTTTGCCATGATCATCAGTGAGGGCTGCAGCAATATCCACCGTTGTACTGTACTTACTTTCTATGCTCCACTGTCCATTCTCCCCACGTTCACACCCTGTTGACAAGGATTCATATATAGACAGTGCATGCTTGCAAGCGGTCATCCCAGCGATTCATTCCTTGCAGTGCTTCAATGAATTGTCACAATGCGGGAATAGATTCAAGAATTGATTCTTTGCATTGTTTTCACAATCTAATTTGTATTGCTTCTCTTAATTATATCTCATTTGTATGGATTTGTTCACTCGATTAGCCTGCGTGTAACATGAGCATATTATTGAATAGATATGCAAACTGGCGACCATACAAATTCATTATTGTACGTCTTGTGTGGTTACATTAGATTTGTTTTATCAAAGAATCGATTCTTAATTTCAAACCTGTTTGTACAGCATATCATGAGTATATAATTAAATTCCCTCTACCAATGCTCGGAGGTCAACCTTCCAGGAAACAACCGAGTTCAAACCCCGTTCCTCTCTCGAGATCTCAAGATATTGGGCTTCACCAAGAGTGATATGGTCATGCAAAAGGATACACTTTTGCTTGGCCTGCTTGATTTTCCGAACTTCGCACACTGTACATTCTTTTGAGAACAGCTCTGCCACGACCAGCACCAGGTTACTGGTGCCCAGCTTCTCCGCATGGAAGTACCTGTTCCAATGTTGCACAAATACACGAGCTCACCGTCGAATCAAAGACAACGTAGCCACCCAACCCTATAGCATGACCATAATTAACGGAGAAGGGGAAGAATGCACGACACAGTCAATGCTAAGCTAAACAAATGTTCAACGATAAACAGAAAGCATTAAGATATGCTCTGCTTTTGTCCATCATGCATCCTGCTCTAGATTTCACCCCCCCCGTGTGTATGAAGAAAGGCTGCAATGCCCATAACTTCATTGTAAAACATATTTGCAATAACATTTATTTGATTATAAGACTATATGGGGTGGGGGGGGGGGGGGAGGAGGGGCAGGCGGTGGGGGTGGCTGAGTCTTCAGCAGGGGAGGTCAGTTTCAGTCCTTTCTCGGTGCCCTCCCAAATGCCCCCCCGCCCCCCAACGCTAAAGAGGCCAATGAACGAGGCTTGCCCGGCCAACAAGCTACGGAGCGCCTGCGTGTGTGTTGTGTCGTGCGAAGGAGGAGTGCCGTTTGTATTCGTGAGCAACGACCCCACCTGGTGCAATTGCCACAGTCGATGAGTTTATGGAAGGACTTGTTGTTGTTTGGGAAGTAGTACTGCGTCTGCAGCATCACGCAGCTGACCTTGCCCTTCAGGTCCAGGGGGTCCCTCGCGTCCACGGCTGGGGATACAAAGCGGCGGCGAAAGCATCGATCACACGATTAAACAAGGCCATCGCTTGTGCACTCCACAAAACGTGAATGATAACAAATCCATATTCTGTAGAACATATAAACATATAATTCGGTGTATGCCCCCGCCATGAATTCATTCTATGAGGATGTTCCTGTACACGCATCATAGGATATGTCATTGCCACATACTCCTTCGCGATGATATTTTTTTGCAAATTAAATTTGGGGCCAAATCAACG
The DNA here is from genome assembly GCF_048934315.1 of Petromyzon marinus. Lineage (NCBI taxonomy): Eukaryota > Metazoa > Chordata > Hyperoartia > Petromyzontiformes > Petromyzontidae > Petromyzon > Petromyzon marinus. The sequence continues at coordinate 6,244,557 of NC_133680.1, forward strand.
TTCGGATTATCCAGCCAGCAGTATGAATGGGCACACCTCTGGTTTGCACGGTTGGCTATATACGGTGCGAAGAAATGTTCAATGTACGTGCATACGTACACCACAGTTAGTCCATCCTGGAAGGTCACGTGTGGTGGGGTAAAGCGTGGGTACCGCATACCCCCATCCAAGACCTGCCGGGTAGAGTAGGCGAGGTACCCTCTAGAGTTGCCCTCTAGTGGGGACCCCTTCTGCAAGCAGTGGCTCGAACATCCCCTTGTACGCCCATCGGTAATGTAATTGATTAATTTGCTGTGATCCACTCTGTAAATTAACCTCGCGCTTTGGTCCGAATCAAACAGAATGTGAACCGACAACACGACACCATGAGTATGTGAGGCACGCAATTGCAATTGCAGGGCTGCACAAAGGCTTTGCCGAGTGATCGGGGCACTTACACGGACTGAACAAGTTTGGTACCGTAATTCCACACAGCAGCTGCTGGAGCAGCGACCTGTCAGGGAACACACAGAGACCATCCTCATGTTTAATTCTCCTCCGTGTGCGTCGGTCTGTCTGCAACCAGTCGAGCAAAGTTATCATACGGAGCAAACAAAGAAGGTTCATTCGAACGAGAAGGCACCCAGGATATACGGTAATGATGATGACCCTATGTGTGACCATTTATCTTTAACCGAGATGAAAAAAAATCGTGACCAAAATACTAGTATTTTATTATATCACCACTCTCTCCTGAAGCCCTCTCGTGGTGAGAAGACCTCGCTCGACTTTGGCATTTCGCTTCCCAAAACATATGGCCATTCGCAAGAAGATAATCCAACCACTAGAGGGCGGCAGAGGTTCAGTATCAGCGTATCCTGTGGATGGAGTAAAATATTTTCCAAAGAAAACATTTTATCCTGAGGGTGGCTGGGTGGCTAGGAGGTCAGAGCGCTGAGCTGGTACTGCTGAGAACCTGGGTTTGATCCAGGTAAGCTGCCTGTGATGGTCTCAGGCCAACTCACCGATGACTGCACAAATACACATCAAATAACACATTGGTTGTGCATTAAATTTGGTGAAATTACAACTCTTCATGATTAAAATGTTTGTCATGTGACTAACATTAGGATTCTAGTCATTCGTAATAAGTAGTTTCAGTTGGGACTGTAATGAACAGAGAAGGATCACCCCGTCTATAGGTTTCACTGGTACTTGCTTAGAATGCAAGTAATAATAAAGTCATTCATAAAGGCTTTTGGGTTATTTATACATGTATCGTAACCCTCCACCACCCGACACGGCCAATCAGCAAAAAAAGTGTCACGTTGACAAAAGACAATTAGTTCACTACTTTAGCCCACCGGTGTGTTGAAGATTGAATTCACAACATTTACAGTCACGTACATTTAATTTTTGTTGACATTGGCACCTTTCTGGAACAAATCTTCCACTCAAAGCGTCATCACATTAATACTCAACAAAAAAAATTAGAATGTTAGAAACGATGGTGACAAAAATACACGCTTCAAAGCACAATCTGCAAAATGTGTGCTGTATCAGTAACAGTAATAACAAATAATTGTAGCGTATGGGGTCCCATATGTTGTAAACCTTAATCTCAATTTCATGTATGTGAAATGTCATGGAGGGGGGAGTGGAGGGATATTAGACCTGAGAGCTCTGAGCATGAGTGATTATGTCAATCGATTTACTTAATTGTTATGTTATTCTGGTGATTAAACAGATGCCCTCCATCAGTTTTTTTTATGACTGACTCAAGTCGAGGCCCCTTCTAATGACAATGAAACCTTCCTAGGGGGGGTCATGACCCAAAGTCTGATAAATGCGTTTCTGGCTTATTGGAGTCATGCAACGGTAACGTCTAAAGTAATAAAAAAAAATCACGTCCAATACTAGGCATCTTTATTTATTTACTAGCATACATAAACTGTTATTATTTTCCTCACTTTTAAAAACTTTTGATGTAAAGCTTTCGTGACTGCAGTGATTCATATTCTTGGTTCTTTCGGTAAAGTCACGTAGAAGGGAAACAATAAAATAATAAAAATATAAAACAATAAAATTATCACGACGTTTTGACTGCAACACAAGCAATCATCATCAGGTATGAAAACCACAGCAAGAACATTTTTTTTCTTGCTGTGATTTTTTTCTTGCTGTGGGTTTCACACCTGATGATGATTGCTTGTGTTGCAGTCGAAACGTCGTGAGAATTTTAGTGTTATATATTTTTATTATTTTATTGTTTCCCTTCTACGTGACTTTTAAAAAACTTGTCGAGTAATTAAAAAGCATATTGCAGAAATGTTCCGATTAAAAAGAAGCAAATGCAATTCTTTGAGTACGTGCAAAGATTTTCCAGGCGTTGAGCGTTTATGTTTGGTGTGAAATGTGCGACAAATAAATATTTCTTCATAACCATTAAATGAGTTCTCAATGTTGAAAAATAACCTTGCATTACGAAATAAGATGCGTGAACTCTCATGGTTTGCAATTTATTCAGCATGAAGATTGTGTCCCGGTTTTTACTCACCATGCCGCTGCAGAGAACCACCAGGCAAGGTTTAGGATGTCATATATTTTTGGCTGGAAAAAAAACAAACAAACCCCAAAATTTAACACGTAGGCTTTCGCGACCAATATTATTCATAATAAAGGCTTTTGGGTTAGATCGCGCTATTTATAAATGTGTCGTAACCCTCCACCACCCGACACGGCCAATCAGCAAAAAAGTGTCACGTTGATAAAAGACAATCAACACACCGGTGGGCTAAAGTAGTGAATTGTCTTTTGTCAACGTGACACTTTTTTGCTGATTGGCCGTGTCAGGTGGTGGAGGGTTACGACACATTTATAAATGACGCGATCTAACCCAAAAACCTTTATTATGAAACCCCAAAATTTATTTGACGTAAATAATCAAGCAAACAGAGCAACACATTTGAGCAAAAAATTATTTCAGCTCAAGTACACAGACACACGTATGTTATTTATGTCCGTTACTTTGATGACTCAACTGCACACAGCCTTGATCCTCGGCACAGAATTGCAACTGCTCGAGAGCCCTCGCCTTCACAGCAAAGTAAAATTTGAAGAAAAAAAACCGACATTGCTTCTTCCACTATCACAGCAAATGAGCAGGTCGCGGGCCTTTACGTAACACGGTGCAGCCTCTCCTTTCAACTTTGACCAAAGGGGAGAGCAGAGCATCGCTCCGTATTGGTTGCGTTTCTGCATTTTCTCCCACCGATGCTGGATAAAGGGCATTGCAGTATAATTATAATCCAATTTCAGCATAAAACAATGATATCAAACTGAGCGATGAATATTTACTGTCATATTCGTATGACACACTATTACCCAATTACAACTGTGCGTCTGATGCAAATTAATTCCGTTCAGTAGTAATAGTATTGTTTTAATGACTTTTATACATGTTTTCGTCGTGTAGATATATGCATTTGTGTTCCCCAGAGTGGAATGTCAGTGTGTGAGTTTTACGCTTGTGCTGTATAGCGCTCTTCATTTGTTTTCGGGTTGTACCGCATTTTGTTCGGTGTGACGTCTGACGTGCACGGGAGCTTCGTCATGCTGAACATCACGTGGTAGAGCCTGAAAACACTTCAGAGAGCTATTGGAGCCCTCAATGGATTGCTCCCCGACTCAGTGACTATTCTCCCGTGATTTTCCCAGCATGACTATGCTCATCCTGTTCTGAACTGATACAAGGCATCTCTCAGAGCCGCAATGGTGAGCTATGGCTATGCGCTGAACTTAAGACAGTTTGCAGAGCTATGTGATGCTGTTATATCATGAACTATGGCTGCAAAATGGAATACAGCTCATCTGTTTGTATATTTGGCATGTGCCCCTTTCTTAGAGCGCACAGGTTATCATGAAGTTGCTCTGTCTATGTTCCAGAGATGGGTAGCGTTCAGCAGTGGGCGGCAATATGCCATGCAGTTTTCCGCAATTAAGTTATTTCCGATCATTGCAACATTGGACTGCGACGCAAGCACACACGGCTTTTCTCGTTTTCAAATAACGTATACGGGATCTTTAAATAGCCACTGTGAAGCAGACAGCGTGTATATTTGGTTAATACATCCACAGCATTAACCAGGGCGATCACAGAGCTGGAACCACAAACCTCTGCGGCAAGCAGCAAATCCGATATCGCTCGACTAGCCATGATGCTGTACCTAGAGACCGTTGTGAACCGACATTGCACTCCAAGCAATATGTATATGCCCCGAGCAGCGAGCGAGAGAGCCCCGCCGTCCTCCCCCCGAAGAGGGTGTGCGGTGCCGGGGACCACTTACGATGCGGATGGATCTGTGCGCGGCGCCCGCGTGCGACTCAGGCGGAGGGTCGCACACCGACTGATAGTCGTAGGACTCGACGCGTGAGTACACCGCCAGTCTGTGCATCTCGTGGAACAGGTGGGGGTCCACCTCCCCGAAGAACTCGCCCAGCTGCGCGGTGAACGACATTCGGCGTGGGAACAGACGTGCGGATTTGGTGTCTTGCACGAACAACAACAACAACAATCACCTTCACTCGACCGTTTACTCTGGAGTGGCAATCAAGGGGAGTAGGCCCATCGAGGAGATGGGAAGCGATGAAATCAGTTCGTGTGCAGGAGGTGCTAAGGTGAATCGTTGCATATTAGGATCATGAGATTTGGTGGTGGCTTGTTGAGGCCTTCATTCAGAAATATATTGACCATGCCTGATGATTACGATAACAGAAATATACCGACGATCAAATTGCCCAGAATGCATCTGATCTTGTCAGATCTCGGAGGCTAAGCAATGTTGACCCTGGGTAGTGCTTGGATGGGCAATCACCATCCACAGATTGTCAAGTATGAAAAATAAAAATAGGTTTTACCCTATGCATTGTCTTTGTACTGTTCGTATTTTGGCGTTCTCTGGTCTGACACTGGTAAGATTAGGCCATAAAGAAGGCTGTCTCTGGTGTAGGCCAATCAGTTTAAAAGACAATGCATATATAATTATCAGAGCACGGTCGTTTGTATGTATGTATGTTCACCACAAATGCCTGTGGTTAATGCAGACTTGATATACAAACATAGACACAACTTCAACCGAGAGGATGGTTTTAAATTGAGCAACCATTGGAAAGATGTCATCAACCAAGTCAAACTTTAGCTGCCTTATAAGTGTACGGCCATTGCCATTTCTGCCAGTGGTTGTACTCGCTTTCGCACAGTGCGCCATCGCTACCCCCGAACCCCCTGCAGCATAACAAAAGGCGACTTAACTTAGCCCTCCCCTCCCCACCCACGTCCCTTCCTGCCCCCCCCCCCCTTAACCTGTATATAATCTCGGGTGTCTCAGAGCTCTTCACCTAATACAGCTATTTTGCTGTGACTGTTCCACCTGAAGACGGAAGCTTGTGTTGCCTCCGAAACGTCGTGATTTAATTGTCCTCTTTTATTTTATTTTACCTACGTGACTTTACCGGAAAAAAAAAAAAACACAAAGAGTACAGACTTGATTCCTTGCAAAATGTATCTATGTGGTGTTTGAACATCTTAACACCTTCTGTTTCATTGCCAGAGAGGGTAAAACTATTCTTATTTTTCATACTTTGATACTGCCAAACAATAAGGTTCCAGGATTGTCACAGAGCTGCGGGCATTCGTAGTGGGCAGCAGAGGGCAGTGCAGCAAGATCCTTTGCTGCTCTCGCGTATTTGCTCTGTGCCTTCACCAGCCGGCACTCAGAAACAGCGTGATGACGTTTCACGAAATAACCCACATGACCTTCCCCAACACTCACCCAGCAATGGATGGACAAAAGAGCCGTATATAACAGAGTTACGTATATATGGTAGGCTGACATTTTGGGCAACGGCCCTTGCTGTGGTACAGAGAGAGGGTGGAGAAGTTTAGCTGACTGAAAGCCAGAGGCTGCACTTTGCACTATGGTGTACTGTGAAAATTAAAAGTTAAATTGACATTTTTTAGATAAACCAGTTAAATGTTTTCAAACTTAAAAAAAGTTTGATACGTAAATGCCAACCAATGACAAACTCATTATAAGTCAATAAAATAATTATTTGACAACCTTGTTAAAATGTCTCAACTGTCACAATCCACCAGAGCGTTAAGCACAATCCCTCTGACCCCGTCTATCTCTGCTCTGAAGAATGGCCGATACCATACACATCAGCATGTTACACACTTATCTGCTGTAAGCCAGTGCTAACGATGAGTACTTATGAGCTGTCTGCCCATCTGTCTTGTCTGTAGAGCTGGGGGGGTCACGATAACTTTCACAAAGATGATCCAACATACCCTGTAGAAATCTGGTGAAATGTATGAAAGGGTTGTCCAAAACTTGGGCGATTTTAACCATCGCTTAAAGAAAAAATGTTTGTGACAAAGGCATTTGCATCATCACGTGCTATGTCGTCTTGTTCTGTGGCTCAGCAGGCGACGTTATACATCGCTAATGAAATACTTCCGAAGGACTAATGCAAGCGCTGGTACAGAATTCCTGTATATGTACACATGATCTTTCTCCTCTGTGTTCATTTGTGCTCGCGATTGAAAACTCATCTCTTTCGAATTGCTTTTTGTGTTTAGTTTATTGTTCATCCCCCGCACCTACGATTAGCACGGTTGGCTACGTACGGCACAAAAGAAGTTCAACATACATACGTGCACCACCGTCAACAGAGAGACTCACTTATTTTTTCTTACTATCTTCCATTCAGACCTCCCATTGGAAAGTGATGCAATCTATAAAACTAATCCATATTGGGACTTTTGTTGTAAATTGTATACTTTTAAATTGATTTATGAACTTTTTATTTATGCCTGAGCTGTGTGTGTTTTACGACAATTATTTGATTACACAGTTTCTCTACGTGATCTGAATGCATGAGCAACGTGTCTTTTGCAATTAGAATGCACATGAAGAATGTTTACCATATTCAGCTGCCTTGACAGGACACACTACGAGCGTTGTATTGGTTTGCACATGTGAATTTCCAAAGGACAATTACTTATTAAACTGAGAACATGACTGTGTTGCACTAGAGTCATTTGTCAGTGCACCACTATTACCTTTTCTTGGTGAGATTCTTGGTTTGAAAATACGAGGAAACCTCCATCATCCAACACCACACATTCCAAGATCTGAGAAAATGTACACAACCATCAACTCAACACCACATCATCATCATCATAAAACAGTATACTCAAAGCCATAATATGTATGTATGTATGTTGAAATTATTTCGCAGCGTACGTAGGAAACTATGCTAATCTAAGGCGCGGAGGAAGGATAACAAACTAAACACAAAAAGCAGTTCTAAAGAAATGAGTTTTCAATCTAGATTTAAAAGTGGAAAGGCCAAGTGGCTTCCTAATATCGGAACAGTGTTGCAAACGGCCGCAGAAGCGCATCTGAAGGCGTGCAATGCAGTGACCGTCTTTGTTCGATGGACAGCCAAAACACCGCATTTTTGATGCGTAGTGAGCCATGCCACATGGAAAATTAACAGGATGCTTTGCATCTTGTATTTATTATCGGGACTTGGGGCATATTCTCAGCTTTCCAAGGCTGTATCGATAGTACTCTGCCACCAGTTGCTATGCCAATGCAACCAGCACTGTACTGGGTGATTGTAATTCCACTCCATTATTTTTGTTTATCCTATATATTGGAAACAAATGAGTATAGCTGTATGGTAGAGCACTACCCACGTGCAATGGCATTATAAAATGTGTGTGTATGTGTTTCAATGGGATTCGTTTGCTTGCTTTATGAGGAAGCAGCACTGGGCCCGGTAAACGCCAAGATAATGACAGTGCAACAGGCAGCTGAGTGTGTCACGTGGTCAGGCTTGTTGCCTTAAAAAAAACCACCCTGTGACAACCCGTCTTGTTATGGGAAGGAGCATGTCTCCTCACAATAGCGCAAGAGAGCATAATTGTATGTAAATGCTCTGTGTCTTGAGTGGTGCATTGTTAACGCAGCTGGCAGAAACCGAGACGTTCAATGTTCCCGGGAAGACTTAAAAGAGATTTCCCAGAACAGCAAACCTCAACAAAAGATAACTCACTGGAACACCAATATAGGTGGCAACCCTTAGTTGTGGTTTAGCTCAGCTAAAGCAGTGTTTGAAGACAGTTAGCGAGGGTTTCTGGAGGAGAGGCATCCTCTGAGAAAACACCGTGGCCATGCATGTACAGTATGTATGTTGAACTTCTTTTGCACCGTACGTAGCCAACCGTACTAATGTGGAGGTGCGGGACATGGTCAGCTTCCAAGGTTACAAAATGACACGAACAATTTTGTTTCCCCTGTAGGGGTTTTGTCAAAGGAATTATCATACAAAACTAACGTGGAAGTACTCAAAGGGATGACACAAATTTGCGGCTAGAAAACCCCACTTAAGAGATCTTACGAATATTGTGCACCTTTTAATAACCAGGGGGAGGCACTTCACGATCAACCAGCTATTTCAGCAACCAAATACGTACTGCAACCAATGCATTAACGCAAGGGATATTTGACAACAGAGGCTAGGAAATGACACGAGGTTGGGTACTTAACAGCACCCTTCCAATTAACAGTTGTCAAAGAAATGCAAGAGTGGAAGGTGGCAGCTTTCACGTGGCCCACTCTGTTAAGTGATACATAACGATTAGTGCCGTCAACCGGTGAAGGGAACATCGATCAACGATCTCCCGGTCTCCAGGGCAACAACAGAAACGCATATTTGCCTCTACTTATCACAAGTGACTTGTGCGCTTTTTATTTGCTTGCAAAAGGAAAAGGGCAAAGTGTATGTCTTCTGACACGCTATTAACTTACATTACTTTTGGAGTCGCAGTCCATTTCGCAAGAGTTGTCCATACACTGCAAAATCTAAAAATGTCACACGATTAGACAAGCATGGCACGTATAAATAGCAACGCAACACCACGCAAAAAAAAAACTGCTGTCGAATGCAAATACTGCCGAAATAAATGTACGACCTTTTTTGGATTCTTGCCTCTGTCTGTCTGATTATTGGTGAGGAGTCGGAATCTGGGCACCCAGAATTCGGGATTCAGCTTCACTCCGACCACTAAACACAAATCACGAGGAAAAAAGTCCATGCAAAACCTAAAAGTATCACCTTGAATCGGGGGGGAAATATGACGTTCATTGACAATATTTACAAACATTGCAGTCTCCGCATATATAGATTAGTAAAATGAAATGTAATGTGTAATCGGATCGTTTAAGTGATATAACAACATCAATTACAGTTTTTAATCCACTGCTGGATGAAGGCCTCCCAAACCACATACAAGTGAAGGTGGTGGTTTGACTGTACTTCACCGAGCTGGTGAGTGAGGGTTGGTGAAAGAAACAGGCAACCCAGGACTGGTTCACATAAACAACTATTAAAATTAGTTTTATTTGACCAGGTAAGGCACACAAAGCTATATAGCTCTTTTCAGAAGTGACCTGGCCACAATTGATATTCTCAATAAAGTGGCCTATCATGTGGAAATTTATAGCGACCAAATACTCTCAACATATGTTTATAAATGTGGATGGGAAAAATCGGAGGACCCGGAGAAAAATCCACGCCATCACGAGGAGGACACGCAAACTCCAAATATACAGCGGGCGTCAAGGTCTGAATTGAACCCACGATCTCCTGTATACCAGGCGAGGTAGTTAACATCTCGCCACTGTGGGAATTTAACCTAAGCCACTGGAGTTCAGCGCAGTGCTCTATCCATTGCAATCAACACTCCCAGCCCAATTGCAATATTGCAAAAAAAAATCTATTAACTCCAAAAAAAGTTCGCGTAATTTTTGTTGTTGTTGTTCTAACTGCAGAGACTCCGGCCCTGCCGAGCGCTTCACCTGCAGGTCGCAGGCTCTTGCCATCGATGTTGACGTCTACAACGCGTGAAGCCAGGATTCCCATGGACACGTTGGCACCATATGCTTGCCTTGCGGCTGAAAAACAAAAAAACCCATAAATCATAGTATCTTGGATACATGTTGTTAAGAGTTTTCCGCTCTGGTGAACGCTAAATTATTTTCTAAAAGACGAAAGGTCGCAGATAAACTTATGGGATGAAAGCAGAAGGTTGGGCAAATATTGGGGAAATTAGTGGGGTAGTGACAACAGCTATGGCTAGGCGGATGTGGCGCGTGCCTGCAATGTACCACTGTGAAGGCATATATTGGCGGATCACAAAATTGCTGCACAAATCCCTCCCTGTAGGTGCCGAGGTGCCATACCCTGGTTTGTCAGGCGAAGGCAGTACAGCAAAGTGTGGACTAATATAATCTGTCCATTCTCTGGGTGCTCTGGTTTCCTCTCATATGTACATATGATCATTAATTGGCTGAAAACATCTTAATGCATAGAGGACTGCAGAGCTTGGGAGATTGTTGGACCCATCTCACCGCCTGTCTGCCTTCCAGCTTGTCTGTGATTCCTCAGCGATTGAGAGATGCAATTTTCACAAACAATGCTATATAAAACTAAAGATTATTATATCATTATAGCAATGCTCTCCTTGACACAATATTGATTCTATATCATAAACTGACATGGTGAACTGACTGTGGCTACCCCCTTGGTCCCATAAATCAATACATCTCTGCTTGGCTCCAATCTTAACAAACTGTGGTTCGTATTCACCTGTGCTTCTTTCTCTTTGTTGAAAAAAAAAACCTCGAAAGGTATGCATGTGACCTATAGCCTCAAACCTTTGTAGCTTTCAGTTATATAGGCAAGGTTGTATTTTGATTAACAATTGACGGCACTGTGTCATATTGCGTTATTCTAGTAAAGATGCCATTGGAATCCCAAAAACAGGCTGGGCTGTGAGATAGAAGGAGATGGAAAATATAGCCAATGGATTACTGAATCCATCTGTGTGGGCGTTTTTGCACTACCCACACATATGTGCGAGTTTTATTTATTTTTCTTCCCAGATACAAAACACTCAATAATGGAACTGGCCAAACATCCCAATCCAGGATCCTCCAGCCAATGAGTCTTCAGACTCCTCGATAATTATTTTCTCGTGGTGTCTGATTGGCTCGTACAACCTGTGGATGGACATCACAACCACTGAGGTGAGTCTACTCTGAGCAGCTGAATATGCTAGTAGGTGGGAGGGTGGGGGGGAGGTTGGGTGGGGGCAGGTGGGGGCTCAAGACTTGTTCAGACAGCCATGGTCAGGAATCAAAAGCAGGTTCACCGATTCATACTGCACTGCGAGAACTAGAGTGGCAGCTCCATCCATAGTTGTAGGAAGCAAAATCCAAATAACAGCAAATAATGTAGACACGTAGTCTACATGTTGAAAAAATATAACGTTATAAAATATAGCTTGACATTACTTTAATAAGACGATAAACAACTCTATGAAATGAAACTTGTTAAAACTGTGTAATGTTTTTTTTAATACATGTGATGTGTACACAATACAATGTGCATGTTTCATAATTAGGGATACAATGTACACTGACATTCCAGCCAAATGGTTATACAAATGACTAAAGGAACTGGTATACTTCTGATTCAATAAGCAACTTAAAGTGAACTGATTCGTCTTGAACACGGATGTATCAGTGCTTGTAATTAGGGGGATGTAACGACGCATCGATTACATTTTGATTTACACACTCACGATACATCCGTTGGACAATAGCACACATTTTTTCATACGCATCCATTCATTAGATGTACTTTTATTTCACATGGCCACTGCAGACAGTGTAGCTGACGTGGGAATTGAGAGGTGTGTCAGAAATAGAATTATAATACATAACTGATTCTTTAATTGAATTGTGACCCGCAACAAAGGTGACAATCTATTGAATGACAGCAGAGGTTAACTTTGGGATGGACCGACTGGCAATGGTACCAGTAACTGTTTGTTATCCTGTGGTCAGACTGCCCCCTGCTGGCTACAAAGTATATAACAAGCCTTTATTCAATACAAGCTGCATTCGAGCACACACACCACGAGACAGTCCAGTTACTCTAATAGGTATGATGCATTTAAAGATACCCTAATAATTTCAAATGACCCCATTACTTTAATCTCCGCAGGTGATTGACTAATGTGAAAGCGACGGCCCCGTGTCTCACGGAGGAGAGCGCTGAAGATTGAATAAATGCATTGAGATTTGTGGGAGACGTGTAGTGCCTTTGAATGAAAATACAGTCTGCTATACTGCACAATTTATCCCTCTATGACTTTAGTGAAGTGTCTATAAATGCATCAGTCCATATCTTAATCCAGCGGTCCGAAACAATTATGCATCATTATAAAATTTTAACGCTAACACACATGGAAACTTTAGGTAATTCATGCATTGAAAGTGTGACTGGCACATTATTGAAACGTGATAATGCACTTGCTGAAAGTTACCTCCGAAATGTGTGGCCCTGTAGATGAATGACTTGTTGTCTAAGCTTCTCTTGTAATAACTGGATTCATGCGGTTCTGGATTTTCCTCCCATTCATCGTCACTACTGTGAATTACAGATTACACCAAATAAACACACGTTAACATTTGCCTAAAATATTATCATTACGCATGATAACATTTACAACATTCCAAACACAACTGTGAAGTCTGTAAGATAATTGTCCTTCATTTAATGTAAAAACCTATAAAAGTAATAATTATATTTGACACATTTTCCAGTACTAGTAACCCAATTTGTCACGTGTCCCCTGAAAGCTTTAATATTGTAGAGTGTAGTGTTTGTGCAAGCATTACACACCTTCACTCACATTTCAAGTCCTAATTTAAATAATGCTTTTATACAATGGTGTTTTATCTGACTTCATATTTTTATATTGAAATTGACGCGATACCTGTAAGGGTATACCCTTGTAATTCCACCATCCGTAGCCACAAAGAGTGTTAGAATGCCCATGCTGTACAGATAAATACATAAAGTCACGTTACAATAGTTATACAATTCCATAACAACAAAAAACATCTTGCAACTCAAAGAGACACCCATCAAAGTGTTGAAAAAGTGAACATACAAATTATATTTTCTACTCTTGTGTATGGCAATATGTTCAGGAACTAAATGCCAATGTTGAAGTCTGCTAGCCACGAGAGGGCTTCAGGAGTGAATTCGTGTAGGTTTGTTGCTCCAACGTTCAGGGAGCACAGACCACACTGCTTTCTTAATTGGCCCATAGTTTGGGTTGTATTTCCACAGCCTGCGGCTTGTCTTGCATTTTTCATTCGTGAAGGAGGTGTGCGGATCGCCGTGTTGATGGGCTCTGATGCGGTTGATGGCTACACCTGTGTATTTCGTAATGTCAAAGCCAGGAGGTGCGATATTTGGGATATCCAAAGAACAACAACGATGGGCCACTTCTCACCTTGCTATATTTTGTTTTTGCCAATGCGTTTGAGCCAACTTTGCAGTGATCCCAGCATCAAGAATGAGGTTGTATATCATATCCGTGTTGCCTGAAAGTGAAAGAGCAACCACAAATGAAATTATTAAACCACCAACAGTTGGCTACGTACGATGCAAAAGAAGTTCAACATACATAAACACACGTAGGCTTTCGCGACCAATATTATTCATAAAAAGGTTTTTGGGTTAGATCGCGTTATTTATGTGTCGCAACCCTCCACCACCCGACATGGCCAATCAGTAAAAAATGTGTCACGTTGACAAAAGACAAATAGTTCACTTCTTTAGCCCACCGGTGTGTTGAAGAGTGAATCCACAACATTTACAATTTTTGAGTACGACGTTTCGCTGGTAATTACATCCAGCATCATCGGGTGATTTGCCAGAATAGTTAAGCCCCACACCTGCTCCCGGTCTTAGATCGAGCAGCAGGGTGACGTCATCATCATTTAACCCAATCAGGGGCAGAGATCAGAGGCGGAGAGGGGGGGGGGTAATAATATAATAGATTGGTAATCAGTGAATTATTATAATTAGTAATCAGTTATAGATGAGTAATTAGTTGTAATGTGTTTTAATTTAATAACTGAACCCAATCACTATACCCAATCGGGTGCGGAAATCAGAGGTGGCGGAGGGGGGGGTTATTGTAATTATATACTACGTTAGTAATCAGTCAATTAGTATGTGTTTCCCTTATAAGGAATTGTAATATGTATACTAATACATAAACACCCAGCTCTGTGATTCTGTCATTCTGTGACTAACGCTGCACGGATTGGTTGAAGCGCGTCACGTGACCGGGACCAAGCAGCCAACCAACGCTTTGGCGGGGCTTTCGAGGGGCGGGTGAAAGTCCGCATCGAATCAAACCCCCAGCAAGGCCAACGTCGAGAGGAAATTCACACGAATTGTCGTTTTCAATTAAGTATTCCAGATGTAAAATGATATAAGTTTTTAATGAAGAAATACAATTATCTCATTTAAAACACAAAATAATTCAAAATATATATTCTTGTTTTTTTCGGTAAAGTCACGTTCTTGCCGTTGGTTTTCACACCTGATGATGACTGCTTGTGTTGCAGTCGAAACGTCGTGATAATTTTATTGTTTTATATATTTTTTATTATTTTATTGTTTCCCTTCAACGTGACTTTACCGAAAGAACCAAGAATATGAATCACTGCAGTCACGAAAGCTTTAAATCAAAATTCAAAATATGTTTCATTTTAAAACTTCAAAACGGAGCATCGGGTGCTTGCGTGAATGTGTACAATTTTTGTTTCGTGACATTCCCTGGTTATTTAATAATACGCTTCCAGGTCGCACTAAGCCTGTAGCAGTCAGAGCGATTAAAGTTACTTAAAGTTGTTTGGTTTTGAGGCCCCTGGCTTAATTTGGTATTGCTCAGTCTTGGGGATTAAATGAATTCGCACTGATTGCAGTCGTCTTACATTCTAGAGTATTAGTTGTATCTCGTTTAATTTGAATGTTGGTACTGTACTTTCCTCTAGTAAATCTTTAATTTGATTATAATCGCCTCGTGACACCACTACAGTAATGCGGCCTTTATCAGCTGCCAGGATTTGAATATCTTGATTTAATCGGAGCCCTCTTAAGGCTTTGCTTTGTTAGAGCTAATATTTACTTTTGGTACTTTGCTATTCTCAATTATTTTGGCAACCTCGTGTCTAGTCATCTCTGCCTCGTTACGTGGAAGGAGTCTTACCACCGATTCTACCTCAGCAGTGATCTCATCTACTGGAATTGTGCGTGGGGTAACGGCAAAGTTATTAATAACGCGATCTAACCCAAAAACCTTTACTATAAATACATACACACATTCTATTTAAGATGTTAAAGTCCTATACTGTACAGTAAAACCTTGCACATCTAACTCTAGTGACCAATGCATGGGCGGATTGGTGAAAACGTCAGATTTGTGAACATTTATATAAAATGACGGCTACATCATGCACAGAG